>NC_060215.1:114662500-116101250 GCF_021130785.1 Homalodisca vitripennis
TAAAAATCATAAACTTTATTTAGTTGTAATATATCTTTAAAATATTTTAATATTACTATTGTCTTTAATTACACTAAATGCTAATTTGACTATAGAATATTTAATAAATATAAAATTGTTTTAATGGCTTTAAACGTTGTATAATAATGCAATTAAATATTGATTAATTTTTAAATTATGTTTACAAATCTAAAATATTAATCACAAAAATTTAAAGATATATAAATACGAAAATATGAGACATTAATAATTGTATTGCAAAATGTACTTCAAATCATTTTCAAAATAAACATAATTTAGTTTTAGTATAATTTAAATTATATTTTATTTAAAACAAAAAGTTTTTGTAATTGCTATTGAAAGAAATAAGTAGGTAATTTTAAGTAGATCTTTGAAATTAATTTCAATGAAATATTTTAGTTAGTACAAGAAAGTTACTACAAGAAACTTTAATACGTGTTAAATTATTTTCAAACGTCAACAACATCCGTTCTATACAAATTAACAGAAGTATAAAAGTGTATTGTTTTAAAAAGTACCATATGTTTTAAAATGATAACACAATTTTATACCTATTTAAAAATTTATCTTATGAAAAATATATATTGATTGGGCGGACTATGAACTATTTAAACACATAAAATTCCGTTAATAGGGTTTTCTTAAATCATAAATTTATTTCCATAAAAAATATTAATTTTATAATTTTAATAAATTAAAAAATTAATACACTTTCATTAGTTCTTCAAATAATAAATAACATTAATTTATTAAACAGTATTATTAATTTATATTTATGAAAAGAATTTATTAAATGTTTTGTTTGAAAACGTATGGGATGAATTAATAAGGTATTAAAATTTTTATTGAATACAATTTAATATAAGTTAAGACTTATTAGTATTTAACTACTTTTGATTTACTTTGATCACCTATCATTAAAAAATTTACCTACCTTTTAAATAAACAACACGTTGAATCGTTGTCATGGAAGGAATCTTTTCCATTAAAATAACATAAGACCCAACTGCTAAAAGTTACCTGGGTAAAAAGTAATAATTGTTTATGAACTCTCAAAATATTTACACTGAACAATATACGTCGATCTCAGACTACTAATGTATATTAAAGCCTACTACTAATGTATATTAAAGCCAACATTGGGACACTAATTTCATTTTTATATTGAAAAGATACACTAATACTAGAGATTTGACACAGAATTTATATTCAAACCAATTTGCCGATTTTAAATATGTTAGAAAAATTTTATAAAATTATAGAGTGATTTCGCATCTTTAATACAGTCAATTTTCTTCTGCTATTTAGAGTAAAAATGTTTTTATAGAATTTTTAGATATGATCCTATATGCCGCCAGTGATTTTTCTGAGGCCTCAAGTCCTTCCTAGCCTCTGCGATGTGAGCACGGCAGTATAACCAGTATAACCATATAACCAGTCTCTGTCGATGTACTGATAATATGAGTCTTACACTTGAAATTTTTTAGAAATGTATTAAAATGGGGGCAAATATAGAATGTTGTCCGATGAGAAAAATTTGATAGGCTAGACTATTACGTTATGTAGAAATATAATTTTCAGCAATTTACTTTCATGTTGAATGTAACATTTGAGAAAAGACTATCCATGACGTCCGAGGTACAACGGTCGGCATGGAAACGTGGTTTCACCACGATATGGCAGACTTCCTGTATATGGTGAGGACACAATTCAAAAGCTGTAAATCATCTTAAGTAGTGTTTTAATTAGGCAAGACATTGGCTACTGGCCTCTTTAGACTTACATAGTTCACAGGAGATAATGTGTAACAACTTTAGTGTTACCTTTGTCGAAGCCAACTGTTATGAGGTGAAGGAAACAGCATTTTTTCCGGACATTTGCCATCGTTCAGTGAAACAAGAAATCAGTAACACATTGTGTTTCCTTCACAATCCTTCCATCGTCAAAAATAAACTTCAAACAAAGAATGTTATGAGGTATCTTTCGCTTGGGTTCCCTTCCAGTGGATGTTAGCTTTGCAGTACTGGGTTCTGTAGTAGGAGCCACCCATCCTTTGCTCAGAATGGAGATGATTCCAGTGGCTTTAGGTTCTGGGTCCGGGATTGTTGTTAGCTATTATGAGTCTTATGAGAGGTTGGATGTGTCTCGGGTCTCGGAAAACTAGCTTAGAGGGAGGGCTAACGGAGACTCGAGATAGCTCATCAGAACTTAACGTTCTTTGAACACAGGCTCTTCGAAATGTGTTTTCTTTTCAAGAGAATTTGATTTAGATTTGTTTGGAGTCTCTGAAACTTGACTTAAACCTGACGCCGCGTCGGACAACTACAACGTAGCACGGTATTCCTTGTAACATTTTGATAGGTGTACAAGTACATAAGGAAGTAATTTTGGTGGTGTAGCTGCTATTTATATTAAAGATAGATTTGTCGTCTGTGAAAGTTATACTCAACCAGAAAGCAACGGTCCTAAAATAGGCCACATATGTGTCGATCGGAGGTTTAATAGGTAGAGGCTAGTCTAGAGCGTGGTGTATAGCCCGCCGGGTGTCAGATACAGCTGCATATCACATATGTTTCACTACTTGTTTGTTGACTTAGTTGACAAGGCCAACTCAGTAATTTGTCTTAGTGACACGAACATTGACCTGCTGTCAATCACTTGATGTAAACCTAAGTATCTCCGTCGACTCTTGAGAGAAAATAATAGAGTTCAGCTGGTAAATAAGTCACCACTGGTGACGAGATCCTCGGACACTTTGTTAGATTACCGTCGACTCTTGAGAGAAAATAATAGAGTTCAGCTGGTAAATAAGTCACCACTGGTGACGAGATCCTCGGACACTTTGTTAGATTACCGTCGACTCTTGAGAGAAAATAATAGAGTTCAGCTGGTAAATAAGTCACCACTGGTGACGAGATCCTCGGACACTTTGTTAGATTACCGTCGACTCTTGAGAGAAAATAATAGAGTTCAGCTGGTAAATAAGTCACCACTGGTGACGAGATCCTCGGACACTTTGTTAGATTACCGTCGACTCTTGAGAGAAAATAATAGAGTTCAGCTGGTAAATAAGTCACCACTGGTGACGAGATCCTCGGACACTTTGTTAGATTACCGTCGACTCTTGAGAGAAAATAATAGAGTTCAGCTGGTAAATAAGTCACCACTGGTGATGAGATCCTCGGACACTTTGTTAGATTACATTATAATAAACAAGAGGAACGATATAATCGATAAATAAAATATCTTTGACCACTGACTAATTCAGGTTTCAGATTATTAACTTGCATATTGTATACTGAAATTTTATAAGGTAAAGCTAAACCGAAATACATCACTTACAGAGAATTTCCATACTTTGATGACAAGAGTTGAGTTGAGTTGAGTGCAAGACATTTTAAGAATTGAAAATTAAAATGACATTGCAAAGGTCATCAGTTTGAATATAAAAAGAGTATATGATGAACAAGCCCCTACATTATGCAAAAAGATAACCAAAAGGATAGTGTTCTGAAAGAACCAAAAGATGAATAACTGGAAAAGGATCAAAAATACTTTACGTTATAAATATTGAAAAGCAAGGCCAAAATAAACCCGGGAAGCATACAGATTAGCAACGAATAAACTGAGTAAGCTGGTATGAAAAGCAAAATGAAAGTGTTTTTCAGATAAAACTGTCGTCAATAAAGATTTTGGGCTTGTCAAAATAAATGTGAAATTATATCTGAAATGGAAAACGATGTTCATCGCTCATTGAAGTTTAAGGCGGAAGAAGTCAATTAAATGTTTAGCTCAATTGGAATGTTACAACAATGTCAAACTTACTGTTCAGCATTTTAACTACACTACAAAACGAAATTAATTAATCGATAAACTCAAAAGCAGTTGTCAGTGACGGCATATAGATAAAAATTATAAAATCCGTGAATAATTTTTCCATCGGAGCCATTATTCATCGTATAAACGAGTCTCTAAAAATGTCTATATTAAATTACGTATAATATGGTGACTCTTAAAAGTTATTGTAACATGTAAGCTCTAGAATATTTAAGATCTACTCCTATCGTACTATGTATGTCCAAGGTTTTAAGAAAAGATATTTTTGCGACAGGCGATATTGTAAAAGTGCTATAGTATTCCTTTTGTTATAATATGGGACATGTTGGATGATACAAGAACAGATGTAGCTCCCTAGTACTATTGGATTATTCTGAAGCTTTTGACTCGAAGCACTATGAGATGTTCTTTAGAAAAATGCATTATTATGGATTTTATGATAACATGGTCGATTTGATGAATTACATAATTGAATTAACACACTGCAAGTTACCAGTATGGTATGTGAAACAACTGGAAGGTAGTTGAGGTAAAGAGGTGTTCCGCAAGACAGTTGTCTAGAGTAAACTCTGTACTTGTTCACGAGTCTTATTTAAGTTTGCTATCGGAGTTCTACTCCTTATTTTCATAAAGATAACTCCCAAATATTTAATCTTGATGGTCTGTGAAAAGTTCATAACTCTTGGGCTTATGTTGTACAGCAAACTCATTTTCACTGTCATTGTCACGCTTACTGTACAGCGTGCCTTATGCGGATCCAATATCCTTTAAAGATTCCAGAATCAACTGTCAGAGACAACCAAACAGCAGCTACAGTTAATGGTGCTATAAGTAATTTTTGATGTTGTCTTGCACATTGTATCTCAAACTTTGACCTAAAGAAAAATTCTAGAACTGTGCTACAAGGTTCATTTTCAAACTTGGACGATTCGGTCTAGTTAACGGTAGGTCTTAAGTATGCTACCCATGTAAGCCATACGCAGGCACAAGATTCATTATCTCAAGGAGCCTCAGTACCTGAATGAAAGCCACACCAGAAGGAGGTCTCAAAATGAAGTAACCGACATGATCGGTGGTAGCTCCCAAGAGCGGTAAAGGATATCAGAAGAAGTTTTTAATTCTTGGATCGACGGTTTATAATTTATCCCTGCATGTCTCAAAGAACAAATATTCTCTAAAGATAAAAAATAAGTTTCTTCACTGAATTGTTTTAATCCAAAATTGATATTTTACTTATGTGTTAACATATGTATTGTTTCTCATTTATTTATTGTATCGACAGTCCTTTTAAATACATATAAGATTAAATTTAATTATTATAATTTATTTTAATGCAGAACTACTAATATTGATAATTGTGGTGTATCTGAGGAACTCTTGAATGAATAAATGTATTTTATTTGCTTATTATCTTACATTAGAGAGATCTACCTTGAAAATAATATACAATAGTTTGAGTAACTTAAAGCGATGAAAGTAGAAACAAACTTTATTCGTTTATGTACTTTAATCATCTTAGGAATTTTCCAGACCATCTAGAAAATAAATTACCACTGTACTGCCTATTTGCTATATTTGTGTTTTCCCTGTACCTATTCCAAACAATAGAGTAATAAGCTGCAAGTCGCTTTAAACTAACCGTTTGTATGGCACGTGATGTTTGAAATGTTTGATTGTTTGAAATTGGGTGATCCACCAACAAGATTCCGCACGGCATGCTATCTCTTAAATCATACTTCTCAAAAAGTCATAAAAACCTAAAGGCCTCGTTAGTTTTTATTCTAAACGATGACTACCGGCCCTTTTACTGTGGGGTACAAGGGCATTTCGTTAATTTCAACCAGCCACCCTACAGCAGAATGAATTCCTGATAGCAGAGCTAACTCCTACGATCGGTAGAAAGATGTTAAAATAACCAATGCTATGTACATCAGTACCAGGAAGATAGCAAAATACTCACATTAAAATGAATTTGCTTTAATAAAAAGAAATTGGTAGAACATTCTTAAACATTTTCATTAGTAAACAATACGAAATGTAAACGTTTCAATTTAAAAGCATTCAGGTATTTCTCAGTAAGTAATGAAGCTATCACAGTACGTTTCACCTAATTGAACTAAAAATTTATTATTTTAAAGATATTGTTTCATTAAAGAATACCAGAGAAAATCCAAAAATCTAACCTTTATTCAGTCAAAAAAATATGGAAGTGAAATATAATAACGTACAATGCCTGGCTTTACCGAAGGAACAAGCAGACACTGGTAACAAAAGCAGTACGTTTGTGGCTATCGAACTTATTAAGTGGTACTGATATGAAGAAATAATATGGCAAGTTCTCTGAAAAAAAAACTCCATGGTAGGAGACTTTTCAAAAATACCTCACACATTAATGTAACATAAATTGTTTTTAAATTTATAGAGAATTCGGGGCTCATTTCTTGTGATAGTCTAGACCAATTTGAAAGGAAATTTCCATAAACTGTATCCAAGTAATGATATGAGAGCAGTAACGTCAGTTCTAACTTCTTCATAAACATTGACAGCTCTTTTCCAAAGAGAGTTCTGCCCAATCTGTTACAAGAAGGGCAAGATTTCAAGTTGCTTAAAATATTTCTAGAATATTGCTCTTTGAAGTAGTTTTCTTGTATTTGCAGTTTATATTTATGTAAATATGGACTACACTTTTTGAATAGACACTTAACTCCAGATCGCTTCAGATTATTTTAAGTATGAGCATAACGCTTCTGTTCAAACGGTGATGAAATTGATTAATACCCTTGCCAAAAATTTTCACTCTTCGTATATTGTTTTTGCCTTTTGCTTGGATATTCCGATTGTTATCCTAAACCACTTTATTCCGTAAAGAGGAGGTTCACAATCAGATTATTAGCGCATGTACGGGCTGTACCGAAAAAGTCAGCAGTGTCAAAACTAACAAAAGCTCAAGGCATGAGTGCCATCTGCCTTTTTGTTTAAAAGAGGGGTTGGAAGATCAGCAGTTCGGTTTCCAATAGCATAGTCGTTAACTGAATTTCAGGAATTAAAGAATAAAAAAACCTGCTGAGTGAGGTAAAACAGCCAGCTCAAGTTTATTAATGTCTTGAGATAATTGATTTTGTACATTGTGTACTTAAATTATAAATTGGATTCAATGACAATATTAGGAGTGGCCGAAAGTAAATCAGATACTTTATAAAAAACACTTATCGAACATGTAAAGCCGTCTTGAAAGGATTAAGATTCTCCGTGATATATGAAATGCATATGACTGTGAAAATAACTATAAGCAATGTTTTCTTGATTGTAGTAACCGTCGCAAACATTAAACAATTTGGCTAAATGTACCATGGCTCAACTTATAACTAAACAGTAGTACTAACGTCTCTTTAAGCAATACTATATAGTACTAGCAATAAAATAAATAACGTTTACTATAAACGCATTAACCTGACCAGTCAGACAGTAAAACGAAATTACCGTAACTCTTCTTTAGTAAGGCACCAGAAATGAGTATCGCTTATTACGTAAAACTGCACTGTGCGCTACCTTCATTACGTGGAGGAAGTAAAAAATCACTCAGCATTCACGGCCGATGCCCGTGGTATGTTCTGAGATTTGAATAACCTAATTTACTCATATATCCTGAACTGTATAAAAAAGATGTGAGGTTTTAGACCTAGAGACAAGAATCAATTATTGTTGAAGTGAATGTTAGTTCGTAAGAGAGACTATTAAAAATGTTGAAGATATTAAAAATTATTAGTTATTATTAGAAAAAACTGGTTCGTCTACACAATATGACTGTGTTATAGGTATTTTTGTACCCCTGTGGTAAGACTAATAAATAGTAAAGACCTCATAAAAAATTAGTAATAAATTGAAACCGCACGGGATAGCGGATCAAAACTAAACCTAGAAAGGGAAAAAACCGTGTATATCGTGCTCAGATTCATTTACTTATTTGAAATTCACCACCAAAACACAGAGTTAAAAAAATCAAAGACATCTTCAACCAAGGTAAGAACCTCCCTGTCAATTTAACAACTAACAAAAAACCCCAAACAAAAAAAAAAACAAACCTGACAAAACCCTGCCGCCTGTTTGTTTTGTTTGACCTGACCATTAAAAAAGAAACTCATGACTAAATTTAACTAAAAATTTCTGTCATGTGTCTTAGGTGCACCTGGATAAAACACAAAATTTGAAACAGCCATAATTTAAAACAAGAACTGCCAATTCCAACCGGTATACTTTGGCTAAGGGCGGGCTCCTAATTAAAAACAAGAAATAAAATTAAATAGTATATAAACTAAACTTAAAAACTAAATAACAAAATACAAACTGTAATAACTGGCAACAATAACAACATAAATAAATTAAACAAATAAAAGGGTATCCCAGTTGTTTGACTAGTGGTATATTCATCTCATCATGGCGGCCAGTTACCCGACAGAGCAGGAAAACCCTGATATCGAATGGGTCTGCAACCACCCATGATGGAAAGGCAGCAGGAGGCAAGAGTTCCTCTCCTGGACCTAGTCAGTGCGAAACGTATAACTAACGCCAGCATTTTAGTGGGAAAATGAAAGAGAATTAACAAAAATAACTTGAAAAGGAAACATTTCACTACAAGTTCTTCCTCTAGCACACAAGAATTTCAGAAGTTCCTTGCCACTCTGAAAAGGTTGTGCAGAGCGCTCTGAAACAGGACAGTCAGTGCCTTCTGCAGCCACAACGAACAACACTTACAAGTAATATATAAAGACACATACGTGAGCCGGGGAGATAACTGGGCTCAAGAGTTTGAACCGGCTCAAAAGTAACTGCAAGAAAGGCTTCATAAATAATACTTGATATTTAATAATACTCCAACTAAATAATTATAAAAGAACCGTTAACGCTAACTCAACATAACCAAAAAACTGACTGAATATAATATAAAATAAACCTAAAAATAAAAATATATAATCATTTATGTATTTTTTGTGAAATGGGAAACTAATTATTATTATAGGTACATTATTGACGTGACAACGTCTTAAATTAGGTTGCGGCTCGGAGTCACTCATGAAAAAGTGTAACGCCCGGTAACGTTACGATGCCCGTCCAGTGGGTCCGCCGCACGGGATAAAGCAGATAACTGTGGGTCCGCAGCACGGGATAAAGCAGATAACTATGTTTATTCGTGAAAATGTGGAGTGCTTAGATTCGTCATTTACAACAACTACAACAATAAAGGTAAATAATTGTACACTGATATTTCATTATCGTAAACTATGATTGATTGATTAATTGTTAGATTGACACAAAAGTTGAGAAACTGAGTTTATAGGTTATGTCATACTATTGACAAATGTTGATAGTGTTTAGTAAATTATTAGTTTGCAGATAACTGTGGGTCCGCAGCACGGGATAAAGCAGATAACTATGTTTATTCGTGAAAATGTGGAGTGCTTAGATTCGTCATTTACAACAACTACAACAATAAAGGTAAATAATTGTACACTGATATTTCATTATCGTAAACTATGATTGATTGATTAATTGTTAGATTGACACAAAAGTTGAGAAACTGAGTTTATAGGTTATGTCATACTATTGACAAATGTTGATAGTGTTTAGTAAATTATTAGTTTAAATCACTCTGCAATCAATCGTAATTCGGTCGATTGAGAAGAAACAGCGCGTATTGCTAGTCAAACATTTAAAATAACAAATTATAACCTCTAAACTGTCATAACAGTGCGACCAAACAAACGAACTAAACCGACCAATCACCACGCGCGGAGTTAGAATTTAACTGTGTTTAGCAAGAATTTCAAATTCCAATTTTAGTAAATGTTTTATTCAACTTTACCATTTACAATAACAAATTTTAATTAATTTCAAATTATGTACAATGTTTTAGTAAACAAAATATATTTCTATAGTTAAAATTTGTGCAATTCTTATTTTCATTCAATTCCTTGTTCCTATTGTGCAATTTAATAATATTCATATCAATAAATATTCTACCGAGAAAAAGACGTTGTCACGTAAAATCTTCGCCCGTAAAACCGACTTTACAGGCAACCATAATTTTTTTTATTATTATTATTATTTATTTGTAAATTAAGAATCAAAATATAAGCAGATAAGGCATGTACTGGAATATTACATATAGCAGAGATTAAGAACATGGAAATACATTATTTAAATTAGTGATTGAACAAAAATTTATTTTACAAATAATTTGAAATTTTAAATTAAAATAATATTTGAAAATAATACTAATAAGACCAAGTTTAACAGAGAAAATTAAATTATATATGATTTTGGCCGATTAACATATTTTTTGTTACAAAACGTAAAACTCTACGTTTCAATGACTTCAATCTATTCTCTTCCTCTCGTGTAAATAACTTAATACATAAAAATGTACTTAAAACAATGAACCGTGCGGCAATGGACTGCTAGTTGAAAAAAATCTATCATGCCTGACTCATATACTGCTTGAAGTTTAGACTGGAAAAAATCAACCCAGCCGTTGATAAAACACAGAAGTCAAGAACTTGATCAACACGTCACAGCCGCATCAGTGATATTAGAAATCACGTCAATAACAATATTTAAATGAAGAACTTGATTCATGATAAAAGAATAGTGATTACTGATAACACGGCAATCAACCATCTGTAAATAAAACGTATTTTGACGTATAATTAAAAAAAAAAGAGAGTGCCCTACGAGAGAGAGAGAGAGAGAGAGCAAAAGTACGCATAGAGAGAGAGAGAGAGAGAGAGAGAGAGAGAGAGAGAGAGAGAGAGAGAGAGAGAGAGAGAGAGAGAGAGAGAGAGAGAGAGAGAGAGAGAGAGAGAGAGAGAGAGAGAGAGAGAGAGAGAGAGAGAGAGAGAGAGAGAGAGAGAGAGAGAGAGAGAGAGAGAGAGAGAGAGAGAGAGAGAAGAGAGAGAGAGAGAGAGAGAGAGAGAGAGAGAGAGAGAGAGAGAGAGAGAGAGAGAGAGAGAGAGAGAGAGAGAGAGAGAGAGAGAGAGAGAGAGAGAGAGAGAGAGAGAGAGAGAGAGAGAGAGAGAGAGAGAGAGAGAGAGAGAGAGAGAGAGAGAGAGAGAGAAGAGAGAGAGAGAGAGAGAGAGAGAGAGAGAGAGAGAGAGAGAGAGAGAGAGAGAGAGAGAGAGAGAGAGAGAGAGAGAGAGAGAGAGAGAGAGAGAGAGAGAGAGAGAGAGAGAGAGAGAGAGAGAGAGAGAGAGAGAGAGAGAGAGAGAGAGAGAGAGAGAGAGAGAGAGAGGAGAGAGAGAGAGAGAGAGAGAGAAATATTTAGATAAAAACATTTTTTCATTTAAGTCAGACTAATCAATATTGACAAGAATAATCGTATCACTACAACAGCCGTCTCTTACATTAATTCAATTTTATTGTGAAACCTGTTGTTTTTCTAATAGACACACATTGAAACTATTAGGACTTGGATTTTTCAATTTTTATTTTAGATAGTAAACCATTTACTGCAACATCGAGCTGCATTTGAGCACTTATCCAAAAAACGGGAATGCTTTTTGAAGTTTTCGCATATAATATTTTAGTTTCAGTTTATGTCTGTAAGTTTAAAATGCCTCATATATATATATATATATATATATATATATATATATATATGTGTGTGTGTGTGTGTGTGTGTGTATATATATGCCATTCAACATATATTTTACTCAACATCAAAAAACAATGTTGTAATATTTATGCTACACTGCGATCACGTGTTACAAAAGATAAAGTAAAATCATTACAGTTTGTTTTGTACTATGGCCGGTCATTGTTGTGTATAGGCCATATTTTCGCACAGTTAATTAAACTATTAAATTAATTACGTAAGCTGCGTCATGGTTTTAGAGCTTATCAGCATAAACTGAAATTAAATGTGTTCACAGTCATATGTCAATATTCATGGGAGACCAGAACAATGGTCTGTAAAGCAAAATGCACTTTACAAGTGGCTCATATTCCAACTGCCCGTAAAGGTGACTATGGTTTCAAGGCAGTTCTGCAAATACATAAATCACTACTGAGACAGGCAGTTACGATGTTTTGTCCCCCAGTCTAAACAAACAAGACTGTGACTCACCCACCACAATCGAGGTTAGTCTACTGTCATTCTCAACTAAAAGACAAATAACAAAACGGTTGATACTCGTTGCTGGAGGACCACGTACACACTGGTGGTGTTATACTCTTGTGCGCGATATTTGTAGTTTCCTTTGATATATGCGTCTCATGAATATCATAAAAATGACAGCTCAGATAAGCGATTCTTTAGAACATATTTAGAGACCAAGCCAACGAATCAGCTGAAGATCTGATAGCTTCCACAACATATTTGCTAAGAACTTGAACTAGCATCTGAGATAAAACGGGTTAATATTTTATTTCACAAAAATTTAAGCTAATTCTAAATATCTCAGACAATCATCACCGTCCACTAGTGCAAATATACCTCTAAATTTCAACATCAAGTAATTGTCATCCTAAAAAGCAAGTTACTAGCGCGACGCGTTATAATAACAAGATACGAGTTTTAATTATTGTAAAATATAAATCAACAGTCTTTTTGTTTTATAAACATTTACAATTTGTCTTCAATTCCAATTTATTGAAGTATGTAGGTGTTCAACTACATATTTATAAAATCATCAATATTGGTTTAATATAATACATTAGTTCTTGCTGGGAAGGGTATATTGCTGATTTTCTCTGAATTAAAAAGTAGGTTCATTACATTCAAAACCATTTTCCATAACAAGTATTTTTTTTTATTTTTAAAATTTTATTTGTTAATTCCGTATTCAATATTCTTTTATCAAACTAAGGATACTAATAAGTTTGCCATGATCCATAACAAGCAAGATAGGTCAAACACAGAATTGTCACTCATTATTATGGTCTCATTCGTGCGACAAATCCAATGCCTTAGACTCGCTTACAAAACACTTTCAAGGTTCTGACTGTTTTGATTAGAAGTTATATGAGTTTATAATTATTAATATAAATTTTAAAACCTTTTTTAAAAAGAGGCTTGTTATCACCCAATTTGTTATTGTGCTGAAAATAGACAATTTGTAATGATAACACATAAATTATCAAAATTAGGCTTATTATATGAGAGATTATAATACGCACATGTTTCAGAATTTTGAATGACATTACTGGAATTTATAAATCAAAATGAAAGTATTTAATTGCATACATGAAATTATTTTACTTGCTTCATTAACAAGAAGTAGCTGAAAGTGACAGCGAAGATAAACCTAACAGTTTACAATACTACTAACACTCAGATTTGTATGTTTTAGGTATTTTCAGAACATTAACACACATCAACAAAATAATAATTGAGGTTTAAATTTAACTTCAAATACCAAATTCGTATATCTTAAATTATTTTTTTTATCTGTACAGTCCTAGTATCTTTTTTAATAGATTTGCTTTAAAGTTAGGTGCTATTACATAATTATTAAATTATTATTCCTACGATATTTTACCACTTTACTAAGCAATCATGTAAATGATCTTAATATTTTACGTCTATAATAAAACACTTTGAATAAGTTACATTTATTTATACAAAGCGTTAAATTTCTTATTTTAACATAAAAATACTTCTCTAAAACTAATATTATTCTTAATCTTTTCTTAAGTTGCTACAGAAAAATCCATGAATCAAACTTTATTTATTTTAAATCATATTATAAAATACGATATAATGTAACAATAATCACTTATCCGGTGTGAAATACTCGTGGTTGAAATTTGTTTGTAATATGTATATAAAAATTAACAGTTATATATAACAAGCCATCCTCTGAAACCCAAAATGTATAGTGCCAAATCATAAAATAAAATGGTTTTTAAGTTAATCCTAACACATTTTACTGGTCGTTGCCAAACCAAAAACCCCTCATAGACGTTTTTACATCCAAGTTTATCAAATCACAAGAAACAGCACTTGTTTGAAAATATCACCGATTCAAATTCTGCCTTCTACATTAAACCATACCTTTTCTGTGACAATCTATGTATTATTTTTTTAGAGTTTTATTTACGATGGAAATTTAGAAAGGATAACAGGACTTCGGACCATCGTTATATGCTACAAAAGGTATAACAAAACATTTCGAGGATTGGAATATATCCTTTTGGTTAGGTGGGTGAGGTATTATACTATAACAGTATAATAACGAAGAGGGTATATTCCAATCCTAGAAACGTTTTGTTATACCTTTTACAATATATAACGACAGCAAATGTCCGAAAGCCTGTTATTTTTTTCAATCTATTTATTCAGTTGCCGTTCTAGATATATCATGTTCAATCTTAGTAGAACCAATTGTTTTATAGATCGGTCAATCCGGAGTAAACTGTATAGAGAGTGTTTGGCATTGACTCCTGGTTTAGTTGAAATTCCATTGGAATCAATTAAGCAAGGTACTTTAATAGTTAATCAGATGTTGCAATCGATTTTGGGTTTTGAAAATATCGTTTATGTTAAATTAAGTCTCTTTTTAGGTAACTTACCTAAATATAAACGTAAACTTTTTTTATCAATCCACCTGAAATTACAGGCATTTGCAGTGGGTAACTTAGATATTCTGTTATCAGGCTCGAAAATTGTCTAAATCTTTTACTTTAATTTCACATGGGACTGATCAAAACAAATGTTTATACTTCCATGGAATTTATCTGAAAAGCTATGAATATAACATAAAAACGAATTGTAAACCTTTAACTAATGCACCACTACCTTCATTTTTATTTTGTGTTAAAAATACCATTCTCTCAGTTGAAAGTATGCATCTTTTAATGCATTTCATCGAGTGACGTATAAATGCATTAATAACATATACATGTCTTATTATGCTCAGTTAAATATTAATAAACTAGTTTGGGTCTTAAATAATGCATTTCAAACATGCATATTGTAGTCCAACGAGTTTTCAACGTTTTACTTAGTTTTTAAATGATAATATATTCTTTTATTAATTTAAAAACGTTTAATTTATTTTATTGTTAAAATGAGTGAAATTTTCATAAAGTACTATTTCACTAAGGCAATCAAGGAAAAAATTGTCACAGAGCTATGTACCAAAATACGTAGATTACAGTAACTTAATGTGATTGTGTTTTATTGGATTATCTTTCGGACAGTGTATGCTTCATGAAAAAAGTCATAAAAACAATGGAATCGGAACATTTAATGAATTCCAAATGAATAAAATTTAACGTTGAAATGTCGTTGATAAATTAGGAGAACCGGTTCCAGGGCGGTCTAAGGCGTTGGACTTCTGGCCTGAGGTAGAGATAGCGCTGGTTTAAATCCTGCCTGTGACCGTAACGTTTTTTAACAGTAATTTCGACATTTCGATGCTCCGACTTTCATAATTATTCTATTTGATAATTACTCCCCTTTCTCATAAAGAATTGTCACTCCAAAAAGTATAAGAAATTAATATTTCCTCTTACCTGTATGGCGAGGACTGAGAGTTTAGTGACAAATATCCTAATTGTTGTTTACGGAAAGAGCTAACATCTAGGCTTGAAAAGTTATTTTCATATTATGTTAATTCATATATGATATTATGATTCATAAATGTTATGATTCATTTGTTTGCATACTGCATTGGCGCAACTTACTACAATTCCATTTTAAGATTAGAACCAAACATAGAACAGGAGGAAATAAACACTGGAATCTCCTGTGCATTTCGACAAACAAACCTGTTTCGCTCCGTAATAAAGCTTCGTATCGAAACTTCAACTATGAATGTTAAATAGAATATTTTTAAATTCCATGAACTTCCAAAGACTCTGTTGTACACTTTGCGCATACAAAGAGAGATACCAGTGTCTCGAACCATTTATATTCTTATCTCGGGGTACCACGTGTTTCCCGAAGTGCCTAAGATTGTTTTAATATTGGGACCAGCCGTTATGGAAAGTGTGGGCCATAATTGTCTAAGACAGTTACATTGTGGTCCAACTAATCCCTACGGGGACCAATTCACGCTCGCCACCAGCCAGACGGCGGGAAGGATAGACATTCTCACGGCCAGACTTGACTTCCTCTCGTGGCGTCTAGGAGATGGCCGCGAGAATACCAATCAGAACATGGCCAGGAATGATCAACTGTCTAGTGAACCTAACTTTGTTTAAACAGCATAATGATTCAATTGTTAATAATGCTGTAAGAAGCAGCAGCGCAAAATTTCAGATCCTGCAAATTTCTAACAATTCGTATCAATGAAAAAAAGAATAGACCGGGTTTTAGGCAAATTGTGTTATTTTTTTAATAATCTCGAAAATAAATATTTTCCTATTTCAGATATACAATAAATGTACTTGTATAGCTTAAACTTTTTTGGAAATCTGAATTTTTCATCGTATAATAAAATATTAATTCGCCCTTAACTTATATATGAAACCATAATGTTTAAAACCCGAAATGAAGTATAAGCTTATGTTCATAAATATTTTATGATTCAAGTTTAGCCTATACTATGAGATTGACTTTGATCCCGGTGGAAGGTGAACATGTTCTTCAGAATCCAAGACCCAAATCCAATCATACCACGTTCAAAAAACTCTGCTCTAACATGATTAGGCCTATCGACTAACAATTTCTTGTTTAGGATTCAGTCATTGAGTTTTGCCTTTCTTACCTTAAAGTCGTTTTCACAAAATAATGCGATCATAAATGATCGTTTTTATTATAGATTTGCTAATAACATTACACTATTAAAATGCCTAAAACGATTCCTAGGCAAAGGAATAGAAATAAGTTTCAGATATGTTCTTGACATTCGAAAAGCATATCGATATTTCGAATTAATTGGGTAAATTAAAGTTATACCTACAAGGTTTTGGTTTATCTGAACTATCTGTAAATCCCTTTGTGATTCTGATTCACAGCATCTACGGAATTGTTTCAGGGATTCAAGATAAATAAAGTACCTTGTTACCTTGCAAAACTGGCCATTTTGCCATTACAGGATTGGCTGGAAAATAAAGCACATTTATGAAATATGTGTTTTCATTATTCTTGGGCACTGAAATAACTAAAAATTACCAACAAATATTAAACGAGAAACGATTATTTCCTTTAAATGATTTAATTTTTGGTATATTACACTAAATCGTTCTAAAATTACAGCTTAATATAAAATAATAATAGCTCCAGCCATAATAACCACTCGACAAAAGATTATATATGTCACACAAAGCCATTTTGAAAACACTAATAACCTATTTTTCTTTTGCTTAAAAGATAAATAATGATGGAAGGAATCAACGACTCAAAAAGGGTAGTTCGTTTTACTGTTTTGACGTACAGGATCTTTTATAACTATTCATTGACTCTAAGTCTTATTCCAATAACGGTCGTTTTCTGGAGAATATTTTGGAAGACTAGTTTGTAAAATGGAAAATTCTTGGCTTCATGTCTCAAGGATTGATCAAGTACGTAGTTCTCAGTGCGTGGGTATGGCTATGAAGATTAAATAGAAACTGAGCACTATAAATTTTAACTACTCTAACCGACAGTCTTGTAGTTTTTTCTCCGTTGTAGAATTAAAATTTCAGTGAAACTATCGCCTTTAATGGAAGACTGTAATATATCAGTGTAAAAGTGTGATCAGTAATGGTTAACCCCTTGTGATGGACATTGTAACTGGCCATCACGGCTTCCTGTTTATGGAGGTTAATAAACTATTTACATTTCCGTAATATAGATTTTCGTACGCGTAACATAGCTATTGTGGGAAGGTTTTGTCCAATGCGATTATAATATTATTTTTAATTCACCTCACGCTTAGTGCAGTGTATAACATTTGGCATTGATACAGATTAACTCCTAGAATCTGGGGTTCACGTCTGTCTGCTCCGTATTCGTAAACAATACCCAGAAACAGTCGGCAACGAAGACTTTTAAAACGAACCCCTGCTATCGTTTCGACACTGATACAACTAGGCTACAAAGAAGATCAGTCTGGTTACTCAGCAGATAACCAGAGTAATCTAGATGAAGAGTTATTCTCATTACCTCATATGGTGCACAATTAATGCTTAAATTGCAAATAGTATAGGTCCAAGTATAGACATGATAAATACCATGAAAAATCTTATGGTCACCATCATGTTCGTACAACTGCTTAGCCTCTATGTATTATTGAACATAAAATAGAACAATTAGTAAATAATGTTCTTGTCATAGCCCTTTAAAGAAACATTTTCAAACTACAGGAAAAAAGAAGAAGATTGTTCATATGGGTATGTAGGAATTGTAATTACACTCTAGGGGCATCTTATAATTAAACCCAAAGACATTCGGTTAAAAATAAGGATATGAGTTTGTCCTTTATGGTTACGAAATGGCTAGTGTGAATAATATGTTCAATTGATAAAAAAATTTAATTGATCTAAATAATATTTTATTAAAAAAAATACAATTTTCTTCCTTGTGTTATATTTTTCTAACGTCATAAATCATTAAAACACCTATTATTAAACCCTTACTATTTATATAATATGTACATACTGTAAAAGATTTAAAATATTTTATCTTCAGCTGTTCCTACTTGACCTTCGTTCCAAAGGTTCTCAAATTGTCTACGTTAAATTTCAGTAATTGCATGAAACGGGAAACTCGCCCTTAAAGAACTGGAATTCTAATCCCAAGAACATTCTTTCTATCTGAAAACTATTCGTCAATATAAAGGTACATTTTAAACAGGGGAGGAATATAGTCGTTCTATGTTAAGCACAGTACAGTGTTTACACTGCCTGACACCATTTATTTGGATACAATGTTAATTGTGATTCGATTCAAATTAATTTGTGGCCAAAGAGATTCCTGACCGAAGCAACAAATCGGTGGGTGGCTCTGATCTAATTATGCGCCAGTGTGTGCTAACACTCAATGAACGGGTTTACGATAGATACAATGTGTTACGGTTGTGGTTGATGGTCGATGTTATGGTTGATATGGTCGGCACGACATGACACAGGCGCGCGGCGTGATAGTCATACTAACCGAACATCGTAACCCATCGGTTTGCGCACAAGGATGCCCATAGAGCCGCACGCCACTGCTCGCCAGGGTCGCACAATAATTGACACATTCCTAGTAGAAGACGTAGCCATCGCTTTCTTTGCTAGGCTCAGTTTCATTTCGAAATCGCTGCTATAATAGCACGTGAAAATGTTTTTATTTACACACTTGCAATAACGTTTATTACTTTCAAAATGGAAACAATGCTCGTTAAAGTTGCCTGCATGATATTCTGCCACTAATATTATTAATAGGTAGTTAATATTTTGTTACTTGATTAATTTAGTACATACATTTCCTTGGGTGATTAAGATAATTGATTTTTAGCTTTAAATTCGTTTGAGGAGTGTCATTATTAATTTATATCTAAGTTTTCCTGTTCACCCAATTCCGAAATATTGTTGACACAATTAATTTATAAATATATATTGGCCCCGCAGAGAAGACCATTTTTCAGTCAAGATGTGTTCTAGCGAAGCAGTTTCTGTTTAATATTTGTCAGCTGAAGATGGCTAAAAAAACTGCAGGACAGTTAAGCCATATGTGCTTTACTGATTTAACATATTAAATCCTGTTATCGTGTAGATTTTATAATCCACCATATTAATCATATCTTATTTTAATTGGCTATCATCAAAATACACTCTCTTCATTGTCCTTAAATTTGTGTTTTCTGCTTATTTCTTGAGACACTATATTAAGTCCCATACTCTCACTTTAAGGTATTTTTTTGTGATATTAAATTTACGTGCCAACCTACTGAATATAATGCGCATGTAGTTATTCCATGTTTCAAGAAGAAGGTTAGTATCGCCCTTCCACTTATCAACATCGTAATTCATTATTTGTGTAAATTATCGTGGACCAACAACCAGCATTTACCTGTAACTTGAACTATAAGGAAGGTGCCAACGACACATCTGTGAACTCCGCACCTTTAAATTCTTGTGTTAAATCTTCATTCCTAAACGCTTTTACACGGTCAATAGAAGGATTGAAACAACTATACTGTTTTTTTATAATGAGGACCACTTCATACAAGGCGGTATGGCTACTTATTAAATGTTTATGTTCATTATGGTTTTTATTTTACCAATAATATAGTTAGTTAAGTAATTATAAGTTTAAATTGTTTTATTAAAAGAAGTTCACATTGGAATATTATTTCTCCAGAGAACCCTTTTAAACCAACGAAAAAGATTACTTTCTACCATTACTGACGACCTTGCACTGTAACAAAAGTCTTAGAAATAGATTAACCGTTCCTCAAAAGCAATTGTTACAATTATTGATAACCACTGTAATAAATCCCATGAATAATTGGCTGTTCAGTTACAAGAATAAGAAACATTTATTTTTCTTTTATTACAAAAATGTTGTACTCTATAATATTACAATAAATTCTAATAAAACTATGTCCATTTTAATTTTCAGTTTAACATACTAACCTAAAAATAGCTTAAAGTAACTAAATTAGCACTTAATTACACAATTTGTGTAATATATTTATAACAATAGAAGATTACACAACATCACATAAAATATTTGAACAAAAAATAAACAATTTTAGTTTTATTTAGTGCATCTAAAAAATTAATTATTTAGTCTCAGAGGAGAAAACTTTAGGGCCTTTAAGGCAGCGCCTGATACGAGGTTCTATCTTATATATAAATTTCTTACAAAGTAAAAACAACAATCAGATAATATATCAAATTAAACTTCAAAACGATGGTCTTGATGAGAATCTTGAAAAAAGATGTGCCTTATTAAGAATAAAAAACTCTGAAATTTACTATAAATATGAGTAAAACTGCAATTTTTATGTAAAAAGCTATTCGTTATTTTTTATTTTGACTTAGCACATTAATACATTACTTTCTAAAAGTAGACAGAGTTCACAACAAAAATATTTCGTATCAGATATTTTTTGGAAATTTAGGTCCAAAGATTTTAATGATAAGTCGATGTTAGTTTGTTATACCACTCTCCTATCTTTGCCGAGAGTATAGTATTCCTTGACCAATAGTAAAAGGTGGAGGTTTAAATGAGACGATATTAAAAGGGTTACAAATATGAAATTATTATTTTTTCCTTGGGTCATATATGTTAGCCTAACGCCTAGAACCAACGGTCAAACACTTAAATAAATGTTAAATTAGCGCCAGCAACAACATTATAGACCCAACGTGGTGACGTTCACTCTCTTTAACAGCTTGTTTGACTTTTTTATAACTCTTATTTATGTGTTTGACAATAGGTTTTAAATGTAGATGTATTATATTTTAATATTTTTAGCGTTTTCCTTACCCCTCTCAGAACCACCTCATCAGAATTGCAAGCACTAATCGCAGTAATAATACTTTAGCTCACTTAACCATGCTTTTCTGGAATTTCAAATTTGTATACACAAATGTTATCGATGTGTACATTATATAGAACCTATCCGAAAATGGATAAAATTTATTGGATCAAAACACACCCAGACTTTAACTGCCCAAAAATAGTTGCGAGTATTAGAAAACTCAAGTATAAAACATATTTTAAGGCGGAAGAGTCCAGGTTTCTGCTCTTAGTACTAAAATGATCTATACGCTTCCCTTACTTGAATATAATCCTGAAAGACTTTTTAGAAAACCAATAAGACTTGTAAGGTCTTGTTGTATTACTTCATTTGGGCTCCCTAAGGAAGTATTTTTTAGTTTTAAAAACCGCAGGACAGTTCAGACATATGTGCTTTGCTGATTCTTCTACTTCTCACGGTATCTGTATTAATCGGTCTGGCTTAAACCCACCTTCATAACATGTTTTCGAAGAGGGCTGTTTCCTGTTACCAACCCAATTACTTACTAGTTGTATATTCCCCTGAGGCTCATAAACAGAAATTATAAACAATTAAAAATGTATTTGACAGTTATAAAGGGGCTATAAGGTATGAAACTTGACATACATTTGATCATATTCATATCTTCTGAGTTTATAGACAGCGTTTACAGTACTTGGCCATCCCAATTAATCTCATGATAGATTGTTATGCTAACGATACAAGTGAGTATTCACGCCTTTACAGTCAGTTCGTCAATGGACGGTCTCACATTTGGGAGTGGTAGTAAAACGTAAGGCAGCATGCCTGAGAAATCGCCGGAATTTATTGACAAGCGAATATCACGAGCTTAAAATATTTACAAGAGCAGTTTTTGACAATCAGCATGTTTAATCCGGAGGCCGTGCCCGACAGTCCGGGTCATGTAACCCGGGCCTGACACGCCACTAGAGCTCGCGTGACGACTCAACCCTTCTACATGTTTACGGTTTCATTATCGCAACGGCCCATTTTACAAAGTGCTCCACTTTTGTTTTCCTGCCCGGAATAAGAATTTATCTTGTAACGTTGTAAATTGCCTTGTGAACGCAGCCTGAAAAGACAGACCCTACCGAATTAGTATACGTAATTATTGTATATGTCCTATTTTTCACTCATCGAAGGTAAAATATACGCCATGCAGCAGGGGCAAGCGTACTCGAATAATGAAATATTCATTCGATGTACGAAGAAAATTATCTTGTTTCTTATTTTTAAACCGTTAATATAACGTGTAAAAATATATATTTAAAATAAGTGTAAGTTTTGTTCAGTATCTTTCTTAAGCTGACATTTTAGAGTTTCACAAACTATACGAAGAATGAATGAGCTGAAAGTGAAGCAAAAGTAACAAATCATAAAAAATATTATTTGAAATTTATCATTATATTGACTATTCACATTTTGGAATCAAAAACAGGTGGTCCAGTAATATGGTGGAATGGTACATATCTACTTAAACTAATTTGTGGTGAACATTACTGTATTTATTTTATATGAACAAATTTTATAGGTTTCAATTATAAGGTCATGTATAAGGTTAATTTTATAAGTTATAATAACAATGACTATAAACAACAATGTATTTGAAAACATTGTGTAGCCTACATCAATACTACAAACAAAATTACAATATATTTTTCTCTACATATAGGGTATAGTTTTATAAAGAAAGAACAAAGTTTTGTGTTTTATTACTTTAGTAATTCGTGTATTTTTCTATAAACATAAATAAATACGAATTTTAAACCACAAAATATAAAAGAATTGAACTGATTGGAGCAATTGTTATTTTTTAATCATATCCATAGCTGTATATAACGGGATTTATAAAAGTCAATTTATATTCCGTAAGGTAAGTTATAATAAAGCAAGATAATAAACTCAACTGTAAAAACTGTTACAGTAATGGAGTTCGATTTTAATAACAAATACATTTACCATAAAAACTATTGTGAATTATATTGGATTTGCTATAGGAATAGGAAATTTGTAGAAATGATTGAGAGTCGTTGCTGCAATACTAACGGCTTGTCAGAAAAATCAGTGGTGAGGAAACCCCCCATTCCAGGAAGAACGTGGGGATGGTTGCCCCCCTGTTGTGGGGTTGGGGGGTGGTTGAGGGCCCGGGCAGCCTGACGACAGTGTTGTACGGCAGGGCTGATCAATAGGAACCATCCAGGTCAGGCGGTGAGGGGGGGGCTTTCAGTTTCAAAACATCCCATAAACAGAAAATTGAAACACCTGTTCGTGCCGGGTGAACATTGCTTTGTATTGACCCTTGCTTATATTTATGTGGTTATATATTTGTTCTCTTTGTCGTTTCTGGGATAGAGAAACTTGTGTCTGGTTATCCCCCAGTACGTCATGGATACTATTGGGTGTATTGCCTCCTGAAAATCGATAAATCTTAGTTTTTTACAATATACATATTTCTACCAATCCTCATGGTGAGGTAAAATACACGATTGATAATATTCCTTGTTTAACTGTAAAATTAAAGGTGGAAACATTTTATAAATCTCAATCGGTACTAACGAAATCGAAAAATTCAACCTTTTTTGCAATTATGTAACGGGTAGGTATTACTTGTTTGTCCTTCTAAGAAGTGACAAGGAAGCTGTTTTTCTATGGTAACTAGATTGGTGTAATGACAAAATAGAGAAATTCTATCGACTATTATGACTTACCCTAACCGGACTTCCCTTCCCCCAGATGTTCAGTACTGGATGACTAGTATTTGTAACATACCGTCTAGAACACATATAGTCAGTTTTAAGGTACAAAATATAAATGCTGAGCGCAAAGGAAACAATTACCATTACGTGCACATATTAAAAAGATAATAAAACTTTTGCAAATACAAAAATCAGGCAAACGAAATAGTATGTTTAATATGTTTAAATATGCCATTATATCAACAAAAGATTAATGATATTAATTCCACGTGAAACTACATACATATAAAGTACTTTTTCTATATTCAGGGATGTTATCTTATAGATCTGTGAAATTCATTATAGGACCTTAAAATGACTTTATGAATAACTTAACGGAAATCACAGACGGAATGGAATCATAACAAAAACGGTATCCCTTATTAATAATATACTATGTAGAAGTTACACTAATCATTATACCGTTTTCTTTTTCAACCAATAACAACTGCTCTTGGGTAGAATCTAGGGAGCAGACAAGTCACACACATAATCGGGTTTTATGAGATGTGGTTCTAGATATCAACAGCCAACGATTATCATATACTGCAAATGTTTTTTAAATAAACGAGGAACCTAATAGCCTACTAGCTTCAGGTAAACATATGACTAAATACTATGGTAAAAAAAACCTTTTACTGCAATTCATTTTCTATGTATTTATAGTAATTTATATAAATTTTAAAGGAGTACATCCATTCATCTGGACGAAAATTAACTTAATATTCCGTCCCAAATGTTAAGGCATTGTAAAAATTTTATTCTAGAAATTATTTTTTTGTATTTTTTGAAGATTGGAAATAAACCCATTTTCTTTAAAGTAAAAAAATACAGCATACAAATGTTACAGGATGATAACTGAGTGCGTTATCAAATTTAGTCAATGAATATAGAATTTAAACTAACGTGTAAATGTTTTTATGTTTGAAAGCACGAGCAAAAGATCCCCCGTCACTTAAGCTGTAAAAAATATATCATATAAAAAAATTGGGTTTGATATAGTTTTTTTTATGAAGGATTACAGGCTAGTCTATTTTATATTTTGTGACGCCTAAAATACTGTTTTATATATGCCTTTTAAGTATTTACGAGATTTATGAACGTATTAATAAATTTAAATTTCCCCGTATTGAAACTTAAATGTGCTGAACGTACATATGTTTTAATTTACACATATACACATAGATAAAGTTGTTTTCCTCCCCAAAAGAATAATAATTTTGGGTTTTAAATTATTTATATATTACAAAACATAGATCAATGTCCTACTGAAATATTAATCAGTTGTTATGAAAAGTAAAATCAAGTATAATGTAAGATTTTGACTCGAATACAGTAAAATTTGACTAAGTTTTAGATTTTATACGAGTTAATTAATGTAAAAAATTAACCAACTTGTGCATTTTCGTACTTTGTAAATTTATTATTCTGTACTAAACATGTTTACCCATTATTTCAGTTTAGGAGTTGCAGGATCTGAGGTGGATTTGGGAACAAATATCGTCAATTTCAAGTTTCAAAGTTTTCAATATGTAATATACCTAGAATAGAAGCTTAAAAATGACTTGCTAAGTGGTTTTTATCAAATGAGATTTTAATACAATAAAATTAAACGTGTTACAAACATCTTTAATGAATGTTCTACTCAAATACATTTTAACACAACCTGTGTCTATTGTTATCCACATTTTTACACATTGCATTTCACAATGTTCTCCACAGCGTAACAGGGGCGATGGAAGCAATCTCTTACAATCGGCATCCGAAACATTCGTGAGATGAGTTATTGTCACTAGAACATATTTTCGCCCTCCGGTATTATAGTAAATAAATAACACACGCTATCCTACACAATGGGTTTACTGAATGGTTTTGGTTTAATATTTCAACTTTTGGTTTAATATACTAAACTTCTATTTATTTAAATTAAAAAAAAAAAAAAAAAAAAAAAACAGAACGTTTGTACAGACAAATTAATTTTATGACATAGTTATAAAACTATGTTCAAATCATAATTTTAAGGCCTTTTTTAGATTAATATTTTTTAATAGTACCTTAATACCATTATATTGTTACACAAACAGAATTTTTGCTGTGTACAAGCATCGTTAGTCATTCTTGTCAGCCACGATGTATGGTGGCAGAGGCATTAATTCAAACACCATAAATGCTAAGTTATTTACTTTATTAAATTGATGATCGATCTCCCTTAAAGCATATACGCAAATATGCATTTTGAAATGCACAAAAACACAGCTGATAATATAGTTTGGCTGCAGCTTGATAGATTGTGCTAATAATAAACTATATTTTTGTGAATTTTTCCTTTTGGAGAATAGACCATGGTATCAAATAAGTCAAATACATTTATTTTAGTATTTAATCCAAGACATTTTTAATGATAGTATTTGTTATTTTGTTGTTATTTTCAATTTTTAAACATTATTTGGTTAACTTTATTGAATTATAATATTACCTTTCACTGCACTTAAATCATCAGAAACAATACTCAAATTCTTTTACCACGCTCAGATGTACAGTTATCATGTGGACATTTTCTTTCCTATTTTTTTAAAATTTTTCTATGTGTTCAAAGATCACATACAGGTGCAGTTTATAATTATGGAAAATTAGCAGCAATATCTTTCAAGAACAATTGTTAAAATTAATACCATGCTCAGATGTACAGTTATCATGGGGATATTTTATTTTTTTATTTTAGTATGTGTTCAAAGATCAGATACAGGTATAGTTTATTATTATTAAAATTTAAAATTTCGTTACCAGATTATTTTTAGGATAAATAAGTATGAATTAGTTGAAAAAAATATTTTATGAGATTGGTTTGTTTGATTTGGTAACCCGACAACCCAAGTTAGAGCTATTTCGTTTTACGTTTAATATACTCGGAGCAATTCAAGATTCAACTCGAGTTCAATAATACACACTAATTGGTTCGGTATGTATTGCTGAGTGCAAGAAATCAGTTCAAGAATGTAGTTCAAGGACATAGTGACAGGAGAAAAACACTTTGTATTGTAAGAACTGCACGTTTACCACTGATAAATTGACTGAGGAATTAAACATTGAGGCCCGATATAGAGGCTAAAAATTGTACTTTGAGTTCTTAACTATTAAAACGTCATGACTTATCTATTTATTTTAAGAAAGTAGCATGAATATTCAGATTTCAGGGTATTTGAATGAGTAGATTTTCAGTTTAGTAGTTAGTATTAACCAGTTGACTCATTAGTCTTGAGGTCGGAGATCATAAATGTGTAAAATGTTAAATACAATTTGCTTTATTATTATCTAAAATTTCGCTGGTTTTAAAGTCTTACTATTAAGGCAGCATATTGGTAGCAAACAACCGTTTGTAAGTGACCTATAATATGATAAGTAATATTTCTAATTATTACCAGCCGTGTATTAATTATAAGACAATGTTCGAAATTTTAAAACAGTGACTCCGCTTTGTTCTCTTCCAATATTCTAATAAAATCTTCTCTTCAGGCCGAAAAAACCTAAATTCTTTTGCTGAATAAACCTTCCTAATTGATAAAGTATCAAAACCCTCAATTCACCAAAAATCGAAAATACTTTACAAATACATTAAATTTTGATACAAATACATGTGCACTTTACACAAAAGTCATACAACCCCATAATTATATATGCTGATCTTAAAATCTACCAATAACACTAGTGTGATTACTCTAAGCTTTTTGGAAACAAATAAATAAGGATTTTTTAGTGACTGTTCCAAATTACAATATTTAAACATTAGTAAAATAAGCCTTCTCAATAAACCACAATAAGGTAAATAATCACATTGAAAACTAATTTTGTGAACTGCTCTAATACTAAATTCCGTTAAAACTGAAAATATACAAAGACAAATAGTATAGAACAATACTTTCCAACTCTTTAATATTGCCGAAGTTATTCCAAAACAATTCTGAACATACATTGTAACAAATCCTTTACTTTGACTAAGACTGTACATATACACATAAATGCATTACAACTGTAATTGTAATTACAAACCATTAATCGGCAGATTTCAGTTTCAACTGTTTTAAGGGAGAGTTCAAGCCAAAATTAATAACTAAACACTTTACTTCTACAGGTAGATAGACTGATTCGTACGCAGCACACGGTCGTGGAAATTCAAGTAAAACACACACACGAGCATGGGCTCATCATTATAAATACGGAATAAAAAATTTTGTTACTCTATTAAAAATAAACAGCATATAAAAAATAAAAGTAATATAAACTAAATATTCTATTTCTACTTTAATAATTTCTTTTTATGTTGTACATTCCCTTTAAAAATTTAATAGCACATGCAAAAATGTTCGGTCTGTCAAGAATAAAGACAATACACATTTGACATAAACAATTAATGTATTTTTCTGGTGCAAATAAACCCAACCCATGCCTAGATATAAAAATATATACAGTCCATACAAAATTATGAGTACGGAAATGTCTAGAGAAATGTCAGTAATGTAATATACATAAACACAAATAATATTGGAGTGTATTATATATAGTATAAATCCTGATCTCATTTTTAACATCATGTAGAAGATGATGAAATTTAACTTACTAATTTTGTAGTAAGTAAATTACTTATGAACGTAATCATGCATTGACATATGTAATAATACTTTAATTTTCTCCTCTGTTCAGTCTTGTAAAAAATAATTTGGACATATTTATTTTCAATTTCATAGGCCTGTGTTTTATTCAGATTGAAACGAGAACCTTATTGTACTGAACTCCATGTTGTACATTTACATGTATGTAACAATGTTGCCTACATTATTTAAACTGTGAATATAAGAATTATTTACGTTCAACATTTAACTGGATTCAAAAATGGTTAATTGACGTATTATTCAATTCGTATTAGGTTGAGTTTTTACCAGTAGTTGAGTATCAATATTAATAATTACTTAAAGTTAAGAAAATAAGAACAATAATTTTGCTATTCCTCAAGGAAATGTACTCATTTGTGGTAGTATTGAATGGTTACTTTGTTTCCATTTTGTAATCAGACTCACCAAAAGTTGGTTGAAGAACAGGATATGAAAATATTTGGTATAATATAGATAACTAATGGAAATGCCAACATTGTAATTACAAAAACTGAGATAGCCTATATTTTTACTAAACATATTTAATTTTATGAAAAGAGAGTTCATTAACAAAAATAATTTCCCTAAGTCATTATTTGTATACGTATTTAAAAAATGACCACGTTATCCTGATTTTTCTTGATCATAGTTGCAAATTTACTATCGAAGTTCAACTAACTGCAATTATTTTAGCGTATTCGATGCTACAAATCGTTTATAAATTAACTCTAAACCTATTTAATGAAATGTGTATTTATTACAATGTGAAAGTATTGGAACAATAATTTAAACTTACAACAATAAAAATGAAACATCATTTCAAATAATTTGATTCATACTGTGTTATAACAAATAACTTACTGGATGAAAATAAAAATGAAAAATACGTATTAAAAAATGAACTAGATAAAAAATAAAAATAATATAACCATATAGTAGTTAACGGAACCGAAAGAAAATGTTATAACGTAATAAATGAATTGATATAAAAGTAACACGCATCCTAGATTTTTGCAATGCCGTTTAGTAATAACATATAATTATTTAAATATTTTAGGATAAATTTAAGAATATTTGTAGCTAAGTCATATACTCTATTTTATACGACAATATAAGCATACGAAATGACTCTGACCCTTGCATTTCTAAGTTAGTTTGTACGAAATGATTTACAAGACACTTTACTATCACTTTTAACAGCCTATTCTATAGAGCACACTATGGATGTTGGTGGTTAAACGCCTTCGTGTGCGTCCAATCGGCGATTCCTCAAGCATTGATTCCACCTCATGTCCTGGTTACCAATGGATGACCCATTACAATTGACATTCGTTACCAGCTCTGTATCGTGAGGCCAGTGGAGTTCTCCTCCCGCTCTCTTCGCTCATTCTCCCCGTCCACTCATCCACCCCCCCCCCCAACCACGATATTACGACCACCCGGATCAACAATGTATTGGGTTACTCATATGAAAGATCACCACACACGTTATCACAGTACCCGGTGTATATTATAGATGCTAATTAATTTAATGTGTGTTCAATAAAATATCATAGGTTCAAACAAACAAATCATCTTCTATTACCTCTTTTATTAACATACTCGTGGAAATGACCCGTTCAGTTAGGTAGGTAGTTTATATAAAACAAACCTACACGATATTTCTCATGTAATGTTCTTCATTCCGCAAACATGTCTTCTACTACTGTATGTATGTACTATTCCAGATTATTCACCTTGGACACTGAAAGGCAAAACTTAACCAAAAAGAGAACGATATTTTGTTTCCACATTATTAAATTGGTAAAAAAATTGACTCAATATAATAGTTTGTGTAATATATTTAATTTTAATAGTGAGAACCGTTAATTGGCCACCATTGATTGTAGTGAGTGATCATGCATTAGTAATGTGATATTTTTTGGTCACATCTGTTTCCCACTTCACATTTTTATGTCTTTCTTAAATATCCAGATCATATACTCCATAACGTATTATCTACTGAAATTAGAGAGTTACGTCACACTAACGGTCCTGTATAGTTGTTAATGCCCATATAATTTCCATTATAATAACTATTTATCACCTATTGCTTTCATAGGCCTGTTTCAATTTTAGTGTTATTCTGCCTGTCGTAATGATTTTTCGAGGATCTCGAAGAACAGAATGGGCGAGATAATCAATAAAATACTCGTACAAGTAAAACCCGACCTCTGCACAACGGGTTTGACTTACTTTGTCTCTTAACTACAACTGGATATAATACCTTAAGCTGCGTCCCACTTAATATCCGGTCACCCAGACACAAAAAATTAAAGTTTTGACAGTCACCCTGCTGAGCCTCACAAAAACGGATATATATATATATTAGTGCCAATAACCTTCAATGTGCCTTGACTACTTTGCAAGATATCCACTCAGGATGAAAAATACCGCTATAGTTGCTAATATTGAAGAGCGTGATATCACTTTTCCTCGTTATAGAAAGTTTAAGAATGGAGGTTAACACTTGTTTTCAACATTGAGTGCTGAAAAAACCATCATGACCTTCTGAAGGATATATAAAAGTTGTTAACGGTCCCTGGTTGTACTAAGGATGTTTCCATGACCTTGATGAAGTTAATCAAGTAACGGGATAATGTTCACTCAGAGCCTATCAAGTACAAATTACATGCTATGTGTAATAACGTTTAACACTCCTTATCTACCTGCAGTTTCTTGTTATGAATTTCCAAATCTATTTCTACAGTTTAAAATATCTGAAACGTACTAGGGCGGATTTTATTTAATTATAAATGCTTACTGACTTGCTTATCACTCTTGATTTTGTTTTTGAATCAAAAATTTGCTTATTATGTCGAGCAAAATTGCAAATTTTAAATGCAAATGAAAGATTTAAGAAATAATAAACCAGAAAACATGATACTTACTGCTGTGGCAGTGATAGAAAATACTGTTACATCATAAAATGATTAGTAAAACAAATCAAACTTTACTATTGACAAATTAACCTTTTATTAATGAAATTTTAAACTCTGTTAAACATACATTGAACTTAGTTAGATGTAATAAACTTGTAATAAAAGGGTTTAAATTAAACGTTTTTGTTACACTTAAACCCTTATCCTTATCTAATGTCCATCAATATATTATCATTCTCTCAATTAACCATTAAAACATACGAAAGTTAAAAGCTAATAATAATGAAATATTTTATTTACTTGCTCAGTTTACAAACAATATTGTCAAATGTTTTATTCCTGAAAATGATGTAGCCTTCCTATTTGCATTATAATATTTTATTTTTAAGTTCATAATTCTTTGAAATAAATGTCCTGAATACTACTAAAGTAGAACACAAATTTTAATCACTCTTCGTGAAAAAGAGCCATTTATATTTCGTTATTTACAAAATGTATCGTAAAAAATTCGTGAAATAAGCTCCAAATAAAAATTAATAAAGATAACATTGTGAAAAGTTTTAGGGAGTGACATACTTTATATTTGTGAACCCCTTTTATTTGGTCCAGAAAAATGTTATTTTATTATTTTATATTATTTTAAATTTTTAACAAATTTTTTCTAAGCCATATATAGATAAAAACATGTCACTCCCTGAACTCACGCACATATCGTAAAAATGTTAAAGTTTTAATCTACAGCAGTATTATTTGGGTCTAATGACAATAACCTAGACATCTTGCATTCAATGCCAGAAATTCCATTTAGAGTGATGTTAAGAGTACTGAATTAAGTACTGTTAAGAGTAATTCTTTCCTTATAGAGGGAAATCATCTTTTAATATAATACGAGTACGAATTTAATATAATATTTTCCAAACCAAGATCGATTGTCCCACCTTAATTGATTAATTTGGAAACACTGGTCTAAAAACCCCTTGTGCGTGACATGAGATAAATTAGTGCTTACTAACACATTTACTTCTATAGGATGGATGAAAATATCACCACAGTCTTGCCTATGATTTCGCATATAAAAAAAAAAAAAGTAAAGTAAAGAATGTCTTATTTTACCAGGCGAAGTTAGGGCTAAGAAGCCCTCTCTAACACTTAACCTGGGGTCATATCAACTGTGTAAAATGGTAAATTTTCTTATTTTAGTTTTAAGGATCCCACTTCAAAGTCATGTTGACGTTTGTGTACTGAATGAGCACTTGGTGGCATCACGGGAACGGGGGTTGGTAATTCCAAGGGGGATAAGCAAGGAGAAGCGTTGTTACATGCTACATTCATGAAGGGTTGTGACAATTCACTGTACTGCCAACAAAGGTGTTCCGTACCGCCAACAATCATCATCAGAGCGATCTCAAACAAGGCATAAAATTGTTTATTAATCCGCACTCGGTAATCGTATTGTTTAACTCAGCGAGTTTATCGGGTAGACTACGGTTGTTGACAAAACAATGGTAGTTTACGGCAATTAAACATGCATGTATTCCGACACCCCGTCCTTGCATATCGGCGCTGCTATCGTGGCTTGCACTCTGCAAGATGCTATCTGTCTGCAAGTTATTGCGCTTGCACAGGAAATGGGTGTGGTACTTGGTGCGCCATTTGTCTTGATGCTACATCCTACCACTCATTTAGAAATTGAGTCCAAATAATCCAGCAATTGGCTAAGATTCGATCCTGTATAATGGCCTATGACAGAACGATAACTTCTGAACACACACAGAATGTAATTATAATGTCGAATTCGAAATAGTAACCTAACACAACAACTTGTGCACACAGTGAAATGATCTTAATTTAATGATTACATTTTATTTATCTACAAAAAGAGATATTCTTTGAATAGGCATAGTAAATAATACAAGACCAAACTTTTAAATAACACTAGTCAAAAATAAATCATCAGATAAACATAATTCGTTTCGTCATGCATTGGAGCATGTACTTTCATTTAGAAGATGAGGAAATGACTATAAATCTTTAGTGCAAGGTTTTGAGTCCGTATTTGTTGCTACAGACAACAGCTCCTACCGCCTTGTACGGGTAATGGTGTGAAATCTTTTTTTGTGAACTAAAAATTAATTAAATTAAGAATGATTTTAGCACTTGCCAAATTATTAGAGCATAATATGTCACTACTGTTTACCACATAATTTATTAATTATGTCTGATACGTCCACTTCTTATTGACCTTTTCAAAATTGATCTTAAAATAAATTAAAAATTTGCTGTTAATTTTAATCAATGCTAAAGTTATTTATTTAGAATAACATATATTTTTAAACTGGTTCATCTATATAATAGTTCCTACAAGTTTTATTACTTTAAAATTTATGAGACTTTAAGTTTTGACATCTCAAGAGTGACCTGTTTAGAAGTGATATTTTGTACTTAAAGTGTTGTCAGTTAATGGTAAAGACATTATTACATTTAAATTGTAAATTTATAGTTATTTAAAATGATTTCTTCGAAAATAAAAAAAAAACTACTCCCCCCTGGAAATTGCAGGCTCTAAAATAAGAAATTACACTGAATTAGGAACTGCTGACGTTAAAAATGTAAATTTTTAACAGTATGTTTACAGATATAGATATAAGCGGGTCAATTTTAAAATAATAATTCATAACTAAATTCATTTGAATTTTTAAATTTTATAAAATTCAAGAGAATTACAAGTTTGGTAGTCAGCTTTTAAGAAATCTGCTTAATACAAATAAGAAAGATCATCTAGTTCAATTCAATAATATTTTTATGTATAATATAAAATTTGTATATTCTTATCTTCAGATTATTTGGCCTAATTATAAGACGCTCTTAAATTTTGCTTCTATTGTCTTCAACTCCCCGTTGAATAATTAAATTGGGTTTTCTATTTTTTCGATCGTTAGTAAACATGTAAGGGATTTCGACCATTTTGTTTCTTAAAGTTAAAACATTCTTTGGCATATTTGAAGGCAGGGCAATATATCACATTTTGGATGCCTCCTTCACGTGTTTTAATGTGGATTTCATTCTCTAAATTGTGATTTAAGAGCTGTGATGTACTCAATGCTTCAAATATTCTTGTTTAGAAACCGTCTCATTAATGAAGCACTACGAAGTTGGACTATTTTAGAGTTTTAATCAGAATTGTAATCATGAAGTATAACAGAAACCATAAGCATAAAAATATCCAGTTCATTATTTTTGGAAACTATTTATGGTTTTCCTATTTCCTACAACAATTCTTTACCAAAATTTTAAATGAAGGGTACATAAAAAACATATATTACTTAATAATCCAGAAAAGAAATGTGAGAATTATATTTACGTCTCATCATTCATTCCTTAAATATACACTAACATTAATTCCCCAATCAGATGTAATACACCAAAGCTTCCTAATATTTGTGCATGGTAAATACGATATTTGTGTTTTATACTGAAATAAGTTTAATTTGTATTTCCTTTGACAGTTACATTAACAACCAGGTTGTACCCTCGGGTGTTGTGTGAATAGGGTTATATGACAGTTTATTACTATTGTGTGTTTTGTCTGGCACGTGTCTGGAGATGTATCTGGAGCTACGAGTTCACATTCACGGTTGTCAGGAGGCAAGGGGCACGGTCGAGCAGTCGGCGTAACCCTGGCAGCTTGCACGGGCCGTACTCATGACATAGAGGCTTTAAATCAATAACATTTACAGCCAATAAACGTCTCACTGTGATTACCAATGTTATAAAACATGGAACATTTTTGTTAGCACATGTTGTGCATGAGAGGCTCGGGAGGGAAGTGCCGAGGGGGAGGGTTACCTCCACAGCGCACGACCTGGCAACACTGCACTCGCTCCCAGCTTCACCGCCGAGCTCAAAACCTGTCCCGAGACAGCACAGCTGGACTTGAGATTGGGCCCACGGAGAAAGTTCCAGTCTTCTTGTGTAGTTTACAGAAAAAAACATTCCATTTAGAAGTAACGATCTTCCCGGTTCAGACGTTTGTTCGTAACCGCCAATACATGGACTAATTTTCGCATGTAAGAGCAAGAAATAAGTACGTTAAGAAAGTTGCATTAAGTGTCTATAAAGAACATGACTGTTTTATCGAAGACATTTCAAATGAAATGAACAATAAATTAGAGTGTTTTAAGGGTTGAATTAAATTATTGGAGTAAAACTAATTTTCATCCTTCTATATGGTAATGGGATAATTTCTAATACAGCTGAGATCTGCTTAGGTCATCGTTGCCCTCGTAGCTAAGTCAGCTGATTTCCCCCCTCATAAACATTATATATATAAATAATTCTTTCCCTATGTAAACATCCATTTTCATGTATAAGTAAATTCTATCAGTGTGATTCCGTAATTTCTTTTGACATTTTATGTTCAAACTGCTGATTTTATCACCAAAATGAATTATAAAATTGTACGTTATGCTTCCTTATGGAATAATTTGTTATAGACAATGAAATGTTAGATAATGTTTCAAATGATTTCGTATGCTTTTTGCACCGTGATGAAAAGTATCGATACCCATTCTCCAATCATTTTTCGATAGCATTTTCCATTGTCGCTACGCAATAGGCAACTTTCCAGAGTAGTAACGAAATGTCCTATTCCTTGCCCGTAAGAATATTTATTTTTCAACAATCAAGATTTTTAACTATAATAGTTCTATTAAACTACACATAAGACAACATAAATTATTTGTTGCTAAGTTAAAAAAAATAAAGTACCAACATTAATGTGTTCATACTTAGTTTAAATATTTCTGTATTCCTGTATGCCTGGTTACATGGCATGCCGAATACCTAGTGACAGCTGAGCTTTGTATTGAAGATAATTCCAGCAAAAAGCAGTAATTATTTTAATGCCCCTCTCTCAAAACAGTCTCCAACTCTATTGGACTAATACAACATCCCTATCGTGTATATTTACATTTAAATACACACGATGAGTTTTAGTGCTATATGTCTAATCTGGAGGATTTATAACCACTAATTTGTAGACTATTATTGTTATTTGTTGCTGTTGGAAAACTATAATACTCATATAGATCAATGCCTTTTAGATCAAATTAAAGGCTGTAGTGAAACTACTGAAGTTTTATTTTCTAAAAGTTATGTTCAAATTCAAAATTGTTATCCTGTTACTTTTAGGTCGAAGGATTTTGAAGATGTCTCATTTTAAAGATGTGGTTAATATGCATCTAAAAGATTTTTAGTTTTTTAAGTGTATACTTATTAATTATTGAAATAATAAAGGAAACGCGTTTAAAAAAAATTGTCTGGCTAACCAATGAATATAAAAATAGGCAATACACGTTTATGCCCTTAATTAGCCTTAATTTTCATTATTGAGATTAATTTTTTAAGAGGTTAAATGTAAGAAAGAACCATGTGGTCCTAATTTCGCCTCAATAAAGAAGTATTTCTTTCTTTATGCCCTTGTTAATTATCTGTTTAGAATTAGATACCTCCTAAACATCTATGCATAAACATAACCATGTGAACGTGTTTGAGGTTTAACATTTATCTTCAAGGAATACCTGTCTGTACAACCTGTTTTTCAGTGATGTTTTGGGCAGGATTAGTTTCAAGTTTGTTTTTCACGATGAAAGGATTGTGAAGAAAAGAGGATTTTTTTTCCAGACATTTGCCATTGTTCGGTGATTGACTTGTATCACTGCACGATATCAAATGTCTGGATTAGTTTGTTAGACTTAAACAGTTATGAAGTACTCTGGAAGTAGGTTTATTGGCGTCTCATAAAGCACGATTCACGGCTGTAATGAGAAGTTTGTAGCCTGTGTGGGAGTGCGTGGATAAGAGGCAATCACGGATCATGCCCTGCCCACTTTTCAGTATCACGTATTACCGCAATTGTTTTGTCGCGCCCGGTCTTTACAAAATGTGCAATTTGCCCATCACATCTCATTAATAAATTTCGTTTAAGTTTTATGCACTGAAACAAATGAGAGCGTTTACAGTTTACTATCGTAACACTTTTAGCATGTTTAATGTAGTCTTGGTATTCGTCTAAATTCAGGTATAACAGGGATAAAGTTAACATATAACTAGGATGACAGATATGTGTACACTAACCGTTTGCTAGAATATAATTTCAGGAAAATCCACGTTATAATAATGTTGCTAGCCCTATATATAAGCCACACAGACATATTAACAATGACATACATAATTTCTAATACAAATATCAAAGCTACAATGTTAAATATACTATCGTGTATATTGACAGAAAAGAATAATCCTATCTGTATGTGCATTAATTAAAGAGTGTAATTCTTTTTAAATGCCTGAAAATATATTCCTCATATGAATAGCACAAAACGACGCAAGCATGCAAAATGTTTTAGAGAAAACTTATATGACTTGAAAAATTCGAAACTTGCAAAGAAAAGTTCAAACGACGAGATAGAGCAATTTTATTTGTGATATAACAAGGTTTTATTGACTCTTAAAATACATGAATTAAAAATAAATAAAAACTTTAATAATTTTCCAGTGTTAATCAATTGGCATATGAAAAGTTTCATTATTTTAAAACCTAAATTTATTCGAGTTTAGTTAGGTTAAAACAAATAAATAATAGTTCACAAACATTGTAGTGGATTAGTAGTTATTTTTAATGGTTATTATTGGCTACGGATAATATGAATCCTTTAATACTTACCTACAAGGTAAATTATTATTTATTTGAATTATTTTTGCATCTTAGTTAATTTTTATTTAACATGTAATAATACTATCTATCTTATAACTTAATACAGTCCCACGCAATAATTTTCCTAAATACAACCCATTTGACTATACATTATTTGAAAAAATAGCATTTCAATAAAACGGCTTTAGATATATACCCTATCTTATGTTATACATTTTCTTGAAAGATGTTACTTACGAGAAAATGATCTTTTGAATTCGCGACGGAAAAATGTAATGAAAACTTCACTGTACCGACCAGATAGTATTATGTCTTAGCAATAGGTAAACAGTAACAGAGTGCACCAATGCTTGAACCAATTTTTGACAGCAATGTTCGAAGCCTGAGTTTAATTGATCTTAATTATTATTACTGAAGAGGATAATATATCGCCTTTGAATCCAAGTAACTCACAATTTGGCAGGAATGCGTTCAGTGTCTATTATTGAAGTTATCGCAAAATTTATGCACATCTGCGGCAACGCGAGCACGTCGAAGGCTGGGCTCAATTTGTTGGTTGATGTTCTCCATCGATTCTAGACGTTCGTTGACCTCGGCCGGCTCTCCTCCTTCGCGGGTAGAACTTTGTGTGCTTCGCTTCTATAGTTTCGTTTCCAATTTATACACTGTTAAAATTTATCACCTCAAACTGATACTAGCTATGTTTCAATTAGAGGTAACTAAGCTATCTTAATATGAGACTCACGGAACATACATTAGCCTTATAAAAGGTTATATAGCCTATTCATGTTTGATAGATAAGAACTGTGATTCATATAACATATGTTTAACGCATAAATATTTATAGTTTAAAATGAGCATTTTAATATTTGAACAATTTCAATTAAAGTTATTTCTTTTATACAATTATTACTATTAAAATTTGAACTAATACAAGTCCAGGTAGTAGTACATATATCCTTTAATCCAGAACATCTATGGCACCAAACCTCCGGCATAAGAATTCCAAACGGCTTTATAACAAGTGCTTCAAAACTCTCTAACAATATTGAATTATGAGAATGTAACTAATTGAATAGAAGAGTGTAGCGTTATATTATAAAAAATATGGCAAAGAAAGACCTGAAAGATACTTCTCCAAATTGTACTAAATCTTGTAAGCAAAGAGACATGAATAACATTCAATCTTTTAATTCAAAAGGAAACCGTGTTAAAAATAATAACACGGTGTTCTCTAAAATTAAACTCCAATATCATAATAGGATTTTGGATAGCAATCAGTAATTGTTTGGGTATCGAAAATAGAACACAAAGTTTAGAGGATTGACACCTATCCTCTTCCTCAGGTAACAACTAACCTGGACACATAAGGTATAGATAGATACACACATATCTAAGGAGTGAAACGTAAGATAATTCATTTGACAACAGAATATGTTTTAAATCAAAAATCCTTACATATATCTGATTGGTATATTATTAGGTTGCGACTTCAGTTACGGCTTTTAACACTCCTCGTAGTGTATGACGTGTATTTTCTAGTGCTCGTTTTCTCTAACTATATTCCGTCTATTGTTTTTCTTATCTATTACATTTAAATAATGGGTAACAAGAGGTCCCTTATTCTTCTTTATGTACATGTACCGCCATCACTAAAAACCAAACTTTCTCTGAGCTCTTGTTGAAATTGCAAGGAAGTAAAACATGCCAATACTTATGCTATGTTTCTTTTAGTTTGATAACCTGTTTAATCACTATCTGATCATAGATTTCAAGCAAATCTTTGGTTTGTCTCAATACAGGGTTGCTTTCCTTTGTTAATTATATTTACCCTGAGCTTCCGAATAAGAATGTGATGGTCAAGCCAGTATTTTGGTCCATACACTGTTAAGGGTGTTGAACTAACGTTATGTTCATCTTCTTCCTCCCCTTCGATTCCTGCGTGCTTATGATGTGGAATTGACAATTCATTCAATTTTTCTTGGGACAAGATTCATAAATATTCGGTGTTTATTCCTAAAATGTTTCTGGAGTTCGTGCCCGGTTCACTCCAGATAAGAAAGCCGTCAGCGTTTATTTCGTTATCACCATCATTTTTGTTATTTACACCATTGTACCGTATGACTTTCCTGTTTGCCTAGGGTGGTGGTAATGGTTTTTGCTATTGCTTTTCATCTGTTGCTAACCAGATGAAAATCTGACCTTGTTTTTTTTTCTATTTAGTTTTTGTATGCGTAAATGAGCATCCAACCACCGGTTACTCGATGATGCAAGGTGGTGTTCTTCCTAAAATGGAATCCCTTTCATTCCTTCCTTCTTTCCATGCCCGTGAATTTTCCTCAATCTTGGAAGGCTTGCGAAAGATCTTGCTCCTGTCTTCTCACAGTTAAAATAGTTAGTTATTTCAATATGGGAATTTTATTCTTTTCTTAGGTGCTTTCTTATTGGACTCATTGACAGCCTAATTAATTTGACGGGATCAAGAATATCCGACTTACTACTTGTTATCAAGCATTTGATAAGGCAGCAACCCCGTACCAGCCTGCAGCTATAGGATATGTACTACGCTTGTACGCTTTTTCGTCAGATATGGCTTTAAAGATAGCCTCTAAACGCAAATGCCATCCAGACGTACCAGATATGCAATTTGTATCATTTCTCACTTAATGAATGCTATGTACAGGTGTACAGGGATCAGTACTAGCATCTGTTTCCGACCGGCGGTAAATTCCAAGAGTCTTGGTCAATTCCAATGAATGTTTCCATAGCATTTCAGAGAAAATGTTAATAAAAATAAGTTTTACATTTGTTTGAACCAAACGCAGTGTTTTAGCCTCTTATCTAAGCTACCAAAATTAGGAATACACCTACTTTAAAAATTGGAGAATGTGCCTCTAATGTAATTGCTTGTTACCACCGAATGGAATTTAAATATTTTTATTTTAAAGTCCTGAGGGGAACCAAGCAAGTGGACATTCAATTGTATATTTATATAAAAATCTCGATTTCTTTGCAACAGCTTTAAATGAGCGCTTAAAACGTTGCGATCATGCTCATAATGGTTGGGCACATAATGGAAATTTGGGTTCTATACGATCTTCAGTTCATGATAGTAGTTACGGCCGCAGGTTGTGCCTACAGACTTATCTGGGTTTAACATTTCTGGTTTGTAGCTTAACAGATTTAAATACTTGCATAAATTATCACCTCTCGATGTTAAAACACGGCTCAGTTTTGATTAATCGAAAAGCAAGATGATATGTCTCAGAATGCCTTTACTCGTGATGGCGGAGAGGATATATTTATAAAGCATCTATTGGAGAAGTGTTATGATGGATAAATTTCGTAATAGTTGGAGGGTTTCTACAGTAGGTACAGTCGTAATGTCTTTGACGCAACTGCATGGTACATCTGCTCTTTACGGGATCTCGGATTGGGTTCACGTTTAATTCGTTCGTGGTAGAGTCAAGTTCCTCCTAACAAAAATAAATCCGTGAAGATATTTGGATGCCCAGTGTCAAGGTAGTTGCCGTGTGTGACAGACTGTGGCTTGTGTGGTTCTGAGTTGCTGCTGCACAAAAGATGTCACGTCAAAAAGTGCAGTATGTGACATGGTAGCTGCTGTATATATAATCATTTTGGACTGAGACACAGGAGTACTTGCTCGACGATGAAGAGCAGCGTAAGCATAGTTCGTTCTATAAAAGAGGATGTGCCATATGTCATTGAGGTAGAAAGTGGATATTGAGAGGTTAGAATGGGTTATCCTGGAAAAAATTACAAAATATCGACATATCTAATCATTAAGGCAGACGCTGCTGAAAAGTACAATGATCAGGCTAATATCATCAACTCCTTGCGCACAAACTTGTATTACTGTAGTTAATTTAGAAGGTGGATTTCTTTGTTAAGTTGGGTCTAAAAGTTTGGGTGTTTAGGGGAATTAACACAAGGGTTCTTCGAAGCAACTGCATCAACTCAACTTCCGTAGTTAGAATGTTATAACAACCAGAGGCCCCGGGGCTCACAGCAGGGGTCAACACTCACTTAGAATACTAGGTGTTATGTATTAAAGTTAATTGTAATTTTCCTTTCTTTTGTATTTATCAACTCCGTTTATATATTGTTGGTAATGTAAAAGACTTTTGGCAATGCATTATAATCCTGTAATAAAACCACTGTGGAGTGTGATCCCGTTGAAGTACACCTGATGAGACAATGAGAACACTTCTTCACCTACATTGTACTATATTTTGTATTCTACGTGTCTCTAATGTCGAAACCATGTAAAGTGATCATTTTGAGCTTCTGCGTTGCCGATTTATTTCTGTTCAGACGAACATGACTCCAGATTCCAAGTCTGTGACAGCGTCAGATTCCATATTCTGCTCTAAGAGAAACGTGAACTAGATTAAAATTCAAAATTCGCATTGAATCAACCCTTCCCACCATAGGTACTTAATGTGTAGAATACTAAAGTATTAAAAAATTAGGGTTGAGCTTAAATTCTGAAATCTATAAACGTTAAACTTACTTTAGAAATATACCAAATCCAATTTATCAACATGTGCAATTAATAATTGTATATTTAAGTTGTCAACTTTTAAAAAATTGAACAGTAAAAGCGCACGACCAGAGCATATTTAATGTTAATTGTCCAATGCAATGTTGGTGCCTATGTCGGAGACTGCATTTCACGTCATCCAAAGTTAGCAGTTAATAGTTACAAGTTATAGCGTTCTACACGGTAGCAGGGTCTTGCAGTACTAGTTACTCTAGCGCAAATAAGTCTCGTTGGATACTGACGAAGGACGCTTTATCCTCAATATTGTTGTAAATAAGTGGTATGATTATCTCTTTAAGTCGTAAATTTTATGCCTTGTTGAATGGTAAGAATAAGACAACTTACCCAATGTAAGTGACTAACATCCGAGACAGTTTTTGAAAATTGTTTTGAATTTAAAGTATGATACTGAGGAAGGTTACGTCACTTGCTCGTCTTGTTCCTGACGCGGAGTTAGGGTTTGACTGGGAGCGAAAGAAGTATGACTGATGTTATCATTGGCAGTTAGATGATGTGGTAACTGGAAACATTTGACCACCTAAACTCTACGTGGTATAGTAGATACAAATCTTCCATAGTCAATTGATTAAACAAAGCTTACCTGCGTTCGTAGTCCTTATAATTAAATTCTTTTTTAGAAGTGTGTTTAATCCTTTTCATTTATTTCATCAGTAATATAAAAATAAATTTAAATATTAAACGAAATAATGGTGAATAGCTGAGAATAAATTATTGCGCTGCTCAAAGACTTGTGTTAGAAACACAAAGAGGTAGTAACAGGCTAGATGTGATTGTTGTTACACCTAAAGGAAACAGGATTAAAGGCGTTACTAATAGATACAATCAAATTTAACTCTAGCAAAGCTTTTTTCATCACTAGATAAGGTATATAACATAAAATAACAGAAAAATACCGATGTTACAATTTTACTATTAAGGTATTATTAAATCTTACCATTAAAACGATAGAAAAGATACTGTTATTTATTATACTCAACGATTCAATTTTGTATCAAAAATAACGTAAATATTTGACCAGATTTTCAGTTCATTACCAGTTATACGATTCAAATAATTTGCTAATTAACGATTTGGAAAGAATATTTAAAACTACTACTAATAATTGTAGTTCAAGAAAGTAAAACCATATTTATTTATCAATAACATGAAAACGTATATTAGATATTACGTCACCTTCATTTCATAAGAAGAGTTGATCTGAAACAAAGGACACACCTTTCTACATTCCAGAATACATGAAATGAATACATTGGATTACGTTTTCTATGTTAATTACGATGAGCTAGTTCATAAGATTTAACTAGATGCTTAAACATGCATAGCACACTGTGTTACATGTTCAAACATAAACATATTTTACTCTTTATTTATAACTTAAAAAACCCTACCATAATGTCAAACAACCTGGAGTGTGATTTGGAAAATGAATTATATCTGTATTAAGCTGTACATAATTAAATTGGTTATTAATTAACATATTTCGTTCTTAATACGATTGAGGTGAACTTCTCTTCTACGAAAACATTTTACATTTAATGTGGGTACAGTAGTTTAAGCACTGAATAACATGGTAACTTATTGTTAATCGTTGCTTACATAAACGTTTGTGCTAATGTGTTAATGAGATGTACACAACAGTGTACCCTCAGTGAGCTATAATGTTCCTTGCTTCTGTTTAAATATATTTCCCAACCGGTTCAACCAATTAACCTCAGAGCTCTCGAATACGTCGTTCCTCAACTGTATTAACAGTGTAAAAGGTTTTACCATGAAACATAAATAACTCCAGTTATATAGGCTGAGGAAAGCAAATCCTTCCATGATCACGTGCTTGCATACCAGCGATCATGCATGCATTCATGGCATGTTCAGCATAGCGCAGCATACCAAACATACCACCACCTGGTGATACGGCCGTGATGAGCCGTAGACATTCCAATTCCAACAATGCCTTTTCCTTTTAAGTTTACCGCCGTAGTTTACTACTTTTAAAATACGTCCTAACCGTGCCTAAATCTTGTTTCGCATATTACTTCTGTAACTCGACCCCAATAAATCGGTCGATAACTTTCCATAACTTTTAGAACTCTACGAAACCTACACAAGTTTCATCTTGAAGATTGTTTTAAATTGTTATGGCAATGAATCATGATAACCAGTTTCTTTTGTTATTCATGTTGTTTCTCTTATTCATTTGGTACTCTTGAATAAGTTCACGAAAAGAAACTAATTTAACATGTATAACATCCTCGTTTTCCCCTAATGCGCAAATTATAGTTACTTTTACCGATTTAAGAGTATTTTTTTCTATTTTTATTATTTAATTAGCGCAGTACAATATATCTCATCATGTTCTTGTTAGAACTATTGTCACTCTAACTACATACAGCTATGAAGTGTGTTTACCATTTTTTTTTAATCAAAGACAAAGAATAAACGTATATTTTTGATTAAGTGAAAGGCACAAAATTATATTATTTTCCAATTTTTACATGTTACAACTGTAATTTTATTCAGTTCTGCGTTTTTTAACACATGTCCTGTTAGATATATAATTTCTATTACACAAATATAATCTGCGTGTATTCCCCGCGTTATAAAACCACACAAATAAAACCTAGACAACGTCATTGTGGCCACTGAAAATTATTTTGATCTTTATCCATTGCGCACGCCCTATTTAACAATAGAGGTATATGTTTACGTCGTAACCTATTTTCTTTTAGAAATGTACAATTGTAAAGAGTGAATTTAAAAAGTTATGAACACAATAGGATTAGATCTTAATTTAATAATTAGCCTATTGTAATAGAGTGCATGGTCGTGGCATTGACATCACGAGCATGCAGCAACAATAGGCACTTTGTTCCTGCCACCAGACTGTTATCAGCTGTTATCGAATATTTATCAGCTGTTATCTCTGCGCTGATATGCAGAAGCAGTGACAGAACAGGACTGATGAATCACTTAGCAGTGGAGTAGTAGTGGCTGCGAAATAAAGTAGGGTACGTGGATTATCTCGAGTACATGTAGCGTATTGTGGTGTGATTTTATTTGATGAGAATGGGTAGTTGTTCGGTTAGAAGCCCAGCACGTATATCGTATACGTGTCCCACCAGTTGCACATACCCCATCAGTGGGCTAGGTGGGTTACGTACTACCGCTACACGACTCGAATATTGTCGAAGAATCCTACAATCTGATTGGCAAAAATCTTATCATTACCAGTAAAGGTGGTAAGTTTAATTAATCAACGTAAAACAATTTCGATTGTTGTAAATAATTCTTTTGTAAAGTCGTGCCAGCATCTTTGATCATTACTTTAATTTCTTCGCAAAGCACCCTAGAAAAAAACTTAAAATACTTTCATTTACAACCGTTTCCCTGTATATTATTGGTTTTTAGTTATTTATCTTCAACAATAGCTTTATCATGTTAATAATAAAATAGAACACTTGTTAACATGTTTTATGATATTATTCTTGTTTTTACATTTAAACCACGAATAATGTTTCAGGTTAAAAGGGAGGAAAATAAAAGCACAACAATTTATAGTTGAAGGCTCTCCTCAGTATGTATCTGGCGAATAAGCTTAGAGGTACCATATGAATAATAAACCCGCCATGAAGTGTGGCTAGGCTAGGGTAGTTATTTTGCCAGTGTCGCGCTCTAAATGCTAATAATAATAGTTTATAGAATATGACAGCCGTTTCGATGGGGAAATCGGTTGAATATCTGGGAGTAGATTTAATAACCGCATGTGCTCGGCTGAAAGTGTCCTTGTTTATATGTTTTAGAAATACCCTTAGTATCTGACTAGTGTACCTTGACTATCATTTCCAGGCTATTGTTATGTAGTTATTGGGTTAAAGCGCTAGTACCTTAATTAGAGGATTGCCTAATGGTGCATTTTAGTTTACTTATCTATAAAGGCAGTTTCAACAGGATCGGAACATACCACGTAGAGTTTACTCAGGTATTCTTGAGAAGTTCCCATAACCTACCGAGGGAACATTCCGTTTTGTTATATACACTTTTAATGCCTTCATAATCGAATACATATCTTAGCTACTGACCGGTGGTGTTTCCTGGTTTGGTATTGACACATCGTATATAAACTATACACAACTGATCCGTCAAAACTAGCAGTTGATAACTGCACTAATATACTGTATTAGTATTACAAATTAAGATTTGGAGTAATCAAAGAGAATTTAATTTAACCCAGTCCGGTCCAAAACAAAAATGGCTGCTGAAGATACACGGCATATTGGACCTTTGTAGACTGGTTCCTTATCTTAAACAACTTCGACATGCATATTTTTGGCTGAGCCAAAACCTTGAAAAAAAAAGAATCATTGACATACTTTTATCCCTTGTTTTGTTACCCATGTAACGAATCCAACCATCGAATTTTAGGCTGTACCTCCTGCGGGATTAAATAGTAGGCTATAGGTAAATACTATTTCACCAGATCTGAACATTCATTTCCCATTTTGTTACACAGGGGAGGAGGTGGTACATAATGCATTCTAAGTCTTTACTAAAATAAGTGCGATGGATCAAATTGTGTACATCATAATAAAGTTTATGTGTGAATGCACGAGTATCCGACCGTCATTACTTCTTTAGCTTCGGGATGGTCAGATTTTGGTATTTAAATACAATATGTGAACCAATAGAAACCATTATTTCTCTTAATTGGTGTAAATGTGAATTATTTACATTATTTACACATTAGACTCGGCAGCATGATCCGGACATGAACCTAATGAGATAAGACTACTGACGAAGCAAGTGTTACCACCTTGGTGATCGTAACATATTATAATCCTTAGCGAAGCCGAATATTTCACCTTGAAATCATGATGCCTTAAACTAATCTTTATTGACCACATATCAACGTCGTGGAAAAAATATGTATTTCCAATACGGTGCAGAGACTGACGGTATGTACCTGACCAGTATGTGGGTGTACCGTCATGAAACTTTTACATATGGTTGTCGGTAAACTGATTTATATCAAACTCATGAGGCTGTAATTTCTGCGCTTCCGTAGCTAATTTAGTAAATTCCTAATAGTGCGTCGAGGCTGAAATGAGAGAAATTGGTGCTGAAAGTTATACTTAGTAAATTGTAGACTGTAATAAATAAAATAAGTAAGATCTTTATTTACAAGCGGACTTCATACAGTGTTGTTATACGAAATAATTAACTAATGTCAAAATATTGAATAAATACAATAATTATTAAAGCAATATAATATCATACAATTACATTGATACTCTGATGATTTACGTAACACTTTATACCTCTTGGCATAATCACCATGAGTTCAATGAGTTTTTATTTTAATTTTAAACGTTTACAGTTAAAATACCTAAGCACCTCTGCTGCTGTGGAGGCCATAATTACTCTAGCCTAATAAGAAAAATGTTTAACCTAATGTACGTTTACGACCTTATTTTTAGTCTTAGATTTATGGGACGAGTCTTATTTAAAAAATATACGTATAACGTATCTAAACGGATTTTTAATGTTCTTAATATTTTTATAAAAAACATGTTCAAAAGAAAATCAAAAAGCTTCTTTGTACTTTGTTATTTATATATTAAAAATGTATAATTTTTACAAAAAAAAGCTATTAGATACGCATTGATAAGATCTTAAAAATGATACACTGCCATAACAAATAAGGGCGTGAAAGTGCATTAGGTATTAGGTTTAATTTTTTTCTAACGGGGGAAACCTCATGGGCATTTTGCATCAGAATTTTCATAACTATATAATAATAACTATAGCAAAGAATCTTAAACAGGATATTGCACAGTATATGTTTTATCCTAATATCAACCGTAAAAACGTAAGACTATTTTGTCATTTATTTGCTCGTTATCAAACTCGTTATCAAGCCAGCCATGAGTAAAATACGAGTAAATCACATGTCATAACAAAGTAATATTTTGTAGTTTACAGCAAAATGTTGTTTATACGATATTTTCTTCTATAATTTTATGCTAACTTTTACTTTTGCTTCATTGACTTTTACTGTAGCATAAAACATCATGCGTATGTATCTACAACGTATATTCACTTTATTACGACATTAATTATATTTAAAGTTATGTCGATTTTAAATGTAGTAGTATATTATCTATAAATAAATGTTACGACTCTTAATGCTTATTTCTTAGTTATATATTCCATATACCGCGTGTACTCAAGTCAATATGGTCACTTATATGAAAAAACGAATGTACAGTACATGCTTAAAATATAAGGCCAGTAGATTGTGTAAATTAATGTTTCACTTTTACAAATACGTAAAAGTGTGCACACAAATTTTACAGTAAAATTATTATTGTCCTTTGGATTATTGCAAAGCAAGCAACCCTTAAAATGTACGAATTGAAATTTTACTATTTTTCCTTTGCCGGTAGTAGAAGTCAGTATTAACACAGCAATGCGATTTTGTCATGAGAATGAGCTAGTTGTTAATGAGACAAAATCTAAACTACTCTTAAGAATTCACTATTAACGGCTGACCTTCAAAATGTCGCTTCTGGCAAATATCTCATAACAACGTTGAAGGTCTTTTACTTTTGGACCGTTCCTTTATCGACAAAGGACAGTTAGTCTATCTATAGTCATAATATATGATTTTATGAGTATAGATTTAAGTTTTCCTGATTAAAAAGGTCAATCTTAATAATATTAGCACTTACCCGCGAGTTTGCTCGCAATTTCTCGGCAAAAATATGGGTATTTGCTTGAATAGTTCTTTTAAGTTTTTGGAGGAACCCCACAATTTAAGTAGACAGCTTTCTTAATGAAGGCACGTAAGTTGTAATACAATTAAGACCTTTGATATTTTTGAATCAGGTACATATTTTTCAGTATTCATGGGAGAGAACAATAATAATGATATACGAATGTATAACTTAAACAGATTTCCCATCAGCTGTCAATTAGGAAATTTTTAAGTCCTGACAAAAAATTAAAATTTTAATAGGAGGTATACATATTAATTTTATATTCAAACCATCTTGTTGTATGGACTTTAAAATTAGCTGATCCTTGTAAGATTTAAAAACGTTTTATACTTAAATTAAGTTTTAAATAAAAAAAATCACTTATAGGTGGAGGTAATTTTCAAAATTAGGAATTTTGACGAACAAATAATTGGTTCGTTATAATTGTTCTAAATTTTAAAATTTGATTGTATTTTACAATACAATGTAATAAAATTACAGGTATGTACACAAACATACTTTTAACTGAAAAGCGTACTACAGTAAAAAATATCTATTTTCAGAAACATTAGAGAGCTTTCTTCATGAGGAGTAGAGTGAAAAATCTTAACTTCCGGCTGTGCATTACTCAATAATAGACTAACATAGGTGCTAACTTTCTTCACTGCACTTTAAATGGTTTTCAAGAAACGTGTGGAAAAGCCAACATAAGTGTACAATAAAAACATCAAAAGACAAAAACTGTTCAAATTCTCCTGAATTTACTAATAATATTTGTAATAATATTTAACGATTGGTTAAATTCCTTACAAATATATTACGCCTACTTTGCGGGTTATTCGGTGTGCTGCCTTTTTTATAGCCTACGTATTCAATTTTGGAAAGTGTGGATATCTGTTAACGTGATACAGTACAGTACATGCTCTTGCTTCCCAATAACTATTCGCTGTGCTGTCGTATTTCTTTGGTTCATGGTTCAGTCTTTTTTTCGAGAGGGGGAATTTCCCATTGGGTCCGCACAATGGGGGTATGTGGTGATTCCACTAAAAAAATTCCTCTATAATTCTACTCATCTTCATCTTGGTACCACCTTTCAGTATTTCTGCAAGGTGAGAGGACAGTCATCTGCTTACCTTCTTTGTCTTAGGCCTCTTCTTATTTCATCTCTTATTAAATTTACATTTACATGCCTTTTATCTTCTTCTTTTCTTCTCATTACCACTTCCAGGTAGTCAGCTACTGTGCGCCAGTTGTCTTCGCTCTCCACCATCATTGCCACCATACTCTCCACTGTAAGAGCTCTTCCCAGATTCTCCTCGACTCCTTTCCGCTGGTATTTCCACCGTGGGCATGCAAACACAGTATGAAGAGTAGTGTCACACTCTCCGTAGTACGCACAGGCATCTGTGTCGCTCAGAGCAAAGCGTCTCTTATAGTAGCCAAAGCACACATGTCCACTCAGTACCTGGGTTAGATAATAACTGCACTGTCCATGAGTTCTGCTGATCCATGGTCTAATGTCAGGGATTAGTCTCTTTGTCCATGTTACCTTTCCAGTGTCTTGTGACCACGCTTCCTGCCACTGTCTGGTGTAATGCTCTTCTTCCTGCAGAACTCCTGTCCGCTTCGCTATTCTTTTTTCTACCTGGAGCTTGATGGGCACTGTTCCAGATATCACGAAAGCTGCTTCCGTAGGAACAGTCCGGTATGCACTGCACACCCGGAGTGCTACTCTCCGTTGTGTCTGATCCAGCTTCTTTCTACTTTGGTTATGGTCCATAGCTCTGTGCCATATGGGTGCTGCATACAGCATCACTGAGTGCTCCTTCGAGCGAAGCACTTTCCTTACACTGGATCGTGGGCCACCTTTGTTTGGCATAAGCCTGCTAAGTGCCACAGCAGCCTTCTGCGCTTTGGCTGTAACCATTTCTGTATATGCGGCCATTCTGCAGTTCCGCTCAAAGACCCCCAGGTACTTAACACTATCTTTAGTCTCTACCACGGATCTTCCTATATGAAAGGTTACATTTCTTAGACTCCTTCTTGTGTTCAATAGAATAGCCTCAGTTTTCTCATGCGCAAGCTGCAGTCTTTTCTCGCCAATGAGTATTGTGAGTCTACGCAATGCCGTCTTATCCCAGATTAGTTGGATCTTGCCTTGATCAGTAGAGCGGTATCATCTGCGTAACCCACCAGGAGTACATTTCCGGAAGCTGAGCCCTCAGTACTGAGTCATAGTAGATGTTCCACAGATGAGGCCCTACTACAGAGCCTTGAGGGACCCCACAGACCATCTCCATGACCTCTCCTGCTCCGACTATTATTTTTCGGCCTGAAAAATAATTTCGTATGATTCTCCTTAGGTAGGTTGAGATTCCTCTTTTTCTCAATTCTTCTAGTAGCCTATTCCTGCCCATGGGGCACTGTTGAAGGCATTCTTTAAATCCAGATCACAAGAAGACATAGCTCTCTGTGTTGACTTGCTCTTCCTTTGATGTCATCAATCAGGTTGATGACTTGCTGCAGTGCATCTTCCGTCGATCTCCCTTTTCTGAACCCAAATTGATTGTTTGCCAGTCCACCCTTTTCATATACCTCTGTGAGCAGTCGCCCTACCAAGAGGTGTTCCAGGAGCTTGCTGTACGCATCAAGTATACAGAGGGGTCTGTACTTCATCTCCCCATCTTCGCCTCGTTTCTTCTCTATCAGCACCAACCTAGCTGTCTTCCAGTCACTCAAGACCTGCCCTTTGGCCAGTAGGTCGTTCATGGCGTCCAATACAGTTTGGGGGTATGACTCCGCCGTGATCTTGACGATTTCAGGAGGTGTCATGTCGGGTCCAGATGCCTTTACGGCTTTTATCTTCCCTGCAGCAGTCTTCAGCTCTTCTTCAGTGAAAATGTGATTCTCTTCAGCCTCCACTTCTTCCACTGCGCTGTTAGTCTCCCCAAGGTTAGTAAAGAGTGTCCTAGCAATTTCCAGCTGTCTCTCGTCACTTAACTTTCTATTGGTTTGCGGCTTAATCTTACCAGTGACAATTTTGTATCCGCACTCCCAGATATCAGTGTCAATCTCTTCTTGTACCTGTTTCCATGACGTTATATTTGCTCTCAAGACTGCCTTCTTCAGATTTCACCTTTTTTCCTTATAAGTTGAGACTATACGTTCTTTCTCCATCTGCGACAACCCTGCTCTAGTTGTAGCGCTTGTGACTCTTCTTCTGTGAGTTAGGCATTCCTTCCTGGTTCGTGTCAAATCCTCGCTCCACCAGTGTCTTTTGACATCTTTTTACCGTCAATGTTGTCAGGGCTTCAGGTGTGATCAATCTGCCTTGCATTCTCCAATCTCCTATTTCTTTTCCCAAGCGGTTTATATAGCCCTCTAGGTTAATCAGCTTCTAGCCTGTCGTAGATTTTCCCGCACCATACGCCCCCCTTTGGACCTCTTTCAAGATATCAAAGAGAATGCATGGGTAGTCACTCAAGTTTTCATCTTCATGCACTCTCCAGTTAATTATTTTGTTTGCTTAGTCTTCTGTGCTTAAGGTGAGATCTATGAACGAAGTTGCTCCATTTCTGCTGAACGTAGGCTTGTTTCCATGGTTGTGGAGTACCAATCCATGTGCAGCAATCCAGTCTCCAACTATCTTCCCTTTCCCGTCCTCTCTTTGTGACCCCCACAATAATGACTTGGCATTAAAATCGCCGGCAATTATGCATGCTTTTGGATGTGCCCTTATAAAATTCCCTAGGGTGTTTAAATACTCCGAGAATTCCTCCAAGTTGATGTTAGGAGATATATAGCATTCCACGAAAGTTATATCTTCGGTCTTTATCCAAGCAAAGCCCTTTCCTAGTGATCCTTCTTCAGCAGGTTTGGCTGGAGTGCTATGCACCCTAAGTGCAATACACTTCTCCTGATCTCTGACCCATTCCGATCCGTTAGTATAAGCTAATATGACTCAGGGATGATCACCAAATCTATGCTTCTGCGGCGTACAGTGTCCTGAAGCAGATTAATGGCTGCTTTTCCCCGACCTAGATTACATTGCAGGACTTTCATTTCTACTGTGTTGTACTACCTTGTCTCCTTTTCTCATTTCCCGAACTAGCTCCCTTAACAGTGCGCACTTCATGCTATTTGATCTGTGACCACTATCCTTGCACTCAATACACCTTGGCTTGCTATTGCACTCTTTACCCAGGTGGCCTTCTTCTCCGCAGTTCAAACAGAGGTTTTTCATTCGGTCTTTGTTTTGACATCTGCTTGCCATGTGGCCGTATTCTTGGCATGAACAAAATTTCTCTTCGTACTCAAGTATTTTCCTCAGTGTTTGCTCCATTTGTGGTATCACTGTGCCATACACAGCCCCTTCTGCATCCTCATAGTTGTTTTTTGCACTCAGTAAACCTTTACGTATGCTTCTAACAAGGTTTGAGCCTGTTCCTCTGGATCTATAGTTAAGATGACCGTGGTTTGCTCAGTGTACTGATTTTCCCCATCGCCCATACAAGTAGCTTTGGTAGTGTACTGTACTATGTCCCCTGCTCTCAGTTCTTTCCCCTTAACTATGGCTCTAACCTCAGGTAATACATCCAGCAACTTCTCAGAGCCATCTTCATTTTGGGCTACCGTAGGCTGTGTTATGATTATGGCATTCTTGCCGCTGTCGTCCTCCATAACTTCGAGTGTTGGTATATACTTCGCCAGGGCAATTTTCCATCAGGAAGTTTGATAGTTGATCATCATCCAGCTTTTTACTGAGCTCTTCTAGTAACGTTTTGGCCTTGTTGTTCCTTGTGGACCTGTCTGGCGTCCCTTTTTCATCATTTTCAGTCTGTGTCCCTACACTAACCCCAGCTGTAATCTTTGCTCTCTTTTCATCAGCCCTGACAACGCTCTCATTTTCAAGGACCAGCCTATTTACAAAACACTTCAGCTTAAAGCTGCATTCCTTCTTGACTTTGGAGCTTCCACTAACGATGTCATGACGTTTCTTGACTTCAGATCCTATTAGGTTTATGGGCTCCGTGAGATCGTATCCTATGCTTAACTTCATATGATTCTCTCAATTTCCGTTTTCCTCTTCTTTCTTGGCTACCTGTGTCCCGCTTGAGGAGTCAGCTTTGTAGGTCCCCCAATGAGTTTGACCGATTTGCCCGCACAGCAGCAGTTCTAGTTGTAGGTGATAGAGCTGAGCTATCTTGCTTTTTATCAGTGTCCCTCAGTTCCAGTTCAGCAGATGTTCTTCTCTTGCTTAAGGCGTCTTCCTCTTCCTCTGTCGGACCTTTCTGGTGGTTCCTATTAGGTGACCTGGAGCGCAACTACGGCAGTCGTCTTAAGATGCGTCGCGGGATCGAAACCTGCTAGCATCACTTTCTTTTTGCTCTGAACATAGTGTTAGCATGGACATATATTAAAGACTTATTTTAGTACTCGCTGTAAATAATTTTTTTTTGTTTTAATCAAATAATTTATATTGGAGCTACAACTTAAATTAATTTATTTTATTTATATACTATAGGTAAATTACTTAATTAAAATGGACTTCACCTTGGATAATACACAAAAAGGCCGGCCTTGTTTAATATACCAAAAACATAAGTACAGGTTGAAAAGAACTTTGTTAAATGGTGACATATCGTGGTGTTGTCTTGGTAAAAACTGCGGAGCTTCAGTAAAAACGACTCTCAAAAAACTGTGTTAACAATATGCAACGAGAAACACAGTGGCCCTCACCCCGTCTCCCTTCGGTCCCTGACTCCTGACAGCACGAGATCTCTGCCGGTGTCAGAATCAAGTCTGTCAATTAACGATAGTCCGTCAGTCTCTCCTTTGTTATCACGACTGTTCAATAAGAAGTCACTTTCGGACTGCGGTACTCAGACTGAGGACACTTACATGAAAACCAAGGACGAGCTGATTGAACGCATAAATCAGTTGACCCATCAGCAGTCGAGTCTGGTTCTCCCAGTGCCAGTCAATGCACCTCCAGCTTGAACAGAAAGAAAAGGAAATCGATCTTCTAAAAAGTCGTCATGTGGAGGTTCGGGAGTTGGCCGTGCAAAATGATGAACTCCCCGAGGACATCATAGACAAGATCGAGCCTTGTCAGCGTTGTGTAGTTCTGAGAGAGGAGACGCAAAATATGATCCAGACCATCAGGACGTTAGAAAACGAAAATGAACGTCTCCGGACCTCATCATATGAGCGTACTGAGGCTGAGCGCAATACTACTGGAGTCAGCTTACTTGATGTTAGCGAGAGCTCGTCACTCCATTCACCTCTGCCCTTAAGCAACGGTTTCTCGTTGTTGTCTGGACATATCTCGGACACTGAAGATTTTGTGGAGATCAAAAAAGTAAGAAAAAGAAAAGGAAAACAAATAAACAAAATAAGTATATCAACAAAACACAAAAGTACCAAACATTAAATAAGTCTGATAAGGAAAAGGCCACGGAAATACCACATAAACTTCATATCTTCGCTGACAGCCATGGTTAAAAATATATTTCACCTGTTAGATCAAAAAGTTTCCTCGAAATGTGAAGTATTCATCAATGCGTGCTCAGGAGCGTCGTTGAGCCATGTCTTGGAAAATGCTCATAGTATGACAAAAAACTTCACAAAAGATGACACGATCGTTATTATGGCTGGGGCCAACGACCTCTCAAACATCACTCCAAGAAATAATCGACCTGCTAGAGTTCTCGTAGGCCAGATGATGAACTTTATCATGAGGCACAACCACACTAATGTTATTGTGGTTTCCATGTTTCATCGCCATCAAGATCATTGGGACTCATACATTAATAGAGAAGTGAGGCGAATTAATATGACGCTACATGAGTGTCTCGAGAAGGTGGGAGATTCAATGGTGGACGTGAAGATGTTGGGTAGGCTATTGTTTACTCAACACGGCCAACATCTCAATCAGTTGGGAAAACGAGTACTCAGCGGTATGATCGCTGTATCTGCGAGAAAACTACGCCTGGTTTCCACTCGACGTCCAAAACCTGTCGCCGAGCTGCAGTCGCCGCCTACCTGTATGGACCTCTCCGGACCAATAACCTTACGTCATGAGACGTATGCCGCCGCCGTCAGACCCTCCGATCAACCAGAGACTTCCAGCCTCCAAACGACACCAAGTCAACGAGAGACTGACTCTCGATCGACAGAACACCATACTTTTTTAGGGTCCCCACTTCGGATCGACAGGCAGAATTGAATATATCAAAACAAAAACAAAAACCTATTGCAAACGTTCCATTCCAAATTTTATTGAGACTGCTTCACCAAAACGCTCAATTCGCAACTAACAAACTGGATGCACTTCAGCTCATGTGTGAAGATCTGAACACAGATGTACTTGTTGTAACCGAAAACGGGTTCAACAGTAAACACATTGAGCAATGTAAAATTCCAAATTTTAAATTGGCGAACTCGTACTGTCGTAATCACTCCAAAGGAGGTGGGGTCGCAATTTTTTTGAAACAAAATTTCATTTCAAAAACTTTTTCTATTCAAGAAACAGACGAGAAACATTTTGAAGCTGTCGGAATTAAACTTAAAACCCAAAATTCAAAATTAATTGTCATTGGCATCTACAGGTCTCCCAGTGGCAACGAAAACATGTTTTTTTACAAAATTAGAATCCTTACTAACGGACCTGACGAATCATCACCTTGACTACATCCTGATAGGTGATTTTAATATAAACGTCTTGGACAACAACCAGCAAACCACAAAACGATTAGCAGATTTATTAAGGTCATTTGACCTCGAGTTGCTTGTCAAGACCCCAACAAGAGTGACAGCAACGACAAAATCGGCTATTGACAATGTTATCTCCAACCTTCCTAATGTCGCAGTGTCTGTGGTGAATACAGCGATTTCTGACCACTATGGCCAAGAGGCCGTAATTAGTGGAACAAAATTCATTAGGGAGCCCAAAATTTCCAAAACCGTAAGAAACACAAGGCCAGAAAATCTCGCTCTCCTCAACTCTTTCCTTTCGAAAGAAAAGTGGGACTTTCTAAATGTATCCAAACCAGTTGAGCAACAGTTTGAAACTTTTAATAGTTATTTAAACTTTTATTTAGATCTATGTTGTCCAAAAAGAACCATCAAAATTGGTCAAAAATTACAAACAATAAATGGATCACTAAAGGAATTCTCATCTCGAGAGAAAAACTTAAGTTTTACTCTGAAATTTATAAACAAACACAAGATGACAATTTTAAAACATTTTTCAGGAAATATAAAACAATTTATAGAAAGGTGATCCATGCAGCAAAAGCATATGATGTCTCAAAAGCGATTATATCTTCAAAAAACATTTCTAAAACTATTTGGGGCATCATTAACAATAAATCAAATCCTTCAAAAATAGCACAGATCAAAATTGGAGATCGGCTTTTGGATGATGAAACTGAGGTGGCTAACGAGTTTAACAAGTTTTTTGCAACTGTGGCTTGTGACCAAGGCCCTCGGCCATCGGCTCCTGTAGCAAACACCACGAGAAGACAAATTCCATCAGCCTCTATGTGCTTGGCACCGGTCGACGAGAAAGAAGTCGTCAGTATTATTCAGCAGCTCCCAGCCAAAAAGTCGAATGATCTTAATTCAAACTCAATGTGGCTCATAAAAAAATGCTCGAAGCATATTGTGAGGCCTCGACCGCCTTGATAAATTCCTCATTTCAATTGGGAGTTTTTCCCTCACTCCTGAAGATGTCAAAAGTAACCCCTATCTTTAAAAAAGACGACCCTACACTCATGAATAACTATCGGCCTGTCTCTATTTTGCCTATTTTGAGCAAACCATTTGAAAAGTTGTTTTTATTGCGAATGCTTCAATTTCTGAATAAACACAATCAGCTCTCAAATGACCAATTTGGCTTCAGAAAGGGCAAATCGACAATAGATGCAATTGTGGGTCTTGTCGATATGATTGTAGAGGGATTGGAAAGTCGAAATCACACTTTAAGTGTGTTTCTCGATTTATCTAAAGCTTTCGATTGTGTTGACCATATTACACTGCTTGACAGACTGGAATCGCATGGCATTCGAGGCGTGCCTCTCACATGGCTTAGTTCGTTCCTAAGTCATAGAAACTCAAGTTGTCCAAATTTCTAATCATATTTCAAATTCTGTAAATATGAGTTATGGAGTTCCTCAAGGATCCATTCTCAGTCCAATTATCTTCCTGCTTTATGTTAATGACATAAAATCATCACTGCCACACGGGAAAATCGTGCAGTATGCTGATGATACGACTCTTTGTTTTAACGAATCTTCGAAATCAGATTTGGAACAAAACGCATTTGTTGGAATGAACAATTGTGTCCAACATTTTCATAGCCTCAATCTAAATACAAATTCATCTAAATCTAACGTTTTAAATTTCACTTTAAACCCAGTAGACTTTGAGTGTGGACCTAGCGTTATGTTAGCGGATACAATACTAGAAGAAGTCTATTCCTCAAAATTCCTTGGAATTTACCTTGATCAAGGTTTGACATGGAATGTTCACATCGATCACGTTTGCTCAAAATTAGCCTCAGGCATTTATGTTCTGAGGTCTCTAGCCAAATACTGCCCAAGTCAAGTTTTGATAACGGCGTATTATGGCTTGATTTATCCACACCTCACTTACGGATTGGTACTATGGGGTGCCTGTGCAAGGAACCAATTTTCAAGAGTGTTTAAATTACAGAAGCGAGCGATCCGCACCATTGCAAAATTGAAGTTTAGAGAGTCGTGCAGGTCAACTTTCAAAAGGTTGCAACTGTTAACTCTGCCTAGCCTCTACATTTTACAAACAACGTTGTATTGTATGTCTAAATGTGCCTTGATTACGGGCCGAGACATTCACTCGTACGGGACTAGAGGCAGAGACAACTACCGAACTGGGAGACACAGGACGGTGGTTTATGAACGCTTGCCTTCACAGGCAGGGGTTCATTTTATTAACAGATTGCCTAATGAATTAAGAAAAGCCTCGACGCTCAAGGCGTTAAAAACTCGTTTAAAACGCTGTTTAGCGTCAAATGCATTTTACAATGTAAAAGAGTTTCTGGGGTATGACTGGGAGACCACACAATAACAAGACTGACTCTCGAACGAAGTGGGAATTATTGGCGATGGATGAACGTGGAATGAGTGATCAAATGTATGTCTGAATGAGAGCTCGATGTTGTATGTATGTCCAAATTTTAACATATTTGACGTTTGCTATACAAATGTATTTTGTCTCCGCAATAAAAAATTGACTATTGACTATTGACCTTTCGAGGCTAACTATTCTGTGATGTTGCTCGAGAAGTGATCGCTCAAACTCCTCTCTCTCCCTTCTTTCTTTTCTTCTGCACCCTCCAGCTCCATGTCTTGTAGCGTTTTGTCTGTCTTCATCGCTCTGAACGGTTCGTCTCCTACTTTCTCTCTCTGCTGGCTAGATGTTATCATCACTCCTGAGATTGATTTTTCCTTCGCCTCCTTTCTCTCCTCTCCAAGCAATTTTAGGCCCTCCCCAGAATCCAAGGGGCCGGTCCCCGAAGGGAGTGGATTCCCCGACTGAATTGTCAGGTTACCACCTGGGGTAGTTCTATCCAGATTTGTTTTTCCATAGCTGTCACCATTGGCTTTATAGGGTGCCTTCCTTTTGTTGCTGAGCTTCAGTCCTTCTATGCAGTTTGACCTACTTCCAGGGACGCTGTTGATGTTGTTCAGCCATCCTGGTTGCACAGGGGCTCCTCCTCCCCATCAGTGCTGGGTCCCGGGCTTGCCACCGGCGTAGCGGAGTTCAGTCTAGGAATCATATAAATATTGATATACCTAATATTTATCGTATCCCTCAATAGTAACAAATGGACGCGATGTCCCGTCAACGATTTTCTATCATAAAAATTGCAATTAGTGTTTTTTGTATGGTCTGTGACTCCACTTGATATACTTCACGGACTCATTGAAGTCGCTTGTTGCCTCATATTGTAGCCAACGAGCGAATGGTTAGTTAGATTGTGTTAGTGTCCCTTTTTGTTCCTTCAGCTGCTGTATATATGCCGTCCCAGAACGTCTAACTTCGAATACTCTACACATCCACATTTGTTTATTAAGTAAAAATGGCCCAAAATAGGTTAATTAGTCTGAATTTGTCATTTCTGCCATCTATAATAAAAATTAAATAATACTAATAGCTATTACTTTGTATCACACTACGGTGTCTGATAATTATTAATACAAATACATAATACTAGGACACCGAGTGGCACATTAAAAGTTCTGTAACTCAATCAGCTATCATATATATATTATTGCCTACCTTTACAGTAAGTATTTTTTTAAATATAATTATAAGAGCATTTGTGGGTAGTATTTTAGAATAAATATATGCCTACTCTTGACTATTATAACTAAGTAATACACATACTAAATGTCGTTCAACTCTTTTTACTGGGTTTTGTTGCGATGGGATATCAAGTTTTAAAACAGCCAAAACATCTTCACACGCTCTCGCATTTATGATATCTGTGTAAAGGACTGTATTGACATGTAAAATGTAATGATCATAATGTAAAAAAAAGTTAAGTAGTCTTATTTTACCAGGCGAAGTTAGGGCTAAGAAGCCCTCTCTAACACTTAACCTGTGGATTATTAGGTCATAGGGTTATTTGAAATATTAACAAGGAATATTCTGCATTCATTAGAGTTCTAGTGAAGACCTTTTCAAATTTGTACGAAAGTCATTTTTGTTTACATAAACAGTCTTGAACCCAGGACAAAGCATTGAGGAGTTCCCGATGTGATATTTTGAGCTCGAATTAAATAAGTGGCTCATTTTCCAATATACTTAAGCTCATCTAATGGGTTCCTCCTTATTATGTACATGTGAAACCACTATATGTAGTACATGGGATACCTAGTGTACATAGTTAAGCAATAAGGTGTATACCTACCTCATACATATACATCATGGAGGAAACTATACATGCTCTAGCAGTATAGAGTTGTGGAATTCATTTTTAAGTTGATCAGTACTATATTCAATGAGACTAAATTTGCAGTGATTGTTACCAGTTATAGTTAATATTTTAGTCAAGAATCATTGTTTATGGGCTTTACTTAGGTTAGTTCATTTAATAATAAATAATCCATGCGTCTGATCGCATTATTCCTCAAATCGTAGGCACGGATTGTGTAACAACAAATAGTTTTTAATTATTTTATAAATTATTGGAGTTAGGGATATTGGCCGATAGTTTAAAGTTTGGTAAGGCTCTCTGTATGATAAACCTGTAGTAGACTTTAGCCACTTTTAAAACAGATAAAAAGCTACAAGACTAATTTGACCAGCTTAAATTTAACTGATAATTGTTAGCCTTTAGACTAAGGGTTCAAGCTTTACTTCTTAACACACACGTAACTTAAATACAATATTTTTTGTTTGTTTTAGGTAGTAAATAATCTGAGATATTTCTGTCTATTCGTTAAACTCAGGAAAAATCTGAGAACTTTGGATTTTCATTTGGTAATAATACCTCATGACCCTTAACTTGGCCATTTTGAATTTTTGTGATCCTTCAAAGTTAAGTTCGGCACTTTTGATTCCTTTTCAAATTTAATTACACTCCACAATGCATTTGTTTTATTAAGAAATTCGGCTGCAGCGTTCTTTCTTGCTTCTAATCTTAGTAGTCCAAGGATTAAGCTGTAATATATTGTGATGGCTGAGGTACTCCTTTACACGTGTCACCTCAGTTACCTCAGTGCTCGGAAAGAGTTACGCTATTTTCTTTACAGTGTGCATGCGAAATCAGACATTTTCCAATAATAACTGACAGTATCGCTTAATAGAGAATGCTGGTGGTGTGGCATATAACATGTATAATATAGTTTGTAGTCTTCAAAATAAGATATTTGTGATGTTTTTTTGGGTATAAAATAAAATAAATCCATTTAACGTACGTAAAACGTTCGTTATTATGGTTTATTTTACCCAGACCCTGAAATTGATGAAATCAGGTAGGTTAATTGAACCTGTATATATATATATATATATATATATATATATATATATATATATATATATATATATATTTTGCTTAGCTTACAATCGAACGGACATAAGTTGACGAAGAATGTATTTTTAAGGCAGAGTGTCGGAGTTAGTGTGCAAAATCCACCTTTAATGCTTTTTAATAAGTCTTTTTATCAGGTCTTTTATATACGAAAGTACGTTTGGAATATCTTATTGCAGACTATACAGATTTCTCTATCGTTGATTCTCTTTAAATTTCTCTTTACATTATATCTGTTATGAATCTTTATTGTGATCGGTTTTTACTGCCAGAGTGCTTTGACTTTGACAGTCATAGCGAAAGGTGTTTACAGTAAGATAATCGGTTAATGAACTAACAACCTATTTGTGTAATCGTTGAGCAGTCTACACATAATGTCATAAAAAGGTAAGACTTACTCTCCTGTATTTAACTGTTAACGAGAGAACAAACAACAAACTGGTTGCAGTGATTTTGCACAAGAAACAGCTGATTCTTCTAAGTTTTCCGCAGGCTTTGGAACACTTTATTTGATATAAAACGTCCATCAGGCGTTCCCCATCAATGCAACCATTACCTTTACTGAGTTTAATTACTATATAAAGAGAATTGGAACTTTATATGAAGTTGTTAGCTGTCTGTAGTTGTGGTTTTGTTAGCATGTAAAAGTAATTTTATGAACGAAATTGCACTTCTAATGGTGTTAAGTAGCTGAATATGTTCTGTTTTTATCGTTAGCTTCGAACCTTCAATTTACCGAGGATAGAGTATTTATTAAAAATAAAAGGAAATTTAAAACTTGCAAGGAAAGCTGCAAGGCAAGTGTTTAAAGGTTTTCTCCTGTTACTAAAATCGTAAGGATCCACTTTTGTCCATTTACCAGGTTTACTTACCGGTGCTTTAGAGTACTTTAGCACTTTGTGGCTTTCGCTAATATGTAAGAATTTTGGCCATTAAGATATTGCAATGGAATTCAAAGTAAGCCAATTTTCATCACATGCGCATGATAAACACCTATATAAAATTATTAGCCTTTGTAGATCCAACATTCCAAAAGGGTTAAAATTTTTTCATTGAATACTATGGAAGAAATTGCATTAACATATCGTTGAATTTTTAGCCACTGATACTTGATGGATGAGTTTCTTCTATTGAACGTAGAATGCAATAGTTCTTCAACACTTTTAATAATGTAGTTCTACATTGCAATTTATGATGTGGCAAACGAGTGATTTTTGTTTACTTCGATTTTGTTTGTTATGTTGATAGTGTTATGAGTTCCGATATTTAAGGATTGAAGATTATTTAGTTAGATCAGGTTTTTAGGTTCTTATTAAATATGTTTCTTATTTCATTAGCAAATGGGAAGGCCTCACACATATCTGCATTGGGTTGTTTAAGTGGGAATGTTCCGTTGCAGATGCTTCGTCTTATCTAGGTAAGGTAAGATTTGCTTTAGTTCGTTATCCAGGAAGTCCTATATACTTGTCATTCTCATTCAGAGTGGAAATAGGTGAGTTCATTTTACCTGCAAGGAATGGTGCTGCCTTGGAGTGACCTTTATTCTTGGTTTTACAATCGATATTTAAAAAATCCCCAATCGACAGTGGTTAAATTCTTAGAAATAAATCGCTCAAACTCGAATTTCTCTTAAATATCATTATTTAAAATATTAACGTAAGGAATTGTTCAATTGCCCATTACACTTCGAAATAGGTATGAATAAAAATATCTCCCAACCCTGTTTTTTATTGTTTTTTTTTTATTTCAACAGACAAAACACGGATGCATAACCTTTAATTACCAGATTGTGGTTATGTTAAATTCATATTTAAATAAAGTGTTTTTAATAAGTTACTTAAAACCAGAAGGAGGGTGTACTTTGCTGCCTGGTGTGTGCTATATTATAGTACAAGACAGTGTCAATGTCTTTATTCACATCCATTTGAACTGTTTTGTAGACGTAGAGTTCTTTGATATAGATAAGAGATATTAAGTAAGTCACTTAAGATGGGTCTGTTTTAAGTTATGATAAAATTCTTGAAAGCCTCTCGACAGCTCTACATCACGTGGCTTCAAATTCACCGTAATCCTTATAGCTTTTTTTGGAGGATCATAATCCGTTGGAGCTTTCAAATAAGGAGGCTCCCTACAGTTATCCCACGTCTCACACGCGACTCAAATAGAGAATAATAAGTTGTTTTAGTTGCTTCGTCAGTACTACTGGTTTTCATTTCATTGTTTTGAGGTAAAAATGGATGTACTGAGTTGAGCACTTAGTTCGTCAACATGAGAATTTCGTGACAAGGGATCATCCAGCAATACTCCAAGGCAAGGTGTTGTGTACTGCACACTTGTAAATTTGGAGAGTTACTGATGTCCTTATTATGCATTCCCAGCACAAGCAATTTCGTTTTTTTTCGTTTTTGGTCATTCCGAACACAGTAATGTTGGGCCATTCTGACTTAGATGAATGTGTTCAATAAAGAAGAATGTTGATCATAGCTTTTCAACTTGTTCTGATGATTAGCAGTCACGGCACTGTATCGTCAGCAAACATAATTGGATAGCTACGTGAATCGATTTGAGCTGGAAGATCTGCTGTAAAAAACGAAAACAACACCGGGATCATCACTGAACTCAGGGGGACTCACATTCGTATTGTCTGTGGAGCTGATTTCCCTTATTGTGACTGTACTTTTATTTAATATAATAATTTGCAAAATAAACTGAAATAGCTATCAAACCATTTTAGTGTTACATTCTTTATACTTAAAAAACTCAGCTTCATCACAATTAATCTGTGCTCTAAGTAGTGAAAAGCTTTTTGCTTAGGTCGAAAAAAATTGTGTTTCCGGCATCAATAAATAAATAAATACTGTCAATTGTTCAATTAATCAAGTCAGTCGAAGCAGTTAATGTTGTGATCTCTTAGCAAGGAAACCATGCTGTCTTACTGGAAATAGATTATCATTGGCAAGGTGATCTAGCAGCCTAGAAAGCACTATCTTCTCAATTATTTTGGAAACAGAGGGTACCAAAGATATTGGTGTAAAGTTTTGCACTTCAGGTCAGCTTCGTTGGAGAGGGTAAACCTTAGATATTTTTAGCCATGATGGATAGATTGAAGCAGTGATTTATTGATTATATAAGATAAGGTGTGGTAAAGTTCATTTTCACAGGTTTTAAGGGTTTTGTATGATATTTCACCAATTCCAGCTGAAATATAAGGTTTTAATTGTTGAATGGTCTTGAGGACATCTGAAGACGTTATTCTTCTTCTTTTATTCTTAGGGTCTTGGAGCTATATTGAAAAAGATGTCTGTTAAATTGTGTATATCATCATCCACTGTATCATTCCCATGTCTGATATGCCAGGGTGAATAAAGATATTTCTTTTTGAAGATATCGCACTGTTAATTGTTTGCCAAATGCTTTACTTTTGTTACAAGGTCTGTCAATGGGAGGCTTGTTAGAATTCTTGCGTAATTCTTTAAGCTTGAGGTCATACGTTTTCTTTTTAATACTAGTATCTGTTTTGTCCCTGTTATGGTTGTTTAAGATGAATCTTGACTGTCTTTCAAGAAATATTTCTGTAGATTATCTGCATCAGGATGAAAATGTTCTTGTTTGATTAACTTATTCCTTGATCTCGTCATTGGGAAAGCTATGTTTAAAATTGTCTTCAGAGTTTAGATATAGCTAGAGTACGCTGACTAAGCTTCCACTGTTTTGTACACTCTTTCCCAACTCTGTATTGAGACAAGATTTTTCAAGCAGATGAGATTGTTATTGTTCAAATGTCTTCGAATTGCTATTGTTATTTGAGGTGAGAAGAGGGGATGTTCAGTCTAGTAAGCTATGCTGTATTTGAATAACTGTGGCCGATATGGAACTTAGTTCAAGGTTGGAGCATCCTATGTCAATACATCCCTGCTATCAGTCATCACATTTCCTCTTTTCAGCCTGTTCTTTTTTGCTGGTAATGTTTAAAATCTCATTTAAACTATCACTAAAGGGAAATTTTATCAAACTTTAGGTAAGTAAGACTACGTAAGAACGTACATGCCAGATCTGTTCTAAGTCACTTATGGTTATTTGCTCCTTTCAAATTAGTTATGTTCCTTTTAACTTAAATGTTGTGGGACTGGATGTCGATTTCAGTTGCCTGTTTCTATCTCAGAATGAGAAACACTGAACCTCTTTCTTGATGTCCTGTTTAGTAATGCTTTATTCATAGTGTTCTCTCTTGTTGTTTGGAGGTTTCTTTGTTGTTATATTGTCTTTAAATTTTTAAGAGTTAATTTATGACACCTTAAGTCAAATTTTACGATGATTGACGAGAACTATGGCAGTAAATAAATTACAAATGTTGGTCTATGATAGGCATTTCTAAATAAATGCTTCATCTTTCCAATAGCCAGATATGAATGCTATGACTCAAGTACAGTAAATGTTCTTAACATCCAAAACATAGAAACAAATAGAAAGGCATTTTAGATAACATGACTTATTTCGAAGGTAACATCAATTTCTCTTCTAGTTCAATAATTTGTTTTTTCTAGCAACATTTTGTAGAATATGTTAACACTGGAAAATACTTAGGCTGGTGCTACTAATTAAGCTTCTATCTAGTATTTATAGATAGAATTTAAAACTCCTAGAAAATCATAACTGATAAAACACTGACCTGAAGAAACTTAATGAGAAACTCTATTTCATCTTACAAATCCCAAAAACAACTGCTATATCATCTCTTTGGAACTTTTAAAAGCCTATAAGGAAAATCTGAACAATTAAGTTCATTGACAAGTCCGTTACTAAACCTGACTAACTATACCACATAATTCGAAAAGGTAGCGGAAACTTCAAATAAAAACCAGCATAAGGAGTAGGAACAGGAGAAGGAGACATATTTATTATCATGTTACATTTCAAAAAAGATTCGACACATGTGAAGCAAGAAATGTATCTGTTTACTATATAAATCTAGTCTTATTAGGAAGATAATATTGAGCAGTGGCAAAGTATTTGCAGTAATGAGTGTAGTGATAACAGAACTTAACACTAAAAAGTCTAGTTAAATTGTTTCCATGAGTCATTAGCAAACATTTACCTCCGAAGAAGGAGTGCCTATCTCTGTTTCTGCCTCTTCCAATTAAACAGGCTAGTGATAGTACTCCCTCATGGTTGCTAAAACCAGTCATCCTCTGTTCTGTAATAAACTAGACCGTTTAATCAACACTTTTACCCCAATATTTCGACATTACAGTTAGTACTTACAGTGAAATACCGGCTTTTTACTCTGTATAGGTTCATCTGGAAGGTACCACCAATACTGAAGTGAACAGTCCTGGGAACCTTGTCATCCTTGCTGGTAGTCACTGCACTACTGTTGTTGTTCTATGCAAACCATCAGTGTTTTTCTGCAAGTCTCATCACCTTTCATATAAAATACATTGATATATTGCAGAAGTGATAGGCAATATTAGATTAACTTCACTGGAAGAGGTTAATAGATAACGACATGCTGCTACCAAAGGCAATTTTTCAAAGAAATCTCAACTGGAAGTTTTCGGTTAAACATTCGCTTATCGGAAGTAAGAACACTCTATTGTCTTGTAATTACGCACCTCTTTTAGATCATTACAAGTTACTTCACAATTACATAGGAACAGGGTGAAGAAATATTTTACGAAACATAATATACTTATCATGAGTAACTTTTCTTTTCTCTTGTTTCAAGGAGACTTAAGTGTCAGAATAATTATATTCCATCCTGAGAATCACTTACTATTGGAAAAAACATCTACTTTGCGGTCGATATATCTTAGAATCCTAAAACACACAAGAGGAATACAAAGGAATTTAACTCTGAGGATCAACCCTTCATAGGTTACTAACTGAAACTTCAACCAGTCACGTGATTTCTTTCTGTGCACTTAAAATATTGGTATTTGTTAACGCTTACAGATTGATATTTAAACCGACAAACATAACGTTCATTGGAGTAAACCCCATCAAATCAACATGACTTGTTTTTCAAGGGAACCATCTTGTTTCCCTAATAAATTACTAGGCATATATGGTATTGTTTAGCCTCATGTGTGCTGTGACCTATCAAGGAAGATTCTAAGCACCGGTTAATATTCCAACGAAAAAGCGTTTTGGCCTTGCGCATGAAGATCACGTTAGAGTTTGTCCTGCACTGCAAATTCGAAGATAAACAACTTACAGTTATTGTGTTTTGTTGGTATTTAGTAATACACGTTTTCAAAACCAAATTTCTTCGTTTGTTTTAATATGCTACACTATAAAAGTAATTTAGAATTGAATAAAATTTTAATCTGAAAAAATATTTATAATTAAATTGAACTACATATTTATATATTATAAGATTTTTATTAATTTACAAAATAGAGGAAGATTTACTTATTCATAGAAAATTTAGTTATCAAATGATCCTTTGTTTTTACATTTTTTCAATAACACCATAATTTATAAAATCATGCATAATATTTTGTTTTTTATCAAACAATTATTTTTATTGTATTCCAAATTGTATTGTTTTAAAACCATTTTTTTACAGTTTATCGTTCCTTCATATTTAGAAGCCGGAGCCCACTTACTTTAAGCTTTATAACCAGGGGGTTTTCATTGGTATGAACCTATATGTAGTTTGGTAACTATTTCTGTATGCTTTTTTGTGCCAATTCCTGCCAATTTTGGAAATTATGACTTTTTAGTTTTGTAGGAAGACAAACAATATTTTCAAAACTTGCTTACACACAGTAATGTTGTCTTAAATTCATTTTTGTAGAACTCATTTATCAACAACTTTAGAATAAAATTAAAATTTGCTCAATGTTCAATCGATTATACGATTTGATGCTTAAGTCCATCTGTTTCCTAAATGGTAACTTATGAAATACGCTAGTTTTATTGGCTGGGGTTTAGCGATTGGGTGGAACTGGAAAAATTTCATTTCTGTTCACCAGTCTTGATTGCCCATCTATCTGTGTGTCTGTCCGCACAATATCTCGAAAATTAACTTACCTGTAGCCTTGAAATTGTTCATTATGCTTTATTTATATATGAAGAACATACTTATATATGTGTTCGATAAGATTATTCTCCATGGGATTTCGCTGAGTGTTGGTGAATATTTTTATATTTGTATTATAGGCAACCACGATGCCAACCAGGAAATAGTTGACTTTAAATTTCGCATGAAAACATTTCTTTAAGATTGAGTTATTTTATACGTCATTTTTGGTCAACTTCTTTTTAGTACGGTAATACTTCTGTCTATCTGTCCACAGGACAATTCGAAAATGAATGAGCTATGGACTTGAAATAGTTCATACAATCTGAGTGAAGCCAGTAACGACACGTGATGTGGCGTACTTCTATCTTGTCTTCTAAGGACTATAAGTTGAAAGAACCGCTCATTCGACTTAGGACGTTTTGGCTTGGTTCCGGAGTGATAGGATTTTCAGGAAGGGCAAGGTTGGTGGGTTGTATAGACCACCTCCTCTCGACATCGTATGACACTGTATAATCTGTCATGTCAGCTTGGAATACTAGTGAACGCTGTGATGGTCTTTGAACACATTTTTGTCTGTGAATTAATTAAATGTGCTAGTGATATAGATCTAGATATAGTACATTAAAACGTTACTTGTATACGATATTGATTCATACATGTTATTGTAAACTTCCTAAAGCTAACAACAAACACGGTATTGGTCTTCCGATTATGTGTTTGTTTCGTTATGCAAACAAATATGTTACAGAAACGACCAAATACAAAATAATTATGATTGAATAGTTAAAAGTAAGGGCTCTGTAGTGTAGTGATATCGCTCTCACCCGGTAGAAGATCCGGGTTCGAGTCCTGGCTGGCGGAGGAAGTACTTTTTGTGATTCAATGTTTATTTAAATTATATACATATGTTTAAGTTATATGTATTTTTATCATAGGTATACATGTAACAGAAAACATTCTGATGTACTAAAATCAACTGTAATATCTGAAGCAGCACGATAAAAAGAAAATTAAAGCAACTATACATGAAATGCCCTAAAATGTTTTAAAAACTGCACCTTTCTTAGTTTTATTATTTTCACATATGAATACTCCTCCCACAGTTCATTTTTGTTGTCTTACTGGCACAATATTTAATACTAAAGTAGAAATAATGACCCAACATTTAATTATTATTACATATATTTTATGATAGCGACTTCACAAAATCCGGCTTAAAAAATAGTAACTCGCCAAAAGCATCACACCCAAAAGGATACAAAAGTTTATTTGTTTTTGGTGGTTTTATGAAAAATAACTTTGAGCATGGAGTAAGGTTATTATTTTATTTCAGAGAGTTTATTTAGGACTGGAGATTATTTAATTACCAAAAGTTTCTGTCGTTTAGAAAATATACGTTTCCATTTTAACATGTATAATTTATAAAGACACCTAATTTTATTTTTTAAAGCCGCTCCATTTGTGACAACCTGTATATAAATTAACGATTAGTTTTGAAATGATTAACTGTCTTAATATTTGTTGTTTTTATGTTGAGTTTTCTTTTATAATATAACCATGTATATATGTCTATACATATAAATTACATGCATTTATTGGACTTAAAATTAATATAATTATACCTAACTGTGTACTTTAATACGTTGTAATGGAAGAAATATTAAGCTTCATGCACCAAGAGGCCGGAGAGGCTGTGAGCGATTCGGCCTGGCGAAGACCATCCCTGGAGATGATAATAGTTGTAAATTAACCAAGACTTGTTCTGCCCTCTCTCTCTAACCCGATCCTGACGTCGCCGTCGTCCTTCTCAACAGGTCGATTTTTTGTTGAGGAATAAGAGAAGGCCAGTCCGCCCCCTTCCATCCCGCTCAATGGGCGGGAAAGTTGATAACAATTTACGGCACGGCTGGCATCTAGCGTTCAGAAAAGGAAGTAAGCGGGAGCCATGGCGGGCCCACTATTGGTCGACTGCGCGACTCAAGCGAGGCTCTGGAAACCGAACTGGGATATCGACAAACCGTGCAGTGTCAGGTGATCAGTGCTTATACGAGTGGAAAAATCCCCAAAATAACTTAAAGGTAAGTGGAATCACACTTTGAATTAACTACACATACCGTTTACTATCGAATCTGTCGAGTGAACTGTTTGCAGCGGTAGTTAATTTATGGGAGTATCTCGGAATGGTAGACGGTCGGTTTAGTCTTGCACTTGACTACAATGTTATTTTCCACCGTTCGCTCCGAACAGGTAAGTCTCATTATCTACTGCTATACTAAGCGAATTATTATAAACAATCGATAGTTGTCTTGATCCGACATTAACAATTTAATTAGTCTATGGAATTGTATTTTTTATCGTAAATTACAGGCTTTGTGAAGTCTGTACACAAGGCTTTAACCTAAAACACCGAGGTGTTTCTTTCTGGTAAAAATGCAGCCGACCATGTTTTGCATATAGTAGGAACCTCCTAGATCCCATATTGATTATCAGTCACACCTTCAAATAGCACGGAATTCTAACTTGTCAATATTTCTACAACTGATTAATGTGCCATGGGTAATCTACATACCCACCCGTAATACTCACCTAAGTGGTTATTTCTTTACGATGACTGAAATAGTCTTATACGTCTTCATTTTATTGAATTTTATTTAAAATGATAGAAATATATAATTCAGTTGGAAAATCTATTGTGAGTTAATTTTAATTATGAGCACTAAAATAATAAATAAAATAAAAAAGTTGTCAACTTTCTCCATTGCTTTATATTATGCAATTTTACAAAATAACAAAATCTAGTTATAAACTAGTGTTAACAATTAAGGTAAGGCAATTGTCTAAGCAGGTAAGATACTAACTAATAGTAATATTTAACTGTAATATTTATATTTTAATATTTATATTACATAGTTGTATACAGAAATAAGAACTAGCTGTAATTTTAAAATATTTTCCATACATATTTTAAGTAGAACAATTTGTTTCTGACAGATAAGAAAGGTATCATTGATATGTACGCCAGAAGATTTTAACTATATTATTATTTTGATATGGATTTGTTCTAAATTTAAATTAATTATATATGGGACAGCATTTTGAAAAAATTTTCAAATTTAACCTGAAACCCAACAAATTAATAATGAGTTCATGCAACCCTTGTGCCGTTCGCCCCCCTCCCTTATTTTGCTCTCCCACCTCTCTGGTTGCGGGGGTGGCAGCCCCCACAATTTGCTCGTATATGCATTTTTAACGACCAGACGAGTACAACTAGTCTAATTGTTTATGTAGCTGGCCCACCGTTATTTTTCTACTCAAATAAACAGTACTAACTTTTGCTCCTCCAGATTGTATCAAACAAAATGTAATAATTAACCTTTTTTGTTTTATGGTGCTTGTTTTCAAGAGCTGTACATAATTTATTAACATTTTTGAACCAAAAATAGAAACCTATTAAATATTGCTTATAAACACCAGTTACGAGTGCTCTCCTTTCAATTAATTGCTAACGGAACTCTTTCTATATTTTTTTTTTTTTTTTTTTTTTTTTTTTTATTTTCTTATGGCAGTTGCAACAGTTGATTTTGTTGTAGTGATATTGTTTTAATAGTATGAATGACTACAACGATTTAAAAATCCAATATTTAGTTTAATGTCATTAATTGACAAATATAGTGACACTGGCTGTGGTGACTGGTACCTGGGTCAATACAAATCCCAGTAAGATGTTTTTAGGTGAAGAATAAAGATTATATAAAACTAATCACCACACTGGCATTTAACACAGTTTTGTTTATGTGGGAAATGTATTTAAACAAAGTTTTCTTTAGTAAACTTTTAAATAAACATGTATGTTAGAGGATATTATTTCACACTTATGTAATAAATCCTAAACGAGGTAAAGATATAAGAAATGTTTTATATCCGTTACCTTTGGAAGCTCCACTGAAACATATTTTGTACAATTTTGATTGACATACGCTATTATAAAGTACTTTTTTTTTAAAATTTAAATAGGCATCTTAATGGACTCTCTGCCTATTCATGAATTGATTTATATTACACTATTATCCTTCTTGAACACTTCCAAGTCTAGCATTTTGATGGTAACTCAACTTTTTGAAAGGTACAGTTCAAAATTTAGTTTTTGGCTTTGATGGTTCTTTGAGACTTATAGATGTTTACGTAATCCATCTACATATACTTTCGGTTAACAAAAATAAACTTAATTATTTATTTATCATTTTCAATTTGATTGTAGTGCACGAATATGTTATTCAGAATAAAAAAGTTTATAAGAGCAAATATACTAATATTGAATGTTTAAAGTTTGTATTTTACAATGGGAGGATTTTGAAGAAAACAGGATTTTCTAGACAAATGTCATCCGGAAAAATGTATTGATATATTTTTCAGGTTAATTCTAAGTTACTATTATGTAGTTTATGTGTGTAGTTTATTGCTTCTGCTATTATTCAAAATAATATGTAACATATATTTTGTATTGTTTTTTTTACATGAATAGTTTACATGAATTAAAGTTCTTCCAAAATGCAAATTACAAATTTTATTTAGGCTATCATACAATGTAATTACGATCTCTGTTGGTGAGGCAAGATAACTATTAAACATAATATAGAAGAGGAAATAAGCATTTCTGCAAGAGTAGCCTCAGTTCAACTAATGACACTTCTAAAAAAGCGACTTAGCGGCATCTGGTATTCTTTAAAAGCTTTCCTCATGACTGTCTTTTTGGAGGCCACAATTCCAATTTGGACTTGAGATTCCAGTACCCAAAAAAGTGTTCCAATCGTCCACATACTTGAAATTTTATTATTCTTATCTTTCATAGTTAACCGAGGTGATTTGTAGTGATCAGTGTTCATCAAAATTATACTTAAATCTCAGGAAGGCTTCGGATTTCTTGCGGTAATAAGATATTTTATCCGGTAGTATCCTTTTTAGAATTAGAAATTTCGCGTCGTGTGCAACGAGAGGTAATAAATTCTTCTCCAGATGGTCAAATCTGATATATAAAGTTATAGACATCTCACCATTTAAGGCGTTACGTCACTCCTATAAATTCACTCTGACTTCCAACCTTAATGAACAGAGACCTATATGGGCGGGTTGGTAGTCCAGTCAGACACCAAGTGAAGCCCTCGAAGTCTTTCTGTGAGGGAGGGAAGTACAGATACGGGAGAACTGTGTGCTCTTGTAATCAATCTGGGTGGGACGGAAGTAGAGGTACGGAGCAACTATGTGCTCTACCAAGAAGGTAGTGAGGTATATATACGGAGCTACTGTGTGCTCGTGCTGTTTATTTGTGAGGGAGGGAAGTACAGATACGGGAGAACTGTGTGCTCTTGTAATCAATCTGGGTGGGACGGAAGTAGAGGTACGGAGCAACTATGTGCTCTACCAAGAAGGTAGTAAGGTATATATACGGAGCTACTGTGTGCTCGTGCTTTTTATTTGTGAGGGAGGGAAGTACAGATACGGGAGAACTGTGTGCTCTTGTAATCAATCTGGGTGAGACGGAAGTAGAGGTACGGAGCAACTATGTGCTCTACCAAGAAGGTAGTGAGGTATATATACGGAGCTACTGTGTGCTCGTGCTGTTTATTTGTGAGGGAGGGAAGTACAGATACGGGAGAACTGTGTGCTCTTGTAATCAATCTGGGTGGGACGGAAGTAGAGGTACGGAGCAACTATGTGCTCTACCAAGAAGGTAGTGAGGTATATATACGGAGCTACTGTGTGCTCGTGCTTTTTATTTGTAAGGGAGGGAAGTACAGATACGGGAGAACTGTGTGCTCTTGTAATCAATCTGGGTGAGACGGAAGTAGAGGTACGGAGCAACTATGTGCTCTACCAAGAAGGTAGTGAGGTATATATACGGAGCTACTGTGTTCTCGTGCTTTTTATTTGTAAGGGAGGGAAGTACAGATACGGGAGAACTGTGTGCTCTTGTAATCTATTTGTGTGGGACGATAACTCTGTTAACAGTAGAAGCTACTTTATATTCGGTAGTCAAATCAAATCAAATCTTTTATTGCTCGTAACAATTGCACATTGTATGGTAAGCGTCATAATTTATTCTAAATTTTAAACTCTCATATCACATTACCACCACGTCCAAACTGACATCATTGTTAATTCATTCAAGTCGCATTCATCCTTCGCCAATCTCAACCCACTTCCAGCGCTGGAGTCAGTCATCGAATTGGTCTCTCAGTTAAACGCCAGAAACGCGTCAACGTTGTAGAATACATTGGCGCCAGAAAGCGCTTGTTGTGAACTTGTAAACAACTCTTTCCTTCATTCTGACTCACGTAATTTTCAGTGAATTGTCACGCATGCCATGGAACGGAGAAAGCAGGACAACTCCGGAGGAAGATCGGTCCTCTTTAGAGGTCCGATCTTCTTTTTACTAAACAAAAATAACAGGCATTTGAAGGTGCTGTTTGAGACTACAATCTACCGTACGAGAGATTGTTCTATCGGACCTTCGTATAACGGCTATTACTTACTTACTCACTGTATCTTATTCATTGTTGTCTAGTTGAAAGCTCGCAGTGATGCTACTCGACGATCACTACGTTTAATCAATACATATATATATATATATATTCCATAGCACTTATTCGAAAAAAATTCTCATATAAAAATTAATTATTAATGTGCACAATCATTAATACCGTATCTAATCAGTGAGCCTCATCCCACCAGTTCTACTTTGGAGAAAGATAATTCATATATCTTAAACGTGGAGAGGAACGCACAGGTACAGCGTGTTATTCAATATTAGCATTACCATAACATTTTGCCATCCTTCTACACGTGACTGTACACTCTACAGTATATCATTACGGGGAGTTTGGTATAATGTGGGGAAATATTAGAAACAGATGTTGGACCAACATTTTTTATCCCTCCTTACATCCGGATTATGTTCGTAATGGGTCCCCTGAACGGTGGCGTTGGGGGAAGCCAATCAGCAAGTGTCCCTGTGTGGTTTATTGGGAGGGAAAGGGGAGAATATAGGGGGATGTTATGGTAATTCGGGGAGGTAATGGACACTACAAGCATCAGAGGCTGTCACTGTCACTGTTACTGTCACCAGCCAGCTGCTTGCACGCACACACCGTCACGGGCAGGCGCGCAGGTCGTTCAACCCCACATGTGTCGCGGACCCGATCGTTCATAAATCTTGAGAAAGCTCCCTTTTTACCAAATAGTAACTCAGGCCTGAAACGCGTATTAGGTTTGGGAACATGATATTTCAGTGAATATTTGTCAATAAACCTGTGTTTAAATTTACCCTTAATCCTATTATTAACAATAACTTACGTACCGCTGAAATTTAAATGCTATTTATTTTGCTATTATTGTTCTTTTTCATACATTACCTTACAATCTTAGTTGTTTAATTAGTAATTTTTTTAGAAGTGCAAGCTAAAAATGCAGTTACTGAAGATAAAAATTAATTTTCTACCACAAAAAAAAACTTTCCTAGAAAGATTTTGGCTATTTTCACTATACTTGATATTTTTCCAGTTTAACTCTGCAAACCTTGTGCAAGCACTAGTAGTGCTTTAAGAGATGCTCAGCACCTTCGGTCTCACAGAACATTAGAAATACACAATCAGTTATGGTATACAATGGTGGTTCCAATTGGTCCTTTCAGCACTCTTTTATCAACTACTTTTACGAGTAGTTGAGAATAAACTATTTTATTGGCAGAGTTTGAATTGCATGAAATGGAGAAAAAGATCTAAAGGTAAAATATGTTATTTTGACATAAATCGTAGTCATTGGACTTATTTGTTTCTTATTACAAAAAATAGCTTTCCTGCGTTTTTGCTCTCATAGAAGATTATATGTATATATTATGGAATCGTAAAAGTTTTATTCTATTTTCCTTATTTCATAAATCGATACACCTCATCTGACAAGCTCATGGGATCACGGTAACGCTCCTTAAATATTGTTATGATAGGTCAAAACCCCGACTAAAAAAAATGTTTTAAAGTTCTTAACTGTAAGCGATTTGTAATAATCTTAACAAGCGATTAATTAAGTATATACATAACTGTGCTAGTCGCAGTAGGTTTTTAACACTTGAGTAATTAGTAATGACATTCAGATTAATATTTTGTTTATCTAAAGCGTACCTCTTTACTGAAATCAATTTATTTGTTTTTATTAATCCTTTGTTTGACTTCGGATCATGTTTATTACATATGACATATTGTGTCTTAAATCAGCTCACATTCAAATAAGATTTAACGCAAATTTACCAGCAACTCTACAACACCTCTTAAATATCAAACTGCATAGTATATGTATGACTGATATAGCTCTTTGTATTTTATTTTCAACAAAACATAATTACGTCTTCATATAAGAGGGATACCGATTTGAACGGAAAAGTCGAGACATGATCTTTAATAATGTTATGCAATAAAAGTTACAACTTAAAATGCATAAAGTTTGTGTGAAAGGAACAGGTAAAAGTAGACTCCTTGAAGGTAACTTTTTATCGAGTGAACTTTGCACTATTGAAGGTGTAAAGTGACTTTTAATAGTAACAATACGTACTTCAAATGTAGTGCTACTCTGTAAATGTCACACCTTATAACGATCAATCAGATGACCTTATAGATGGGGCAAGGTACCTACCGTATCAGGTAGTGTAGTAACACTTTAATTGTCCAGGTATTGTCCCGTACGAGCATAATTTTACTTTGAGTATTGAATGTATATAGTAAAAAGCACTAATTTCACTTACACAGAGGATTTGAACATTTACTGCTGTCAAACTAAATGTCACTCGTTTACCGAAGCATTATACGTTCCTAACACTGGAAACACAATTGATCTTTAGTTCGTTGAAGGCCACAGTTTTTATTGACACACAGCTGAGATCCGTTTTATTTGAAATTCAGATGATCCCAATTTCTTTAAAAATCTGAAGGGCACAGTTTTTATTGGCACACAGCTGAGATCCGTTTTATTTGAAATTCAGACGATCCCAATTTCTTGAAAAATCTGAAGGTCACGGTTATATTGACACATAACTAAGATACGTTTTATTTGAAATTCAGACGATCCCAATTTCTTGAACAATCTGAAGGGCACAGTTTTTATTGGCACACAGCTGAGATCCGTTGTATTTGAAATTCAGATGATCCCAATTTCTTGAACAATCTGAAGGGCACAGTTTTTGTTGGCACACAGCTGAGATCCGTTTTATTTGAAATTCAGATGATCCCAATTTCTTGAAAACTCTAAAGGTCACGGTTTTATTAACACACAACTGAGATCCGTTTTAATTGAGCCTCAACTGACTTTAATTTTAGAGCATATTCATGCTTTTTTTAAATTAAAAATTTTTGTACGATAGGAAAGACAAGTGAAATTCACTACATACAGTGTTCCTAAAGGCGATGCTGTTAATTTCTAATTAATTAATTTCTAATTGTGTTTTATTTTTGTAACACTTAATGGTGGCAATCCTCCGAAAACCTGATACCCTTTTTATGGTACGATCCATTATGAGCAATATGCCTAAAATGAAAGTAAATTATGTCAAGTAATTCTTGTTAAAATATATTAATTGGTAAAGTTAGTTACATTAATACATTATGGAACCATTATAGAACTAATTGTTACTTACTTACTTTTATTTGGAAGTTATGTCAATCTTGCTCTTCTTACGATTGCTTAACAGTCCAGTTACTCTAGGGATAATATCCGTTTCCAAAATTAATAACATTTTGACAATTATAAAAAAGTAAAGATGGCTTACAACAACTCAGTGACATAAGTTTTCTGCCATATGCATTTGTACACTTTTCACTCTTGTTAGATTAGGACTTAGTTATCAGAGGAAATATTCTTTAAATCCAGCTGAAGTAGAAAAATCAATCCGTGTGAAATTTGTTGGCCATGAATTTAAAGGTACAGTTGAAAACATTTTTTGTTAGAGTATTTAAGGATTCATTTCTATTTTACTTTTCAAAACCATGTTTTGTTGCGTGACATTCAATTCCACAAATTTTAATGAATTATAACCGATGTTGTTCTGTAAATTTTAATTTTCATCAATTAAGAGAACCAAAGAAAACCTCGATGTTAAATAATTTTCAGAAATGTGATAATTCAATGAGTACAAATAAAAGGTAACATACTAGGTTTTGTTACGTCTCAAGGCTTATTTCTGAAGAGGTCTGTTACAATAACGTTGTGTTCCTGTCGTGAGGGAACGGCGGCGGGGAGGGTTTTAGAAAGTTGAGCAAGAACGCGTTTTAACCCCTTTTGTTCAGGTCTTTTTGTGTAGAGAAAGTCGGAGGTGCCAAACCACACTAGGTTGGCACAAAATCGAGTTTAATTGTTACCAACAACGGTCTTGCAAACAGGACACTCATAAAAGCTGCTTAAACATAAATTTGAGGTGAAAGCAATAGCAAGAAAAGCTTGTTTAAACGTACGCGTTGGCACTTCACAATTATTAATATTTATTCATTATAGATCATTTGAAGGCGGAATCCACAAAAATAATCGTTGTTACAAACGGTTTCACACTTAAATATGAAGATTAAAGATAATAGGATTTTGGACATTTGACGTCGTTATATTACAAAATATGGTATAACGCTGCATTTCAAGAATTGAAATCCATACTCTTCGTTAGGTGCAAGGAACAAAAAAAAACTTAAAACCTTCAACTTGTGACAAGGGACTGCCTCTAAAAAAAGATTAGGAAGATAGTGTTATACATTTTGTAACACATAACGATGGGAAATATCCGAAATCCTATTATCCTTTCGTGAGGAGTAACATAATAAATGTGCTGATGTTATTTTACCAATATTTTTTAAAAAAAAGAACATGATGTCAAAATTTCCTTAATGAAAGTGAAGAATGTAAACACGAGGTTAAGTCAAATATTTGAGGTGGTTTAAGTTAGTTCCTTAATTTCAAAACACGAGATTGTATGTATATTTATAGAATTTAACTAACAAATAATTCACGTAATATTTATTCAAGATATTAACTAATCTAGAAAGTTAGAAGTAATTTCTAAACATTAAAGTCAACATAAAATGAAATTGTTATATGTATTATTGGTTTGCTCGTCCAGTTACGGGAAGAGTAGGATTAAACCTCGTTTCATACAAAAGTTTGAAACGAAGTTGTTATAAGTATCCTCTACTACCCAATTATTTATTTATTCACAACGCAACACGCCTGAAAGGTTAAATATGGTCAGCATGGATTTCACATTCAGTCCTTGTGGTGTATTGTTATCTAGTTAAATCTATAACAGTTTAACCAATCGGATCGTATGTGTGACTTCTCAACTGTTTAAATATTTTTATCGTCTCTATAAATTGAGAATACTCCTTGATCATAATTGTTGATTTCAGGAAGTCAAAATAGTGTAGCAAAATTTTAGTTCTTCTTATTAAGGGTAAGTTTGACCTGTGCTGAAAAGATTAATTGCGCTCGGAAAGAATCATTCATGTTTACTACGACGAACAAGTAAGCCAATTTATTTTTAAGTTTAATTCAATAGACATATAATACGCCTCAACCGGGCGTATCCTACAGTCCCATACATCTACCTTAACGTTTTAACTTAGGAAATTGCTATACCTCTTTAGGTTCACGTACTAACAAGTTTTTAATGAACTTTAACATGGTCTACATCGTCTAAAAGGGTTTGTATCACAACTCAAATCCTAAAAAATGATGGTTTATTGCATCATTTAGTACAAGTGTTTATGAGACAGAACAAGCTTTATTATTCATGTGTATCCCCTCCTCAAAGAATTTTTTTTTAGTAAGTAAGAAAGTTGGCAGTAACCCCACATATGGACATTTCGTATTTAAAGTCCTTATAAAAGAGGAAGAACTGTAAAAACTGAGGACTTTCATTCAATCGGTACTTACTATAAAAGTTATTAAAATAACAATTATTATGTGATATAAAGACACAATAATAGTGAGACTAAAAGTGTAAGACTTTTAAACACCTCATATTCTAATACTATCTTAGTAGTAAAGAGGTCCCCACGAACTTTCTATTGAGCATTCGACCATTACTTTTAATCTAAAAAGCAATCTTTAATCTTAAGGTTGTCATTTACGGTTTCTAATATTTTATGGCCAATCATAAAACCACGGTGATCAGTAAAAGTGTTTATAAATCTGGTAACTGAAGTGTTGACATGGATATTTTCCCAGGTACAGGTCAAACTTTATGGTCCACTCTACCAATGAACGTGACAGAGCATTGGCCTTTTGAAGTCCATTCCGCCGTTTGCCTGGAGGGAAACAGTGCATATTTGCCTCAGAATTCCCGACCTCCGCATTCGAACGTGGCACGTCTGGAATGCGATTGCTTGCGTTATTGCTGTTATACCTCTCGGTTGGTTCATGATTTATTAGAAATTTTGTTTACGTCTTCGACTCAGCCGTTCAAGGTTATGATTTAAAGCCATTCCTCAGCTTTCTTATTGGAACAGAAATCCCATTTTAATCCACTAAATATTTCCAAAACAGTTTAAACGGTGGACCGAAAATTCCAGCTCTATCATTCTTGTCAGTGGTAAACATAAATAACTTAAATTTAATATAGCAGTACGGTACACGGGGTAGAACAAACGTCAGCAAGTTACTTAGTTATAATAAAAGACCTTTGATATTCACCACACGAGTGAAAACCTTCGTATAATACTATAATAATTATTCTACTGTATATCCTCACCATACCCCGTACACTTGAGTTAGTGAACAGTGTCAAATTCCAGAATAGATATGATCACACAGTACTTTGGCCTACACAAGAAAGAACAATAACATGCTACGACACATTGTTGTATGACTCTGTAAATATAAAGAGTAAATATAAAACTAGCAGTTACCGGCAGCTTCGCAAGCTATTTATTTTGAAAAACAGGGACACCATGAGCATATTCCAATCTCCGGATCCATTTCAGATTTAAGTTCAAATTTGAGGTCCTTAATTCGGAGAGTAAAATAATTTTATAAGAACTTGTGAAATAATGTTGATGTTTCTCCATTATTTCATGATATAATTAAGCAGCTGCAACGATTTCAGTAACAATTGAACTATTGTAGGCTACTGTGGAAGAACTCCAAAGTCGAAGTCTACCTTTCAGTTAGTGCACTTATGGTGTACCAAATGATGGGGCTTTATGTTTTGAAACGGATGTAGGCAAATTTTAGGTATATATTATTTCAGTGTTTACGGTTAAGAGAACTTTAGATATCAAGCGAAAATTTTATGGGGTTTTCAATTTGTTTTTTGTAATCGCTCAAATCCTAAAATAAAACCGACTAAAAATTTCCATTATTATATTAAGCTCCCATTTTACCGATTAAGAAAATATATTCGTAAGTATGTCTGAGAAACTTACTTCGCTAATAAAGTGTATATTTCCGGCTATTGTAATTTACTTTCAGTCTATTTCTTGTGACGCAGTTGAGTTTGCATTGTTGGCCCGCCTCAGGAAAATAACGCAGGCTTACTTCTATCAAGAAACAACAAAAATTTATTTCGTAACAATCTTAAAATCTATCGTATTCGTCATATAGTAACTTTTTATTTGGTATCTGCATCAGACCTCTGATTAAGCACTGAATGCTTTATATTTGCACAACAATTTACAGTTAACTGTATATCATTAGTAACATGTTTTACCACATGGATAACCTAAGTACTGAACAGTGATTACAAGAAAGGCCGAAATAAGAAATGATGTTACTTGCAGGTTAATTCTATGTTTTAAAGACTATAAATACAAAGAAGTTTTGAAATGGTACTTAAATTAATTAAACACATGATTTGTAGTATCATGTGTTGTCAACAGTTTATTACATTTTAACAGTCTCTTTCATTTAATAACATGTGTGAATGTTGAGTTCAACTTCATTTCTCCTTCCATTAAGTAATTTTAAAAAATCTATGTTTAAATATATCTAGATGAACATATTTGTTAAGTGAGTATTCATGGATTGAGATTTGCAGTAAACATATTTAACCACATTTTGAACTGGGTTAGCAAATAATAATATTTCTATTGCTTTAAATATTTAAATGTATTTTATTAACTTACATAAGAGGTTTTAAATATTACGATTATTAACATTGACTAAAATAGGTTTCTAATTAAATCAATTAAATTATTTGTTTATATACGTTAGTGTTAAAAGCAATTTAAACTTAGCCTTGCATAATAAATACAGACTCACATTAAAATGGTTTTAGAAACAAAATTATTAATATTTTAATTTACTCAGAGTAATTTATTTTCAAAGGCAGGTATATACAAAAGTAAGAAAAATACAAAGTAAATTTTACTACAACTCGGCACAATATTTCTTGTCTGACAGCAATTATTCAATACAAATAAAATAATTAAATAAAATGTCTATTTCTACATTGATATTATCATGGCAAGAATACCATGAGATTATCATAGCTAAAGTATTAGTATAAGTATAATTAGCAAGAAGATAAATTATATACCAAGTAAAATAGTAATAAAAACCAAAACTACTGTAAATGTATTAAGCTATCAGTACCCAAATGAAGAAAATATCATTGGGTATAAAAAACAAGTATCACGTAAAATTTCACGATTATAAAGTTCTAACATTTTTCCTTGTTCTACGAACCTTTATGTAAAGGTTGAACCTGCAAATATTATTTAAAGAGAGAAGCTCTTATTACAAAAATATAATAGGGAGTCGGATATCTCTATCTTCCTAATGTTAAATTTACCATGTTCCATGTACCTTTATTGAGTTGTGTTTATGTGAAAACCTACTTTTTATTTTTAATTTAAATTCATTGCTCACCGAAATAAGTTAAATTCTTTATCATGTCAAATTTGTTTTTAAAATTTATTACTATGTAAATAATAAGGATAGTTAGATAAACAAAACAACAAAAATCATCCATATATTTTCAGTGGTTCTTGATAAAAGGTAAATTAAATCTTAAAAATAAAATTAGCTGTAAAATGAATCATAAATTAAGTTAGTACAACTTTTAAACAGTACCATACTTGTCTAGTAGCCTAGTGTAGGAATACACCTGTATTGGTTAATGTCTTCTTTGGTCTGCACTTTTTCTAGCGCAACAATAGTTTTATTAGCCTTTTTAATCGTTAGATGATCAAAAACCAGGAAAACGCAACTTTTTATACCATAGCTCTTCTGTACGGTATCGTTTACAGTATAATATTTACGAGCAGGATAACCTCCTTCAAACAGGACAAGATTTTACTGCACCATGATTTACAGGATTTCTCCAAACTACCATTTCATACTACTGCTTTGACGAATATAAAATATTCTGCTACGAAATGGAAGATCATTTTGTAATGGATGCTCAAAGTAGTATAATTTTGTGATATTTATAAGTTTTTATTTGAAATCAACCACTTAAGTCATAACTTTAACCACACAATATATGATGTTGATAAGAATACTGCATTATCACAGTGGTAGTAAAGTTTATGTTAACAAAATTACTTGGAATAAACTAAGAGAAGGTACTGAAGTAGTACATTTTGGCGTTCGCTTAATTATTAGAGAAGTCTGGAACAGTATGTCAAGTGAGTGCTCAAGACGACATTTCTCGAATTTATTCTCTTTGCATCAATGAATCTTTTGATGATTTTTCAGACTCTAAGGTGACCTCCTCATATGCCCTCCAGAAAGGAATTGCCAAGATTCCAAGCAATGAAGATAGCTCTGGTTTTTACTCCTTTATATAGGAAATCTTGCTGAGTTTAAACTATCCCTTATCGAAAGCCTCTCAATGAACCTCCCTACCAGGAAAGAATTCTAATAAAAAAAGGATCTTCTGGAAACCAAAAATGCATCTTAACTGTAATTACTTTCAATACTTCCTTCGTGTTCCTTTAGCGGACCTCTGCAAGTACGTTCTAACTAATGTAACGGCTTCTTTTTTAGAGTATTATGGATTGCTGCATTACCCCGCAGCATTAATTAATTATAAGCTCCTGAAAATAACTTCCAATAACTTGCCGACAATCATCTTCTGGGTCATTGACAATTATTTGAAAACATCTTGGCAGGACTTCTAATATCCAAAAAATCCACCCATTAAACATAGCTTTGTACGCGGGTCCAGTTTCTAGCCTCTTTAATTCCATGAATACATTGAAGCTACCTTTCGTGGAAAAAACAAGTTAATTGATGTTACATTAAGTGTCCCACGTGTTCCACAATGTTACCTACTTATCCTAACGTCAAAGTTCAAGGATGATGGATTGTATAACCCCTAATTCTATTTATATTTATTAACTCCTATGATTGCTCTCTAACTATCAACATATATTTCTCGCAAATCGCAGGGTTTTTATTTGCACAGTTGCCACTTCCACATTATAGGTATCAGTCTTGTAGAGAATGTTAACGTAAAAGCTTTAAAATTCTAGAATACCCTCAAACTCTTTACTTGTATCTCTTTACCCGAGATATCACTGATTTTATAAAGTGCTATCGAAATATATATGAATTGTTTTTCAGCTCCAACATGTCTGTGAACCCAACCCAACGCTCTACTATCATATTTCATCGTGTATAATCTAAACACTAGATACGTGTATGGTATTCAAATTAATATAGTCTAAAATATAAAGGACTTACGGACTAAATTCGAACGGTCTTTCTATGGTATTCGTTTTTTGGTAGTTAGAATTCTTGTCGGATCCGACTTGAAGATACCAACTACCATTTAGAAGTTCCTATGGAAGTCCTATCTGATTACTTAAATCTTCGATTTCTTCTCTAGCAGAGACAAGTATTCTACGTAATCTTTCTCTTAAAATTTATTCAAGCTATCATATACGATGCAATCTAGACTAAAGTTGACTTCTCACTCCTAGGAGCACAACCGATTTCTCTCTGAGCTATAAATGGTACTATACCGACTTTGATAATGTCAGATCTCTGGTGAGATTCGAGGAGTGTTTTCATTACATCAGCAATCAGTAAGTACAATGGGGTGCTACTAACGTACTATACGTCTGGTACGTTGAATTTGTATTATGAAACTTACAAATTACAAATTGAGCATGAAAATTACAAAATTCTACTTATGAAAGTAATATTTAGCTTAATATTTAAACTAAAATACACAATGTCAAAGCAATGCACAATCCAACCCTGATATGGTCTATGTTTCCAACTTCATAAAATTCAATTCAATAAAACTAACAATATACACATTTAAAAGAACGATAGTTGTGTACAGTAAAATTACAATACTAATTTTTTACATAATAATTATAATTAAACATGGTATGTTCTATGTTTTCAAGTTCATAAAATGCAATTTATGAAACTAATAAATTACACAATTAATTATAACAATAATTGGGTACGATTAAATTACCATACTAATGTTTTATATAACAATTAAAATGCACTAAAACGAAATTTTTTCATGTAGCAAGCTAATTATGATTTTAATTAGTACATACACAAGCACGCATAATAATCTTCCCCTTGCAACATTGACTCCTGCATATTTTGTTCCAATAAAATGTTTATTAGAATGGATTTAATAAAAGAAACTTTTGTTATTATTTTAACTTTTGATTCCACGAATGGCCAATAAGTGTATCTTTGTATGTATATGAATCAGTTTGCAAAAAAGGGTTTGGATTATTATTCAACCACAAGCATGTTTTCCAATACACGCACAAACACGTATCATGAATATTACATGTGGAAAACTTAGCGTAGTGAATAGCTTTGACTTTAGTACTTCGGTCAGATAATTTTAAATATGTTACTGCATGAAATTTCAACAACGCTAAAAGGTTTAGAAAATCTATAAAGCAAAAGGGAAAATAAAACACACGAGTTTGAGACCTTTTGGGATATAGGTAAATGAGAAGTAACAGCAGCATTACTGATAACTGGGGGTATTCAATAATTCTCATGCAAAATCCAACTGGATATCGGTTATACCGGTGGACAAAGACAATGTCATGAATAATCGTTCTATCAAATCAAATATGTCAAATAATAGTTACAAATTTATAATTCCTAGTTGTCTATCTGTTGGATACTATACCATTTATGTATAGAGGTTTATTCATTTATAATAATAGTAACAAATTTAAACTTTAAAAACCTATTCAGTAGTCTTCGAAATAATAAACATTAATAATAAACTGACAATTACACTAAACATTCCTCAAAAATCGAAATATTTACTACCTACATGTAGGTTTACAACATCAATATGAGACCGCTCTATAAAGGAGTATTGGATAATAAACGTGGATTCAAAATAAGAGAAATAAATTATTAAAATATACACATAACACAGCTGTATGGGGAATGATTGATTCATGAAATGAACTCTTACACAAAATGTTATTTTCAATTTAAAAAGTTGAATTACAAATTATAGCAATTCCACAGCTTAGTGTCTAAATACTGCACCTGATGAGACAATGAGAACACCCTTTATCCAAATTGCACTAGATGGCTCCTAGGAAACTAGGTAGAGCTTTTCATAGCATAGATGTCTCGGATGTCGAAACGGTGAAACACTGAAACTAAGAACTCATCCTGTTGACAAGAGTTCATTTCATGCGTCGTGGTCACCGACTGGTGTGTTGACTGATTGTCTGTCTGTCTATCGTCCGCAAGAAATCTCGAGAAAGTTATAAGCTATATATCTTGAATTTGTTATCCAACTTCAATGAATGTTAAGCGGCAGTGTGGTGTACTCCTATCTAGCAAATAAACACATTCCCTTCACTATTTAAAATAAAGGTTATTTTACACAAAAGGTATTTTTTTTTACTTATTTATTTATCGTATACGGTTACACTATATTTAATTGAGACAACATGTGTAGTGCAAAACTAGGATAATATGATATTTTAAAATTTCAATATCTGAATAAGTTTTACATTAAATATCAACATTAAACGTTTTTCTCTCTTTTGTTGCAAAATAAACCAAATGTTCAACTTCACAATAAAGTAGGTTAGTATTTTTCAAGAATGAGGTATAAATTTAATTACTTAATTTTTTCCTCTACTGTAATAAACAGTAACAAATTTTAACTTTAAAAACCTTTTCAGTAGTCTTCGAAATGATAAGCGGGTAGGCACCCATACTATCCCATAATTCGCGTGTTTTATTCTTAATATTACAAATTCTTTCCTAATATGATGGATGAGTTTCTGTGGTATGGAAAACTTTTAAGTGTTGTAGACGAAACATAATTTTTATTCTACGCTAATGTGCATGTAAGAACATTATACTTTTCCTTCGATGTAAGTGCGCACTCTATGACGGCGGTAAATCATGTTGCATTAGCAAATAGACACGTTCCCTTCACTATTTAAAATAAAGGTTATTTTACACAGAAGGTATTTTTTTACTTATTTATTTATTATATAGGGTTACACCATATTTAATTGAGACAGCATGTGTAGTGCAAAACTAGGATATAAAGATAGATGTACTGAGAACAAGCCAAGGTAACAAATATATTCAAACATAGTAAAAGCGGCAAAACTAGCCAACAAATCAACAGTATATTCATATGATATAACAATAACTATGTAATGGTAACAAAAATACATACTCAACAATATATTAAAATAACAAATATATACAATAAATACTAAAAACGATAACATATAATCGAGACAATGTATAAAATACAATATTGTGAGAGCATTACTGCCGTGTTTGGATACCTGTCTCTTAACACAGCATCCGAAGTACTGAAAATATCAATGTAGTCGGGCTATTCTTTAGCCAAACTATAAAATCTTGAAAATGGGCTGAAGAAACCGTTACTTTAGGAGTGATATTTGACCTCAAAGATCTGAGAGCTTCTAGTTGAAACACAAGGACATCTCAAGTTAAAACTCCGCAGAAGACCAGGAGAATCGAGAAACGAATTAACATTCTTCTTGAAGAATAACGATTCAGCAATTCCAGCTTCTGACCTGCAAGAGTAGAAGACCAAACTGACACTGCAGAAACTCAACAGGAATCTCGCCATAGGTGAATCCTAGACTCACACCAACAATTCTGATAAAACGCCTCTGGACACTCTCGATCCGATCCACCTGACCTAAATGCTAAGGAGACCACGCTCGTGAGCATTATTCCAACAGGGAATAAACAAGCTAGACATATAGTGTCCGAAGAGTCTATGGGTGAGAAACCATCTCTAGAAGTTCTCACAAAACATTCCAGTGTTAGAGTTAGCCTTCTTAATAATATTAGTTAGGGGTCTTCGGGCCTGTTGTCGTCAAGATCATCCCAAAATCCTTGATCGAAGTTCAGCGATTCAAAAAGGTTCCTCCTAACTTGTAGTCAAAGAAAAAAGGTTTTGTTAAACGGGAGAAAGAAACTACATTACATTTCAGAGCGTTCAAGTCCATGTCATTCCGTAAACACCATACAATGACCACCTCAAAATCCATTTGCAAGGATGCACAGTCATGAAGTGATTTAATTCTTCTGTACACCTTTGCATCATCAGCAAACAGTAACAGGATAGAGTAGACGATCACATCACCCGTCGATAATGAAGATGGAAAGATAGCAGGCCCAAGGAGAGAGAGATCTCTGTAGAGCTTCAGAAGTAGCCTCAAATAGAAAGGACACCAAACCATCGTAACGAACGATGAGACGACAATTACTCAGATAGCTCCTGAACTACTGTAGAAGGGATCCAGTAACACCCCAGGCCTCCAGTTTAGACAGGAGAAGATTATGATTTATCCTATTAAAGGCCTTTGTCATGTCCAAGTATACATAGTCAACCTGGCAACCCATTTCAAAAGAGGCGAGAACGTCCTCCTGGAGAGTGATCGCATAAGAAAGAGTCGATATTCCCTTTATAAATCCAGGCTGGTCAGATGAAAGGACAGATATCAAGGCAAGAGACTCGAAAACCTTAGCAAGGGCAGGCTGAACAACCACAGATCTGTAGTTTGTGGCACAGGAAGCATCGCCACTCTTGAAAATGGGAGTGATTAAGCTAGTTAGAAGGAAATACGCCTAGAAGCAACAAATCGGATTCTTTCTCTCATCCAATTGGGACAGTGCCTACTCGACTTACAAAACACTTAGAATCCCGTTAGAGGTAGCGAGGTCTAAAGACCAGTTGGTGCTGCAAGAAGTTCCGTAGACAGAGGGGATATAAGCCGCACACAAATCACAGTTGCCCTTGGTATTGTCAGCAGACTCTTTACCAGATTTCAGAAGTGAGATAGATGATTTTTTTCTTGGTACCACTGACAACTCACTGAAAGCCTTGATGACGAGTATTTAATTCGATTTGTATAATTTTTGAACCAGGAAGTTGAGAAAGACTTACATCTTGAGCAAATACGACAAATAGCAACATAATTGTGATAGTTCAGTATTTATCCCCATCGAGAATGAAGACACTTTTTCAACACAAACAAATCCTTAACCAACGGGGAAAGCTACGGGGAAGACTTTTCATTGGTGTTAAATTTTTCACCACATTGCTTAGAGATAACAAAATTCAATGAGAATTTTTCTTAATATGAACTAAGTAATTACAGGATAAGACCAATTCTGAATACGAGCAACACTTTTATATATGAACCAAATCATACTTTCTAAAGTCGTAAGTGAAGTCATTCACACCCACGAACGCTGTTCTGCTACATGGAATTGTTACTTAGATTGCTGGGTGAGACTCTTCAGGAAGAATAGGGTCCAGAGAACTCAGAACCGTATTGTGATTGTTGGGTGAGAAGATGAAATCCAGAATGACTCCACGATCATTTCTAACAGTGTTGACTTGATGAAGTGACATGGAGGAGGTAAGCAAGATCCATGATTGACTGCCTTCTAGGATCACGAGTCTGCAGGTACTCGTCTTCCCAAATAGCATTAGGTTCATTAAAATCTCCAAGTAATACGATATTTTAAAAATAACCATGTGAAGAAAGCGTGATCTCATCCACTGAAGATGCAAACAAAGCATAAAGGGCCTGATAGCAGGAATATAGATACCTCCTATAAGCAAATTCTGCCTTGACGCGAACCTTATCCAAGCGAAGACACACTCTACCTGACTATTTATTGGTTTAATTTGAGAAACAAACCATTTACTTACTGCCAACAACACATCACCACCACTTGTTTTAATGAGGATAATTATGAGTGAAAAACCATTGTAATTTATTTAGGCCAAGCTCCGCATCACTAATTTTAGGAAGGAAATTTGTTTCTACAAAAACCAATATTACATGATTATGAACACCGGCTGAAGTTTTTTAATAAGGTGAGCTTTGACATAAGACCATTAATATTTTGGAAATATGTCTGAATATTACGTTCATGGAACGCAGTGTTTATTCGTTTTTTCGAGTTCATGGTAATGATGCAGGGAGTGCCGTTTTGGTACCGTGTAGATAAATTATTGCTTTCTCCTTCTCTTTACGGCTTTCCAGTTCATCCCAAAGCAATTTTATGTATTGGCGCTTCTTAACCGTGCGATCCATAGAAATAGACACAAATGTAGGATCCTGATTTGCAATGACGTCTTTGAGAAGCCATTAATAAATACCGATGCGTTCTCAAAAGTTTTAAAAGTTACTTTAAGTGGATGGTTAATTCCTTTAGATGGTTTTCACAACCAAGAAGATTTTACATCAGCAAGAGGACAAGTACCATATACACCTGCAAAAATTTTACTCAGTAACTAAAGGTCATGCTCAATTCTAGACTTGACATTATTGATAGGACTTTCTTTCAAGTTACGAATGATATGATTTCTTTTTCGAATCTAACAGTCATTGATTTCGTTAATGATAGCCTCCTCCTTAATGACTCCACTGGGCTTTTCATTTGAACGTTTGAACTTATTCAACTCTTAATTAATAATCTTGACATCGGCCTCATTTGATGCAACTCTAGGTTCCAAAGGATTGACACTTTCCTTTATTGCATTATATCAGCATTATATGTTTCCCCTAACCAGCCCATTTGATCTTATCAAGTTTTTGAGTCAGTGCAGAAAATTGAACATTCAAAGGATCAATCTTTTTTTGAGTAAATTACCTGAATCTAACACAATTTACAAGTTCACATCGTCAAGTTTTGACAATTCCGTCTGCGATTTTTTTATATTCAGAGGCAGATAGTTTAACACTGTCAGGGTGAAACCTATATATAGAATCACCCTCAAATTCAACTCCTTTATTTACGACTTCTTTATCACAAACTTGACAAACTGATATACTGGAAACATTGGAAGCCATTTAATTAATTAGGCGAGAACGTATTAATTAATTGATGACAGTAATACCCCATACAATTATCAGCATCTAGAAACAAACAAAATAAAAATGCATCTGCACCTACTCGATCCACCACAAAACAAATGCACTTGTTATAGTACAGATGACTAATCAGCAAGCAGATATAAATGAACAACAACCAATCAAGAAGGCAGTGGCTGGAAAATGACATGGTTAGGATGACCGATGTTCAAATTACAGAAAGACGATGGTTATTGAGTATTAACTCAAACACAGCAGCCATCTTGGCAAAAACATTTGGTGTATTATAGAAACTATACTATATCAAATGAATGTAAAAGTTTATAATTTACAGTGGCAACTTAGCTGAACGAAATATGTGAGTCCAAGCTACACAAAGTCAACAGAAGACAAAATCAAATGTAAAATATATGAGATCAACTGAAAGATAACTCAAACAAAGCAGCCATCTTAGCAAAAACATTTGGTGTATTATAGAAACTATACTATATCAAATGAATGTAAAAGTTTATAATTTACAAAAGTCATAATTTTACAACGGTAATAATTTACAAAATTAGTTATTACGAAACCTCGCCGTCGAAGTTTTACTAAAATCAATGGAGTCAAGTAAGTTTTTATTTTATTTTAAGGAGCCTATATCGAAAGTTTATACTAATTATGCTATGTTCATAACACAAACAATATTATTTTAAGATATATTTGTATTAATATGAAAGTAAACTTTATAGTATAAATTCACTTCTGCAAACTAAAAATGTATAAAAAAGCCTCGCGATATGGTTTTAATGAAATAATATCATATGAAATATCGATTTTTGATGAGTGTATACAGCCAAAGTAGAAAACCAATATAAGGTCATGCAAGATGTATGGTTTTTTTTAGTTTAGAATCAATGCCTAGTAAAATAACTTTCCTGAAGAAAAAAAGCAATATAGCTTGATTGTTTCACACGGAATTGTAAACATTTAAAGTGATAGTTTTTGGTAAATTTTCACCTTGGCCTTAGGTAAAACTGTTGGCAAAACATAAATTATGTACAGAAAATACGCACAAAATAACACAACACTGAAAAACAAGAAAAATGTCATCCCTTAATTTTGTATATATATATATATATATATATATATATATATATATATACTTTGTAAAAAGGATTTTTGTACTTTTCATTGTAAACCATTCATATCCTTTTATCTTCAGACGCTTTTGTGTCACCCTGGTTGAAAAATTGCCTCAATCTGTGGATTAAAAGGTGCATAATCCCTAGTGAAGACATAAATGTTATTTTTTTATTTCCTGTCCTTAGGAAAGCATCTTACTTGTATTGTAAGAAAGAGCCATAGTTATAAAAATTAAAACTCACAAATACCGATTAAAGCATATTTAAAGAACCTATTATAGATTTGAGAGCGACATTTCATAGATTTTGAGTTTATTTTTACGGACTTTTGGTCGGCTTTTGTGGTGAAGTGCTCCTGTATGCGACGTGAGACAGACCGGAGCGACCATCTGTAGACCGGTTTCTCTGCCCGTAGGACGTAGACTTGTGACGTAGATTCTCCAACAATGGTGAAAAGAAACTGATTCGGACCGCTAACATGAGGAGGTGTGAATGTGTCTTGACTGAGTTTAATTATCTGGTTGGTTTATCTGTACTTCCACGCTGTCCTACGCAATGTATATATTTAATAACACGTCGAATGTAGCATGTATTACGTCATTTATATGAAATACAACGAAATTATAGTAAGATTTAAAACTTTAAAAAGTAACAAAAAACTGTGCACATAACTGCCAGTACAAAATTCACTTAACAGTTGTTTTAACTTTTGTATCTCGGGTTAGTTCTAAATGAAAGTGAGTTTTAAAGTATAGACAAGTAAGCTATATTTATAATTACATTCTGAAACAATAAAGATAATAAATATTTAATACAATAATAATACCTATATTGATATTAAAATAAAAGGAATTAAGCATAAATATAATTGAGCAGTTAAGAGTAACACTTTATATAGTAAAATAATTTGACTGCTGATAACTCAATAATAAAATATAAAGGAAAATCTAACTGGATAAACTTAATAAGTACGTGATTGCAAACACTAACATAGCAATACCAGAATATATTAATGAGACATAAATTCATTAGTATACATTTTAAAGAGTTACGAACATATTTTGTAAATGTTGTAAAGTAACAATAATTAAGAACAAGTAAAGTGCTTATTCTGTCTACTCATCGACATCGTTTTTAAGACCCTATGCAACGTCAACTCTGATTTTCGTGACCCTAGGTTTGTCGGTGAAATTAATCAAAAATTCTATAAAGAAACTGTGAAGTTTAACAACAACAAAAATACTTCTAATTTTGAAGTACATGTAAAGTGAATGGAATGACGTTGGTAACTAGGCAGGACCAGTTATTTCAAGACATGTGGTTACTTTTTATTTTTACATATACCGGACAACATTTATTAAATACCCTTAAAGAATAACATCATCTCTATGAAAAATATCTGCTGAAGTCGTGAATTCAGCCTTCGTGTAGGCTGAACGTTCAATCGAAAGCATAAACAGTTGATACATAAAAAAATAAATGTTGTTGCAATACTTGCTCGTCGCTCTTGGCCTTGGAATTTTGTTTACCATCGCAACGTGAAAAACCCTCTCTGTTAAGTTGATTTGTACACAATAAAATACAAACACTTGTTGAAAGGTTTTCTATTAATCTGCGACCATTTTAACTGAAATGAAATTTTCGTGTTTGTTTAAAGCCCGTCGATTTCTAATATTCTTCAATTTTAATCATTTAAGTGCATAAATATTTAAATTGGCTTCAGTATTGTATTTAAAATCGTTCTTTGATATCCCCATGTGCGCTGTTTGCAAATTTATTACTCCTCAAAAACATCATAGACTGTCCACTTTCTTTTAAAATGTGTAGTTAATGTTTTCATGCAAACGATGTAATTACAGATTGTAATAACTAATATAGTTCTTAAGCGAAAGAATATGTCAGGAGAATAAATATAACTTTCTATAATCACTTGGCCTATTAAGCGGCCAGTAACAAATGTATTTTTTACAGGTTGCTATCTTCGTTTTATTTGTTTAAATTTTATGTAGACAGTTCCATAATTTCGTTGCTTTAACAGATTTCAATTACATGTTTGAACCCACGACCAGTCTTTGGAGACCGCTTTAAGTTTGAAATAAAATGTGAAAATATTAAGATTTTAATATGAGATTAAGTCAATTTAAACCATGTAAAGTGTATCACTTGAGCAGTGGATTGAACAATTTTAACATGATTAAATCAATATTTCAACTGCGAATTATAAAGATAAACACTTTTACAGTAGTATGATTAAATTCTATTGTATTATAGCTGTTTTTAAACCTTGCTGTAGTGCTTTTAGACCAACCATTAATTACCTTTACACATTTTTTCGTAAAAGATAGTATTGCTTTGGTTTCAAATTCCATCTTAACACGGTTGGTTATGGTGAAAGAACTAGAATAGGTCGTGATTTGATTTAAGTTTCTAGTAGCTTTCGAAACCAAATTATTAAATTTTTATTCTGAACCCAGAGTTCTTTAGAATACAAATTGTTTATCACGAAATCAGCTGGAACAAGCATTTCCAATTTTAGGCGGATTATTTTATAAACATATTTCAAAAACATTCAGCCAAAACAGCTGGAATCGATCGTGATTTGATTTAAAAAACTTTAGTGGCTTCCAAAACAAATTTTTAAATTATAATTTTGAACCCAGGTTTCTTTATAATTTAAATCGTTTATCACTTAATCAGCCGGAACAAGCATTTCCAAATTCAGGCGGATTATGTTATAAGTGTAATTCTACAACATTCAACCAAAGAAGATTTATTTGTGTTAATTTGTTCTTGACGAAAGCGCAAAGTGATAAGCTCTCCTAATAAACACATCGACTACGGAGGACGCACAAAATGACTAACCCCGCAGTCTTAACATTAATACAAGACTCGTCTCGCAGTGAAGATGTTACTCAGCTGCACTGTGAATCCTAATCTAGTGAACCACTTATACAATACTTTCACTAGTCCCACAATTTGGAATTCCTTCCGGTTCGCACTGTACGAAAATAGAATTATACCTTAAATCTGTGAAGGAAGAATAATTTGTCTTATGCAAGAATGGTAGAGGCTAAATTATACCAATAGTTACCCGCCATTGTTAGCCCTTGATTATCTCAAATAATTATTTAACTAATTTGAGTAATGTTATTCACAAAAGGATGAAATTGATGTAGACATTGTTGTCACCATTTGACAACAATGAGCAATAAAGTCCTTGAACCATTCGAGGGTGCCCTCAGAACCTCAATAGCAATCCAAAGTGAAATACGACCATTAGGATCTTCTCCGGCAGCAAAGAGCATTTACTCGGACTTGATGATTTGTTTAGGGCTTTTTAAGTGATAGTAAAAATAAAACTGGAGTGCGAATCATAAAACGTCCGGGTGGACCTCCGATCCGGGAACCCACTTGCATGGAGTTACTATGTGGCCTATCTTTAATGGGAAGTTAAACTTTAACTGCTTGTAGGGACTGAGGCTCGTATCGCCCCACCGCGTCACGCCATAAACTATATGATCCCCATAAACCCTTTATCGTTTAATAATTAAGTGATCTCTTATGTCAAACGTCCTTTGTAAATCTTTGACTTCTGAATAGACCTGTTGCTCTTCCACCTTCGTCCACCCAGTAGCATAATGCTCTTAAAGCATTTTGTTACCGTACATCTTTCGGTAACAGATCACAAAAAGAATATTGTGATGACGCATTGATTTAAGTTATTTGAGCGTACAATCTGTTGGTGATTATTAATTTTTATAAATTTTATTTCGTTGTTCGCAAAACATGGTTTATCCGGACCTCGCTTATCCGGACCTCCTTGTTATCCGGATCGGTTTACAGGAGTGTAGGAAGTCAAGTTTGTAAGAATAAGCAATTCTTGCAGAGTTCAAACGTACTTTGTTTTCTGCTAACACATTTTCCCGTGTTCAGAACAATGCGCACAATAAAGTAACAAATTTAAAATGTTGAAGTAGCCCTGCGAGAGGCAGATGATTTTAAATTTGGTAAAATTTAAATCGTCCAGACTGACAATAGTATTGGTGTGATGACCTACATACATTTGTATCAGCTACTTGTTGCCATCGGTAGAAAATAACTGTGAAAGTGATTCTGGAAAAGAATAACTTGAAGATTGTGCACGACTCATTGTAATATTACAACGAAGCTAAACAAGTTTAAGTCAATAATGACCTTGAAAAGTCTATATGGTCGTACTTACCAGAAGCAGTATACCAAAGATACGTAACGGAAGCAGACTGAGTGTTTACGAAACAGTAAATATTTATTTATATTTATTATTTTATTTGCTTTCGCTATAGGTAATTAATATCAGCTGTAAAACTAAGTAACATATTCACTACATAATAACTCTTTGGTAGTACTTTGTTACAAATAAATTCCATATTATCTATATTTTTCTATTGTGTTTTACTGTACTCTCAGTTTATTTCTATGCTCGGTTTTTAGAACAAATTTCGGTCCTAACTATTCCGGATGGAGGAGGTTGCACTCACTGTACAAGCAAGTTTAGTGGCCGTATACGGTTGATCTGTTTATATTGTTTCCAACTTCACCATTTAGGGCACCTAACTTTATTCAGAAACCTATGCAGAAATGCCATAATGATAGATGGAATGCCTAATTAAATGAAAGCAGTATCATCACCCAGATTTAAAACAGTGTTATACATTCTGCTAGAAAACAAAACATGAAATAAGCTCAAAGTCCTACAATGTTTGATAATAAAATAGTCCGTAACTAATAAATAAATAATAAACTAATAACTAACACGCACCACACAGAAGTTCTCAATAATGTTTTCTTGGAACATATTGATCCTTTTTGATAGTATTTGGCTGTGGGAGTATCAGTCTTCTCACAGTACAGTGTGTCAAACTTTGGACCTGAGGTAGCGATAGCGCAGTTGAAATCCTGCCTGTGACCGTTACACTTTTTACCAGTACTGCCGAACTTGTACTGTACCGAACCTCCTCCTTATTCTGTTTTATAAGATATTAAAACACGCCAGTGACCATGAAGACCAGCAGAGTGAGGTTAAAAAGGGAATTTTACTTGGTAGATATCTCATATAAAAAATTGCGTTCATGATCATATAATCTGTTGTATGCCTGCACATTTTCTTTGATTTAAATGGAATTCAACTAAAAGTTGCTTTAAAATATAGAAAATGGCCCAGTTGATCTGCAGCAATGTAAATATATATTTAGTGGAATACCACCAGGGCAAAAGATGGCACAGGACATGTCTGAAAAGACAGCATATCTTTAACAACCAGGATAAGGCTATTCTATTTTGTCCAGGCTTTAAATAATTCTTACTTTTCCCTAGTATAGTTCCAGTAAAGCTAAATATAACATATCAATATACGTTTAATAATTACATATGAACAGATTTTTTCCATTGTGATTCAAAAAAATTACAAAAATACTTTATAATAAAATAATTGTTTCCTTAACTGCTATATAAAGTTTAATAAAGTTCTTATGAAATAAAATTACATGTTTATTTCTCTTATTTCCTTTCTTATTGTTACGGGATTAATTCACAACCATTTAAACACTTATAACACTTAAACACTCGTAATTGAATAATAAGCGTTATATTTGTTCATGTCAGATTAATTCACACTTGATTATTTTCTAAAGTATTGAAATATGTCGAGCCAGGCATCGCACTAAGACCCTTACATGGTTTGATGGCCTGATGTAATATCCAATAAGGATGTAGACAATTTACTGCTAATATCATTGTATTCGATAACAAATTTCAATGGCCAAGTACCTCTTATTACTCTTGGTTATTGATGTTTATGATTCTTTAACATTTACAAAGGTATACTCGTAAAGACATAAAATGTGGGTAAACAGTGAAAGGAGATCTAGCAAATGTTCTTTAGTATCAAATGTCGTGGCTTCAGCTCAAATATTATTTAAATGCAAAGGAGCTAACAAAACTTTGTCCTATTTTGGATAACTAATAAAGTGAGTACCTAAAGTGTCTGTGTTAGGTCTATTGATGAATACATTTGGGGCAAACCGTTTACATTTTTTTTTATAACTGGCTACTAATGTGAATGAGTTTTGCTCCACTTCACTTCCCTCTTAGTGCAGTGTGTGAAATCTGACGCTTACGTCTGAAAGCGTCTGAAATCTGATGCTTTCAGACGTAAGCGTCAGAAGATGATTACATCTCAAAGCGTTTGAAATATGACACCTCCGGATGCTCTTAGAGGTAGGTCAACTATATCTAAACTCGTCATTCATATTTAATTATACCTTCCTTCCATACCTACGTTATGTGAAGAAAATCGGTTGCTACATCGTGCCCGTGATGATCACGTTTGAACATCGTATAAATCGTACAACTGATGATTCAACGAGAATACCTCTTCAACTAGATTAAACTAACTTTTCTAGTCTGAGTATCTCTTTCATGATTGATTGCTTGCTCGTTACCGACTTTTTGGATCTCTTCAGACGAACATGACTCCAGATCCCAGGAGTCAAGTCTGTGACAGCGTCAGATTTCAGATGCTGCGCTAAGAAGAAAGTGAACTGGAGCTAAACTTAAAATTCACATTAAATCAACCTTTCCCAGCATGGCAACGTTATGACTACTTATATTTTTGAAAGATATCACACAGATTCACAGTTGGCGGCAATGGCTCTGCTGTTTGAGAAGAACGCAAACCAATGCAATATGAAAGATATCACACAGATTCACAGTTGGCGGCAATGGCTCTGCTGTTTGAGAAGAACGCAAACCAATGCAATATGAAAGATATCACACAGATTCACAGTTGGCGGCAATGGCTCTGCTGTTTGAGAAGAACGCAAACCAATGCAATATGAAAGATATCACACAGATTCACAGTTGGCGGCAATGGCTCTGCTGTTTGAGAAGAACGCAAACCAATGCAATATGAAAGATATCACACAGATTCACAGTTGGCGGCAATGGCTCTGCTGTTTGAGAAGAACGCAAACCAGTGCAATATGAAAGGGTCCCCCCATCAAAAGGTTTAAGCAAGGATTAAGAAATATAAACCAACTATAACTTTTTATGTTCTTACTATGTACATTTCACATTCAGATAGTTCATCGTCAGGTACTGGTTTAATAAGGTTTGTAAAATATAAACAAAACAATTATTTAAACTAAATTTAAATGTTTTGCAACTATCTATGAAGCTTACGTTTGAACTTAATGTACGAGTGACTAATTTATACTGTTTCAAAATACATAAGATTTGTTTGTTACCAATCAAATCATGTACAATTAATGAATTAATGTGCAATTAATGTTCAAATACCAATATCTATAATTTAATATCACGTCAACATTAATTGTGTCACTACTGTAAGTTATAAAATGTTGTGAGGTTGACCTTAAATTTTAATTACTTGTATTTATGTACATGTCCAAGTTTTTTTATATATTTATGTATGTATGAAAATATTATTTACATGGTTGGCATATTTGAACTTGAAAGTATTGTCATTGTGTTTATATATTCATTAAATCTGATTTTGAAAGATCAGCCGGTTTGTAAAGAATTATTTCCTAATCTTTTGTCAATGTTTACCTTGATAGTCTGATTTTAATGTATTTAATATCTCTGTCTTCTTGTTTTCTGGCTTTTCGAGGTGCTTCAATAATACATTAATCATGCTTGGCTTGTATCCATTATTTAGGGCAATATAATGATTTCTAATAATTTATCAAAATCTTTAGTTTTCACTGAAATTGTGTATAATCTATTCATCATCGATTTGAATACAGTCATTTTTGGGGAAGTGAGGGATTTCATAATGGAGGGATAGCTAAGCCAGGATTGATACAGATCCAATAATGTGAGTTAAACCAGAGCACTATGGAAGTCTAGTGTGCACTAATATCTCATGTGACAGTGTAGTGCTTATTGAGAGGAAGCGGAGGTCAATAGACTCCTACTGTCAGCCGGAGTAGTTCAAAGTAGTCTATCCGATCACGGCTCTCGTACCAGCTCTACTTGCATTACTTGCAGTAGCACGTTCTTATATGAACTCATCTAGGCATTTCACTCTCCAAAAGTAACCCTTAAAAATGTTTGCTAACACTTTTGTCTGACAAATTGACTGGTTATAATAAAGATTCCTTTAAGTTTCTAATAATATGCTCAGTGCAGTAAAGTGATCCACCGCGTGTAATCAGGGTGTTTAATTAATAATATTGAGTATGTGTCTAACAGTTAATTTATAATATATACTCCTACGCTATCAGCACATTCTTAAATTATCAATCCTTTACAATTAAATAGCACATAGAACCAAAAATAAAATTTTCTTAAATTTTTTTGGTCTTCGAATTCTTTCTTAAGAAACTTAAATTTAGGAATGATCTATAATTAAATATTCATTTATGATTATATAAATATACATTATTTATAATCATAAATAAATTATAATATTTTTTATTTTCTTCAGTATGTCCCTATTTCCATAATACCCATGTCGGTAAAGAGTCGAGATAAGCTTTAGCCGAAATTCCAGATTTCTTACCAAGAACAAATTTATATTACCAAAAAAATTTAAATTGCATAGAAATAAAAATATTTCAAACGACGCAGTAGATATTCTTTAGAAATGTAGTTATGTCCATTTCATTTAATGTTGCATCGCTGTTATCTGCAATATAAGCTCTCTTGCTCTATGAAGTATACGTTTTGGAGTATCGGTTTTCCAACTCTTACGCTTTTTCTCTCAGGTATACTCTAATATTTTCAGGAAGTGGCAGTAATGGGAACTTATATCAAGTATTGTACTCCTAATGAAGAACCACCAGTGTTATAGCCTGACATTGAACATTTCTTTTCTTATTTTTATGAATAAACCTTAACGATCGATATTGATTTTTAAGCTATATTATTATTCTTTAATTTAGTGAAATATCCGTTAGTGTTTGGTTTTCCAAACTAAGGTCAGGACCAACCCGAGCAGTCTCCGTCATCTTCTACCTTTCCAATTTGTTGCAAAGGAATTTTCTTCCAAGTTAAATCACTTTGAATCTAATCAAAGCTTTAGAAACTTAAAACTCAGAGTATTTTATATTTTCAATTTATAAATAACGTCTCTCACCAAGAGCAATTACTGTTCTATAGAGGTTTTCGCGTGATGCTGTTCGGTGACAACATATCATATATAATATGTAATATACGTACATATAACATATCATATGTAATATACGTACATGGCTCTTAAGCCTTATGTATATATGTCTCAATATTTAACTAAAAGACATGTGTAAAAGTATTGCGTTTTTAGTACAAAATGTTTTGAAGAAGAATATAACTACCTCTTTGAAAGAAAACACGCCTTAATTGGCTTGAAAAATACAATACAAATAATATATAAATAAAAATAACTACTATAAATAACATAATACAACATAATAGTAACCATTCCATGAAAAACAAGTACACTACACAAATAGAACCTAGGTCGTTTGAGTTGCAGTTTGTGCTATGGATGGATTAATATTAGTTCATAATAGATTGATGTAAACCTACACTAAACCTAACAATAACAAATTAAGAAGCTGACAGGTTCTTCTTAGAATCGTGTGGTTGTATGTCTGTACAGTAACTCTTGATATAAAAATCCGAGAGAGACTTGACACTTGTTAGTTACTAGTCCTTTTGGTCCAAGGATTAAATAAACCCTATTAACTTTGGCGTCAAAGAGTTGCAGAGTATAGTCAGTTTGGTAAGGGCTTGCTTATGTGTTGTCGGGTCCTTAAATACTCCGTTGTATGTGTGTGTTTGTATAGCTTTAACAGAGCTATTTATGAATCAATCAGATTGAATTTTTTTTAATCTTACTTATTTAAAAAACTGACTAAATTAAGGAGGAACAACACTTGTTCTTTCGGTAAAGTTGGTTCAAACGGTGTTTTTTTTTATTATAACATATTTTAACTCATGTAGTTTTTAAATTTTTCCTGAGAAAATATATGACAAGTATACAGTAATTCTTCAAGGGACTCTAAGCGTTTATAGTATTATTTGGAGATATACATTTATAAAATGTAAAAAATATGACAGATGACTGGGGGATTTATGAAAAAAACCACAATTATTTTAAAATTATTTGTAATTTCCTCAAAATTCCTAAATAATGTCATCCCTTAGCCAGTAATCTTTTTGAAAAATGCACTCCTCGAAATCATAACTCTCGTAATGTGGGTAATTTTTTAACTTATTTTTTCTCTTTATTTACATTAACGGTCTAAGGTGCAACGGAAAAGATTCATAACTTGTCATGTACGCTGATGATGTTGCTCTATTGACTGAAGACAGATTAGACATGCTGAACAATCATGCTTTCTCGTGCTATAACGGCGTTAAATGGATGATTTAAAGACGACAGGCTGATTCTTAATTTATCAGAGGCCGTTAAATTCATAAACAACCTACAAACTCCACTTTTATTAATAAAATAGTGGTTGATCTTGGCATTCATATCCAGAGTGAGACAACAGTACCTTTTCTTGAAGTGACTGTTGACACAGCTTTGTTGTGGAGACCATTTATTTATAACTTCCGCGACGCATCAGCCTCACGGCATGTGCAAGCCGTGTATCAAAGCAAACATGCAGCAGAGAGATATTCCTAGACGTGTATCGAAGGTACTGCGAAAATCTCAAGCGCTATGGGTTAGCTGTTTGGGAGGGGGGGGCCTCGACCAACACAGCTGAAATATTTAAAAGTCAAATACTAAGAATATGTTTAATCTAAAAGATATGTTTATTTGCAATAGTATCCCGAATATCTATTCGCTTTATCTTATTAAAATATGCATTATGAATTTAAAGTTTATAATGTAATAATTATTAAAAAGTTGCCTAAAACAGTAAATTTCTGTTTTTTTAATACGGGGAATAATGAAAGTCTTAGTTAACCTCAGCTTACAACAACAAGTTTTGACCAGGGTCACCTACAGATAACTTTTCGATTTCTTACCAAACTCCTGCTGGAATGAGAAGAGATATTTTTTCTCATCGTTCAACCGTTGAGAACAAATTCCACGTGCTTTGAATGCAGTTTAATAAAGTTTACTGTTTAATTTGGTGTAACTACCGCGTTTTATAATTTTTATTAAAATTAAAAGCTATGTAAAAACCACGTTAATATATTTTGATGTATTAATTCATCGAACTACTGGATCGAAATGTGCAATTGTAAGTTGAGAAGGAAATACAAATGTTTAATTCAGCTGTTACGGTTCAAATGATTATTTCAGAACCATACAGCATTTAGAAGCTTCAAACACACGTAAAGGTTTCTGGATTGGATACGCATTGCCTGCCAAATCTCTATATAAGTATAAAAGTGACTAGATTAAACCTTGCTTTGCATTTTCTCACTTCACAGAGTACCACTAATGCTTCTACGGAGTTAGATTCTCAAACGCAACATATTAGTAACACAGTTTCAACCAAAATCCGATGTCACAGCGCAGCACTCACAGCACAAAGCCATATAAATTTTACTGTCTAGAAACATTTGTCAGGGTATTATGATCTATAATCCAAGCTAAGACAACAAAAGTTCCGAATCGCACACCAGCTGGCTGTAATGAAACTACCTTGAGTTTTCTCACATGAGATCAAACTTTAAACGCATTTACGACGTAAGTGTTAGTGGAACAATCATGTAAATGTCTCATTGTATAGATATGATTAATGCGTATCTAATCACACTTTAGTTTTACGTAAAAAGAATGTATTAGTAAAATATTTAAGTTATAAATAAAAAAAATATTTCACATTAATTTTTGGAATAACCAATACAAATATCAAACAGATTAAATCGCTTTTGAATGGTTAATACTTAATCATATCTGAAAAATATACACCTCCATAATTCTTCCTGTAAAACTGAATGAAAATTGAATGAATGAATATTTATTTATTTCCTCATAGAAATACAGATTACACATATATACAAAAACAGGATATGATCTACAGCCTGTGTTAGTACTGTAAAATCTTCGTATGTAAAAAATAACGTAATGAAAACATGAAATTTACAATATAAATATGCATTACTGTAACTTATATTTACTCGTAATATAATAAATAAGAAAAACAAATACATATAAGCTACTACAAAGCAAGTGTTAGACAATAAGATGGTTAACAGGATAACAGTGGCAAAAATGAGAACGTGATGATGAATGATTAATAAATAATAAAAACTATTAAACAGATTTTTTCAAAAAATAAAAAGACAATCTCTCTCTCTCTCCCCCCTCTCTCTCTCTCTCTCTCTCTCTCTCTCTCTCTCTCTCTCTCTCTCTCTCTCTCTCTCTCTCTCTCTCTCTCTCTCTCTCTCTCTCTCTCTCTCTCTCTCTCTCTCTCTCTCTCTCTCTCTCCTCTCTCTCTCCTCTCTCTCTCTCTCTCTCACTCTCTCTCTCTCACTCTCTCTCTCTCTCAACACACAATCCTACAAAGTTACAACATCATGACACTATATTACGCCAACCCACTGTAAATGCTCCTGATGAACATAGGATCTACAATTAAGCTAGTGTACATACAAAGAAATTAAAAAGTATTCTAATTCACCCTTACCTATATTTAGTAGCCATGTGGATACTTTCTTTTTATAAGTGCCGGGTTTGTAAACACTTGGTGGCTTAAGGCAATCTGTTAATTTAGAAAAAAATATATTTGCAATGTAATGTGAATTTGTGCAATTGATAGACTTCTCGAATTTCGGGTCAATAATCCCAGAGGACACTTCCACTCTAGTCGAGTAACTATAGGTTCCTTGTTTAAAAATACGAGTATAACTGTGCTTTTTTAACATGTACATTATAATGTTTCTAACGTATAAATGTCTAACGTTAAAAACCTTAAATTCATTAAAAGATTCCGAAGGATAAAGACGTTTTTTTCAAGGTAGCTTTAATATTTGCTTTTTGCACGATTGTTAATGGTAACAGCGAGCTCTTAAATGTCCCACCCCAAGCAATAACTCCGTACTGAAGAATAGATTGTACGAATGCGTAATAAACTAGTTTCAGTGTATAAAATGTTAATATATTACAAAGTATTTTTAAATAAAAATTTGTTTTCTTACCTTACTTCTTATAATTGGATAGGAGCTGTCCACTTCAACCGATTATTAAAAAATAATCCTAAATACTTGTTTTCAGATACATGCTCTACACATTCACATGACATACAGCCAGCCACTTCGCCATAACTGTGAAGCCTCAGGTGTACATTGTCCGCATCATGCCACGTCCGAAGTTCCTCTGCCATGCACTTTGTTTTTTAACGTTGATTGGTCAAACCAACACTTAACTGTGTTCAGACCACACTTATCCGCCCCATACACATCTTGCCAGTTGGACCCCTCGAAACAAATAGCTGTGTCATCCGCATATAAAAGTATTTTACCATTTTCCATAATTATTTTACTTAAACTGTTCATATAGATCAAATATGATATAGGGCCTAAAGTACTTCCTTGAATTACACCGTACTGTATTGTCTTCCTCGAATTGTCACCAACTGACTTCTGTCTCGGAAGTAGTCTTTAAACCAGTTCAAGGTTGTATCGTGAGCCCCCAAGAAATTTAATTTATTTTTTGTTTAAAAAAAAAAGGAGAGACAGATCCCCTTTTAAACCTTATTCTGTCCGCCCTCATGGGCCACTGGCCTGTGCGAGGATCTTATCAAACAGAATAAGGGGAGAGTCGATACAGACTCCTTCCCCCTAATAAATCCCCCTTCTCAATCTCCTTCCTAACCCTTTCCTCCATCTTTTCCTTCTTATCTTTCCTTCTTAATTAATGCCCTGATTAATTGTGTCACACACTTTAGCCAAATCAATAAAAACCAAAAGAGTCTTCCTGTATTTGCCCACAACATCATGTAACTCTTCAGTCGAAAAAAATAAAGCGTCATTCAAATTCCTATCGCTCCTAAATCCAAATTGGTTTTGATAAATTATATTGTTAATATTTAAATAATTCATAAGTTGGGTTTTAAAACATTTCTCTAAAATTTTTGCAAGTACACTGGATAAAATATTAGGTCTATAGCTTTACACACTCGTGTTTTGGACCCCCTTAAAAATTTGAATAACTTTACCCAATTTCAAAACATTCGGATAGTTCCTTTTAAAAATACTAGATACAAATATTTAACAACGGTTTTATAATTCGGTAATATTATATTTGACGATCTTAGCTAGAATTCCGTCAATCCCCGGGGTGGAGCCTCTGACATCAGTGACACCCCGAAAAATATCATCCTGAGTGAGGGGAACCAGCCGTAGGGCAGAGTCCTGCATTATATTGTTTATTGAGAAGCGGCAATCTCTTGCGGTGGCAGGCGATGTGCGATAGAAATGGCAATTGACGCCAATATAATATAAACATCCTCATTTGTAGTGACAGTAATTCCTCGAATTTCTAAATTGTGGCCCGGGAATATTGTTTTAAATCCTCTAAACTATTGTTCCAATCTCTGATTTTGCTCTCCAAGCACAAATTATTTTCTTTAAGCTGACTACACTCACACTTCAATAATATATGTTCAATATTTTACTGCTCCAAAGTGACTAGTGTAGTTTTGACATCGCCAAGAGAGTTCTCTATGGTCTCCATAGTTTTCTTGAGATCCACGAAGTTTTCACTGTTGGCCTTGCTATTCCTACATATTTACAACTGAATATTTTTAAGTAGTTCGAGGATAGACAGGTCCTCAGTGTCGGAACGGCTGCTGACAGACACCGCATCGCTAGCGCACGCATCACATCGCCACACAGTCTTGGCTTCGATTAATCTCGCTCATTTTGCCGCGGCTCTGATGCGACAACAACCAGCGTGGTACTCATGTTTCCATTCTGAACATTTAGCCACTTCACCTGTACAAGAAAATCCCACACTTATAGCTCATCATATTTAAATATGTTACCAATAATAGTTAACAATACACAGCTAGAAAAAATACGCCCGTGTGAAATAGAAAAGAAAAGATTCATTATTAGAAAATATGTTAAGTACTAATTAATAAACGTTAGGCACACAGGACAATACAGGTAAAAGCTGAACTACAGCGATCTTATCAAAGCGAACACAACCTTCCGCATCGGCTGACTTATAACGATTGAAGACTAAGAACTAATAACTAAGAACACGTTTAAAGATTCAATTATTCTTTTGGGGCTGAAATAAAGATGTATACACAAACGGCACTGAATCTATATTTTAGAACGGCATTATTAGAGGCGCAGGTATTTTGTCTTTTACAAAATAGCATAATAGATAAAAGAATTATTTAGATTATACGTTACTATCAGAAGTTATGTCACCAATGACTATTGTGTGTTCAGCTTTTCATTCATTGATTACCATAACAAATCAAACATTTTTAAGAAAAGGGCTAAAAATATAGTATCAAATTTCCTACGAAATGCCTATATATTTTGACGCATTAACATTTTTTATTATAAACTTTGTTATAGCAACTATTCTTTTATAGGCTCTAATTGAATTTCTCGTGATTAGTGATTTATAAGCTATGAATGCATACGGTCGCAGCGCATTTATGGCACTACATTTAGTAATCGGAAGTTAAGCAAGCTGAACTGCATCATGTTTTTACTATCGTAACAGAATTCATTCATACGTCCACCTATAGAGTTGGCTTGGGTGTCTTGATGTCTCCAACCTGACTGCACGATTACTTTATAAGTTATTGCAACCAATTTGTGTGGAGGATAAAATTTACGACTGTTTTTGTGTTTGTTTAGTCGTCAACAAATCCTTGTTCTTGTATCATTCACATCATTTAGATCTCCATAATACAGGTGATCTACATCTATGTATGCAATAGTGTTTCCCATAAATGGTAAATTGCATAATTACGTTACAGGCTATGTTGTATTTATAGTTTTCCATTTATTCTAAACAATCAAGATATACATCAACAAACTGATACGGTGTTACTATAAATTATAATAAGATCTAATCAATCTAAAATTCAAATCGTCTGAAATAGAATTGCAGGAACTTTTCCTTTATATAGTCTTATTCATTACCGTATATAGGCTATATATACATATATAAGTTTTTAATCTCCATAAATCGTTTCTTTGCTTTATGGATATAATATAATACCATAATAATATAATACCTTTTGCTGTCTAATATAATACCAAGTCACAAGTCTTTACAGAATTATATGATATATTTATAATATGCCATTCTATGACTCAAGTTTTTGTATGTTTGTCAAAGAAATCTTAACTAATTTTAAGGTTTCCATTTTGTATTCTGTCTCCAAGTAATTAAGGGATAACATATCTCTAAAACTCCATAATGCCAGTATGAAAGTTTTTCTGAAGATTCCTACAGTCTGTTTGTTGTACACCAAACAGGTGGGTGAGTTAACTTTGAATTTTGCCACTAGACTGCCACCAAAGAATTAGTTTGCGCTGTATCCGCAAGGTACCGCTATTAGTGTGAACTATTACGCGAAAGTAAATAAATATTTATTACTTTAAATCAAACTTAAAAAAATTTAAGAAGAAATATAAATTTTTTATTATTTTATTAAAACCATATAAAAATATTTCCACAATATCTTAAGAAGCTCTCGCTAGTAGAACTGTGTTTATATATATATATATATATATATTTATTTATTTATTTATATTTATATATATATATAACAACTGACTGACTAACTTTCGTTCCGGATCTTCATTCTCTAAACACATTTTACGTCAATATATTTTGGAAACTATAGTCAGTCATTCTTAACTGAATGTTGACTAATAGCTAATATCTCTTATACAGATTTGCAGCGTGAAAACCTAGGGTTGTTCCGATACCACGAAAGTATCGATACCAGTACTTGTATCCGTATCAGTTAAACATTACTCGATACTACTCAGGTATTGGATGAAAATTATCGATACCTGATAGTATCGAGTACAAAGAGTCAATCCACGTCCGTCTGTAGTCATTCTTGGTAAATTTCGTGTCATGGAGTTGTCTTCATACTGCGTTTTACAAGAATTTTAAGCGCTTATTTAAGTGTATTAATGTGTTGAAACTCATTACATGTCGTCTATAAATACGCAATGGATATTACACTAAACATTACATTCTACAGGAGCACTTTTAAACACAAAGGCATTGAACAAAGGCAATTATTATCTGCAGCTCCTTAAAATGACATAGCGGTATTGGTGTCTGCGTTTTAATGTAAATGAGATTTGCATTTGATAAGACATATGTTACTAATAATATATATTGCATTACTTCTACAAACAGTAGCGATATAATGAGTAGCAAAACCTACATTAAAATTCTATACGGAACGATAACGTTTGGGGGTTCATATTTAACGATCGGGCCCAACCAACCAAGAGCTCGTTACTCGGTTTATGGCTGTTCTGAGGCATTTAACGAGACTCTGATGTGGGAGTAATGTTTATAGCGATTTGCTTGGTGGTTCCTTCCGCATTAATCCTTGGCATTAATCTGTTGCTATATCAAGCAATTTTACTTAATAGAATTTGAGTGTGTCTATTCCAAGTAAAGTGACCTAGGATACCATTCGCTTCTCTAAGACTATTTCAAAGTTGATTCTTCAGCTAATTCTTAGTATGTATTAATTGTATTCAAATGAAAATGAAGGTATTTCCTTTAGTCATTATAAAAATATTGTTTGTGATTATGTATATATAGACCGATGAGCCAGTAGAGTCCCAATAACAGATGCTGGTGGACAGCTCAAAAACAGAAGAAGACAGTAAACATCTAAAAATCATTGACAGTGACTAAAACAGCTGTGAAAATTTCACCACCACTCCACCTTCTTCCTAGTGGAGCATCTGGGTCTGTACTCGATTGTGCAGCTTTTGAGACAATCACAGTACCTCTTCACCAACACTGTACAATATTTTAGTTTTGGTACCTCTGATGTCGAAACAATGTAAAGAGTATTTTTTCCTCACTTCAGACGAACCCGATTCCAGGAATCGAGCCTATAACAGCGTTAAATTCCAAACAAGCGTAAAAAACAATGTAAAAGCATGAACTATAGTGAAAACATTAAGATAAGGAAAGATAGTTCAAACGCTCTCTCAACACCCTGTAATCGATAGTAATAGTAATAATCATGTATGAATGTATATGTATTTATATATATACATATATATATATATATATATATATATATATATATATATATATATATATATTCCAACCAAAAGTGTCCATTAAGCTCAAGACAAAAATTTTGTTGAGTTAAGTGCAAATTGTAGTGACTTTACTACCGATTTTTTACAAGCAAGACATACTTTACAAAATACTTGTAACATCAGTACATCTAAAACTATCTTGCAAAAAACTCTATGAATTAGTACGAAATGAGAGGGAGTTCCTGAAATAGACCACGTGTAATCAAACTCGGGGACAGTTTACTGTTGGCCATACAGCGGTCTGTTAAAGAATATCAAACCATCCAAGTAGGGAGCAGCTTGATTATGTCGCTGACTTATACCTTCTTTACAACATTTGTTGGAAACTTCAACACTATTTCCAAGAAGTAGTGTTCATAGTCCACTTTTGTCTTAGTTCTAGGTATTGCTGAACAATTCAAGAGGTGTTAGACAGATCAGTTCTAACATTATGTAAAACTTTGAGGGTTCAAATTTATTATTTAAGGTGTCATTTTATCAACATCAATGTTTGATAGTTAAAACAAGAATATTAGTTCAAAGTTTATTAGAATTCTCACATCATGTACACCACGCTTTGTCAGGATCAAGATCCTGCCTCTATTTATATTATTACTTCCAGTGGTTGTTCGCTTATTAGCAAAGGTAAAAAAAACATCATTTAGGAGAACTAAGAGCCGTCTAGTAGATTTCAACCATAAGGATATTTAAATCAATGTAAATTCAAGACTCAACAATATACAACAAAGAGATAAGGATAAAGATCTTACTAGCATCATTATAAAGCTGGAGATTACAATACAGGTTAGATATTATGCTATTTACTGTATGGCGATCAATATCGAACTTGGTAGCCGGTGATACACAAGAAAATATCTCTACTGGTCTATAAAATCAAATGATAATAATAAAATAATAAACAAAAAAACTTTACCCTTTCGAACACTGATGCACACCGAAAATTGTGCTAAAATGTAGATAATTTTGCAAGAGTGATAATTTTAAACAGGTTTCTTTCTTTAGTGCTCAGAAGAACTTGTTGAAAGTTGAGCAACCATCTTTTGATAGCACCAATGATTCCTGTAGCTGTGAAAGGACTCTTAATGACCATTAAGAACTCTATATGTGTTTTTATGGAAATCGCGGTAGATAAATGTTTAAGAAAACTAAAATTTTAAAATAGCTTTAGTTTAGGAGAACGCTTTATCGTAAGATTCCAGAGTGCTTGATTGTAACTAATGCCAAAGAAAGCTCTTCTGTCAAATTCAAACGGAATATAGAGCACTTCAGTGCCATCTTTATTCACGATCTGGTATTTCGATTTTATCAATATATTGGCAGTATTACATATCAGCAACTAAAAAATATATTATCTTAGAAGTATTTCGAAAGGTCAACGGTTAAGGTTGAGTAATCTGAGTAGGTGCATCTTCAGTGATAATAGTGGAAACTGTGATAACATGGATTTTCTTTTTGCCAGACGAAGAGGAGACAAAACACTTACCCTACTTCAAACAACACCCTATATGATCGCTGAAGATCGTCCTTTGCCACATAAAACACGAAGGAACACTATTCTGAAGGCTTGGTACTAATATTCGACACCCCATACAGCAGCTCTAACGCTGTCAAAATTTTGCATGTGGGTAAAATCACCACGACTGCCTTTGCAACATATAAAGACGCAATGTGAATCTGCCGAAACTTAGATAACTTTTTAACAAGAAAATATTTAGAAGTGTAGCTTAGCACATCTATTACCAACCTATATTACTTCATATATATATATATATATATATATATATATGTATATATATACACATTTATACTTATACATACATTTGGCCTAGTTCGTTTTCGAGGTATGGTGCGGACAGACAACCAGGTAGACAGGAATGGATTTCTTCTAGCCTAAACCTTCGCTAACTCTCAGCCAATAAATTCTATAATATGTTGAACGGCAAGATTGACTAGTTCTGTCTTTCCTATACTTAGTATCGGATCACAAAACCTCTCCGTTGGTCTGCCTTCACCCTGCAATACATTCTAAGGAATTCTACAGGTAGGTTGCAGCGTGATTTAGGCTAAAAGCTAGAGAATGATATTTCAAAGGACATTATCTTTTTGTCTGATAACCCATGATGTTTCATAAAATCGGGATCGGAATAGATTTATTCTAAATTCAACCTTGACATGTAGACCTTGCGCAAGTAATGTGCCGTAAACAAACAGAATATTTTCGTTAAATATTTAATTGGTAGAGGGGAAATACAGTCTTAAATTCGCTTCAAAAAAGACATTTTTCTTTGTAATTAATTTATTTTATTCCTAACGGATGAACTATTACAATGTTAAAAGTGTAATACATACATTTAGTAGAAACATAAATATATAGACGATTTTTCGTATGGCCTAACGTAGGACATTCCTAGTTGTATCAAAGGTTCTCCCAGAAATATTTCTATTGAATGTTGAATTAGAAACTGAACACCTTTATTTGCATCAATTCCTGCTTTCCTCGTAATTAAATGTGAGTCTTGCGTTGTCCTTATCTTCCTGGACACGATTCTCATTCTTTCTTATCTTCATCCTCCTCAACTCGATGCTCTCTTCGTTATTAAAAATTCAGCTCGATATCGGTAGTAACAGTAGTAACGGTTTCGAGAGTCAATTTGTGGGCACATAAACAATATGTACATATACATGTTCTTAAATTGCATTTTAAAATTATCCTTATGTTGGTGAGCATTTTCATTGATAAAGTTATAATCTTTAAAAATGTCATGCTGATGATAATTTATTATTAACTTACAGTTATGAAATAAACAGTACAGTAAATTTCAAAAGGATTTGAATGAGTGCGTATACTTGGTTTCCAATTTATGTTTTGCTGTCATTCAGGTATTATTTATTTAAATAATATCTACCCGACAGCAACATTTAGTATCATTTGAACCATCGGCGAACCTAACCAAAGTTTTTCACATCAAAATTTTACTCAGACTGAGTAAAGACTGTTTCTGTGAAGATAAAAAATTATATTTGAGATGAGCCTATTATATTTATTGGTTGGTGGGGAATGACCTTTTCCTTGGTAGTATTTTGAGGTAAGCGAGGCAAGATGTCATACCTTTTTTTTATGGTTGCTGTCTATCTGTCCGCAGGACATCTCGAAAATGAATCAGTTATAGATTTGATCTTCTCCTTTGAACCTCAGCGAATCATGTTAAGAAACGAGGTGTGGCGTACAACTACCTCGTTAGGGCAGTATATAGAACTTGATAGGGCCTATTGAATTCAAGGAAGGAACGCCAAATGCAGCGGAGAATTCTTGAATGGATGTTATTCTGAAGTATATACACGAAGAAATAGTTGTATATAAAAAAACTCTAAAATACGTATGTAGGATTTTTACAGTTTATTTCTTTCTGTCATTAACTTTGCAAAAATACACGCAAATCGTACACCTAATGCCTAAGAACTAGGCTGTAAACACATTTTCTTCCTTTTACTTAGACGCCAAGCATATTATTGGCTTCACTTTATATATGAAATAGAATAATATATATATAGTATTCAGACAGATTACAATGTTTTAAACTTATAGAAATAGTATTTCTTAACGTACCACTACCTTATATACTACTATTAAAACAATGTAGGACCACGAGGCTTACAAAAAGGCGGGTAAGGGTGAAAAAAGTGTGATGTTTTCGAATTTTTTTGAGGGGATTCAAATTTCCGGTTTATAGACTTTTCCCCTGCATGCCACTTTCTGAGACGATTGTAATAATTTTAAATGCTAATTTAAAGAGAATTAATTGATTATACGGGCAAGTTCATCACATTAAAAATTATTTTAATTTACTTTTCTATTATTTAATTTACTAATTTTAATTTTTAATTGTTAAAATTGTATTTTCAGAGCGGTCAGATAATTACTGCTTAAGGACATATTATCTCTCTAGCATATTTGGGAATCTGCTTTCGGGAACTGCTTAAAACTTCAGTCTAGTTCCAAGGGGATTGTATTACTTATAAAGTTTGCCAGAGTTAAAGCTGTCTCTTTTATGTTGTATTTCTCTAGATTCCAAACCGTATTTTACTGTTTTAGTTTTTCGCCGTGACTAAGGAGGCTAATGAATTAAAATACATGTAATTATCACTAATTATGCCTTGTCTTCTCCATGCATTACTTTAATTTTTTTAATTATCTGTCTTTGTTCTCTACGAGTAAATTGTACAGAGCATTAGTCTATTGGCAATTTTATACCCAACGCTCTTGAATTAAAATCTGTTTATATAATATTTCTAATTTTTAAAGTGCATTCTAAACTATAATAAACAACTCATTCTTGGGTAAAAAAAATTAAATATTCAAACTTTAATTACTTAAATAACACAATAAAGAAGTATTCAAACTCTGCATTGTAAAAATACTATTATTTTGTATTTATCTATCACACAAAGCTGGACGGTCCGACTGACAGACTGTTCACCGTTTCAAAGTATAAGAACCGTTTCAATATAGATAACAATATGAAAACGTAATATAGCCATGTGCTCAGGCACCTATAAAATAACACTATTGACCTTAAATTTAAATTGTAATATATATTTTGGCTTTCTGAAGAAACACATTCAAAATGGCTAAAAAGTTACTTGAGTTAAAAGAAAATAGGGTTTTGCTCGAATCTGCATACATTTTCATTAATTTTATTATTGTGAAAAATAAGTTATGTGTAAATTCTGTTTCAACATACATTTTGGCGTGAGGCCCAAATTAATTATGTCAAAGTTAGTTTCATTTAATAGTCCAATATGCAATTTAAAATTCATCGCAGTTGAGTGTTGCACTTAGTTTAAATCGTTGCATTCGTGAATGATTTTCGAGAAATTCAATGTTCGTAAGTGATGGAGCACAAATTAACAAATCATTTTTATTTCAATTCAGAAAAACTCTGATAGAAAACTTTGTTAAACAGTATATACTATGTAATAAAAAATTATTATAAAATCTTACGGTTCACACATTGTTTACATACGCTTTTAACATGCAATCGTTTTTACAACAAAATTTCAATCTTTTTATAGAGCATTTACTCTTGTCTTCCTAATCAGGTAATAAATGGTATTTTAGTACGACTTTTAACAGATAACTAATGGTTACCCACTATTTCCCTGTTGCTTACACAATATATGTTTACTATATAAAGAAAAATTTAGGAATGGTTATCTGATTCTCTTAGCTTTAAAAGTAAACACATTTATGTTTCCATGTGTGGTATATAGTATAGTAGATGATTAGATAAGTTAATGATTAATACACTTTTACGTATTACACATTTCCATTTCCTTATTTTAAAATAACCTTATTCACCCATGTGATTGGGTGGAGAAAATACATTACATAAGATAAGAATTTAGATAAGAATATATAGGAATCAATTTTTTTGTTTGTTTCAGTAAGAAAATATATTTTAAATCATGTATATGCATTATAATTCATACAAAAATACTAGATTTTAAATGTCTAGAACTCGGCTAAAAAGTAGTTTGGAGTTTTTAAACTACAAACATAAACAATAGTAAAAAATAATATTAAAATTAAACACTAGAATCCATGAAACAAAATAATGTCATACATTGGTATTCTCATATTCCTATCTTGATTAATGTGTTAGTAACTAAAACCACATTCAGCTTCTAGTTGGGTTTCAAATTGTAGACTTATATCTCCGTCTTAAGCGAGTTGCTGTTTGGTAGATGCCATAGCCGACAGACAGTTATAGTGAATAATTCCGTGAGTATTAGTTTGAAAGCGTTTTCATAAGAAGAACCACTGAGGTTGTCTCACTTAGAGATGAAGTATTATACACCTGGGTAGAAATGTAACTGAGTCGTGTTAGACTAAGATGTGATATTTTTTAAAGCTTCAGTTTAAGGACGAATTTCTCTATACAATCAATATATATTGTGTAGATTTATTGGATATAATTTCTTTTAACGGTTACAAGTTGATATGAATATGAGCTAAGATGCTTTTCTATGATTAACCACCAATGATGGAATTATTTTCAAATTCCATTTGTTTTTACAAGTATCTGTTATGATATGACTAATTTATTTTATTTTTAATACATTGTTCATACTCCGGAAAAATGTTGCCTGGTTCCGATTTTTTCAAATCGTAATATATTTGCTATTATAAATATTTTCAATACATTGTATTAAAGTTAGTAGATTCTCAGTTTTTAACGGTGTTACGCAATTTTTCATGTCAGATCATCAAATTGATGATAGATGTAAAATTCATAGTGCGTAAATACTGATACGTAAATACTTACGTTATTCATTTAAATAGTAGTGAACTTGAAACAGAACCGTGTGGAACTCCTCTTGTATACTCACTCATATACAAACACACAGGGTAATCAGGTTTTAAGAAAAGAGGTGGAATAGTAACTCAGTAAATGTTTAAAACCAAAAAGTACAAACAGATTTTTCAGTCGCTAATCGTATGCTGTATATAACACAGTAAATAGCAATTGAGATATTTTAAGCCCATAAACTGGTTTACCAAACCAATGTATTTTCCTTGGATATTCCCAGGCATTTAGGTTATTTTTAAATGCTCTGTAAAAATCCCAATTGGTCTATAATTTGAAGTGACTTTAGTGACTGGGATCCTGTGATGGATGAGGATCCTGTGATTGATGAAGAACAGGAAATTTCTAAATATTTGACAATGTCAAATTATTTATATATATATATATATATATATATATATATATATATATATATATATATATTTCACACAACACTAAAATGAGGTGTGCCCGATTTAAGCTATGATGTACTGAGATGTCTGGAAAACAAACCGTTGACATATACATACGTTGATATAATATAAGTTGACATTGGGAATATTTGCGCCATTGCAGTTCAGATGAGAGCTTTCTTATTTGAGTTCTGTGCTTCAATATCCGTTAAGTATTGTTCGGATTTGTGCGAAGTTGCTGTGGGAATTAATACGAAACTGATTATGTTTTGAATTTTTATTGTAATTTACATTTTAAAAAGTATAGTCGTGTTTCTATAATGAAGCACCTGCAATATTTTCTCGGTTGTTCACGTGTGCATCTTTACGTACAGATTAAAACACAAATGCAGTTCTTTAAAATTTTTAGTTATTGATAAACTGGAAGATTCATCTAATTTATTTCAACTCCTTCTTGGGGAAGCCACCAATACTTTTACTTTGGGAGTAATTACTCAGCCTTTCTTGAACGTATTCTTGAACAGTCATCAAATGCTGCTGAGATTTAGAGATTTTTGTTCCACCTTCCTGATAATAGAGAGCTTCTTCAAGCCATATGAAACAGATTTACCCTTCTCTCTGTGGGCGGGCATTATGCTGTGATTGGTGGTCATCAGATAACATTACTACAGGAAGGTACTTTGTATTATTTTTATTTCTGCTCATGTGTTCTCAGTTTGAACTCAAAATATCACTACACAATCTGCCTCACCCTACAAAATCAAGAGTAGTGAAATTTACAAAAATGATGCTTCTTCTCAACTGCACCGTAAACAGGTGCCATCCGATCTGGTAACGTACCGTCCAGATGTAACCGTACCACTATAATCACCCTTATAGTGAGATATCTTCTAGTGGACTTCTGCATTCATTGATTTCAGCAGTATGTCCAGTAAACAAGATATAGGAAGTTAAGTTATTTTCCACTAATCACACCTAGCTCCATTCCTATATTTATAAGTCTCTCTATTCAGTGAATATTAAAAATTAAAAATACATTAGGAACAAATCATTAAATACATTAGATAAAGGCAATATTTTGAAATGAAAACTAATACTTTTTATTTTAAAATTTAGCTAATGGTAAAAACGTAAACATTGCAATCACTCCGTAGTAAAATATAATACCTAAAACTGCAACTGCCGTCGTGACAATGAACTAACTTCCAGGCGTTATACAGAGACAAGCCAATAATGACAGGACATAAGAATTATATTTATCTATCTATACAGTCGAACACCATTTTATATAGTATAATACGTACATAAAGTTCGTACAAAATAAAAAATAAAAGAGAAATTAACAATAATATCATACATAAGAAATTTATTAATAGACAAATAGCGCCATACTGCAATATAAATCCTAGTAACAGCAAGAAATGTGTACCAATGAGACAATTACGTTAATGTTCGATAAGAACAATAGAATAATTAATAATAATATTTAAAAAGATGCATGTAGGCTATAAATCATGAGCAAAATTGGAAAATAACTTGAATTTTTAAGAGTTAAAACATTTAATGAATCAATAATTATAAGTACCGTGTTGAAAAATGTATAAACACTATAAATAAAGAGGAAAGAGCGATAATACTATTTGATATAAAAGAACTAATAGAGGGAATGAATTGAAATGTAGTGAAAGAACTTAATTAAGTGGTGAAGCGCATTACAAATGACATGGGCAAATAGGTTGATTAACAAACAAATTACTCAGAGTGAGATTAATCATAGTACAAATCAGCACACATACACATGCAGCCACGCATGCAAATCGTACATCAGTCAACATACACGCAATTGTTAAATTCCAGGAATACAGGCAACCAACACATGGTTGAGATGCAGCTACAGTACTTTTCGTGAGATTCGACTTCTCTAAAAATACATAGCATTTTTAATAATTAACAAAACTCATCAATCTTGTTTAAATCCTGGATACTGTATTGTAGTCACCCAGTTACTAACCCGGAAAATCTATCAAATGTTCTGAAGAAAGTTATTTGCAGAAATAAATTAATTCTATGTGTTCAATAGAAATTCATTTATTTCTTGTTAGATTGCATTGATTAGATTTAACCGAATTACCGATTAGCAAAGTTTACATAGTTAACTTACTAATACAACTTACCTTACAACTTACGTTTGTTGTTAGATGGCATTGGTTAGATTTAATCGGATTACCAGTTAGCAAAGTTTACATGGTTAACTTACTAATACAAGTTTCTAATGAAACAGAAACTTGGATGTTAATCGTCGCCACGGTATCAACGCATTCAACTTTGCCTACAAATATCCCTCGAAGGAAGAGCAAATCAGTTAGTCTTCGTAATCACTTATTTTTAAAACCACAAAATAGATGGATAGGAGTATTTGACACCTCGTCCAACAGGATTGATTCATCTAAGCTGCTCTACATATCCTCAGAATCGTGTTTGTATTTCCTTGGTACAGACTTCAGACAACTTTACAGTATTCCAACATGGAGCAAAACATTCTTTGGATAGTACATTGAACTTCGTAGCTTTTTCACCAAGTTCATATTTTGAGCTTAGGTGAATAAGCATAGATTAATTAGGGTCATACCAGGGGTTAGCTGAAAATAACACCCCAAATCACCACAAATGTTACTTTTCATCGATTAATCGAATGTTCAATACTTTAGTCCTTAGGCGAGCCTATTTTCATCTCAGATAGCAAAATATATTAATGAGTATTCTTTAAATTGATGAGTTTACACTGTGAATGTTGTAATGCTCATTGGTGTTTAGCTCCAAGTAAAAGGAGTTATGTTTAGTAATGTAGCTAATGCGTAAATTTACGGGCAATCTATTTCTCGGTAGACTATTTTTAACAGATACAGAAAGAAGAGTTCTAAAATCTTTATGTTTGTAATATTTATAAACGTTCGTTTTGGGGGCTTTCATGGTGGATTTTTTATATCTGGTGTCTGGGAAGCCCTTCCACCCCAGTAACAACTACTCATAATACATTAGATAACCATACATTTATAAGGTTATTTAAACACTTATATTGAAAATTGTGTTCTAGTTTTAATCTACTTTTACCAGTTTACCTCTCGTTATAGCATTGGCTAGATTTAACCTGATTACCGATTAGCAAAGTTTACATAGTTGCTGATTAATAGCCTATAAATTAACTTACAACTTACTTGTTGTTAAAGATCATTGGTTAGATTTACCCGGATTACCAATTAGCAAAGTTTACATAATTACTTACTAATACAACTTACAACCTACTTTTTTGTTAGACTACATTGGTTAGATTTCACCGGATTAACAATTAGCAAAGTTTACATAGTTTACTTACTAATACAACTTAACTTGTAACTTACTTTTGTTGTTACTATTTAATGTATAAATTCATGGAACCAGTAGGGATAAGGTATACGGTTATAATGTATAATGTTAAAATTATAAGTTAATTATAATGGTGTATACATGAAAAGTATTATTCTTATCTTCCATGGTAAAAGTTATTTCGTAATCTAGTTCTTAATTATATTTTAATGCTATTCGATGTTAATATGGGCCCACCCCTTTGGTGATTCAATATATACTATCATATAATTTCTTATAATAGTACATAATACGTAGAGTAGTAGATAAACAACAATGAGGTATGAATGGTTATATATATTTTTTAAGTTTGAGGTGAAATATATGATGAAACATCATCAACCTCTCACCCGGCCTTAGGATCCTACACGGTCTTAAAGTAGCAGACAAAGTGGAAGAATTAATATAAGTTTTCGGTTTAATAATTAATTCTGTAATGGAATGAAAACGTCTAAAGTAATAAAATCTAGAATCTTACATGTGTTCGCTCTTGCAAAGCCAAATAACTCAGTCGTCAATATAAAATAAGTCATCCCGCTAAAGTTCCTATTTTCAATTTATTGTCATTTTAGAGAGAAGAAATTGGAAACATTTTAGATACTGTAACAATTTATGCGCTCTTAAACGATATTTAATGTCCGACAAAACTTTGGTCACATATTGTTCGCTGGCTCGATAGCAAAAACTGTTTCCGCGTTAACTTTATGACTGACATAACGTCGTTTTAGGACTTATTAAACGGGATCAATAAAACTCAAAGTAGAGTAGTGTCTGTGACGGTGTCGCCAGCTGGGAGAGAGACGGCGAGCTGTCAGCACGTAGTTCGCCGTCAATCCGAGAGATGGCGGGGTGGTAGTAATTAGTGTGGGCTGTCGGCGGTAGGTAGCAGGTCTCGCGCTGTCGGCCACTAGCGCTCCTGCTGGCCCTACGCCGAACACGACAACGTTCTGCTAATAGCCGCGATGTCGACTTTTATTGGCTTTAGTGTCGTCAACTGATTATGTAATAAAAACATGTGATGCTGCCAATTTATTGGTCCTAAACTGTTACAAATTTACTCTCTTTCAATATAATATCCCTTACATACATTTAAGTGGCGTGTACAGACTTGTATTTTAAATTTATTTTCTCCCCATTTTTACTCTCCTAAAGTTAATCATTATTCTCATCCACACATAAATTTTAGTTTATTGTAAAAAACCATGATAAAAATTAAAAGTATCCTAATTTAATCTACTCCAATTTGGGTGTGTTTATTCTTTCGTTTATTTATTCTAATGAATTATTCAAAACAGATGTAAGTGACAATTTAAATGTTACCATGAGTTTCTTTGCAATTAATTTCTCTCTATTTCATTTTTAGACCTGATAAAACACTTTCTTCGGTCATAAATCACAATTTATTGTTAATTCATTTTGTAAATCTCGTTAAGCATTTTCCCTCAGCAAAAATAATAAAGTGTCAACTATTGCCTATATTAAATTATAAATCCAACAGATAGTTGCAAAACTATTGGTACTTTTCCCAAACTTCAAAATCAGAATCTGACACCTAGGAAAATACAAGAACGGAGGGTCACTTAGGAATGTCAATGGTGAACATGCATTTTTAATTAATTAAAATTCTCCAACTCAGTATGAATAAGAATACGCATTATAATGGAGGGAAAATTGTAATTAATGTATTTGCAATTTATGTGATAAAAATAGCATGACCGCTCAAAAGCATAATGTTACCTTATCTATGCAGTGGTCAATTTTCATTTTAGGTGGTAAAATATTCCAAAAAGACTGTAAAAAGTCATGGCCAGTTTGTTAAGAAACTACATAAATTAAACGGTAAATCGCTTAAAATTTGAGAATACGGTGTCTTACAGATAAAAATTATCTTTAAGTTAAAATATGGTTAGTCCTTTTTTTAATAATAGGCTTATATTTACTATATACAGGGTGATTCATAAAAGGTGTGCAATATTTCAGGACTTGATACAGGTCATCAAAACAAGGAAAAAACTCCATTGCACATGGGTCCGGAAATGTACCGTTTACTGTCTGTCTGTCTGTTTGTGTTTTTCTTGTAAACCATCATAAATAAGAAACTACAAGATACAACGAGTTGAAATTTTGTTCCATTTGAGAAAAAGATACCTAAAGTAAGTGTACCAAATTTCAACTCGTTATCTCTTGTAGTTTCTTATTTATGATGGTTTACAAGAAAAACACAAACAGACAGACAGACAGTAAACGGTACGTTTCCGGACCCATGTGCAATGGAGTTTATTCCTTGTTTTGATGACCTGTATCAAGTCCTGAAATATTGCACACCTTTTATGAATCACCCTGTATAGTTGTATATTTTAATGAAAACAAATAGTATTGGTGTACGTGACTACTTTTCTTTAAACAGAGATAATTTTCAACTTAATAGATTTTAAACCACATTCATTGCTTGAGTAAACCTGTCTGATACTAATTCATTCTCTATCAGATCTAATGCATATTTGATGTTGGTTGATTTTCAAAATGAGTGTTTATATATATATATATATATATATATATATATATATATATATATATATATATATATATATATATATATATATATAATAAAGTAACTAATAGAAGGATATTTAATTAACTTTTTTACTGTGCTGAAGTACTCGTACATGAAGAAGGTGGACATTATCTACTGGACAACAAATGGGTTTAATGATATTGGGGACACGTAGATATTTCAATGAGAACGCAATATGGGCAGTGCCGGGCCGAGCCGTGTGTTAGAGGCGCGGGCGGCGGCAAGCAGCACTTGGCTGCTGGCCTAACGATTTGGCACCTCCCAAACACGCTATTTTTAACCCACTTCCTGTCCCTGTGTAAATATCCCCCTTGACTACTAGGGTCGCTTGGATATATATAGCGTCCAGGTATCGGGGAGAGAGTACTGGAAAAACAAAACGCGCTTGTTTCCATATTCAATTGCCGATGTGTCTTTTGCGGTGAAATTATGGACAGCTACTACAATTTAAGTGTTTTGCTAAGTACGTAGTTTCCTTAAGTCCGCATTAAACTACTCTCGGACTGATTTAAAATGTTGTTTTGTTTTTTTTATAAATAAGCAGCCTGAATATACACAATTGCCCGATCAGTAATAATGTTTATTGTACTTAAATGTACAGTGAATTATTGCGAGTTACTTGCTGACAAAATCATTGATGGCAACAGAAGATTTCTATGTTTACTACATAGATCGTTGAGAAATATAGTAAAAATACTGATTATATGAAACACACACAATTAAACCTGTTTCGGGAAACTTAATTGAACTTGGAAGATTGCTATTTTTGCAAATTAGATTAAGTAGCTTGTTTTGACGAAATCTATGTTTGTGCTGATCCATGATTAGCCCATTGTTATATTCATGCAAATTCCTATTTGTTAGGTAAAACTCACATTCAGAGTACAAATATATATCTAGGACCATCAGTAAAGGACATTTTTAAACTTTTGTATTAGGAAACTATTGGTTTTAGACGCAGTGAAATCGATATGCCATAGTTTGTTTATTTATTTTGTATTCAATATGACTTACAGAGCAGTGCATCTCTACACCTCTATACACTACAGTATTCTTTGTATGTGTTTTCGTTTAGATGCCTTGATTAAAAATGTAATAACAATTGTATGTTACAGGTGTAGTGCGCAGTGTATGTGATCGGTTCGCCGTGTGATCGTGTTATTGTGGTGAGTAAATTTCTTCTCACATCTAACTTTACTTATGTATATATCCATATACGGTATATATTCTTTATAATATGCTATTACTAAGCTCATGGTGTTGCATTACAACATTAATATTTACATCATACACAACAATAACTAATAGTAATCAAAAATTAATATGCAAGTCACCTATATATAATACAGGTAGAAATCGAGAATAGCATGATTCTAAACCTAAAAATACAATAACATATATGGATTTTTTAAATTTTAATCCAACGGTTTAACTATTATATTGCATCTTTTACCAATATTTATTGTTTACTGGATGTAAAAGAATTATGTCTGTCTATAAATTAGGTTTATAGTATTCAGACACAAATGTGAATGAATTATTCATTAACTTGATCTTATATTTAATTACCACTAACATACCAGTTTTATTATATTTTACTTCTGATACGTTAGGATTTGATATTGTATTTTATTATGTACTAACACAATTATGAATGTGGTTAGTTACTCCAATTTAAATGCTATTGTCAGGCAAACATTTTGTAGAATATTCTCTGTTTTGTACAGCCTGGACTAACTAACGATCATGAAGAATTCTTACATATTATAACTTTATTATATTTTCCCCGTTTTATCTTATCGACAGTAAAAAATGACAATTGGATTATATTGAATGATTTATCCTCCCTTATTTGTCCGTTAACTTCAACACTATAATCTGTTAACCCCATTTAATATTAAATCCACAGTATAAAAAATCATGGATTGTAGTAACGCTATTAACGATGTAAAGAGCTTATGTGAATAATTACAATCACTTTTAATTTTTATAATTGAAGTATTAAATATACTTGAAAAATATTTGTAGAATGCAATCGAATAAAAAAGAACTTTATTACGAGCACGCGTGTCCATAAAATGATCTATTTATAAAATAAATCACTAAACGGTTTCATTTATAATCCCATTTAATAATATTAACGGTTATGCAATAATGTAATGTTTGTATGTACACGATAAAATGTACAAAACTGTTCTTGGATACAATTCGTTCAAATGTTCGCATTCGTCCTGTTCTGGATAAATAATTTTTTGTATGACTTTTAGCTCCCCTTTATAGAAATAACCAGGTTAGTAAACAAAATTACTAAAAGGAAGGGTGAAATCAAGATACAGAGTCGTGGATACTAGGAAATAATTGGATGAGTCCCTCGTGTATTGTACAGTTTCCAGACAAACCCGGTTTATCCAAAGGAGAAACGGTCGGACGACTTCAAAAGGTTTCACTGACTTATTAGTGAATACTCCGTTTAGCTTAGCACTTTTACAAGGCGCGTATCAGTAAATAACTGTAGATGGGCCACCACACTCGGCAGTTCACAATTAAGTGTTAAGTGTGCGAGGTGGTGTGGATCGGACTGGCACATCCAGTATTTATGGTAATTTGGAAATAGCGAACCATGCATTAGGCTAGGTGCCATAGGAACGCGGCCAGAACACGAGTTATGGGGCCAACCCCTATAGTGAGCGTTAGTCAATTTATGTGGAGACCGTGCCAGTAGGTCGAAATTACCCGGTTTACGCTGACAACAGGCGCAGCGGCTTTTCACAGACAGGTTAGAAATTATTCGTGAATCGATCAACAGCTCCTTGTGGCGTTTATTCCCAATACCGACATTTTTATGCTCACACACTGACAATTAGTTTCCGCTGTGTATGGTAAACACTCAAGTTTAGCGTATTCCCTAATACACACCTGTCTTATACGAACCACTCTCAACCTTATATAAGTATTGATTTCAAGGGACATCAAAATTTAATATTGCAAAAACATTATTCTATTTCACTTGTGTTGATTTCGTCGTATTACACTCAATAAAACCATCAATATACCGGATGTTTCAAAACTTTGATAAAAATAAAAAAATTGTTAAAATCAACAAAACATTTTTATTCATAGATTCTATCAACATACAAAGTCAACCCAAGTTTCGTTACATTTAGTTGGTTGGTTAAAAAAATATAGATTTTTCGAAATAAAAAACATGCAGACGGACAGATAGTAAACGAAACTAGATAGATCATTAGTTGTATTTGGTTTGTTATTTTCCATTTAGTCCATGGAATGATATTCAAAAGTTAAAAACCAGACTTTTGTTATACCCTATGTATCGGGTTCAAATGTGATCAAACCCTCAACCGAGCGTTCAACAAAAACTATTAAAACTTAATATGTTATTACAGCTTTTCTTACCCAACCTTATAATTGAGAAATACAACAATCACTTATATTTTATATTTAATGTATCTTTTAATGATACGTTATGACATTTAGCTCTATATAATATGAATTTCTCAATCCACGTTTGAAACTAAAAGTGTTACGTAAAAGTAACAGCAAATTAAATTAATGTAATTTTTATTATTACGATTCACTTATAAAAATAAACAATGATTTTTGTTAAACTTTAAACTCGGTTCTCTCGGTCTTGTTAGTACTTGGTTCTGTAGTAATCTTACTAGAATCTACAATTACTATACTATAATTAATAAAGACGTCAAAATTGAAATAGGCTGGTATTAAAGTGCACATTAAGGTAATAATAACTTGTTACTTCAAGCTCATTTTAAGACACACATACATAATTTCTGGATGAATATAAGAATTGGGTTTATGTATAACACCCAGTACCTCTTCTTCCCACTAAAAAAAGTGAACATAAAAGATACTTTTCATATTCATTACTTTACGCAATGTTAGTTCATTCGGCAAAAAAGCAAATTTATATTCATTATTATTCAATTAAAAAAAAATTGACTATAATCATAAAATATCGCATTCTATGAAACAATAATACGTTTTTCATAAAGTTAAAACATGTTTATAACCCTACTATGTATGTATTTTTCGTATACATACATACTATTGCACAGTGTACCCAAAGGTTAATACATTTGTCAGAAAAGAGCTGTTACTAAAATCCCTTACATAGCCGTGTTCTTAATTGATATCTTTGATTGTATTCTAGGAGCATTACATTTTTTGGCTTAGCGTTAGTGAAGCGTATCACTCGTGGGGTTAGAACATTTTCATAACTGACTTTCCGCAAGATATTTCAAAACTGATCTATAGAGTGGAAATTTTGCATGAAGCTTCGTTTTTATACGAAGAATATTGAGTTCGATGATAATGTATGTCACGCCGCGGAATTCGGCTGAGTCTCAGCGAATATTTTGTTACAATGGTCTTATGGGTAACCATGATGGTAACAAGAAACTGGCAGAATAAATAAATGTGTAAACGAACTCAATACATTAGTAAGAAAATTAATTATGTGACATATTAACTCATGCAATCTAACTATCGTGACACATACAACAATATTTTTATAGTTATTTGATGGGTAAACTTTTATTATTTAAGCACTGACGCGAAATTTCATTTAACGAACAAAAATGTGAATGTATCATGTGACAAGGTGCTGTAAGAAATATTTCTTCTCTTGAAGTGAAATGTTGCATGAAGCCATTTCTAAAAGGCATGAACCAGTTCTATAATGGTACACATCCAACCATAGTACTTGCCTGAGCGTTGTTGAAGCCCATCACAATGGGGTTCAAACCATTTCTCTAGTTTTTTGTCAGGGATAAACATATCTATTTCGTATCGTTGTCTGTCAATAATGGCATGAGCTATATAGATTTGAAATGTTACATTGAACCTCAGCGATGCCAGTTACGTGACACGTGTGTGGCGTACACCTACCTTGTTTCTACATAGACAAGAATTATTTCAATGGTAGTGCATGTCCTACCATGAAGTTTGGCTAAGCATCATTGAAGCCTATCACTTAGTAGGTTAACAACATTCCTTTTATTGGGAGAATGTAATAGTTTCTTTTCTGTACGATGTCTGTCTGTCTATTTGGGCGCAGGATACTTACGTTGTATACGTTAATGTATTACATTTCAATGATGGAACTAAATAAAGAGAACCTATATAATATTTTGAAATCAGATATGTTAATCTACTCGTCTAGACCAATAAAATTACTAGTCGGGGAAAATAGAACTTGCTACTGAATTATGGTTATCTGTTTTCAATGGTTGCCAAGTTCTCGGCACTAAAAGCTAATGGGGTTAGCAAGGGCTGCAATCAGAACTCCATTGCGAACTCAGAGCTTGAGATATGTTGCTGTTAAACAATTCACGTAGGTTCAATGTCTACATGGAGTTGGACGGAAGCCTGCTATCAGCTTACATATCCTGTTATGTCAAATAATAAATTGTGTCCTAATAAAATTCAATTCAAATTGAGTCCGGGATCATTCAAAAACACACAGAATCGGACACCATTTAGTAATTTTTTGGGTTAAAATGCCATCAAGCGGTTGTTTTTTACTTTATCATGCTAAACAACAATTAATCATTTTGGAGAAATTCAGTTATTATTTCTTTAATATTTATTTCATGTAGGCCTAAATTTTAATGCAGTCAGGGTCTTTATGATTTTGTCAATATTTCTTTATTAAAATAATTTTAAATATTATGTTTAATAAAAAATATCTTGAACATATGAAACTAATACTTAAACAGATGGAATTCACGTAAATGATTCTGATGTGCATTGAGTTTTGAACGCGATGGAGCCTACTGGTAGGATGCAGTGTAGACTTAAATAGAAGCATAATTAATAATTCCATATCCATAAAATTCTATCAAAACCATTAACCTTATTTAATTTCATGTATTGTTGACGTATACTAGCTCCGCCTGAACTCGAACTCGGTTCTCTCACATTCGAGGCGATTATGCTGGTATAATACATGCGTGTGATAGGAAAATATGTTACATAGTGTACTTAATATGTCTATTGGATGGGGTACCACACAAAATAAATAACATATATTTTATGTTACATACTTTACAATTTCCAAGTATTCCTTGAGTCGGGAAAAAAGTACTAATTTTATTTACCAGCAACAACCTATGAGAAATGTGAATGAATAAGTACTGGAAACGATGGAGTTGGAAAGTGAGAGTACTGTTAGAGGTAAGTGTTAATGTATTTTCAAGAGCCTCACTTTGGGGAGCTGTACCACTTCGAGCATTTCTTGTATTGGGCACAGTTGTCCGTCTCACACCTTGTTTCAGGAATAGAACTCACGTTTTTAATATTATTCCCACAGGTTTATAGCTATTTCTTCTCATTTATTACTGTTACCACAATCATCTTGGGATACCTACACATCTCTATGATATTGAAGAAATATATCGATCAATATTAATTATACACTTACCTCATTGCAAAATAAGAATAATAATAAAACCTCAATATTTTGACATGCCTGATATACTAACGTTCCAAATTACTAGTATCTAAATAAGTTAAGAAACACTCCGGAAGAAAGTATCTTTAACACCAACAAATTGTATGTCATTTTCAGAATTGTCTGCCATTCGATTAAAATTTACCTCACATTACTAGGTCAATAATACTTAATTATACTTAAATAAGTATAAGAGCAAATTTTGCAATTTAAGCTTCTATTTCAGTTGAATTCTAGAAGCAAACCGAAAGTCCAGCTCCACACGTATCACACGGTGAGTTCAGGAAGGTGATTAGTTTATACAGTGTTGTGCATTTCATATACCTGTAAGAGTATTTACAGAGAAGACTTTAGGAAAGTGTAGAAATTACATACGAAGTGCACGCAAAGTTTTATTATTGTTAGTTAATTTTTTTAAAGTTTTTATTACTATAAGAATTACAATAATATTACAACTACTAATATTTTCCTAAGTTATTATAAAAATTAATACGTCAATAAATCAACGTTTACTTTTAGTTGGAACATATTTGAGTAATCCTAATTAATATAGTCTTATAAGGAATTTTTCTGTTCCCTTTTAACATTAGGGACAAAGTACACGAATATATACTTATTGGAAACACACAATCAGTAAATTTATCATACATTCTTTAATGGTTTATATACGTAATCTAAGTGTTTTTTATTTTAAAAATTTAGAAATATTTTAGAATGTAACGTAAATAAAAAAGAACCATATGCTTTGATGACTAACTGCAGCAAATAATTAATTCAAAACCAATATTTTATTTGGTACCATTATTAAATTGTATATTTAATATGTAACCAGTTAAAATACTAAATTTAATGTACTTGCCTCTAACTTATATAATTTTTTACTTTTACTTACTAATTAAATAAATTTCTGGTATTTTGATGGGAATTCATTAAATTTTCTAAAATGATCTTTGTACACAGCGGAAATACAGCAGAAAAATAGTCTGTCTGTGTATCTCTGTGGGAAGAGGAATTGTTGCTGACGTTTAAATGGTTAAACATTTCTTAAGTTGAATTCATTAATGACTTGGAAAATCGAAACTTCAGTTTTTAGCCGATTTTCTTTTTTTTATATTTTACTGTGTTTTTGGAAAGTTATCTATTGATAACTCAAATCAATTACCTATGTTAATTTAGATTGTGTATTTCTGAATTTATAAAATGCCAAATTTTAAATGGAACCTTCGGTGATATGTTGGAGAGAATATTTGCAAAATGTATGACAAAAGTGTAGCAACCAACCAAACCATATTTTAAAATATGCTTGTTTTTCCCCTTTTTATCGTCTGGGACAAATATTGATCATTTTGGTGTTTTAAGGTTGTTCAACAAAATAGTTCGTTGCTTTCTGAAAGAAGATCTATTTATAAGTGTTATAAAATGGCGTGTTATAAACAGAAAACTATAAATAATCATAAACATTCTTATTAATGTGGTATACACTGATCCTCAATCATTTAGTACAACTGTAAATGGTCCAATGTTAACTATTCACAATATTTTTAAAACAAGGAAACGAACTCATCTGCCCAAAATCAACATAAAAACTAAAAAGATTTTGAATTAGTACGTTCCTTTTTATGTATTAATTTAAGTGGTTAAGACTTTTTTTTAATGTTTTGGTTAACTGTTATGAAATTACGATTTAATTTTTTGAATTAACGGTTTTTATCTAGGGTACCAAATATAAAAAATCTGTGTTTCGCCCATCTGCCCATCTGCATAACTGCCTCTGTTTGTATGAACAAGGTGACATTAAAACATTCGTTTTTACTGAAAATAACTGATTATTTCACACTTTTTCTCAAAAAGCAATGCCAGATCCGAGTTTGCATACGTGCTTATCTAAATTGTATTCTTTTTAAAATAGTTAAGATAAACGGTTTAATTATCACCCGAACGATAATGATATTTCAAAAGTATCATATTACAAAAATATATACAATCAATATTTCTGTAAGTTTAAACTTTAAAAATACAATTACCGGGTATCAAAAAACACTACAGAGTATATTCCGTGAATCTTCAACTGTTTTATAATTTTAAGTTCTAATCTTGTTAGTTTTTACAGCTTTGACATCAGATATTTTTACTTTTTCCAACTAGAGGTGTATCCGAATTTATTATGGCGTATGTTTGTATGATTTGATTTATAAAATCGTAATTTAGAGAATCTGGAGAATACATTCAGCCGTTATTCAGATGTTTAACGTTTATAACTAGCTCGCTTTTTTATCCCTGAAATAATCACATTCTTTATTTATTAATTAAAAAGATACAATATTATGTACTATAAGAATGCAACATAGTCTCCCAACCAAACTACAAAATTTGGTCGTAGGGTGCCCAGCTCATGTAAATAAAATTTGAAATATAAACTTGTAAATATTCACTGAATATTCATATGTTTGTTATGTTGGTGCTACAGAATTATCGTAGCAAAATAACATTTATCATGATGAAACAAATATTATAGTATGATAGGTTATTTACAAATTTACGGATAGTATTAGAATAAATAATACACATTCATTACAAAATTTACACAATTACACCAAGAATAAATTGCACAGTTTACAAAAGAAACACTAGGCAAATAACAACAGTAAATTAATAAAGGAATAGATATTCAAGCTACAGAAAAAATGCAAACTATACTAGATTCCCTTGGAAATGAAACACAAGAATTCATATCTAGTTTTCGGAACTGTTTTCCATCTACAGTAAATAGCATTCTTCTCTATATATTCTTATTACGACCAAAATATGTTCGAGAAGCAGCTCCCAAAACTTCAACGCCATACCTAATTAAATATCCAAATATGGATTTGTACATAAGTTTCAAAGCTGTATATAAAAGAGTATGCTCTAAGTCGTACTAAGTCGTGCATATTTATGGATATTTACTTTAATTTATTTATTACGCTTTCGTATGAACCTCTATCTTAGTTTACTATTATTAATCGCTACATCAAAATATCTTGTCTCAGCCGTTAATCGCAAAGTTTCACACTGGCAATGACCTTGATTATTATTCCTGAGACAAACCTATGACTTTTAATGCCTGGTTACGAATTAGGAATATTGTCTGAAAAATAAAAAAATTAAAACTTGAGTATGTTTGGAAATGACTAAGTTTCATATCCTGGGCCCATTTTAATACTTATTGTAGTTATTTTCCAAGTCCATTTCAACAACAAGCATCTTTGTTAGCCACTTAAATTACTGTACCTTCAGCATGCATACACAATTGACTAGGAACATTTAGTTTGCATAAACTATAAAGATATATATTGAAGAAAAGCTATCCCAAAACAATACACTGAGGAACACCTAGATATGAAACTCAAATAGTGCTTAACTTTTTTGACATGTTCTTTAAAAACTGTATATTTTTCAAATAACTCTGAAAAAAAAAGAATTATGTTGTGTGTTCTCAAAAATATATTTCGTAATTAGGAAATTCAGGTTTATACATAGGGGGAATAGATTTGGATAAAAATTTTAGGTACTTTCCTGTTTTAAGGGGGATTTGTAAGAGGATTTAAGGGGGAAATTTAGTCCAAAATAAGACTTTAACCCTAAAAAGCAGGTGATAGTTGTTTTGGCGATTTAAACAATATCTGTTCAAAGATTAAGGATAAATGTTCAGAACTATTTTGGTTTTGTAGGATTCTTGATTTATATTTTATTTCTGAGTAATTTGATCAATGGTTCTGTTAAACCAGGCACAGGAGGTATAACTTAAAGTAAGTGTAATGGTTTGGACTAAACGGATTGTTTTTTTTTTTTTTTTTGGGGGGGGGGAGGGGCAGATTACTCAAACGCAAACTTTTCAAGAGTTTTTATTCTCAGACAAAAAAATAACGTACGAACAATCATGAGGATTTTAATTTATCAACACTGCCAAATTCCATGAAAAGTGCTAGAATGCCAAAGGCATTTAAATCACGTCTAAAGCAAGTTCAGATTCGATTCAAACTGATCGAAGATTCATTTTAGACTACAGACGCGTTTATGGCACACAACTGGGAGGCCTATGAACACACTGACATCAGATAAGGTTGAATAGAATTCTATTGCATGAGTCTGAATGAATCTTTATATGTTTGGGTGTGACTTCTATGTACCGTTTGACTGAACAATTTTAGATTCTTAACGAAGTTGACTATGAAGTAACTGTAATGTATATTGTCTGACGCAAATAAAAAAATATTATCATAACGTATTTTTATTTATGAAATTGAATTCGGTTCGGTGTTTCGTTTCGATTATTAAATCCGAACTAATTTAATATACATCAAATTAAAAATCGTAAAGAAATAAAACAACTAACTCTCCGTCCAAAATTTCACATGCACATAGTTTATGTAGTAACATAACTACTGCAGGATACCAATTAAAATAAACCAACGTAATAATTCTATTATTATCCATTTCGGATATCTATTATATAGATTATTAAATTTTAGAATTAATTAGGACAAAACTTCGCTGTCGTGAAAGCAATTAACAATTGTATTTAAACAGTCAAAATCCTAAAGAAATAAATTGTAAAATTATTCCTCTTGAAAGAATTCATATGCACATAGTCGATACTAAAATATCAATGTTAAAATTATTATGAGATATACATTAAATCAAGGGAATGGAAAATTATAATTATGTAAGTCGTCTAACATATATGCTCTTTTTTATATTACGAATTTTTAAGTAATTTTCCGTTTGTGTAACCATGTTAAGTTGATATTAACACGTGTTCATTACTATTATTAAGTAAAATAGCAGAACGCAATTGTTTGCCAGCATGGGAGGAGGCGGCGGTCCCAATTTTATTTAACAGACCCCATTCATCCCGGTCTGCTCAATGTAGCGCCCCTAACGGCTGCTCCTACAAACATGCACTTGCCCCATTTCATTTTACAACCCTTCCAACTTCGTCGACATTACATTGAAAACAACTTAAAATATTTCCCTGCGCAAACAAATCGTATTTTGCCTTTCCGGCAGTTTACTCTGCGCCATGCCGAATTGTTATAGGTGAATTGGATTTCCGGGTCGATGACCTTATTATAATTTTGACATTCATAAGTCAGGAGGTCCGCTATCTATGAAATAAATCAGTGGATTGAGGAATGTTCCACTTAGCTCCAGGTTTACTTTGGAATATTAAATTGCTCTTACTTTGCTTCAACTTAATTCTAGCGACCAGCGACTTTTTTACAAAATAAAAAGGAATTGTGATTCATAGTAGTATAATGAACTCACAAGACTAACCAAATAGTTGGTATATGTCAATATTAACATCAGAAATGCACAGTATTCTCGAGTTGCCATGTTATTAATAATTACTAATTAATGTATGTTTTGATTAGGAACTTGTTATGTATATGTTGAACTTACACTCGTGAAACCTAAATATTAAATATACAAATCATACAATCTTCAGACCATAGCACTCCACACGGAACTCTCCAGGTTTATATCTTTTTTTGAGATACTGAAAGTTTTAGCTTGGATTATATCAGTTAAACAAGAGATATATCATTCAATTTTTGAGGTCCGGGGGAAATTTACGTTAGTTCTGAGGTCAGGCGGCAGGACTTTGCCATGTAACTTATGTAAATATTTACTAACTGACCCTTTCACTCCACAAATGCCAGTCTGAGCTGTCACTCATACCGTGGCAGAATCTATATCAATGGATGAGTTATCTCTTGTGAAAGTAATGCGATCAAAGATTTAAGGGACCTCAAGTTACGACGCCAAAAAATAACTTGAAGCACAAGGATTATATTTAATGTTACTACAGCTGAAGAGGTACTCATATACAACTTATTACACTACTACTAATACTACTACTACTACAATACGTTTTAAAGCTTAATTTAAAATTATGTGAAAGTTGATAAAGACATAATATACCTCAGTATCAAATACTAAAATTTACTTCTATTAGGAGATGCCTAGGAAATAGAGGAACATGCATCTAGTTTCTAACATATTAGCACCCAATGCTCCTTTCTAGGAAAGAATTCAATTTCCCGTTTGTTCTTGATGATAAATGATGTTTCTTCAACTTTCAATTTATTTGCTGCTCTTAATTAATTAATTAATTACCTATACTGTATTATAATCAATTTTGACCCTGATATATTATAAAGGCTCTAACCACGATTTAAATCATATTATGAAGGTAAAAGCCATTACTTAATAGTACTTTGAAAAGGATATATAACAAATGTTGAGTACTGTGTATTATTCTTCATTTGTTTAGGCTACATTGTGAATATGTTGCCTGTATAAAGAGTTTAACAATGGTTCTAATGTATGTTCCAATAATGATACTTCACGAGCCGCTTAGACAATAAAGAGAGCTACTGTAATAGAGGTACACCTGCAATACATTTATCCATGGTCTGTGAAGTGCATTGCTATGTAATTAGAATACTGTATCTGATTGCTCCTTTCCACCTTGACGCATGATACAGGGTTAGGATTGTAAATACTTTTTAGATGAATATAAACACGTGCAACGGGCATAACATTAACGAACTGCCGTGGAAACCTGAAATCATACATATCTACGTGGTATCAAGAGGCAGAGTAGACTTTATGTTTGTAAAAGTCTGGAGGAAACTTTATCTTATTGTGAAGTTTGATTTATGCCGGAAACCCGGCATAGCTCAGTACCCAGTCAGTGCAGGAGGTCGCCGTAACCCTATCTCTCCTCAGGCCTCGGCCAGGGCTCCTCCCATACACATAAACAAGCCCGACAATCGGTCAAACCAGTTTCCCGCTGCGACCGTAAACAAAACCGCAGAATTATGTTATTTTTCTCCCGCGTCGCTGCTCGCCGAGCCAGCCCGAGCTGCACGGCATTACCGTAAATATACGTGGGACGGCCCGTAAAGTGTCGTGGGCCGCTGTAGATGGAGCTGCGATACGGCGGGAAGGCGGGGGGAGGGAGGATGAAGACGTTTGTTTCGGAAGTAGCTGGTAACGAGCGACGAACGAGGTCGTTGTCGTTTGCGCTGACGTCTATCGGCCACCAGCTCCGATTTGTCGTTTTGATTATCGTTGTTGACGTTATTATTTCATGGTCTCTTTCGTCCGGTTTGTTTGTAAATGTGAGTGTTACAGTACTGAATTGCTCCACTCAGACCGCCACTTCGCAGTGTAATGAGCCCCATTACTTGATATCTAGTAGTAGCTAGTTTGACTCACCTTAGGGGATTTGCTACTGTCAGTTACGCCATTAAATATTTAGGAAAATTGACATGAAATGACATCTTATGCAACACATTACCAGAAATAAAACACTGATTATCAATGTTGCGTATATTTAGACAACAGTTTCAAATATTTCTAGATTAAATAAATGATCTAGTACATAATTGTCAATTATGATATTGGAATTCCCTTTTATTATTTGCAGTTTAATAATAAAGTTCTATCAGAAATGCATAGTTCTACAGCTAAAAGAACTTTATTATTAACAATTTAAATATTTTTTGCTGTTATCGTATGATTCCAAAACTGAGTGGTATTAGATATCTAATTATTAACCTCAGATTAAAATATTAATGTACTATATGACCAGCCTTTGGGAAGTTAATTTTCTGCCTCATGCAGCATTTATGACATGGTCACACCGTAGGAGGTACGAGTACTAATGGGAATTAAACGCTGGTTTAGGCGAAATTACATAAAAAATTTCGCCATAAAATAAAAAATTTTGGGAACTTTTTAAGCAGCCTCAAGTAAAAAGTACTAAAGATAAAATATTGGAAATTTTACAGTGTTTAAATGTGACAAAGCTTCAGAGATCAACATGTATTTTTATTCGTTTATAACCAAAGGATATTTACTTTTATTATCATAATGTAAAAAGGACTTTTAAATATTTTAAAATAAAAAAAATTATTCAATATGAATAAAAATACTCTATACATGCCCTGAAACTATAACTCATGTACATTACGAAGATATTTTACATTTTAATCTCTAGCAGTTTTTATTAAATGCCTATTAAACGATGTGGTTACAAAATGTCTTAATTTCCAACTTTTATTGTCCATAATTTTACTTGAAGTGATCAAAAATGTCTAAATACTTAAGAACTTAACGGACAAAAATAATTTCTAAAACCCAGAACAGATTACATCACCAAACATCGGTCTTTGTTAACATAGCCCATAATAGTAAGGCCTTTTCCAACTCTGAAAACATATTTGGGATGCGAGTTGAATACCTCCAATTTGGTACACTTATCCCGTAAGGAATATATTTCAGTCAATGGAATTACTCTTTTGTCTTCTAGCTGAAAGATCCTGAGAGCGGTGGTTACAAAACGTCAGAGTCAGGTCAATCGTTCCCATGAAAATCAGAAGGAAGCCATCGTCCTGATTATAAAGTAAAACCAATACATTTCACAATCTCGCCAATAGTCTTCCATCACCTGGGGGAACCGATCCTGATTGGATGGCGAGGAAAGATATCGGGAAAGAAACTCGAGAATGTGAAGGCACTCACACAAATCCCTTTTAATTGCGTTGGAGATGTTTCTGATTAACTTAATGGTCCAGTTAAGAAACAACTTCTGCCATTGGTCTACTAGCTTCCCCTCCCCTCCCTCTACTCCATCTACAATTATAATTGGCTGGGAAAAGGAATAGACCAAATAAAACAGAATTACCATTTAGACGCTACTCGAGTCGGGAAAATGCCAGAGAGTCTCTTTTAATTGTTGTAATAATTGCATGCAAAGTTTATACGTGGATGGTCGTTTCGGAAGGAATTTCATTTAAAAGTTTAATTTCAAATTTGCAATAATTTTTATACCTGCAGTCGGAGTATTGTGCGGTTTACAACCCAAGCTTCAAATGAAACCAAGTTTTTATTGATGACACCGCGTTCATAATATTGTCAGTTTTTAAACCTACGCATAAACTAAACTATGCTTTTTATCAAGTGATATCAAACTAACTTTGGTATTTTTCCACCAGGAGTAAGACATCATCTCAGGACATTGAACTGAACTGCCTAAGTGTTTACAGTGGTAAATGTTGGATTCAATTTTCCAAAATACTAATTATGCTTCGTTTTTATTTTTACATATATTAAAACCGATATGTTATATCTTGAGTAATTTTTTTTATTTAGTGCGGATTTATATATGTAGCAATGTGATTTGTATTGCTAATGAAGTATTGTTATGGCTATATTATAATAAGAGAAATATTTACAATATGCTTTCAGTATATGTTTCAAAAACATTTATATTAAAACTCACATACAAATAGTTTGCTTAAATATAGTTTTGGACAAACTCACAATACAAAACTAGGTTCAAAGTTTAAAACACAACTCAGGCTCCTATACATTCAAATATTTATTATTGAGCTAACTGAAATACAAATACAAAGGTACCATAGAGATTAGTTTCACTGTCCTAAAAAGTGTACACATTTATGGACATTTATAGACAAAACTAAATACAACTGACCTTTAAAATTTGACGATAAAATCGAAACAAAGGAGTTTAATTTATTTATCAATTTGAAGTTAAGGTAATGCAATCGTGTTTGATTTCAGTGAGTAGAGAAAAAAATTATTTATTACTAACGCTCAAAAATCAATGATCAATTCATCACACAACTCCGTGCCAATATAAGGACAAGTATACAGTTTTATTTCTGTTACAACTAAAATGAGGTTACTTTTAGAGAATAGGTTAAATTGTCATTACGCAACCCTATAATAGACTAGGTATTTTGTATATCCTAGCAACATAAACAATTAAAAGACCAATTAAATATATAAAATTGCGCACTAAATAATAAATATGCCATTGGGCCTATTTAAGTTCTAGTTGTAAGAATGTTTTGTTTTTTTCATTAACAGTTGCATACGTTCTTGATTTTTGTGTGCCTAAAGTACGAGAAAAGATACTTAAAGAGTCAATAAAGTTGTTCAATAAGAAACTTTTTGTCTGATGACAAGTGAAACAAAATAACAATAAACAATAATCTATTACTCTTATCAAAACTTGCTCAATTTATTGAAAGCTTACAATAAGAATCATCTGTTACTGGTTAAGGTCATTAGTAAGATATGATGATAAAAATCGTAGTATCAAAACGTCTTTGCCCATATACACCCATTTCAACACACGAGTATATACTTTTTTATCAAACGAGCACACATCAAGCAATATCTACGTTTGATCAGTAAAGTAACAATAAGGATCTGTCTTGCAATCATCACTCTTTTCACTAATTACATTTCATATTTCGTCATTTTCAAACATTGAAACCATTCACAATTATATTGTATATATTAAGTACCAAGTTAAAATATTTAGTGAAGTAACCAATATATAGATATTGCTTTCGTTACATGTTACAATAACTCGTTTTTTAACTTTATCGATCTTTGTAACTGTCCGTTCAAAGTCGCATCTGTGAATTAAAACACTGGATATTTTTTTATACGCTATTATTTTCATTTTACTTTTGATTAAATGAAGTATTTCACATTTTTATTCACTTATTAAGATTACATACTACATTCACGCAAATATTATGCTCCGTAATAGACCATATGTTTTCAGAATTATGGGCTTGTCTTTTGTATGTTCCTGAAATAATGAGATTTTAAAATTAATTTCAGTGAATTTGAAGACTTTTACCTGGTTTTTACTCCAGATTTAAATCCAGGCTAAGTAATGTACACCGGCGTCATTGTCGAATACGATCTGGGCCCAATATAAAAACGTGCCAAATTTCATAAAAAATAAAGTCAGGTCAATCGTATAGCAAATAAAGCAAAAGAATATAACACATTATTACGGCTGCAATCACCGACAAAGCCAACTCAAAGTACTCGATGGCCATGTGAGACGGCTGAGCTAAAATTATTTTTTTGGAAACCTCGATCCTTTATTATTTATAAATTTTCTGAAAATATTGATAGCTAAGTTAAAAAATCAGTTTTACAGAAGAGCTGAAAGTAAAAGCGACAGCGACGGTCGTCTGGTTTCATCCATAGTTAAAAGAATGTAATGGTTGAGTTTGTTACTGCAGAGGCACAGACTAACTGGGTATATCCATTCAATACGCTAAGTAGTTTATTTATTTATTTCACTTAAAACGGTAAAACCTCTGTACAACAATAACAAAAATATTAAATATACAAATATTACAATAGTATTTTGTGTTAAATTAGAATAGTAAACAGGTGACAACAGTACAAAATGATCATAGCAAGAAAACATAAATATTAATGAGGTAGTAAATAACAATAATAAATGTATCATGATTAATAATAACACTGTAATGAGTTATAATAAGAAGTAAGTGATAACATAAAATATGGGTATAAAATGTGAAATTAAAATGTAATACTTTATAATAATAAATACTCGAAGTCAATAAAATAATAAATAAATAGATTTATACATATAAAATAGGTATAACAAAAAAACAGTGAGAGTAAACTACAAGCCCAAAACGACAGACAATAAAAAATATTACAGGATTGTATGAGGTGTGTGTGTGTGTGTGTGTGTGTGTGTGTGTGTGTGTGTGTGTGTGTGTGTGTGTGTGTGTGTGTGTGTGTGTGTGTGTGTGTGTGTACGTAACACATGCCACTACGTAATAAGGCAGATCCTCATCACATAGACAACTTATGAGATTTCCTTTAAGTACATTAAGATAGTATATTAATAGTTAGAAGAGTAGCCGACAATGGTGAAGGTACAGCTGTTTGATTTGCAAAATCGGTTCCTCAACTTGACACCATGGATCAGATGGCTGTAAAATAAGTACATTTAATCACCCCTATTTCAAACAATTCAATAACGAGTTTGGCCTAGTACAGAGAGACTCTAAGAGCTTTTCCATGAGAGCTTTATAATAATATATACCCTCACACTATCCACGAATCCATCTTCAATACAACCTTGAAAACATAATCAAATGGGGTTGTTTTCATTTAGCTTTAATTCCGTTGAAAAATTGTGACTAGCACTGTTGAAGAGTTCATCAGTATTATTTATGACTTGCTTAAAAGATTGATCAGTAATATACAGATTAATGCTGACCATACTACTTACAGAAGTTTTAAAGTCGTTTCCCTCTGTTTATAGAGTAGAATATAGTGGACAAGAAGACAGTGCCCATAGCACCTTCATGGAATTTAGTAAGGGACAAGCACTGGACCATTCTTGCATTTTCTGTGCTGTAAAGTAAAATGTAAAGGAATCGAAACCAACGCCTCCTCTACTGAACCTTACAAATTTTAGAAGGTTAACTAAAATCAGTCAAAGGCGTAATGTACATCACAGAGAACAGAGAAAGCTAATTTCCCGGACTCGAATGCATTCTTGATTGTAGAAACTAAGTCCTTTGTACTTCCTCCTTCCTAAAGGAAATCTATTATTACACTCATCTGGTTACATCATATGAAATTGAGTGTTTCTCTGACAACTCCTAATTTACAGTGATAAGTCATTGTGAAGGTTGAAATTAGCTCTAGTTCCCCTTCGTTTTAGTGCAGCGTCTGAAATCTGACGCTGTCACATACTTGACTCCGAAATCTGGAGACACGTTTGTCTGAAAAGATCCAAGTCGGTAACGGAGAAGCTCAAAATGTACTCTTTATATCATTTTCACATTAGAGACACCTAGACTACAAAATATACTGTAATCGAGGTAATGAGGTTTTCTCATTGTCTCATCAGGTGCACAATTGATTCCATTGCGATATTTTAAAAACGATCTCTAAGTACGGTGGAGTAACGAATTTTTGTACACAAAACGTAGCATTATCTTCAAGTACTCAGTCCTCTACAAGTTGCCATTGCCATTTTGCTCGAAACCACCTCTGACCACTTCACGTAGGCACTGGTAACTATAAGTAATACTGATTTTGTAATATTTATATATCATCTACAAGTTTAGATTGGCTGTTTATAAACTATACAACCATCGAAATTTAACTATATTTGTATAACAATAGTATCTAGGCATAAATTATGAATGGACTATATATGAGTAATTATACTCATATTTTTATTGATAGCCTGTTAATTAGTTAACTCTGGTTTCTAACACAATGAACCAGACGGCTGAGTTTGTGATGACAAACAATGACGTCTGTCTACATGACAAACAATCGGTCACTCTATAAACACTTAAGGAGCATCGACACTTTTGCTTCTAAACAAACTGTCTGTGGTTCCAAACTGACACAGGAACTGTTTATAAACACACGTCTTTATCTCTGTGTATAACACGCACTCACATGCACCCAACCACTTGACAGAATGCCCTCTTGACAATTCCGGGGTCTTCATTCAGATCAGTCAAGTAAAACGCAGAACGTTTCGGGATATTTTATCTATGTTTAATTTAGAAATATATTAGGCCTACTTTAATGTTATAAAATAAAATAAAACTATATTTTAAAATAGGTTCATAAATACCAGTGTTAATTTTAGAGTACTATTTTATTGTGATTTTTATTTTGAGGATAAATGTTAATATCTATGCTATGAATGTTGTGCTACTTTAACTTTTCGTTTCACTTTCTTAAGTAGTCCAAACTTCTGTGTTGAAGGAATTCCTTGTTAGACTTTCAGTTCTGTATCTAATTATTTTATTTCTACTATAGAAGTACTATCAGAAGAAAAACCTGTTTAAATTATAATATAATAGTGGCTTTACAATTTTATAAATAAAAAGTTTTAAATTGGAATTTTTACACTAAGCTTTCAAATAAAACTTTGATTTGGTAACATTTGTTTTACAGTTTTATTGTACATAATGCAACCATATGTAGACTCGATAAAAAACGAAATATATGAAAACAATAACAAATGACAAATTATTTTATACAAAAAGGACATTTAAAAACCTTCCTTTTGATGGATCTTGAAATTACGTTTTGTTATGGCTGCTAAAAGTAGATAGAAGTACGAAGGACAGTATGTGAAGGAACAAGGAAGAATTCTAAAGATGCACAGCAAATGCTCTGGCTAGATGTGTCAAATTGCCATATTCATCTGCTGTGGACTGAGGAGCACAGAGGGAACTTCTTGCAATATTCCGATGGTAATGCAATGATTGCGGATTTTCTCAAAATGTGTGAGTCAAACGGTATCAAAATTTCGTCGTGACATTAAGAGTCCTGTATAAAAGGATCTGAAGCACTTTTAAAAATATGAGAATAATAATGTAGGACTGTAACATAATGTTGCATTTGTTGTGCTCATAATGGATATATACCTTTTTTATATTTATCTTATAACAATTTTCCTTGCAATTTAGTTACTTTATTCAGTTATTCATAGATTTTTAGCCATTTAGCTGTAATATTTATAGCCTATTTGTTATTTAACTCGGTCAGTATGAAAAGTGGTAGTAACTCAACTGGCAGGTTAATGGGACCTTGTACTTAATGTTAATGTAGGCCTATAGGCTTTCGAATAGACCTAAACTGAGTTCTTTTCAAGATGGAAATATCACTGTTTCCAGAAGCTCAAGTTCCACGTTTACGTAACCTGAAAACTTTCTCACTTAATAAACAATTTTTTCTAATAATTTAAATCTGAAATTTTTGTTGATGTCATACATTCTATGTCATAATTTTATTATTGAAAGTGTATTTATTTGTTCCAACAGTAAGCAAAATTTAGAAAGTGAAGAGCGTGATATTGCGACTAAAGGAGCAATGTACACAGACATTTATAACATAAAATGGCTTAATAACATAAAATAAAATATGACTAAACAATATTTTTGTAACAAGGTATATAATAAAGATTTAAGTATAGCAACAAGTATAGAGGAAAAGTGCTATTCGTTTAATTAAATATTTAAATTCAATACATAAGGTTATCCAGGTACAAAAAATATACAAATAAATCAATATACGATTAAGAACACGTCAAATTCAAACTAGATAGGACAAGTTCTATGATAAAATTACAAGCTCCTACAATAGAGTATATAATATTTAACTGCATTCTGTGCACAACAAAGAAGATTCTTCATATAGATGTAAATATTAACCATACACAAAATGAAAGATTCCCAAACATCTTAAACGTGCCTTAGAGTAATCAATTGTAGTTGTTCAGAAACCATAATTGTTTTGTTAATGTTGAGTTTAGCTCAAGTTCCTTCCTGTTCGTGCAGCGTCTGGAATGCGATGTTGTCACGACTTCACTCCTGGAATCTGGAGTTATGTTTGTCTGAAGAGATCCAATAAAATTCTGTAACGAAAAAGCTCAAAATGAACTCTTTACATATATTTGATATCAGAGACACCTAGACTACCGAATGTGAAATTTAGGTGAAGAGGGATGCCCATAGTCTCATCAGGTGCACCTGTCTCAGATATCAGACGCTTCGCTATGAGTAATGTGAACTAAACCGACTCTATTAGCAGAGGTTCTCAAACTCCATGAACTAGATCTTAATAGACAGTTAACAATACAATAAAGGTACTTAATTATACGCGACGTTGAATTACATGCTATTTATATAGATTGTCAATAGCTACAGTTATTTAATTTTCTTTTGGAAGTTCCTTAAACATATGTTAATTAAAGATAATTTTAAAATTATAAAAGAATGTGTATAAACAGTTCTTATAAATTAGTATAATTGTACAGTATATAGCAGTAATGGCGAGAAATTAGACGGCGTATGAAAACGATTTTTGATTTCTCAAGTGTCGACTTTTGGGCAGAAACTCAACTAGGACATACATGAGTATGGCCAGGCTCACTGCTCGTTCGAGAAGCGAGGAAGTGTTAGTTTATTGCATCCTCGTCTCATTTGGGACAACGGGACAATGACAGGTGCAACATGATCAAGATGACTTTCCGTATTTGGTTCCGACACAATATACTGGCTTTAGCTTTCATCTCCTGTACGTAGTTCCAATATTCGCCGAACTAAGGAGCGCTTAACTTCGCTGGGTAGAGCGCCCTTTGCTGTTTTAAACGGCTTGTTTTTTTTTAACTCATGTATTTACATTACAGTCGTTACGTTGTCGTATGTGGCGTGAGGGCTATGTTCATTTCATGATCTAATAAGTGCACTATACATGAAGTTCCTTCTGTAAAGCTAAATGTATAAAACCGGTCATAAATATTGCTAAAGACATTATATAGATTTATTTACACATATTCAATAAAATTTACTTCAATAGTTTATTAAACCTTGTAGATTCCATTCAAAACAATATGTTCATATTCACACTATAAACTAATCTCAAAAACATATGTTTTCATAAAACTATTTTGAACTATTTTGAAAGACATTGCATATTAAGCAAAATAACTATGGTGAATTAAGTGATAGAAAATGTTTTATTAAGTGATCCAAAAGCAACCAGAAATTTATGTATTTGTTGAAATTGGGCAGCATGGAAATATTTAACTCTTTCTATTCGGATTAATGCTGTAAAAATTAATAAGACTATTATTTCTAACATGTATTTAAGCAAATTATAATCGTAACACCACGTTTCAAACAAGTTTGTTGTTTAAGAAATCAAATTTCTAATTCAAGTTTTAAAGTAAACAAATATTTATTCCTTTCCACTAACATTTCATTATCTATTTGTTTGGGAAGTTTATATATTTGTTATATTTCTCAACAAAGTCCTAGCTATTTTATTTTTATTGTTTTGCAACCTTGTGGATTTATAATCTTTAACGGCATAATAGATTCACAAACAGATTCAACTTGTTTTGACGTCATTTAATATAAGCTAAATTTAAGGATTTTGCTAAAGCGAGCAGTTATTTATTCTGGATACTCGATTCTTAGCAATAAATTTGTTTTTTACTGGAAAACTTTCATGAAATACACCAATGAACTTAGATCATTATTCCAATCATCAATGAATCAGCTTACATTAAATGTATGCCCATTTTCTGTTGAAAAGTATCCCTTCATAATATGAATAAACTGCAAGTTTATTGTACCATACCAATGTAAATTTACCTTTTTTAAAATAAAACTAATTCTAGATCTAAACAATGATATGCGCTCCATGCAAATTTAAATTTTAGGTACAGTATTCAGTATCTTGGCTATAAAACTTAGTTAATGGTTTTATTCTATTTAAAATAAAATTTCTTACTTAAATTTACAACATTTCATCCAAGACGGAATTGAATCAGAAATAATTATTTTTTGGTTGCTGAATTATTATTCAGCATATAATCTTTACAATTATAATCTTAAGTGATTCTCAATTTTCTGGTAAATATAATCGAGTATTTATTTTCAATGATGACGACAATAGATTTAAAATTAATAGTATAAAAAAAATAAAACGTTCTAACTATACACTGACAAATAATTTCTTTCGATACTATTTAATAAGCACAAGAACGTCCTTTGATACTACTTTTTCTATAGTAATCTAAAGGTAAATTATAATGAGTTAAAGAGTTTAATACGAATCACTACTCGTTCTTAAAATAGCTGCTCTAGGCTGGATATGCTGAACATTATTGCATACTATTTTCTTCAATTAGTCCTCTTACAATATTCTTAGGGCTACTCTTACAATATTCTTAGGGCTACTCTTACAATATTCATTTATGTGCATAATCCTTGCGCCAATTTGGAGTTCCATGTGCAACATTATTTGCACTGCACATGTGTGGTTTAGGTTTATTGAAACTTGACTGACAAATAAAAATTAGAAGGTATTTCAATAAAGAAGGCGATTTTAATAGATGAAAACAATAATGAGCGCTACGCTGATTTAGTTGGATTCATACAGAGGACTACCCTCGACGAGTGTTAGAACTGTTGTAGTACTTGTACATTTTTCTTACTACAACTTTAGCTTTATAGCAACAAGCTAAGAGGAAATGACCTTTTATGTAAGACTGGACGTTTTCAATTCATTCCTACATACATAAAAAAACTTTATGACAGACACTCTTCCTGTACTAATTGTACACAAACCAAGGTAGTTACATTGAATTCCATGGTACGAATAGTGTTTTTGCTACAAATGTGTATTTCATGTTGACTTTTATACGAAGCCCCACTGTATTATTGCATGGTTCATGATAGATTTCATTTAAGCCCTAAAAAATCTCATTGTTTAAGTTACAGGCTGTTTTCTGTGTTTACCATCTCGCCGTAAGAATTACCTAACTAATCTTAAACTAATGACTAATTCTCCTTGACTTATCTCATAAGTGACCCTGACTTGCCCAATACCATCACAGGTGAAATTCTTTTACAAATTCCTCTGGTGCAGAAGTAAATCTTTCCCATGTCTGTCACCGAAACCCATAACCTACAACCGTGATGTTATTACGGCTTTTGTAGTCTTCAAAAATTCTACATCCTTTTACCATTCCTTGACATTATCTTCTCAGTTCATTGCAAGTTCCATTCCTTACCATATTTTATGCAGACACTTTACTTTACGTTTTCAATATCTTGTTCACCTTATCTGCATTGCTAATTCAATACTTGCAAAGTCAACTATGTTGCGATCTCGAGCCAGCTTGTTATAGGTAGCATGTCGTGCAGATCCTTGGTTTTTATCCAAGTTCTCTCGGTATGCAAACGTTAAATGATTTCTCGTGCCAGTAGCGTCCGTTAGGTAAATGCAACTGCTTGCTATTTATTTACTACATCAGCCCTTGTATGAACCCGACACGTCTTTTCAAAAGAGATAACAACCCTAATTTACTTCGACAGGAAACTGTCCATTTAGAAAAAAGTACCGTGAAATGTAGCCTAAGTTATACTTAGAATGAAAACGTTTCATGATAACTGGTTTTACTCGTATACTTGGTTTCGTCACGAAAATCAATTTACTTGGAAAGCAAAACACTAGTCAGGAATAGCTATTTACATTCCACTCGAAATTCACCCCTTACAAAACCTCTCTGACATTCATGGTGTTACGAATATGTATATGACATTAATAATTATCCATAGTTAAAATCAATGTTACGTCATTTTGGACAAGATCTTTGAAAGATGAAAAATATTAAATATATAGTTGTACTGTTATCATGTAAGGGAGGGGGAAATCGTCATATTTTTAAGTTTATAAATTTAAATAGTTCTCTATAAACATTTAAATAGCTTTTTATTATAAACAATGCTTAGTTGGTTTCATTATTCTATAAATTAATTGAAAAAGGTAGGATTATGTAATGATTGAATACGCCTTGCCTAACAACTAATTTATTAATTAGATCTTTTATTTCTTACCTGAATTATGCGTTACTATTTGCATTCGATTCAAAATACACCCTGAAAAACAAATTATTAAATGTAAACACCTAACACATGCTTAAACAGATCCACTTACAGTAACTAACAGCTACGATTGTATTAATTATTGATAGTATATTGTTGAGTTTCTAAATTTTATTAATGTTATAGCATTGGTCAACTATTTATTTATCGTTGCTGTTACTGTATTGTTATTATTCCTTGTTATTTATTGTTGTTTTTGTTATTTATATTTATAGTATATCACTCTGTTATTGCCTATGTTGTTCAAGTTAGAGCTTACATAAGACTGTGTATATTGATTATGATTTGTCATCTTGATTGCTAAGTACTTGATTTGTTGAATTACTTTTGTAAAAATGGTGGAACCGTTGAAATAAATAAATAAAATAAATAGTTTAATTAGCTCAAAAGCAGCAATATATATTGTCGTTTGTAAAGTTATAAGTGCATGAATTCGGCAGGAATGTGTTGAGGGAAATAAATGTATCAGCCACCGGTCACTCAGTGTCAGCAATGACGTAATAACTTGACTCTACAGCCAATCAGGCCGCATTATTCTCGATTTTCGCGCCGACCGCTCATTAGGTGATGTTTATTGGCCACCTGACCACTACTAACAAGACACCTGCCCCCTGATTGGTTGTATTTATTACTACCGACCAATCAGCAATCAGGAACACGTTACGTTGATGGAGAACAAGGGTCGTAATAATGAATTTCGATCCCGCCAAGGAATGGCGTTTCACCCATGATTATGTGAAGGAATAATGGCTACAGAAAGAGGTTTAAGTTTTGTATTTAATATTGAAAGAGAAACATTATTTTGGCAAGTTCTTATCCCTTCAAAATTGTAGTGATAGAGGCTAATATACATAGCATAAGAGTCACGTAAATCAACACAGCATTAACATATTTGGTAATGGAGCAAATATATAAAGTTAGGAAATAAAACTACCATGCTCAATTGGAAACATAAACAAGTGTGTATTGTACAGTTTTAATGAATAGCATACTTCAAAGACATTTTAAGAACGCAGTATATACTTGCTGAATTCCAATCTGACATATTCAATATAGATTAAGTCCAGTATATTTCAACATTTAACTGCAGTTTTGCAGATTTAAACATATCTCAACTGAAGTATTCTTAAGACTTAGTTCAGAATTCTGTATTAATATTATGTGAAAATGGTACAACTAGTTCATATTTAAATTAAACTCAGATACAACTGAGGAAAGTGGTAGGTTATCAAGTTATTAGATACAATCCTTAACACGTTGGTTTTATTGCAGAAAACTGTCAGCCAACATAAATTAAGTAAAACTTAATTTGACTATAAGATTTTGCAAAAGTAATTTGTAGAAGTAAAATGTATTCTTGTAGTAACCGGGTGTCTCAAGAGATCAATTGGTTACGGGCCGTACGTTCAGGGTTTAAGATTCAGGTTCTTATATAGAGCTGCAGGTCACAGCTATCGGAAGCTCCAAACTGCCCAAGATAGGTACTGGAAGGTCCAAAAGCGTAGATGATGTCGTTTAAAACTAAGATTCACTTCTGCGGTAATCGGTGTTTCAGTTAGGATGGATTTTTTTGTTTTAGTGAAAGCCCTTTGAGATACTATACTGAAAGCAGAAAAAATAAGAAAACTCTTTGATCAATCCACGAAAATTTTCTTTTGTATAATAAAGGGATGACTAGCTGGGAAACTGTGAAAAACAGTTGTTTGGAGTGGAGGGAATGTCAAGATATTTTATGCTTATAAAACATTTAATTCCTTAGAGTTTCCTTAAGTGATAGATTTGTAAAATACGTATCACTTATGTAGGTAACAGCTGTGTATATGTTACACACCATCCATTAACTTTCTAATTTTGATCTTCAGTAGTTTTTATTTGAGCTGCTTAGAAAGATTCTAACTTTTTGACTTTAAATGCTTTTAACCCCTGATACAAAAGTTCCCTTTAAAAACCTTTAGAGTCTTAAAGAATGAGTGTAATTATCAAATAATAAAAAACACCCCAATACAACCCCAACTATTATCCCTGATAGTAACATAGTTCATTTGTACAATCGTCGATAATAACAATTTATTAGTGATTTTGCAGCTTATTGTCTCTGTATAATATAATGTATACGAATTATCTTATAATTTCGTAACTTTAATATCTTGATAAAAAAAATAAATAATTTTGGTGAAACCTAGAAAACATTTGGCGTTATTGTTTGAATTCGAATTGTCTCTCAGTTTAAATTAGTGCCTCTTTTTAAATTGCAGTTATTCAAATGTATTTATACTTCCTTATTTAACTTTCTCCCATACTACATATTACCAAGAATGTGATAAAGTAACCACTAAAAATAAAATTAATATGAAGTGTCATATTCACACATTAATTTGTTAAGTCACACATTAAGTCATTACACAAACTGGAATGTTCGGATAAAAATTTAATTAGCATCCCCCGGGCCTGCTCCCTAAACATTTTAACCTGAAATGATATTTAATTTTGGAATATAAATAATAAAGTTAAATAGAATAAATAATATCATAGTTACACAATAATTAGAAAATAGTTTTGATTGTTGCCATGTAAATTTTAAAATAGAGATTAACATCATAACATATGGGATGTCATTTTTAATATTAGATCACTATACTTTTTATTATGTATTTGAACATTTAGATAATTTAAAATGGCATCACCATTAGTTTAGATTTTTATTCCATATTTACTTTTAGAGTTAGATTTTAGTATGAATTTTTTTTATGACAGTGCAAATGATATTTTGTTGTATTATTTAACAAAATGCTTAATGAAGTATTTAAGCATGCATATTAATTCTTAAATTATTTATATATATATATATATATATATATATATATATATTTTATTTAAACTTATATTATTAATTTGATGACAACAAATTTTGATTGTTCAGGTAAACTACTTGTACAAATAATTGTACTCATTCTACAGTAAACAACGAATTTCAATTTGAATTCTTCAGGAAGTGCCATTGTTTTTTAGACAAAAGACGTGGGGTTTGAACATTCAAAATTTAAATTAAGTTTGTTTATTTGAAAATATATTTTGCAACGTGGGTTTAATATAAAGTATAATTTCTGTCACTTCAAAGCTTATGAAAAAATATACAAATAACATAAAAATATTTAGAGACTGTTACTTAAATTTCGTAAATTCCAAGATCTGTATATTGCTACTTAATCCGAACTAGGGACGTTGCTCAAAATTTAATATTACTAATACCCATCTTGTAATTTATAAAATTAAATAATTGCAAATCGAAATTGCACGCCGTTCGCAAGAATCTTTTTATCCCTATATAAAAAAGGGACAAATTTAAAACTTAGAATTTCAAATTTTGTTTCAATGATAAACAGCCTTCTTCAAAATAATTATCATTGTTTTAATTTGGATAGATTATGAAATGATACTAACACAACTTCATCTATTTTAAATTTAATTCCTATTTACGCTTTCCAAAATCAGCACTGCTTCATTTAAAATCCAAAACCAGAATTGAATATAAAATTTTCAATCTTTCACCAAATTTATATTGAAAAAAATATTAGTGTTTTTTCATTCTTTTCTATATAGCCTGTTGTTGGTCCTCACCCCCATGTTTTGGAAAAAAGAGAAAAATAATAATTAAAAACCAATCAAAATTTTAGTTCCAAAATTAAGATGTGCCTTGGCCTTTCCCTTTATTTTTATATATTTAATAGATAAGGTAACAAAGATATTTGTTTATTTCATATGAAATAAGGGCAGTATTCCGTAATTTTTACTTCCTTTTCCAATCAGTATATTGCATTATTTAATTTGAAACCTCTGAAGTTGAGTATTGACATTTGACTATAGCGGGTAAAACATATTTTTATATTTTAAATAATGAAATGAACGATACCTAAAACTTTCATTATAAAGTTTAAATCAAAACATCTATAGGCCAATTTTTTTAAAACTTCTATTTAAACTTATTCCATTTATTTCCTTACATCCATCTATAACAAATTAACTAGAACCAAGTCCATAATGTCATTTACTGAGGCTGCTACATTAAACATTGAAAAACAGTGAGTTTGGTTTGGGCTATATCTTATAATACTAATATAATGTTATTATTGAACATTGAACATATTTTTATAAAGATGTAACATGGTTTAAAAGGCCCTTTTTGTAACCTGACACTTATAGTTATTTAAGAAAACACACATAAACTAGTCTATAAATTATCATATCAGGAATTTATAAGTAACGTTAATAAGATAGTCACTGCATATAGATGACAATATTACAATATTTAACGATATACTGTATAAAATGCGAATCCCCAATTTATAAAATATATACTTTTGTTTCAAGAATCTAAGAAACCTATATTAACACATTGTGCAGCACGTAAAATGTCTTTAATAGGAGGAGTAAAACTGAAATAAAAGTAAAAGTAGTTTTAAGTTGGTCACAAGTAGTTTAGCGTAGATTATACACATGTATACACATGTATGTATGTATACACATATTTTTATAATGGTATACATACAGGACACCCCGGAATCGGAATGGGTTATTAATGGACAACATAGTCATATTTGAAGATAAACTTTCAGTCATTACATATGAGTAGTGTGACTCATAAGAAGTCTATTGTCTTAAAATGTGTGTTTTTGATTGGGAGGAGTGGCAAATATTGCCCATATCGAGCACAGAACACTAGCCATAACAATAATACCTGTACAACCGCGATGATTATTTTACAAATTACTAAACAAAACTATCCATTTCTTATCAGTCTGGACTCATTAATAATCCAAGCCAAAGTAATGTTAATTCATAGTTGTCGACATAACGTTCGCTTTAGAAATCACTGCAACTCTACGTCCCTGTCACCAAGCGAACGGACGCTCCGCGGTGACTCACAGATGCACGAGAACCCACCCACGTCGCTGATAATTATCAGCATCAGGACGACGCGGCAGGACGGGCAATCCCATCCAGTAAATTCAATTATACGGGCATAAAAGAGTCCTAAATTAGTCTTAAACCCACCAACATTCCCGCTACCGCTGGCATTCTCGAAGGTCCATAATTATAAAAATCAAAGCGTTCAAAGCTCTAATTAGAGGAGGGCAATTTAGAGTCCGGAGTGGTTATAAGAAGGCGATACTCCCGGACCGGTCCCGATACGAACGTACGTATGCAAATACATACGCCATTATCTGTAACGTGGCCTGAGTCGCTCGTTCGTCCTGCGGCACAGCGGGAGCTAGGTACAGTCGAGTCGGAAAGGTCCGGTCGCTGGGATTGAGCCGTTTGCATAATACTAACGCTCCCCGCCCAATAATATTATTATAATTTTTACGCCGTCAGAAAGCTCGGGTTTAGAGGCAATATGGGGCTCTGTGACAGCTACGGGCTGACTATGTTCCCCGGCTACTGAATATTAACCGCCCCATGTGTTTCCTCCCGCCTACATCCTGACGTGTTACACTTTTTGTTCGTCGGCCGAGGAGCGTTCACTATCTTTAAATTTACAATCCGATATTTTCTTATTCCCTTCATTCGTTGAGAAACGATTGCTTGATTATATTACGCTGTGAAATGTACTAAATCCATCACATAGAGAACGTGTTCTGTCATTTACAGCCTAAACCTTTGGTAGTAAGTTGACGCAAGCATTTATTTGATTTTCCAGCTGGCCATTTCATATACAAAATAATATTAATATAACATTTAAAACATCTTAACCAAACTTTAAAATACAAACCTATATTTCAGATGTTCATCTTGAAAAATATTTCACCACTACGAACCTTCACTCTTTTTTAAAATATAATATATATATATATATATATATATATATATATATATATATATATATATATATTTGTTATAAAGAAGTTTAAATTAATTTTTATGCGCAGCTAAATGAAATCTATTATTTGAAGTCCGACCCAAAACATTTTGAGCTAATATTTTCATATGAACATTAAACTTCGACTCTCTATTAATATTGTATTAATAAATGTTACATTATAACAAAACTTTAAAATAAGAGTATCCAAAATCTAGTGTAATATAAATTACCAAAACAATGACCAGGAAGGTATTATTCATACTGGGTTATCAAAGATTATGGTCGTTCAAGACCGTTTCCATCAAATAAACTCCTAAAACAAGAATAAAATTATTTAAAAAATATATTTAAATAAAACATATTTACTGGTTCAGTTCCAAAAACTATTTATATATTATATAAATGTTGCTATCAGTATTTGAAATTGTTTATATTTGTTAAAAAATGGAAATATAATTGCACACTATCACTAAGGAGCTGCAAATTCCTCTCAAGGTTTAGTTAGGGGCCAGGACACGGACTTAATGGAATCGTGACGGTGCCGGACAGTTTGTTCGATAACACTTGATAGAAAGGTCCTAGAGACTTGAAACTTGTGACGAAGGTTCCTCTTGGTTCAAGGAAGATCCTTATTGATTTTTAATTTGAAAGGAAAAAAAGTGGTAGACCTGTATTGAATTTACTAATTTTATACTAATACAACTAAAATATTTCATAACTTGTGAACGAACTTAGAATTAACTTAAGTTACTGCACGTTACGGTTTATCATTACAGTGAATCAATCTGTGATAAGGGTTATGGTGTTGCATTCTTTTGGAATTAAGGAATCAAGATTTTCGTTGAATTCCTGTGCGATGGACCATAAATGGGCTCTGACCATAAATATCACATTCCGTAAGTCGTACATGTAACTTGTTATGTAACAATTTTTATTAGCATGATTGTAATTAAATAAGACGGACTTGTATTATAAAACTAAAAGTATATTAAAATATAATGGTTTATGTAATTTGCCTGTTATGTTGTTGACTAGTACAATCACCTTTGGTTACTAGGGAAAAAAGCAAAACCTATTGTAGGTACATGTATTGTAGGTGTGCCTATTCCTTTTTTAAATTATTAAAAATTTAGTATAAAAAAAACTGTATTAATTAATCATAACATTTTTAAATTATGTGAATTGGGAACGGAAGAAAATATTGGAAACTGTGGAGTAAAACATTTGCTTACCTTTATGGATTCTATAACATTGAATATTCTATATTCTTTTTGTTACATTAAACAATTTATTGGTGAATATTATCGTGCTACGTTTTCTAAATATACAAGCAACTTGTAAAATATCTCCTAAAAAAGTAAACGAAAAACTGAATCCTCCTAGGGTCCTGTCTGTAGGCCTATTTTTGTCATTCCTGTACGAATGGTTTTAAAGTAACAAGGTACCAACCCAGACTTTGGCTGACAACTGGTAATGATAAAATAGTGAAATGTGAACTCTATGTGGAATGTTTCCTGAGCAGTTTATCTGTGAGGGGTGAATTCCCACACCCCAAATGCCGTCATGAACTAAGTCCTGCGTCCAGGGAATTCTCATATGAGGGGAATGCTTGGAAAATGTGCTTTGAATCATGATTATATTGCCCGATAAATTGCCGCTTTCTCCATACTTACATGTGTGGGAAGTATTAAACACTTTTAACGCCCGAATTGTGTTCTACTAGATGCATTTACTTTTCTTTCGACCTCTACTGTTGGTGTTTCTTCAAAATCTATAAACATATAGCCTACGTTACATTAGAGTAAATTGTTTTGTATACATTTATACTGTAACACAAAATAGGGCAATAAAGCACCATTGTACAGCCAACAAGTGTAATTCGAATTCTTAGGTGATAATTTTGAATCGATTTTTGTTTGTAATCATTTCTTTTAGCATTTACAAAATTAACCTCAGCTCCTAAGTCTAGGATATTGAAGACAAAAAATTTAATATGGATATTCTATTTATGAGTAGAAAATATTTTGTTACACTTCGTAATTGTTATAGCGTGGTTATGATTTTAAATATTTTATACTTTTTGGTAGAGAGTTTTCACTGTATTTAGTTTACGGTTACGAAGTATTAAAGTTACAAATGATATTATACACAACTTAAAAATGAAGTAAGAAAATTGCGTAGACTGTCTTTTAAAAAAGATTGAGAAATAATTTTAAATTATGCAAAATGTGTTTCAATAAATAAACAAAAAAAGGTTTTCATCATTCTACGGGGAGATATATATTCATCTAAAGGAGAATATAAGGGCATATTATAATAAGGCGCAAAGAAAATCTGTTGAAGACAAGAATATAAATTTTTACGGTATGTATATGATGTCCGGTATATATATATATATATATAACTCATGTACACACTGTGAACAATGGAACAATGCAGATTTTATACTATTCCGTTTTTATTTTGACTCGGTTATAAAATTACCAAAACCTCCTACTTTAGAGGTCTGTAATATAATTTGATGTTTTCAGAGACGTTACATTAATGACTACTTCCAGCGAAGACCGATACGTTGAGCTAGGAGATTATTAATATTTAATTGCTTGCTTATTTACTATTTAACGTAAGAATGATAAATTAAACGTAACTTATTTATAAGTGCAGGAGTGGGCATGTATACAATAATCCACTCTCATATTGGTTCTTTAACTACAATTTCTTATTCATTGATTGAGAAGTTAAATCAATTTCTTTGTGTTTTACAAATATGACTAGGATGAAATGCACAAGATATTAAATTTCATATCCAGCCAAAGTGACTGCACGTCCTTCTTGTTTAGCAGTATTAGGTCAGAATATCCAGTAATTATACACTCTCAGTTGCATATTAAGCTATAATGCAATATGCGCAATGTTTTTATAATTTGTATAACTATTACTATTGATGATGGACCTTTGAATGAGATCGTAAGTATTGTCATTGAGTTGTAAATAATTATTACTGAAACACTGCGTTAAAGTCTTTCTATGTAGCCAAAACATAGAGGACGTCTTAAACATACACGAGGCAGGTGTTAAGAACATGAAAACAAATCATAAGATTGGCGAGGCCAAGGCCTACATGATGAAGTTGGAAGCAGGATCTGTGAAGGTAACGTTTCCCTTGGAGCGGCCGACCGCCACTGTGCACTGTCAGCTGGTGACTGATGCGTCTCCCGCCAGCCGCCATAGCGGGTCGCCATGGCAACAGCCAATGGGAAGTCGTCCCGCCACGCCCACCGGCAATCCATCTCCTGGGCTTTCTTTTCAATTCTTCTCCCCCTCTTGCTTTTGTTCGGTTCCGCTGAAAAGAACCCTTTATTCTTGAGAAATTCGCAACGGTCTCTGGTTCCATCTGAAACACCCTTGTACCAGTTTGAATTGTTAAATTATTGTCAAGCGAGGTGTTCCTATCATATGTTGCCCATGTTTTTCTTACAAACGACCGCACCCGCCGGTGCGTTATGGTCTGGTAAGAAAGTAAGCTTTTGCAAAAAAAAAACAATGGCACTATAAAAATGAGTTATGTATTTATACTGACACATTTGCGTGTGGTTGTCTAAATACACACCCATACCCCTCATAAGCACAAATACTCTATCATATATACATTATTTACCATAGGTAAAAAGGAGACTGTTCTTTACTTTAAAAATACTGACACTACCAAATACTAGTAATATATTAATCTTGATATTTAATGGATACCAAGCTCGATATCAGGTATCCACCTTTAGAAATCAGCTAATGTATCAGCATGAACTTAAAACCAATAGGTAACAACTACCAAATACTAGGCATTTATTTTCCGTTAAGCATTATATGATTGTACTTATTTTGTATGAGTAGTAGGTGGAAACTTAATCAAGAACATGCAGCCCATTCAAACAAATCGCCTCTACATACTTCGTACGTGCGTTGCCCTAAGAGAAAAATGTCAAAAGACTTCTATTTCAAAGTCTTAATAGATCCAAGGAAAACTTTCAGATGAAATAATTCATGGATGGTCTCTATATGAGAAAAAGATAGTGGTGAGCAGAGCCAAATTGTTTGCAGCCGCATTCAGTAAGTTTAAATTGGATTTAATTACCATCAAACCGGAAGTAATATATGTACAGGGTGACAATTAAGTCTGGAACCTCTTTTTTAATTTATGAACCACAATAGAAAGAAATACCAAAGTTCAGACGTGGTTACTAGTGATAGTAACGCACACATCTGCCCAATTACCGACCAGATAATCCCTTTGGGGGACGGTCCACAAGGAGTCAGACAAAATTCTTAAATAGCAGCATAGTCAAGTTTGGTATCAAGTTAAAGGTCTTACTTAGCAGAGTACAATGCCGCAAACCGGACTTCAAAAGGTGGATTCATTCAGTAGTTATAGCTATTTGAATTTTAAAACAAGTGAACAATGTAAATTATTAAGTATTACAAGTAAACACCAATTTTTATATACCTGTGATCAAAGTAAGTGTTCAAAATGTTCCCCTCCCATCATCTGACAATGTAGTAAAAAATTAAAAAAGAGGGTCCAGATTTAATTGTCACCCTGTATGTAAGTAATGTATCAATAAACTGTTACAGGTTCTATGAAAATGACAGTTTGATTCTTTAATCATTTAGATATAAAATTGGTAGTAGCTATTATCTGAGTACTGTAATACCCAAATTACAAAGTCCTACGCACGTAAATCACGGGAATATTGATTTAAAACTATCCACTACCTGAAACCACCGTAAGCTCCGATTTCCAAATAAACGTATTACAGGATAGTGTTTTGTGTCTTCACACAACCCACTTGGCACCATAATACTAATTCCATTATGTGATTCAACACACTTACAGTCTCATATGAACCAATCCTTTTCTTGTTTACTGTGCAAGGTGAACGTCAGTTTTATTTATAATTTAACAGCTAACTGAGCACAATATTAAAATAGGTATCTTGCAATACAATTACAGTAGAATACACTAATTAAAACTTCATTAGGTGCACAGATATGAGCAGGCTGGTAATGGCAAGAAACAGTACAACTTATTATATAAGACTAAAGATGGATAACCAAGTAGGAGTAATCAGGAACGTAAATATTCAAATTAGAACTAGTAATGAAAATAGCATTTGCCGATCTACGAAGCACTAAATGAAATAAGCAGTTACAAAACAAATCATGAACATCATCGTAGTAATAAATAAAATGAAACAATAAGCAATAATTTATCAAGTTATTTAAGCCATAGTAGGCCTATAGACTAGTTTTACAATAAAAAAAAAAATAATAATTCTATGTTAATTTATGATTTATTTATAGTCTCTCAAATAAGTAAGATGACAAAAAGTAACTTGAGAGTACTAACAACAATAAGCCGTATACGAGAATAATAGCAAAATTTAACAGAAAATAATAAGAATCAAAAGTAAGAAATCATTATTGTTCAATGTTAATAAAAAAAGGGTTGTTTAAGTAAGCTGGTACTTTACCAGCTTTATGTTTGACTGTTATACGTTGTAATACATTCCGTAATAATCAAACGTAAGAACCATTCGTATTATTTATGTACAGGCATAATCAAGCCTAAATGTGTACTTTTCTTAATGAACGATCCATATCAGAGAACAAGTAAGTTACAGAAAACCACCTTAACCATGTTAATTCTATAGTAATCAATGTTTCTATCGAACGGTTTTATCTTCAACTTGAAATTTCACCTTCTGAGATTTAATAGGAACTAATGAGGCAACAAATATCATGCAGTTTTCATTTATGACACCTCTAATTTGCCTAATAAGATAAGATCTTACATTTAAGAACTTTACCATGATCGTTTCAAGTTCAAAGAAAAGGCCTGATTAAAATGCCAGATTAAAGAAATTTCAATCGGACATACATTCCATATATAATCAATGAAACTTGGGTTTTCTTCGATTCATTAAGAGGAATGCGTGTGAAACCCCTAGTAGATTTATTTGAAGGCATGTGTGAGGAATTGATTTTAAGCGGCTCACACTTTTGTGTTATGTAAATGAATTTCGCGAAGTAGTATATCGTTCGTAGCAGAGATTGTGTAAAAATAATAATCAATCAATAATTGGAGTAAACATTTAAATCAATTTATGTTGCTGCCAAACACGAGGGCAAAGTTTATATCATTTGTACTCCATTAAGTATTGCATTTGAATTGTAGCAATACATGTTTAAAGTTTGTGAGGCTTGCCTCTAACTTAGATCAAACAAATATTTGGTGATTGTAATGTTATATTTCATAAACCATTTACGAAAGCATCATATAAGAAATAGAGCATGCAAGCGGTATATATAGATTTATGTCACATAAGATTTGAGTGCCAACACCAAATATGTGCCTATTATTGGGTATGAGTTGAAAATATTGCTGTGAATTAATACGTTATATAATCGTATATAAGGTAATAAATCATATGTTTCTACGTGAAGAATTTTGAAGTGTTCAAACGTGATTTTACACTAACAAAAAGACAGGCTGACCCAGAAAAGAGCTGGGGTACCCCCATTCAAGGGCTGGGACAAGAAAACCATCATGAATATAGAAAGAACCGCACTGTAATAAATAAAGGAAGATATGAAAATAATAAGACCGCGGCTAACGAATTCAAGTAGCGGGGAGAATTTGGAACAATGGCCCAAGGAGCAATCTACCCGGCCGGCACACCTAGAAGCATCGAGGGGGTAAATATAAAATGCAAATACGGCATCCTCAGCCTGAGAGGGGCATGAATTGTGGTTTCAGACTCACCCTTACTTTGCCCCAGACTTTTTACGGTTTGCCAGTTATTTTGATGAGACCGAAAATAGAGCTCGCCCAAATCTGCGCACTGATTTAGAACGTTTGCACCCTCGGCTAGACTCTACACGTCATTAGGTGGGGTAGGGCTTCTGCTAATGGTGCTCTACAGTTACTTAAGGACGGCTAGCTCCCTCCGAATTTGACCTCATGGCTTCATCAGGCCGACTGAAAGGAAATTGGGTCCTCACGAGTCACGGGACTCACGCTGAGATTTTGTTGTCAAGCTTTGACTCCCCCCCCCTCAACCAAACCCATAACCATCAACTATCGACTGCCATTATGCCTCTTAAATTATGTGTGAATTGCAGTTTAGAACCGTAATTGATTTGGGGGGTCGGTTTCACAAGGACTGTATTGGTTTCTAACCTTTTCTCTAAGAGCCGTGAGCCAATATGTACTGTATAAACAAACACACTTCCTGATTTTTCTTCAAATCGATACATGAATTTTTCTTAACAAAGAAATCGATCGTCAAACTGTGCTAACTTTGGTAGAAGTAGCAATGGGAGGGTATAAAAATGACTAATTATATGAAATTATAATTTTTTTCTATCTTGATATACTAAACACCGATCGTCAGAAACATAAATTATGGTTTTAATATCGTCATAAAAAACATAAAGACAATATATATTTTCTCTCTAAGTGTCTGTATATGGTTACCTGGCAATGATTGAACATTTGTTTGTGTGTCATACGATTGTTTTTATGTGGGTCAAGCTAAGAAAAATATAATGTAAGAAGAAATTAAAATTTATATTTTCAACCTTTTTGATACTTTCTCATGTCGACCTCCACCAAAACTAGCCCGGCTAACGATCGATTTCTTTCTTAACCGAAATTATTCTTATCAATTAAAAAGGAAACTGGTTGTGTGCCCATACGATGGCTCTTGACTCGTGGACTAAACCGATAAACCGATACCGTGTACTGTAAAAAAGTTAAAATTTTGAGCCGATTAATTTTTTCATCCCTATTACATCATTTTATGATTTAAATAGCGTTTATATCCCTTTAATGTTATATTTGCACATTTAATACACTATGATACTATTCACTTAATCAATTAACACAACACTAAGTGATCCGATGGATCTGTAACTACTGTATATCATAACTTCTATTCAACTTATTCGAGTCGCAGTTTCACAACTTGTTATGTATTCTAAGTTTCTTCTCCCTTAATTTGGAGGGAGATATTAGAGCCAGGGTGTAAATTATGTCCGAGGGCCGTGGCGCAGACCACCCGAGGAGTCGAAGATTAAACCATCTCTCACGCTCCCTTCTCCACCTACCCGAAGTTGACATTTCCATTTTAAATTGAATATTTACAACGGGCCCTCGCCTTGGAGGTTGTCCTACTCATCCCCCAGATTTCCTCCCTTGAAACTTCACAATCACCCTTCAATAGGATTTCATCTGCGTGGTTTAATCCCGAAGCCATCCTTGATCTGATTGTAATATTTGTAAACTCATGAATGAGAAAATGATTAAAATTTTAATCATTCTTTCTTAAATATGTTAGTGTTCCAACACCGTTATAACCTTAATGCTAAATATATTTCCTCTATGAATAAAAAATAAGAGAAATTTTGCAGAATTTTGTATATAAGTACTGTTTTTTTTTTTTTAAAAGAACCTTTAAATAAACTGTTCAATACGAATGTAGTTTCGCGAAATATATTGCGTCTTATTTACTACTAATAAGAAAATATGTTAATGTTCCAACACCGTTATAACTTAATGCAATATATACTTCCTCTCTGCATACAAAATAAGAGAAATTTGCTTAACTTTGTAAAAAGTACTTTATTTGATAGAACATAAAAAAACTATACAATATGCGTAAAATATGTATTCCGGAAATATGTTTTGTCCCCATTGCATGTTTAAGAATAGCATAGCTTTATTTTTGCACAATAAAATAAATTTTTTAGTTGCGCCTTTAAATCTTTTTTATGAAAAGAATTGTTTCAATTTGTAACAAACGAGACATTATGTTACAGCATACATATATTACGAATTATTCTGAACAGAAAAACCATTCCACAGTGATGGTGGTGATCATATTATCCTTTATTTACACCAAGTGTATTAATTATAACATTGTGTTTTACTACCAGAGGAGTGACTATGAGGAGGATGACGTTATATAATCCCCCCACCTCCACACAGCTCAAAAAATATTCTTCTTACAGTAATCCAACTCGTTTGAACGAAATACGAATACAGCAGTTAATTTTTTTTATTTTAAATTATGGCTACATAGTTTAACCATTTTTTTTTTTTTAATTGATTACACAGTTTCGGTGTGTGGTGTGCTCTACATCAGATTCGTTCATCCCAAAGCTAAATCTAACTTACTCTACTGTAGAACTATCAACATTGATCCATGAGATGAAAACCAAACATTTGCCGTGTAGGCCAACCTACGGTATATGTAAGCCATGTTTGCTCCTCACCCATTACCACCCCACATTAAACATCCGACATAAAACACTGCAGTGTTTACGCGTGCTGGACACCAGTCCCTACGGCCACTGGGAGTCCACCCTTGATAACTTTGCTTTATCAAATGATTAAATTCCAGCCCTCGAATAAACAGCGTATAATCTGGTAGCAATCACGCTCAGCCAATAGTCATACGTTAGCAGCGTTGGGGTAGAGTTGGGGATAGGGTTGGGGTAGGTATCCCTACCGGCAACCCCATCAAGGCGAGGCAATGGTCATCTAAACCTTGTCCTCCCCCATTGCTGTATTTACTTTTTGTTCATTACATGGACATTACCACAGCTATAAAAATACTTGTCATTTATGGCTTCTATCATTAGGCAGTCTAAACTCTACCTCAATAATAAATTATTATATTATTTATGACCATAATTCTACTATTTTATTGCATGATGGGATCGTTATTGTGAAATCAAAATGTTCATATTAACGTATTAATGTGTTTATTTGCAATTAAAAAGTATTTAGGCGTATTAAATTTGCCTTAAAATAATAACAATAAAAAGAAAATACTAAAAAGGTCTGCAGAATTTCTAGATTTTAATCTCTTTTCATATCAAAAAAATAAAGCTACTGTAATATATAGTGCCTTTTATGTTTTAGAAAATACGTTATTGTTTATAAGCAATGTCTGTTTTTTAATTTAATTATGAACAGTATTTATTAGGCTAATAACGACAATATATAGGAATTTTGAAAATCACATAACATTTACTTTGACTTCTAGACTAGTTTAGGCTATAAAAATGTATTTGACTTAGAATGTGTAAACACACACACACGCGCGCGCGCGCGTATATTATATATACATTATATATTTTATATATACATATATATATATATATTTGTGTGTGTATATACATAATGTACATTCGAATTATATAAAGTTAAAGATTAAAATTTGATGAATAATGTGTAAAATGCATTCCGATTCATTGTGTCTTAAAGTTGGTTCTAAAATAATCGGAAATCATAAGCTAACTGAAAATTATAAATTGCGTTTTTAATTGTAATTGTATTATTCTTACTTACTGTACATTATGAGGTAAGGCAAAAGTTCTCCTTTTCTTTACTGTTTTAATTTTTTAACGACCAAGCATATTTTTCATCAATCATTTGATATATAATTTATATTTTGCTTGACCTTACCATTTTGTAATACATGATACAATTGCCAATCTCAACTTACAATCTATTACAAAAGAGTGAGGAGACAGAGAGCGACCCTGGTTCCGCTTATTCTGTGAGGATTGTGCTGCTTATTCCGGAGACGACAAGGAAGGGGGCCCAGCCGTTAAGATCGCCCGGTGATTCCCGTGGGTCAATGGGGTGTGATCGCCTGCCCTGTCCCCACATCTCCACGTAATCTAGGCAGCAGTACACCCTCCGCCTTCACCATCTCTGTCCAGTACCCAGTGCGGCAATACCTGTAATATCGACCTCAGTAAATCTCTAACTATCAAGGATTATTCGTTAAGCGTTGTTAAAATATATAAAAAAAATAACAGTTACAACACTGAACAGGTGTAAACACTTTAAAGAAGATTATCGCAAGGCAAAGGACACCAGAGACACTGTTACAGCAAGTAATGACATAGTTTATTAACACTTTCAACCGACAAATTAACTAAGTTGTTACATTAGATAGTCTAAATTTAGAAGCTAACTCACGCTGGATTACAGGTATACTTACGAATTTAACTGAGAGAACAAATAAGGTGGTTTCAACTCTTCTACATAAATTAAAATGTATCAAGTGTGTTGCATTAACTAAACAGAGTACAGTTACATTAACAAAGGAGCTGAAGCAGAAACAAAAAGCGCAAAAACTTCGCTGTGTTTTTTGCAACAGCAACAGAAAAAATAACATTAAATGGGAATCTTGTACCTATTACGTTATCCTAAAATAAAATCCCATATAGATTTCAGTTCCTACATTTGGAACTTAATTCCTAATATTTTTGAAACTCCAATATTTGATTTTACAATAACGGAATGATGAAAATTCTTTGTGTAAGTCGGATTCCTTATACGGAGTTCCGAACATTTTATCTTTCAAACTCCATTTATTGTTTCCATATTGGTTTTAGTGAAATTAAAAAAAATCCATTTATTTCATTATTTTACGTTGTTTCCAACAAAAATATCAGCGGTAGGCGCAATTGGAGATTTAACACTCATGTACAAATGTAGGCAATAACAACACGTGATATAGATCCATAGTTGTACTATGCTTTGATTTTCTATTAACCAAATAAAGAATTAACTGTAGTTTATGGAAAGCTTGCAATATTCTTTAGGAAAATAAGATTTTACTCAATGTTTTTAAAACTTATTATTGTTATAGCCATTTGCCTAGTACATTCCTGTTGTTGAAAGTTGTATTTGCGTTTTGATTGCTAAAACGTGTTGTTAAAATGCAGTTTCAAGGCGTGTAAATCTCAAGAAAGACGATTTACCCTATGTTCAGGTTGCTAGAAATTTCAGTTAGGATTAAGAAAGCTTAAGCTCAAAATTTTTAGCACGTTTATAATCGAGAATGGATGATGATAAAGTATGTGATACAATATCTCGCTCAATGAAGATGTTTAGTAATAAAGTTCTCGAGTTCCATAAACACACATGGAAAGAGATTATTCAAAAACAATATCTGAATTGAATGAAAATAATACATATATTGGATTGGCTCCAACTTGGCCCTATATAAATCTAAACTTATTAAATAATAAAGAAATAAATCTAAATTAGGCTATATCTTATATATATTAAGTATAATCCCACGTCATAAATACCATTATCACGATATTATTAAGTGATCCTATCCACATCTTATTCATCATATTTTGATTGATTACTCATTAAAAAAACTCTTCCCACTTAGATCATTTTCCTTTTTTATGTTGTATACTTTAAAAAACCATTTAAACAACTCATACCTGCAGTTATGCAGAACATGTAGGCACTATTTGTAATATTAATTTTTCAATAACGTCACTTCGTGCTATATACATATTAAATTTTCCGGATATATTGTACTAAATTGTTGTTATTAAATTCTTTCTTGTGTTCATTATGATGTAATGTTGCATGAAATAAGAATTTGATTTGTTATAATTAAAAAAAAATATCTTCTGTTCAAAATACTAAAAGGCGTGTAGAAGAGTTGCAGAATGTTGAACAACATGCCGAATGTTGACATTTCTTAACCACTATTATACTTTGTATTCATATTTTATTTTATTTATATATGATATACATATCATGTTCTATAAGAAAATTAAACCGTACACCACCAAATCCTACGCTCCGGGTGGTATTAATAATGTAAATTTGAATTTTCTGAAGTGTCACCTTGATGCAGAATTAGAATTCAAGGTACAGAATAAAATGGCACTGTGTGGTATGAATATCCCAAATTGTCCAAGGTACAATGGAAAATCGCAAAACTCCAACAAAGGAAATAATTTCATTTAATCTTTAGAATGGAGCAAAGATATTAGATTGCAAAGTTATCTGTAGGAAGGGACTTATGGAAACAGGGCCGGTTATTAGTGTACGAGAGAATTCCAAGAATTTGTATGTTTTGCCAGCGCCCGGGCACATAAAGGAAACTTATACACAAGATAAAACTAATTTATACCCGACTTAATCTGAGATGCTATATAAAAACTTGGCCGACTCGGAGAAGGGCTGAGAGGGGGACAGGGAAGGGAGGGATGAGAAGGGGTAAGGGCTGGAGGGGCGACAATCCCTTGAGCCGTCTTATCGCCCCAGCCAGATACCCCTAATAGCACCTCCCGGCCGTTATTAAACTCTTATGTAAATAGTTTATCTAGTTCTTAAACTCAAAATGTGCACTTTTCGCTATTTGTGGAGTGGTTGTGTCGATTTTATCACACTCGAGCTAGCTGCTAACCCGTTCTAAACTGCATGGTATTTTCCAGTTTTCGAAAAAAACCTTTTGATTTTGAAACAATAAAATTTAATGTTTGATATAGTTCGTAAACACAAGTACAGTGAATATTTGAAATTTTTTATGTAAATTCAGATTTTCTGGGAAGAAAGTGCTTAGCGTGAAACATTTAATTATTTCCAATCACTCCACCACCATAAAAATCATGAATAAATAATTATTGTTCGTAGTTTAACTCCCAACTCGCATATAAAAATATTCTTGGCCTTGATAATCCTGCTACTTGTAAGAGCTTTATATATATATATATATATATATATATATATATATATATATATATATATATATATATATATATATATATATATATATATGCAATTTAAATATAAAAAATAACCATTTATTATTTTAAACTACATTCGTGCTACTCACTACGCAAATTAGTAAATTATATGTTAGATGACTAAATGAGGTGTGTTAGGGAGTGCGGGTTATAATAATGATCAAATTACCTTTTTAGAACACTAACGTCAAGTTGCTTATTTTTATTTCGTCAACTATTTTTATTTCGTAAAAATGAAGCATTTCTAAAAAAAGTTGTTAAATGTCGTTATTATTTTAATTTGTCCTCATTTAATTTAATTTACACGTGTCTCGAGAATAAATTTATTACATACATTGAAGATGAAATTCATTTGTTTAACCTACTAGAGTCATAGTGTATTCCTAAAAGAATTATCGTGTAGAATATAAATTTTAAATATTTATCTTTACCATTATCTTTAACCATCAACTCCATTCACAATTTTTGTGTGTGTATAATGTGTTTAATTACGTTTTAAAAATTATGTTTTATATTTATAATACAGGGTTAAGTTACCCATTATTTGATGAAAACGCTCCGAATAGAAATGCTAGATGAAGTTAAAAAGTTCATCTATGAGGGTTAACCATAAAGAGCAAAAGGCCCAATATCCCTGGGAGCACTGTTTCTGCCCCATAAAAGCGATCGGATGGCCCGAACTGTTTTATTAGCCTTGTAGCAGTTTGCCCTGTCGTCTATATGCTTATGGCGGGCCTCGCCGCCTTCTCCCAAATCAGGCTGCCTCGGACAGGTATTTTTACTTTAATTAAACTTCCCCGCTTCCCCGCATTTCTACTTTAATGGCGGATTTATTCAAAAGCGGATCCAGTTTAGCTTGTCTCGGGAATGGTTCCCTTAACGATACTTTTTTCTTTTAATTAAATTTTTGTTTAGATAAGATACTTGGGATGGGCTCTTGTAAAGTTTTCTTTTCAAAGTTTAAACTTCTTACTCCGTCGTCGGCTTTTGGTAAATTAAAGAAAGGATTTTGGTGAAGGAATAAAGTTCATTGTGTACCTTTTAATAATATTTGTATTCATCTCTTTTAAAACATTTTCTGTTAGTCTGCCTAAGTATTTTCTGGTTTAATATTGTCTAGACACTTTTTTGAGCCGTCAAGATATATCTGTTATCGCTTCAATTGTTTACTAACTAATCTTACTCGCGGAATTTTTTTGATTTACCGAAATATGAATTCATAAAATTTAAATCTAAAGTGAGGGTTCTAAAGTTGGAAGTCTTGGAATAAACATCTCAAATAAAGTTAACCATTTTAATATGATATAAATTTAAACCTGGTCAATTTATTGTTATACGTTTACGTGGAATTTAAATGTTAAAACTCGTTTCCAAAAAAAATAGTATCACAATCTAGTACGTTTTGGTTAGTATCTTATTAATAAACCAACGATAATGGTTTATTAATCTGTGAAGTGGGGTCTCGTTGTAAAGTTGTTCATTGATTAGATTTGACATATTTTGTACTATGAAATTGCAAATGCACAGCGGTTGAAAAGAAATTTGTCGGTATAAATAATAATCTATATAATTAAAATATATAAAAACAACGGATATTTTATTTTAAATATAGTTTTTATTTCAAATAAATTTATAGAGTACAACATATTGTTTGACTATGTTTTTCAGATAGTAAACGTAACTTTATCACCTAATGTACGAAAATCCACAAATAAACTATTCAATTTAGGATGCAAAGGATGCGAACGCGCACAAGTTTTACCACAGTTGTTGAGAATGGGCGCAGTTTGAGCGCGAACTCGAACACTAAGAACGTCTTAAAGAACAGTTCAAGTTTCACATAAGACACGTGTTTCAGAGCCGTAGCCACAGCCGCGCCATACGAAGCGTTTAATTCCTCCCCTGAGTTAAGGGCCGTTCGTGAGCACGATAACAACAACTTAGACTTTCTATAAATTATTTTTTATCTCTGGAAGGGAATTGGGAAGAGCGGGATTTAAGGGAGAAACGTGAGCCGCATCCCTGGAGACTGATCGCGATTCTTGTCCGAGCTCCGAGGATCAACCCTTTATTGTCCCGGCTCCTATTGGATATTGGATCCGGTTAATTGGCTTTCAGAATCCACCTTTTCAAATACCATCACTTTCCTATTCTGCTCTTTAAACTTTAACTATCTCGCGTTTCGTTAAAACCTCTTTTATGTAGTAAACGTAGAACACGTTGCTATTTATTCGGATAAAACAATTCTGCATTTTTGTATTTATTATATATGACGCTATTTATATAGTACCATAAATATAAAATGTATGCTTAAATTAAAAAATCTATTAAATTGGCATATTTTTTATAATACTCGTCCATCGAGTATTAACTAAATATTGCTATATAAATAACTCATATCCCCCTTAATAAGGGGCGATTCCCCTAATAAAGGAAGACCAAACATCATAAAATCTTATTTTTTATAAGTAAAGTAAATAATTAAAATAATGTACCAAATTAAAGTGAAGATTTTTTTATCACATTTTTCACATTTCTTAAGTTTTCATGTATTTATTGGGCTTATTACTATTATTTTACAAAGTTTATTGCATATTAGAGTAAATTTAAAAGTATTCTTATTTTAAATGCACAAATTAAACAAATAATAATTAGTTGGCATTCCAACAGTGTAATTACCATGTACCTTTATTTTGTTTTGAAATAAAAACTGTAAACTTCTGAATTATTTCGCAAACCATATGAGTAATTATGTGACATTTCAAGGGACTACGAATAGAAAGAGATTAATGAATTCAATTATGGAAACTAAGTGGGAAGATTTTTAAAAACATGTTTGTTTCTCCGAAATGTATCAGAGGAGGAGAAAAACGATATGGACCTGCACACGGAACACAGAGTTGCATGTAGCACATAGCGTGCGCCGGCGTGTGGGCGGGCATACCGGCCGGAATAAAGTAGTACAGTAGTACACCGCCACAAACAGTCGCATGATGGCTTTACGACGCGGCCGCAATAAAAATGTAATTTTTAAGCACGTTTCGTACGGGAGACAATGAAATTTAAACGGCGAGTTGGCTGTAACGTAGCTTACGGCGTGTTTAGGAGCTTATCTGGTCCGCCGCTATGCAGCGCTGCGCACCCACTCCCGGCCTCTGGAATGTTAATGCTTGTAGGCAGTACATTCGCTGATAATTAGACAAATTATATTTTAGTTTTACGATGTTTTCTAACTGGCTGTTTGCCGTTACCGGTTTTAATTAAAAATAACGCAATCAACTATCCTCTTTATCGCTGTTAATTTAATTCTGTTTTGTTTTTAGAGGCGGTTTTCGCCAGTGCCAGTTTCGCGATTAGTATTGTACGTGATGGATTTATTTCCCAAACCGCGGTTTACGTATGCCACCCTCGAGAATTTTTAACCAGAAGGGTAAAGATGTATGATTTTACACACGATTAACTTAAGCAACACAACGAGTCACAAATGGCACCTAAAAGATGCAGAACACACTGCAACAGGAAACTAAATTCAAAGATTTAAAACTATTTTCAAGAATAAAACTTATAATACAGTACACAATATGTGACCTAATCACACAGTAAATAAAAAAAGATTTTTCGTTTATAATGGGACAGTAAAAAGTCATGGAAACAGCCTTTATGGACACATAACCTGCGCGTAAGCTAGAGTGTCATCACCCAACTATTATTATTATAATTTTTTTATTTCATTTCAAAATCAGCAAACGCATGTATACGTTATTTATCAGTAGTAGATCAAAAGAAACACTGGTGGAAATAGTTGTGGAATACATTCTTTGTATATTTGACTTCCACTTTGCATTGATTCAGTGACATGTGAAAAAGTACTCAATCGGTATTTACTGAACGAAAAGGCTCAAGCTGAATGTTTCTTCTGTACATTTTTTTCGGGAAATTACTTCAGTAGGAGGGGTAAATATTGCGATTTAGGTAATTGTTCAATTTGGCCTAATATGGCAATGTAGGCTTAAAACACATATCTACTACATTTTTATATACGTTTAATGATATATATATATATATAAAATCATAATTAAAATATATTTAAGCACTGCCTAGTTACAATACATTAAAGGTGACACATATATTTTCATAGTATCATACTAATCTCAATCGTAGAACAGTGGTTGCCTTGAATGAGTTCATTATATTCGTAGTTCATTTATGTTCGGCTCCTCATATTTACGGGTGGACTACATTACTTACAGTCTCAAAAATAGATGGTACTGTGTCATTTTAATGTGTAATATCCACCAGCTGTTACGAAATGGATATTCCATTGATTAAAGGAATAAACATTGTCATCAAGAAAGCGGTTTGTAGCGTTTGCTGCCGTCACATACTATAGTTCATACTCAGTGAATATCCATACGATTCATGTATCATAGACTTCCTCAATAGTTTTATGGATTCATTATTTTCCTCTCTATTGTCTTTCAAAGAGTAAAACCGCTTATTGTCTTTTCCAGCCAATTGTTATCATATTTCTTTTATCGCTTTCCAAAAAGCAAAATAAACAATGCGTTATGTGATACTTTTAAACAGTGTATTGCATCCTTATTAAATAATTAAAATCTTCTTATAAATGTTGTCTTTATATCACCCTTTAAACCTATTAACAATGCTCTAAACGAAGATATTTGATCTACTCACCTCGAAGCTTGCACCATATAGATATGAGACATCCATCACATCAATATACGCTCATATGAGAACGGTTTTATCAAATAAAACTTTATAGTATTTACAGGATATGCTTAATACATTTAAAAAAATATATTCGGGTGTAACGAATAATAGCTTTCACGTACCACTTTTTTATACATTTGTCGTATAGCCATTAATGTATCAAATTATATTATATAAAATTATAAACGTTCTTAAACTACACTACATTTTTAAGTTTTTACTATTTTATATATAAACATATTGTTAGTATAAAGTTGTCTTTAGTTCGTTATAAAGAATGTTGTATCAAATACATGTATTTTTACAAAAAAGTAAAGCTTTTTCTATATCAAAATGCGTGGAAATTGCACGAAATGTGTCTGCCGATAAAAAAAGTTTTCGGTATCAAATTTAAGTCTTTGAAATAAATTTACGGTTGTAATAGTTCTTGAATGAGTAATGGCTAGTAACTTTGTAAGGATATTATATCTTAATATTCCTGGAATGGATTGTATCTGTCTTCATTATGTTAACGAAAATTATTATTTTTATTAAAAACATAGACTGACACAAACGATATAATTGGTGGTTATAGATGGTGGTGTAAGACGCCAGAGCAATATCCGCTGCTGATGACCGATAGTGCTTCCTCAGCACGGGCAACAGCCAGTATTGTGATCAGCACACAGACACATGTAGCAGGGATATTGGGCCACGGATGTGCTCAAGTACCCCGTCCCCGGTGTGGCGGAATCACTTGCCAACAGCTGTACCAGCCTCTAAGTGATTTCTGACATGTTTTTAATTTCTTCGGCTCCTCCAAGACGGAGGCTAATCTCCCAGGGTCGATCCTGCGAGGGAGTTTTTCTTCAGATGGATGAGGAAGATTAGATTTTGAGCTGAGGTTATTTAGGACTCGGGAACGCATGTGGTGCTATAAATGATTTTTGATCCCATAGGATTTAGTTATACAGCGATGTGTTGCGTAATCCGGATCGACCTCACATAATATGAAGTGAATAGCTACAATAAACTGTAAAACAAGAGATCTTTAATTTTTTTTCAAGCGACATTTTTTCATGATACTTCAACGCGTACAATTAACAGTTATAGTTTATCTGCAGAAAATTAAACAGGGACTATTGTTTTATTACTTGCTTTACTCTGCAATACGTAAAAATACTCTTTCAATGTCCAATTATATCATTTATAACAGGGTATAATTTAATTTACACTTTAATTTCATTCACTGAATATAAATTGTTTACATTTATAAGCCCTCTTATTTGGCTTGAACTATAGTGAATGTGGTGGAGCACGTAAAAATGTTACAAATATTTTATCAGGATGAGTTGTTAAACTACGATATTAATGTAAACCAAGTTTGTTAATGCCAGCACATAAAAATATTTGCTAGAGTAAGTTTTTTGACTGCAAAAATATCCATATTATTTATATTATCCATATTAGTTATGAACAGTTTAAATTTTGCTTCTTTTCAATGGGGTTTTCAAACATATGAAACGATAATAAAATGTTATCTTTTTAATACTATGTTAAAGGTGTAAATAGTTTTAAAGCACGCTTTAGAAAACTATATACCGAAAAGTACTTATAATACAATATTATTTTTATAAATCCATTCTTGGTCTGTTACTTTCTCAGCAAGGCACAACTTTTTCCGGGAACGCGCGTAACATCACTAAATTAAACACAACAATACAAAGGTAGTGGTGCTTGGGGAAGAAATAAAAATGATGGAATCCCCGGAAGGTTTTTGAGAATCGGTCCACGTAGTCGCCGCAAACATTTAAGAAGCGCCCGGAACGGCACCTGGCGGTATTAGAGCAAGTTTTTGAGCGCGTGTTTCGACTCCGAATGGGCCGCAGTTTTACTACCGAGAGATGTTTGCATAAGCTCAGAAGTGGTGCAGGCGACAGCGGTAGCGCGTCTGGAGAATACGTTGGATTGCGCCATACACCGTTATACACTCAGTTAGTGTATACTATACGCCGTTATATTCGCAGCCAGTGTATACAAGACACGCTTCGTCACATAGTTGAAGATCCACCACTCTCTTTCCTTGCCGATTTGAAAGTCAAAATTGTTAGCACTGCCGCTTGCCTTTCTATGGCCGGTTTCGTTGTGCATCGTATACTGCGGTGGTTTTACATTGTTTCCAGCAAAATATTTATTTAAATGATTTCTTTAATCACATATGTTAAGCTTTATGTTGGTTTAATTGTTCATGAAACACGACGCAGGTAAAAATATGACAATGATTGAGAAGGAAAACGTTAATAATGAATTATGTTTAAAATACACAACCTTAAACCACATTATCCTACAGGACACCCTGTTATTGTGTATTAACTGTTTTAGTGATCACGAGTGAAGCACTCTACAGCGTGTTACGAGTTAAAACCTTTGTAAATTTTTTTTATTATTTAACATTTTGTAGTAAGAAAATATTTTAGTTGCAATTTTAATTAACTTAAAACGCTTTCTTGTTGGACAGTCTTAGACTTTAGTATTATTTTATTTTGAATAGTAAAGGTTATAATTGTAGAATTTATAGAACAAAGTAATTTTTTTGTTATAATGACAGAGGAATAATGATCCAAAAATTTCTACTTAAATATGTTTTATCAATATATATGCATAACGATAACTGATATTATTTAAACTTAAATGTGTATTAATGAATCCTAAAAATAATCTACAGAAATAAAATAATATACTTAAAAAATATGATGACAAAAAATAGGTGATACCTTTACTGTAATATTTCCATTTAGTGATTTGTTAATATAAAATGAAAACGTAAACGAAATGAAGCGTCAGATTAAATTTATTTTTTTCGTAATAATGTTTTTTGGAGTATAAAAGCTTTAGAGTTGAAGGCAACACAACAGTAATAAACATAAATAAGTGACAGTTTAATAAAATTAACAACTAACTTAAAGTAACTGCAAAGCGCGAGTTACGAGTTATGCAATGTTTTATTGAAAGCATTGTGACTCGTTATTTTAATAGGGTTCGTGCCTCTTGTGAAGCCTACTTGGGCACGTGCCGATGGTACTCATGGCAAATTTCACTATTAAACATAAAAATTGTATGATTCACAAATTTCAATAAACAAAAAATGATTTTTACCAAATATTTACAAACGACAATACAGTTTAGTATACAAAAGTTTAATTTGTTGTGCCCTGAAAACGTAATTGGAACGCGACCAAACCGACCGTCAAGGAGCACTAAGGGCTCTAGTACCGCAAGAGACGACGGACTTAATTTCCTCACGAGCACTAAATGTAAATAAACACAATAAAGGAGCAAGATGGCGGCGGCGCTGTGCGGCGCGGCACGGCGGGTGAAAACTTTGGCCCCTTCATTCCGGAGATAAAGCCCACATTAAAGTTCGCTACTCGGGCCCGGGAGCAAGACGGTTAGCACGGCTTCTAGATAAATACTGAAAGTTTTAACCGACCACATCACGGCACACCGCACCGCACCCCGGCTCACAGTGTTCGGAATGTTAGCCCGACTAAACGCTAATTAAACTTGATGTAATTAATGCTGTAAATCATGTGCTGTGTGATATGCTCGCGTTACCTGGCGGAATTAAACAGACCCTGGCTTGAGCCGAGTTATCGGCCCATTATAGGGTTGCCGTATTCCGCAGCACGTCTGGCCCGAGCGGGGCACCCGGCGCGGCTCCGCGTCCCGCCGTTTTGTCATTAATATGCATACTATAACATAATAGCTAGCTAAATATAATTGGGATTATTTTGAACATTTCTTGCATTTGGAAAACCTATTGAAATCAGTCGTCCACGTGTCCTCTAACATTATGCTAAGTTTAAAAGCGGTAGTAACTTTTCTACATGTTCTAAATTATACGCATTTGTATACCATTTTATTACTACTTTTATGAATTTTTTCGAAACTGATATCCTGTTCAGTCTCCTTTTTAGTAGATATATTCAATTTTAATTATTTTCTTTTTTTTACGGGTGAATCCAAACAACAAACTTGTGTTGATCTAATTACTGACATATAACATAATTACATTTTACCATTCACATACTAGCAAATGGTTTTTAGAGAAACTTACAGTAAAAACTAATGTAATTATATTTAAAAAATTTAAATTACATTTAAAATATTAAATCTTATTTAAACTATGAAGAAATGGTAACCTTTAACATACTATTTGTATGGTTTTTATCACTGTTTTAACTGTTTCGCATAATATTAAAATTCAATCTTAAATAGTTTTTGACCCCGAAATTATAGTGGGATTTTATACCAATCTCTTAAGTATCTAATGGGCTATAAATAAGGAAAAACTTTATTAAAATAGCTTTATCGTTTATCAGAATACTTTGGCGTTTGACAAAGTCACATTTTTGGAATATCACGTTTACGAAATTACGAAGTAGTAAAGCTTAATAATGGAACTAATATCGGTTTTACTCCATTTGTTTCAATATATTTCATGTGTAAATTAAATAATCCATAGCTCCACTCGTTTATTTAAGTTTAATGAAATCGCATAAAAAGAAAAATAGTCGTTAATCACTCCGCGCGGTCTTTAAAGAAGTAGTTTGAACCTTCGTAAAATAAGTTGGACCTAAAAATTATGTATAGTGATAAATAATAATACTTTTTTCTTACATTTTGAATATTGAATGTCATAATTTTATGTATTGAAATATAATTGCTGTAGGCTATGTAATATTTACTTATAACATGTAAGTAGGTCAAATTCCATTAAAAAGATTCATAATAAATTTTAAAGATATAATTCCTTAATTATATCTTATATACATATAATACTACATGTATTTCCACACTTATTTTCCTTGGGCCTTGTCACAAAATTGTAAGAGTTACTTTAAATGCCTATTGTTCATAAGGAGTGATTATTGATTCAACACTTAAACGAGTGTCTTTCAAAATAAAAATCAAACCATGTGAAACCAAATCACACGACCTTAATGCCCCCAGAATCCTTGTAGTAGCCTATTAATCAAAACAGTCTCAAACAATTAAATATTTAATAAAGTTTACTGTTAGATACCTTACATACATCTAGAAATCAATTCAAGAACCGTGACCTGTCGATTCACAAGTAATCTATGTTCTTTTGAATTAAGTAACACGCTTTTGTTTTGAGCGTTAACTTATTTGATTTCACGTTCATGATGCTAAGACAGTAAATTGTATGCACAAACAAGTAAACTCTGTTCTAAACGAGTTAAAATAATGAGTATTAAAATAAACTGAATAAGCTATAGTTCAAATCTGTTGTCATCATGTGTGTGTACATATACATTCATTAATTTAGTATTAATAATTATGGTGAGGGGAGGGTTGTACATCGATATCTCAATCCGTTTGGAATATATCCAGGCGTATCAGGATTTAATTTACACCCTCTGTGTGTGTATTGTATACAGGGTGATTCATGAAGTTCTCCCCCACTTCTACAGCACGTTGTACTAGTAAAAATAATGAAAAAAAAAAATGTTATATAAAACATAGGTCCGAAAACGCTTCGTTAGCGAGTTACAGCTAGCGAAAGATTTCGCCTGAATTCCTGGGTAAAGAGTAAAATAAAACCATACTGAACTTTTGGAAAGGTTAATTAAGTAAGAAATATCGTGGATTCTTATGTATTTTTACCTGAATAAAGCTAATAAAATAGGTTTCAGAACTGTACCCTGTAGTAGTTTTTTTAGGGATTCAGGGTTAAATGCTAAAAATTGGAGCACGAAACAATGTTTTTTTTAAGTTTGATGTACAATAACTTTGTTAAATTGGTTAATAAGTACATAAAATCAACAAACATTAATTGTAGATAATTTAATTCTGAGAAAATTGATATAATCAAAGTCTAAAATAAAACAGAAATAAGTACCAACAAATCGATTTTATTCAGTATAATATACATTACTAGTTTTAAGCAAAATTAATCAGGTTGGGCCAACCGTAACGCACCTTTTTATAATAGATGTTCGAAAATGAGGCCATCATTATCAATACATTTTGCAGCACGTTTGTGTATTGCTTTTGTTGCGTTTTCTTAATTTTTCAGGACTTCCCTGTATCTGCACAGCCGAATCCATAATACGGGCAATTAATTCATCACGAGAATTCACTTTTGTCTTGTATACAATGTCTTTCATCCATCCCCAGATGCAATAATCCAATGGAGATAGATCTGGTGATCTTGGTGGCCAAGGGTGAGGCCCTCCACGACCAATCCAGTGTCCAGGAAATTGTGATGATTTAAGTAAGCAGAAAACGGCACGTGAAAAGTGGGGAGGTGCTCCGTCATGCTGGGAAGTACAAATTTTGTCTGAGATGTAAAGGAACATTCTCTAACAGCTGCGGCAACTCTTCTTGAAGGAAATGCATATAGAACTCAGCATTTAGGCGTCCAGGTAATATGAAAGGTCCAATCAGCCGATTGTGCAAAAGGCCACACCAGACATTGACGCTAAATCGGTGTTGAAAGTTTCTGTTCCACTACCTCATGTGGATTTTCTTCTGCCCATGAGTGTTCATTGTGCAAGTTAATTGACACCATCCTGAGTGAATTGTGCCTCATCCGTAAACAAATACGCTTGTAGAGTTGATTATTAATATTCAAAAAGTTGAAAAACTCCAAGCGAAGCGGACCATCCCCTAGCTTGTAGATGTTGAACCTTTTGGTTTATGAAACGGATAAAATTTGTTTCAATTAAATGACCTCCACACCGTTGACTGCGAAATCTCCTATCCGCCTAGAAATACGTTCGTGTACTTACACCTGGACTGCAATGAACAGCATTAATAACAATATCATCATCAAGTTGGACAGCTCGTTCATAATTGGCTCTAGTACTTGGTAGTGATCCTGTTTCCCGAAGAGTACGAAAAGTTCCTGAAATTTGTTTTGGTATCTGGAATCCTTCCTATTAGGGTAACGTAGTTCATATTCTTCTACAGCAGCTCTAACATTACCCATTACAGTAACCCAAAATAAAAAACCATATCAGTGTATTCCTCTCATGTAAATAAGTAAGGCATTTTTTCACTGAATAAACAATCAAATTATAACTCACAGAAAAATTGCATTTAATAACACGATTCACAGAACCCGATCTCCTGCTGTAGCTTGCAAAAACACCACTAATACACAGTTCTAACGTAACAGTACAGAATACCATTGTTGATCAGCTGTTATTCGTGCGTTACCAACTTAGAAATTAATAAAACAAAAAACTGCATTTCGATGATTAGTAAACAATAATGGGAAAATGTTTGCTTCATTTATTTTCGAACATTTGATGTAAATTTTTATTTAAAACAAAAATACAACGTAATAAAACATGATATTTTTATTTACAAACAAATTTATTTAACAGTTAATCTTGTTTTCCTCTCAATTTATCTCATCATTAAAGGAACAAACAATTTTGTTTTTTGTTTTATTTTAACTAAATACCGTACGGTATTTCTTTACAGCTAGTAATGTATTATACTGAATAAAATCGATTTTTTGGTACTTATTTCTGTTTTATTTTTAGACTTTGATTATATCAATTTTCTCAGAATTAAAATTCTCTACAACTAATGTTTGTTGATTTTATGTATTTATTACCAATTTAACAAAGTTTTTGTACATCAAACTTAAAAAAACATTGTTTTGTGCCCCAATTTTTTGCATTTAACCCTGAATCCCTCAAAAACTACTACAGGTACAGTTCTGAATACCTATTTTATTAGCTTTATCAGGTAAAAATACATAAGAATCCACGATATTTCTTACTTAATTAACCTTTCCAAAAGGTTCAGTATGGCTTTATTTTACTCTTTACCCAGGAATTCAGGCGAAATCTTTCGCTAGCTGTAACTCGCTAACGAAGCGTTTTCGGACCTATGTTTATATAACATTTTTTCATTATTTTTACTAGTACAATGTGCTGTAGAAGTGGGGGGAGAAACTTCATGAATCACCCTGTATATATATATATATATATATATATATATATATATATATATATATATATATATATACCTTTCAAAATTGTTGCAAATCTCATGGTTCTTACAGACTATCGCATAGGTCACACAAACCTCGCTCTTTTGGGGTCTGGTAGCTCGCCTCTGAGAATGAGTGTTTGGAAGGTTAAAGTAGATTTTTTGAATTTATACTTTTCTCTTAAATATGTGAGTTCGTATGGTTTAATTCCCTTTGAGAAATATCTATAGTAAAGTTCAAAATATGTTTACCCTTTGTGAAAATGTTGGTTTTTCCATAAGTTAATTATTTAAACTTACTTTCATTCTTTCAAATTGTATTCCTGTACTTTTATATTATTTTACTTGTTTTTACCGATACTGAATGTAAAGCCTAATATTTATGGCTCACACGCTACTGTTATATCCAGTAAAGAAGTACATTGTATGAAAGTGTCAAGTTTTATAATTAATTATTAATTTGCCGATAAAAAAAAACTGATACGAAGTATGGCTGTATCTCTGACTGTTTTTATTTGTTGAAAATAAGAATTTAAGGTGCTTTTTGTTAGCGTCCAAAATTTGACACTGGGAGATGGAAATATTTTTTGTTTGGAAAAATGAAACAAAAAACTTTTATATCTGAGTCAGAAAATAATATCGTCAAATTGCCGTTTCTTACCAATAGCTTGCAGCGATAAGAACTAATAAGCTATATATATATATATATATATATATATATATATATATATATATATATATATATATATACAAATAACGATGAGTGTAATAATCGCAATAATACTATTTATGAGGAAAATAATCAAAACTTACAATTAAATCAATTGAAGTTATTTCCACCATAAATGAATAAGTAATAAACTTAAAATCAATAAAATAAATATAGTCTATATTTTAAATTTACTCGTAAAACTAATTACTTCTCACTATTTTTTTGTCTTTATTAAACCATACCATATAGAAATCATCAGTTTTACAGTTGCTTGAAAATGTTTTGTCTCTTCATTTAATTAAGTACTTCTTAAGGAATATATGCCTAACATACACAATTGTTCATTTCAAAGTCTCACGCAGTATCCCTAACATACATCAACTTTGTATAATATAGTTCACTAATAAAAGTAAGTACATGCGGTGGAATTAAAACTACTAGTAAATGAAAAAAATGTATCTATAGTTTGATACAAACTTTATTCAAAATATTAATTTATTTAATTGATAATTACGTTGAATAAAACTAGTACATTTATTTTACTCAATACTACTTAATACCATTTATGCTTACTCCCATTAACACAATAATCTGAAAACTCATAAGCAGTTTAAATAAGGATAAAAGTAAGTCAAAAACCCAGTCGTTCGCTAGATCCGAGTGTTATTTGCTCACAATGAGAAATACAGAGTTTCCGCCTCTCATGATTTTCAAATTTCAGTTCTTGCTAGTCGGGAGTTTTAGACGTTCGATAGTTTCAGTTTCAGACGTTCGCTAATTCCGAGTTTTATTTCAACAGCTCGTTAATTCCGAGTCGGCAGTTTCGACTTTAAGACGCTCGCTAGTTTCAGTTTCAGACGTTCCCTAGTTCCGAGTTTTATTTGTCCGCACGCCTCTATATGATGCCTAATCATACCTCTGTAAAGTGTGTCTCTCTCACCGGCAGTGATGACCGTCAGTTGTGTACCAACCCACCCCCCAGTGTCGTGGTCGGGTGCTCCACAACTGCTCTACCCACGACTGGCTAGTCGCCAGGCTCCTCTGCCAATTATGCGACCTGGATTCTACCCCGCTTCTGCTTCCGATCGAGTTAGCATCGGGAAAAACAGAATTGCTTTGGGATTTATTTCGTTCCAATAACCCACTCGAGCCCGATTAAAACCCAGTGGGATATTTGCGATGAAAGAGTTCCAATATCTTTTGTTTGTTTTGGCACAATGTACCAACGCTGAACGAGAGTAATAATAATAAATCATTGAACATTTTATGTATCCAGGTACTTTAATTTTGTATTGGTCTATGGTATATATTTAAATTTTAATATCACCGGAAAAGAATAAAAATGGGATATACTTCATTGACACCTACAGTATCTCAGCGTTGAACCCCTAAATGTTATTTATAATATACTATTCAATAGAAAGTATAAATATTGGAACATTTAAGAACTAGTTTGTAACAGATATGAGGATGAACGCATTTTAATACGTATTTATAAACTAAAAATTATTTTAAATTGGAATTTATCTTCACTTACGTCTTAAATTGTAATGTCAGAATGAAACAATGAAACAATTTCATGCCATAAACCGAAAGAAGAATCCAGCTAGACACAGCTTCAATTTGTACCTGTGTTCCTTAAACGAATTACAAGTGGAGTGCAACTTCCGTCTACTCAAAAAGCCTCAAAGTGCTCTAAGAGGCGACGTTTAAGTAAAGTGTTATCGAATTACCAGGAGTCTAACCGCGTTGCTCTGAAAGCTCGCCCGGTTTTACCGTTTATGCCTGTTTGGACGACGTCAATTCTCTTCTCGAGTCCTTATAAAATACTGGCAACCCTGAACGTTACTTGTCCTTCGACATTTTTACATTACATAGTGAAACATTACTATAATTATTGGTAATAATCTACAACAAACACAGATATAAAGGTATTTGAATAAAACTTATGTCGATGCTTTAATTTTATGACCTTATATTATTATATTTTGTCAACTTCCATACTATATGTATATAGTAAAAATTCTCTTTCCTCTAATTTTAGCAGCAAACCAGATTCCATTTACAAAATCTACTTTAAAGAGTCGTTAACTGTTATTGATTGATTTTCTGTGTTATAGTTCACGTGTTGCAGAATGTATTAAAATGTTTAGAAATCCGATCATCAATAGTACATTATAAATAGGGAAGAGGGTAGGAATATGGAAAATCTTAGTTGGTGATTAGTGATACGGCTATTTCTCGTGTATACCAATAACTACAGATTCCACGTTTAAAAACAGGTAAGCTTGGAGCTAGGTAGTAACAAGTTCAATTATCAAATTGATATTACGTTTGCTTCTGAAGGAAAAAATGTTAGCTTTTTAATTTACATTACACTTAAAGCCGTTTTGTATTTGTAAATGTATTCTGTATATTTCTGGTGAAGTATATATGAAAAAAATAATTTAAAAACATTTAAAGTGTCTGTTTTCAATTTTAAAAATCTTTTGATTCAATGTCCAATACTCGCATTGGTATACATAATAATTTCCTCAATTCAGGTTTTTAAGATTTTTGAGTTTTTATTATTGTGTCATATCATTGACGTCAAAATTTATTTTCCACAAAATACCTTTAGGTAGTACATCTCACGTGGAGTAAGCGTTCAAACTCAGGAATACGAAAATATAAGTTGATATGACCCAAATAGTTTATGGAATTCGAAAGTGTAACTTTCAAAGAACAATCATTCGATAATTTCTTTCCAGTTTATTTTTGATAATGACGACAATGTAGAATATTTAAATACGTTTGCCATCCTAGGTATTATGGACATGACGTTTCAAAATCATCATCCAATCTTTTCCTAACGGAAGAAACTGACCTAACTATAAAGGAAAAACTAACCATAATTCATCCATTGATCGATACGTTTCTTGTGTTGTCACTTGCGTTTAGGATTTTATACACATATCACTCGTTGCGGTTCCCTACATAACGCTGTATTGTAGTATTATTGAGTTAGGTTACAATAACTGATTAAATGACATACTAATTGTATATTAAAGCAACACTGTTGTATATTAAAGATAGTTCTTGACATTGGTCACTCAATTTGTCATGAGAAGAATCGTGTATATAATGTATATGATGTGTGTGTGTCTATATATTCCTTATTTTGTTCAATAATATTTTGCTGTGGTAACAAAGTGGTCGATTAAAAGGCACAAAAGCATGTTCCACTCATTTTGAATTAATTTCTGCTTCGAAATGAGTAACGGATCTGTATAGCATTTCCTAATATTGTTTTCTCAGTATGAAGGCTAGATTAATGAAAAGATATTGAACGAGATCGCTTGTAAAAATCGCAATGTGAAACAACCAAGAATACCAAGAAAATTAACGACTAATATTATAATTGTAAATGGTAGTCATTCTATTTTCCGACGCAAAATTTAAAGTATTAATTAAGGATCCACTCAATATACACTTACGGTTTATTTCGGTTTAATTAGGCTGTTTTCACAAATGAAGAGTAAACGCCAATAAAATAAATGATATCATATGCAGGAAATTTCATTTATTTGAGTGATCTTAATAGAAAATTATGTGGGAACATGTTACGTTAAATTTTCTTTTTTATTTTGAAATAAATATAAAATCTCTGTCGTAAAAATATTTTGGTTTTAAATTAGTGCAAAACTATACTTGCTATCTTTTTTATCTTTAATATCAGGACTTACTCAAGACAACCTAAGAAGCATCTTTAGAGTTCGTGAATTATTTGAATAATGTGTTATCAATATGGAAAGATTTAATCCAAAAACACCAATGATCAGTTTTAAAATTGAGGGAGGGAATGCACATAAAACCCCTATAGGTCCATCCACCAAGAAAATATATAAAATACTACAATATCACATCAAAGCAATGTTGCAAGTAGCTTTAAAATACAATTATAAATTACAATGAATATACATAGAGAACAATAATTAATCGTTATAAGTTATATCATATGTAAATATAATATTTTACAGCTATTAAAAAGGAACATTTAAATATATATTATTCAAGAAATAAATTAATACACTAATACTTCTATTAACAGAGTAAATTATTTGAAACGCTATTTTGATTTCCCCATAACATAGGCCTAACATTTATACATTATTTAAACAGTTGATTCTTTTAAATTCAATAGCTCAGTTTTTACATGTATATTAAGAGGAGAGGGTATCAAAGCTATAGTGTATATATTAAAAACACCCTAAATATCATATATCAACTATTCCTCAAATCTTTTTCTACTGGTCTATAATGTTATAAGCTTGAAGGTTTCTTTTCTATGTTACCCATAACCACAAACACATAGTTTTACGTTAGGAAATTTTAAAACTAGGGTCATAAATACAAAACTACAAAACTTCCGTACTTATTCTTTATTGGTTATGTCTTTTCTATTTTTATTTTTTGTGTGTTAGGGAGGATTAGGCCTAAATTTCATTATTTGTGCTTAATCATGTTTACAACGTACATAAACGATATTTACTAATCGTCATACAATATTTAGAAAATTTGAATTAAACAATAAAAACCAATTTAATTTTTATTTCTGGGGAGGTGATTTATTTGTTTAACCAACTGAAAGAAATGCTGTATCTAGATTTGGGATTAAACAGTTACTATCAATTTATCTCTGAATTTACCTTTTTATTAGTATGGGTGGAGGTTTACCACTTAACTTGGTTAATTAATTTGAGAAGCTTTGTATATTTGTAAATTTTTATTACTGATCTCTCTATACATCACCCCATTAAATATTAAAATATTTACAAAAAGTACACAATATTTTATTGCAGGGTAAATAACATAAATCTACACCTCTCTCGCGTCATATTGATTTACAGCTATCAAGAGACCTTTTACATTTCACATAAAAAGATCCATTTATTAGTTTGTAAAACGTTGATTAAGTAATGCTCTTAAACGCACTACTAAATCTATAAAATAAAAAATTAATCAATATTCGTAAAATAATATAAACTTAAGAAATAAAATTTATATTTGTTGTTGAGTAGTAATATGTATGAAGAGCTCAATCTCGTCAAAAATGTCATTTCACGTCGCAAAAACCAGAACAGGGCATTTTCATTATTGTATATTTTAGAAAAGTACAACATCGTTAATAAATTGTAATTTTCCAACGCACATTATTAGTCGTACTTAAGTAATTGTCGAGTAATGTTAAAAAAATATATATATATATATATATATATATATATATATATATATATATATATATATATATATAAAGATACGTATGACTGATTATATTATTTTACGTAATATCATAATTTGGTTTAATTTTTTCATACGAATTTAAGGAAATTTACAAAAGGATTTATAAATATTAAAAGTTATGCCTTTTTGAAATTTTATTATATTGCTTTTAAAAGTCACTACGTCAAAGAGTTTTCTGTTTTTGTATGGTTTATGAAAGGAATTAAATAGATTAGGTAAGAGAAAATGTACCTGAGCACATGCATGCATTAATAAACGCTATCAATTCAAAGAGAATGTGGAATTTTGTGCCAATTTAAAATTGCTCATTTTTGCCCTTTGCCATGCTGCTTGATTTAAATCCATCCCAATCCAAAAATTTACTGCGTATGCAATATTTACTTTGCAAAACATAAATTCATGGGATGCCCGGGGAAAATCCGGGGAAATGGGTTTTGTAAGAGACTCGTCGCCGGTTAAAGGGAGGTGTGAGGTTTCTGGGATGGAGGAGGAATATAAGACTTGGGGAAGATGCGCTGAGGAAGGAAATTGCTAGCGTAAATCTTTACCCCACCCCTGTACCACCCTACACACACCTCCGACGTTATTTCGCTTAATGGGCTCTAGCGCTCAACCTGCAACCTCCTAATACAGATACAATGCCACCTTACTTCAAGTGCTTCTTTGGAAACATGGCCCATGTTGATGTTTGTGTTCCCGTAGTTTTCTGAGAGTCTGGCGATTGACATGATCTACTCAGCTCACGACCTCCTCCTATTGGCTGTAGTCGGCACACTGGCCACTACACTTATTCTACAAGTGTTGTCAAATTCCTATTCGGGTTTTTAACGCTTCTGTGATAACACTATTTTAAAAATTGAATTTAAGTGAGAAACGTTCATCAAAAGTATATTTTGAAATGAGCATTGGAAAATTCCCGGTTTAAATGGTAAACAACATTAATATTTAACATTTTTGTTTATTCGATTGATTCATTAAAAAAATTATTCTATTACATGCTCGTAAAGTATACATATTTCATTCTATTTCAAAATTTTCTTCTCTCTCTTTCGTATTCTATCAATAAATATAAAACATTACAGATAGCATGGCTAGATCCACTATGCAGTTTTAAAATTAGAATGTACATAATATTTTTTATGTTTTTTTATGGAATACGAAAAAGATTGAAAGAAACTATTTCAATTTCCCTAAAGAGAAATTTTATGTAAATGAGAGAGGACATGTCTATAATTTGGTATAATTATCTTATTTCTTAACGATTACACGGTCACAAGAATACAAAAGGGTAATGAATAATGAAAAAGTTATTATCATTAATTTATATGTTAAGCAGCATAAAACTGCTATAAAATGTCTTGTATCACTCCAGATAATCCTCTAAAATTAGTTGATACTCAAACACGGAGGATGAACGAAGGAGCAGTAATAAAAAGATAACAAAAGCGATATATGAAGTCCTTTTAGGAAAAGTTTAATTAGATTACGATGTATAGTTATTTTATTTCTGAGATACAATCAAGCGTGAAGGGCTAAAGAATATTTATGCCTGCAAAAAATGTAACTCATGTTTCAACGGTTCAGACGTAGTGATCATAATACAATCGTGGTAAACATACAAGTGTTTTTGACTTTTATAACAGGCTGACTACATTTATTTTGCTGGAAGTCAGAATGTCCACGCAGCCAAATGCCACATACGCCGGATGTTTACCCCTTTATTTATTCAACTAATTTAACTGAATAGCCTTGTTACTGAAGTTGTATTGATAGTTGAGCTCACGCCCTGTCGCGCCTGCGGCCCTACGTCTTCATCTCGGGGCCATAACTTCTGATTGGCCACTGACGTCAGATGTCACTCGTGACGAATGTCTATCAGTAGAGCACATGTTGGTCCCTTGCCAACTGCTGGGCACGAAATCTATTTGTTAGGCTCTCCTTGTTCTCAGCTTTTCTGATCAAACCTGTAGTTTCAGTAAAAAATACAATTTTAAACTTATGTAGGTGCCTACTTAGTTATAGATACACACTCATCATTGATATTATTTTTAATGTTGTAAAAATGCTGCTTTCATTATTATTATATTTTTAAGTGCATCTCGTATTGTTCTAAGCACACCTCATTTGTGCTTGTGCATTATAAATTTCTCTTGATAACATTGCATGTGTTTTCTTGTCTTAAATATACGATAGTTTTAGATAATGCCATCTTTGCTGTTTTTCTCTGTAAATAGTTGTATTTAGAAATAAATAAATAAGTATTAGAGGTAACATCAACATATATAAGGATAGCGTTAGCGATTATTTTTACATTGGGCATATGGGTAACAATTATCGCAACAAGAAAATCACGGAATATATAAATTTGCAGTCAAACTTATACACCCATAGGGGATTCAAAAATGTATCATATTAGCACATGTAGCTTAATTATATAAACACATACAATATCATTTAGCGACTTAATATGTAGATCTTTATTATATACACACTAATAAGAAACCAATTTAATGAAGAGAAATGTTAACGTATCATTTGGCAAGATATGTCGAAATATGTTTTATATGCAGACTTCAAATTTTTCTTGTAACCATATTTCTACAAGAAAGAGTCCTAATGGTGTATCAACTTCTTTTTTGGTGGATTTTATTTTTTTTATTTTTCCGTTGGACATCTCAATAGTGGAATAAGCTATACATTTCAAACGTCGCACGAACTATTAGCGAAAGCTGTTACGACCAGTGGTTTGGTGGACTCCTACCTGGTTATTAATAGGCGTGCAATAATAAACGACTGACGTACATCTCTATATTTGGTAGTGACTGTCTAGCCCAATTTGAATATTTCCCAAAGAAAAGTTACGGTTTGCTCTCTGCCATGTAGGTATAGGCTGTTAGTAGGTCGAGTACTTAAACCAGTGTAGCAAGTCATTTACCTGTTTGTACTTTGGTGTAACTGTACAATACTTTTGAGGGTATATAAATTACAAAACATGAAAGTTAAATACTTGCAATATTTATAAAACGTTTTGAGTCCTAGCGGGCCATTCCCATGACATGACAAAAAATTAGTAATCACTCAAAAAGTATATTTATAAAATGTAGTAATGATGTACTAAGTTTTATTGCTTTACCTGTAATCTTCCAAGTCAATGCAGGAACTTTTTACACCTTGTATATACTTACAATGTAAACAAACATATATTGTATTTATGTAATTTACAGATGACGTATATTATACAAACAGGTATTTTTACTTTGTCGGGTTTAATAATAGCGGTTTTCTTTACAAGACTTGAGAATATTTTTTTGTCTTGTGCTGAGTCAATACCGAATTTAAAGGTCATCTCTTTAACATACTCATACATTACTAACTATTAATCCTATTTATCGACCATTTGCTAAATATTTTTTGTGTAAAGATCCATCACTTTTATATCAATCCCTTTAAATAGATTTATACCTGTTCCACTGACCATATCCGAAGGAACTACAACTGTTTTGCTTTTCTTATCCAGAAGATCCTCTTTACCGATTTTATCACTTATCTTGTCCTAAATCTCCCATTGGATATCTTGTTCTGCAGTATGAACTTTGGAAAACCCGTCTTATGCAGATACATCTCTGAAAAAAAAAAAAAAAAATATTTCACTGTCATTGATGTACAACTTTAATGGAAATATGTACTATTACAAACCTCAATGCAAGTTCAGTTTAGTAATAAATGTTGGCCTAATGAGACTGTTTCTATAAACATTAAAATGTTATAAAATACTATACATAACACTTAAATTGGTAAACTAGTGGTCAAATTGTTTAGCAAAAGTGCATGTGCAAAATGGTTCAATAATATAAATTAATTAATTAATATCTATTGTTGTAAATGGAGGAATAAAATCCAATGTTTAGATATATTTACACGGCTTGAAAGTACTTTTATACAAAAATGAATAGATAGCTGAGTTTTAACGTTAATGACAAACTAACCAGTAGAGCCACAACTACGGGGATTATATTAGAATATAGCTAGTTCATTTCTGTGTTTAGATATATAAATTAATAAATTTACAAACAATATCTTCCAGTTTTCACGTCAAGAACAACACTCCTTGTTCTTAGTGCTGTTCAACCGAACTTGAAAATTCATAACTTAAAAACTTGTGATCCGATTGAAACCAGATTCTTATACATGTGGGAACATGTGTACTGTTTTATTATGTAGTTTTAAAATTATATAGAAGAACGTTGTTATTAAATCACCATCTTAGCTGTTTTTTGTCCGGGCATAAAAAATATCTATGGAGCTTTTAATGTCAATATTTTGGGCGTTTAATCATGTAAACCACTATTTAAAATGTTAAATTTTTAACACAAATTTAATTGAATAGGTTTTGTTAATTTAGAGCGGCTGACAGCTGCTCGTTTGAGATCGGACTGCCAAGTCAAAACCGCCTTGCCCAGGCGTTGTGTACTGCAAGTCTACTTAAGATACACATTTTCAAGATCAAACCATGCTTCCATAATTCTTGTCGTGCCGCATGGCCATTACGAGTTGATGCAGCACTTGGACCTGAACACAGAGAATTAGAGACACTCCTACCCTGTAAATACTACATAGTTGGACTCGTTGGTTGCTTTGTGGTCTCTGAATGGTCTCTGAGATATCAATAAAGGCTGTATGTAAATTGGAGTACAGTCCGCAGTAGCCGGTAAATAGTGTTTGTGTCCCGACCGTGTTGCGCCTTCGCATCGCGTGGGACTCAATCTACGATCGGACAGCTCTATTCATTTCTTCATTACGCACTTGAAGAGGAAAAAATGTCGTGAGGTTGTATGGTATCAGTTGAAAATATTCTATTGGAATGATAACGTGTCATTAATATGATTAATTGGAACAATATTTCATCATTTTGAGAACTTTCCTCTTTTGTTGTGGCGTTTACTGAATTTTGTCAGTCAACAACTCAAGTTTACCTATAAGTAAGGTAATAAAAATATCAACCAGTAAAAATAAATTATAAAACACCAAATTTTAAACCAAAAATTAAACTCTGAGACGTTGCTCAGTTAAGGGAAAAAACGGGGAATAAACTCTTAAACATTTAAAAATAATTAGCTTTTTCAAATGATTTCTGGAATGTAATATAAATTTAGAAATTGGATTTTCAGTGCTATAATTTTTTTTAATTTTTGGTTTTGTAAATTTCAACTGAAAAAGAATTGTAATTAAAATGGCAATGCAACTGCTCGACACGCAGCTTGCCAGTATTTCTGAGCCTGATTTATTTTTATTTGCATTTCTATTCTTCACAACGTGTAAGTTAATTTACTATAAAGTTACTCTAAATACACGATGCTATACATCATGGTGAAATCAAACTTATAACACAAGAGATTTGTTCAATTAATTAGGTATATTAAGTAGTTTTATTTTTCTGAAAGAAAAGAATAAAATTTGCATCAAACAATTGTCTAAATAAGAACTTTAAGTCACTATGTGCCTTTTCGGATTAAAAAAAATGGAATGTAAGATGATAAAGTTGGTTTTATGTTGGAATAATTTGTTTTATAATTTTATACGAAATTCTGGTCGCTGCCTTTAAAAATATGTTCTGGTGATGATAGAAGAAGTGGTATTGATGCATCATTTAGAATCATCCTACAAACAGGCACAAAAACAGTTGAAAGTAATTGTACGAAATTCATAAAATATGTATATAAAAATGAGTTTTGCAAATGTCATGTTAAATAATACATTGGTTCTCTCGAAACTGAGATTTTTTCTTGAATTAAAAAACCAATGTAAACTTCTTTATATCAATTATAAAAATAGGTAACATTCCCTGAAGCTATACCCAATTCTGAAAAAACTCACATTGTTATCATCAGCCGTTTTTATTTAGTTGAAATACAAAAATTGGATACAATGTCCTACTTTAAAACTCCTGTATCAAGAATATATTTTCTTCTTCTCCAGGGAGATAATTTTCAAGAGGTTCGACTTTAAAATAAAATATTTATCGACTGAAGTACCTCAAATACCTGATGATGTCTTATTACAGCCAAAAAGGAATTATAAAAGTTTAATGAGTGGATACCTTTTCGTAAAATGTATTGAATTTAAAATATACAGGATAATTAAAAATAAGATCACCCCAAAAATATGAAATGGGTGGGAAGGTAGTAAAAAAGGGATATAATTTAATAATAATCATTAAGTTTTATAAAGAATTGCTACGTTGTAAAAATGTTTTTTAAATAGTTAGTATATTATGAAGCTTGTTTTTATCAATTGCAACAAAGAATATTAAATAAAATATAATGTACTGTGAAAAATCTCAGCAACTGTTTCTGTTTGGGCTGGACTAAACGATGCCCCTTAAACTATAATCTATAGACTGCAACTCCATGTCATGAGCAAAATGTTTTCTTTTTTCATCTTTTATATTATATCTCCAAAAAATTATATAGAATTAAATAATTTAAATATTAGAACATCTAAGCCGAAAACCAACTGCACGACCTTAAGTTATAAGCTTATTTCCTCATTCATAGTTTGCATATTTTGAGTTTACATCACTAGTTTATATTTGTATATAGCATTACGGTATTTTCGCATATTAATTGTTTTCGTTGTATGTTTTATATTTATATTACATAATTATATACAGATCATAAATTGGAGATTTAATATTTATTTTTTCTAGAGCAATTTGATATACGTTTTGACTATAGCTACTACTGTTATATGATTACAAACTTTTTGCCTTAATACCGTAGCGTCTTGTGTTTTTGGACTGTCATAATAACGATATGCAGTTCAAGTACACTCAATAAAAGAAATAGTTATATCTCCCGGCAGGCAAATGAAAAATTGTAAATTTCATATTGTACAAGTAAATCGGTGTTTAACTGTAACATTTAGATGGCGAATTCGAGCCAATAAATACTTAAACTGTAGAAGAATGTTATATTTTTATGTTTTAAGAAATGCATAGAGCCAGTGAAAAAAACGCTACCCACTTCAAGCCTAAATGACGTCCGTTACTCTGCGATTAATAGTGAAGTGTGGAGAATTACATTCAATTCCTTATATAGAAATGTTAAAATACCAAACGTTACGTACAATAGTAATATCAATCACTATATCACTACTGATAGTGAATAAATATATATAGTCTACTATTGGTAGTTTATATCAATAAAGTTTTTCTGAGCAAAAACTAACAGTAAATCTACCGTACATACTTTACATAAATGCTGAAATTTCGCCCTTCAAAAGGAAAAAATGCCCTTTTTGTTTACAGCGATCAGAAATAGGTTCGTTTAAATGCTGTTAAACGAGATTGAAATGTGAATACAAAATATTATGAAACAAGTCTCCTTTATAAATTTCTTCTAATTGCAATGTACAAACAGCTTTATGTTACATATTTTTATGTAATCGTTTAATTGCAGGATTAACCTTATCAATTTATAATTAAATACGATATTACCACCAAGTAGGGTGAAATAAAAAATTGGCCATTTTGAAACATCGGAGTACCGAGGTGGAGAGGAGAACTGGTTGGACTCGGCCTTGTGCTTGTGTTTGTTGTTTATAACAGTGCCTCGGCATGTATTTACGACCGCATGATATCTCTGTCCGACAAAGGCAGCGTATGCGGCGCGGCGGCATGGCACAGTATCCAGATGTCAGCGTTTGTTTATAGGGTCCGGCCCGGCAGCCATCTTGGCCAAGATTTAAGGCACGAGGGGTAGTGGGAGAGGCCGTTAACGAGTCTATTATTGGCTACTAAATATCGAGCCGACACTTAACTACTTGGCCGCGTGGACGGCGGACGACGGGCGCGCCGACACCACCGTGGCTCACTTTGATTGTGTCCCATAATGGGTCTATTAGTTCCCTTGTTTTAGTGGCAAACTTGTATCTGAAGGGATGTGGAACTTGGAAGTGAACTGTAACAGCAGATTTACTGCTACCGTTCCTTGCTCAGGGGGGAACTAGAATCTCTATTCCTTAATTATTAAATTAGAAAAAAATTGTTTTAATAAATAACGGCTAATAACTGTTCAACAATATGCCCAGCGAATAAAGCTTCTGTTTTGGAGAATTGAGATGTCGAGACCTCAAATTGAAATTTTCAATCCTGCTCCTAGCTGTAACATTTTTGGTTATATAATGATTATGTACAGGCAAACCAGTTATTTTTGTTTTCGAAGACATAAATTTGAAAAATAAGTTCAATTGAAATAAGTAATAATCCAGTAGTAATGAGCAAAAAAAAATTTTTTCTACGTGAAAGTTTAAACGAATACAGGGGGTATTAAAAGTACCACACGGGCTTGATAATTCCCGAACGATTACAGGTAAAGCAATAAAACTTGGTACATCAATACTTCACTTATAAATCTACTTTTTAAGTAACTAAAATGTTTTTCTCCAATCAGGAGGATGGCACGTAGACAGTTGGAAAGAAATCTTACAACGTCTCTCACGTCTTTCAATGAAGATATATTTCTTCTTATTTCGAATGTTACAATTAGATTTGTCAATAAAGCAGTATCGCATAATGAAAATTGATTTAAAAAAGGCTTGCATCAACAACAATCAGTTACCTTCACAGCCGTTATAGGGCTAAAACGTAGATACATGCGTGTGGACCCTAAGAGAGGCAGTACGATAGTAACATTTACTTTTTTAACACGAGGTACAGAGAAACATTTTGTGTTTTGTTGGTTTAACGTAGAGGGGAATACACCCTGTTACTGCTAGACTTAAGCTATCTTAAAGTGATACTTGAAGCCACAACAAATTCATAGAGACACGGCATGTCTATACTTAATTTTCCTCTAACGCGGGACTAAAAAACACCTAACAAGAGTCTGCAGATAACCTAAGCAAACCCTTATTGATCAATGCATTGACATTGATGCTTAATTTATCAATGATTTTATATGTTTTAACTAGACAAAGTAATCACATAATCATTAAATATCAAAATATATATCTTAGGAAACTTTTTATATTACTTAAAGTTGGAAGTTGTAAGAAGTTCACTCATAAGAAGACATTCTTTGCAATTTTACTAAAAAAAATAAACTTACAGAAATTGCCATAATTCCCACAAACTCAATTTATTCTTTAAGCGTAACTGTACTATCGGTCAGAAAAAGAATATAAACTTTTAAAAGACTTAAATGAGCTGCTGGGTGTATTCAAATAAATTAGTGCTAAATGCTGCAGACAGAAATGTACCATTATACAGGCAATCAGGGCTTTCAAACCTCATAAAATCTCAAAATGAAATGTTTTTATAATTTTCATTATAAACGTTGCTTTTGAGAGTTGTTTGTGTCCTGTCTATACGAGGTTTTAATAATCACAAGTATAAAAGAGATAAGTTAACAAAATCTCACTCGTCTAATCGTATCACTGGGGTTTGTAGCTGTTTATGATTCTATGTCTTTAATAAGTCTTTATCTAATACAATCCTGACAGGCGTTTAGATATAAAAGTGCTGGTATTAAAGGTTTTTTATATTGAATATTACGTTTCTACATTTCATTCTCTACACAAATATACAATTATTATAAGCGTACTTATTATTATAGAAAAGCAGGTCTATACGTACTAAGCATAAATCATAAATTACAAGCTGATTTTCCTTGTTTCGTACAGGTCAATTTTTAATTGCTAGCCTACAGTGCCTGATCACCATATGCATATAATCGGACTTAAATCTAGTGAAATTGTAGTTTATAATCATTCGTATTATAATAATACTTCAACCGAAATGATAGCTTTCACATCCATTAGAATAAGTAGTGTAATTTTTCTGCACAAATTATAACAATATTTATAACTGAAAAGGAACTAAATATTTATTAAATTATGCTGTCATTAAGTGATATTCGCCTATTCATACTTACATTTTGATACCTTAACCTAAAACATTTAGCTTAAGCTGTTTAACCACAAAGGAATTTTGTGGTTATAATTAACTGGTGCTAAAATCAACATTCACATTGAATCTACCCTTCCCACTATAGCTACGTCATGTGTTGAAGCCTCGGTAGAATCCATTTATTTGATCGATTACAATATATTATTATCATTTTAACTGAAAAAAATTTGATTACCGCCTTTTTGAGAGAGTAAGTATTATGAATTATACACATCTATAAACACAGTATACATGAATATTGAAGAGGTAACATATGAGTATATACAAAGTGTAAACTCTAACCTTATAACCCCTAATTTAATATTAAAAGTCCATATAAACATTTGAATGCCATGTTGTAAACAAAGGCAAGATATTCGATTTTGCAAGTAACAAACAATAACAGTTGTTACAAAATAGGGCACTTCATAAATATAAACAGTTTAATCATTATGGTTAAACACTTTTTTATAAGTACAACCTTACATGTTGCAAGACTCGAACTACCTCGTTTTCGGCAGAAAATATTCACATTCAATTTTAGAAATAGTACGGAAACTTAAACACACTAGAGACGCCATAAAATTATGACTTTCAATAAACGCTATATCACAATTTAAGAGGTGCTTTCATAATCTAGTATCAAAGTCATTTACTCGTTCGATACCGATGCGCCGCAACGCCTCCGCGGGGTTAAAAACACACATTGCCCGGCCATTACTGGACAAGAGGGCGGTGGTGGCAGTGGCTGCGGGCCGTGATAACAATAAATTGAGGAAGAGCTGGGTAGGCAGTACGTCATACTTTAATTATCGGACTATTGCACCCTTATCAGCCCATACTGGCCGGAGTGGGATTAACCCTTTGTTTCGACCGGATTAACCTGACCGTCCCCCGCCAGTTCAACGTCGCGACGCCCCACGGTGCCGTCTACTGCCTCACCCTACCGACGTACGATCCCGGACACGTACTCACTACAAGAACTTACCGTTGAATATCATTACTTCAGAGAAAATGTAACTTTGCAAAATGTAAATGAAAATATTTCCATACTTCGCTAAGTATTTATTTGCATGACATATCTGGAGAGTGTCAGAGACGGTAGTCCATTTTAAATGTGTAGGCACCTAACCAAGGCCTTCCTTAAATATGTACAGACTCTCTCCTCTAGGAAAATGTATCGATCATCAACCAAGGTAATTTTTATTTGGATCATTTGGGAGAATATCGAAAGTGTTAAAATATCAACTGATTAATTTCTACTCATATCATATATATTGTTAGCTTGAAAACCAATCGTCAGACAGTATCATTCTCCAACAACAAGCTTAAGAGACTGAAATTCGTCATTTGCGTGCCTTAGGGTTAGTTTTAGATGTGTGTCAAATAAAATATTATATTTGTGAAAAATTATCGTTTGATATTTTTATTTATTTATCATTTTTAGTACACTCTAATATCGACCCATACCAAAACTGTCCCGCCTAACGACCTATTACATTCCTAATGGAAACTCCTCTATTTTACGAAAGACATTTCTTAATAATAAGGTTTACTTACAAGTACAAATCGACTCTCGGCTTCTAATAAAAAAAAATACAATGCTGGTTTTTCATTATAAATGAGTCCATTGTTGGTTCTCATTGAAGTTAAATTTAAAGTGAGAATAACTTTTTATCATTTAAAAGTACTTGATTTTTTTCAAAACAGTGCGATCTTTTAAAGTGCGAGTGGTAAGTGTTTTGTGCAACGTAACTTAGAGGGGAAAGAAACAAATGCAAAAACTTAAACAAAAAATCTTATCTCTGTCCATTTTTATTTCTACACCAATACAATCGGTGATTTTCTTAAGCTTTTAAAATATTTATTTCACGTTTTATGGATTTTATTTTTGCTAACGTTATTATCTGAAGAAACAACTCCTTCCTTTCCAATTAATGATGGTTAACTGTTATAGAACAAAATAAATGCCAGAAAAAACAGAAATTATTGCTAGATATGAAAGGACAACTCAAACGTTCAATACTGTTTCCTTGTTTGTCAGTATTTTTATAATAAAATAATCGACTTTTATGTTTTGAATTCAATGCTTTTGCAGTTGATTTGTGGAAATGTGAGGAATTTGGAATTGTCACTTCATAACAGCCTCTCATTCTATATATTTTATCTCTAATATCAATAGAGTTATTGATTTTTCACCAAAATATATTCTTTAGTATCGTTAAATTACTCAGTAGTGAAGTTGTGTACTGTTTTAGTGGATACTGAACTAACATCTTGACCACGTTCAAAGCCTCAGAAAGTGAAGCGTTCGCTCGTATCCATCAAGCTGCAGATGAGTAAGTATGAAAGGGCCAACAAGCCAAGGTACCCCTACGGGCTTCAAGGAGATACGGTAGCGATACGACATAATATATTCAAAGAAAGTTGGACCCGGACCCTGCCGGGGTATTGTCATACGGCTCTCAATGCCTGTCACTGTCCCCTAGGGGGTGCTCACTGCGATCGTGCTGCCAGCGATTTTTTAAACGAATAGCCTCTTCTAACTCTAGCGGAATTCAGAAGTAAAGACGAAAGCATGCGTTTTGATTTCCAAGTGGTTGTAAACAAGCAATTCTTCGAAATTATCCTAAGACATTTGTCGCTAAAAAATAATATTTTTACACGTTATTGTATGTATTTTGTAGACGCTAGATTTCCCTATTTTGGAATACTAATAATGATAACTTTACAAAAATTCCTAGAAATATTATTTTACTATTTCAGTAATAAAGCATTATATTATTGAATAATATTATATGCGTACGCAACAGGTTTTTAGCGCAATTGGTTGGCATTAATTATCCTTTGTCAAGATCGTCAAATAACGTAAAAATTTTAAATGAATATTTGAAGTAAAGTGAGAGTAAAATCCACCTTTAGTTTTGTTCTATCGTTGGTATAATGTTCATATACACCAGGCGAATCTTGAGAAGATGAATTAAATAAACGTTTTATTCATGTATAATGGTTTCAATTTAACAGTATAATTAAAACTGTCTTGAGTACACAAAACAATAATATAACTAAATATAATTCTATCTGGATCATTCTAAGACGAGGCTCATTATCGTCGACGAGACTGGATCATTATCGTTGATATTGCTTAAAGGCCGGGCTGAGTGTTGCAACTATAGGCTACTACTGCATGGACGCCAAATATGAGTATGAAGATATTTCAGACGAGAAATCGTTGACTATAGTGATGATGATGCTGATCAAGAGAAGATGATGATTGAGACCACGAGATCCAGTGCAAAGCGTCGGCATCATACATCAGTTGTATCAAGTGTGCATCAAAAATTATATTAGAATATAGCATGTACTGTTTACAATACCTAGTACTTCCAAAAATAAACATTTCTTCTAAGCACCCTACTGACTCAAGTCTCTTGCGACCGAGTATTTTCTAAGTTGAAACCAATCAAAATCAGATTTAGATCGTCTTTGACAAACGAAAATTTGGAATCTTTACTGTTAAAGCTCTCAGAAGCTTTTATTTTGATCGCCATAGATCTAGACACCGTTATTGATTATCTTTGCCAGTCCAGCTCCGTTTTTTAAAGACTTCTAGAGATTTAGTTTATAGTTTCAGTAAATGAACATTACATTTGTGAATATATTTTTTACATTATCTAAGAAATTAACACGTAATAATAAAGTTGGTAACTTTCTTTCATATGTATATAATGTAAAATTGACTCGTCTTAATTTTCTATGTGCGTTATTTTTCCAAAATTACACTAATTATGTTTCAACTGCGCATCTGTCTATTACTTCTTTTCCCTAATAGACTATAAATATTTGAAATGGATTAAATTAACATTAGAATATAGAAAACAAGCATTATCTCTCAATAGACTACTCCTACCTGATCACGCCAAATGCTGAACATCACCAACATCCATGAATGTTTTTCTTTTCAGTCGATGAAGATGAGTGACCCGGTCTTCACTAAGACATATAACTTTTTCCTTTTGGATAATCCTAATAAATCCATTTTTTATCTCTAGTCACTGTGCGATGCAGAAAACCTTCTCTTCCTTGATTCTGGATTATTTGTGAACATATGAACACTCGCCTTTTGACCTCTCTTGGATTCAACCTGTGTGGTATGTCATTTCCTTGTTCCGGATCAAGCCCATGGTTTTAATTTGTACAGAAATGGTTTTTTCGAGTTATTCCCAATGTTTCCGCAAGTTCTTCTTGTGTTTTGCTAGTATCTTGTTTCCGATATGTTATAAAATTACTCATCTTTAAAAGTGTTTGGCGTTCCCTGGCGTTCTTTATCTTCCTTGTCAAAATCGCCATCCTTGAACTGCCTTGAAACTATTCGAATGCACGATTTTGGAGTTTTAAAAGAGTTAAGCAAACTACCCCAAAAACCACACCATAACTTAAATCGAATGTTAAGGCCAAGGTTACACCAAGATCCCCCCCCCCCGTGGTTACTGTTTCACTGGATCTTGGCAGGAGTTTAATCCCCCTACCTCCCCCCCCTTCACAAACACAAGCCTAAGAATTACTGTTTATGGTATGCTTACAACCTGAGAAGTTTCAAGAGAATATCATGCCGTGCTCCAGAGCAGCTGCATTAGTAAAACTCTAGAACTCCGTGTAGACTAAAAATATCAAGATAGTGAACACACAACACATTTTATTGTATGTGTGATCAAATATAATAATATAGCGATAAATGATATGAGATATTTTAAACACATTCATTAATAAAACCACTTGTAAATCATAATTATATTACTCTACTTAAAACTCAGTGATCACTCAAAATGTAGGTTCCTCTGTTTTAAACACAGGAATTTGAAAATTTTTAAACGTTCAGAATGCATAGAACCGCATTTTTTCATATATATTTGTCAGAGTTATTCCACGAAGCTTGGAAAATGACCTTCCTCTTTTAATATTTTTCTAACTCCAGATTCCAGAAATAAAATATTTGAAAGCATCAGATTCCAGACGCTGCACTAAGAGGAAGATGAATTTGGAGGTAAACTCAACATTCACATGAAATCAAGCCTCCCCACTAAAGCTACGTTACGTGTAGAAAATGCAGATTTAATTGTTTCCTTTTTATCAATGTATTGATTACATTTTATGTAATGCAAATTATGTTCAAATCTTCTTCGAGTGTAATTTTCTTAAGTTATAAATTGTTGAATAAAACCTCGTTCTATTAACTCATATCTCATATACATATTATTGTATATAAAATACCATTCTTATTTTTAGCAGTTTTTATTCGGCCCTATTACATAAATGTCTAGCATTCTGAGACTAAATAACTTGAAATTATTATGTAGTGAACTCTATGCATTTGTAATAGTTTCTGTCAACAAGGAAGGTATTTTAAAGGGCAATTACCCTGAAATAAAATACTATCGAACTAAAAACCTATTGCACCATCTTAACAAATGATTACTTAGCTCAGACAGTGCAACATAAACATGAACACGAGAAACTTCTTCACATTCAACGTTTTATCAATGCCTAGCTAACTGTTACTTACTACAGTGACATGTCAGTATAAAATTATTTTTAGATTGTATAAAATACATTTTAATAGCTCTAAACTTTCCAATACCGCTGAGATCTGTGAAAGGTGTCGTTCCTTCGTAGCTAATTCAGCTGCTTTTCCCACACCCAACAGTTCTTTCCCTAAGTAAAAACCCCCTTCCCTCTAAAAGTTTAGAATTATTTACCTGTTTTACTGTATGTATTTAATTAAGTTTATTGGTTTTTGTTTTAAATATTTTTTTAATTCATAGATTGCCTTGCAAGGTATCCTTTCTGAGAATATAAGAAATAAAAATATATTGTGTTTACTCCACGAGGAATTAGAGGCGTCAAAATACAGGTCAAAATAGAGTCTGTTGATAAACATTTGAATTTTACAGTATCAGAGGTGTTGGTATGTCATGAAGAAACGTTGGAATGGTTTTTGTATTTGATTTTTACACTTTTAAATTAAATAAAGTTTAAGAAAACTACATACTATGTTAAACAAAATGCTAAAGGAAATTATTCTTTTTGTATACAAATATGTCATTCTTTATCCATTTTTCATATCCATACTTAAAGAATAAATAACTTTATATTTAACAGTTTTTGTTGTGCCTGATTCAAAGTTGTCACTACATTGAAATTTAATTGCGTACGTTCATCTTCTAAATGCAGTACATGATGTCAAAAATACATATCTTTCCCTTTATTGTGCCTGATTATACGAGTACATCAACACTAATTTCTGCCTCAAATTCCTGCTGCTCCAAGAGTAATAATAGAGTATCTACGTCTCATTCCCTGTCTTCAGAAAAGTGTCTTAAATTGCTGAGACCTTAATTTTATTTATTTTTTATCCCAACCAAAAACCGATTTGGGCAAATGTAAAAATATCAGTAGAATATACTTCCCGTTCATTCATTGTATTGTAAAGCAAACATTACATTTAGGGACATCAGAACTTTGAGGGTGTCTTGATATCTCGAGTACAGAGTGGCCAAAATAGATACTATCGACCTCTCAGGCAAAGTTCTGCAGTTCCCATCAGATCCACAACCCAGAATGTGGCTGACTGTGGTTGGAGCTGCTAAAATTGTTTTATAGCAGTTACTCGGGAAACTGTCATTTGTATTATTGCTTTTAGTATGTTCCGTATACCGAGAGTCCAAAAAAGCTTATCCCACACCCTATTACTATGTGATGGGGTATACACGAGTGCATTAAATCTGAGAACGCTTATAAGCCTAAAACTGTTTTTTGCTGATGTGATTGGGTTCTCTAAGAAAGGCAAATAATACTCCGATGGTTGGGTTTTTAACGCCTTCATAAAAGCTTGTGAAGGAGTCGTAATAAAAAATTATGTATGGATGTCCTTCAGTGCTTTAAAGGTTAAGAGGAGAAAATGGGCCATATTTAATGAGTACCCCGTATATTCCGCAACCTAGGGTATTATTTTACCATGAATATAAGGTTACAATGACCAAAGTTATAGTTAAACAAACTGAACATCCTGCTAGGCGTCATTGGGAACAGTTTAAGCTAATACTGGCATTCCGCTGACGGGTAGGAAACTTCGATGAGATTAAAAGCAAGCTTAATTTTTTGCTTTGGTGAACCCATTAAGGAAATGCGAACATTTACCCGGGAGCTGCAAAGGGCTCAAGTTTAATTGGCTGGAAGAGATAGCGGCCAAGGGTGGTGGGGAGAGGCGAATCCGTCTTGTAAATGGCGGCTGAAATGTTCTAATTTAGATAACACCGAGTCTACTGAAGGTATTAAGGTGGATTTATAATAGGCGTTAACACGATCGGGCCCATTAGCCTAATCACAGAGGTGACATCCGACTTGGAGGGCGAGGCGGCGGCGTCGTGGCACGGTGGGGCGGGGCAGAGGGAGTTTGACTTTAGACTCTTGGAAAGTCGTTACAATTATAATTGGAAAACAACAATCGCAATAAGTTGTTTAAGTTATATTTTGCAATTTCTTATCAACTTAGGTTTACATTGTAATTCGTTTGGTTATTTTAAAAACGAGTTTATCAAAACCCGATGGAAAAAAGGTAAACGATGCATTACAAAACGTTCTAATTTACGTAAAATAGTAGTATGATTGACTACAAGAAATTATATTATACGATATACTCAGCCCTCTCCCCATAAGGCACACCAGCGACCAGGAATAACATTTATCAGAATAAAACAGAACTCCTAGATTTGTCGTTTTACAAAATGTTGTGATATATGCTATCCATCCTTGTGAAATTTGATTACCGGTACGTTAAAAGATACTGACTGTTGTGAGTTATAATAAATATGGAGAAAATTGGCTATGATAGGGTTTTCCGTAAACAATGTGTTATAAATGTTTATGTATTAACTCAAATAAAAAGTGATTTAGTTTTTCGAGCTCATAAGCACAGCATATACACACGAAATAGTATAAAAATTGTTTAACTTATTAATTTGGTAAGTATTTCTAAAGTTGATATTACAAACCATCGCTGCTAGCAAATTTGTTAGTAAATTATTTTGAACGCTATAAAATTGTATATTAATTAATTATGTTGTTGTTCATAAGAAAAGTATGAAAGTAGTCTAATGTTTTACTGTAGGGATACGAAGTAATCTTTTGGTATTAAAACATGTCTTTTTTTGTTTTTAATTGCAATCGATGAGCTTATATTTGCCACCTATTTGTTTTATTTGTTATAGCATGAACCTAGCGTAGTTATTTTCTAATTTATATAGCAAACATTAAAGGTCTATGGGCCATAAGAAACAATTAAAGTTATTGAGGATCAGACAGTACCACTTACAGTACTAGTATTTCCACATATTGTAACTATATTGTAGAAATAAAATAATTTCATGTACCCTTCTAAATTAAAGCTCAAAATTGTTATATCGATATTTAGGAAGCAGTAATACATATTGGCCCGAATTTCTATTTCGTTTGATGAGCATAACTGCGTTAAATGCAACGACGTATTGTATTTGTGTAAAACAAAAAATTCAAAATGTTTAATTCAAACTCATTCATTGAGATGAATTCCCTCGTCTTATAATATAAACTAATTTTATTCGCGCCGTCATTAATTCGAAATCAAATATGTTTATTTATTACTTGAATACATGCATTTTACAAACAGTAACTATTCATCTTAGTCATCAAGGCTTTAACTTATTGTCACACGCAAGGTTAAAAATGCTTATTAGAAATTTTAGCCAGTTAAAAAGTATTTTACCTTATAAAACTTATTTTTCAATAAACATATTTGGGGGTGATGTAAACTTTCATTTCATCGGACAGGACATAAACACTGATGGGAGTTTCTTAAAACTTACAATACCTACATATGCCCCCCCTCCCACGGTAAAATAAAACGGTGTTTTGGACTTCGAAGGAAGTTTCCAAATCGAGCAGGACGCTTTATTTCTATCCGACTCTTGGAATCGGTTCATTTTCAACAATATTTAAAATTGTTTTTAAAAATGCAATGAGAGAAGGTTAAAGTAAAGTAAAGTAAAGAATGTCTTATTTTACCAGGCGAAGTTAGGGCTAAGAAGCCCTCTCTAAAACTTAACCTGGAGACCAACTGCTTAAAGGTGACTTCCGAACCACCACCAATGGCCAGGCAGGCAGGCTGCTTGCAAGGACAGGATCGCTCAGCGGTCACCCATCCAAGCAGCAGCCACGCTCGACGTTGTTTGATCTGGTTATCTTGCGATAACCGCCGTAATATAGATGTATACCAGAATCATGGAAAGGGACTCAAAAATGACCTGGACGGAGACTATTTATAATTCAAACAGCTTTCTTTTGCTCAACAAAGGCACTGTGAACATTGTCCATACCCCATTATAATATCCTAGCCAATCAAAATTGACATAAAAAATGCTATCAATCTCTTTCTGAACGAAAAATGATCTCTTTTTGTAAAATTACTTGCGTTATGGGGTTTATGTGATGGGAAATACGTTATTACACAACTACCCAAATTGTAGTTTCTTCGAATAGTGTCCTCCTTATTATTACAGGTAATATGTAAATAAAACATAAAAATTACCATATAATTAAAAAGCATAACATTAAGAATGTCTTTTTCAGAGAGTTTAAAAGGCAATTTGGAAGGTGACTTTAATTGCCTAACCAAACAAATACATCGTAATACGTTTTAATAATGTGTAAATTCGTTTTAATATACGTTTTCACCCCAATTATTGAAAGGAGAGAGCAAAATGAGTTTTAACACTGGAATATATGTTATATTTACACTTTTGTTTCTGAGCTCAGAGTTTTACTCTATTAGTATTAAAAGCTTAAACATAATGTGAATGCGAATACTCAGAATAATAACATGAAATTACAACTTCCTAAACTATCACAACTAGGAACACAGTAACTATTTTTTAATTTATACAAAATATAGGAGTTTCTGTAAAAATTTAAGTTTTATGTTTCTTTAAAAACATATTAGGTGTTAACATTAGAAAGTAATGTAGGCCTACTATAATTTACATATTCGTTTATTGATATCTCAGATGGATTCAGAGAAATTTAAAAAATCATCTTATTCTGTAATATTAACTTACATGTAGTCCAAAATTGCTATCACTGTTTGATTCGTATGTAAGTAAAAATAATTGCTACTATAGGACTTTCTTAGCAGATAGTTTTAAATACCAAAAATTAGCACACAGTTCCGATTACTTTGGTGTATAATAAAATATAATCATATAAATTGGCATTAATGTATAAAAATTAGAAAATATGGTGACAAAATATAAGTTAACGAAATTGTATATTAAATTACCATCTGTAGTAACTTCGCAACTCAAATTAATTGAACCAAAGTCAGGAAATGAATATTTAATAATTAAAATACAATTTTCTAAGAGAAACCTTGAAATATAAAGACAGTATTTATTTGACGAATGTCACAAAAAAAATTGATTATTACCTACACAAGGCAAAATAGTATAGGCCTATAAGCTGAAAGACACTAAGTCCATAAAAGTCGTAGGGCAGGAAAAAAATTAATTTTTGTCTGTCTGTCTGTCTATCTGGCACGATATCTCGAAAAGCAACTGACCTATATATTTGAAACTTTGCGTGAAGCTTTATTTAGCACACTTGATTTTGGTGATGGCGCATGTCACCCTATGGGATTTAGTGAATATTTTTATATTGGCCTTATGGTTTGGTATGATGACGACTAGAAAATAACAGAATAAATTGGTAAACAAACAAACTGTATCTAATCATTTGAGATTACATGGGATCTTAATTCAAAGGATAAAAGGAAAAAAAACGGGGAAAGTCAATGTTCAAACTTGGCTGCAAGATTTTATTTCAGCGCTCTCTTGCGTTGTAGTACCTTAACTCATAAGAAACGTGGACACTGTTATGAAACCTAATTTAACGAACGAAAATGGGATGGGAAGGCATTGTGTTTGTGTGGCAAGATATATCGAGATTTATTTCATCTGTTGGCTTTAAATTTTGTTTGAAACAATTCTCACAGTTACGAATGAGTTCTATGATATTGCGTGTCCAACCATGGAATTTGGCTGAGCGTCATTGAAGCCACACAGCCATTCAGCCACTCAGTATGCCGACTCAGTTTCCTTTAGACTGGCTTCTGTATCTATTTTGGAAGCGTAAAAAATTTCTTTATGATTATCCGCCATTCTATCTCTCCGCAGGATATTTCGATAATGAAATGAGCAATAGATTTGAAAGTTGGCATGAATCTCAGTGGAGCCTCTTAAGAGACATGTGGAGTTGTTTACACACTGTATGTTTATATCAACAATCTGTATTTTTTCTGCGCAGGCATTAGTGAATAGTAAAATATCAAGAGGTTTCAAAAAAACAAATGGCTTTTAAAACCCCTTATGGGGAAACATACTCAAATTGTAAGAAACGAGGTCTGAGATTGAATGGTTAGCGATAATAACCATAAAAGTTTTATTTCGGTAAGCATATTTGCACGATAAACAGAACCCTAAATATTATTCAGTGTTTTTGACCCGCATAAAAATAATAAAGCATTTTGCATCCTGAATATTTTTGAGGTTAAAGAATATCTCTTCCTTTCATCAATTGGATATTTAATTCTAAGAAGTATAATTCTCCAATAAATGAGATAATGAGATAATGATTTATTTTCGATAAATATTTACAATTTAATCATAAATTACTCATTTGAAAATACTAAACCATCTTTAACCAGTTGCGATGGTTTAGCAATACATAAAAAAAACATAACTTAGAGTCTACCTTTACAAAATAAATAGTGCGACGAGCTCGTGCAACATCTTAACCAAACACAGTATGTACACTACCTAAATCAATAAAAACAACATACAAAAAACAATAGTCAGAGCATAATTAGACAAAAGCAAAGCTTCACTTCTAATAAAAAAATATGTGACATCATAAGTAACATAACAAAATGTCGTAGCTAAGATATAATCAAATTGAAATTAACAAAGTTCCACAAAAGAAAATACTAATAACAATAATGATTGAACTGTAATATTGTACTAAGTATCCGTAAAAGAAACAAAAATAAACAAAAAATAGCATAATCTTACTCAAAATATTATTTCAAACTTATTCACATTCAGCAAAATATACCAAATCAGACTATCTCCGAATATGTATCAGTATTGACGTGTCCTCAAAGTTAAAAAGCCATTGCTTTAATTTATTTTTAAACCTAATTTTTTGATCTACACAATTTAATGTCTGCTGGTATTTCATTAAATAGTTTTGCACCTAAAAAAATAAAAGATCTTGTCATTAATGATTTTGAAACTTTTGGTTTTCTTAATAAATTGGCTGATTTACTACGTGTGTTATGATTATGCATTATAAGCTCGGTTTCATTATTGCCACTACGAATAAAGAAAATTTGAAGAACCTTGAAGATATATAAATGTTGTAAAGGTAATATATTTAGTTGATTAAATAGATTAAAAGATGATTCTCTTTTATTTTTATGTGATATAATCCTAATATAATGATTCTGCACTGTTCTTACTTTTGTTATTAAATTCTTGAAAGTTCCTCCCCAACAATGAATGCCATATTGTAATTTAGAGTTTATGAGAGCGAAATAGAGTATCTTTAAAAGCCTTTGGTCACATATATTCCTCAAAAAATAAAATTTTCGAATGCTCCCTTTTAATCCTCTTGTGAAATCAACCTATCATGTAAAAATTACCACTTGAAGTGTTAAAAAGTATTGCTTTATGCTGGTAGAAAGGTAGGCAACAATTAAGTTTTCACGGATTTCTTTTTAGAATGGTCTAACACGAAAAAAAGTAATTTTTTTTTAAATTCGAGTGGCAACTGACACAATCCCACAATCAGGGGTATAAGCGTTATTTAATTAACACCTAAAGAGTTTATTTGGACATATTCACAAGTAAATATAAAGATTTTTTAAGAACACGATGGCTCGTCACATAAGAGTGCTTTTTTATGTAAAAATTATTAGATTTATGTTTTTAAACAATCTTAATAATGAAGAAGAACCGATCTAATATGTTCTGAACACGTTGAGATTTTTGTTTTCTTCAAGATTATACTACTGTACTTTATGTTGTTGGTTTTTAAATCCTTCAAATATTCTCATCCTTGTTTTCGCTGATTCCTTTCAAAAAGATCCGTTAAAGTGAAAATGAATACAGGTTGAAAACAGAAAACGGTTACATTGTCTTTAATTTTTTAGATTTATTGCTTTATTCGGCTTTTTTATCGTTTTGAGATCTAAACAGGATAGTTTATTAAGGTTTTTAGGATACCTGAGTTTTGAATTTTTTATTTTTATTTAGTACTTCTGAATATTAAAAAAATCTGTACGTTTATCTAATTAAAGTTCTTTAATAGGAGTCATTATGTCGTGTATATTAGTGCGATCTTTTATCATTAAAATATCACATGACTATATTATTTGTGTTCTGCAATGTTCATTTTCGTAAAATATTACTTATATAATAGTCATATACCAAACCGAGATATATAAAACAAGTAAGTTCCGCCACAAAGCAATACATAATTCTCCTGTACTCACCTTACTGAGTAAAGATAATTTTCGATCAGTTTTTAAAATATTTTAAATGCTGCCTTATGTAAATATTTAAATTTATTTAGTTTGATAAAAATAGTTGTAGAAAATCTAAATAGCAAAACATACTAACGGTCTAATTTACTATAATTTTAGGTTTAATTAATGTGTAAGCTACATCAATATATTTTTATTGCAGTATTAGTCACATACTTTCTTTTGCGTGAATAGTGTTATGGCTTAAACTGTTCTTCATATTTCAGATTTTAAGTTAACCAAAATCATGTGCTGTCAACGAAGTTCTATAACACTTCTTATGAGATTTCTCAGAAAATTTATACTAAGAAAATGTAATTTTAAAGTCAGGATGCGTGGAAATCAGGTCGCTATAAGTGATATCCTCATTACATTATACTAAATCTCTCTCACACACACCTACACTCAAACTTGGATTCCATGATTTGATATTTAAAGCGTATAATATTTGTTGCATTACTTCAATTTATAAACAAAAACAATACAAAAAAAAAACAAATATTAAATACACTAATTCATTATTATATATTATTAATGTGAAAACACAAAATACAATTAAACTATGGACGTCTATTTCCTCCGGTCTAAATATTTTCGAAAATGTTTTCTTTGACTCACCAACATCGAATTTAACTAAGTTTAATAACGTAACAAAACGTAGACGTATCTATATCTATGTAGGAATTAGGTTTGTGTGTTAAACGACTTTTCGTTGTTTCATGGCCCTTTAATAGCCATTCAAACTTATTGTAACATCATTGTAACTTTGTTCATTAGGTTTTGGAAATCAACCCTAACAAAGTGAATCATTGTAATCTTTGTGAAGGGTTTTAGCCCATCGCGTTACCTACGCACAATAGTGTATACGGGCGCTATGGGATTTCTATGGGTCGACCGGTGCCGGTTAAAGCGTGTTCTGCAGAGTAATTTCAGGCCCCATAAACCGTCGAGGTGCCTCGGCCTCAACCCCCATTACAGCACAAAAGATCCGGAGCGGAGCGGAGCAGAGTGGAGCACACTTCTTCTTGCCTTTTCGCGAATCAATAACCCCTCGCCGTGACCCACCCACACACCCCGGCCGCGGCCACAGAGACCCGGGGCGCATGCTCGACACGGCGGCGCTTCTGTCGCAGTCTGCTGCTCGAAAATAAGTCAAAAACGGCGGCGATACGGTGCTGTTTAATATTGATGACGCAATAGAGCGGAAATGTTGGTAGCGAAAATATTACAAATAAAACACAATAATGCGTGTTTGTGAGCTCTACACTTCATAACTCAATTCGTAGGTTTTTAAACATATATATATATATATATATATATATATATATATATATATATATATATATATATATATAAAATATGACTACGTGTGGTTTTAAAACTAGACGTTCTAACATTTATAATGGGCACGCAAGACAATTTGCTGTAAATATTTTTCAATTCGCCATGAAAAGCGTTGAACTGTTGTCACTTACTAACTTTATTACTGGCAGTCATCAGCGTGTAGGCTCACAAACAGAGATGGCTCATTGTAACATACACTATATAACATCGAATATACCATTTCTCTCGAGAATGGCGTGCCTGCAGCTATCACAGAGGGGAACGAGATTGGCAGAAGAATCACAGATTTCCTGAAGATGTTGGAGGACAATGGGAGAAATCCCAGTCTCCTAACGAAGTCCTGATAAGTGTCTTATAGCTTAAATTTGCCTTAAATTAGCTTAAATTAGATGCTGTGGTAGTGATAATAATGTACTCAGATAAAAAACGTATCTCCCTTAGTGACACTTTGCAGAAATTTGAAACTGCAGACAACTTCAGTGTACGAAAGAGATATTGATATACATAGTGAACTTTGAATTGTCCAATACTTAATCAGATCAGCTCATGCGCACATACATTATGAGAATCATCAGTATTGCGGAAATAAACCGCATTTTCTGATTAAATATGTAAATATGGTATAATCACTACGTAGTATTTTTTATTCATCTTTACAAGTGACTCAGTTTTAGTGGGTGTCACTAACATTCTAGTTGAAGCAGCTGAGAGAGCTAACTGGCCCCGGCTGTCTGTTGCTCTGCTCCAGGACAGCACAAAGGTGCACGTTATGGCAACGTAGTAGGTCTATTGGCCACTAGCCCACACAGCCTTATTAAACACACAGCCAATAAAACGGCCAAAAAGTTGTTAGTACGAGTTATTTAACGCATTACCTAAGTGCCTTTAAATATTCATTTAATGATGAGGCGTTACTCCAACTGAAGCGCCATCGGTTATGCAACCAAGATATCACCTTCTTCTTCTGTGGGGTGTATCGCTGCCAAGTATAATGCCTTTTGCACACCCGGAGGTATAATACGAACCCCAATAGTCAGCAGTCCGAAATTAACCGGTTAGGTATAGTGGGGATATTCACAACGTTATTTAAATGTTCAAAGATGGCCCAATGTTACCTTCCTACGCATGACAAGCAAAGAGCAGGTGCTCGCTAGTTTCCTCTGCTCACTACATCATATACAGAGCGAATTGTTTATAAAATTCCGCCTCGTGAAGATGTTTTAAAAAGTCCATGACTCGTAATCAGACCCACTTTATTGTGAACACGTTTCAAAAAAGTTCTACAGGATTGAAACCTAGGATTTCCATAGAACGCTTAAGGTCATGTCATCTTTAAAGTCCAAGTTTTCGAAGGCGTCATTTCTCACCATATTTTCATGACTAAAAATAGTACCATTGTTTATTCTATGGAGGGAGGAAACGATCTGATCCCAAATCCAGACAAGTTGGTGTTTTGGACAAAGGAGTGCAACGCCTTCGGCGCTATTAGTGAAAATCTAATCATCCTGTTCCTGCACTTCAGGCAAAATTCTAATGAGAACACTCCATAACCGTAGTGACTTCTGCTTGAAAAACTCTGAGATAGGGATACATACTGACCACCACGTCTCATCAGATACCTTAGTCAAGTATAATCATTCACCGGATGATATTTATATCTCCGCAAATCATCATTGTTCCCAATCTGAAGCCAGTAGTGGAGAAATGCCCGATTTTGCAATTTTCTCTGTACCATAGAATCTTTTTTTTTAATTTGGGTGTTGGCAGAAACTTTTACACACTAGCGGCTGTATATTGTTAACCTTCCTCGATGCCAGTGATGGTCACAAGGGGAAATTTCCATCCTTTAACCTCTATCACTTAGCATCAGTTCTTGTGCCTCATTCATCCAACGGTGGCATCAACAGGTGCTTTCATCTCGTACTGTTCTCACAAGACCTTAAGATTTTTTTGATGAATTTTTCATCCTCATGTGCCTGTTAAATGAGAGAACTATTGTGTAAATGCACAACACTTCTGCCTCATGACAACACTTCTGCAAGAAAGCACTCCCTTGTTACTTAAAATAAAAGAAGAAGAAGAGGTTAATATAATGGTGGTGCTAATATATTATAAACAATTGTAATTACTCGGATTATGAAACATCCTACACACATTTCTCATTAAACGGTAAAAGAGGATGACTGCGACGAACGAATTCAGCATTTCTAAGGAATGCGAAAACAGTTGTTTTATAAATATAGCACAGCGCGTTTTATTTGTGTTCAAAGAACTATTTTTAATTATGTTTGCCAGTATTTGTTTTAATTATCTATTATGATGTTTAATGGAAAGTGCATAACTCGCTTTTTTAAATGTCTTGATTATTCAGGCAGTCCATCAAATACACATAATAACAAAATTGTTTCCAATTTCAGCATAGCTAAATACATGGCAGTGTTAAGATCATGACAGGCTGCAGGTCCGTTTACTACAAAAAAACAAATATATATATATATATATATATATATACACACATTATTGTGTGTTATTGTGTGTGTGTGTGTGTGTGTGTGTGTGTGTGTGTGTGTGTGTGTGTGTGTGTGTGTGTGTGTGTGTGTGTGTGTGTGTGTGTGTGTTGTGTGTGTGTCAAGTGGTATTGTATATCCGTCCGTCTGTTGATGTTTCACCTAATACTGATGAATTTTCAATACTGTTATTACATGTGTATTGCTGATTCTTTATATAAGAGTAATGAAAGTGTTTGTTATTCCACTACGTGAAAATTAAAGAAATAACCTCAATATAGAATAAAATATTACATATTGTATATTTTTAACTTATATACACATAAACCATGTATAAACGCCCATGATATTCATTAAAATACAATATTTATGTTAATACTGGATATATACATATGTTATAGTTCATTTTTTTCTATACAGTATTAATTAAACCATCCATTGAGATATTTTCATAACCTTTTATTTTATCGCTATTATTAAATTGCGTATTAATTGAAATTTAGTGTCCTTTTCAATATTTGGTTCATAACTTGAAATTATGAATGGTATATTTCTCTTTAATATAATTGTATGAAAATAGTAGCGTAAATAGAAAGTGTCAAAATCACATCACTTGCTGCCTCCTAATATTTCTTTTCTTTTCAGTGTGCAGTGTTTGTTATGGAGGAGCGTTTTGGATACGTTTTTGGTGAGTATCAAACAATTCACTATTAATTAGAGTATTGTCTAATAAACATAAAGACAAATAGTATCTAAAATTTACTTTCAATTCATGCGTTCAATCTATAAGAAGCACTATTTTATCATGCATGACATCTACTTTTGTTTCACAATTATGCTTAAAAAAGACTCCATGATACGCTCACGCTGTAAATACGCTGTGAGTCCATTGCATTAAGACTCAAAATTGTTTTATAATGTTCTCAATTTTCTTTTTGTATTTTAAAGTTTCTTGATAATATTTTTCAAATTAATCAAAATAAATCGGAATTATTGATGTCTGTTCCTTGTGATCAAAAGCTACACCAAACTTGGCCTACACACTAATATAAATACTGCAAATACTAATATAAATAATGTAAATAGGTTAAGTGGTAGAGAAGACTTTATAGTCCTAACTTCGCCTCCAATAAACATATTTTTCATTTTCATTTTAATTTTTAAATATTTATGTGTAAATGACTAAACATCAAACATAAATAATTTTATAACATGTTGTTTTAATATATATTTAAGATTAAAAGAATGGGTCACCTTGTAAACATAAATAATTTAATAACATGTTTTAATATATATTTAATATTAAAAAGATGGGTCACCTTTAAACAGAAATAATTTTATAACATGTTGTTTTAATATATATTTAAGATTAAAAAGATGGGTCACCCTTTAGTGTAGAACATTTTAAACTTATTTTTTGTTTTGTTTATTTATTTGTGCTTAGAGGTCATTCATTGTACAATACATGACTTAATGACGAAATATGTATTTACAATAACAAATGTTTTCTAAAGATTTTAGATCCCTTTTTATACTAACCAGGCTTACAAATAAATATATATTATGAATATGATATGTTGAGAAAAAATCTCAACGTTCAATATAGAAATTAATTTTAAGTTCATTAAGATCATTATATTTTCGTAAGGGAAAGCAAAATACATACACCACTACACGTTAATAATATAATTTTAATATAATTTAATGTGTATTATAAAATATACGTCCTTCAATTTAACAGAATAAATTTATTTTTAAATTCCAAATTCGTAACTAAATAAGGGTTTTAACACTATTTACATAGAGATTATTATAGAGTCTAGTCTCGCGTGGGGCGCGGCGGAGTGGCGTGGCGCAGCGGTACACGGTATAGCGGCACGTTGTACTACTATACTTGTGAAAGCTCAGGGATTAAGTCAAGTTAGTATTGAAGCCTTGCTAGGTCACAGTCCAGTGTTACTGTTCAGTACACGTTGGAGATTACAACTGATGCCGGAAATGCAGACTTATACGGGACCGATAGTGGAATGTATGTAAGATGCGCGCTAGTCACATGTGACTAGGTCACGTGAAGTTATAGGGTAATCATTCATGAAATGGGCATTACTTATTATATTGTTGTGTAAGCTGCAAAATGTGAATGTTACCATAACAATCACTAGCATTGGTGTTGGGATAAACAATGTGAATATTGAGCAAGGTATTAACATGTTTTAGAGTAATGAGTGTTGTTTGACGTTTTGAACTCGTAAAACATAGTGTTCGTGTCCATGTATGTGTTTGGAAAGAGTGTCTTTTTCTTGATTTAGTATTTTTCTACCCATTTTACTTTCATCACGGACTATGCATAAATGTGATAACCGGAATATAGTGGAGGGTTCATACAAATGAAAATACTCTAAGTTTGCAGATAAACATTGCTTTCGCTGTGGCTATGCAACCCATAATCAAATTATAATGATTTACTAGTTTATCTACTGGAACTGTTCAGCCAAGTAAAACTATAAATTCAGGTTTTAAATTTTCACGGAAGCTTTCAAAACTTACCCAGATATGTCGTACAGTTCGCATTGCCTTGTTGTTCTTTTTATATTTATTATACCTGTGGCGTTTTTCTGAGTCACAGTCGCAGTTTCATTAGTGGTGTATTCTCTCTGCTCTGTAGCAGAATAGTTAAAAGTTTATGTTGTCAATATTATAATGTTTATTTAATCTTATTTTTATAATGTTATTAACGTACTGTGATATGTGTTGGCACTTTATTATTACATTTTATTCCATTTGACTTATCATAAGACTTTTTGTTGAAAATACTGTGCTATTATTTAACGTTAGATGCTTATTATTAAGGTTATTATTATTAAGGTATTCTAATATTTAAGCAGGTTTCTTTCTCAGACATTTCCGATGTTTCCAAAATAAACTGACAAAAGTTTCTAATCCCTGTTAAGAAATACTAAACCCCGATTCTGAATGGTCATAATGTGTAACGAGTATATGAAGCTATAATAACAGCTTATATGCAACTTTAAAAGTTTCAGTTTAACATTTTTTGGTTCTATGTTAGGTAGCTAGTTATGTGGGTGCCGTACCCCCACCCCGAAATGCTCCAAAATCCCAAACGGGGCTTTCAATGTCCGGAAATTGGCGGGGACCTGATGTTTCAATGAAGAGAACGTTTACGAAAACGTCTCTATCACGCATTCACCCTCGCATTGACTAAATTTTATGGACAGTTTGGCGAAGAGGGTAGTGGAAGGGGGAGGGGCAAAGGTTAAGATGATGCTATTTTGATAAAGTCCCTAAAGCCCTATGGAGGTGGTGATCAGCGCTCCAAGGGGCTAAACAGTCAACTAACCCACAGATCGGCGAGCGCGCTAGATTATCGCCGGCACTAAAAAATCTTATAGCACGCTTATCTCGGATTAAGCCCTTCTTCGGATCTCTCTTTTCTTTGTGAACAGACACTCGTAGTTTTACTGGCTGTAAACTGCCGAGATGACAGATAATGTAGTTTTACCGCTAGTTGGTACTGTACTAATAACATGCATTGTTAAAGTACATAACATTTTAGTTAGATAGTGATGTTTATTATTTAAATTGAGTTTAATATATTATGGTTTCTTTTTAGCTTCAAACTACTAGTAATTCAGACACGAAGCCAAATTAGTATAAACATTAGGGCAAAGTGTAAAGAACGAAAATAGCTCACGTATGGTAAACTTACTGTTAACTATTCTTTTAGACACACTCGAAAATTCATTACAGATTTCAATATTTCTGAACAATGTTTAGTGGAATAATTAATTAAACCCATGAATTATGCGTTAGGGGATGTAAGAAAAAAGTATATTTTTAAGTATGGTTCTTTCACTGTATTATCGAGGAACTGATTTAAATTCACTGCATCTATGTATGCATGAATATTTAAAACATTGTTTTAAAATGTGTTTTATTAATTATAAATAGAAAAGGTTTGGTTAATTTATATTAAAAAGTTCTTAAATTATAAAATTCCAATTTATTAGAATTTCTATGATGTTAGAAATAAAAATTTGAAACTAATACTTCAAATGCCAAACTGTATTTATTTCTTATTAAATTAATTCATCTAGAAACATTTAAATGTTCCACCAACCATTCCAAAAGTAACCTTGTTGGCTAAGAACGCTAATGTAAAGTATAACATAAAGTTGGTATGTTTGTCTTACGGCTGAATATATATTAAAGTAATAAAACTAATTATACGCGTCGTTGTCCGGAGTAAAACTTGTGTTGTGTTCCTGTGGAAATGATAGCGCTCCAAGATGAGAATAGGAGCGAGTACGACACCCTGCGGGCCGTTGGGGGGTAGGGTGGGCGGTGTGCCCGGCTATATGCGGTGTACAGGTAGTGTTAATACCGCAGACTGCTCTAATCTAGGCCCTGTTGTCGCCCTTGCCCGTATTTCACTCTAATGTCCTGTTCATCCCCCAATGAATGTCCACCATTCCCCCTTCTCCCCGGCCGGATTTGAATCCCAATCTCCATATGCATAAGTGTCGCTAACCCTCGGGATTTTCGACTCTTCCCGTTTGTTTATTCCCGTCAATACACTCTGTGGAATTTTTTAATCCCCCGCCAGATCGATCCCGCATGTCCCGCGACACTTCCGGTGTTATTCGACCCGCCGACCCTCTCACTCGCTCTCCCGGTTGTATACGAGCCGTTGAAATCTGTTTTCCTCCCACCGTTATGGATGCGATTTTTCACCACCGATGGCCCGAATAAAACGGGCGTTTTCTGAGTCGGTTTAAGCCTTTTATCTCTGTCAGGTAGCCAGTGTAACGTGGTCGAATATTTCATGATACTGTCCCAACGCTCGAACAGCGGTAGACTTGAAATTGTTTTTCAGTTTGTGTACCGAAAACAATGTTACATTTTATAAGAGATAAAAGTCGAATATACATTTTTTGTGGCTTTAGTACGAATTTTTGTCTGACCCCGCGAGGGACTGTGTCTAAACCATTATATGTTGACTACCCCAATAGTGTGAAAATGAAGGCAAAACTTCGTTTTATGAATAGAAATTCACTGGTGAAACTGTAATCACTTCTGTTGAAACGAACGTGAATAGGATAAAAATAGGTGAAGTGTGACAGGATAGTATCCACAATACTGATCCCGGGTTGCTTCACTCGACCCCTACACCTGACTCTTACTGCTACTGCAGGTTTGGTAGTCACTTTATTCCACCCACTTCTATATTATGCATAATAAGCTTTTAAAACGGTATGAACCGAAATATTACTTACGTTATTTTAGGTTTCTCTCACATTAAATTGAGTTAAAGTGTTTTTACTACAATAAACCTTTCAAAACATAATGTTTGATGGAAATGCAACTTATTATTTACAATAATTTCAAATCTTATTAACCTTATTATTAAGCTTATTTTCATTCCAGTAAAATATTATTTCATTAAATGTGACATATATAAAACAGCTATGGCGGGAATGGTTGATTCAATTCTAATGTTGACTTTCAGGATTCAAGTCTGTAACACTGTCAGGTCTCCACTATGCGGAAGTGAAATAGAGCTAAACTCAACATTTGTATTCAAAGCGGTCTTCTTCAATTTTGAGAAATAAGCAAACATCTAGTAGAAAAATTACATATCCAAGACTAATAAACTATAAAGTTTTTGCAAATTAGTAATAAAAGTTATTAAACCACTTCAAGCGATTGCTGTGTAAGTACCCAGTGCATCTATTACATATAATTAATAATACATTTGTTTCATTTTGTATTTTTTTCTACTAAACGTAGCACACCATAAGTTAGAATATTATTAAAATGTTTCTTTACACGCAATATCAACAAACTATTTGAATTTTGAATTTATTTCAAGTTCACCTTCCTTTTATTGCAGCGTCTGGTATCTGAAGCTGTCTCAAACTTGACTTCTAGAATCTGTAGTCATGTTTGTCTGAAGAGATCCAAATAAAGTGAGCGACGAAGAAGCTCAAAGCGAAACTTTACATCGTGTCGACATCAGAGGCACCTATAACTCGGTGAAGTGGCAGTCTCATTGTCTCATCAGGTGCACAATTGAGTGTATCACGATGTTTCTGATACGATCTCTGAGCACGGTGGAGCAACCGATTTTTCTACACACATCGTACCTATGGTAGGAAGGGTTAATATAATTTACTAATGGTTGTAAACGAGTAATTAGACGTAGTCTAGATTACGACAAACCGTGCACAGCTGGACGATGTTATTATTGAACATGGAAGCCCGTTGCGGTCTCTGAAGTGATCAAAGTTTTATTCCATTGTATTATCGGGTGGAAATAACAATCGTTAACTTTAATATTCTAAATGAATAATTTTTTTTTTTAATTTTATATCTCAGAACTGATACTCTACGAAATTTATCCAAGAAAAACTACTTTACTATATAATGTTAATATTCTCCTTTTCAATAAAATATATTTGTATACCTAATGATAGATAAGCTTATGTTACACCATTGTTAAAGGATTTAATAAATATCTCAGATGGCTTGCGAGGGGAGCTCCCCAGTTTTTCCCCATTATTATGGCACTGGTCATACCGATCTCTCTTGAGATTTTATAAAGGTTGGGTTTCATTAAAAAAATTATTTATAATTAGTTCCCCCTTTACTATCTCAAACTTCGTCTAAAAACCGTTATTAGATATTTAGATGTTGTGTCAGTTTTGGAGTTTATAAATGAGTTGTCATGGATTTTCATATCATTGATCTTTATCAATGTTATAGTACTTAATATAGGATCTAAAAATACCGTTAACAAATTTAACACACTACATTATACAGTAACAATGTTTATAATTGCATTCGTACATGGTTGTATTCTGTACCATTATTTAGCATTGTAATTCAAACAATAGAAATCGGTTTACTAGATGGTCGTGAAGGTCACTTTTTGCTCCACACAAATTAAAGCCAATAGGCAGTTAAAATGAACCGTGGCGTCTGCCGGCGCGGCGGCGTTGTCCGGTGCTGAAGACCGTTCCCGCCTCAATCTACCACCAGTCATCGTCTTGGAATACATCAACCAGTTCATTAAAGTACCATCATGGGAACCGGGTAAAAAACAAAAAAAAACTGACTGCTTTACGGGTATCGAATTCGAAAATAAGACGTCCCGGTGGGAAGTAGGGGCGGGTTTTGTTCCTTTATTTATCCTGCGGGCTTGTGGACCATACATCTCAATCCGGTGTTTTGTAAGAAGTGAGAACCGGTATGCTATCAATTTCCGTTAGCTATCTCCCCATTGGTCCATCGCCTCCCCCCCCCCCGTTTAGAACACCCCTCCGCGAGTAATTTTGTTGATGGCCCTGGCGTCCAAACATTTTTCATCCCGTGTTTAGGGGCGCATCTCTAATTACAAAAGGCGATGGGGCTCCGGCACGATTCTTGTTATTGCTTTATCAGCCGAAATTATGATTGTAACTCAATTTCATAATGGGCATAAATCCTGTGTCCGTCGGGCCACGGCACGCTTTTTAAATTAAAAAAGTTGTTCTTTTGAGAGGGAAGTTATAAATTAATTACAGTAGTGGCAATTAGCTCAAGTATGATGTCCTGACGTCCGGATTACACAGTTAACAGTCATTCCGGAATTTATGTGTGGTATTGGGCTGTGATCTTCTCGCGGGAGGGGTTCACTTTGTATCTGTTAAGTTTACCAACTATCATTTCAATTCCTCTAGATTGTTGATTGGTGTTATCTAGGAAGTTTAGAGCCTTAAAAAGGTGTTGAAAGCAACCACGTTTAGGCCTTATTAACACTTTAGAACTTATTTAGTAAGTTGACACTGCTATACATATCTGTAACTGGGTTTTAATTTTTTTTTCAGGACACGCCGATTCCATTCTAAGCTTTATTCTGTTTATTCGCATTTGCCACTTAAGGACTTACACAAGGAAGAAAGCCGATACATCATTCAAGATCGACAGATCTGATCAAAAGTCACAGACAGGATTTGAACCTGCAAAAACTCAGACATAAAGTTCACGCCTAAGACTGCTTGGCAACCGGCTCTCCCTAAAATAAAACTTCTTGATCACCTCGATATCATTCATATTTACCAATATGCAGGGGTATATACTATATAGATATTTATTGTGACATGTTTATTTAAGTGTTTATATTAAATTTAAAAAATACTCTAAGGACCCATAGTTATAAAAAGATTTCAAATTAAGATGGATAAATAACTTGTTTCCTGAGTCTAGTTTAGAATATAGAAGGAGCTGTGAACTCGAGAGAAACCTTTGTTTTAGAAATTAGAGATGATTCTAAGAACTAAAAGCTCTTAAGAAGAACCCAACAGTTAAATAGTAATAAAACCACCTTACTACTAAAACCATGTACGCAAATAATAAAATTTTGGAAACGGTCAAATTGAACTCAGATTTCCTTCACCCCTACTCCGTTTAAGAAATTATTAATGACACCAAGAACTAAGAACTATGGAATTTAATGGGCGCACAGTCTAAGACGTCGGAAATTGAATCTAATTTAGACATAACTTAGGTTCTAATCCTGTTTGTGACCGTATAACTTTTTTATCAGTACCATCAACCTTGTACTGTATCGAATTCACTTCTTATTTGTTTGAAAATATCCACGAAGAACCCAGTGAGCCACGAGGATGGGCAGAATAAGGCTTAATAGAGGCTCGGTCTCTCCTTGTAACATTGTAACAGAAATAAAATCTATTATTTAAAAAACTAATGGAAATTCTCATATTTCGAATGATATCGTATCATTTTTATGAACTGCAATTCATACCAAAGAATATAATACATTATTTTAGATATTCCATGAGCTGCTACATGAAGCGATCCCTACATTTAAGAACTGAAAATTGTAAATAAAGTCGTGAAGTAAAATATTTATTTATTTTACTATATATATTATATATAAATATATTTTTAAGTTACTGCTCTGTATGACATTAGAGTATAAATATCAGCAGTAAACATCCAAATTCAACGATTTTGACACACATGTTTACAACAATTAATTAATAAAAACATAAATATTTAATTTTTCTTTTTTAAAAACATTGCAACTAATAGTGATACTAATAATGAGTTTCAAGTACTGAAAGTACAAAATGTCGATTAAACATCGCATGAACGATGGTTATGGATTTATGGTTCTTTTATGGTTTAATGGTTCTTCGAGATGTCGAAGAAAATAATAAGATTAATTTTAATTTTTACTTTGGTTGATGCATCCTCAATTACAAGGCCCCGACATTGGTACCTGATTTATATCCAGTGGTTATAGCCCTTTATCAAGTGGAATATTCCACTTTTATTATTGAAATAATTTTATATGGCAAGTAGCGTTATAAATTATTGTTACATTCAACACAATATCCTTGGTAATCAACATAGATCTGAATAAACGATTCAGATTTTGAAAACAAACATGGTGAGAAATGAACTATTTTGAAACCGCCGGTCGCAAAACAGCGATTCAGTCCACCGCGACTGCGCTTGCAGGTTTACCGGAACGATCCACGTTGTAGTTACGACGGTTTGAACGACCGGCTGCGGTGGAATTGTTGCATTATTGTTTGAGGTTATTGAATCTGCTTCAGAGCCTGCATGGCGGAACCGCAACTCTACGGACGGATGGGCTTTATAAATACGTCACGCGTTTGTGAGCAACGAAACTCGAATAATTGTTTAGCCCAGCTAATATCAGCCAGAATACAACTAGAAATGTTTTTTTGGAAAAAGAACTATTTTATAAGTAGCCTTCCTCCCCCTCCTACTATTAATACCCTAAAACGATAAAAAAACGTTAATAGTTCCACGGAAGTTAAATATTACTTTAGTACTTAGTGAGTGTCCATTGGTTTCCTATTTATTTACCTTATCGTCTGATATTCTTAAGTTCCTCGACAGACTTGCATATTCCACCCACAAAAACTTATGTTAAATGACAGAGTTTTTACCTTTTAAAAATTCAAATATTTTAGCATTTTTTATTTCTCGAGTATTGATTCACTCAGACGTTGTCCAGTGATATGCGGGTGAAATGTTATTACCGTCACGAACTGTACTCTTGTAGCCTCGTCACTGGATTCATTGTTGGTATTTGTTGTACACATGGTTCACTTTGATTAGCTTGATTTATGGATGACTTAGGCAAAGATAAAGGTGTAGGCAAATCCAAATTAAAATTTAACAACTATATTTGGCATTTTACAAACATATGGGTTTTGAAGAACAACATGTAACTCAATTTGTTTTTCGGTTAACGCCGCATTATGTCCGAACAGGAAATCCGTATTACAGCCTGATAACTCGCGAGTATTGGTCAAGATAAAAATACACATCGAGAGGAATAACTTATTATCTCCCCTTGGGTTGATTTTGTGGTATAAGTATGGCAGCAGTGAGTACACCTCATTAAATACTATAATTGTTACCCTATATTATATTTTTTAATCAACTGACTACTGATTCGACCCTATTCTGTTCGTAGAAATTTCCATTTTTATTAATAAGACCCTTGAATAATCAAAGGTTTATTTGTCACCTCGAACCGTTATAGTTTTGAATGTTAAACGACAGCACTAAGATTGTATAAACAATATTGCATTTCAATTTAATTATAAATTATGATATGTATTATTGTTAAATTTGTCAACGTCTTTATTGTGAAGTATGTAGCTAAACTGATACATAGGCTGATACATAGTTATTTTCGCCAAGCCATATAAATATGTTAATAAAATCTAGGGGATATTGTTGATCAAGTATTAATAATAGATTTGACTTTTAATTTCTAAGAATTATTTTATTTGTTAATTTTCGATTGTTCAGTAAGTAAAAGATGAATTGAATTTACGTTGCTCTATTTTTTGAGGATTTTAGTTCAATATTGTACATTATGGGTATAACAAAGAAACGAAATAGTACTGCATGTTTTACTTTTCTACTCCAATATCAGAAATACTGCCTACAACTTCCTGAGAGATTATAATCCAGAAATCTTTAAACTTAGATGTAGAATTAAATTTGATAACTGGAAACTAAAAAAAAGATCCTAACGAAACATTTAATATTACAATTTTTCAAATGTATTGTAATTGTCTACGAAGTGTTCGATAACTAAAAAAACCAAGTTCGATATTTATTTAGGTGAGTGACTTAACATTGCACATGTACTATTTAAGAGGATTAGATCCGAAACAGCATTAGTTTGATTTCAATAACTCAGAAACATATTTCAGCAACTTATAAACTTCATAACTATTTATAAGGCTTACTGTACAAGTCCAAATCGATTTTATAAGTAAGCTATTTGAACAATCAAAGCATCCTCAGAATCAGTTTACCATTATATCCTTATAATATAATATGGATATAACTGAACATTTACTAACGTCTAGTGATACAAAAACATCAAGTGGATAACTAACCTAACGCAAAACTACATTCTAGGTTAAATTAAGAAAAACTTACCAGAACGACGCGTATTCACAAATAAAGATAAAAATCTAGTGCAGACTCTCTCTAAAATATACACTTACCAAAAAAAGGATATGAAAAACACTAATTACTCAAATTTAATCGAAGAATAGACGTTATAATAGGTCTAAGCTTTTCGAAAAACAAACAAGAACTTTAAAACCAAAGTTGGCACATGAATGTACCAACAAATTTACCAAACTCCATACTTAAAAGTGCTTCAGTTAAACTTAAGTGACGAAAAAAATCCTGAAGATATCTAAGTTATTAAATTGATCACTGTTGAAATAAATTTTAATTAGTGAGGTAATTAAATACTTTTTTATTAGTAAATAAACCTTTATTATTAAAATCACGATTTTAAAGATCATGTTTGTAATTGCAAAGCAGCTAGCGAAGTAAATCCCGATTTTCTGTATCGCGCGATTTACTATATACTGTACATTTTTGTACATCTTATAGGACTCACATAATTTGATATATTACTCTAGCAAAATAATACAAATATAATATATTTATCTATTGAAAGTAAAAATGTGAGATAGAGTTAGTACTTAGCTGGCTCCTACCGCTAGCGCTATGCTGTTTACATCGTTATTAGTCATACTCGTATGCGTATGTAAATGATGATGGATCTTAATACTTCATATTTAAATACACAGAAAATAAATAATAGTAATACTTTCCGAAGGAGGTATTCTAAATATTTAAATATTGTCCAAATAAATAATATAATAAATATAAATAAAGAAATCAAAATCACAACAAAAATTATAATTTGAATTATAATAATATTTACGAAGTACTGTACATATAATTCCAATTGCCTTATTGTTTTGTCAAAAAATATGGTAATCATTACATTTTCAATGGTTCAAAGTGTTGGAAGAATTTAGAGCGAAGGACGACCATGACGTTGGCTTCACCATTCATAAGCTTCTTTCGGACAATCGCGAACAGTATTGGTTATAATTGCGGATAATAAGTATATGAATCATATAGCCTACGCCTATACAGAGTTAACCCATTAGAACAAGCCTTATAATATAAGAGACTTATGTGTTAAAGGACCATTTTAGTATATTGTTTTAGTTCTCAGAGTCTATTAAAATTAACGAAACACTTCACTTACCTCGTGCTTACTGTCACACCCACTACTCTATACTGACTGACATGACAACGCAGAGGTGGCTGCGTCACTCACGTGGGCGATGCTGTGACGAATTCACCCATTGTCGCAAAAAAACAGTGTTTTGTGTCGCCTGCCTGTAAAGGGTGCTATTGACGGAAACTTGTGCCCTTTGATGAACAATTTTGCACATTATTACCGGACAAGGGTTGCCGATCCCAGAAAAAGGTTTGACCTCGAAAATGTCCGTAAAGAAGTGGGCCTAGGTGCCTCATTGTTCTAAACGCGGTATTTCACACTGTTGTTTAAAAAACGTTTTTTTACAGTTCAGCCTTGCTGTTTTTTGTCGTTTTGTATTGGTATACTCCGGGTAACTCGAAAGGTTCTGTCTTGTGGTCAAATCCGTGAGCTGTCGTACTCATTTCCACTCGTGTTAACCGCACATTAGAAACGTACGACATACAGTATTATGATACTTCTACTGTATCATTTAAATACTCGTAGAATTAAAATGTTAGTACTATCACTTGTATATGTAATCTACGTTTAGGTTAGTCTGGTGTACGAATCCTACTCATATTATATACAAAAGCTTACGATTATGGCTGACCAGAAAATTAAAACTGAATTTATAACTTTAAAAACTATTTTATGTTATTACACCAAACTTTACACTATATCGTTCAATTAATAATAATGAATAAATGATAACATTTAAATTTAAAAACATAATGTTTACATTTAACTGTACAACAAAAGTTTCATTTATAAAGGCTCGAAAGCTGTTCAGTTTGATGTGATTTACACATTTGGCGTTTGGTAGAATGGTTTCAAGTAATAAGTATTTCATTTGAGTTCTTCAATACTTAAGTTATATTATTACAAGTATTGCAGACGTTGGGTGGTATTTGTAGGTTTTGGGAACAGAAACCCCATCAAATGAATCACTTCTAAATCGGTTCAGAAATTGAGATCATTATGCTCTCGAAATGAACTGATATTATCACAGAGTAAATCTACCATTTCGGGTCTTGGAATGTGAACGGTTTTCCAATACAGGGTATTCCAGTTGCCGGGGATATTACGCCCTATAAAAGTGACAGTTACGTTCTAGTCTGAGCGGGTCTTTGCTTTGTTACTGCGGGAGGGGTGGGAGGGGAAGTCATGCCCTTTGTAAATGACGAAACTTGTATTGGTTTGTTCAAAGTTTAACTGTACGGACCTCCTCTTTTGGAGCGGAAGTGTGTATTAAATCTACGCCAAGAACTTGTGCTTGATGTAAGTAAGTTCGGAACTGAAATAGCCCAAGTACAAATACAAAGTCGTAAATACGGTGTATCTAAATAGTTTCGGAGGGAGGGGGGCGCTGAAAGCTTTTGGAAACCCTTTTGCCCCTACATCAGTGCGCGAGTGTTTTTGATACGATATACGATGGCGATAAACCAGTTGTACGACCCTTTAAATTCAGTTTATTACTGCTTTTCTTAATCCACCTGCCACCTAAATCTCGTTGTTATTTATTTTAGTGTTTCTGTCCGCCGCTGTATTATTGCTTCCTCGTTAGATCTGTTCATTTGGAGTTCTGCTCTTTTGATAGAGATCTCAGAATGTTAGTGACACATTCAACAAGAATTACCATAAATTAACACAAGTTTTAACGTAAATTCCAATAAATGTTACGTTTCTATTAAACCATTTTAAATTTCAGATGGTTTATTAAAATATATATTTGTTCCTAACATGAATTATTTACTACCAATAACATAAACTTATAAAAGTTGTTATTTTATAAATAACTGAATTATTTGAATTATTATACGTTTAGGTATTATATTGTAAATAGGAATATTACGGAAAGTATCAACAATTATTTAGCGTTGCTTTAAACTGTAATTATTTGTTTACTTGATTTGTAATTTTTAATTACAAATACACGTGTTACTTGTAATAAAATGCACTAGCTATAAAACGTTGGCATTGATAAATGTCTAAAAATCTAGATTTCAAAAAGAAACAAGGTACAAAGTTATAATTGTTTTTATTTATGTAATGAGTTATTTCAAATTGGGAATTCAAAATATATCATCTAAAAATGCACCATTTAAATGTATGGAATGGCTATTAAAAGCAAAATAGAACTTAGTAAGTTTTCTGTGAACCGTTTGTTTGCACCATTACAAAAATCACCTCCTATGTAAGATTTACTCTATAATCTGTTTAAACAGTTTTGAAGAAAGTACGTTTTAAAACTCAATATTGTTATCAAAGCCAGATTCATAGAATGTATAAAATAATAATTATGTTTATTGTGTTGATCTGAAATCATCATAATATAAATATTTTCGTCACTATAATGCTACTTACGTTTACCGGTCTGTTATGTATATGGCATTACCATTATTTTATTAATAACAATTCAATTTCAGAACTATTTATTATGAAGCACTGAGTTATTGTATTAGGTAAATGTAATTAAATTTTGTTAATATCACTTACCAGTTACGATTTGGAATATATACATCACCTAGACTTTTGAAACATGCACGGGCAACAATGACAACCTTAGAACTGACTATTTACATTATAATGTCGATCTGAATTGTTCCGGATTGGCAATTGAACTTATAATATCGTTCTGGCACGCAACCGTTTAGACAGTTAATATAGTATATAAGTCTACACTACCACAATTATTTATATACCATTTCAAACAGACAGAACTACTGATATCAATAGTGAAATCGCTTTGCAGTTCAAGGGTTATTGTTATGGTTGTGCGGTTTCCCATTCATACGCCAGAAACTAGTGTACATCACAAAACGCCGTAGACTTGAGCCTAGGCTTTTTTTTATTTCATTTGGCAAACTGTTTAAACTTAACACCTGCCTTTGAAGGCAACGTTTCCGAGCTACCGTCTTGTGTCTCCCAGTCCAGTAGAAATCTGTGCCTCTAGTATTATTTGAGTGTACACCTGCCGTAAGTAAAAGCACATCTCGACATATATAATAGTGGAAAATAATAAATTGGGAAAATTGGGTTCTACATGTATTTTAGTTTATATTGTAGTGTTATTTTTTGTATATAAATCAAACTGGCTATTGTTGGATTGAATTAATAAGTATTTTTAACTATGGATCACATCAGGTGATATTGTTTAGGAAGAGGATGAGAACACATATGTAAAGTGAATCTCCCTGTATTTTAAGCCCTACTCTTGTATTCTTCGTGCGAGACGTAGAGACAATCTATGTTTTTATTCACTGTCTCCCTAAACATTTCATTACAATTTGTATGATGTTGCAACTCCTATTTTATGTATTTTATAAACCTCCGTAGGTTAAATTGTGGAAGATTTATTCCATTTAATAACCACTGCCGGAAACTCTATGCCGCCCGAGACGCGAAGAATAACAAGCATTCAGCATTGCGGATTTTGCTGTTATAAAGAAAAACTCAGTATCGGGCGTCCTTCTCTGTTCCTCTTTTGAATATTTTACGCTTTCCGAATCGTTCCGTTCAAGTTTATCGAGCACTGGGGGAATCTTGGGCAACCCTTCTCGGAGAGAGATCGGGGTGGTTTGGGGGTGGAGGGGAGGACATGCAAATGGCGCACATCCTAGGGGAGCACCTACTGTTCCTGGTAACTTATTGTCAACATTACCCAGTGCTTTATGGTAGTCCCGTTCAACAACAATTACTTTCCAACCACAACCACTGGACGGCGGAACCGATGTTTGCTCTCGCATTGTTCACAAATATAACTTCGTATGTGCTTGAATATCCTACATTTACATAATTATTAGTTTTTTCAACTTATTTTTTGTAACTTTGAAATAAAATTGCTTGCCGTCATAAACGGTTATTAACAAGTATAGCGTGCAAAACATTTGTTAAGGCGTAATGCAAGAGTTTTACATTATATATTCCAGTAGTACACGAAGATTTTTTAATATATTTGTAGAAAACTACAGTAATATGATAGAAAACTTACAATGGTGATTTTTAAGGTATATTTTTATTGCAATATTTTTATAAACAAATTTTAATTCTGTTAGTTTTCAAGCTTTTAGAATTTTCAAGAACTTTATTTATAATATTGTTTTTGAGATGTACAGAGCGTCTTATTTATACCCAAAATATAAATCAACTATTTAAAAAATCTTTATTAGTATAAACACGGTTTTTAATGCATATTATATAACTGGAAACAGGACTTTTGTCATGAAAAGTAGTTATTTATGAATGTTTATAATGATTTCGTGATTATGTGTAGCTGTGCACACGGAAGAAAGCGTGGAAGACAGCAACCAAAGAGTGGCCTATTCTGCGTAATTTCATCTTGAGGAAAAATTAAAAAAATATTTAGTGAAGAATTCAGAGACTCTAAGAAAGAAGTCTAAGGCTGATAAAAATAACCTATCGTGCGTCTAGCTTTGTCATAGTTTATCTCATAAGGTACACGTTGAACTATAAAACACTTTCTCACATGCCAAAAATATTAATTATAATCATCATCATCATCATATCATTATAATGATTTCAGATAATGTAAGTTTTGATCAATAAAGTATAAATTGTAGTAAACATTGTTATATAATAACAACTTATAACCTTTAGAAAATATCTTAATAACAATTTAAGTTATATTTTGGCTTGGTTATATATTTAAAATAATATTTATTTTAAATATATTTAACATATATTTAAGTCCTAATAATAGGACTTGTCGCAGCCCCTTTTATCGTCGCGTTTCTTGTTCCGTAATTAATAATATTAAAACTTATACTCACACTTTTTTATGTTTTAAGAAATCTGTTTGAATTTCCACTGAAGTTTTAACTTAAGCTTTCTTTATTTCTTTTTGTTATGACAATTTATTTAATAGCTATAACGCTAGGAAGCGTTTATAAATGTAATGATATATGGATAACTGGCCTAAGTGAATTATGGTAGTGATATGATTATGGTAGGAATAAAGTATTTCCCAAAATACCCGTACTCACGTGTTTCCTAGTCTATTATCACGAAATGTAGCGGAGAGTCCTGGTGATGTCCGCAAAATAAATTCATTCAAAGAGTCGGGAAGTCATGAATGAAAGTAACGGTGGTCGGGAGTACCCATGGACGTTCTGCCACAGGTAGTCCATACCATGACCTTGTGAGGGGGAGGGGGAGGAGGGGTATAACTACGCTATAAACTGGAAGGGCCACGTGCTCTCCAGAACGCCGTCGTTAAACGATATAACGCTCGTTTATGGCCGTTTAAGTGGTCCTACTTCGTTTTACATGGTCGTTAAATTCACTTCCCGGCCCTATACAGCTTCCGTATGGTAATTTATGTGCTGTCTTCACCTGTGGACGCGGAAGTCACCATGTTTATATGACCTGATTATGGCACCCTTAGTGGTCTCCGCATTGTGGTATGCAGATTATATTGCCGAAGGGGGATCAATGGGTCTCACAGTACTCGCTGCACTAATGAAGTGATTCAAGTCTTCTGGAGATAAACATTTTATATATTCTCCATGCTATGTCTTCGATGTGTCATATAAATGATTTTCATTGTAAGCATATAATGTAACCCATTAATACCAACAGAGTACCAGTTTTCTCCAATATACGGGATATAATTTAGGTAGATTTTTTTGCTAGCCAATTTACACAAGTTTTAAACATAATATGAAACCTTGGTAACTAAATTATAAAGTATATTAAACGTCAGGCAACAGTAACATAGCTGAAACCTACAAATGTAAAATATACAGAGTGATTTAATTAAGTATTTATTCCCATATTCATCTGACAACTTTTAAGTGAACATAATTATAATACGTTACAACTACTGTAAAAATGAATGGGTTTTAAGTTTAAATAATGAAGTAATTTGTATTTGTGTATTTAAATGACGCTTCTGTATGTAAAAATATAGATAGACTTGTTAATTATATCTTACACGTCAAGTTCCCGGAAACTGACACGTCAAATCCTCACCATAATTATAGTATCAGTATCCCATTCGAAGCCTTCTTATGACAGAGAATTTCTACGTTCAGTCTCTTAAGTCTAAGTGTAAACGCATAATTATACAATGAAGCATATAGATACATGTACATTAAACCAATATTTTCATAAAAAACTTCAAATTTAGGCAATAAATATCATTTTTAATATATTTTAATATATTGTCTTATCGATTATATTAATTTTACTGAATTGTTTAACTAAATACTCTGAAACGTGATAGTAAACAGCTTAAATGTTGTTATCAGTATATTGCACTGTACAGAATATGGCAGGTAAATTGACAATAATTAAAGTATAATAAATATATAGATGTGCAGTTGTAACTGAAATTAGACATCTTATCGGTTAACACTTTCTTTAGTTTCTTACAAGATTACTGGTAAAAAATTTACAGATTTTAAGATTTGAGTCAAGACCACTAAACAAACTAGGACCCGCTCATCTTTCGCTATACAATTTCACTCTGGAAACTAAATTATTCAATTATAAAACATTTTATTTTCACAAAATGATTGCATAGGGAGATTATTTTTATAATTTTTTGTTTAGATTTTAATTTTAAAAGTCATGTGGTTAATTGAGCTTTAACCGTTCCTAATTCATAATCTTCGCTACTACCATAGGAATATCATTATTATAGGAATATAAAATAAATCAGTTGATTTACTAATCAAAGAAATTCATGTTGTTAACTTTTTTTTATTTTAATAATCGTGTTGAAATTGCGGTTCGAACTGTATTTTAATAAATTAAGATAGTTTTGTATTTTTATGTTACATGATTTTAAGTGAAACAAATTTACGAGTTAGAGCATACTTTAACGTTGGTTTCCATTAAAAAGGGTTTGAAATTATCATTTTTTTTTTTTTGTATTTCTAGTATAGTTTTTTTATCAATATATACCTGTACCGATGCTGACAAACAATACTTCAAATGTTGATGGAAATAGTCCTCTTTATTGTGGTTAGTTGTTTAAAATAATCTGCAATTATGAATGATATATTTGTGTGATAAAAATGCAATAAGTTAAGTTAAAAATTATACATAGAATATTTGTTTATTTGTTAATTTTTCTATGGTTATTTTGTCATTAGTAACTATTATTTGTTTCCTGTATTTTAAACATTATAAACGAATTCTACTATATTGAAATTTAAGATTGGTACTTCAATTAAATACTTATTACTATTTATCTGTGATTAATTTTTTAAATCTGCACTGTGATAAAGGTTGGTAATAAAATTTTTAGTAATAACATACGAATGAAAAGTGCAAAGCGGTTTTGTATTAATGTAATACAAAGATAAAACACCAGTAAATTAGAAAATGTAGCCGATATACTCTATTTATTAAATTCTTAATATAATATTTAATTAAATTTATTAATTATATTAATTTTATATGAGAACTCTAGTTACTAAAATTAAGTGTTGCCTTTGGTGCTCAGTTCTGATTCAAATTCGAACCCCGAGTACGTCCCACGATGCGCGGTCGAACGGTCGTACCAAGTAGAGCACAATGTAAACTATTTTCATATCGTTTAGACATCGCTAAAACTTGATTACTTTTTTGATTAAATTAGAAGAGTTCCAATAGCCTAGAACAAATAGAAATTTCGAATAAGGAGACAGATATATAGAGTTAGAAATACGATAGCAAATTTACGTGACTGAAAGCAAACAAACGAAATGAAAAATGTAGTGGACTGGAAACGGAATCCCAACACGGAGTTCGAAATGAAATAAGAAAACTACATGAGCTCATTTATAAGTGATAAATTTAGGAAAAAAGGCAGCCCTGGAACATTGAGACCCGTTCCTCCCTCCCCTCCGCCACCCCTCTACCGTAGCCGGGGCTTTTCTAATAAAATGGCGTGTAAATTAAAGAGTAGAGCACGCTCCGCTATATTGGGCCACAAATTGTTTTTATGTCCCTAAACCGTGTTATTAAAACAATATTTAAACTGCTACTAAAACTCGATCTCAACGGCTCTATGAATAGTCGACTAGAGGTGTTGTCGTTTACTGACGTTTGGCACGTTTAACGAACGTTACTTTGCGCCCTTGTTAACGTTTATTTATTCGTTCCTCTAATGACTGTCATCTGTCTGACGTTGCCGCTCCGTTATTTGCAGTGTTTCTTTGTACACGCTATAGTAGCAGTTCTTGGTTACGTTCTGCACCTCCCCCTCTCCCCTCCCTATGTATGGTAGTGAGCTTGGTAGTTGTGGTAGTTGTTCATATGCTCGTTAACTTAGATTAAAAATACAAGATTTAGTTTCAATATACTTCTGTATTATTTAATAGTTATAAGTAAGCTATTACACACATACTGATAAGTTGCCTGATTGATGATGATAATTATAATATAAATCGTTACTATAATACACACGAACTGTTTTGATAGTAACGTAAACGTAAGTGACATAGGATTTGTGTAAATAACAAAAAAAAGCATTAATAGTCATATGTAAGTTTTACACTTTATCTCAAAACATAAATTTATAATAGAAATATAAGTATAAAATATAAATCGTAGAGAAACGCAGATAATCCGACTATGGCTAAATAACAGGTTTGACAGTTTTGAAACAATAAGGTCTATACAAAAAACTATTTTCGTTTTTCATGTATCTTAAGTGGTAGGAAAGTTGGAATATTTAAGGGCACATGAATGTAATATTCCTTGAAAATATTAATCATTATCCAAACTAAAACCAGAACAACGATCATGATCCATGAGTGAGAGGGATAATGGGTCAGAATACAGAGATGGTAAAAGTGGTTTGATAACTATGCTTATTCTTCTTTTAATGCAGTTACGACCGCATAAGGATTTCACTTTACAAACACATATTTTATATTCGCAGATAATAAATCTCAAAACCTTATAATAACACTTCATTTGTAAGTATCTTCTTCTTTTATCTTAATAGGTAATATTATCAATATTATCTGAACTCATAAGCCGGACTCTGGTAGTGTTGTAATTTTGCTAATCGAGGCCAATAATTCATCAGAGTTTAGACGATGAGTTAGACCATGATATTTTCACACTGGTACTAAACCATAGTACGTGTACCGTTCTTGGTATGCTTAGTGCATGTACTGAGTAGTCTGGCATGTCTTGGTTGGATAGGAGGTGCCTTTCAGGTTGTGTCGAGCTTGAGAATTGAGATTAGTCTGTTATAGGTTGATGAGTTTATGAGTTTGTTTGCTTTCAGTCACGTAAATGAGATCATAAAGGTTAATTTGTGAACTTTACATATTGTTAAGTCTGAGCCAATCAATTATGCAATTGTCTGGAACGGTAACCGGTAGCAAAAAAGAAATTCATATTTTGGATGGTCTGAAACTTTTTGGAGGTTTCTGTCTTTCCCCCATGATTAGCTTGTTTACGAGAGTTTTAGTCATGCTGTACCAGCAAAATATACAGGTTCCGTAGAATTTATTTCCTGTGAAATTTATGTTCTCTTGTCTCTAATTCGGCGTTTGACTTGGTACATGTACTGGTTTCATTCACAAATATTTTAGTGATTTAGCGAGAACTGCCGAACGGAAAATTCTTTAAGTTTAGATAAGTTTCATTTTTTTAAGCATAGTTATGTTGCAGTGACAAACTATTCACACTTAGTTTCTTTCACGTTAAAGTTTTGACTGGGTCTTCAGGCTAATTTGAAAGTTCGTGTTTTCAAAATTTTTACTGCTTATTTGCCATTGCCTAGTGAAAGTGTCGTTGAGGTGTAAGAGTTAGCAAGCATGCAACTAACATAATTCCAGATGAGTATACAGGCCTACCTGATACTCGTTAAACATATACTCATTCCTAATGAAGTACTCGTTTACCTTCCAATAAGTTGCTCAACAGCAGCGCAAACTTCTCAGTTCAAAGATTATATAGAATAGAAAAATTAACTAAATCCCTAAAAAAAAAACAAAGGATCTTAACACTAATTATGACTTTTATGTTGGTATTATTCGATTGCATACTTATTTTTATTAGGTGCCTGAGCTAAATCAATGTTCTTGATTTTTCAGAGTTTCAGGCAAAGGAGATGACAATAGCATACAAAGAAAGAAGTAAAAATGTATTGTCAGAGAGTGAACGACGGGGATATAAAACTTTAATATCTGTATGTCTATCTAACTCTCTGTCTATCAAGTTTCCTGTACGATAACTCGAGTACGAAATGACCTCTAGACTTTAAATTTACTTCATCTCTAAATAGACAACATCGAGTTAGATGAGAGAAGAACTCTATGGGAGTTTGCTTAAGCGTTACCGAAGATTTTTAAATTGGTCTTATGGGTAGCCATGATTGCTACGAGTACATCGTAAAATTAAAAAAATGAGTTCAATCAAATGACAAAGAAACGCAATGTAGACCAACCATGCGCAAGATATCTCAAGACCTTTGCAAAGATTCAAACTTTATTTCTACATAGACACGAATGAGTTCTCTGACGATGCATGTCCACCCATGAGATTTGGATGAGCGTCATTGAAGTATATCACTCAGTAGGCTGGCACCTTTTTGTATGCCGGGGTTATGTAATATATATCTAACTGTATATCTGTCCACAGGACATCTCAAAAATGAAATAAGCCAAGAAAATTAATTGAAATGAGTGTGTATTTTGGACGTCATTCAACATCAACGAAGTAACGTGATGTGGCGTACTCGTTGCTTGGAATATTTCAGTAACGAAAGTGATTTTCAAATATTATATCTATTCAGCGTATTACTAAAACCAAACACTCACTACACCAAACCAAAACACTGTCACCCTGGAGTAAAAATCGCGCATCGAAGCACGTGGGACATAAGAATCTAATAATTAATTTAGGATGAACCATTAATCGTTCTCTTAAATTAGCATCTGCTTTTTTGGCCAACTGCCACATAGCGTCGTATCATGAACTTTAGTAAAAACATTGGCTACCACTGCGTCCTCTGATGGTAACATATGACATTAAAGCATGATGTAACATGTCTGCAGAGAAATGTTTTTTAAATTGTTTTCTAAATTGGAAAATTACTAGTTAAAATTGTAATAGGTTTATGATATTTTTGAAATTACGTTAAAATAAGGAAATAGTCCAGTACTGCTCCGTAGAAATAGCCGTAGAAATATTTGGTGAATTTAAATATTATTTAAGATGATTTTAATTACTTTATGAGTCCGAAACCTCTGTTTTCAGTGATGTTATTTTATTACGTAGCTCATCATGTTTTTGCTTGTAACAAATTATTCGTCAGGTTTTAACACTCCAACACCCTCTTTCGGCTATCACCATTATCTTCAATTGTTTAAATACTTCTAAATTTGCGGTGCAATAAAAATAAAGATAATAAAATCGCACACACTATCAGAGTTACAGCCTTTTTAACTAACACTTGACTTCCTTTCGGAAGGAATGCTACATCCTTGCGTCTATAGTATTTTATGTGTTATACATTATATTATACTGTATATGTCAAACCACTGACATTCTTAAAGACACAATCTATTTTGTTTCATCCAATCCCTTATATTGAAATTAAGTCATCCTTATTTACAGGTGACAGAATATGAGTAAGTGACGAGAAGTGGTGGTTGCCTCTGTGTAGAAATCTCGTTTTCAGATATTTTATGTGATTTCGTAAAATGTGTGATTTAGGAGCTAGAACAGTGGTTAGGCGAAGCTAAAGGGCTAGGATTGTGGCACCTTATCTAGGACGGTTACAGTATGTAGTCTTGCTTCTGTGTTATATTTACAGGCTCGTACGCCTTGTGGTGTTGAATTACTTGTTACATCAGTATTGTAACATAGGTGACGATGGCACGTCACAATATTAACCAGAAATAATTCATGAAATATACAAATTTTGGACCATGCATACATTTTTTATTTATCATACTAATTTTAATTTTTTTCTATCATATGGATAATGTTAAATGACGATAAAGAATGGAAAACAAATATGGTTTTATTACACTATAGCAGCTTCATACACCTCCTTTAACATGTAATTTTGTTTACTTGAATGTTGTAAAAACGAACGGGCTCTAAAATATTCATTCATAAATATTTACTAAATATTTTGAAATTATAAGTTTCAGTGATGGTCTTATATTTTGATTTCTGATGCAATATGCAGAAATTAAATGCCGATAATATGCAGCCGGGACCAGTTATTTGAACTCAAAGAATTAAAACGCGACGTGTTAAAAAGATCAATAAATGGGAGAGCAAAAATCGGAAGTTGGCAGTAGAAGCCGGTAGTAAAGTCGGTGCAGATTACACAGCGCAGGACTACTATGGCGGATCAATCCAGAGCAAGTAGTTCGGGCTAAATCCGATGGATAGCAGCACCGCCTACGTTTCTGAACATCAGATTTCCTCATTACGCGCCGTTGTTAGCAATAACTATAGGTGGCCTTAAAACAAAGAAAGGCGCAGTTTCTTTGGCCAGAAATAAACAAAACTCTTGTTTATTATTTACCCATAAGTATTGCTCATCGTAAAAACAAATTAATTGATTATTGTTGATGAGTGAAGAAACACTTAAGAATATTGAAGGCACATATTTGTTACTTACTATATACGGAAAACCACTGAATTAGTGCCAGAAGATAAATTTGTTTTAAGTTTAATTTTAAGCTTGCAATTATATTGCTCAATTTTCAAACTAGTGATTTGAAAGAATTTAAGTATTTTATTCTTCATTCTAGATTCTGGATTCTGCCACGACACTTTAATGTTATATTCCACTACTCTACTTTTTGCTAGATTTTCTATAAAACTTATTATCAGCTCCAAACTGCAATACATTATATGTATTAAAACAGTTCTTAAGTATATATAGTTTTATATAAATAAGTATTAAAATTTGTTGTAAAGATCTAATATAACTAGAACTTATACACCAAAAAAACATATATTTTGGAGTAAACACTTTTTTACGTGTATTGATGAAAAATATATTACAAACATGAATGAATAATACGTTTAAAATGTAAAACCTTCAAACCAGATGGCTATATATTTATAAAAAAACATTGTGGAGGTACATTTCTGTAACAAAAACAATTATTGGGAATTTAAAAGGATTATAATATACAATAACAACTATAAAACTTTTATTTTTTATGGTGTTATAAGATCGTTATAGGTTTCACTAAATGAAATGGTGCTAACACTTATTAATATGCAAAGTACGTTACTAACACAATTAAGTTAAAAATTAAAAACCTAAGAGATGTGGGTGATTTATGTTGATGTCATTAAAAACACACACAAACACACACACAATATGTTCAAAATGTACAGTTGTGGCGACGTAGTTACACAGACATAAAAACTAGTTTGTTCGGTTTGAATGAGACCTCCAAACCCGTTAACATTTCAAATCACACCGGCACCTGTGGCGCAGCTCAATCTGATTAGTTGAGAAGCCCAAGTGACTGTTTCAATAACAGCTTGAACCTAGATTGAAAATTACAAAGGTTACACACACACACACACACACACACACACACACACACACACACACACACACACACACACACACACACACACACACACACATTTATCGATATAAAATGTTTTGGATAGTTTTTTTAGATATTGCCTTAAATGGTCTTGCTGAGCAAAACTATGAATGAATTCATATGGGGATAAGAGGCATACAAGAAACTAAAGATAATTTGTTGCCATTGCATAAACCTGTATAATGCATTCACTACCGGACGCACATGCCAGTAGCATAGTTTCTTATGTTTTTACGGAGACCGTCTATCAAAGCCAAGAGAAAGCTTCTTGAGAATCTTCCATAATTTTGCTACAATGGAAGCGGTATGCCCATAGTAGAGACAAGCGATCCAGAGTTACAGATTACAACATAGTGTATTCACACCTGGGTAAAGTGATAAAAGTAAAACTGGATCGATGATATGCAACTTTCTAAAAATGTTGATGACAACTTAAAGTCTAAATCGACCAAGATTTTGGGTTGGTCCTAGCTGTCAGTATTCAGGGATGTTTTGTAACTGACACGACTCTCCTGTATTCTAAATTGTATCAGCAGTTTGCTTTAGTACATCATCAACCTTGTGACGAAGAGAAATCGCATGAAGAACTAAAGAAGACGAAAATAGATGAAAAGCGTTTGTATTCCTCCCGTATCGGTTACCCGTAGCTGTTAATTTATTCATTAAGAATCTAAAAGATAGCTAAGCTTAAATTATTCTATGTATTCGTGAGGTAATTATCAAAGTTGTACATGATATTACTCCTTATACGTTAATCCTGTCCTTGTATCATTGTTTGTTGAGATGGACTTATTGACAACCCATGTACCAAAAATATAAAAAAAAAACATTTATGCAGTTCGCTTTGTGATAGAATTTGCTACCTTATCCCACCACATCAGCATGGCTTCATGAGAAGTCGCTTGCCTGCCACAAACTAGTGGTTTTTAGCAGCGGCTGTCATTCAGCGACGAGGTCATCTGATACTATCAGGGTCAATGGGGACTTTCAAAAGGTGTTTGACAAGCTCCCACATCACCCCCTTTTGAGTAAGCTTCCTGCTTTTTGATTATCTGCTAATTTTATTAGCTGGTTCAAACTCTACCTTTCGAAAATAAAATTTAGAATATGACTTGGTATAATGAATTGTGATAGTTATATTGCCATTTCAGAATTAGTCATGGCCTCAAATTATTATTGTCCTGCTTTGTATTATTAGTGATAATGACAACATGTTTCCTAAACTATGATACCTATATATGAGTATATCAAATAGCTCTATTTATGCTGATAATATTTACATATCTGTACATATCATGGGAGCCTTGGACTATTTATTTTTGAAATCAGCCAATAATTCAACTTTATGGTGGGCCAAAAACTGATCAAAAGCCTTTGTAACTCAGCAAAACCGTTGTATGTATCTTAACTCGTAAAATTTATCCTTCGTTCTTTTTATGATATTAGGGGCAGTAGGATAGAAACAAATCAAAACCTGTAGAATATTGATGTTCTTACAAATTCCGGGTTTTCTCGGAACTTGTTAGGAGGAACTTAAGTAAGTTTAGGAAATACTTTTTTTATTGTGAATCGCACGACTTTTAATAGCAATGGTATATCAGTAGGGGAGAATAAATATATCATCCAAGGTGAATCCTTTCATGTATGATCCGGCAGTTTCCTAAACTGGATCGAGTAGAAGTGCGAGAAGGAGTTGTTACATCCTGCTATTTCACCTTGCCGAACTGTAATAGACTTGATATATTCTATTCTGAATGGTCACAGCCTATCAAGAGAAAATCTAGGTATACAATGTTTATACGGTTATACCGTTTTTGGTTATCCGTATGTTAATACACTTTTGAAACGATTGATGCAATGGCTAGATGCACTGGATGTCACCTTATTATAAAACACTGGCTGTGAACATTTTCTAAACCAACTTTAGTGGCTTTTTACGCACCACAAAAATGAGATTTCAGACGTAACAGTGTGATGTACTCCGAACTCGGCATGTTTCAGTAGTCTCACTTTCTCAAGTGTCGCATGCTCTGGCATCAGGGGTTGTATTGGTAGTACACACTCTCCAGTACAACGGACTTATTCCAAATTGGGGTTAATTAGATACAAAACGCTTTTTAATATTTACAATTCAAAGCCAATTATATGTTTGTAATATTTTTTTAAATCACAGTATAGACGTTGGAAAACCAATTATTATAGTTTAACAAATTTTCATCAAATCTGAAAGAAATAAGATTTTATTTTTTGTTGTTTCCATCCAAATAAATTCATATTAAAAGTAATACACTTCATGCTACAGGATTCGGTTAAATTATTACCTAAATTATTTTTAGAATCAAATCCTTTTTGTAGCTTATTTATTTACAAAACACTCACGGCGTTTGTTTAAAAAACATAGAGTGGGTGGTGAGTACTGATATATGTTATACGGTTACATGTATTTAATACTTTATCTGTTAAAAGAAGCAGTAATGTGTGTCAAAAAGCTTATAGATCATTATTTCAAGCGGTTTGATTCTCACTCCTTTGATTTTTTTTTTTTTAAGAAAAAGTCAAGGAGTTTTTTATTGTCATCAGCAGTGTGGATACCGAGTCACTTATCTCTGTTGACTACAATACCTGACTACTGTTGACTACCTTTACAATAGTGAAAGTTATTCTAATAACAAAAACTGGAGAATTCTTCTTGAAGGGCAGCCATGAAAACAGTTAAAGTAGGTGCTTACAAAAATAATTATATTCCCCTGCTGGGTAAACGGACTGTAGGTCCACGTCATAAAACTGCCGGAAGCATTTCTTACCTACTTCTTAAGGGGTGGACAGTGGGTCCACGGTCCCGGCCTGGGACCCACTGTCCGACTCACGGGTTTCTTTTAACGAGAGGTTGACATGGGATCGTCGTACTCACACTGCAGCACTTGAATGGATGTTTCAAGATCTAAACTCTGTATCTGCTAAATAGTTTTCAGTACACTACATAAGACAGCTGCAAAAAGAATGAAACGAAATTATATACATAAAATAAAGTCAGGTTAGTTACGCCATTTCTAACTTAAGAATGTCTGTAACGATTATAGTGGTCTTTGCTTTATTGGATACGTTTTCGCTCCGACTAGGAGAACAACGATTAAAATATCGTAAGAATGCACAGAAAAATCAGGTAAAGAGAACAAGTCATTTATATAATAGCATAAGAGCCTGTTAACTTTAATCAATTGTTCTGTGTAAACATTGTTTTATAGTAGCACAATCATAAATTACCTTACATTTAGTCGTGAAAGCATAGAGTAAGCTTGATAATAACAACACTTCTTATTTAAAACTTTTTTGCGACCACTGTTGAGCACAAGTAAGACAAATATTTAGATAAGAAAACTAAAAGTTTTATTAAAAGTCTAATTTGAACTGTACACTTTAGTAAATATTGAGTATGCATGATGAGTACTGTATGCAGACATCAAAGGAATGTACTATATAACTTTTATATAGTTATAAAACGCATAGTTTATTTGACTTTTGATAGAAGTAGGCTTCTCAGAAGTTTGTATGTACCTTGTTCGAGAAAACAAAGCAATATTAACTAGGGCTTTTTTATTAACTAAACACCAAATTTTAAAACTTTTAACGGTTAACGGTTTATTTTAAAGGGGAATAAAACTAATAGGGTTTAAGAATAAATTTAAGAATTTGGAGCGTTCGAAGTCCTTATAACTGCTAGTAATTAAACATGTTATCTCCTGTCGTTCCGGGATCACTATTTGAAATAACGTTACATTTTTTCGCAGCGAGATATAGCGATGAATAGCAATTGGTAGTTTGAATGAAACTAGACAAACTTTTTAGCAGTTCATGAATTCCTGTTTGAGTGATATTTACAACGTATCGTTAGCGGCATAAGGTCACTATTATGTAAGTTAGTATGTCTGTGTAGGCAGATGTTTTGTTTACTGTTTGGATTATATGCCAAGAGCCACTATTTAAGGTAATAAAATATTTTGTCTTCGTATCTATTTAACTTAATTTGGTACAACTTTAAAAATGATATATTAGATATGAACTAAATGGGTATTTTAACTATTAACAATGTTAATAAAACAATAAACCATCAATTTCAATTAACGTGTACTACGAGTAACGTGTCTACTGGTATATACAGTATTATACAAACGATGGTCCAATATAAGGAATAACTAATACAAACTTACTGTAGATGTTTATGATTCATTAGGACAATGCCAAATTAATGAAATAGTAATATAATGCTATATGGAATTCGTTAAGATATAATCCCTATTAGTAATCCACTTCATATGTGATAGCTTGAGCAAACTGTTGTTAATATTTGCTGCTTTAGCAGTACGCTGTGTGAATGTAGTGGAAGCATCACTGACCAGAATAAAGAATAAGTGCAGGTAGAAAAACTAATGGACGGCAAGGTCAGTTTTGAAAAGTAGGACAGTTAGTCCACAGGTGTCGGCGTGGACTAACTGTCCTACCCTGCAGAAAAGTGACGTCAGCCACCCTCGTCAAACTAGGCGTGGACCTACAGTCCTACAATTCCCCTGCTGTTATTTACACCTCTTGAAGTTTAGTAAAATTAAAAAAACCTGTATACAACTGTAATGGATTCAACATCGAATTCTGGGATTTTTTCGTTTTACAAAATTTGAAAAGCCCAGTTTTAGTCCGAGTCTGTTTCTTTGTTGTCCTTTAGACCCACAAATGGTCTCATAAATGATGCTTAGACAATTACTCTTCTCGAAACATAAACAAAGAATGATAAAGATAAAAGAGAATATATCTTGCTAGTTTCTAGTCAAATGCAAATCGGAAGGTGAGTATTGTGACACTGAAAGGCAATTTAAAATTATAAGGCACTTTAAAGAATGGTTTAACTAAATATCCAAACTGAGCAAGTTTACAAATAACTCAGTAAAATTTTTACGTTGGCATGCTGAAGAAAAATTGTCCTCCTTAGACCGCAACCGGTCAACCTCTACCTGTAGGATGTGCCAAGCCACCCATTACAATTAGTCAATACAAATAATTAATTGCTTCTAATGATAAAGATTATGTAAACTGATAAGGTATTGCAAAACGAACACAAACTCCCAACAATCTATTCCTTACAATGTTTCTTCGTGGGGAAAATAATAATATTATTGTATATACAAATATGGCAAGATACCAAAGCAACGCGTTCTTTCACCCATGAATACAGATTTACTTTTAAAGTACTTCTACAAGAAGAATGCCCATACAAAAATACATCGTAATCAAATAAAAAATAGAGGCTGAAATAATATTTACTCTGTGTTCAGTTTTAAAACCTAAAAATATCAGTTTTATGAACTGCATAAGTTTACGAACGTTTGAATGTAGAATTGAATTTACATATTATTGTTCTGTAGTATGTAAGAATGTAATTTTACTTTCAAGATATGATAGGTAAGTAAATTATACTGCTTAGGGTTGTGTAATTGTAATAAAATGCGAAATTTTAAGCTCAAAACGATCGCGATTTAAAAATGGACAAGCAAAATTCTTTTTACAAATCACGTTGGAGTTCCTATCAGTTCTCTCAGATGACGGATCATAAGTACGAAGCAAAATTGTGCTACCTACCCTAATTTTGGAAAACTAGATATTTAACTTTCTTAATTTATTTTCCCCCTGTATAATAAATCTAATAGACTGTAGCTATGAAACAAAACAGAGAAAATGGAAATTAACAAACAAAATAAGACTGTTATAGAAAGGTATCGAAAGATTATTTTCACTCTTTCGTGTTATCGTGAGTTTCATAAATTTTAAACCGATTACAATGACTGCATTTGATTGGTCTATAAACTCAGAGAAGAACAAGTCATACGGATCAAAACTAACAAAAGAATTAGAACTAAACATTTAATATAATTATTTTGTATTATACAAATACAATAATTTGAAATAATTGTCTTCCTAGACGATATAAATTGAGATTTGGTAAACGTGCGTACGCTTCAAATGAATACAGTTACGTAATTATATAGGTTTTAGTAATATATATGTGTAAACGCTATAAATATATTAATGTTGGTATACATAAATAATTATAGTTATGTTCGTTTCCTAGATACTTTATTTTGTCGGAAACACATACTACAGGAGTCAGTCAAGCTGTTTATACTTAATTTCAATTCAAATGGGAAGCCAGAATTGTAATTCTGAAACTGAATTGGACAAGTATGAATAACAGGCCCAAACAACGTACTTGTATACTTAAATCTCGGGGTTGTCCAGAGCGCTGAGGGTAACTCTGTTTATTTATAGGTCTCGTAAAGAAACTCGGTTAATTAACAGGCCGCCACGGCGAGGTCCGTGTAAATCAGTCAAAAGTCCTTGTTACAGTGTTCAGGTGTCCGGGTGATAATTAAATTATGCAAACGGGGGCCAGCGTACCGGTCTCGTGCCCTGACTACAACTCATACCCACTATTTGAGTATGTTGTTCGTTTATTTCGGGCTGACACGACGCTAGGTGCTGCCTTGTTAGCGGAACTGATGGTGTCGGTGGTGAGCCGGTCTGTTCTAGCAGCCAGCTCTGCCAACAGTTTCTCCTCTTGCTAGCTAACACCTGAGCAAACACTCCAAAACATGACCTCTCTAACTAACATTAATCTAAAACCAAAAAAAAGTAAGAAACTTAGGCTATTTTGTTAATCTCAAAGATAACATCCCTGACGACAGAAAAAAGTATACAAGTTTTTTTTAATCACTTCTTGACGAATTAAAGGTTTTAGAAGTTGGAAAGTTTAATCCTTCAGTATTCTTAAGCCACAAAGACAGAGAAAGTAAAGTGTTTTTTTATCTCTTCTCAATGAACTACAAGCATTTGAAGCAGGAAAGTCAGGCAATTCAGTAATCTTAAAGATAACACACCTGAAAATAGAAAAATAATACGGATTTTTTCACCTCTCCTCCAGGAATTACAGGCTTTTAAAGTAGAAAAGTTATAGACCCCTAATCAGACACAAATTAAAACGGCTGAAGATAAAATATGAAATTAGTACAGTACAAAAATGAGTTACATATCTTCATTGAGTGAAATATTTCGATTCATCTGTGATTTAATATGTGATAATGTTTATTTTACATGAGTTGTGGTTGCCTAACCTCATTACATCACAAATGTAATTTATTGTTTTATTGAATTGAAATACAAATTAATTAACTGCACATTGATAATAATCAACGTCTCATTTTGTTTTAATGAGATACATAAACACAGTTATTGGAAAAGGATTTCATAACCATACCATTGTTTTATAGTTTACCTTTGTAAAAATCTAAATTTTGCAGAGCGTAATGCTATTGTTGTTACCACATCGGAATCAAAAGGCATTATGCCCAGAACATTAACTTACCAGTCGTCATAACTCAAACTGGACTCTCCAACCCCCATCCCTCCATTGTCCCTGCCCCCGTCCCCTATCAACTAACACGGTTCGCTTTCTGTTCATTTAGCCCGATAATTGAATCTACGCTTATGGACATTGCCGGTGTTCCCTAGTTACGCCTTCTCTCTCACAAACGCGGCACTACACACAGGATTTTTACAATAGTAGATAAACGTTTAGAATTATTCTTTAACGCAACTTAAGACATTGTCAGTATACCATGGGCTCTTTCACATACCAGACACAGGGGGTTGCATTTGAATTTCAATAAACAAACTCGTATCAAACTTTTAACTTATCTACTTATTTTTTTAACGAGATCAGTGAAAACATTGTTCGGTGTTCAGTTTTATGAGATTAATTTTGGTTTATACATACATAAGTAGGAACCTAAATGATGGAGAACATTGTGATAATTCCAGATGTATATGAAAAAGAAAAGTCAGTACTCAAAGAATAACTTGATAAATTTATGCACAGTTAATATTAACTCTATAGCTCTGGTAAAGCGACCACTGAAAAACCGATATCAGTGGCGTGTTTGTATCATTGTAAATATGCATGTAAATTAGAGATATATTTTACTAATAATAATTTTATTTTTACACAGGGCAAGATGCTAGGGAAAAGTATCATTGCGCTTAGTCCTGAAAAGACGTTTGCACTACTTACTGAGTAACAGGATGTTCAGGATGGTAAAGTCATGGATGGCCGCCTTCTGTCGAAGTTCAATAATATATCCAATAGCAGTATACTATATCTAAGTCATCTAACCTTGGAAGAAGATGAGGTTTTGTTCTAGCCTCTTCCTGTCAAAGCGGGTAGGTGGTGGTAATCTCTAAATTTAGTCTTGCAACAATATTTAGCGTTAAGAAAGTACCACCCACTCCGACAGTCATCTTAAACAGCAAACAAAATCTACAGACGAACGTGTTATCAAAATATTTCGACTTATGAACATTTGCTCAGATAAATCATTGTTCGTTCCCAGAGAATTTATATTAGAAGGAATAAAACAGCTAGAAGTGAATCCTACTGAGATTCTAATAATTTGTATCTATAGTTCTTTCTAAACAAATTAAAATTATCTTTACTTATTCAGTCACTATAACATTGGTGTAGTTAGCAGCTAATGTTATTAGTTTTGCAATCAGATGAATGGTTAAAATTCCAACCCTAGCATAGTAGGCAAGAGATTTAGGATTTTGCAATGGATAAATTATTGTTCCACGGTTAAAGAAGTTACAAGAAAAGTCAACAGGGAAATTGCCTTGTTCAAGTCACGATGATGTTAACCATTACATGACAGTTTAGGCAGTATGATAACTGTTCAGCGATGTAGTATGTAAAATAAGTCATTGGCAAATTTTACAGACGCTGCAAAAATATCATTCAAAACTTATAAATATAAATTCAAGAGAAATATCTACTACATGCTGAAATAGATTAAATGAGCAAGAAAATAGCACATAAGCAATCTGTTCCCTGCTGTTACGTTATGTGTAGAAACCTTGATTGCTCCATCGTGCTTAGAGATCGTTTCTAAAACATGCTAGTGCACTTAATCGTGCATCTGATGAGACAATGAGAATACCTCTTCACCTAGAGTACACTATACTTTGTAGTCTAGGTATCCTTATACGTCGCCGAATATTCACTTCATAGACAATTCATAACGAAAATTACAAAGAACAATTGAAATTACAATAATTGTAAAACAGACTGTTATGGTCCCAATATTACAACTAAGGATGGATTCTACAGAAGACAACGCGTTATTTATCAGTATACGCGTTTAACATTATTATTATTTTCTGATAGTAGAAGCATATTTGTGCATGAATTTGTAATTATTTAGACAAAATCTAACTCTAAAAACAACAGCGAAAATTTGATTCTAGCTACGCATTTTTTTTATCATATTGAGGACGGTTTTGACCACATATAAATGGTTATATCACATCCTTGAAACTCTTAATAAAAGTTTGGCAAAATTATATTTTTATTAAACACCCCTCACAATCAGAAAGGAGACAGAGATACCGTTTTATATATGTCATATATATAGAGGGAGAGAGAGAGAGAGAGAGAGAGAGAGAGAGAGAGAGAGAGAGAGAGAGAGAGACAGAGATTCCTCGCTCAATCAAAAAACAACATTCTTAAGATTATAATTAAGATTTTTTCAACAATAAGATAAACCCTAGTATTTTATACTGATATTCTAAACGTTTGCAGTCAACGTGTTATATTGGTGGGTTGTCATTTTTATTTGGAGCCGTTTATCATGTAGCTAAACTCATTATTCCATTTATTTATTTTATTTTTAGACAAATAATTGATTAAAGTTAATATTTTTATATTTTATTTTTGAACAAACGATACAATCAGAACATGTTTAATGAGCTTTGTTTATTCTTAGATTCGTAAAAAAATTATATAAGAGAAAATTACTTGATTTGTACACTTTTCAATAATTTGAATTCTATGGAAAATTAGATTTGAAATTTAGATTCAGGTTTTCCCATTTCGTTAAATGGTTTCAGGGTTGTAATTTCAATGCATAGAAGTGTGACTCTCAGTATACATGTTTTATTAATTAAGGTAGTTTAATATGATAAAAATAAAATGCGGCGTCGTATTATTGATGTTTTTAAATTCTTTAATTGACAAGACAAGGTCATAAATATATTTTGTTTCATAATCATATATTTATTGAAGAATAAAAGAATAAACACCGTTGATTTTGTAATTTTATTAAGTAATTCAGGTCATATTACGGATGCATTCTATCTGAAATATAGCATATGCTTACCGTTGATAATTTACCTTTCCTAGCATTATGGCTGCTACATAGTCTAATGAACTTACGAGTGTACACGGCTAATGTTTTTTATTTCAAAATTAACTCTATTTTAATATCAGTATAAAAGCAATGTATCGGAAGCAACTGTTGCTAACTATGATAATTTAATGAAGCAGCCGTGAATAATTCTCCGATTATTTCAGCAAACCTTGCAAAGATGAAACATAATATTAAATATATAAACTTTTCTATACGTCATCATGCATCGTGGGCTATTTCACATCAATTCAGCATTATTATAGTATCTTGTATCACACTATCTTGTAATCTTCGAAGCTTTTTAAAACTTGATGCTAAAAAGCCGTCTAAGAATATATACGTTTATTTCCAGCAGTGAAGTCTCTCGAAAGTTTGTCTACAACACTTTGAGCAGGTGACGACATTTGTTTTTTTAGGAACACGCTGTGCAGTGTTTCTGTTTATTATTTTCATTTCTGTTGCTTTTTAATTGTTATTCAATAACGTGAGTTCACTTGCAAGTCCTTAAAGATAGTATAGGAATATAACTAAGGAATATCATAAGTCTAATTCCAAATAGAGTAGTATAGTTGGATTTAGTATGTACTGAAATTATTACTCCATATTTCCGAATAAACTGTATATAATCTATAAGCTTTTAATGCTCTTGTATTAAATCATTGGAAACCATAATAGGTTTATGGGTCTTAAAAAGCTTTAAGATTAATTATTCTTCAAAACCCTGTAAAAAGTGGCAAAATTATGTATTTTAAACGCTCCTTTTTCCGTGTGATAGAATATATAAATAAAACTAATGTAATCGTTTATTTAAATTTTGCATTATCTGTGCTTTTAGACTCATCAATACTAAAACCCTTAATAAATACATATAATTAAAAACATGTGTATGTGTGTGGTTTTGACAAAATAATTTTGCTTTTAGGTTTAAACTCCATAAAAAGTTTAATTTTACTTTTGATGTACAAACAAAATGTTATAACCAAAATTTCTATAGGAAAAATATATGTATTAGCATTTCCATTAAAAAATGAATGTAGCCTAAGTCAAAATCAGGGTAAGGGAAATTTGAATGGAAAGAGAAATTTTAAAGGAAATTATTCCAATATAAGTAACGTTACTAATTTTTTTGTGGAACATTTTCTGTATTAGTCCTATTGAAAAGACGACATGTTCCGACGATTTTATACATACATATATATATGTATGTCGAATACCCATCAGAATATCCATCGGATATGTATATATATATATATATATATATATATATATATATATATATATTTATATATTTATATATATAAAAATACGGCAAAACCTTTAAGTCTTACCCCAACACCTTATTTAAAATTGAACAGTTTTAGGCAAATTCTCCAACTGCTTAATATCATGCAGTTATAGTCACCGAAGGTATGTACTGTATACAAAGACTGGTCAGAACCAAATACTTCCATCTTTCAATTAGTTGAATATCGTGAACTGTACGATAAACCTGAACTGGAGAAAATATCCAATATGGCAGATTCTTGAGGTTACATTGCTCTGGTATTTGTCAACGCTGTCCAATGCCATTAAAAGCTATCACAGCCTGTGGGTTGACTGTATTCCTGTGTTTATCGGTTGAATTAAGCGGCACGGGCCAAGACGTCAAGCTTTTGATCTAACCGTTGCTCTTGTGATCAGTTCCATTGATGTTGTACTGTGCCGACTCTCCCCCTTATTCTGTTTTATAAGATCCTCGCACAGGCCAGTGACCCATGAGGCTGAACAGAATAAGGTTTAAAAAAGGAGACTTGTTATTTTTATAGAAAAATATATTATCAAATGTATAAGTGAAATTTATAGTGTGCTACTGTATACTCAAGATGAAATAAAACCACTGAACTGTATTTAATTTTAGACCAAACTTATAGGCGTGGTTCCATTCACAATACGCTGCCTAACTGTAACGTACATGTCTGAAATGTTCGATCCTGAGGTAGAGCAACGAGGTCATGCTAATTTTCTCTACCTTGACTTCTAAAAGTTATTTGGAAAACACTCTCAGTTTCTTATTTACAGGCCCCTCTCCTTTTGAACAGGTCGCTTAGGACATGATTTTGTAGGATTTATTATGAACGATTAGTTACTGATTCAGGAGTGTGTTTAGGAATTCAACCCAATTCAAAATGTATCTCAAATATTCCTTTTGTGATCTTCATATAACATTCATGATGAAATTAAGATTTGTTTATTAAACGCAATACCATTTATGTTGTATACTGCACAGTCATTCAATCAGAAATGTATTCTGCTGTGGTACGGAAATCAACGTATCCCTGAACCTGAAAAAAGTGGTTCCTCACAAAACATGCAAAATGTAGGACACACAGTACACGGTTTTGATTCATTAAAAGCTGATGTTCTTCAAATATATTAACCGCGTTTTTCGGAAAGGTGTTACAACTTGTGTATTCGGAATATCTGACATAAAGAATAATGTAATGTTACATATAATGCAATGTTGTAATGTCTGACATGAATAATTAATGTAATGAAATATTGGAATGTCTGAACAGGAAATAGGGATGCAGCATACGAGCCTGTGCAGGGAAAGTTCGTTTCGTTGATAATATGAAAGTTTTTAAATCATGTTGGAGTATTTGTGGGAATGACAATTTCCATTATGTTTTTGTAGTTTTCACGTGGTTCATTTGTTTTTGTTTAGCGGGACTCTTCATTAAATCTTGGTAGCGCATTAGGAAATTGAGTAGGTAATACAAGTCACAAGCTATGGTGTTTTTGGAAGAGACATTTTTGTTTGTCCCTACGTGTGTCAATTCATATACGTGTAAACTAATAAATTGTTTCTTTAACGACTTTTGCAGTGGTTTTTAATGGGTTAGTTAGGAGGGTGAAAGTGGCTTGTGATTAGTGTTAAATTTTGGATTGGAAGTAATAACACTTTTACTGATTAAGATCTTTCTTTTCATGAGTGGAAAGCACCTACGTGGATCGGCGAATAAAACAGTTTTACTCATACTTTCTTCTTCTTATATTTATAACGGGACAGAACAATAACCAGATCCCTTTTGTAGGTTTTGAAAAGAGAGCAATCGCTCTTCCATCATCACAATGAAATCTTCTCTCGACCCCATCATCCGGTAAATTAAACACCCCCGTTGTTTTCAGAAGCAGAGCAAATCCATTCCAGAGCATTCGCCAGTGAATACAAACCCGAGAACCATTTGGAATATGAAATACGACGACGTGTGTTTGTAAAATGGCGGCGGTGGTATCGTCGGTTTCCACACCATTGCTTGCCGTCGCTGCGCCGCCCCCGGCGCTTGGCGTCTTCCGGCCGCCCCCGTCGACGTCAGCCAGGCCGAGGGGACAGCGACGCTTCCGTACGGGGCTTGCGGTCTTGTGGAATTAAGTGGGGTTTATCGACAGGAAGTTATGTAATAGCCGAAACTAAAGTAACCAATGCAGTTCTATTACGTTGGCAGAGGTGTCGAATTGAAAGTAAATTAGGAAGAAAATGAAAATAATAATATAAAAGTCACTCTTTTCTTGAGAAGCCATATGAATCACAATAAATTCTTACAATTGATTCAATAAATACTAAAAATTTAAAAACTAGTAGGTCTGAGTTTAGGAGACACTCTCCCCCAGATCTCTCAACGGTTTTTAATGGGTGTGAGGAGATTTTGGGAAAGTATTCATCGATAAATGTATATAGCTTGTAGTAGCACAATTTTCAAAAGTATCGTAAATAATAACATGTGCAGGATTCAAAAGTTGTCTCTTAAAAATATATTTGTTTTTATTTGTCTTACTGTATAATGATGTTTAAATACCCTTATTATTGTTTCCATTTAATATTTCAGTTATGAAAACGGCTTTAGACGTCGGAACTTGAATAAGGGTCGCTTGTTTACAAATGGAAACGCATATGATATCCTGAGTGAAAATTTACGGTATTAAACAGATATACTCATTTGTTTCAATTTATGCCATCATAAGCGTCTAGTTATTGAAAAAATTTTCATTGGTTGAAAACTGGTTTAATTTTAGGTACTATAAATGCTGAGATTAATCATTGCGATACACAGAGATATGTTTATACAGACACACCAATATGTGGATGAGAAAACCTCTTAAAAATATGAGGATCCCAGAACTCAATATTCTATAGAGCAATATGATTATTTATAAACCAAATGAGAGTTTATTAAAATCAAATAACTTTCTCGTTAAAATCTACTCTACAATGAGATAACATGTCTTGTTTTATATGTGTGTTTGAGATGTCTACGTTACGTTGCACTCCGTTTCATTGACCGACGGGGCTTAGTGTATACTTCAATTAGTATTTGTAAAATTAGGAACAGTTTTTACTTAAGATTGCTAGAAAATGAAAGCTTGGAAGTGAGAAAAACTGTCTTAAAACTATTGACTACGTTTGAATAAACGTATTTCAAAATATAAATCTTTTAATTTTTAAAGCATACGTAACGATAAACTGAAAGGCTACCCGTTTTACAGTAGCCCAATAATTATGAGTAATTAAAAGGTATATATAGTTTATCGTGGTTTATTATAGATAGTGTGCACTAGTGTGAAGGGATAATAATCGAAATTTGGTGTACTTTACTGGGCCTCTTGATTGACTGTTTCATTGACTGTTTAGTATTTTCATAAAATGGTCCACGGAGTCAAAATTAAGAACATGTATTCTCCAGCAATCTGCAATGTTTACGGGATCTTCAATGGTTTGTTTACAAATCGGGTTCTGAATTAACGTTTCTGGTAGAAGTGGACTAAATTAACATATGTATAATCTAAGAATAAAGTAATCTGACATTATACCGTGTGTCATAAAAGTCCCTAAGTTGATCATATAAACATGCCCCACAGTAAATAACTCCATCTCTATTCGTAAGAAAGTTAATAGTGGTGGGGGGTGAAGGGGACTTTTAAAACACTCGGTTTACATAATGCATATTTCATTTAATATACTACAGTAACCTTAGAACATGTTATGTTTATTGATGAATACAAGTAGTTTCGGAGCTGAGATAATGATCGCAGTAATGATAGTCTGAAAGTATAATAATATCTATTTGCCATAATATGTTCAGGTTTCAGGATCATGGCTCACTCCAGAAACTAGTAAGAAATACAATTTTTAAAGGATACTGCAGTTTATTACATGTGATTAGGAGCATATTTATTGCAAGGCCTATTTATTGAATTAACACAAACTTCATTCACGAAATGCATAATGTTTGTAACATTTCTGAATCTAAATAACAGAAAATGTGTGTTAATAGAGCTTACTAGAACTAAATGAAAAATACTTCCAATGGAAAGGACTCCAAAATCTATAAATTAATTGAGAGCTAGAAAGCTTGTTTGGGACACATGAGTAAATTGAGTGGGGACAGGTCCACTGCCACCATCAAATCTTGTAATAACTGTCTACCGCTGATTTATTTAATCGCCTTTTGGTAAAGTCGCGCTCGCCTCGTTTCCTCGTTGTTTGCAATAAAGTCCATTGGCCGCCATCTTGTTTCATGCCGGATCTTCCGTTTCCGGGAGGGTGCGCTTGTTGCTTCATGACCCGTGAACTCTACCCCCTGATGGATCGCCTGGCCGCCTCCCCCAGCGTCCCTCAGGATCCTACCTCCCCCGCCGCGCCCTCGATCCTGATGTCTTTAGATTAATCCGGCACCAATTGTTGTGATGGGGCGTCAACATGTTTTCGGTGCTTGATCCCACTCGAGCCTTGCGCCGCGCCGCGGGGTGCACAATCGGAAGCGAAGAGTTCGAATTGAGAGTTAAATGTATTCCTTCAGTGCACTTTTCCCACTTGATCTAATTTTTGGAAAACTATTAGAGACGCTATAAAAAACAGATATCGATAATATGTGGGTGTTCAAAACAAGTGTTAATCTATCACTTAAACACTACGATAAAAATGTAGTCGCCTGCATACGAATACGATTCCATACTCCAGGAGTCAAGTCTGTGTAAGTGTCTGATTCTATACGCTGCTCTAAGAGGAAGGTGAACTACTGGTGCTTAACATAACATTCACAATACCGCCCTATCTAGGAGCGATCTGAGGAGGGCCTTTGCTTCCATTGAAGGATATAACCATATACAACATTTTGCCTTATGAGTGATCCTGTACCGTTCATCCACGTACAAAAAAACAATCTTCCATGCTCGTTCTTTATGATATTACAGCACAGTATAATAACAGAAGGTGACATCTGAGATGTGGTAGAAGTGGTTAAACAATTTGTATTGAAGATTTTAATTGTAGAATGAAACTCTCACATATAGCCTATTCCTTGTTAATGAACATTTACTTACGAGTATTACGCAGTTTACAGGATCTCGACGGTTTTACCAGTCTACTCTAATCTAAATATCGATTGATCGTTTTACATTATTTTTTAATATCTCAGATTGTATCTATATATAAAGGCAATATAAGACCTACATATTTACATTTATTTTTGTAACGTCAGACACTGCCTTACAGACAGACACATCGCAAACGATTCAATACGCGCTAGGGGCAAGTACTCCTCGAGCTCACTTCCCGATCAGTCCCCTCCCCCCTCCCCATCAGTAAACATTTATGTAACTCTAGAGGTAGTCAGTAGACACTAAACAGTCCTATACATTCTCCGTGTTATCTTTACTTCCCTATTGTACTTTGATAACATGTTAGTTCTTGAAGTATGAAGGATACAGGATTTTTTCGGACATTTGTCATCGTTCAGTGATGTAAAACAATTTATATCAGCCTTTATTGTATAAAAAGTTTAGCTACGTTTAATGACCAAAAATAACTCTAAAAGGCAATGGAAGTAGATTAATCATTTATATAAAGAACATATAGAAAATTTCTTTTGTAAAAATTGAATTATGCATGTAACATGCCGAATTAAAACTAATCGATAATATTTTTATACGAGTTACATAATGTTTATATTTTATAAAGCAAGAAATCGTAAATATTCTTTACTGTAATAATGCTTTTACACGTTATAGCCCAAATGCTAAATTAGAATTGGGTACTGAGTATGTGAATGTTTGTAATTCGTTTTTTAACAACAACATGATTAAACAATGAAATGTTGACATTTTATAATTTAATGTTTTTAATTTAAAACTATGTACAAACAAAATGACAATAAACAGACAGAGTAATTTAATAATTTATTAATAAATAATAAACGATAAATATATTTTATTAGTGTATATAGGATTATAAATTGGTAACAAAAGTTATTGGTGTGATTGTGAAAATGGAATGAAACAGTTTACGGTTGTTTGACAGGTGAATAACACAAACAGAACTTCTCCTGATTTCGTATAGCACTGTGTTATTGTAAAGTACGCAATACGCAGTGCGCCTTACAATAACATAACTCCTTTGTAGCGGGAGGAGAAGAAAAATTCTCGGGTTCCTGCACTGAAAGATTTATCGCTATGAAAAAGACGAAAAGAATGGAATGGAAGACAGAAAGTGAGAGAGATAGAGAGAGAGAGCCACGGGGAAGGGAATGCTGGGTGGAATGAAAAGCAAGGAACGAGGATTTATAGCTCTGTCCAATGTAGAATATGGAGATTAGCTCTGCGGCCCGACGTGCTTTTCCAATTCCGAGCTTGCTTTTGGGAGTTTTGAAAATTAAATTGGATTTCTCGCTTTGTAATTCAACCCCTTTTCCTACGTTGCAATGTAACTTGTTGTAACGGCACTTCGTGCTAGTCGAAACTTGCTATAGAGATGTTTTTTCAGTAAAGTTATTTTTGACTTAGACCATTGTATAAGCATGTAACACGATATTTATGTATCTATTGGTTTCTATTAGAATTCATTTCTCCTACTTCAGCTACATATCTCTGCACATTGAATCATAGACAAAAAGAAATTATATTTTTGTATTTCCTGCTATCGTTACAAATATACCATATCGAAAGAAGGTTCACACTCACAATTCCAGGTTTAATCGTGAAAGAATATATTTTAAGAAAACCAAGCTACCTATTTTCTAAAAGAGAGCTTGCTTATGAATAATATATAGTATCATATTACATGCCTATTTTACAATCAATAAAAAATATAAGTGATACATAAGTGAAAATCCTCCTAGTACTTTTTAAAAGAGATTACGCTTGAAATAAATATTTACAAATTCCTAAATTAAGAGCCCGCTTTTAAATGTAATCTCTTTCAATCTCCAGAAAAATTTAAGATTATGTACATAAATGCTCTAAAATATAAGTGTCTCACCAATGTTTTGGTTTTTGATAAAATAATATATTAAACCACTATTTGTCCTTACAAATAAATATTCTTTCCAAATATACTATATTTACAAAATTGTATTTATATACTTATATATTCTACGATATAATTAAAAATAAATCTTCATACATGAGACAATCAGTTTTACAATAACAATTACTCTCAGATAATCTCTACCGGCAAGGAGCGCTTAAATACAATGGGTATTTTTTCAGTCCGTAAATATGTTTTTATAAGTATGGGTGAGCTCATGATGTAAAATGAGCTTTCATTGGGTTTAATATACATCCTTCTGTTGTACAATTATATTGTTAACATTTAATGGTATTGCTCCAAATTATTGTTTAATAACTAATCACTTAAGTAAGGAAGATAAATTAGCTAACTACAATTATCTTTCATATGAATATAAAAAACCTCACTATGGAGCTATATTTTCATGTTATAAAATATATAATTTCATAAATTATATATATATATATATATATATATATATATATATATATATATATATACCACAGGAAATAAACATCCATACTGCAAAGGAGTGCAATTTTAGAGATTATTCAAATGAACTTTCTACGTATAATAAATCTTCTTGATGAGATATTATAATTTCTAGACATCATGGTATTTCACAGATAGGTTTCCATCATTCGATCGGACATTGTTATTGCGTATATAGGTGCTAATCATGTTAAATTTATTGATATGCATTATTGCTGTAAATTATTCGTAAAACGGTCAGTATATCTACCAAGAAAATATGGTGGACATGCATCGCCCTTAGGAGATTGAAAGAGTGTGAAATTGTAATTATTAGCATGATGCAGTCCTTTTGAAACAAACATGTTTTACATTGAATAGGTCCCGAGAAAAATTCTTACGTTCCCATCCTCTTCGTAAGCTACTAACCAGTTTTAATGTACAACTTTGTTTTTGTTACAATGATGGCTAACAGTTCTCCATACGACAATGGTGCAGCGTACATTACGCAGATACATTGTCATCTCTCTTGGCAGCCTCAGGCAATCTAGCTTATTCAGTGCTTAAAACCCCTGTATTTGCTCAGTTTTAGTGCGCAATCACTATCGAGAACCATCTTTAGTATTATAAGTTCATAGTTTGCATGATGCATGCAGAAATTATTAGCGTACAGTGTAAAGAGTGTACATATTTATTTTTTACGGTCAATCCAGAGTTGTCAGACCTCTTTGACGTCCACCCAAATCTGAAAATGCCGTGGTCAGAAGAAAATGACTCAGTCATCCATGATGGCTTCTCAATAGATGGATCAGAGAATTGCGCGCCCATGTGATACGATACCAATGCGTAGGGAGCGTATGTGATTAACATTGAAGGCCTCCATCACAGTCTGCGTGTAGTCGGTCTAGTACATGTTGTGTGTGTGTTTGTAGATAGTGTGACACTCAGCAGAGTGTGGCGGGCAGCTGGATAGTGTTATACCCACTTGAGTGCGATAAACATACTTGTACAGACCGGTACCTTCCCACTTGACTGGGCTACATTCTCTGTACTTCAAGTTCCAGGTGCATGCTCGTCAGAGAATTTTTTCTGCTGTACAACAAGGAGTTGCAGTGTTTATCAGTACAGAAAGGTGTATTTTCTCGTACATATTTTTCCAATAAATCATATAACTATTCTTTGTTTGAAGGTTATTTTTGACGATGGAAGGATTGTGAAGGAAACAGGATTTTTCCGGACATTTGCCATCGTTCAGTGAAACAAGAAATCAGTAACACTACGTTTCGAGATCTGCAATCTGATCTCTTCTTCAGGTAAAGAACTAACCTAATATATAATTACTATCTAGGTTCAAATACACAACGCTTTGGTAAGATTTGTTTATTTTAAACCTAGTTTGTAATTATGTATTAGGTTAGTTCTTTACCTGAAGAAGAGATCAGATTGCAGATCTCGAAACGTAGTGTTATATAACTATTGGTTTCCATTTAAAACGCTAACCATAAATGTGTGTTTTCAGTTTTTCTTCATAAATGGAGTACATTTTTGTAACAAGTTCATTATAAGCCAAATACGACTGGAATTTTTACACAAACTGTTTCATATTGTTACCACATAAGGGGTATACAGAGTGCCTTTCAACCATTTGATCAAACTTTACCACGTCATTCAGCAGGTAAAAAACTAACAGATGATATAAGATAAACGATAAAACACACTATCTAGTTTAGTTTAAAATTTATGTCTGTTTGTGTTTCTTGGAAATATCTGTTTTTCCGAGAAAGTATTTAGAAAATTGACTTTCCCACTTATAGTTGACTATGATAACACATGATACACCATTGGATTTGCCTTGAATGTTGCATTACGTAGGATTGTAAAGATTTATTATAATTTCTTACACCACATCGTTATGTAAACTTCAAATGAGTCCAGTATAATTTTAAAATGTTTTAAATTTATTGTGATACTATTCTAACTATGTCAATTATTAATAAACCATTTTTACACCCAGATAAAGACTAAATGCAATACTACATTTACATGTGCCAATATAATCCACACTAGAGATAAATCATATTGTTTATTATGGTAACATACATAATTACCAATATAATCGATAATAATGGTTCCTCGCCAATTGGCACTTCGTTTATCAGGAATATATTATTAATATCCAACATTACTTATTAAAGAAAATCGAAACCAATTGAGCGGGGTTATGGTTAATATTTGCAGATTTGTGCAAAGGGAGGAGTTATACTTTTCATTATTCGTGAGGTCAACAATAAGTCAAGTAGAACGGCCAGTCTGAGCACAATACTCGAGGAGGTGCAGCCACTGCCGGCGAACAGGTAGTGGCGAGCCACTCGAAGTTATGTGAGAACCGCTTCTCGGAGCAAAAATAAATTACAATTCGATCAAGTTATAAATATGTATTGGCCAATACATCTGCGGTATCTGCGAAATCAAGGCGACCGCATTGGACTTTCAATACGTTTATCTAATCGCGTATCGTCGCATCGTGGTCTGTTTGCAGAATCCCCCTTCCCCGCCACACAGCATTGACCCCCCTACCCCACCCACCCAATGTCGCCCACCATTCCTGAGTTGTCTCTTTGGGTGTTCCATTATTCAAATTGATACATAAATCCGATCGGAACAAGAAGGTATGTTTGCCCTTTCACGCAGAGGTGGACGCTATTTGGGGTTTAAAGCCCTGTTTTCGAACTAACTATCAAGTTGGTTTTTATCGTTGAATTAAAAAATGTTTGTTTTCATTTTATTTTGTTGTTTTAAACGCTGATATGTTTTACCGAGCGATTGTGTAAATTAATCTTTGGAACTATTAATAAGATTCAATACTCTTTGAATCAGCAGAGTAGTATCTTTTTATAAATCAAACGACTAATGTCGTTATTTTTATATTGTCATATTATAGTTCTGCAATATGATAATCATTTAAAGAACCATAATTCGAGTTTTTTTTATATTGCCAAAATTTAAACCTTATGTATATAGTAAACCTCATTTATCACACAATAATCCAAATGAATCAAACTTTGGCAAGCATAATCAATTATTACCAACAATATAAACATAAATATAAATCACGTAACGAGGCGTTGCGTTTAGACATATACATTATTACTTTAAAATCAAAAAAGACTAATTAAATATTTGTAAAAAACTAAGGTTTTGTGACGTCTACAATGGGTTAATATAAGGCTGAAAATCGAGGATATACCGTTAGTAAAAATTAAAAAAAAATACTTGCACTATGCACTTGCATCATGTTATAGTCTTCCTATGTGAAAAAAATATTATATGAAAATGAAACCTCTGTTAGGTTTGTACTTTCTCCTCACTTTGATAAACAATTAAACCGACTGAATTAACATGTATCTATGACATAGTTTACAAAGTTATACACCCTGCTAAAACTTATTTATATACCAAATAGTCGTAAAGTTGAAAGTTAAAAGATGGATTAACTTGAGTTGTAACTTTGACGATTAGATATGCAATCTTCACAAGAACCTTTATGACCTGTGCGATTACCTGCACTATATAAACAAGACACAAACGTAATGTTAAGTGGTCAAGTTGGCCATACTGTATGGCTGTTGAGGTTATGTAAGTGGGAAATCATGTTTGAGCTGGATTGTGGGCGTACACAAGTGTCCTTATGGAGATAGCAAGGCGGGAATAGCAAGTGCAGTACGACAAAGTTACGGGATAACGATGAGGGAAGTGTGCAATACATAACATTGTTTAGATATCCTTGCTAGGGATTCAACTCCATCATGTTATCTATCTCATACGAAATTAAATTAAATTCTTCGATTTATAGTGAATACCGAAATTTTTTGCTAGATACATTCTTCCAAAAGAACTGTTAATTATTTTTAATTATTCCGTATTATATACAGTATCTATAAATGCTATTAATTTTACTAATTTGAACACTTCTACAGTAAATATGTTAACATATCCAGTACGCATGGATGCATAAAAGTGTCTTTCAGCTAGAGGATAAATATTGATTACTCATAAAGGCGATCTTTAATTATTCAGCTATGGATATCTGGTATGGTATACTTTGTGATTGATCAAAATTTTACCTAAAGTTAAAAGTGCTTTATCACTTCTACTATTTTATAGTTATTCGGTTTCTGATTTATCTGATAGCTCAAAATTACCGTAAATGAAAAACATAATAAATACGTTATTATGCTTACCAATATCTTACAGCAGCATCCAAGATTCAGAAACAGCAGAATTTAATTGATCGCCAAAATAAATTGTTGCCTTTAACTAGAAACGCGAATTAATCTAGTAAGCCAGTGGGTTGAGACTGTTTGTCATTTACTCCACTTCTTGTTTTACCAAATAGATATTACCATATTCTGAAATTTAAATAAGGCTGCTATTAAATCATTTGAGGCTATTAGGTAGGGCCTGAATTCGGGTCATAGTGAAAAATTATGAGTTACTATGGTTAACAACATTTCACGTAAATGCTAGCTAGATTTTGTTTATATTATATTTATAAGTTACTACTGAACCTTTTAAATTCACAGAAATCCTAAAAATATAGATAAAACTTATATGTTCGTGTGTATCAACTAGGTAAAATATATGAATGAGGCATTCGCGGTATTTTCTGACATTAAAACAAAACTTTTACAGTATCCTGCCATTGAGACAGAGCCATCAAATCGAAGAATAAGGTCATTTTCTAGTGAAGGCTATTCTATAACCTGTTTCCATTGTTTAAGTGGTATGTTCTTGTCGATTGGGATTTAAAAAGTCTTCACTGAACCTGTTAAAAAGCCAATAGCGCCCACTGATAGTCGGAAACGAAGCATTTTTTCTTGAGCGTTTATACCGAATTTCCTGGAATATTTTTAATACACTGTGTAGAAAGCCAACAGGACAGGTAGCGTAGCCCTAGATTAGAGGGCAAAATAGTGTATAATCAATAATTAGTTCACGAATCTATGAGTATTACTTTGCGAGTTTCTACGTTCACTTTTCAGTACCTAAACATAATAAGTAACATGTAGATGGGTTTTCCATTCGTTGCTAACACCGTAATGGGAAATAGGCACATAATTGTGTGACAGGAACTTTCAATACTTTACCACTGTCTTAGTTACTATTTTTTTTAAATTTATTAATATGGTTTACTCCAGAATCTGCGAATTTGCTCAACTGTTTACGCATAGTCATTAACATCCCAAATAATTGGAATTTGGGCATTCTGTCCCAAGAATACTTCGGCTTGGCAACGAGGTGTGCAGTGGAGTTGACTTTTTCTGCAATCGACTGGTAGCTTTGAGACGTGCTGTGTTGACAGTGAGGCTGGAGACATTTGAGTCAGAGTGAGCTTATCGAGTCCTAAACAGTGTTATATTAATAATTACTCCATTGTTATCTTTGTTGATTTAGTCTATTATTGTTATCATTGTTATTGTTATTGTTGTTGTTGTTGCTTTATTATTTTTTATTAATTGTTATATTATTACTTACTATTACACTATTGTTATTTATACCACTTTTATCATATTTCACATTTTTTTAGTTATATCTTTGTTATGCCTGTTCATTTATTATGTCATAAGCATGGTTAATTGCTGAATTTGATTTTTCATACCGTACTATTTTTATAAGCATTTACTATTAATGGCCATCTTAAGTAATGTATTTTGCAAAATGATTATACCGTGGGAATTTAAATAAATAAATAATTGATGACTTGGCCATGATTTTGTGCTGCACATTGCTTAATCGTTATATACGAGTATTCATTATCCGCTATATACATACTTAAGTTATTGTTTGATTGTACTGTATTGATTGCATTGGACATTGATTACCTAAAATAGCGATATTATCAGGTTTCATAGAATCAGCACCTTCCAAATTTTGCTCATCTTGGCCTTTTCTCAAGTATATCGTGCATTCAAGCGGGTTAGACAACGCGCCGGTTGGTTCACTTGTCGATATTCAATCCATCGCCGAAAGTGTGACCGGAGAGCAAAAGCTTGTAGCGATTCTTGTCCGTACTGAGCGATAAAGGAGATGAATCCCCTTGCGAGGAAACTCGCGGAGAGAGAGATAACGCTCGATATTTATCGCTCTGTTTGCCCAAGTCGCCTTGTTCGGTCCGATATACGATCGTCTCCCCTGCCTTACCTAACCGCCTTCATGTCTTCATCTATCTACTGCGATCTAGCGGCGGTGTTACCGACTATCTGTACCTCCTGGGAACGATGGAGTGTCTTGTATGCGGGTTAAGAGTTGGTTAGATTCTTGTCACAGTCAGGGATTATCTTTACGCCTCCGACGTGAAAGAATGGATTCCATCCCAGCACTTCTTACTCCCTCGATCAGGCAGTGACTGTTTAGGAAGGAGCACACGTCAAAAAGTGTATGACTTTAGTTACAATAATTTACTCCTGGATTTACCGAGTACTTTCAAAAGATTTGAAGTTATAAACAGTAACAAAGAATGTTTCAATTGTTAAAGTAGTAGAACTAGACTAAACAAGAATACACTGTAAAATATCGACAAACTATTTAGAATTAACACATGTAGGTCATCTTAAATGGTTGATTAAGATCTAGATTAAATGGTCGATGACAATCTATATTAAATGGTTCAGGAGGAATTGTAATAACCAAATGAGGTATTTTTTTGTAAACCAAGAAAAACAAAGCAAACATGAAGTCCACATAAAAGTAGATCTTTCTATTTTTGTGAACAATGGAAAATGTCATATTACACATCTATGAATGATATCTTACATTTTAATAACAATCCTCGTTTTTTCAGATTACTTTCTTTGTTGTCGTTACAAAGCACCTGAGAAATATTATTATTGTTCTTTACAAATAATGATAATGTTATTAACACACAAAAAATTAATTTGAGCCATCTTGGTTTTTAATTCTGTATATTATAACACAGAACACTGCTTTTACATACTCCTAGATAATTTTTAATGTTAAGATTTTTGAAATTGGTCCAAGTAAAACCCTACAGTAGTTTGATACTTATTTTTAAACAATTAAGTATTTACCAGTTCTTTTTATAAAAATATTCTGTCAAAATACTGCAAGTAACGATCTTTACAAAAGGCTTTTTACATTTTACTAATCATCATTTGCGCTCTTGTAAAATGCTACAAATTAAAAAAGGGGGTATTGTATTAGAAGTTGCAGCAAACCACAGAAGTGGAGTAGGCGTACCATACCAGAGCAGAAGTCGATTTTGCCCAACTATGAACTTAGGAAAGGATGAAGTCTCAATAGTGATAAATTCTATCACCGATCTTCCTATGTTTGGGAAGTTTGGGAGGCTACAACAATTATGATCAATTGAATACATGATTCTTTATCTAAGATTTGTTACTGCCAGTGAATGATGACAATTTTTCAATCATCAGAATTTTGAAATTATAACGGATTTTCGTACATTTTATATAATAATTTAGTTTTTTAATATTTAAAGGTTATTATTTTAATAAACTTAGGATACAATGATTAGCACACACAAATATTTCATTTCGGTTAGATTTTAATCCTCGAACTTGTGTCTTTTAATGTATAACGATGACAAATGTATAAAATCTTGTTAACCTCTGAACGCAAAGTTTAATGTAATTCGTCACATATTAACCAAAGTGTTGTCTATGTTTGCTTATGTTGTTGAAGTAGTGTGTGTGGACTGGGCGCGGTACCCCACTCGACCGTAAATACCGACGGAGCGGTGGTGTTCGTGTCCGCCTCGCCCGCTGCCTCGCCTCGCTGTAAGGTAGGAAGGCTACACGAAAGAAGTTGTGAAGGAGAGAGAGGGTCTCCAGAGTTATGGCGGCTCCAAGTAAAACATGGACCCCGTATCGTGATGTATAACTTAAACATGCACGCGTGAAGCTGCTTCCACCTCCCTCTCCACCGGACCCGGCCATATTGATCTTCCTCTCCTTTTTTGGCCTCAGTACGGTTCCTTCTTTCCAGAATGCACGTTTCGGAATTTTAGTTCATTTGGTTCAATTTACGTGAAACTTTTCGAGGAATGGAATTCCCACTTTCGACCAAACATCACTATAAGATCGAGATACACGAGGTGTAAAATACAACTCTGGGGGCTCAAAAACACAAATTTTAACTGACGAAATTAGTAATTACCGTATCACACACAAAACGTGTGGGATGTGCCGTCACTCATCCCTTAATATCAATCCACGAAACGTCATGCGAATTTGATAATGTTCAGCATATTTATCGATCGCTTTACATACCCCATTAAAATAACAAACTTACGGGTCTTTGAACAAAGTATACAGCCCGGTACTTATTCTTGATTCCTCCTTCCTGGTTACGTGACGATATTAGTACATTTTACTAAAATTGTTCTCGGACTCACAATATTTTGTAACTTCTACGACATAACAAAAAATTCATTAACAATTTTTCTGTGAGATTGGCATTTCTCTAACGGTATATATCGCTGATATGAGTTACTTTAATTACATTTAATTAAAAATTTCTTAAACTTATCTTAACTTTTTTCCACAAAAAACGACTATTATTTGTTACGAAAGCTATCCACCGCCATGATTTATTATATTTTGCATTCCTTATCATACAATGAGTACCCTGCACTCATGTGCCATCTTTCATAAATATACTCTTTAGTTCACGATGTCATCTAATTTGTAACACTTTATGCATCATTTTAGAGTCAGAACTCTCAAAAGCAAAAACAATTTTGTTCCCTTACAATTACGATTATATTTTTCAATTAAATATTTGATAATTAGGGATTCCTCCGAATAGGCTGGGCGTATTGCCGTAGCGGTGCGAAACTGCTCAACGGCAATGATCGACCAACGCGACAGAAGAATGTACATTCAACTCGATTTTCTCGAGAACGGTAAATTATAACAAGAAACCTAACTGTATCTTATTGGTTAAAATTTTCATGCTTAGCTTTGTGATATGGAATAATTAAATAACCAGTAATTGATATGGACAGTAAACTATATTGTAAATGTTTTTGTAAATTTCTTTTAAAAAGTTGTAATATCCTTCCAATGATACTATATTCTGTCCCAAAATAATCTGCACCAGTAAAAATCAAGAAATCAAAATCTTAATACAGTTTTTTACCTTAGCATTTATGTATTCTTAATTTTTTTTATAAATTTAAATGTGTATTTAATTATTTAATTAATTGAAAGATTTTAGGGAGCCTATAATTTGGTTCACACACATAAATATATATTTATGTATATACTCATGTATATACATATGTATATACTTATGTATATACATATAGATAGATGTTTTCTGGTGCATAATGGTTCTTGATAAGGGAAGATACAAAAAAGAGAAATTAGTTGTAACTAAGTTAATCATTGAATATACTTCAAACACACATTTACTAACGAAGATTAGGCCAAACTGAAATATAACACTATACGATCATGTTTAAACATGTTCATTTTATAACAATATGAAAAATGTCTAGTTTGTTTAATATATGTACCTGTCAAAGATAAATACCTTAAGGGATTCTTAAGCAGTTTAGGATCAAAGGAATGACAGTTTAGGACACACTAATTGAAAATATCACCGATTTATAAGATCGCTGAGCCAATAATAATTTAAAACCGGTTCCGTATGTCAAGGTGGGCACTTAACTCCAGTTCTCAAATCCGAGACTATTATGGAGTGGGTGACAGATGGCTTTCCAGAGTTATCATTGCCAGTTCTTGGAAACACTCCAATCCGGTAGTAGAGTGCTTGTAAGAGGTCATGAATTAAGAGAACCTTCGCATTCAAATTCATATTCCTCTCGTTTTAAATTGTTCAATTATTTTATTAAGTATTTATGTTAATTATTCGTCTAACCTTATATGAACATGTTTTATTGCTGCATTTACAACAGTTTTGTCAGAGTCCCTCATAGTTCTATGAACTGCCTATGATTTCAAATTAAAGCGTTCCGGCGAAATAAGTTTTACAACACAAATCCGACACAACGGAGTATCGAATGCCACAACAGAACGTAATGCTGTCATCACTGCCCTTTTACCTATTGAATTTAGAATCGGTAAGGTTCTTCCTGTGCTTCCTTGGATCAAGAGGAATCAACTAGCAGTGGCGTAACTAGAACTTGTGGCTTGGGGGATGAATCTGTTTGAAGAGCATATCACTCCGCAGGGGGTATGGAATAAATCAATAATATTCCAAATATGTCATAGGCCTAATTCAAAGTTAGACGTTTAAATGATGCATTTTAAACAAGTAACATTGCTGATATACATATATTTTAACAATATGTTAAGGATTTTTGAGTGAGGGATCTATTCTCCTTAACCCCCCCCCATCCACCACGTATTTGCACCACTGCCTACTATTATGCATCAGGTTTGAAGAGTTATCGAACAGACGTACAAAAAAATCCACGGTTTAAAGAAGTACCTCAGGAACCCTTATCGAGAACCTCAAGATCTTTATTAAAGGTAAAATAATAATATGGTTAAATTATAAGGTTATAAGTTGAGATATTTTACGAACCAGAAGACTAATTTTGCATACCCTATTACACGTACGACACTAAAGAGACAACCACTTGGCGTTTCAGATGGCAACATTTTCGCCAACAAATTCTTTAGCAAATCGTGAATGATAGTTTCCGATACAGGACAGACTAAACATACAAATGTTACTTTCCTTTTAGCACCATACTTATTATTTATGAGGCTTCCCTTCTTACGTAATTTGAAACGGGAGACAGATTCTACAAAACAGTAGCGACGAGCTCTGCATGCTTGTAACCATCACGCTTAGGCTAGAGATCATTGGATAGCCAAAACATCGATGAAGCCTCCAGAACTTTCCGTACTTGTCATCATCGACAACAAAACCGCGATAAAGAACGTGGATGAAAAGAAGTGCATAATTGAAAAAAAAACCTGTTGGATTTAAAGGAGATATTGTTTTCTGATCATAACATAACGGATAAATGTTATCCAAAACCAGGTATTCAAGTTCATCATTGGTAATATGGGGTGCCAGTAATTTTTACTTCTGGAAAGTGAAGAAATGTAAGTACAAGATGCAGTGTTTAGGGATGAACGACTACTAGTATGATCCTTGTGGAAACCATCAGATTCTAGAAGGTGAGGGTATTTTATTATTGCCAGCACAAATGAAAATGGCATAGAAAAACACAATATTTGCTGTGGACGGAATTAAAAAGAGAAATTATTAATAGTACCATTACTATGTATACTGGATCAATTTAATACGGCCAACTACCGCAATGGGATAGGCGGAAATAATTTACTACAGTATCGTTTTACTATAGTTACCATTTTGGAGTCTGTTTGATACAATATTAAAGCCGGAAAAACAAATAAATATTCTTCTTGCTGTTTTTATGTAAAAAAACTCATGTATTGAGAGGTTTATGGTAATTTTTAGATAACCTTGTACCTAGAATATCACACCTACGATGTTTACAGCTCATGCTATCAAAGTGCAAAGTTCTGTACGCTCGTGGCCTCTCAGATAGATCATTATATACTCGTGGTAGTATGTGATAGAATGCATTCTTGTTGAATTGTAAATGAGAAATACGTTAAACCGAGTCATGCTATTGAAAACAGGTACGTGCAATCAAACATCTTCTATACCGCAGTAAGAGCTTCTCATTTTACAGTTGTTCTTAAAGTTCACTGTGGTCTATTGATAGAAGTTTGATTTCAGTCGTTATTGAAAGACTTTACATAGAGTTAATATTTCAGTTGAGATAAGGTATATGACTAATTGACTCCATCTTTACATGTACAGTATGTAGGTTACACAACATATGATCAATGTGTGATAGAGCCAAACATTTACATCAGTGTAACAGTTTGAATACCAAACTAAATTACGATTATAACTTTAAAGCACGACTAATTTGTTACAATCTCATACCGGTTATGTCACTATCATTTTCCATTTAACCGACAAGTATTAACACACGTGTTAGAGAGGCCAAGCAGATTTCACTTAGCCAATGGAGGTGTCAGCATCATTAACAACATGTTAGCTATAAAATATCCTTAAAATTTTTTTGTAATATAAATAATATGCCACGACCGTCTAAAAACTAAATAAGAACAACCCAATTCAGAAGAAATGCTATTTTAAAATATTTGTTTTATAATACGTACAGTTAAGTCTGAAGTAAATAAATCCCACTTCCTCCAAACATTTTAAAATAAGAACCCGTAAAATTGTCGTATTCCTATCCAGTACATATACAAAGCGAATAAAAGTAAAAGGTGTCCCATTTAGTGTGAATTAGTTAAAAAAGTGTTTAATATGTGGATTGTTGAACTGGCTTAAAATAGTGACGTCTAAGTTAGTTTTCTTTCATAAAGGCTTTCAACACAACATGTATGTACTTGTTATGTTCTGTTAGCAGTACGTTGATTTTGGGATATGATTGTGGTAATACCACGTAATTTTTGTGGAAAATGTGTATCCATCACCTCTTGCTAGCTATATATGTGAAACTATGTTTGAACTATAGGCCTCTAAACGTATCAGTGTCTCACGAGTAGCAATGTGTGTAGGAGTACCATGATTTAGGTCGGAGTTGCAATGGCCTTGTAAGGACAATAGGATTTCAGACATTTTCCATCGTTATATGTTAGAAAAACGCATAACACAAAGTTTTGAGGATTCGTTCTCGAACCGTAGTGGTATACTTATTCGTAACACATAGTAATGGCAAACATCCGAAATCCTATTATTTCCAAACCTTCGCCAATTACAAACTTGTAGCGTTATTAAAGCTACATTGGTTTATTTTTTTCAATTAAAAATTAAATTAAATGAAAATTTCTTAAATATTAATATTCTGGAATATAATATCTACAATCCAAGTCATTATAGAACTGTAAGCTAAAGAGTGTATGTGTACTAGGCTGTCAATTTCATGGCCAGAGGTAAGACATTTTTTATTCATTAGATGTGTTTGATGTAATACATTTTGACATGGGATCTGTTAGATTGGTATGTCAGAATAATATTATTTTTCATATATTGTATAAAAGATCGTATACACACTTTCAATTGGAAATGACGTTTCTTTGACACCAATATTATTTCCAAAATCTTTCCATGTCGAGCCGCGGAGTTGCTTCATCAGTAGCCTGGCTATCCTTAAATAGCGACCACTATATCAAACAAAGGATATGTTTTCGAATACAATGGGAAACAGAACATCACCAATCCTGATTTCTCTGTGTTACACGGAGCCAGGATCAGATATAGGAAACGGGATTCGATTCCTCGACGGCATAAACCTCGGCCGAGTGGGAAGGATCTCTGCGAGAACCTCCATCCGTCACTGTTGGGCAATCCTGTCTGTATTAATAAGACATTAAACCCCACCCGCGGGGCGGTAGGAAAGGCAAGATGGCGTTAAGTCCAGGACATCCTGCCGCGGTGGATGGACGATCCCGTCGCCTCCACAATTAACGGTTAATGTGTTTTCTGTGTCCAGCCGGGATTATCAGAGACGAAATATTTCCCCGAGCTCTTGGGTTACGCTCGGCATAACTCAGGTTGACTACTCCGACTACAGACCTACGTATGTGTACCATGGGCTGCTGGAATTTTGAAACATCGCGTTTTAACGTCTTATGACGCATTATGCTGCGTTTTTTTGAGTTTCGCATTATAAAGTAAATGAGCATGTCACGCGATGTATTACCACCATAAGTACCGTAGTCGTAATAATGTGCTATGTTAAAATGTTACCGAGCAAATATGCATTTTTAATTTTTAATCTCTAATTAAATTTACTATACAAGATGTGCTTAAATACTTTATCTGCCTAAAATTAATGCTTAGCATTACTTATATTGCATTTAGATTTTTTTGTGGAATAATATGTATTAACATTTAAAACACGTTGCAAAAGCGTTATGTGTGTTACAAATGTATCGTAAATTGTTACTTCCAAACGTAAGTACATTTCTGTAAATATGCCTTTCTGCTTTACTCTAGTCAGTCAATCTTTTTTATACCTTATACCTAATGCCATTAGATTCCACAGAGACCTACTACTTTCACTTTCACCTATTTCATGGTGCACGAAAGACGGAGTGAGGGCGGACGCACCCGTCTGCCATCCTCTCGTGACTAGCTGCCATCGCTGAAATCTAGATAATGGTTGCAGATCATATGATCGATAGCCTTCCAGCGCCATCAGAAACCACTGATAGACCCTAATTGGGCGTGATGGACTGACGGATAGCCGGAATTATCCCCCAGGTAAAAATTGGACAAGGGCTAAGGTGTTTTTAATGGCTCTTCATCAGAAAATTGATTGGAATTGACGACGCTTTTAATAAACGCCTGTATGATCGGAGCGTGTACGCCAGAGTGTCTATCATGCGCAATTATTGCAAATTGCTACTATAAATATATAAACACTCATTGCACTCATTACAACGTTTATCAGCTTATTGGCAGTTTAAATTATGTAAATGTATTCATAAACCAGATGAAATTACAGGAGATCTTTCATATCAGGTGTTATTTGAGTGAAATTTAAATACTTTAAATTTGTTATTCGATTGCGTTAGATATAATAACAAGGTAGTACTACGTCACATCACTTGTCACGTAACTGGCTTCACTGAGGGTACTTGGATATCTTTTGGTTTATACCCCGATATATACTGAGCACAGAGACAGGCATACATACAATAATAAAAGAAAAGAAATTGACACATAAATTATGGTCAGCCGAATTTGAAGGTTGGAACATCATAGAACACATACTACTCTGTATGGAAGAAACGATTAGCCGTAGTTCCATTGCGCTAAAATCATTTATTGACACTGGCTTTTAAGATGATTTCCCACTCTTTAAATTTTTTTCACTCTACCATGAAATTGTCACTTGTAGACCTACAAATCTAGTACTATTTTACTAGTTTGTTTATGAATTTATTAATTCTTTATTTTCTCGCTGTCATAATGGTTATTCAATGAAGTGACATGCACCATAAAAGAACTCAGTGTTGCTCATATCGAAATGAAAGTTCATATAAAATATGAAGCCTGTAGATCATTTCGTTCACGATATATCGTGCGGATAGACAGATAGATAGACAGAAACATAGAGAGAAATGTAATTTTTACATTATGTGGAGTGATAGGCTTCCCTAAAGCTTAGCCAATAAGACTATAAGTCTCAATTTGCTTTTATCGATGGCACAACTTAATCGGAATAAGGAGACATGATAAGGTTTAGAACGCAAATTACAGTACGATAGCACAAAATGAAGATGTATAATCAAGGAAAGAGTTTGTATACAAACACTGATTGAAATACACACACATACACACACACACACACACACACACACACACACACACACACACACACACACACACACACACACACACACACACACACTTTTTTATTTCACAGTAACGAGACTTCTCGATTAGTCTCAAATTGATTGTAATGTTACTTGTCTGTGAAACCCCGTAGAACCGCTAATAAAGAAATATATTTTTTGTATAACAATGTCTTGGCAAAATGGACTAATTTCATAAAAGCCTTTGTCTTAAGCCATTAACACCGAATAACCACTTGGTAACCACAAGAAAATACTCATCGCTCCTGACGAAAAACAATGTGTGGTTAACAGGTTATAACTGCGATTAAATAAGACCGTAGCTGATTAGTCTGTGCCCAAATAGAAGCGACAATAGTAGACAAATTATGGACGGTTCTCATTAGCAATAAACTGCTATGTATATTCATGAGCGCGGTCATTTACAGCTGATTGTATCGTTTATCAGTTGATGTTCCCGCCGCGTCGCACCGCAACCAGTGGTGCCAACTCAAGGCCGTCAAATGTCGACCATTCAAATTATATGTTACGGATTGATTAATTTTCGGTGTTAGTATGTAAGTCATTACTGAGACATTGTAATTTATTTAGTGCATTGTGTGTTTATCACATTAATCGTAAGACACACCATCATAACAGAAAAATAATGATCCGAAATACTACTATCCTTTTAAACCTTCCATCCTTAATAAACCTTTAAACAAAGAATGAAAATTGTTGTATTTTGATTATGGAATCTGAAACAGAAACAATATACTTGTATATTTGCAATGCACTTATCACTGACAACACTTGGGAAGGAATTTATTAATTTATTTTTATTGTTTTTTTACTTTTGAATACACGATTTATAGTTCAATTTTGGTCGGGCCAAGTGTGTTCTCTTTTAATTTTGTTCAACAATGAACTATTTGTAAATTTAATTCATAATTTAAAAACATACCAAAACGTAAATTCAGTAAAACACGAATAATAGATATATACAAAATGAAAATTTTATTTATATTAGAAATGTAGCATCGAAAAGTGTTTATTACATTCAATAATAAACCTTTTAACACTTTTTATATATTTTTAAATTTGATATATATATATATATATATAAATTAATATTATAAATTTTGAATTAATCATCATGTACCTGTAGGTTCAGGTACAGTTTATTATAGAAATAATAAATTTTTGATATATTTTTCGAGTATCGTAAGTTGTTCTAGATATTTCAACTTGACTCTTATTGACGACATAAATAGTTTAAGCTATTCTCTTTGACTACTGCCACAGTGACTACTATTGTTACCATCAGCTAGTCCCAGGTTACTCAATCTCGTAGACAATGCGGGGCCTGTTAATCATGGTACGATGTTGTTCTTCGAGTTTATTTCTCTTCCTCTGAATCCACGGTTACAGGAGATTACTCGTAATATTGTTTTACTGCTGTTAATTTTAATCCACGTCCACAACACCATGAGATGAAATACGCCGTTTTGAGGTTAGGGTTGTAACACTTATGTTATTTATGGAAGCTAAAAACATTTCTATATGAAAGCTAAATTTATTTGCGTACCAAAGAAAGTTCAGCTATCCTCGATTGATGATAGTATTTTGTTTGAAAGTGTACGTATAAACATTACCTTTCTACAAATACTAGCAAATCAGCCTTAATGTGGCCTACTTTTTCTAACCTTGCAGCAAACTATAACGGTTTACCTCAACATAAATAAAAAATAATAGCGTTTATTGCCTCCAAATCACTCGAGAAAATATTTCTCCGACCCACCTGCTTTCTTGAAACCGCTGTCGATTTAAATATTTATAATAATTTTATTAATAAAATCACGGAACGGCTGTTTCACTGTAGAGGTGTTTGAATAAACAGCTGATTTAATTAAAGTGAAGGGAAGGAGCGCCCATGGGCACTGCCGTCTGACGGTCGCCGTCGTCTCTACATAAATGTCCAACTGCAGACGAAGAAAACCCACTTGGATTGTTGTCCAGATTACCGCTGACGAGTCTTGATCTATGTCCATTTGTGTCCGGAACGAGGTGGTTTTGGAGTCATTCGCCCACGGTGTTAGCCGCGAGACCGATCGGACCGTGCCGTGGGTTTTGTTACGCCCATAAAAGTCCATATCTGCTGCTTTCAGGGACTCGGATGTTGCTTTTATGGAGTTGGCTAGCTACTGGTTACGGCAGGTTGGTCGTTTCTTTCTGCCGCATAAAGCAATTATCGTGGGAAAAATATAAGAGAGTATTCAAGTTCTAAAGTTTTACTTAGTATCTTTGGCTGGATTAATAATTGGTATAGATTTTTCTAAATTATCGAATAATAACATGTTATTTCTCACCGACGTGTTGCCACATGAAATTAAAAAGGTCACGAATTCGATTCCGAACGGATAAAAAAAATTTTCACTTGGCTGTTAAAATTAATTTTTAGTGTTTATTTGTTGTTATTAATCTTGTCTGAAGTCACTATTTTTAACGAGATTATTTATACATTTAAATACAAACTTAATCTTACATATTCATAAGATTTCATGCCTAAAATAGTTATGTCCATATTTTTATAACTATTATTCCACAAACTCATTATTGTTTATTCACAAAGTAAAATAGTTTAACCAAATTACTGGAGTAATAACTGCGTTTCGTGATGGCTTTGCAATGTATGGAATGGCAGCAACAAATCAAAAGTCGATCATTAATAGTTTGAAAGGTTAAATACATTTTTAATTTTAATTACTAGCAGACAAGGTTTATGTAATTAAATTACTTTCATTGAAACGGGACATCGGCATATCAATGGAATACGATTGAAGTATTAAATGTTCATAATTTAGGATCCGCCAGGTTATTGCAAGTTTACAAAATTCCAGTCATGAGGATTTAATTAAATAACACATATATAATAATAATAATACATATATATATATATATATATATATATATATATATATATATATATATATAGGTCTCTAATGTTGTGAAATCAATATGTTACTGTTCATTATTTCTTTGGAGAAGTCTCTCTGAATTAGTAAATTTATAAAGAATTGGTCGTCTTTCAATAAATATAACTATGTTTAATACACTTATTCGTGTATTCAAACGTCAGGAAGGATAGACGATTTCTATAAATGGGTTATGGCAACTGAGAACCAGTTTGTGTCAGGCCTAAAGCAACTGACAGAACCGATTATCGATTTCCTATTGTCCATATTCTACGTGGGAGGACTGCCAGTATTCTCTCTAGTACTGGACTGCTCTGTACTTGAACTGTATGGCCCCAGAAGGCAGGTACAGATTTCTTCACAGTCACTTGAGCTAGAATTCGATCGATTGGCAGGTTTTGTTCTCAGACGAGACCATAGTTAATGCATATTTTCCAGATGGGCGTCAGCGTCTGCCGAGACAGTTTAGTAAGATTTTCCCAATCCTGGTCCACTCCATGAGTCTCATTCGCGTGGGATCAGTTGTGTATAGAGATGATATGGTTTTTTACACATGGCAGAGGTTTAATACTTTATAGGCCAGCTTTGGGTGTACTATTTTCATTCGCTCAATTTTTTGTTTCTCAATTCAATCTGATGGATGGCAATACACGTCAGCATAATGCTGCTGCAGTCCCAGGCTGTCTTAGACATCCATAAAATGTGTTCTCTAAGACGGCTCTCGACATGGGGGTCGAAACGTTATTCCCTGACTTATACCATATATTTCTTAATACAAAAATAATGAAAAAGTTCATACTTGTTAGTAATAGAATATCTACTACGCTTATAGAGAAAAACAATGGTGGCGCGAGAAACTTTTGTCCAGGAGACTCATTTATATATTATATTTTTTTCTTTTTGAAACCCCTCCCATTAAAATTAAGGTGACAAAATAAGTATTAATTTCATTTTAAATAAAAAAAATAGTTTGAATCTCTGAAGAACATCTCAAATCTTTGGTCAAAATTCGTAATGTTTGTATTTTTAAGATGTCAATTTTTTTTGGTCAAACCTTACGGCAGTAGATTCTTTAACATTGAAGTTAAACCGGAAAGTTAGGTGTGCGTTTTAATTTGTGTTTATTTCACTTCAATTACATCTTTGTGTAAGAAACAATCATGTGATTTTATGCACTTAAAAAGCAACACAAACCAAACACTTTAATCAATTATTTTATAGCTTTATAGTAGTTTTTATTATATTTCTAGATTTTTATAGATCTAATATTTTGCGTTGATCAAAACCCTCGCACACTTCCACCAATAATCCCAGTATAACGTTTTTTGGATATTGTTTAGTATTTATTTATCCAATTTACATGTAATGTAAATGTACATACTAAAATGTTTCGCTAACGTGTATTCTGATTAGTTTGTACTCCAACTTAAAATTTCTTTATTCTTTTCTTTCACAAAATTCAGTGCACTTTGACTCCTAGAACTGAAACAAATTATAACGTGTAAGGATTCCAAGCATACCCAATAGTGTGCATGCTATCTGCATCAGTGTATCGAATTTCATAGTGTGTAGCACATTCGGTATGTCAGGTAGTCAGTCTGAGAATCAGAGCGTAGTTATAGCTTCATGTCGCAAATAAGACATGTGAGTATACTCTATACGTTCTACTATGCACTTGCACAACACGAACAAGTAATAGAGCGATATTGTACTATTATAAGCAACCTGTGCCATCTTTCCCAGAGGTTCCCCACCTCTAACTTTCTCCCCCGCACAGTGAGTGCCGTACTTACAATAGTACATCCATCCTGGAAAGGCGCGGTAGTCGAGGACTGGTCGTGATGCAGTAGCGGGGAGGCGAGGCGCGCCCGTACGGTGCTGATGGCGAACCGATCATGCAACAAGCACCCATTGTGAAAAAACCCTAAGTCAGCCTGACACCTCGACAAAACCCTTAACTAAGACAAACGGCCTACCGAGACTGCCTGTTTGTATGCGGATAAGGATTATTTGGATCAGCGCCACTGACAGTCGTAAATTCGCTTTACACAGTGATCGCCCCTGCACGTTACGTGAGATATCGCGTACATTGTGGAACGCTTTAACCGGAGAGAACAATTAAGTATTGCGTTAATGTGAAAAAATGTTCTACATATTTTCGGTTAATTCGTAATATATGCGTCTCTACCGTTGATCTCCAGAGAATATTTTTAAATGTATTTCTATTTTTTTAATACAACAACATAAAGAATGTCCTATTTTACTTGGCTACTAAAAAGTTTTAGGACTGATAAAACCAATCTAACACTTAAATTGGGGACTGAAATATTAAAGATGGCTCCCGACCATCACCAATGGCCAGGCAGGAGTGCTGGCTGCAAGGATAGGATTGCTCAGCGGTTACCCATCCAATGAGCAACCTCTTTCGTTGTACTGAGATATGAAATTCGTTGAAGCTGGATCTGGTCCGGGAAAAAATATTTGTAACGTCATATTTTGACCATACACAAGCACTTTTTGTTTACGGCGTCTTAAAGCTGGTGTTGTTTGGGTTTTGGTGTTTATCCGAGCCAGATGTTTTAATTTGCTGTAGCTAAGACACTTTTATCACCAATTTTGCTCTAGATTAAATGCCATAATTACCAATTAAAGCTGTGGAAATTGTGAATGATGTGACATTTTGTTTTCACTCATATATCTCATTTATCAGATTCATATATTGAGTTTGTTTATAAGTGGAGCCATTACTATGGTTATTCGCACCATATGCCATAATGTTTTACCTTCCAGACTTTTTTTATTTTCCTCTTTTTCAGTCCATAATATTAGCAGTGAACAAATTAAGGAATATGTTTCAGATCCAGGTTTAGAACTTTCCAGCCATAATTACATTGATGAAATGCCGTTGGCCTACTATTATTAATAATTCAATACAAATGGTTTTCTTACAGAACTGACATAAAACGCTCGTATCATTTCGTAGTTAGGTAATTTATAAACTAAGTTCTAAGATTATGCCGTGTTATCAGTATGTATAGTGATTGCCAAACATTATTGAATTTGCCAGGAAGCAGCTGACAAGGTAGGGCTACAACGTAATATGATCGTGTTATTGCAAGGAAAAACAACGTTATTTCATAAAATTCCTCTTACATGTTTTTATTTATAAAATAAAGCTACATAACCAGTACAATCATCATTTATTTTCCATTGGCTGATGTAGATATCAGCATGTCTAGCATATACACCATTTCTTTAAATTTAAGTAATTTGAATTAAGTTCAGTTTATATTTGTATTATAATTATTAAAAATACATTACAAGCTAACAATTAATGCGTTCTGAATATGTCTTTAAGCAACAAGACTATATTAGCCACTATTTATAAAATTGAACATTCCTTACTGTAAACTACTAGCGTCGGTATATTTGGTATTAAAATTAGTTTAAACTTCATGAAAATGTAGCAATGTAGTAAAAAAATCAGGTCTTTTGTAATTGTTTAATGCTTACAGGTATTAAAGCATTGAAATAACTAAAAGATAAAGTCAAAGAGATTCTATAAAACGATATCGAATTTTAATTTACGTATAATTTATCATGAACACAAGTGTCAAATTAATATTTATTTTTATAATTGTATTCTTTTTGGGGTCCTCGGGGTTCAAGTAAACTCTATTTTAGGGGGCGCTTATTTGTGAAGCATTGCTTTGAACTGGACAACAGAAATGTTCGAACAGAAAAGAGTGAACTTCAGAGGAATATTCCGAAGAGTGTCCTCATTGCAACATCCAGGTTGACGAAGATGAACTGGTGTTTTGAGCAATCGCCTTCTCTGGAAACCCGGCAGGTTGACACGCCATAAACCTCCGGAGTAAATGTCAGAGTGAGGAGTGATAAAGAACCCTAAGTGCTGCCATTAGTGACAAGCAGGTGAACAGATGAGATATCGGTCCGTACCTTTGTCGGTGTCGGAGAAACAGGTCTTCCCGGCTACATAAATTACCGAACACTCGCCCGGCTCATCCCGGCTGGGGAAAATTACTCCGCTGAAAATTACGCCCTGGGAAATTCCGAACGAGTCGGACTGTTTCCCTAAAAGATGAAGTCAAAATATACATACGGCGTGGAATTATTGGCGCTCCGGCCTAGGCGTAATGGACGGCGGAAAAACGGTGGCGATTATTTTGATGATAGGGATAACCGAGAAGCTAAATCTCCGATGTTGCAGGAGCACGCCCGCTGCGGTCCCAGTGTAGCACGTCCGTCTACTTGACCTCGAGCGTACATCGCTTTACTTCCGGCTCTTAAAAGGTAATCATACGACTGTTTTGAAAAACGCTAACATTTACCTGCACGAATGGTCCCTCATCATCCGCCTAAATTTCTACTTTCCAATCGGTTGATTTTGGATTAATAGTTTGCAGTCAAATTGCCCTCTCTATGTTATAAGAGGCCGGCTGAAAGTAATGGTGGTTTGCTTGTGGAGGATATGAGCGATCTTTGCTCGGGGCGATTATTGTCGGGTACAATTCGTGTTTGTGCCCTATCAGCAATCGGTTATATGGACATAATGTGCTGTAGTTGTCCAATACATAGGTTTATTTTCCATAGACTTTATAATTGCCTCTTATAAATGACGCAGTAAATCACATGCTCATATTGATTATTCAAAAACAAAATTATGGATAGCTTCGGATTAATATAGAGTCCTCGTTTTACATGAATACAGCTAACATTACATCACGTAACATAGTTTGATTTTACAAAAGTAGTTGAAACTCCTTAAAAAATTTCATTGTTTTCAACGAAAGCTGTCACTGATTAATACAAAAACGTGGGGAAGGGCAACTAAATAGGTCTTCGACTGTTTAGAAGATACCATTACTTAAAAGGTTCCAAGTTAACTGCTGCTAGATTCATTGTAAGTAGAAAAGACAAATAAATTTGTAATTAGTTACAACATTGAGTAAAGTGGTGTACGAAAGTAAATCCAGCACACTGAATACAGTGTAAAATTATTTGGACTTTGACTGATATCCGCTATTGCATCGAAATACAACAAAACACTGTTTACGTCTAAGGGCTTTGGACTTTGTGAACATGAAGCTATTATAAAATCTAAGTTTCAGTTAGAGGGATTTGGAAAATTTAATATCTACTGACTTATGGGGTTTCCGTACTTACTTTATAGCACAGGTGATATATTTAAGCAGGTGAGATATTCCAATATATTATCCACCCTAGGTTTTCAAGTAATTAACCACTTATTTTAATGCTCCAGGGTACCTTATGTACGTGTACACTTATCAGTTATACAAGGCAGCAATATTTTTTATCAAACTCATTAGTAATAATATTGTACTTCTTTTGTGCTTCATACTAATTCAGATTTTCTGTTCTTTATCTTTATATTCTTTGTTTTTTTTTGTTTTTTTTTTTTTTGGCAGTGGCAGATCTCCTTTTCATTCTAATTATTCCTATTCTTATTATTCTCTTTTTATATTATTGTTATTGCTTATTTATAATTAACTTAGACACAGAATTTTTTTTAATACCTAGATTAAACCAAACACCACTTTAATGGTAAAAGTAATGAAAAAAGTTGTGTTTCATTGATTTTTAAAGGTATGAACTACAAAAGGATCCTACTTGAGAAATGTGGTTCTTGCAGTTTTGAGATTAACAACAATTGAGAACAGTTAAAAAACTAAAAGCTTTTAAGATAAAGCCCCGTAATAGTTATTAATAAACTTGTAAAATACGGTTTTATGGACACAGTTTTATTGCAGTAACTTAACATCGCAATTTTAAGTTTTATTATAATCTTATTGAACACCATCATTAATCTTGAAAGTCATTGTTGGTTTTAAGGTAGACAGTGGGAAAAACTTCAAAACTGTAGCCTATTACAAAAATAATGAAATCATGTTTATGGGAGACTTTTAATTTTTACTGAAGATTTCAAATTATTGGTCGAGTTGAGGAAAGCCCTTCAAATATTTACAGATAAAAAATAAAACGTGTTGGGCAGTTTTTCTTTGCGTGAAATTTATGCAATTTTAGAATATAGACGAATATTAATTTGGAATATACCCTCAGGATTAACTTTTTAACTCTCTGTCTTGTTTCTTCAGACGAAACGAGCTAGCTTCCTTAAAGAGAGCAGGTTATTAGTCTGATCCATATTAGTAGGACATTTCTAGACGTATGTACCGAGTGTTTCAGGACTCCAGTAAGACATTTTTTAGGGACCACTCTTACGTTTATATTTAATTCTTTTATAACTATAATTGTATTTTTTTTTTTTATTTTAGTGATTCTGTCTGCATTTATTTTTTTAATAAATGTAAAACTTTAAATCAATAGATTTCAAAATGGGAGCTATTTAAAACTTTTAAATAGATAATTATCAAAATTAATTTACAAATATCTTTAAATGGTACTAGTGTTAAAAATTCAATTATAGTAATAAAATTGTACAATACAATCATAGAAAAGAATAGCTGGAATATCCTATAAAAGTTCTAAAACACCATGTGTGCAATGCATTTATTTGTGTGCGATGGATGCGGTTGGCTGAGCAACGATTTCGAAGATAAAACGATCCCGCAGGAAACTGTCCGATACCTCCGACATTCTCACACGGCAGAGAAAAGTCAATTTCTGTTTGCTTGGGCTCTACTAAGTTTTCTCCCAGACTTCTCAAAATCCCAATCAGTGTTTTCTTTTTTCGACACATCCCTAAACGGATATATGAAAATTTTAGGCGGCTGAAACGTTTTAGGCGAATTCTAAATTTAGAATACGTGAAAATAACTCCAACTTGTAGCCTTGGTCAAGGAACATCACATAGCGAAGCCTTTTTAAAGTCTGTAAGGAGTGCCGTCCTCCTATTTTTATGTTGTATTACGTTAATACTTATGTATTTATTGTTTCAATAAATCGTTTATTTATTTATTTCAACAGACATACACGTCTATGTTACAGGCATTAAAGAAAGCAGATAACAAACATCGCACGAAGAAATATGCAATGAAAATAGATTATTGATAATGCAAGGTTCAAAACAACAACAACAGTAAAATAAAAATTATAATAATTTCAAAAATAACGAATTATCAACAAATTACCCATTTGTCTATAAGAATAAGTATTAGGGCAATAACAAAAACTACAATGACACAGTGGTAGATCAACAATGGTAACAATAAACAAGAAGAGGTAATAATAATAGTTTAAATGTAACAGAGTAATCAATGTAATATTCAATAATTGTCTAAAGCAAACAACGATCAGTACAGAAAATGCTAGTAGATATATAACTAAGTAACACAATAAGAAATGTATTAGACATAAAAATATACTAGCTATTGAACTCCCTCGAATACTTATAATGAAGCATTGCCATTTGAAGTAACATGTAGTTATGTAGTTGCAACTTCTCCATACAGTTCTCTTACAAAAGGGTGGAAAATATTTGTTCTTATTTAATACACACGAAATATCTTAAATGCTATCGTTATGACGTCCGTTGAAGTCAAACTGTTTTTTTTTTTTTTTTTTTTTTTTTTTTTTTTTTTTTTTTTTTTTTTTTTATCACCTTTCAATAGGGCAATTCTGGGGGATGTGAAGAATTTAATTCGCTTGTTCAAAATGTTATATTAAGTTTGCGTGTAGAATAAATCTGAGTATTAATTGAGGTACCCGAATTCATTTTTCGCAATTAATTCTTATAATGCAAGCTGCTACAAAACAAGCTGATACTTGTGAAGACAAACGGTGAAGTCAATTTCAACCAATTAAAAAACAATTGGAGACTTAACACAATATATTTCGAAACGGGCGTCAAATAAAAAGTGTAAATAAAGGAGAAGACGTGTTCAATTGGAATGTATAATAGAGGATGCATAGTGAAGGGCAATTTTCATCATTCAAGCGACCCTGAACCGGTTGGACGATTGAAATTCAAATCATAGTTGTGTTAAGATGCACTTGGGACTCAGTAGGGTGTCGTGTTCGAGTTCGAAACAATACCAGGGACCTTGCAGTAAAATATGGAAAGCTATACGTACATAATATTTATCATGAAAATCATCACCACTGTGGCAAAGTAATTTAAAAAACAAAATTTAAATAGCCTGATTTTGAAAACAAATTGATTTTTATATTGCAAACGATGAAACCGTTTTCGAGCTTACTAAAGGAAACCTGAAATGGCATTTCAGTAAACAGTCATATTTATTCGTCAAATTATTTTTTTAATTATTGCAGAAGGTTTATCTATATGTTTACCTCTACGGGGACGATTCCGAAAATGCAGGTGTTCAAGAAATATGTGAAACATTTTGGTATAGAGGCGCAGGGATATGATTATATTTATATTTACCTTGAGATAAACATATTATCCACAGTTAAATCTATTGGTGATTACAATGCCTCTAAAATCGACTAATATCTATACAGTATATGGCCCTTTCCATTTATATTTAATTATGTGCCGAAGAAATGTTTTAGTTCACATTTATTGCTTCTGATACAGGTTTCTTTAAGCTGGCTAATGATGTCAACAAGTATATACAATTTTTAATTATTATATACATACAGTACTTATTTTTCTGACACAGGTTTGGGCTGGCTAAGGATTTAATCTAGTATATACAAATTTAATTGTTATATAAATATTTATAGTAGCTTACAAACATAGTTTATATACATTTTTACACAAAAGGTCACAAAATTCATTACTTCTTGAAACCTGGGAGTTCTTCCATTACAACAAAATGGCGGCGGAAAATTAGTTTTATAATTTTAACATGTAATTTTAAAGCCAAGCTATTAAATTAGAGTACAATCAGAGTGTTATCTCTAGATCTTTACATAGGGACGCATAATTTCACGCCTTCTGGGTCGCGATTTCATTTAGATACTCTACACATTCTTCAACACTGACACGTTAATTACGATAAATCGTGATATAATTCAATAAATTTGGCTTCGTAGCCTTGTAACCCAAATTCCGGTTCATTTTAAATTGTAGGCTATTTTTTGGGTCTCGACTATCCTTTTGGTAATGTATTATTTTTAATGTTTATTATTGTTATTTAATGTAATACTGTATATCATTATTATTAATGGGTTATATATAAATATTAAAAATGTAAATTTTTATAACTCGCTGTGGGTAAAGTATGTATACGCAAGAGGGAAAATAATTACGATTGGTTATGTGTGGGTTTGTTTTGATTGATTATTACAGATAAAATAAGTAAGTAGGCTATTAATTTTTGGAGTACCTTTGGACTAGCTTCAAAAACTTTATAATACTTACTGTATAATATAAGTCAATTATATTCAAGAGGACCTATTTAGAATGTTGTACTTTATAGCAGGTATTAGTTTACTACTTAATTTAATGAAACTACATATATTTTATAGACTTGGGAATTGTTATTTAACCACGTTTTCAATCCTTTCTGGTCTCGAACGTTTCAGATTTTTTGAACTTATACTTACATTACAGCATTTAACTTATCAAAATTATTCCATAAAACGTTATTATATATTGGATACAGCACCATTAAGCTAATTCTCCTTCTACTTTTAACTTTTTCCTGTGGTTGGCTGATGAATAATTTATTTTAATCGTTAGTTTGGCAATATTTTTCCATCAGAAAGTAGGAATGTTTTATGAGAATTTTTATTAACACCAAATGTTTCTTCCATTGCACGTAACAAGAGTGAAGGAGACATCTTGTTCCAGAACTGAATACAGTACTGACCGCCTATTCGGGGACTTACGCGCTGAATAATTTCCACTAATGACTAAATCTGTTCCATATGAAGAGATAACTCGGCTTTTTATCTCGGCGGAGGTATATTTCAGTTTGTCCGGTTGGCAATCATATTAGCATAGGTGTAAGTGAGCTGGTGGGGCCGGGCCGGGCCGGGCGGGAGGCTGTGGCGCGGCGCGGCTTGGTCCAGGCTGACTCCAGCTCCAGCTCGAGTACAGGTTCAATGACCAAGACCGGTTTGCCGACGACTGTTCCCTCTACATTGGAGATGGTTTATAAGCCTACACGCATGCGCGGCCCCCACCTGGCTCGAATTTGTGTCCAGTAAATCTCGCCTCCCAACGTGGAGTGGTTTATGATTACAAAAAGAACAAACACGCAGAGATGACTTAAGGTCTGTAAACTTCGCCGTTGTATATTTGCCGGCCAGTGTGTTCTAAAACCTGATGTAATAAAGTAGTCCCGCTTAAAAAATACACGAGAAGCGTTTTCATAGAAATTTATTAAAAATATATTCACCAACTCGGTTTTACTCGCGTTTTTTCATTGTTATACTGAATTATTGTAGACGACTACTTTTGTATGATCCATTTATTTCAAGAAAAGTCCGAATCCCTTGAAAGCCTTGTTCCATCCGGCCTGTGTGAGGATCTACGGTACTAATAAGTAGTGATGCTGTCATAGACAGGGTTTAAACTGCGCTCTCTCTAACTCAAACCCAAAGTACGATGTCTTAGACCATGCAGCAATCGGCTCTCTTAACGAAAATAGTGTGCGTTGTCTATGAGCGCTTATTTTAAAAATACGCGTTTTCACAACAAATAAAGGTTAAAATTATTATAAAGTTGCTTAACTCATTACAATTAAATTTTCAAAACAAGTCATACTCATGTCCTTAGTGTTATAAATTTATTTTCAAATATATTTCATTGCGATTTACACCGAAAAACAGTATACATCCAAAAAAAAACCTTCTTAACACATTCCAATGTTTTTAAATTCCTTTGAATGTAAATAAAAGTTACAATGAACCTGTGTTTTTAACGTACATAATTATCAAGCCTAGTAAGACATATGTTTTGTCATGTACATTTCTTACGGTGTTATGTACTATGAGGGTACATATATTTTATAACTGTTGGTACCAAAATTAACCATTACATGAACTTTATATAGCTTTGAATTAACACATTTACATTTTTGTTAGAACATCTCTTTTTATTTTGGAATACGGTCTTAAGCAGTCAGTACAGATTTCATAGTTCATTAGCTGGTTATAATATTATTGAATACTTTTTTTAACATGTTTTATTATCAAACCATCCTACAAACATACATCCTGTTAATGAACTAAGGCTGGCAGATAATTTCTACTCTCGAGGTCGTTTTAACCTCCATATTAATGAGTTATTTATTTATTTATTTATTTATTTATTTATTTATTTATACACGGCATACACCATTTTATAAGAAATGTTAAATCCGATACAACAAGAGATAAATTATCCTATAATACAGTACAACAAGCAACAATACATCCAAAGATAACCAGCAACAAATAAATAACACCAACTATATGAACCAATAAAAAAGTAATAATGTATCTTATAATATATAATAACAAACAATAAATACATCTATAACATTTAACAAGCAATAAAAAACAAGACAACAAGCAGTAATTATAAAAACTTCTCATTACAACACTGATATGTGACCCTCTAAAGGCGCCACCAATCACTCATCACCAACTCCATCGTTCGCAGTAAGAAGGCGCACAGCCTGGCTACGAAATCGAGCCACACCAGGAGAGAAAAAAGTCCAAAGATCCACCTATCTCATTGCCGAGTTGTAAAAGGCGTGGAAGCGTACTGCGTTGCTGGTATAACGTAGAGTACTGAAGCCTCTCAAACAAATCCTGGGATCTTGTACGACCAGGAGTGTGAAAAGGAAGCTCCTGTAACAGCTCAGGGCAGCCCACAACACCATTGATCAACTTCATGAGGAGAACTGAGTCATGAATCCTTCTACGAATGTCTAAGTCATGAAGGCGGAAGTGAGACTTCAGTAGTGGTACAGGGACTTCAAGGTAGTTGTACCCCATTCGGCAGCCAACAACCCTGATGAATCGGACCTGGACTCTCTCAATATCCGATATGAGAGTAGATTGATACGGAGCCCACACAGAAGAGTTGTACTCCAGGAGCGGACGCACTAGTGTCTTATACAATGTTACTAGAGAGTCAGAATGCAGCCCCCCAGAGAAACGAAAGATGAAGCCAAGCGTGGAGTTGGCTCTCCTGCAAATGAACCGCACATGCTCATCGGGATGGAGAGTTGAAGTAGTTATGACACCAAGGTCCTTCATCTTCCAGACTCTATGGAGAATTTCGCTGCCAAGGTAATAGTCATGAAAAAACTGGATTCCGTGATCTGGAAAAGGTCATAACTGAACATTTAGATACGTTCAGGTCCATAGCGTTTTTAAAGCACCAGTGCTCCACTGCCCTTAATGACGACCTGAGACGGTCCACATCATGGCCCGAGGATGATTCCAGAAAGAGCTTCACATCATCAGCAAATAAAAGATGTTTGGCGGTCAGGGCATCACCAATGTCGTTGATGAAGAGGTTGAAAAGGAAAGGTCCCAGATGTGACCCTTGAGGAACTCCTGACTCAGCACCAATGGGGTGAGAAATAGCAGTACCACACCTCACACTCAGCGTTCGACCCCGAAGATAGGATTGGGAAGAATTGTAGGAGAGAACTGGAGAATCCATATAATAATAATAATTGTATCCATATATATAATTGTATTACCATATAATATACTTTTTGCCAAATGTAAACCATCTTAATGATACTAGGAACAACAAAAATGTCGCTTGTTAATGGCCGAATTTCGCTTGCAAATGCCACATGTTAAAGCGGCGAGAGTTTAGAGGTACGACAACGTCGGATTTATTATCTGATCGGCCTCCATCAGTGATACCAACTTGACCGCTGATCCACATCACAATAGAGCCATTACGATTGCTCCCCCCCTCCCCATCCTCACGTACACAACACCATTATTCTGAGTTACACCGAGCACCATACGTAGCGGCCCACGGGTCTCCCACTCTACAAGGCCGCTTCCCTCGCCCTCCCCTGCCTCTAGCTTAAGGCGCTTCTCGTCTTTTAGTCCACCTTTCTAAGGTATACATACATCTATAACGACGTACACCCTTTCGAGCTGTTTGACTATGCATCGAATGAGTTAGATAGTCTGGTAGTAGGTGATAGTAGAAAACAAAGCCTGTTGCTTGAAACTGTTCGGAGAACGGTTGATTGTTAACTGTATCATTATACCAGTCACAGTAGGGCAACAGTGTTGTATTTGGTTATTTCAATTACAGATCAGTATACAAGAGTTTTATCCTTAATCTATTTTGATACATTTATTGAATACGTTCCCCGGATGTGATCCTGGCAATAAAACATTTGCCACAACATTTACTTTTTACTTAAAAATTCGTAGCTGATAAACGATATAACATGCAACATTTTTACTTCCCAATTCACCATATCAAGACTAAATAAGGGTAACAAACAAAAGAGTTTAGAGTTACCAAATTGTTTCATATACATCTATGAATACCGTGAAAGAAGGCCAAGTGTAGACTGTTCTATTTCCTTGATCAACTGATAAATGACAGAGAAGTTGTATATTTATTGTTTAAACGTACACAGATCTTATGTAACTATTCACAAATTTTGATGTAGTAGCACAGTTAAAATGCTTTGTCTCTGTTATTTTTCTTCGGATCTTAATACATTTAATAAGGTGCCGGTTCTAGGACACTTTTCATATCTGTCTTATGTACGATGTGGTACGATTTATCGAAACATATTTTAGGCCACCTTTTGCAAACCATTAAAGTTATATTTCTTTTTTTTCTCTTAGTATAGCTTGGATAAAACAACAAAAAGGCAGAATTACAATGCTGTATCCTTATGAATCCTTGAGTTATGGATTTTTAAATAAAAAGAAAACATACACAAAGTGGGACAGATGCTAAAGTAAGCTAGACATTGTTTACAGAAACTTTTAGTAAGGTACGTTGTAATGAGGAGAGTTTGTCCACCAAATTTTTAGACACACTAAAAATATTGTGTTACTTAATAATACGCTAAAATGTTTAATGAAATAGTAAAACCATTCTGATCATTCACATTTTTATTGATACATGCATGAAAGGTATGAATGACGTCAAGCCAAGCATTATTTCAGACTACCAAACCCACCACTTTCACTTTATTAAACTTCAGGCAGTGAGAAACATACAAGCGTACTTATTTTGTAACGTTAGACAACCGTAACACTATTCTCATTATTTAAAGACGTGTTTGCTAATTTATACTGAAAATTAGCAACAAGATTGTGGTAGCCACAAATCAGTAATATCCAGAAATAGTTAACACTAATTAGCCTGCCCGTTATACCTTCTCTTATAGTCATGTGTTTTATTTGGTAGAATAAAATATTTTTGGATCCTTGTTCAAAACACACTATAAAGTTTTAACAAGTCAAAGAACCCAATAATCGAACCGGCCAAAGGAACTGTTTTCATTGAACGTTTCTTTGTTATATTTTATCATTCTCCATTTACTTCCGAACTAAAATAATTGAAGAAATAGTAATTTGTAGATACATTTTAGCATGTTATATCTTAGGTATCTTATTTATTGTAACGAATGTTAGTCTTACGTTAGTAGGAACCGGGTATCAATAAAAATTATTAACTAAACAAGCTATAGGACCTGTCACGCCTTCTAATATATCAGCTTTAGTTAAAAAAAAGGAATTAGGTCATATCCTATGTATGAATATAGGTAACAGTGGTTGGTAACCTAACAGAATACATATATAACTATTATTGAACTTACAATTTTCCATGTTTCCAGAAATAAAGTTAGACATTAGATAACGAGAAAAGTTTAAATGATAAAACTTCTGATAGATCATCAGTAAATTAATATATTCTTGTATTTTGAACCCATTTTGACTATTAATCTTTGTTTTAAAAGTTTTGCTTACAAAAAGAAATTTTAATTTTTAAATCGAAACAAAAGCTTTTATATTTAACGTAATAGCATTACAGCTACGATTATAGAATTAAATTAATTAATTTTACATACAAAATTAAATTGGTTTAGTTGTTTTTAAAATATTAAATTTTAAATATAAGATTCCTATTTTATTTTTTTACTTAAAGAATAAAAAAAGTTTTGTTTCTATTAAGTTGGTTCATAATAACTTCCCCAAAATCTTAAATATTATTGCTAGGCACTAAATAAAAATATTACATGATTTTATAATGATTGTGTACAGGAGAGACAATATCTTCCAGGATCTTTTTCTGTCTATGAGGGGTGACGATCATCATATTTGGTACATATGGTGACTTAGGTGTTGTCAGAAACCAGTGACAAAGAATAATTGAACCGTATCATGGTTCTGGTCTAAGATTCAAGATTAAATGGATACGTAATCTGATAGTGATGCGTGAAAAATGAAATACACACAACATTCGTACTGATTGAAACTTCTACACCACCATCCATGTAGACAACACAACAGACCGCCAAATCTGGCTCTACCGTGTAATAAGGTACTGTTGCAACACTTTTCCTTAATGACTATTCGTTTAACTGAAACGACTGTCAATACTTGTTTAACCACTGTAATTGTGTCCGTATGTTTGTGGACAGGCGGGGCGTGCAGTTCCCTTGTTCATTGCCTGTGCAGATTGTATAGTACTAATGGTAGGCCACGACTATTAATCATAATCAACGTCTATTGCCCTTCACGCTGTTGAGCCCAAACCAGCCCTTTGTAATTGGCTAGATTATCATTCCTTGATTGCAGGATGGGGTAATTGTGTCTTGAACCGTAGTTTTCTATCTTTATGCACTTAGCTCGGCTGCATCGCTGGTTTATGGAATGTAGAATCACTTTTTCTATGAGTCCTACGATCTTCAATTTTGACTCAATCTAGCCAAGTGTTGCAGCGAAGAAAAATGGCGAATAATGTGAATTATGCAGGTTAAAATACACCCCTCCACCATAGATTCCCTCTCAACCAAACGTTTACCCCTGAACATTTCATATTCCCCAATTATAAATCATGAAGACTGAACTAAATCTGTATAGTTATCTTTGATTTCTAATTAATAAGACACAGTTTATAAAATTGTCATACTTGTGATTAGATAGTTCAGCTTTTGTATGTTACTTATAACTTAGATTAGATTAGATTAAATCGAAAAGAGGGTAAATGAACTCTAGTTCCCAGTGCGAAAACCTAAGCTATTTGCGCAATCCAAGTTCTGACAGTAGGACCTACCTACGAGTTTATGTCCAATGCTGAAATTCAATTCATCACTTGGCTGTGAGGTTCCAAATATGGTCCTTATTCTAACCTAAATCCTCACAAAATCCAAAATAGTGCATTCTCTTCAAACCGATTACATAATATACCTACATCTACGATATTCAGAAGTTCCAGGGTGCGTAAGTGTTTCCTGTACTGATTGTGTCCATCAAAAAGACTTATAATTAATGAGCTGTTTAAAAAGGCCTTTGATTAGAACTCATACGAGTTTGCCCTTTAACATGATTTATATCTGTTACAGTTCATGAAAGATTGCGTTAACGGATGGTTTTATATCGAAATAGAAGTTCAAGTAATTACAACCTTACCGAAGTTACCCGCCTCTCCTGAGGGACATGACTATCTAGTAAATTCTAGTATTAGGTCTGATCGCACCTCGACCTTTAAACAGGATTTATTTTCACACAACACGAGTCGATGCCGGCAGACTGCCCAGTCTGGTAAGATAAGCCGATACTAACTCAGATGATAATCTCCCGTCGGTGGGAATTTAAGAACTGGAGTTACGAGTGGAAATCGATCCGACCACGTCGTAGGGGTATCCGCTGATAATGGAAATGTGTCGTAAATATAATAATACACAGTCATAAACTGATTATGTAGTTATAAAGTTACAGTACATCATCTATCTTCTAGCCACCTCCACGGGCAATTAATTCTGTTTATATCCGTTGTGGAATTCAATTTTGAAATTTTAAAATATTCTTGTCTTTTAAAATAAAAGCAAAACGTTTTTATCTATGTCACTAGTAAATCGCTACTTTTTTATTTATACTTGCAACTTACTTGTTGAAATTTTAGTGCAAACTTCTTAACTTTGATGGCGTTTCATTATTAGAGATACTTTCAAGACAACAATATCTATCGGTGGAACAATTTATTGAAGTATTTAGAAATACTTTCTTAAGATTCGTCAGGTAACATTTAGTACCCTTTTTTGGTTCAATAGTTTTAGATTTCGGCATACTAAGTCATGCTTCTTATTACATTGATAGATATATAATTTGATGAAAAACCAACAATGTAATACTAATCGAGCGGTATCCGAACGGGTATCTCATTTTTAACCAAAATTATCAAATTATACTCCATCAGATATACTGCATTAAGCGTTTGCTTGTTAATTCAATCTCCTGATACTTAATACTACATGATATACTGCAGAATAAATACTAGGTGAATCGCCAACACGTCTTTTAAGAATATTAACACCATGTATAAAAGATAGTATGGATTTATTCCTATTGCTACACAGTACGTGTTGACTCTTTGTCCCTTAAAATCTAACATATAAAATTATCGTATGGATTGCTTGCTACCCTGTATTTGATGACCTATTACCTCCAAATAAACCACAGGAGAATGTCCTACTGGTTCACCACCTTGTCCCTTTACACAACAACCTAAACACACACGTCTGTATCTATCGTGTATGTGCTTGCTACCCAGTATCCTTTAACCCAGCACAACAACTGACTCTGTATGAGAATGTCCCGTTGGTTCACCACCTTGCCCCTTATGACAAGAACTTAAACACACACCCCAGTGTAACTGTAACGACCCGAACCCAATATGAACAATAATTCAAGAAATTATGCTTTATTTGGTTATATAAAAATTTGGTAAAATTTAACTGAAGACATAATAATTGTAAAGTATACAGCACCGTTAGGACAGCAATAAGACTGCTGACAATGCAGACTCAGCGCCTGCGTGTGCTGGAAGGCAGTCGAGATCAACCCTCAGACTCGTAGACATGTAATTCTCTGTCGCTCTATTATAAAATTTTCTAAATTCTTTCAATAATGTAATCCAATACTTTATTTCATTCAGAAGTGTTCTCCCCCTTTTTTAACCAATCGAAATTGTGTAATGTTTGTAAATTAATCAATAATAAACAGTGTTTTAAAATTCAAACGTTGTTGCACAAAATTCATTTCTTTTTCCGGAATCATCCGGTGGTGGCAGCGGATACCAATAAGATCCCCAAATCGGTCACGTTACATAACTATTGTATATATCGCTACCCAGTATCCTCTAACAACCATTGACAATGCAGTAGAATGTCCTGTTGATTCACCAACTTGCCCCTTATGACATCAACCTAAAATACCTACCTTCATAACTATCGTATAGATTGCTACGCAGCACCCTCTAACATCCATTGACCATACAGTAGAATGTCCTGTTGGTTCACCACCTTGCCCCTTATGACATCAACCTAAAATACCTACCTGCCTAACTATCGTATAGATTGCTACGCAGCACCCTCTAACAACCATTGACCATACAGTACAGTAGAATGTCCTGTTGGTTCACAAACTTGCCCCTTATGACATCAACCTAAAATACATACCTGCCTAACTATCGTATAGATTGCTACGCAGCACCCTCTAACAACCATTGACCATACAGTACAGTAGAATGTCCTGTTGGTTCACAAACTTGTCCCTTATGACATCAACCTAAAACACCTATCTGTATAACTATAGTATAGATTGCTTGCTACCCAATGGCCCAACACAACAGAGACACCATAGTAGTATACCGGATAGGTCGCAATCTTTTCCCTTATGCCTTAACAACCTAGACACCTATATAATTATGGTATGGACTGCTTGCTACCTAATATCCGTTGCCCCACAGCCGTCGCTCTTTACTTCTATGACACCGTACACGTAACAGATTGGTGTAGCGGTCCAAGGAGCGTGCTACAATAGCCCATTACTCTTGGCCAGCTTGCTCTAGCCGGACTGTCACCTGACCCGATGGTCTATCAGGCACGACCCCCGCCGCCACGACTGTGACCGGGAGGCTTGCAGAAGCGATCTTTCGCCAGATCTCATCTGCAACGGTAAGGTTCTGATCATTATGGTGGGTAAGCGTTCATTCTTATCACCTCAATAAGACACTGTGTTGGTGCAAATGTAGGTGAAACTCAATTATGGGCGGTTATCATAAAAGGTTTCAAGTAGGCTACAACGTACAACAAGTATTAAGGAGACATGATGGTATTAACTGTATTACTTATTTGGAAACAAACTTGCTCTTAGTACAAAATGTAATATTTAAACATTGTTAACTACATTCGATCCAATAAGTAAAGTTAAGAAAAAATTAATATTTATAAAACGTGTATTTACGATAAAGTACTTTAGGTATTAATTTATTTTAGTGTACTATAGTTATTAGCTTATAGTATATTGGTGATTTTATTTGTCACTTAGGTGGTTATATCGATGTCAGAACCTGCTTACTTAAAGAGGATATTAGAGTTAACAGAGCTCCTAAAACTCAAATAACTTCAAGCAAACTTTAAAATAGACAATTTTAGATATATAAAAAGCGTTTTGTAAAGTATAATTTGTACAAGTAGTCTTGTAAATAAGCTTTAAAACTCTGTTTGACTTACAAGCATACCAATCTCGGAACGACACATTCCTTTAATTCAGGAAAACGCCATCCAATAATTATTTCTTTGGAATCATTACACAACTCATATTCCAAGGAAATGCATTAGTCGGCATGAAAGAACTGTTCCCATTTACTTACTCTGACATTTCATGCTTTTTGCTGTTTTTAATTCAATAGAATCGCATAAATTATCAGAGAGTATGTGCATAAAAATTATTTGAAGAGTATTGCATAAACTACACGAGCAGTTTCCTCATTATCGACCAAGATTTAGTATTTACAGTATGAGTCCATAGGCAATGTGTAACACTCATGTTGTCTTCAGTGTATCCTAGTAATGTTTAACATTGGTGTTGTCTTCAATGGTTACTGGATATATGTATCAACCGTGTTACCTTGAATGGCAACTCGTAATACTTAGTTCTCGGGTTGCCTTCAATGCTCCAGGTATCTGTAACACTGGTGTTGCTTTCAGTGGTTCCTGGTAATGTTTAACACTCGTATCTATTTCTGTGGTTACTAGTAATGTGTAACACTCGTGTTCATTCAATGGTTCCTGGTAATGTTTAACACTCGTGTCTATTTCTGTGGTTACTAGTAATGTGTAACACTCGTGTTCATTCAATGGTTCCTGGTAATGTTTAACACTCGTATCTATTTCTGTGGTTACTAGTAATGTGTAACACTCGTGTTCATTCAATGGTTCCTGGTAATGTTTAACACTCGTGTCTATTTCTGTGGTTACTAGTAATGTGTAACACTCGTGTTCATTCAATGGTTCCTGGTAATGTTTAACACTCGTATCTATTTCTGTGGTTACTAGTAATGTGTAACACTCGTGTTCATTCAATGGTTCCTGGTAATGTTTAACACTCGTGTCTATTTCTGTGGTTACTAGTAATGTGTAACACTCGTGTTCATTCAATGGTTCCTGGTAATGTTTAACACTCGTGTCTATTTCTGTGGTTACTAGTAATGTGTAACACTCGTGTTCGTTCAATGGTTCCTGGTAATGTTTAACACTCGTGTCTATTTCTGTGGTTACTAGTAATGTGTAACACGCGTGTTCATTCAATGGTTCCTGGTAATGTTTAACACTCGTGTCTATTTCTGTGGTTACTAGTAATGTGTAACACTCGTGTTCATTCAATGGTTCCTGGTAATGTTTAACACTCGTATCTATTTCTGTGGTTACTAGTAATGTGTAACACTCGTGTTCATTCAATGGTTCCTGGTAATGTTTAACACTCGTGTCTATTTCTGTGGTTACTAGTAATGTGTAACACTCGTGTTCATTCAATGGTTCCTGGTAATGTTTAACACTCGTGTCTATTTCTGTGGTTACTAGTAATGTGTAACACTCGTGTTCGTTCAATGGTTCCTGGTAATGTTTAACACTCGTGTCTATTTCTGTGATTACTAGTAATGTGTAACACTCGTGTTCATTCAATGGTTCCTGGTAATGTTTAACACTCGTGTCTATTTCTGTGGTTACTAGTAATGTGTAACACTCGTGTTCATTCAATGGTTCCTGGTAATGGCTTACACTTGTGTCGTCTTAGGTGTTTAATGGAAACATTTAATATCCGTGTTGACTTCAAACCTGGTAATATGCAGTTCTCGAGATGCTTTCCGTGGTTCCTGGTAATGTGCAACGGTGGTGTTGCCTTCAGAGGTTCCTGCCCATGTCTAATACACGGGTTACCCTCAATGATTTATGGTAATGTGTAACAGTCTTGTTGCTTTAAGTGATAACTTGTAATGTATAACACTCATATTGCTCATCTTGGTAAATAGCAGTAACAATGAGTCGTAACACTTTTAATCCATGGTACATGAACCTATTGAATTACGAGCTTTTATTATTCATTCATCGCCCTTAATGTGTTACACTAGACTTTATTAAAGACATGTTTTGTAATATTTTCATTTGCTATCTCTATTTTCCTTATCCAGCCCTGGGTTACTAATTCTTATCTAATGTTATTTTATTTTAATTTCCTGTTATGTAACTTAGAAAAATAGTAGTGCTCTACCAATTAATAAATAATGATTACAAAAATTATTGCTTAGCCTTGTATAAATTTGAAAATCTTTAAATATAGTGAATATTGAAGGAAATATTTGAGCAGACGTGTACTCGTGCACATTCTAGCACATTGATGGTAGCTACCATGTCCTAGGATATCTAAGAATCTTTTTAACTTTATTTATATTGCCATATTCTAATCTATAGGCAACAAGAAATGGAAAAGTATGAATCTTAAATAAGTTGTTATAGATTTCCTCGTCTGTTTAGTTTTCGTCCCGCCTGGAAACAGAATCCCGTTGAATAAGTCTGCCCTACAGAATATCAGCTCTCAATCCACGTTTCATAAGGGCTACTTAATATAAATATCGAAAAATTAAGCTTAAAAAACCCCCTAGTTGTCACAATCACAATCAAAACATGGATCTCATGAGAAATAGTGACTATCATAATAATGACGACTGATGTAAACTGATTCAATTGTCAAAAATCTTTAACTATTGAATTAACTGAATAGTCAGTGTCCAAAACTCTAGGACTTGAACTTGCTACACCCTGTAGTGAAAAGTCTAAATATCTCTTGTACTTCTCATAGTACACCCATACCTGTAATAACGATTATTATTACCTATTACGCAATAAAATACGTAATTCAGAAGAGCTGTATATATTTAAGTATTTTGAAAAATAATAACGCTGAGTTCTATTTTGTATTTTATTGTTTTATAGGTGACAAGGATGTGATCGGGAACGGAATCGGTAAGTGCTACTTGAAAACTGTTAGTTTAGTTTTTATGTTCAGTGTCTTAAAATTTATAAACACGTGTTATAGCAATATATTCTTATTAAGTGTATTTATTAAAATAAGTATATCAATCTGTGAGTTTTCGTTTAACATGAGCTTCAACATGAACGCAGAATCATAATGTATTTGTTGGAACGTTTAAAACAAACTCTAAAAATACGTTATTAAAGAAGTTTATTTTCAATAGTTGTAAGAAATTAAAATTAAATATTGAGCGAAAAATTAAATATTTTCATCTGTAGCTTTTCATAGATAAAAATTCGGCTACATTTTACTGTAAACATTCACTTTGCAGAGAACAACACACACATAATATTTATCGCAGAATGAGGAAGAGGAACGGAGGAAGGTAAGACCAAAAAGAAAAGAAAGGGGGCGCGCTAGGCGCTCGCTCGGTATTGATTTAGCCATTTGAGAGATATAAGCACCCGTTCATTATCAGCCGCCTTGAGATATTTTTATCGCGCTACTTCACCAAATTACAATCACATTAGCTGTATTCTGTTCTACAAACTGTTAGTTTCTTTATTTGGTGCCTCTTCAAGTATATATACCTATTGTGATTATCGATATAATATTGTATTTGTTGTGAGAAGATAGTGGATTAATATTTTATTCTAACCTTGATCATATTATTTTAAATAATTTTAATGTGGCTTAAAATAAATTCGGGTCTGGTCAAAAATTCCCAAACGACTCATTTGTGGTGCATGGCATAAAAATGTACTAGGCAATTGTTGTTAAACTTAGTTAATATATAAAACATGATGATGTGATAAAGATAAAGATAATGATAGTGATGATAAACTGAGTCAAAATATGTTTGTTTAATAAACCTATATATTGGGATCAATAAATTAATTGACAGAATACCTATGTTGATAAGATATTTGCCCATAACTTTTGCTAGGATTGTCGTAGAGATGTTTTATTCATGTAATTGTGTTTCCATTGAATATACTTTTACATGTCAGAAGATAGGGGTTGGAATTTGAAAATTTAAAGCGATCCCCATCTATCCCTCTTTGGAAAACGGTGGAGAAATATTTGTATCCTTAAAGGTCATAAAAAGTATTTTAATAGGTATGGTGAAGATTGTACAACGATATCTCAATCCGTTTAGGATATATCCAGGCGTGTCAGGACCTAATTTACAATCTGTATAGCTTTTTCTGGGCATTTGAGATATGCTGTGCCTAAATAATACCAAATTTTACAATAACTGGGATTACTTACATGATTTAATATTAAGATTGTCTAGTGAAGTTAATCTGGTATTTATGATTGTAACATTGAGTAAGATTGTATAGTTTTAAGATTAACACATACGCTCCCGGGGATTATAAGAGTGTTGTGCTAATCAGACGATGAGTCACTGTGCCGCAGTGTTAAACCGAGTTAGATTGTTTTAAATGAAGGATGGTTTTGAAATAATAACTCTTCAGAGATAAGTAGCCGTAGCCTGTTTATACATCGATAGTCTCAGCCTCACCTAGAATTAAAACATGTTCTATTATCTCAATCACATATAATCAAATAATACTTCTTCCATACGCTAACAAGTAACCGATAAAATTAGTTTCAATGTTTTAATTTACAGGAAGTCTCTGAAATAAAGAATCAAGGATTCAATTGTCTAAAAGATTAAATTTAAATAAAACATAGCTCAAGTGAAATGTAATTTTTAACGAAATATTATAAAACTTATTATTTTAACGAAATTTTAATTATTACTTTAGGTAATGATATATTTCAAAGATACCCCCTATACCCCATATGCGCATATTGTTCGCATATAACCCTGGATATAAATTTGGATTAACTGAAATATTTCAAATGCTAAGTTTTGTCGTGTTATAACGAAAATGAAAGGTATTTTCAAACTGAACAACTTGCACTTAATTGTTTTCGGTATCTCTAACCCTTTCAATAAGGCAGCTAAAAATCTGTTTTCTTGTTTTATTCCAAAAATTGAAGCAAAAATTAAACTGACAGACATTTTAATTGGGAAATTACTACTAAAATATACTGTCAAAAGTTCAACAGTAGCATAAGAAATATTTGTAATTTTGTATGCAGGTACTACGTTAACAATTCTGAGTACTGAAAGGTCAAAAACATAATATAAGATATAACTTCACCAAACCACGTGTCACATAACAGACTGTGCTAGAGAATAGAACGAAGGAAAAACCCACCCGAGAGACATGCGCCATCATCAAAATCGGTATATCTGATGTAGAAATTGAGTATACTAAATGTTAAGTCCCTAGCTCAGTTTGTTATCTAGATCTCTTGCAAATAGACAAATAGTTAGACATATAGAATTTTGCTAGCCTTCTTATTGAAAGGCTTAACTGTCACTTAACACTAGCTTTTTAGTCACTGTTACATCTTTGCCATATACCCAAAATTCCATTTTGGGGAGGCGACTAAATATATTTAAAAAATAACGACCCATTATGGAATTTTGGGCATATGGCAAAGATGTAACAGTGACTAAAAACTTAAATTTTATTCCATAGAAAGGTGTCCTGAGTTCCACCCCTCCACCTTAATCCATCAAAAACGAAACAGAGTGTATCCATACTTTTATCTCGCACTGTATAATTGAGTTGTGGGTTTCACAACTAAGTAATCAGCTAGATTGAATGAGGTGATGGACACTTTATTTGAAAAGTCTTGATAAAAGAAGAAAAGTGGAAACTAGAGCTTTCTATCTCAACTCAGTACAAAGTGGTAGCACATTGAAATTAATTAAAAGTTAATTGAGGCAAACCATGAACCTCCACATTTAGAAGGTAAATTAATTCAATATACACTCACTTTCCTTATAAACTCACACCTGTTTTACAGTTATTACCTGCTGCAGGGCAGGCCTCTCTTATCCTGTCAATGTTGAGGAAGTCCAATATAATATTCTGTTTCTGGTTGTAATTAACAAAGTTATGTCGTCTTTGTGCGATACTTATGTCACTTAAGGGGTCACATTTGAGCAGCCTCCTCCCACCGAAATCCCATTTTGGAGAATCGGGCAAAGTGACTAAAAATTACAGTAATGTAAGCTAAATGCCTGGTGAATTACTAAGATAATTTTAAAGGACTTTTAATCTTTTTGCCCATTAATAATGCATATCAATACCATCAATCCTCCTTGTGTGTGGGAATATATCTCACGCGTTACAGTTCAGCTAATCGTTCTTTGCCTCTTGTCGTGCTTATTATTTATATTTTGATTACCTACCAACAGTTTGATATTACACCTTCTTAATATGCAAACTTGAGCATACTAGTTGTAATACTACAATTTGATTAGACAACGCATAAAGTTATATGATAATTTCTGAAAGTAGTTATTTACTTACTTGTAATATACCAATGTAATATAATAATTTCATGCAGAGCAAAACATCAGTGATACAATTAGCAAATAACATTGATAAAGCTGTAAATGCTGTTACTATGATTGAAAGCATTTAAAACTGGACTACTTAAGTCAAGGAAAAATATCAATGGCAGCGTGTGTTTCAACCGCTATCCGATATCTTCATAAAGAAATAGGCAGTACATGTTTAGAACTATATTATAAAAAAATAATGTCCAAAATCCTAGAATCCTTTCAAGTAATTCATCGTCAATAACAACTTATAAAACATTAAAAGTAGAAAATACAACATAATACAAGAAAAACTAAGAAATTTCTCTAAAACGGCAAAAACTTCATTTACGTTGTTGAATTGTTGATTTAAAACACGGATTGTGGATGAGCATTTTCCAAAATATATCCTGTTAGTATCGATTAGAATTTAATTATAGAACTTTTATTATTTATGTCTAGTATAGGGATTTAAGAAGGGAGTTTTTTAATATTGCCACTTGGTAGCAGAGGGTCTAATGCATGGTAACATGTGTAAGACGGCGCGGCGCGGCGTGGAATCTAGGGTCTAATGCGCTATAACTCTTGTAGGCGCGGCGCGACTCTACGGAATGGGAAGAGCCGGGAGCTGGGCACAGCTGTCGTCTGATTAAGGGTGAAGAGGGTGTTGTACTTCTGTGAGTATGCAATAAGTCGTTCTCCCCCACCCCCATCTTAATCCAAAAGTAAAACAATAAAACACCGCATCCGAGCCGTAAGGGTGCGAACATCCCTCGTGCTAACCCGAAATAATGATGGTCCGTCTTTACTGAAGCCCAGCTCGGGATTTATGTAGACCTTGTTTCCGAGGGCACTAAGTAGATGAATTCGCTTTAGACATTTCTTTAAGGAATTACGAGCTGCTTGCTCTTAGTAGGGAAACACTAGGGAGATTTCGCTGACATGAGCAATCCCAAACGCTTTGAGGACAATATCGAGGATGTACTCGTAGATGTTGAAAGTGGTGCAGAGCAATGCATTATTCGTCAGTTTTTGGGGTGTGTTAAACTTTATTCGGACAAATTAATTAGGTACCCATACCTGGTTTTTCAACTGAGGTAAGGACAACTCATTAATTTGTGTGTATTAAACTAAAAACCAATAAAATTTCAAATGTCACTTGAATTCTATAAATGTATCCGTACAAAATCCCAACTGTTGCACGTTTTTAGGTTCCTTTTTGATTCAGCCTCCAAAGAAGTATACATCTCCAGTTACAGAGCTAAGTCAAATTCCCTAGGCAAATTAAAATATCTTTTCTAAACATATCCAGTTATATCATTCATCCAGTAAAGGATCTCAATCATAACCATTCACAATTCAAGTCATTATTTGACTTGACAGTCCATGAACCCCGGACTGATCCGTCTAAAACCTGACTTCCAGTTTCATCGGATAATTCAAGTAATGAAGTGGTTTATAATGGAATAAATTTGACAGGCTGAATCTATAAGAGGCCGATCCAGATATTTGACGTTATTACTCCATAAGTTACATAGTTTCTCCATGAGTAGGCGATTGAGCCTGAAGGCTTTTGTTTTGCACGTTTAGTGAATCGCAAATCGTCACCCGACAGGAAGTCATAGGATAACTACCGGCATGTAACAGTGTATCTGATATCAGAAGTATTTTATGACTTTTTGAAGAATATGTGAAGCGAAAAAGATTTATAAAATGTTGCCGTAAACATTTGTACATAATTGGTTTACATTGGAATAAATCATTTTAACTAATTTTACACCACATGTCCCGCAATTTACATATTTTAGAAAATGGTAGAACAGTAAGTATTTCAAACTTAATTTTTTTATTATAAGACAAAATAAAATGATTTTCAAAAGAACATCAACCTGTATTAAGATTTAACATTCGCAAAGAAAGAATGTTTACGTGTTGAGCGCTGTCATTGTACTTTATTAAAGTGTACATATTTTTAGAATGTGTAAGTAGCCCTTAGGAATCATTTTGCGATCTATATTCATGCGTCCCTTGTCCTCAAGGTTCATTACAATTTAAAAGTTTTGAGTATTAACAATTGAAATAAATGTTTCTTGAAAACTTTGTTAGTATTCCGATATGAATACTAAATATATAAAAATTGGTTTAAAATACTGATAATTCCTGCACGTAAGAGTAAAAAATGGTTTAGGCGCTTCAAATACCACCTAAGTATTTTTATACTAAATTTTAAATTTATAAAAATAAGTGATTGCTATTGCTTTTTAAAATTTTGTTTCTTGTGAAGAAACTGAACACAATATTTGCCCATACAATTACAATGTAACGATTCTACTAATGGAAAGCATATACTTCATTCATCGGTCATACATAAAAATGAGTATTTTCTAAGAGCAGTTGTGAAAAATAAGCAAGGAAGTAGTGAAACTCCTTTGTGGGTGGAGGTGGGGCGTTCCTCCGAAAAGATTTATCCGTTGTTTTAAGGGGTGACAAGGGAGTCGAACAATCCCAGGCCGATGAAGTTGTTGCCAAAAAAGCTTAAGAGAATGGAGTGTCTGCTCTTACAACCCTTGTTGCAGAGGGTTGCACCCCGTGTATTCATGGCATGGCGGGCTGATGCTGCTGGCGCACTCGCTGTCGACCCCACCCCACGCTCTACCCTCTCACTCTCTCTCTCTCTCTCTCTCTCTCTCTCTCTCTCTCTCTCTCTCTCTCTCTCTCTCTCTCTCTCTCTCTCTCTCCCTCTCTCTCAACGCTCTCCCTATCCCTCCCTGATTTCTTAATCACCATGTCTTCATTCGTTCATAGCTGGTTATCACCCCTGAATTCTTCGTCATAGACATGGTTCTAGAAATTACCAACCACACTCTTTGTATGTTTTTATTAGCAGTTAAAAAGAAAGTGCCAAGAGTCAGTAAATTAACACTAAAATATTTACTACCTTATCCTGATACATATACATTGAGCAAGAAGCTATTTGTGTACGAGAACAACATAAGTTACTGTAACTTGTACATGAGTCCTAACTATAATTTCAACATTTGCATTGACGATCGTGCATTAAAAGCTCAGTTTATATTATAACTAGAGTTAGCTTACCAATGACATGGCTGGTAACCCCAAAATAATTAACGTTTAATCAAGTATGTTTTTGCAAGCAAGATGTAATCCTAAATATTGAATGGCCCTAAAATTTAACATTAAGGGTCTGTAATATAAACTGCAGTTCATCCAAATGATTTTCTTTTTTCGGTTTTTTTTTAAGATTTATCAATTTGTTTGCTATTTTAACGGGTATCAGTAGTTGTACTGCACAAAGCAGCATGCGCAATTTTATCAGCAAGCGTAAATATACACAACTAAATAACAACTAATCAACAGTACCCGCTTTAATCCACACGCACGCTGAGGCATGAACGTCGCCCTTTATTCCCTTTTCATGGTGGCTAAGGGAGGGTTGATTTATATGCGTTAAAATGAGAGCTTTTCACGTAGCGCAGTACGGCAGCCAAGGAGAAGCCCAGCGCGCTGCGCTTAGGTGCATGCGACATAGCGTTGCGTTTTGCGTACCAGAGACAGTAAAGTAGTAATGTATGCATACGCGTTACACGTCGAATATTACTGTTATCAGCTGGTATCAATGGTCCACCAAATCAGTTGTTACCGCCAGTAAAGCTATTATCTGTTACATTTGCAGTTATTTTAGTATTACGTATTGGTCAATACACTGATAAATTGGGTTGATATATTGGTATAAATTGTATGAAAAGAATAGCATGCTGCTTTATTATAACCTGGAATATTTATAACTATAGTGCTGAGAGAAGAATAACTATTATTAATATAAGAATAGGCTCATTAATATTGTTCCCAACAACATTATCTTAAATCGTAATGTTGTGGGCCCGTTCGTTCATTCGATAACTCCTGATAAGAATTTCTCAGAGCCTTGAAACTTGGTAAAGTAGATTGCAGTTGGTTAAAGTAAGAACTATTTATTTTGAGTGAACATTTAAAAGGGCAGTCCATCGGATAGTGTTCGTCTACCCGTTTGTGTGATAACTCTTGGCTGAAAAATCCTACATGTTTGAAACTTGGTAAGTATGTTCATCTTTGTCCAACGGAGAAATTTTTTTTTTTGTATGATAAAGTAAAATAGCAGTCCGTCCGTCTGTCTATCCATCTGTGCGATATCTTCTGTCGGTTCTTGCCACTCCTTTGTATCGGTTACTTTTTTGTATATATCTTATGATTATTTTCAGGAAAAGTACACTATTTTCAATTTGAGGTTAGACAAAAACGAAATAATTACAGGCAATAGGAGTTAACTAACATAAACTAATCTAACCGTGAAGTAAGCAATTAAAAGTCAGGTAAAGCTAAAAGTCGCGTCATACAAAGTGACTAAAATCAGCTCCGCTATTACGGGGAATACAAAAGTGTCCCCGTGGCGAAAGTTGAATGGATCCCTCGCCAACAAAGACTTATATCATTGTTTTAAGGATGATTAGTGGCATTTAAATGTCCACCATTGGAATACCGTGGCCAGAACGTACAGTCCATAATCCACGAAAAATGTGGGCTACGAATAATATAATGTAACATTCATTTTTGTAATAATTCCTGTTTACTCCACCCTATTTCTCTTTGAACTTCGCAAATGGGCTTTTCTCGACAACATACATCGTTGCCTTATTGACAAAAGTGTTCCTCACACCTGCCTCAACCAACTCTCATTCCTGATAAGCTGTCTATCCCTGCTGTGGCATAACTATGTTAAAATAAAACGAGTGTCAGTTCCAGTTGTGTCTATGAAGTTTGGGGGATTTTGAGATATCGATGCTCCACGCGGGCAAATCGATGGTTGATGGAACTCGGGTTGTGCAGTCGATCAACCCCCGCGGTGATACGAGAGGGTTTGTAAACTCTGCCCTATACAAGTACACGGGTGGTATCAGAAGAATGGACATTACAGGGTTCCCCAGAGTTCATTGATCACTTAAACGCAACTATAATTTCCTGGTTTAGAAATCTAATCTCTGCAGTGGTTTCATTACTGTTTCATAACTGCATTTTTCTTTCATGTCAATTTATTGATAGGCCTGTACTAAACCACGGTATTTAAAATGTAATTCTTATAAGAGTCTATTCTGTCCGATATATTAAAAATGTGTATAATAAAAAAATATCACTAACTTATCAGTTTTTATTTCTGGAGATGACATTTTTGCTACTTTCTTAATGTGTGTCAGGAGAAATTTTCAAAATTCTCATCTTTAACAGTATTAAGGTAATAACAGCTTTCCCCCTAGTGAGTCGGCAACATATACCCCCGCATTACTTCAATTAGGATTTAAATCGGCAAAGCCGGTTATGATTTAACTCCGGTTATAACCGGAGTAAAGAGTGTAGCCTATATAAGTATTATTCTCAAAATATAAATACAACTTCAACATCTTGTTAAAACGCTCTGATCTGACATTACCGAAAATCCATATCAATTCGTAGTTATAGAATGTTAACTAAGTAAAAATTGTAAATTTCCTGTTGTACAATTATATATCATATTTAGCATGTCAAGACTCTTGTCCCTTTTTCGTGAACTACAGGTTATAACTTTTGGGATGCTTTTAAAATTTATCCTACCACTACATTTAAAAGTCGTCGCATTTTTCACCGGACTAGGAAACATATAGCGATTTAATTTTCATAAATTACTATTTCTTTTTAATTTTTCTTTTTCTTTTTAGGTTATTTTATGTCAAGTTGTCAATCCTGGTTCTTAAAATGTGGAAAATGTTTCATTATGGTTAACCATATTGGAATTCTTCATAATAAATTCAACTCTATATTCTACCACCATTATATATACCGCTAATAAATAAATTTTATAATCGGTATATTAAATCCCTTCTCATATTTTAGACACAAATAATCATTGTTTGTACTTACATAGCTAATAATTTTAAAGTCTAACCATAAACTATGAATTCTCGTATTAGCCAACTCAGGCCGAAAATAACGGACCCTTGAAGCAATTACAATTTCCCCGATTATATTTTTCTGATGTTTGACTAGGCATAAATTAGCGGCATAGTTCACATTATTAATTTATTTTCTACCATACAAATGAACGAAACTGAATTAAATCTACATGATGGTTGTCATAACTTCATTTTCAAGAAGATCACAAAATCGGTATTTTTCTGTACAAAAAGAATGAATAGTAAGTATATCATGTGCACTTGTTCAGTTTGAATTTATTCGTTCAATGAAAGAATGTAATACATGAATAAGAATGAAAGAATATGACTATAAAAGCAAAAAATTACAAAACTGCAGTGCCCCATTTACAAGTACCTTTATATCTTAAGTTTTAAACTGTTAATTGGCCTCTTAAAGACATATCATATACATTTCAATGTTTTTTCAGTATCAATATCTGAGTGTGATTACAATGAATGAAAATAATTTGATATATTGAATTTTCACCCCTAAATTTCTATGGAAATGGGTTGATAGGTGTTTTTAATTATTTTTATACTGGTTATTTTTTATGTGTTTGTCGAAATGTTTAAAAAATCATGTTTCTCATGAATTTTTACTAATTAAATAAAATAGTATGTGTATATAATCCAATATAACAAATTAAAACAATGATTAAATATTAAATAGTAACATTGTTAGTATTAATAACAATAAAGCGTATAATTCAATATAATTTTAACCATTTTTCATGCGAAAAACTTTAAGTAAAATTTTATTTTATGGTTTTATAAATGAAAACTTTGACTTTCATAGTCTGGAAAGGGGAGAGAAAGAAAATGAAGGAACCAATCTATTGCTTGAGCCGAAATATTCATCATATTGTTAAAGATCCACGCACCCCACGGATGTTTGAAAGTATTTTATTCTCCTATTTTGTTACGATTGCGTTAGGAATATCACAGCATACCATTCAACAACTACGTGTCCTATAATTGAGTAAAGTGAACAAGTAAAACTAAATAAAAGTGGTATAATAAGGTGGTATCACATTGATTTATTATTCTCGTTGAAAATTTATTTAGGGATCATTTATAAACTATGCGTTTGAAATATGTGGCAATGCTTATTTCAGAAATAATAAAACCGAGCACGAACCTCACACCTAGAGGTCAAACAGTATCGGCATATAGTACTCCAGTTATGGGCCATAACACTTGCCACCTCGTAACCCCCCTCCCCCCTCCCACAATGCACCCCATACATGCACCACGAGGCGCTGCAGTGCATGGTGCGCCGTCCCCGCCGCAATATAAGTCACCATTTCCGCATTAGATACATTAATTCCGGTGAATAGCTCTCCCTGAGCGAGTGTCTACACGGAACTGCAATTGTTAGCATAGTTCTCCCCTGGACTTGCCAACTCTCGCGATTCAAGATATGGCTGGTGCGGTGGCGTTGTGCAAATGAAGTTGTTTCCCGCAATAAATGTTCACCGGTTTTGAAATACTTGGCTAGAATCTAGTACTAATTATACTTACAGTTTGCACCTAGTTTGTCACGACTCCTGAATGAACTCGTTACTTTATAAACTTTCTCTGGTGAGGTACTGATTTCAAACAATCTATAAGAAATTCATTCGGTTTCAGTTCATATAAATTCATGATATGATTTAAAAGAGATTCACATACTCCAAAGAAAGTTTAGGGCTTAACTGAGTACAGTATTTTTAAATGGCCAGCTTCATAGACAAACACAGCAGAAGTGCAAATGCTCTTGATGATTCAAAAGGATCTTCCTGTCCAGTCGAGATACAAGAGCTACTGGACATTATTAAACAGTACATTACTATACCTTAAATTCCCCAAATAATATTGAGAATGTTCTTTTCATTGCACTTTGGATAGGTTTAAAACCAATGAAATAGAATAAAAGCCATAAATCAAATACAATTCTTTCTAATAAAATTCTCTCATATTGTTGTTTTGTCAGAAGCCATGAATTTTGAAAGAAAAGTAGACTTTTGAGAGTATATAGAACACGTAAATAAACAAATAAAAATTACATAGTCAACAGACGTTACTTCAGGAAGACGTCACAACAACTGTTACGCATCGGCAGCCCACTAAACAATCTTTACTGCTCGTCTCCGCAATGTCCTTCTTAAACATCCAGATAAATGTTTAAATTCCCGCATTTCTCTAAAACATTAATCCTTGTATCACGTTCACTCATTCTGGAAAGCTTCATTGGCGCCATTCTTCTTTATACCATATTCCTACATGATAAGTTTGCCACTTATTGTCAGACACTTTAAATACTGTCCAACATCGCTCATAAAAGCTTGACACGTACTCTCAAAGTTACTCAAGCTGTCAGTCATTTGACTGCAACATCTAGAGAAGCAACATGAAGCTGAAGCGAACGGCTGGGCTTCTATCAAGATACTACTTAGGACTGGGTATTTTCAGCACAGATATTGGTCAAAGCAAAGAAGGCTCCAAGCTAAGATCTTATAGTGATGCTTGACTAGAACGAGTACTAAGCCAAGGTTAACTGTTAAAGAAGGCTTCTTAACACTAACTTCGTATGGTAAAACAAGACATTGTTTACCATTACCTTTACTCAAGTAATGCTTACGGTCGAGTAAAGCCAGTTGAATATGATTTGAAATTGTTTCAATAAAAATAACTACAAAAACATTTTTTTTTTTAAAGTTGAATAAGAGATCTGAAACAAATGCTGAAACCACCTTTCACACAGGTATCGGCACAAGTGGTAACGTCATAAGATCCAAGTTTATACGAGAGAAAGATATACTAGGTGAGAATGGACCCAGAGAATGGACAAACGACACCACCGAGTTACCACTAAACTTGCTGAAACAAGGATGTAATAATTGGCTAACGAATTGAATCCGATTTATCATTAGAACTTTAAATCACAAGAAACATTTTCTCATCTCTGTTGTCTATGGTCACACCATCAAGCACGTTTCTGATACATCTATTCTATATTTTCTGTGTACCTTGCGTGCTTATATAGCCTAATGACCTTGTTTAAGCGATTATCAAGATAAGTGCTCTTGGCCGACGAGATACATTCAAGACAGTAGAGGAGAAGACGCTTGTCACAAAGACCTGAGATGTCACGAAGACGGAAGATGGCAAGCCAAAACCCGCTACACGATTATTCTGTCACAAGAAATCTATAAACCAACGACTGATCCTTGTACATGGAACTCCACTCAGGTGACGTTTGTGCAGATGGTTTGAGTGCGTGGAGGAGGACATCATTGGTACGGTTTCACTAAGGTTGGACCTCGAAAGCCATCGGATGATGAAATGGAGGAGATATATCCTTATGCTCCTAGTTATTTATACAACCTCTAGACTTTCCTTATTCCAAATCAAGTCCATCCATTCAACAAGTAAGTGATCAGGAATGATTATATCAAGGAACCAAGCACCTTTCTATGTAACCGTGGACCCTTACCTTGCTATCAAATGTAACATTTTTATGAGTCTGTGCTTGCTTTTAGCCTTTCTGGGTACGCATAACTTCACTTATAAACAATAATATAGCCTCTCTTTGTTTCTCTTAGTGGTAGAGGGGTTTTATGCGCCTTTAATAAAGTGATTTTTATATAATTTCACCTTGTCTGTATGTGAACTTCCACAATGCATAAGCAGTAAAATTTCTTTAACAGTTAATCCGCTCAAATCGTCAAGAACTGCAACAGGTGTGGGATATGGTAAAGGGAATAATATAGGGGATGAACAGTCGATGGAGGGATTTGAATTTCCCGAAAGCGCACCTACAAACCTACATTTTTTCGTTTATAACCGCAAGGTTAATTATTCAAAGAATTATAAATAAATGTACTTGAAATCCAAAAAATTAGCAACCTTATTTGACTCTAGACATACATTTAAATATGTATAATAGAAGACAGATTTAATTTAGTATAGATTTTACTTATAAATTAGGCACATTCTTAAGGTTCCATTTTCATAATAGGACAATAAAATGAATTCAGGTACGGAATATATTGGTGCCGAGTTATGCTTCAAACGCGATACTTTAGGTACAATAACTCAGAGTAAATAAGGTGGCCGTATGTTACAGCTTGCATGTATTACTGTAGAATGCGCCACATGGGCTGCGTGTATTCGTTCGCTTCGCTTGCAACTGAGTTATGACTCCTCATTACTCTTGCACCCCGTCATAGGTAAGTGGGGAAAACCTGGTGTTGATTAATATTTGTTAAATCAGTAAACCTTTCTAAGCTATACGTGCGATTATAATTAGCCGTTTAATAGCGTATTGAGTTCCGGTTTTTATTTCAGTACATACTTCAAGTTTATTTAATATGTTGTATAAAGTATTTAATATTCTTATCGCCCTCTTTCCTAGATTTATAATTGCAGTTTATTTGACGTGCCTGAAATAAAGAAAAATAATGTTACGGATATTTTACGTCGTACAATGACAAATTAATTAACACTACATTTCGAGATCTGCAATCTTATATGTTCCTCAGGTGCAAAACTAACCTAACTAAGGTATGTACTGAGTAGACAACGATAGTAATTTTAATATTGTAGATGCGATAAATAAACCATATCAATTGTAAAAATGTAGATGAATATGGGATAGCACACCACCAAGATGTTTTTATTTATGCTGATACTCGTAAAGATGAAATTTCACGATATACAGTTAGATTACAGTAAGATAGCTTTAAATTGAGATTATATTATATTCATTTAAAGGGCAATATGATTGCGGACTGGTTTTACCTTTAGGTTGTATTCGTATTTACCTACTTATAATCAGCCTGGCATGCTTCTGGCATAGAAAGGTGCACTATGAAAAGTTATCCGTGCCTTAATTTCAGAATTCTGGTCCTCTACAAACTTAGAGATTTAATAAAATAATTCTGGAAAGTTTCATGAAAATCACAATAACGTCTTACAATATATCAAAACTTTTTACAACAAAATTTCACCAGTATGATAATGGCCATAATTGCAAATGATCTAACTAATCTAAGTAATTGCAAGTAGACAGTTGTGTGAGGGAGGTCATAAATGTAATAGTTTTTATCGGCTAACTACGGAGTTTATATTTTTAAGCAAAAGACGCCAATCAGTTGAAAAACACTATGTAAATATTTAATCTAATACAGTGGCACCTCTTGTATCCGACTCTGACGTGACTGGGCCGTAGTCAGGACGGCAATATCAGATAATTGCCAGAGAAAATAACATCTATATTCCACGAACACTTAATATAACAACTGCAAAAAGTATTAAAATAATTTTTAGGTAAAAAAGAAAGTTCCCCGAGATGGGAGTGTCGATGGCCGGTCGGTATAAAATGTCGGATTTGGTTTCAAATCAGAGATATCTTTCAGACAGAGATAGAGATAGTTTTCGGTACCACCTAGTAATATTAACAGTATCGACCTTGTACCGTATAGACCTTCTCCTTTATCCTGTTCGATAAGATCCTTGCACGTGCCAGTGGCCCATGAACATGGGCGGAATAAGACATGAAAGGGGATAGCTTCTTCTTAAAAAAAGTATATACCATGTATAAATTATGGAAACGAGGAAAGTTCAGATTGCTACACGGTAACGCTTGATACCGGGAACAAGCAAACGGTCGAAGTCGCTTATGCCGAGGTCGGATATGAGGGGTTTTACTGTACAATAAACTATAAAATATACCTAAGCACATTCTATTCTTCCCACAATTTTCTGTTAAAATACATGTCACTAAATATATTTCACTTGTCGAACCATGAATGTCCTTCCTCCTACCGAGCGCACAGTGAGGAAGTTTCACAAGTGTTACCGCTACCATAACCTACTCCTGGGAAGTGTGGTTGTGGTTGACCCAAGTGGGTTATCTGTACTATCGCGTGCGGGACCACGGTAAGGACGGGCGACAGCCGCCATGCTGCTGCGGCAATCTGTCCATGGTATTTGTCGGGACGGCGCGGCGGCCCAGATAAGATCGCGCTGAGCGAGCTGTCCCACACCATTAAAATAATCATCGTAATCGCTGGCCGTTTGCGCAAATAACACTTGGTTACGTGGCGAAATGGCGCGGACCATTTTATAAATAACATATATACAGTAAAGCGTGAACGAAGAGCCGCCCGGCGTAATTGTCGATCGGAGATAACGTCGATCGACTCAAAAGTGGCGATGGTTGAACCACCCGATCAAAATTACATATTTCACTTTACCACCCCGCCCCCTCAAATAAGGGGGTAAGTAACTGTTAAAGATACAGTGTAGCGATCGGGAATGTTCTGGTCCATGAATATAATTAATAGTGTTGCTGTTAACTGTTCAGCGCTGTTAGCGCCGTTGAGGACTTTCACTCCGAACACGTTTAAAGGAGGGAGGGTTTCATCATCCGTCGTTTTTCTCATAGTTTACTTGCAAAATTTTATGTATCTTCATAAACTGGATATCTACCATAAAGGACGCTTTAATTAATATCTAATCACTGAAATAGTCGATCATCTGTTCAACTTTTCGGAACTTTCAAAATAATATTCGGCTTGACCGATTTAAGTTTTTTACGAAAATACAGCATTTTTATAAGATCAATTTGAGGTGTCACAAGGTATTGTTTGCAATTTCTAAAATTTTTGCTTTTTGTATGGGGGGCATGTAAGTGAGCACCTCCATTTTGAAAATAATTTTTTTTGTTCCCCCAATTACTACCATACACTCTCGTGTATAGAAATTTGATACTTGGACTATAAGTCTTTTAATACGAGTTTGAAGTTTTTAATTGAACTCCCTTTATAAGAATTTCCAGCAGTCTTATCTCGTTAGTATTAAGATAGGCCTGAGGGCATTGTGGATGCAATCACTAGCTTTGCTAAAAATCGTGTCTACTCCGAGTTAATTTTTTTCTGCTCTTACTACCATATAATATTCTGTAAACCACCACCGAGGATAACATAAAACCGAAGTCAAATATTTGTCTGTATACCCTCCAAATTATCTCCGATAAAGCATATAGCCGTAACGTCCGCAAAAGAAGTTACACTGCTCTTCAATTTAGCACTACACAGATCATTTATATTTATTGAAAACAATAGTGACAACTACACCAATCCTTGAGTTACTCCAGTTTTAATAGTTCCCCGTTGGCTGAAAGTTTCATTGCTCTCGCACACTATTCTTCCACATAAGTAACCGTTCTGTACATTAAAAAAGAATTTTTTAGCGTATCAAGCGCTTTAGTTAAATCTAAATACAGTTTACTTACATTATTACCACTATGTATAACAATACATATTCTATGTGTAAACCTTTGAAGTGCTAATTCAGTATTCATCCCTATCCTAAATTCAAATGCATTGTTACTAAAAGCTATGTGGTTGACAGGAAATGCAACAATGTTCTTTAATTCATTTTCTAAAATATTTGAAAACACGTATAGCAGGTATATAAGCCGGATTGTCGCAACAAGTTGGCTAAGTTATCTCTTTTGGAGACTTCGGGATATGGCGTCCATACTTATTTAACTCATCTATTCGAGAAAAGGATACAGATATTTGGATAAAATAGTTTTTTTTTCCGGAAATCCTGTCTAGCTTATCCCATGATTCATTGTGAATGTACAGAGTTTTCATCAATCCATTCTCCCCGGCCTTAAAAGAGTTCGTGATAGTATTGGAAACGCAATTGTTTATGAGAGAGGATAATACACTCATGAAATACAACTAATTGTGTTTAAAGTTTTGAAATGTTTTTCTGCTCTTCTGTCTGAAATGCTCTTCTTCTTCTTACTTAGTGTTTTTCTTCAATAGTGTCTCGTTTCTGAACCATAATTATCAGACGTACTTATAACTGTTTTAAAAATTATACTCGCCATAACATTATCTATGACTATAACAAATCAAATTTTATATTCTATAAATTCTATAGTAAGATTTATAAGAAGGAATTAAACGTTTATGGTTTTATGATTTTTTATGTAGGACTGTTCATCTGGAAATTGAGTTTGAAGTTTGAGAGTCATCTATCTCTTGATGGAATATTTCGTTTCAAAACTATTATTGTAGGTCAAACTTGGTGCTCTACATCTTTAAAAAAGAAGTTTACATATCCATGTTTATAGACAAACAAATTTTCATATGCTATTTTAAATAAAAAACAGTACAAATTAAGACAAACATTGCTTTTTTATTTTGTACACAAATCTTTGTAAAATTTCAGTTGGATATTTTCAAATAGGCTGTAAATTTAGGAACATTTTATTCAAAGTAGTAATGCAAGCATTTTATTATTTCGATCAAAATTAACGTTCAGCTGAACGTAAACTAAAAAGCGAAATAATATTGTGACCATAAAATCAGCCAAGTATATATTAAATGTATAATATAAGGTACGTATAAAATATACATGCAAAAAGATATGGAAAAGTATCCTTTTGTTTGAATACTGGCAATGTGTTAGGAGGTAAGAATAGGCAAGGTCACGGTATACAACTAATTTTATTTTGCGAGAATTTCCATCCAATCTGGAATCCAAATTAAAACTGCTTTATAATACTTTTTTTTAAGTAAAGCGCTATAAATTATACCAATATTTATATCCCGAAGTTTGAGACATTTTAAGGATTTTTACATGGTATACGTACAATTATTTACATTACTTCCTTTATGACAAATAAAATCTAAAATAATTGTAAAAAAAATTGGTAAATTATGTTAAATAAATTATAAAAATGAATAATTTAACACAAGTTTATTCCAACTTCACTAAAAGGTATCAACCGATCAGGATTATTTATTTCCAAAATAAGTTTGTTTTCAATTTTTAATTTTAGCATTAAAATGTTCAATTTTCTTAAGGTCTGAGTTGACAGTTGCATCCTGGGAGTGGCAGGCGGGGAGTCAACCTCTCACCTCCGGACGGTCTGGGCGAGCGGTCGCGACTAGCTCTGCTCCGTGGCAGATATATAAATAGAGGCACGGGGACTCGAACAAGACTCGGCCTGGTGATACAATCTGTGCTCGGGAAAAATAATTAATTTGCTGAGTTATTATGGCAGGTTTGAGTAAGTGGAAGGAGATAGCAGTCCAGCTCGCGGGGAGTCGTATATCGAGCCCAAGTTATGTTCCTCCCAGGCCTTATATTCCATCTTCCGTTCAGCTCTACTCGGCCAAGCCGCTGATTTGTGACCTTTTCAAAATAAATAGAGTGTACGACGTCATACCCAGTGGTCGGTGGTCGGCGTGGAAGATGATTGCGTGATGTTGCTACGGTGCAGCGCGGCGCTGTTGAGGCAAGTGGGTGTTCCTCGGGGCATCGTTATGGCCTGATCATGTTTACACTCTTGCTCTTCACTTGAACCGAACTCTCTGAAGATCCTTGCTACGTTTTTATCTAACAGATGTTGTCTGAAACTTCTTTTTTACACTACTAAAAATAAATGACGATAGTATTCTTAAAATCGCTTATGATCCACAAGGTAGATGCGCATATGAATTGCATGTTTTCAAATTAAAGGTAAAATATAAAACTTTGTATTTTGGATATTAAAAAACTATGCATAACATAACATTACATTACAGACTATATATTCCTCTGTGGTAGTAAGATATCATAATGGTAGTACACGTTATAAAAATCTTTTGATATGGTTATTTACTACAGGTTTATGTTCTAAATTACTTTATTACAAGGTCTATGTATTCCCATGTAAGAGATACTATATTTGATATCTGGTATTACAGTTAAAACGCATCTTCCATGGGTAATTGTAATCTTAAAGAGCAACCTCAAGCTCACACAGAGTCTGATTATCCAGTCCTCTGTAAGGAACTGTTTATAATTCTTTGATATTGAGGTTGTCAAAAAATAATCTAGTCCTTTTTAAGAATAAAGCTTTAAAAATCCATCTATTTTATATTTTGTGATATTGTGTCGAACAAATTAATTGGGTATTTCATCTGATAAATATAAAACGAAACCTTCCATTTTTAACTCAATAATAGACATTGTCATATGTGTATTACCGTTATTTAAAAATCGCGAATTCAAATTTATGTTAAATAAGTAGACTTTAATGAATGATATTCACGAAATTGGGCAAAGTATCTCGGTTCACATTGCTCATTTCTACAGACAGCTTAAAAGTTTTAGGGTAATTCTGATAACTTCATGTTGAACAATTTCTCTGTGAGAGTGTGAAGTGAGGAGTTTACCTGTCGAAGAAAGCAGAGCGCAGCACCAGACGTTATGGTTAGGCAACCTATGAATCAGTTTTTAATAATTGAGCGCTCTATTTTTAACCTTTGGATTTTAGATTTAATTTATCCAGTCTAGTTTTGTTAATTATTCTTGATTCGAAATTAACGAATTAAAACTGATTTGGGAATGTTTTACGTAATTATATAAGATTGAGTTGTTCAATTTTACTCAACATTTTCCTGTGTTATTCCTCTGAATTCCACACAAGATTACCTTGAATCGAACAAAGTTAATCTAGCAATAAGTCGTTAAAACAGGATAAATAAACTGAATAATTGCAGGCGTACGTTGATCTAGTGATATATTTAAATTGTATATGTTTCCGCTGATTAATACAAGTGTAGTATATAACAAATACGAGATAACGTGTGCAATAAGCGAGCTAGGGTATCACGTGCAAGGTACAATAAAGTCACCAACGCTGTACCTTGGTGCATGCCGGCCCGTGCTCGCTCTATCAGTTACTGTGCGCGACGTGTTCAATTAAACTCCCTTCTTTGGCCGCCACTGCATTTAGATAAGTCAAAATCCCACTTTAATAACACGCAGGTGCTAATTATGTTCCCTCCACTTTTATTACTTAACAGTACATCGGCTTTCATTGTTTAAAATATACTCCAAAGACTTTGTTCTATAAATGGACACGTTTAATTAATCCTTTGTAATTGATATTGATATTGATATTAAGAGTGGTTGGTGTAACGTGTAAATTTCCATAGCCAACATTTAAGGTTTTAAAAACTCATCTTTACACATGAATTTGAGACCCTCTAACTTGTCCTTTTTCCAATAATGTATCTTAATTGGAAAAAAAGAAAAAATACGTTGAAAGCTGGTGGAAGGAAGGGTTCCACTCCTATGTAACTTTTGTCACGGGAGTGGAGATGGCGAGCCTTCTAAGGATCTGGATCAAATATAGCGTAGGTTCAAATCCTGTATGTGACCAAATCACTTTTCATCAGCAATATGGACCTTGTACTGTATCGACTCTCCTCTGTTTAGTAAGATTTTCTCAAAGGACATTTTCCATGCGGACGGGCAGAATAAGGCTTAAAAGGGGGTTGGCATCTCTCTCTTTTTTAAGAAGATATTTTCTCTCATTCAAACATCAACTTGAAAAGGAAGTTTGGCTTCATTGAACTAAACATATTTCAGTGTGGTATATGACATGTATTATATTGTAAATTTTAATTATTTTGTTACTCCAGCCTCCTTTTATTATTTATTTTAATATTAACAGTAAATTTCTGCAAACAAACAAAAATACTATTTCGTAACAAAGGTATTAAGTAATGAATGAAAAGTTACTTCTTGTAAGACATATATTTCTAAATGATAATCTTCTTACTAGTAATATTCATTTTTGCGTTAATGTATTCATATGAATTTTAATTACTGGTGTCATTGCTTTATTATAAATTACAATGTAAGAATAATATAGAACAATGGCCGGATATCAGCGCGTGACTTACGTCATTCAGTAGGCTTGTGTAGAATTTTTAATTATTGTGGTTTGGACAGTTTGATAAGAACGAAAATCACGTGTAACTTTAATAATCCATGGGTTCCTATAAGTTGTGTTTTTGACCGTTTCCATCGTTTGATAATTTTTATATTTTTTAGTTGAATTTCTACTTATTTATAGTTTTCGTACCAAAGAACTTATATCTTATGAAGTAAGCATTCGTGTGCTTTAAAGGTCGTGCTGTGCTTAGCGAAATATTATTTAAATACTTTTTGATGACTGATTCAACAGCAAGAACCAGCAATCAGTCACAATCAGTGAACAATCAGCCATAACTCCGGTTTCACAATCAGTTTAAAATTCCGTCAGTGGTGCTGATTGGTTTCCGAGTGGGGCGAGAAACGTACGGGGCCACTCCACGACCCGGCATCCATCAGTAGGCGTAGCCCCGCGGGTAACCTTAACAGCCGATGAGTCACACCGTGTTGGTCCTTGTGACCCGAAAGTGCGGTTCTCCGTGTCATCAATTTTGCAGTGGATTTAAATTACTGTCATCTATATATTAAAAGGCTAACTGTAATTTCACGTAATTGAGGTTCTTAAAATCGATTTAGAAGTATTTACTAACTACCTATCTTGACCCATTTCGTTTTGCCAGTTCCAACTCAGAGACGACTTACAAATTAACAAATAAATGAATTAAAATAAAATGTTATTAATGTTAAAATATTAAAATAACCACTCCCTTTACAATACATTACTTTACTATGTTATATAAACAGTTGTTATGGTAAAGTTGTTGTGAGGTTTGATTATATACTTAGATAAAGTATCGTTTTTTTATTACATCGTTTACTATTTCCAAAAGTAACATATACTTTATAGTACTAAACAAAATAGTACTCACTTTATGCACTAATAACAGAAGCGCAGCCCTGCGTATAATTTTGAAATATTAAATACATAAACAAAGAAACGCTAAACGAGTTCAACTGAAAAAATAAATAAAACACGATGGCTGTCAGATTGTAATTTATAAACTAGGCAAAATAATAGATGATAAAATATGAAATAATGTACAATAAGAAATTTTAATTAGTAAAATACAAAATATTTAACTTATTAATGAGAACATCGTTGAATTGAAATAATAAAATAATAAATGAAACAAGAACAAAAATTACTAGTGGAAAAAACTAATTTAAGACACATTAACATGACAAGATTAAACAAAACCTAAACTCCCATCATGAAATATTTCTTTTTATATTGAAGTGTTTTGCATTTTTTACGCTGTATATAGAGGTTAGCTCTTTAAAGATATGACCGGGCTTCACAGCACTTTGCAGATGATGAAAATGCGGAAATAAAACTGTCATCGTAACAAACTGTAATGCTTTTTAACTTTTATTGGATTACTGAAATATGTCATACATATATTCAGTGTTTTAACTCAGTACTTATATTATTAGAATAATTAATTTTATTACATATTCGATAAGTTTTTGACTACATTCTAGCACTTAATTTATTTATTCATATCTTGTTCCAATTTAAATAAAGAGATTAATTTATATTTACATTACTTATTTGCTGTAAATGCAATTTATAATATGCAGTTGAGCTAGTAATAACTACATGAACTTCACTGCCTTACATTTTAAATCTCAATTTCAAAACGCCTTACCACAAGTCTTGAATTATTTTGTAGCTAGTAACAAGAGAATAGTTCAATCAACAATTATTAGCCGGTTAAAAATTCCTCAGGTGTACCAAAACTTCTTTAATAAGCCATAGTTTCCAGACAGCGCAAAACACCCTAGAACAACTGGGCGTAAGAAAAGAACTGAACATTTTTATTTCGGCTTCTTCTAAGATCGGAGTATTCATTTAAATTATAGATTCCATATCAACATGCTTAAGTAGCATTTGGTTGTAACACAAAAAGGTAGCAAAGTGGTCGTTAAAGAACTAACAGTATTCTAGTCTGAGGCGTAAACTATGTATTCTTATGCATTATGTAGTTCGGCTCTCTCTTGCTCAAGTACCCTCTCCCATCAAATTCAAAACCTTTCCAAACGAATTCCCAATAGAAGAAGGTCTGTTGCCCGCCAGCCACTTCTCAGGCCGTGGTAATACATCATAACTAACAGTCCGTCCGGAGCGCCTCCCAATCGTAATGTAGAGCTAGTTCAATTAACTGGTATTTTACTCTAGTTATCTGATGCCCAAGCGAAGCCTACCTGAGCTGATTATTGCCTCTCTAAACAGCCAGTCCGCCTCAGATGGGTCGTTCGACTCGACCTGCAACCTGTTTCATTCCGATTCTGTTTAATTCCAGGCTGTAATTATTATAGGACACGGTGGGTGGGTTTCCTTGCATGCATAATAGGAAGCGGAGTAGAGATGTTGCGTGATGAGGCTTCAGATAGGATTCCATCACGCGGTTACGAATCCATTGTATTCGGCCAGATTTGTGTCCCACGCAGCACATTTTCTGCGACACCTTTACAAGTACACGGGCACACTGGGTGGTGATAGTACTTTCCATACACTAACTAATCATGCGACTTGAGGCTAACATAAGTTTGTTGACACAAGTATCACAAATTGGGTTTGTGATATTTAAAAATTACAGTTCTATTGGCACTGTCAGGAGGAGCACGGGCAGTAATTATGACTCAATATACGAGTATAGAGACAAGACCTTGTAAAAATAACTTGATAATTTTCTCAATTGTACTCCATTTTATTATCGTAAAAATTTGAATATCCTGTCGAAAGATGACGCTGAATCTGAATTAAGATTGTTTCTGGAAACTAACATGTTTTACATAAGTTTTTTCAAAATCCTAACAGTAAGATAATTAAGATGTATTTAACAAAAGAAGACATTTTACACGCTTAAGCACTCATACCTAATTTACGTAATGTAGCTTTTATGTATATAGTACATGTGTAAGTGTGTGTGTCAATGCCTATGTTTATAATAGACTAGTAAATCAAACTCATAAATATGTAAAAATTGCAATATTTATGGAATGTTTGAAACATAATTAATGTTTATAAGCAACTTACTAAAAAATTTCCATGATTAACAACCGTTAAACCAAAACGTGCAATGACTTACAATTTAGATAATTTCAACGTGCTTGAATTCAAATATACTGTACAACATATTAGTTTAAGGTATTGGTACTTAAGTTTTTACATACCATTTGTTAATTTTATGTTTAAAAGCATTTCGATGGCCGTACTAATTAATATAAAAACTAAAATTTGGAAAATTCCCAAATTATAACTAATTTTTACTAACATCATCAAAACACATTTACAGCCAACCAACCCATTACGACATTGTATAAAAAGCATTTAAATTCATTTGAACTCACATTAACTTAGATTTTGTCACTCTGCATGACCACATGTAATTTGCATTTTCATACACACGCATGGACGAAATATGGGAAAGGCCAGTCAGTTCTACCTACTAGTGTTATCCATCATAAACTTTTCACTGTTCCATACAAATACTCCACACAGTTTAACGGCAGAAACATTAATGCTGTTTTGCCAAAGTGATCGAAAGTTGTTGAGTTATTGTTTTAATTGCTCCTGGTCTTTTATTTATTGCTAACCGTACGCTCACTTAACGTAATATAAAATTCGTGACCTTAAACTGGGATGTCGAAAACTCCCTTTATATTCCAGGTGGAACTGGTTTTCAGTTTTTCGATCGTCATTTCCGTGTATGTGAAGAGGAGTAATGGAGAAAATAGAAACTACTATAAAACATTCTAAAGCACATATTGAAATATTTCCTATCCGAGCTTTAAGTAAATATCTACAGACTATTCCTCGACACAGAAACACAGAAACTCGCGTGTCCTTCCCGAAGGGTCTGCTAAAGGGTGATGACCGCCGGTACCCTGACACAATAGAAGTCCAACGTGTGTTTTGTGTCAGTATAAAAAAGAGGACCCATCCTAAGACTATTGGTGAATCCAAGGAAGGGTGCCGGGTGTAAAAAATACTTTGTACTCTTTAAACCTGTTTTTACGACTCCTTGCAGGTGATAGAACCCATTAAATATAAATTCCATTATTATTTTATTGAAACTCAATTTCTTTGTAAATTCGTAGAAATACATTCTTGGTTAATACTGGAAGTAGATAGACTCGACGCCCACTGCAAGACCTATAAGGTAATTAATTAATTAGAGGCATAATTTATTTTTGCATTTTAACAATGATTATAAAGTACGTGAATTTTGCAGACGGCCACTAATACTGTTACTTACACTTAAGTAACACATTTATTAATAATTTTGCTTAATTAGAAAACGTAATAAATTGCACATAAATTTAATTAAAATTGTATTTCTTTTTCATAGAAATGCGGTATTATAATAACTCTTATCGAATCAGCACTAAAGTATTTTCTTTTTTTGACTAAAGATAATTTGGAAAATAAATTAACTGAAAACGATAACACCAGTTATATTAATATTAATAACCTACAGCCTAAAATAAATTAAATTGTTAAGTGCTTTATTTACAGAAGGTACCGTAGTAGAAACCTTGTAATACAAAATCTAAAGCACAATTTTGATTAGAATCAAACTTTGACATGGAGCTGAAAATATTTTCCCCACCCCGTTCAGTCAGGTAGATGCGGATCTACCTGTATTCCCGTGGTTACCTTGGCCGAAGCCCCACGCATTGTCTGATTGCTTCGGCCCTTTCTCATAATTGCAATGTTTACAGCCCAATTTTACGGTTCCAAGGACAGCGATCCGACTTTTTTTACAAGGGTTGCTTGTTTTTTACGCGTTTTGTTTTGGCGTTTGGGGTTTCACGCCCGCAGGTCCGGTTTACAAGACAGACGCCGTCGGTTTTCAGTCTACCTCGGGCCTCGGTTGAATCTTGTTTGTTTTTTGATGAAAGGGTGGAATAATTTATGGAAATGTGTTAGTCAGTGAAACACAATGGCTATTTTGTGTGAGTTTTTGTTCATCTATAATATTGTCATTTTACGTCATAAGGTTGTTTTCACACTTCGCCTTCAAGGGTTGTTCAGGAATTTTGTCAGGAAAGAATATCAGGTATTTACCAATATTTTATATCATAAATATTCGCATTATTGTATTGTATAATTACAGTGTCTTATTTAATATAACTTCAATTCTTATTTGATACATTTTTGTCGTTATTGTTGTACGGTATATTGTTATTTATTATTTTACCCAACAGTAAACTGTACCTTACAGTATTTTGAGATAGTTAAACATATTTGGACTTACACAAAGTAGCACTTTTGCTCAAATTTAAGATTATAATTATATCATAACCTTAGGCACACTTTCTGAGGTTTTATACAGCAAACCCCTTTTTTAATATAGCTTCCTTAAACACATATAGCCTACGACCCAAAAATAGTTTCATTCTTGATCGGCCGAAAAGTAGTCACCAATTTACATTTATTTTTACATTGTTGTTATTAAGAATGTCGTTTTGATCCAAACACTACTGAATGGATATTTTAATCTTGTATTCAAATGTTATACATTGCATAGTTGGAAGTTTTAAAATCAGGCTCAAATTAAATAACACACCATTGCTCAGGTTGATCTCACGTTGGCGTTCATCTGTCAGAAAGAATACGAATTGTCGAAAGAAATCACACATCGATAACGTATCAATATGTTGGCTTCAGGAATGTCGGACGCTATATTAACGGCAACATTTGAAAAAGTGTAACGATTGATTTTGATCGTGTAATAAATAATTGGGAACATGCGAACTTTCACCTCTGGCGGCTCTGACGGTGCTGTAGTGACGAGACCGACATTCCTGCGTGTTATTCTACACGGCGTCAAGATAGCTGTTCCGCCGCACTTTCACATTTTTCGTCACATTCCGACTTATTTGAGCTACTGCCTTCTCTTGTGACACGATTAATCGACGCCGCTTTTCTACTCGACACGGCGCGGCGCGGCGCGACGCTACGCGGTGCAAAAATCGCTCTCCCTTATTACAGGCTACGCACGAACCGATTATCTTACACTTTCACCTGGTAGGGCCGTGCTTCTTTTTGTGGACGCCAAATGCTTCCCGAAAGGAAATTATAGAAGGCTCGTGTACACCAGCCAATTTCCAATTTCTCCCGTTATATATTTCGTATGTTAATAAAACATCGAAAAAACAAAAATATTAATACACCTGAAAATAATGTAATAACATCTTAATTTCACTAATAAACTCATTAAAGTTAATGTTTCTCACCACAAATTCATTGAGAGAAGCATAACTTCCACAAACGATTCGTTCACAGTTCTCGAAGTCATTGTTATCACAAAAAAAAAAAAAAAAAACAGTTTTCCAAAAATTATAGCTTCATAATAATTCCAAAAATCTTCATAATTTCAAATTCGGTAGCTCGTATCTCAAACAATGTTTAGCACTCCGTATGTTTTATTGTTGTTTTTCAATTAATTGAAACAATGTTTTCATATTGAACTTGCATCCATAGTTCGTGTCTATTCATTATGATACAAATATTTATGGATTGTTTTAATTTTTTAAATACTTAAGTCAAAAGAACGTTTTATTTTTTTCTAGCATGCCTTCCTTATTTATAATTATATTTTTATAATTTCCTTTTTGAAATTCATCTTCACAATTTTTTACGTATAAATACTTTAGATATATTTTTTCAATATAATTTGTTTCTTTCTTAAACGATGTTTTGCTTCTTATTATATTACTTTATAAATAACATGGGTAACAGCAGAAAATTTCTTAATAAGTGAGAGATACTCTAACTAAGAAATTAGATTTAAACTCATTACATTTTGATAATTTGTACAGCATGATTTAATAATTAAGTATCATGTGCCTGTAATGTAATATTTCAAAAATGCACGTATTTTATCAATTTATGATCTTTATTTTGATCATATTAGTGTCTATTCGAACATGGCATTTATATTTTTTACTATACGCAGTATTATTCTGACATTATGTAGGTAGTAGAGCTACAATAATTTAATGTGTCACAGTGTCAAACCAGGAAGTATTTTCCATTGAACACGTCAGAAATGTATATGAAAACTGAAATAAAGAAAAAATACTTCTACAGAATATAAAGAAAAGACTCGATGCTGACTGGTCATATTAATGTACAGTTCAAATACCGTAAACATTACTCAATCTCGAGTTTTTATGGACAAGAACAAACCGAATTCTCTGATAATGTAAATAGTGCCGCAAGAGTTTGTAACTACTTAAAAACATGTTTTACGTTTATCGTGTATACTTGTTAAACATTATTTACCCATTGTTTGTACTCATAGTGTAAAGTTTAATTTAATTTAAATCAGGCATTTACATAATATGTATATGTATATGGGTGTGTGTGTGTGTGTGTGTGCTTTTGCAGAAACATTTCAGTACAGTATTTAGTGCATAAAACATATGTTTATTTCAATTTGTATTCTGAATATTTACGCTTTAAAATATTTTTCATGTTTATTTTTATTCTAAATTTCAAAACTATTAATAAAACCTTCCAAGCATAAAGGGGCAATTGGCCGTAGGTTCAGTTTAAACTAACAAAAATGACATTTTATTTTATTTGTTCCCATAGTTATTAAATCTTTAGCTGAAAAATATTTGTTCCTTATTTCGTTATCTCATTCATATTTTCGTGACAATGGCTTAATAAATTTTATTTTTCTTTAAACAGTAAGTAAATTAAATTACATACAAAATCACGTATAGAATATAACGTAAATACGAACATTCCTTGTTATACAGGTCAACAGGTATAGTAGGACCGTTCTATCGATGGCAATCAGCTGCCAGTCGGCGCTGATGATCAGTCACGTGATTGCTGATATGGTTCTATAATGCATACTATATGCTGGCTGATCTTACTAATTACGTGGAATACACCTAACAAAATTAAATTTTCTTCAAACTAGTTTCATAACTGTCCTAGAGATAGGCACATTTAAACCGTAATTATTTCATAAGTCTATTTAAGACATATGTTATGAAGGACGCTCATTAGTATTCTGATGAAACCTAAAAGATTATTTATTTATGTACGGTGTACACCATTTTACAACAAATATTAAATACATGCTATCACAGTACAAGAAAGAAACAGTATCTTTTAAGGTGAATGGAAATCTGAGAGAAAATGATATATATATATATATATATATATATATATATATATATATATGCGTAATTGAAAAAATACTAGTACATTGTTGCTTATAAAAAAAACGTGTTTATTTGTACGTATTAGTTCTTTTGTTGCATTCCAATTTTCACATATTGTTAGTTAGGTGTACTACATTTTAGTAGGTCAAATATTGTTAACTAGTTTGACGATATTGCATTTTGCAGTTTATTGGTATTGTTTATAGCTCTCCGAATTGGATCCAATTAATGCTGTTATGGATTTATGATGTTGATATCAATTTAGCAATTCATTTAATTTTTTCCCACATTTCACAACATTTTGTTCTTTCTTTATTTTTTCTAAATTGCATTTAATTTTAAGTTATATACGAAAAGGTAATATATTAAATGTAAACAATGAGTCTGAATTATACTTTAAAATCTATATTTTGATGTTTTCCTTAAAACGTTATTAAATAAATATACAATTTATATCTACACTTTAAATATTTTCATGTAGGGTAGAAAAAATTAACTATAAAAGGGACAGATATTATATATAACAGGTTAAAATATGTCATCACTTTATAATTATTCATTTCGTTATTCAAAATTTTGTTATTATTTTAATGTGTTTTGTATATTATATATAACTATTTCGTATATTAAACCTACATGATGTGTATATATATATATATATATATATATATATATATATATATATATATATATATATATATATATATATAGCCTATATATAATGATTCGTCTTAAATACCTATATTGTTTTATCACATTAGCTCTGATTTTGTGATAAAAACTTGGCATTCTATAACAATCACACACTGTGTAACTTATGTTTGGCTTTTCGTAAAAAGTCCATTTCGATTTATCGAGTTTGTTTCATTAATTGGAAAAGTTCATTATTAGTTAATGAGTTACATTTATTAGTAGCCATAGCTGAAAAATCCATTTGGTCTACAAGTGAACGAAATATTTCAATTGTTAAGTTTGTAATTGATTACAGCACACTAATCATGATTTAGTGCGGTATTGTTATACAATTAAAATAATTTCACGACTTCTCTCATGTCGTTGCCAATTTCATTTTATTATTAAAGGTAAATTTACATATAACTTAGGTAGGTTGGCGCGCGCGCGTTATTCTGCCCAAGATGGCGTCAGAGTCCGCGTTCCATGCACATGAAATGGCGGAGATCGACCGCGTGTCCACCGCCATAGCACCCGGCCCAATGCCCTTAAAGCGCTACGCAGTAATATTTCTTTACTGTCAATTTAACTGCTGTAAATATTCTTCCTTAGTGATAAACGCTAGATTGATTAACCTTATCAGCTGTAAATAATTGCTTTCCTTGTCCACGAGATAATCTGACGATTGACATACTAGGTACTATGTAGCGGACGTGCTAGATACTGGGTCGTTAAGTATTGTATCTTTTTGCTGCCTAATATCGGTTAGTCCATATAGCGGATTTTTATCAAGTTGTATAAATCAAATAGGAAACTTTTATATATTAGCACATGTCTATAATAAAATACCAACCTATTTTTCCCTTCATGTAATTAGGCTATGTTAAAGCTATACCAGTTTTAGTTCGTGACTATTATCTTCTTTAGTGGATATATTTTTCGGTTACTGCTTTATCTAGACAAAATTAAATAGACATCCAAATCTTACTTTTTTACTCTATAGGCTAAATCGATTACTTTGAAATATCTTTAAAATGTTATATACACCTATAAAAATACAAATGTTACAACATGTATTTATATATTTTGATTTTACGGCTAACGTCATATAATAATTAAATATAGAATAATACATCAAGGTTAATACTGGATTTTAAAGTTCACTAGTATTTTTAATAATTTGAAGTAATAGCATTAACAATACAAACTCTTATTTTTATTTTATCTTGATTTGTTTATAATGATTCTGTACCATAGTTATGCCTACGTTTTAGGATAGTGTAATCAATCAAAATATAAAACAAACTAATAATTGTTGCAAAATAAACAAGAACTTCACCGTGATTAATTGATATGCTAAGAAAATTATTTTACGAGTAAAATACCATTTCAAACGTTCATATTAAATTATATACTCGTGCTATTTTACGTTGTACGAAGATCTATAATTACTTAGAGTATTACCTAAATCATTCATTTTGAGTTATTCACAAGGGAGACGAGTAAGCATTTGAAAGTTCAACAATTATTATAATAACACGAGTGTCGTCTTATAAGAATATAACTCAAGCTGCTGTTTCAATTTGCTGCTCATAGTAACAAGTATAATAAATGTGTGATTTGAATTTTATTGATAATTATTATATGAATTTTTAGTGAGTTATACTTTATAGAGAATGTGTCATTCACATTACTTTGAGTTGCAAAGTAATCTCGCCTAACCTAACCTAACCTAACAGTCTTCTCAATCTACTACAAACAAGGTCATAAAACTTTTATGACCACTCAGAATCACCAAGGCCCTCCCCTCACACCCCCTCTATGTTATTGCCTTAGGTGTTTATTTTATTGCCACTAAAATTCGTAGCCTCGTTACCCACATTTAGAAGCCTATTAAGGCAGTATTTGCCATAACTGACTAGTTTCTTGCTTTAAATTTAGTAACTTGTTGTTTACAAGTCTGGTCGTAGTTGTTGTAATTTTATGTAGACCCTTCCTTTAAATATATTACGTATTATAGAATATATATTTTAATTATATATTAGCGTTAGTAAAAATATTTCTATAGACCATTAGGCAGGTTCGGTTTGTTAGATGTCCATAATTATCACTTATTGTTTTAGTTCTGAACAAGTAGGCCTAGTAAATATAGGAGTAAGATTAATTAAAATTAAAATAATTTTGTTAATATTATTAATACTTATTATTAATATTAATAATATTGATTGCTGGAGAGTCACAGATCAATGTGCTTTATTAATTTATGTTCTTACTACTAAGCAACAAATATTAGGCTAATCATACTATGGAAAATTTTAAAGGTTCTAATGTGTTCTTATATTTAAATAATTATCAGGAAGCAAATCATTGTTACTGGTGGTGAAAACGAAATATTTAAAAAGCTATTACGATTTATAAAGACATATACCATCATTAAGAATTTAAAATACTGAGATACAGCGTTTAAAGTCCTCTAAAATGATTCTGGTTATTTCAACAGTTTTTAACAGAGTTATTGAAGACCAAGGATTAAGAATTTAAAATACTGAGATACAGCGTTTAAAGTCCTCCAAAATGATCCTGGTTATTTCATCAGTTTTTAACAGAGATATTGAAGACCAAGGATTAAGAATTTAAAATACTGAGATACAGCGTTTAAAGTCCTCCAAAATGATCCTGGTTATTTCATCAGTTTTTAACAGAGATATTGAAGACCAAGGATTAAGAATTTAAAATACTGAGATACAGCGTTTAAAGTCCTCCAAAATGATCCTGGTTATTTCAACAGTTTTTAACAGAGATATTGAAGACCAAGGATGGGAACACTGTAAATTTGACTTTTTTGTCCCATTTTTAAATATTGTTCTCGTTAGTGTATTTTTATATAATTTTGCTATGGATACAAATAAATATTATATATTTACATAATATACAGTATATTGATACATTTTCAGATTCACAACATAGTAAATGTAATTCAATCTTTCACCAACAATCTCAACCAATAGGATAGATTCACCGTTCAAAAACTCTCTGGAACTATGAAAAGCAATGTTGGCTGTCGTATGTAGGCAAATACAGAGTGTAAGTGACACAAACCCGCAGACTTTAGGTGTTGCTTTTCTAATTTTTTTTACCAAACATTTAGTTTTAAATAATTTTCCATCTTATAATAAATATTTTAGGAACACTGTTCTAGATCGTATGCAACAACATAAAACATAGTGTGTTACGCTATGATGTCTAAATTGAATTATGTTAAATTTTATGTTGTGTTGTTATTTCTGGGTTATTTTTTAATTACTACTCTTAGTTCGTAGTTAATACTACTGTTAAATACATGAGTTATTAACAGAATGTTCTTAAACGTAAGCGATATAGGTATAAATATTATGTTATACTGTCCCAATCAGCTAAATGGTAAACATGTACATTAAGAACCTCAGCGTTGTATGTCCATTCAAAACTTTATCCTGTAGTAACTCGGAAGTCTGTTTAAATATTTCTATAATTTTAGTAATGTATTGTTTACATCAAGAAGAAAAGATATGTTGGTTTTCTTATCAGTTCACCTAATAAAGTATAAAAATGGGTGTACGTGCTGAAACATTATTCATCACCATCGCAAAGCGTAGGATTTATCCCCTCCCCACTCAATTGACCCCCATAATCAACATATTCTTGTAAATCAGTTGGAATTCCGTCCGATAAATTGTTTCAGATGTGTTTTAAACTTCAGCAATATTACGTTCTAAAATTCCAAACTACAGATATCTTCAAACATTGATAAATTATTAATGTTATTAATTATTTTTAAACGGCTATTAATTTAATTTTTATCTGTGAGACCCAATCGTTATATTTGAACTGTGATTGTAAGTGTTTTGAATCTTTAACAATCCAAGGGCAATTTTCATAATGTGGTTTAAGAGGTTTTAAAACTTAGATATAGTGTGAAGTATTAGTAGAAAAGAGCAAAAACTTACTCTTCTCTTGAATTATTTACTTTGGCAAAAACATTAGCCTATCTATTAACAAATGATAACTTTAATACTATTAGGTCCTAATCCGGGTAGATGGTTTTAAATAATTTTGTAACAATGTAATTACAAACATGGATAGTACAGAAAATCTCCATATTTAACAACATGATACAAGGTAAGCCATGAAAATAATTTAAACAATTAAAAACTATCTGTTACCTCTGATCTATATATTAGTAATACAACTTAATAAAAGACGCCTTTTTGTAGTTGTACTATAAATTTAGTTTTAACCATAATTCTTACCAACCAAAATTTTGACTTTGGGCTATACGATGGGTATAACTTATACTTAGGGGACTATTATTAGAATATTAGGGGACAAGATCATTCATATTTTTGCAATAGATTAATTCTGTTTTTTATATCAGTAATCAGTAGTCCTAGTAAAAAGTCTGTATTAATAACAACATATTTCTTTGCATATGTCGGATCTATGGAGAAAACAAAGTACTTGCGTAACACAAGGGATCACAGTTTAATACAAAATTTCGCGGTGTGTAGTAATTTGTATCTTCCAATCAAAATCATAGAATGTCTGAAACGATCGGTTCATGTCGCCTAGTACTCTTCCCTGACCCCACCTAACATATCCGTGCCCCAAATCTATAAACATAGTCATAAACCGTTTTATGGCAAGTCTGAAAACACAACAAGCTCCTCCAGAGCTCCCCCCCACCCCACCCCGGTTTTATTGCCCTAGGTGTTTATTTTGATGTCACTATAAATGTCTAGTGCGGCGTGAGGCGGCAGTTAGCTTTTATAGCATTATTTGCCAACTTTGATTGACTACTTGTTTACAATTATTGTTTTTCTTTCTTTTAGACCTCTTTTGGGCCGATCGCTTGGTGCTTCCCTTATCGCGTCTTCATATAAGTTATTTGAGTTTTATTAACATCTCTACGTTCGTATTTTACGCATTTAGTAATTGTTATGCAATTCCAATTTACAGTGCATTATATCATTAGACGTAGAAATAGAAGTAATTTTTTTTTTCAAATTTATTTCAAATGCACAATAGTATTCTATTATTGGAATACAAGTTGATAATGGATCAGTTACGTGTGAATTTATGATTATAGTGATCTTCTTTCTCAAAGATTTCAATTTTTACACGATTAACGATTTTTTTCGTGACTAATGATTTTGAGATTAATCTTCTCTAGAGCTACTCAAAGGTTATAGATTGTTGATCCAACTCATCATAAACCTTATAATCTCAATATCCGTTATCCAAAATGTTTTCCCGTACTCATTGTTTCTGTCTTCACTGTAAAAATAAGTTTATAAATCATCTTCACTTAAGTACCCAATTATTTTATTATGTTTTCCTATTGGTAGGTTCAATTTTTATAAATATACTTTTATTTTACTGTGGTAAATAAATGAAGAATAAGTCGCAAACGTAACTTCAAACTGGAGAATTTTTCAAAGGGTTTTGTCAGTGTTTATTTATACATAAATTAATGTACGGTTGAAATTATTTTTGAAAAATTGTAACTAGGTAGTTTAGTAATGAAACTGTTTTATTTATTACCTAATAATATATAAAATATAATGTGTTATATATATAAGGATATATCTCGGTTAATATATTTGCTAAATTTACACGTTTTTCACTGCTTAAAGTAATATTTAAAAAAACGTTAAAAAACTCATTATCTTAACATTAGTACTAAATATAACAAACAACAGATAAAATAAATTTTTGACTTCATTATCTATCAACAGCCTGCTATATTGTAGCCTAACGCTTTAGGACAGGTGTTTTTGTGAGTTCATCTACATAATTAGGATCCTATATTAACAATTAGTCATCCTAACTTACACATCCTGTCTGAATGTCCATGTCGTGTAGATCCGTTACTCAACATACCCGATTCCCCCCATTAGCGACTACACCGTAATCTAGAATTCTCCGTTCATTTCGTTGCGTTGCGTCTGAAGCGCGCGTTTGTTATTTCTTATCATATTTATTACGCTTTCTCGCCGGCCCGTCGGGCCCCCGATCATTCTTCACGTCCGAAAACAAGCCCTTATAAATCCGGGTGTCACGCGTGCTTCGGCAGCTTAAGCGAGGTTCCGTGTCGGCCTCAACACGCGTACGCACGGATGCGCGGGACCTTGTACGCTGGATTTGCGCAACATCGTACAGCAGTGGGTTATTTTGTATAAAGGAGTGAATACGATATATTTAATGAAAACCTACGCAATGTTTAAAATCGACGCAGATACTTTTCAATGATAGTGGCTTTTTTTAGTGATCTTTTTTTATCTATCCGGAAATGTGGTATTGTTTGTGAAAACGTTGCCAAACAGCTTATAAAACCAGCTAATATTGCACTGTTACTATTCACTGTTTATATTACAATATATTTATATTATAGTTTAAGTTTCAATCGAATCTTTCAATGTATTTGTTCATGTATTTCCCTCTTGTTCAGAGTTAAGCGATCAATGCATTCCCATTTTCTTATTTCACTCTTACACTCCCCTCCCCCCCATTAAAATTAAATTATATTTAAAACAATAAAAATATTGCATACAAATTATACACATATATATTTTGTGACACAACTGTAAGCCCGGCGTGAAAGGGGTATACTCATAATACAATATTACATGTGTATTATATTTGTTTTTAAGATACGTAATACAATATTTTATACCAATAGGATATTACAGTCTCCCTAGACACTTTGAAAAGGAAGAAATATCACATTTATTAACATTTGAAAGTGTGTAAACTGTATTATTGAAGTTGCTGCAAAAGTATTTCGACAAAGTCCTTAGCATTTTTTTCGAAAGTGGGATATTATTTGAGGGTCTTTAATTCATAGTACTTGTTCAATTTAATATCTTAAATAGTTTTAAGCTTTTTTGTTATATTTGCCGGGGGAATCTATGTTGAGTGAGTTGTGTGCGTGAAGGTGTAAGTGTACATTTCCTGATTCCTCTGGCTTCCGCGAGAATCGGTGAAGTGGCCTACTCCGCAGGATGGATGTCCGCCCACCAGCAGCAGTGCAGCGCCGGAACGACCGTGCCAGTAGTTTCGTCAGAAGACAACGGTTATTACGACATCTATGGCGGCGTCAGTGTCAGTCGCGTCGTAAACGACGGCAGAATACTAATAGCGGCTGGCTGTTGGCGGTTTGTTTTCACAGCTTGCTAATCTGCTTTTAATTCAATGGAGGAGGTAATTGTGTGGAAAGCGGGTATCATCTGAGTTTATCTGCGGGTTTTATAAAAAGGACTTCTGTCTAGGCGGTATTTCAGAGGAATAGTTCTGTCATTCCATACAACCTTTGATTTCAACATATGTCGGAAATGAACTCTCCACTTAATAATATAAAATACACAACTCCTTGATAAATACCCAAGAATAAATAATGTACAAGGAATAATGTATGAACTGTGATTTAATGTAGACAATAAATCAGCTAAATTGACAATTTGTAATTAAAGATCTTTCGCAGATCTTTTTTAATAATTAAAGCAGCTACACCGGAAACCTATGTTAATCAAACGATTTCACTATTTTTGAATCATTGAATATTTTTGTTTGATTGGGGTTTTATTGGGAAACGTGAAACGAGCATGTAAAAACTATTTATCATGGACCTTAAATTCATTTGAATAGTTTTAAAATTGTAAGTTTTAACATGAAATATAAATTTATCTGTAAAAGGTTTTAGGTAGGCTACAATTTAAAGTGCGCATTTTTATTAACTAGTAGCCAAAGGAAATGTTGCTTTTTGTCTCCACCATCTTACTAAGATACAAAAGAAGTGATGTACCACATGTACGCTATAAGAAGGAAGTCTAAATTGAATTTACCCCATTTCCTGCAAAATCCTTTTAGAACATTTCATTCCTTTCTTTGTTTATTTTTATCTCCTTTTTTGGAAATGAAACATTTATAGATTGATACAGTATACAGGTATAGAACCAGAACAAAGAAAAAAACACTAAGAATGATCGGAAAATTTAATCGTGACTATTATTTTATCGAAGGTTACTAGGTGATAATTTCTTTATCTGCTCAACAATACCTTTGTGACCAATGAAAATAGTCGAGACCGTTTACTTCTTATTATTATTCCACCCTCCAAAGTTTCTTGGGAACCCCAAGATTGTAGTAGGGCCCGATTAGGTGGTCCGAACCTTCCGAGACCCGCATTCTTGGGTTGAGACGAGACCCCACTGTAGTCTGGAGGTCAGAAATATTTCAACCCGAAACCGGGTGTTTTCGATCACTCAACGGAGTGTGTTGGCTTGTCCCAAGCAGTGGTACCAACTTTACGTGTTGACGTGTTTATAGACAAAGCATGACATAGACCAACACTTACGATATTGGAACACAAGGCAACAATGCGTCTAGAATTCTTGTTCTTTTCAATTCTAAAAACGTGTGACATATATAACAGAAAGTGTATACGGAAATTATTCAAACATATTTTAGTTACATTTTATTCTAATTGTAATTGTCATGTAATGTAGTGTATGATACTTTATTGAATTTTAATTTTGAATCAATATTTTTTTAGCTTTTGAACATACAAACATGAAAAACTAGATTATAATTTCAAAACCCACAAAAAATCATCATAAAACATTAAAACTGTAAATATTCAATAAAATGTACAAGGGAGCAATTCAGACATGTGGTAAATTTATTGACTGATTGTTAATTTAACTGACCTGTTAAATGTAGTAATCTATGATCTCAGACATGTTATTTAAAAATAATTCAATATAAACTATTTTTGGTAGCGGATTGTGTAAATTGTAATAACATTTTAGGTATATTTTACCGATAATAAATTTGGTATTTGGGGTGAGGTACAGATTTTTATAATTTACTTATATAGCGCAAGGTTATCGACGCATCAAAATGAAGAAAAAAAGAAATCTAAATAAGCTTCTAATTTGCAATATTAATAAAGTTTCTTGCGGCTTGTTTCTTTTTAATAATTTTACTATGTATGTATGTATTTTATATATACTCAGATGACAAACACGAAAATAGTACTCTCAAATGTATAATTTTTCAATTAAAGTATTTATTCATACTATAGCGAAATATGAATATCAAACATACACCCAAAGTAACAAACAAATATACATTTTCATGTAAAATTTTACTAACAATTTTATTTACTTTTTGGAATATGAAATTAGTTGAATTTAAAAAAAACACTCATTAATCCATCACTCTCTAGAACTTCAATTATAACAGCAAAGTATCAACCTAATTAAGAGATTTCCTAGTCTAATGTATTATCATAGACTATGTTACGTCCTTGCAGTTTTTTTGCTGTTCAAGAATTCAAATACATATCGGTGACAAAACCTTACTATACCCTATAGGCACGTGAATTCCTAGAGATCTTATTTTCACTTCCACTGTGTCAAATTTTAAATGGAAACATTTAAAATTGAAAATAATTTGTTTTGTTTTACCCTTTATTACGTTTTAGAAATACTCAAAGGCGTCTTCATTTGATTAAATGGTAATAATGTTTTATTGCAATCAAAACCTGTATAAACTCTAAATTTCTCTTTAGAAAATTTAAAATTAAACAAAAAAACTTTCTGAACTATTACCAAAAGTATTGTTATTAGTAGGTTTGAAATAGCGAATGATATACACCCAATAAGGGGATTAAAGTCTCCATAAAACATTATCTTAACTTTTTACTCTGTCACGTTTAACCCTTTGAAAATTGTAATTCTCCAATCGTACTGGACCATTAATGAAACTCTAAAATATCTTTAGTTTACTTAGATCCCGAGCCATGTTAGTACTGATATTAAATTCTAAACCGTGTGACAAATAATAACGACACCTAACTTCCCTAACAAACGCATATATCTCGCAAGATTAGGTAAACCGTTTTGAGGACATGTTTGTTTCAACCTTAAGCATGTTTTCACACTGCACAATGACAAAACAGTAGATTATTCGTCACTCAAGTATCTCAAGAGCTCCCAAGGACAAAATCGAATAACACTCTAGGTCTACACTCGAAAGCGGCGGCTGGCACTTTGTTTACTCAATCAACACTCGAGATTCACTCCAGTAAACAAAGGTCTAGACATTGTAGGACTTTCCAAGTACATCACTGGATTTCTATTTGACTTTTTGTTAGGTTATTTACATATTTTTGTTATTCTTAGACTTTATTGAACTCAATCTACTTCCGTAAATTGTGTTAATTGTATCAACATAGGCAATTGAAAAATGTTGAAACCTGTTTCAGAGTGTCAAATCCATAGTTTTGTATTCTACGAGTTATTTATAATCCATAAAATGGAGGTTTTATACAACTGATTTGATTTGAAAAAATTATGTACACAATAAAACATTTGGAGAAAAATATGTTGTTAAGTAACGTTCAAACTACCTCAATCAAGGTTGTCTGACCGGTCCAAAAACACGAACAGTTTGGGCTAAAACTTAGTAAATTATAAAGAATATTCATGACCTACATTATTTAAATTTAAAATTGATTTGAGACATTTCAGAATTGTGTAGGTCTACTTTCCAAACATAGATAATAATTCATGAATTTGAAATCCAATAATCATAGCCTACAAACATTTACTTTTAACCGATACGGTACTCTACTACTTCAAGGACATTAAAAAAAACACATATTGTTTCACATGATGTAAGATTATAAACAATAGGCATACAAAACTCTACGTCTGTTATTGTAATTGGTACGGTCTATATAAAACATTACTACGACTAAACTATTTTAATTAATTTAGTATTATTATGTTTACTATTAATTGAGTTATTTGAAAAGCAATCCATTAAGTAACAGTTTTTTTTTTTCAAGAAAGTTTACCACATTGCATTAAAATTTATACTGAGGTATTCACAACAGATACACTTCGCTAATAATAACATTACCATATTCTATAAAACTACACAAATAAGTAAGTGAAGGTAGTTTAACTATGTGTCAGTAACAATGGGCTAGAATTTAAATATAGTAAAAGGAAGGGTATGGGTGTCTAACTCATCATTTATTATATTTTGTAAACAAACTTTCAAATTATTCATCTTTTGGAGGTTATGTTATTGAAACATCAGCGCTGAGTCATATAGTCCTCAAAAGCACAATAATACATTTTCAAACGATGCTCGTTTGTTTATTGACGGCACCCAGATGACATTTAAATCAGTAAAACTTGGCCGTCATTCCGTAAATGGCTGCCTCTACGTTTTTGGCTACTACATGCATCTGTCCAACTACTAAACTCCACTACACCCGGCCGGGCAAACCAAATACTTAGCAAAACTGAAAACTTACCGAAGAACCCGTAACAAATAATCGGTACGAAAACAGCAATCGAAAATCAACTAAAACACCTAATCAATAATTAGATATAGGATGAAAACAAGTAAACGTGGCTTGGCGTGGTCGTTTTGGTCGCGTTTGGGTCGGAGGCTAACCGGCCGTGGAGGGGAGATCCCAATATGGCTGCGGCTACTCTGTCTATAGAAATCATTCCTCAGTGAAACTCTGCCAGATACACATCTACCGTACACCCTACTCCGCTTGCTTCCTCGAGTAAAATAAATTTATTTTTAAAATAAAATTTAATCCAAATAGTAATTAAACAGGAGAGTGAATGCAAATGTGTCGTGCCGAAAACAATCACTCTTTTGACTCCTCCCCTGGAGTGCGACAGTCCGTCAAGTCGAGCGGCACGGCGTCGGAAGCCATCTTGCCTCGCGCAAGGGATTCTGGGTACAGTCACTTCGCTCTCACGGAATGGCTTCTTCTTGCCTCATTGTTGCCGCAATATCTTCCTTAATCCATCGAAAACACACTTTTAATCCTGATGTAATACTGGAAGCCCGTTTCCAGAGATATCACTGCCAACACTGACCTACCCCACTGCGTACACTGTATACACAGCGCCCGTGTTGATGAGACCGACTAAAATCAGACACAGCCGACCGTTTATTGATCTAATAAAATGGCCACCTAACGGGCCCGTCTGAACATCTGTCCCTTCGTCCTCTAACTCAGTTGAGCTCCGTGTTTTCGTGAATCAACAGGTTATTTTTCTGCTTTTCGTGTCTATTTACATTTATTTTAGTTTTGTTGCAAATTAATAGTAGAGCTCCTAGTTGCCGCATTCTGCACTATCTGTTTTCCGTTCGTCGAGTAAGATTTTTATTATTACTTTATTATTTACTATTGGTACTATTACCTATTATTTATGTTTTGTATTTTAATTACTATAGTTAAGTATAAATAATTTTTTTAAACAAACTTAGAGGTTTCTCTGACTTGAAAGGTTTCTAACAAATACATATAAGGACAACCAAAAGTTCATACTTTCAAGTTCCGTAGTCAATACTCAATTACTTCTTGTAATTCTATACGGAATCATTATATCTTGGTGTAAGGGTACCAATCTGATTGTAAAGGAATTGGTAATTTTCGTTATCCCTGGTGTTTGGTTTGCTAATTATAGTGGTAAGAAATACTGTGATAAACGTACAATCATAAAATGGTTGGATATTATAAGGTATTAGTACTAATCATCCCAATGTGGCTTTTAATAAAGTAATTTTATATGTATTTGTTATAAACTAGTTATATTTATGTTCTTGAGTATGAGATATTTTTGAATTAATTATAACATATCCGATACAGAACATAAAGTAATATTTTTCAAGTTCATGTAAAGGATGAAACGTTATGAATTGGACCGTTGTAATGTAGACTTTTCAAGTACCATACTAATGAAAAGTACAATACAATCATAAGTAAAGTACACTAAAATGTTATTGATAATCCTAGTTTTGTAATTATACAAAATTACAACTTCAAAATTAAAATTTTTTAGGTTGTGTTATATTAAATGCGGAAAAAATTTGGAATAGTCTAAATCTAATTGTTATGCTTTGTTTCAATATCAACATTTGTTAAAAATAAAAACAATGTCTTCATATTTAATACCAGCAAAATTCGTGATACCAGTTATATTCACATATATAATATAGATCAATATAAAATAAATTACATAGTTACTTAACAGGGAAAAGCTTTTGCTTGCCAATAAAATAAAACGCTAAACCAGAAACAACACAAAATATACTAAACTTAATAGCTCGACTTATCTTAATGTAGGCGCCTATATATTTTATAAACTAGTATCAAAAGCTTGTCTCATCTGTAAATCATTAAACATATCCGTAAAATTAGAGCAAACATTTAAAAGAATATTGATAATGTAATTATTCCTCTGAAAAGCTTTAGAAACGGGTTTTACTGCCTTAAAAAATTAACCATTCTTTTCCTGAAATTTCATTCAATAACTAACGGTTTAAAAAAACTAAAAATAGTTAACTTTATTTGCTATTATTATTTTTATAACTTTACACCAACTGGACCTATAAAAAAATCCAAAATTGTATTTCAAAGAAATTTGACAGTTTATTGACTATGTAATTTTGAACCATCACCTTTCTTTCTTTATTACGTCTAAGCATAACCTTCACTTCACCCGGTATATAATTACTGTCATTAATAATGTTTTATTTATTTATTATTTGCTTCTTGTAATCCAAATGAGTTACTGTGAGTTGCTGTCTACCATATGGACTGCCAGGTTTATTGGACGTCAGAAGTTTTCCGCATACCAGGTTTATGAATATTACAATGAACGTATTCTCTCCACTGGGAAGTAAGAAAATTCAGCGTCTCCAAATAATATGGATACACAAAATGTGAATAAGAAACCTTAAAATAAGTTCACTCTTGAGCAATCAGAAAATTTCATTCCAAGGAAAGATAGAGCACTCGTTTATCCTTGACCCAACCTTTGACCTTAGATTCAGGGCTCTGTATCAGACCCAATAACTCTTCACTGGTGTAAACTGTTTTGTGTAGATTCGAATGTGGCAACAACTTAATGATGCAACAAGAGTTATGAGTAACACGCCATTGCGTAACACATCGTTTCATTGGTCCCTACTCGTTCGTACCCTGCTTCTTCCCTTCGTCCTCGTTATCTGCTGTGGAAATGAAATTCAAAATACGATACAATGGGCGATTCATCGTTAGCGATTTAAAGAATTTTGTATTATATCAAACAAGTTAACAAAAGAAAATGTAATACATATAAGAATGAATTAAAACAGGAGGTAAATAGAGTATCTTATAATGAAAAGTCATTTTAAAGTCTAATATATAACTTTTTTTCAATCTTTGTTACAACTTTGTGTTGACCAATTAACACTAGTTGGAATGATATTTCCTCAATTTGTATGAAGGTTGTGGTTTGTTATAAAGCTAAAGACTAACTAGACTACTTTCCTCAATTTAAGACACTGTGAGTTTAGTTAATTCTATTGAATTGTTGTATGTTCTCACCATTAGAATTAAATGCTAGATTTACCATTAAGAGAGATAGAGAAAGTAATAATAACCTACTTCTAATTCAGTGATAAAACCAAGATAAAGTGTATTGCCCGTAATTTATTATGTAATCTATTATTTGACAATTTTAAAATTGTACCAATCCTATCTTCCTTTCAACACTTTTATTATCCGTGAACTTTTACAACACAATACATTTATATTTATCTTGTACCTTTTCCATCAGTAGGACTAAAGCATGTTCTAATTCTGTCCATGAATAACTCTTAACTTTATTATTTAACCACTTTTAATCAAAATTGTGCAGATTTGGCTCATAAAAATCCGATCATACATTAAGATCTGTTAGCTTTACTGTAAATCAAATTACAATAGAGCATATACCGTATGTATTAAATATACCTTAAACTGTACGTATACACAGATTACATATGTAATATTCAGACCCATATGTGCGTATACTACAACTGTATAATACATAAACATGCTTCTCGTCGCTTGTCTTTGTGGTTTAAAACTGAGTTGTGCATCAGAAGTCGCAGTTTAATAGGACGTGTATTCGATTATAGGATAGATTCAACCAAGGGGTTTAGCTGCTTCACGAAGCTTAGTTGAATCTGAAATTCAGTTTGCCAGATAACTATCTTACTCACAGGGTTATTAATTACTAGAAGATAAATTATATAGACAATGATAGTTTAAAAGACCAGGAGATTATGTACACCAGGGATTTATCATGTTATGTTTCGTATAGTGTTACATTTACAAAATTAAACAATAGTGTATTATGTTCACAATTGGAATATTTCACTTTGAGATTGAATTGACTAAGAGATTACAATGATCAGAAAATTCTTTTGGCCGTGGTAAAGATAATACGCTAAACATACTGGAATATGGAGGAATACCTTAGTCAGAATGTTATTAGGTTACTAGGCGATAAATTTGACTGAAAATTATAAGTAGTTACAGGAATGCTTATTTGATCAAGTTATGTTCAGCTTGGTGTTACGTTTACAGGTGTCCATAAGCGCATTATTTTTCCGGAGAGAATATGACGAAGAGAGTATGTCATCCAGAAAATTCCTTAACCAGAGGGTTCAGTTAACCAGAGATATAAGATGTTCGTGGTTTAACTTTCATAAACGGTGAAGCTATAATGGGGATACGTTTTCCACACGGTATAGTTGCTGTGATAAATTCGTGCAAATCTCTGAGGGAAGAATTGACCAGCATGTTCTTGGAAAAGGATGTTAACGTCATGACGAATTTACAGTGATAAATTCATCGACGTGTTGGGTGAACCAAAGGGTTACAGGACGTAGGAATGACCGTACGAAAAAGAAATGCGTTCGCTATTTTGATATATGTATGAGCAAATCCTATACGCTACAGACAATATTCCATAAGGTATGCCGATATAGAGGGCGCCAAATGTTTGAAAACATCTGAATAATCTTTTTATCTCAACTGATAAAATTTACAAACTTTTCACAACGTTTTATGACTGTCGTAACTACCTTTAATGTAATAACCGTAACACGTACATTGATCGTGGGGGGGGGGGGCGGTTGTTGGGGAATGTAATGGAAATCTTCATTGCAAGCCTAGACATTGTGCATATAATTTTAAAAGTATTTTTTTAATAAAGCATAATGCCACAAACAACATCTTATTCATTACCAAATGGTGACTTTTGAATAAAAGATCATATTGAACCTTAAACGGCTGCCATTTTGTGCAGGAAAAACATTTTAGCAATCATTCTATCAAAATAAAGCTCTTTTTTTAGCAAACTTTAATAATATGATAGCCACATAATATTCTGCTGAGTTTTTAAATTTTACCTGATATGGTTTAAAAACTATGAAGGGGCTTTCAGAAATTTTATAAAACCTGTGGTGGAAATATTGTCTTACAGTATTTGCAATCGGTATTCTACATATTTCCAAATGAGGCTGAAATATGATTGGCTAGAATTCAAACATAAAATTACATTAATATATGTTCATTAACTAATTGATAATTTGGTTCCGAGTTACGCTTACATGTATATTTACTGACTTAAAGTAAGTTCAATAAAAATGGTATTGGTTAGCTAAGTTAATTTTTACTTAAATTATAGTTAATTAACATAGGCTACTATGCACATCTGGCCGATTGGGTCAGTAAACTGGACGGATTCGATATAAACTAGATAGTAACCGGTTAGTCGATATCTAACATTCACTATCGCCCCATCATCGTTATAATGAGGAAGTTAACAATTTCGATCAATTTGATGTATGCTCAGATAATGGGGAGTTGACCAGACATACAAATGAAACATAAGTCGGCCGCTGCTTCTTTATCGTTCTTTTACTATAAGAACAAAGATTAGGTATGCCTGATAATTTGTTTCCTAAAAATGTTCCTGATGAGTTATAATGTGGTCTATTTGTTTTTATTAGTTTGTATTTATATTAGTGTTTCAAATACGAAAGGTTGTTGAGAGAAATATTTTTTATTTTTCTTATATTTTTGGCATTCAATCACATAAAATATAGTGAACAGAATTAGATGAAATTTGTCATATACATGTGTTTACCCTTAAATACTACTTATTATAAAGTGCTGATTTCAGGTATTGTATTTAAACGAACAAAATACTATATTTCATAGTGTGCTGCAAATAGTTACGCCAGTAGTAGGCCTAATATCTAAAGTTTACTATATATGGCAGCAGCGAGGAATTAAAACCATTTAGTTTATTTTGGATACTCGGAATTAGTATTATTTGACATTGTGGTTCAACACTTTAAAGTGCCTGAAGGAAAAACGGAGGAACTGAGCACTAATACTACTCACCGAACCGTTTACTCAGTGACTATAATTTGTGGAAACGAACGAGCGTAGTGAGCTAGTGACCATTGCACATGGAATCACAAAGAAAGGTCACAGACACAAAGTATAATTTTTTTTTTCTTTTTCAGAAAACCATCGAGGGAGCAGTGGATCTGTTATGCACTGAAGATAAGACAACAACCGATAGCTAACGATACTGATGAAGTATATTAAAATATATATAATTCCTAGACTGTACAAGTATATAACATACATATAACAGAGTTTTGAAAGCAAGAGGGTACAACGGACTGTATCAGGATTCCATACAATCAGAAACCCATATCTGTGAAGAACTAAGAACGAGGGTGCAAGCAAAAACAGTTAGCTGGGTGCTCTCAAAATAGGCATGTAGCTCATTTTAGAGAATTAAAATAATTTTAAATATTATTAGCACATCGGGACTGTTCGAAAAGATCTTGGTGTGCAGGTGTATATTTGTGTATCAGCACATCATCTCGAGAACAGTTTGACCTACAGTGTAGAGATTTAGTACAATGTTTGTCTATCGAAGAATAAGGCACATCCGGGAGTTGTATTTTTCACTCTATCCCTTGTGGAATAAGACTCTATCTTATAAGCGGTGGAATTAAACACTTTATGACCGAAGTAAGCTTTTTAATTCCACTATACTTTCTTGATTTAGGCAAGAATGCAAACTGAAGTGTGGTGATCGAAATACAACTAATTGTAACCAATAGTGGTTTTGCAGGCGCCAAACCAGAATAATACGGTCCAGTCGCAATTTTGCGTAATACTTGATCCACTTTACCGTAAACTCTGGAATAATAAATATCTAGCATTTGATACATGCTTATTTCCGTTTCAAATTCATCATAGCAGAACTCTTTCTCAATACGTTAAAAATGTCCTAACTAACGAGTTATCAGACTTCGATTATTATTCCTGCACTCTGACCTAAAATTAAATCTTTGGAGCCATTCTCTTAAATAGTGTTATACGGATATTTAATTGATTTCTTTACTTATTTTTTACATGTTTTTGTTTTTTAAACACTTTATAAATGTTTAAAAAAATGTCATTATCAGGAATATTATTCTACCTTTAATTTCTACGTCGTTTGCGAATAACTTAGCTGACTATTCCATACATCTACCGCGTTCATAAACGGTTAATTTTACCATTTCCTTTTAAAGAAACAAGTTTATGAATTCATTTACTTATTAAAGAGTGAACACCTATATAATTTGCGGCTTTCTGTCCACTTCTTATGAGCTTTTATATAAAACAGGATTTAAATGACTAAATAAAACGTCTATAGCCAAAACTAAAATAAATTTTGTAATTTTAAAATGTGTAAAATGAAAATAAATTGGGTAAATTGTTGAAGCAAACACCGATATGTGTTTTGCTGTGGCAAAATGCACACACCACAATTACAATGTGGTTTTATTGTTATAAACTCAATGATCCCGACAAGTAACTGACATTTAATTTACCACAAAAGCGATTACCATTAGTGGTAACAGTGAGTGTTGTAGGCTATCGTATAAAGATTTCATCCTGTTGAAACAAAGTTTCCATCGTGCACGATGTTCCCAAAAATTATTTATGAAAGATGGAACATTCAATTGAGTTTAAGAGTTTTAAAGGAAGTTTTGCGTGCCTCAAATGCATTTATAACTACAGAGTTGGTTTCTATATATAGAAGCAACAACTTTGTTGACAATAACATAATTACAAATATTATATCTCCTTTTCCTTAAAACATTTTGCAATAAGTACGAAATCGATTCCTCTGTGGTCTCGTAGGTTGAGCAACGTTACATTTGAAATTTAATACGTAAGAGGGTTTTCAATTACTCCACAAGGGCATGAATTAAAGAAGGAAAGTTAGACATTTTTAGAATTAGGCCTAAATCACATCGAAAGAAGATAAAACGTTACATTTTTTTAAAATATTTTCACAAATTATAGGTACAAGGAATGACAATTCTTTAATGATTCATAACTTAAAGAAATAAAACATAACTTAATAAAATCGTATCTTTTTAATAAAAATGACTTAAGGAAATTAATATTTTATATGAACAAAAACTTGCCATTCTATTTTACATTTTTCATGTATTTATTGCACAAAATTCATATCCTCACCTTTAACATTATTTTTGGGCCTGATTATAAGATGCTCTTAAATTTTACTTCAAATGCCCATTACTACTTGTGGAACGATCAAAATGTTTGTATCTTTTAGTGTTTCAGTAAAGCCATCTTAAATACCCAAGAAAATATGTGTTGTAATAAATTTATAATATTTCAACCGAAACCGATTGAACCACTCCCGCTACCAGCTCATAACAGCATCTTATACAGGGTGTAAAACGAAACGCACGAGCTTGATAATTCCCGAACGATTATATATATATATATTACCGAAATTACCGCTCCTATATATATATTTTTAATATTAATCGTTTAAAATAGTGTACATCTGGACTATGCTTAAGTTAAAAACTTTACCAAAATCCCTATAGACCACCTATTGGATGTGAATAATCAATAACTTCCTTAAAACTATGACTTAATTCGAGTATTTATTTTCAACTAGTATAAGTATAACTTTTACAACTTGCAAGACAAGACAAGAATATTAAACCACATAGAACAGAACCTACATTGTAAATGTTTCAAACTTTTAACCAGCGTAATTTTTTAAAGATTGAACCTGTAAGTCTTTTGATTTTATTATGTATTTGAATAAACGTACTCATAAAACAATTTATTATAAAATAGAGCGCTCCAGAATTTGAATAGTGTACAATGGTTTGAATTATAGCTATACAATATGACTTGTGTTTGTAAATGAAACCTAAGTTCAAAAGTAAACAATACTGTAGTTTCAAACTATCTCGAAATTAAGGATGATTCTTGAGATATGGAAATAGATTTATAGAGGTTATTGGAGTATCAGTTGTCCAAGGAAAGTTATCGTGCGTGGCTATCTAATTAAGTCGACTTAATTAATAATAAACATGTCATGTTAAATAAAAAACGAAAGTATTACATTTGTAATTATTAAAGAAAATTTTTAAAGAATAACATTGGCTATTGCGTAGTTAATTTGTCTACATGTATGATAGGGGCAGTCAGTTGCATTTGTAAATTAATTAAAATATAATGTAATAATTTGCCAATTTTGCAGCTTGTTTAACATCAATATCCTACATTAATTCCTGCAAATTCTATAAAGTTCTCTGCATATCTAGTACTACAATTTTACGAGATAGATTAAACAATATATTGGACCAGGTAACAGATACAGTTAGATGTTATAATTTTAAAAGTATATTGGATACATAAGGGAATTTCACAATATATGTATCCTGAGAAACATGTATCTCACACACGTAGGTATATTATAGAATGAGCGGTAGGAAGGGATGCAGTCTACCGGTCGCAATGGAAGGGTATCGAATCGCACCCGCCGGCCTCTGTCTGACGATAATGGCAAAAAACCTTGACCAACTTTACCTCTTGAGACAAAAAACTAAGGACGATCCGCACACAAAGAACTTTTGAAGAAAGGGTTCTTCTCCCCGCGAGTGTTTTAGGGTTGAAATATACGACTGTAAATCTTGTATTGTTGGAAGGAAGTCTTTTGTTGTTGTAATTGTGATTGCTACGTTAGCTTCGTGTGTCGCCCTTTTATTTCTTCTTTCTTTCAAGTTTATTATGGTCCGACCTAGAAGTTGTTTGTAGTACTAACCTTTTTTTATTTCTTTGGCTGAATTTGGCGTATGAAATTTAAATGTGTGGTGACTTTTATGAATTGGTTCGACACACTTACATATTAATATATGAGTCCTGGAAGTACCTCACCCTAACTACAATGTATAATTATGTATATATATATATATATATATATATATATATATAATTATTTTCCTAGTTGATACAAGCAGAAAGACGAGTCAAGTATTTAAATAGATAAATACACAAAAACTACACACACCTAAACAAAATATTAAATTACATTCGTTGTAAGGAGTAACAGCTTAAATACTAAACTGATTGAAAATAAAATGTAATATAACGCGAATACTTTAGATTGTAAGCTTTAAACTATGTAATCATTTAAGATAGAATAATACTGAATAAATTGATCAGGTTTTCATTAATTCTCTAAAAATAATTGGATCTGTTCTTGAAAAAGATCGATTGGAATAAAGAAATAAATATATCATACATATCTAAAGACACATCCAGACAGCAAGTTTCTAAAAATGAAACACTATTTTATATGGTTACATTAATCGTAACTATATTTAAAAGACGTGCTTCCATGATTGTAATAACTAAGTATGTTAAATATCTGTGACCTAGTTACACTTTTAGTTCCAGCCGATATTAAATTTTGAATTTTGTTTAGTTGACATAATATAATAAGATATTAAAAACAAGACAGGACCCACTTAAGATCGTGTCAATTTCTGCATGTCTTATGTGTAATAACTCTTGATAGAAAGGCCCTAGGGATTTCAAAGTTGGTACATAGGATTCTCATAGTCCTAGTAAGATCTCTATTGGTTTTGGAGTCAAAATTTCAACGGGCAGCAAAATTGCCCTTACAGTCAGTTAGATAGATTTAAAGTGGGTCATTGCGCTGTTAGGCCCTTCAATACTCCTTGTATAAGTGTATTGGCTATACTTTCTTAATTATACTGTAGCACTGTTTTTACAAAAATATTTTCAACAATATTTATCACAGCTAATGCAAAGTTTATATAATCCTTTCCAAGCATTTAAAATTATTAGTGATTAGATATGTACACATTTGTTTCTGAATGAGGTTGAGTTTTGAATGGGTCTTTTTCGTTCATGAGCAATAAACATGCAAGTCAGTTAGTTGGCCGGTGAACTTTGTGGTGAAAGAATTTGTGTTTTGTTGACACAAGCATTACAACACATTAGCACTGCAAGTGATTGGTTCTGATTGGGGTTCGGCATCTAATGATACACATGTGTGGGCTTCTCAGGCACGACTTTCTCGGTTTATAATCTCACAAAATTAACCTTAGAAAATTACTACTGACGAAAGAAGCCTCTGAAAGAAACCAGTTTGTTAAGTTTGGCCTTGCATTCTTTCAACTGGAGCTTTCGAAATATCAAACACATTTAACTGAGACTCAACTAATAACCATGTTGTTTAACACAAGATGATGTCCTGCTAATTAAAAGCATTAAAATTTCATAAACTGTTTTATTGAATAAATATGGATTTCAAAACAGCGTATCACTCTGTTTAACTTCGTGTACTGTATCTCAATTACTAGACTACTGCATTAAGAGACATAATCATGCTAGTATAAAGAGAATTATACATTTATGTTTGTTCCACAAGTCATTATAACACGCTATTTTTATTCTTTCAATGCACATACTGTATTAGATGGTATTGTTGTGAAAGGATATAAACCTTTGTTAGTGTATAAAAAAACTGTAATAGTGTGAATTGGTTTTCAAAAGGTGATAAAATATCAATATTGGGACTCTCGGATGAAATTGCTCGTAGGGAAAAATAAGTCTATATTCATGCATACCAATTTAATTATTACTAAAGCTCTTAGTATTAGTTTATTAATAATCTAAATCTTCATAGTGGTGTTTGGGAATATCATCCGAATACAATATATATTTTAAACAATTAAAAAATACCAACCAATATTAGGTATAAATGTTAACAATGCTCTTGAAATATTTTGATTACATATTCATCAATTAAAGCAAGTTTTATAACTCATAATACACGTTAATCATTCTTGGGTATTTTTAGGAAATGTTTAGTCCAAGGTAGAGAAAATAAAACTTTTGTTTTGGACACAATAACACTTTTGAAATAGATTAGCTGCGTGTGTCTTATACACGATACAATACCAACGATTTAAAGTTATAGAATAGATTTTTGTAATTTAAAAAATCACAATTAGTAAACAAAAACACAAAATTATTCAACTGGAAAATCCGAAGTTAGTATTTGGGTTGTGACTGAATTTCATTGATTTGTGATAGCAAAAAAATGTGTTGTATTGCTTAGAATATTTCTACAGCTCTGAACTAAACATAATCCTGTATAGAACATGTTTTTGCAAGATCCGAGTATGTCTGAAGTACCAGATTAAAGAAGTTACAAAACTGCTTTAAAGAGCTGCATTTATTCTTCAGAAAGTTAGCGAGGCTTTTTTATTCGGTTCCCTACTACCTTATTAGTAGGTGATTAACAATACTGTCGGTAACAGTCAGTACTACAGTATTAAGCCATTGAGGCAGAAGGCTACTTGTATATATTACATTTATTTTTATATCTTGTCAGGACTACACCCTACCAAGCAAAGCTCATTAGCCGATATGGCTAATTACTTCCATTCAGCAAGCGAAGCATTAGTACTAGATTCTACCTGAGATCACCTTGAGTTTGAATGGACGTATCTACCGATATATGCCCTTTCTGTCAATCAGCCAGAAAGGCAGTTAATTACCAGTGCGTGCAATCAAGGTTTATAACTAATTTTCCATTGCTGGGCTAACTTTTAAGTCATGGTTTCGTAAATCCGATCACTGAATTTTATAAAAAAAACCTATTAATATTTAATAGTTATGACTTTAGGTTACAATTATTTATTATGTATTCAAGGAATCAATTATGTTAAGTTATACAATATTTAGGGATTAATAAAGGAGAGTGTACCTCAAAATATAACATGTTTGAGTGTTTTATATCTAATATAAAATGAAAGACTATAGTTTTAAAGAAACAGGGCATTTAGTAAGAGCATATTTAATCTATAAGACGACTAAATTATTATGACGCAACAAAGGTGTAGCCTTTCATTGAATCACGGAAGCTGCATGTATTTGTAGTACAAAAGTTTTGTGCATATTCTCATATATAGCTTTGAGCCTCTGTATTTCCTCAATTAGTAACAAATTCCTCAAGTTCCTGTAATTAATTCCTCAAGCCTTAAGTTCCTTATGTTCGAACACAAAGCCGTGTGGGTGAGTGATACAAATTTAGCTTCAGACGACAGCTGATCACCTGCTAGCCGTAGACTTTATGGTGGGGGCTCCTTGATTACATTTTACTTTCCATTGATGCTCTGGAGATGGCTCCGTTGATAAAATAATATTCCATTGTGGCGAGGCCGCTAACCTTCAACGGACAGAGGAACGGACGGACGATGCTGGCTCGACCGCATTCAGATGCAGTTTTTAAGTGCATTAAAACGCGATTTGCAACCGCCCGGCAGATCTCAGCTCAATGCAGCTGCCGCACGAGATTTCCCGTGCGATCGTCCTGGCAACCGACATATAATGGCGAGGATGTATCTACTGACTGGAGCATCTCGTTGTGATCGGCCTATCTTCTGTGGCCGATCGCCGCGGCCGATAACCCGAGGCAACACTGAACACTTCACTGTATTTCTCAACGCTCCCTTCTCCGAGCTTCGATCCGTTTATCAGATCTTAATCTCACACGTTCTCAATTATATCAATCCTTTAATTATTGCCCTCTTTAATGACTTTATATCGACCGGTTAGAAGTTTTTTTCTCCATTGTTTTAAAACTTCTTTTTCCACCGGCTTATCTTCACCGTTCCCACGATTGTTGGCTCCTATTCTGTTCCTCTTCGGAATGTGTCTTATTTGACAATATTTTATGTTACACGCCAAAATTAACTGTTTCATTCTTGTTCCCACCAAGAATAGTTGTTATGGATTGTTTTGTTGTTGTTTTTTTTTTTTTTTTTTGCACGTTCAACTACTTTTCAGTAGTCGTCTTATTAATACATCTTTACAGCATCTCCAAAACAAGAAATGAATTTGTACAACAATTCACACAATAATCAAACCTGACCTTGAATGTAAAGTTTCATTTATAAATACACCTACATATAATAACATATTAAAACATATTTGACAGCCTGACCGATATCTCTAATATGCGCAGAAATTAATATGTGCTCCCTTCAGTTAAAATTCAGAAAAAGCTACATGTACATATTTATAATTTGCACTATATCCTCTATTAAAAATACATGATTCAACACATGCATACGTAATTTCTTTGTATTCACTACATAACTTAACAAATGCACATAAAACATCCAACTACAAACTAATATAAATTGACTTGACCATGTAAGCTAACTGAACTATTTTTGTAATATTGTACTTAATATCCATATTTTTGCAAAAAATTTACCTACATATACATTTTTTTCGAGATAACGTGTTGGTAGCTAGTTTATTCCCTATGAAGCCTTTCTTGATGTAGCTATTACTGCTTCTAGTTTTTGTTATGTCTTTACTGTAATGATTAAGCATTCACTAAGTTGTTTACAATCATTATAGCTAAGTTTCCTGATGTAATACTTTGATACTATTTATTGGAGATGTTAATGGCGATGTACATTTATACTTGATTATTAATTATACATCAATTGATATCTTGCATTGCGTATTTTCAAATGTTTGTTTTAATGCTTCTTTTAGAGAAAAATATAATACATTTTAAATTATTTACTCTGTATGGGTCCATTAGAATTTTGAAACATACAGAGGTTTTGTTTATTTTTACGAGTAACAAATACCGATAATGCTTAGCAGAATTAGAGTAAACTTTGTTGACTTTGCTACATATGCTTTAAGATTCAAATTATATATTTTAACACTTGGTCCTGTAGGAGAATATTTCATACTTACAGGACCATTGTTACTTATGTGTACTTATGTGGTTTATGGTGGTGCACTAGGTTTGCGGATGGAATATTCTAGAGATTTTTAAGTAAACTTTGATTGTTAGTGCTTAAAAATATCATTCTCAAGACAAGACATATAGTTTTTTGATCATTGTACGAGGAGTAGTAGGCGTATTAAGTAGAACTTAGAAGCATCCTACATTAAGCCCAATAAAAACTGTTGAAGTTAAGGATATGAACTTTTTACATTACGTACAAGAGAGATGACGGGAGGGACTGACATGTCTTATGTATAAAAGTTATTTTGTAACCAAAACATGTCACTTTCTTATTCAATAGTCTTATGTTATATATGACTAAAACACATCACTGCTAGAAGACAATTCTAATGTACATACTGTAACAATTTAGATTTTTATCTAAAACCACTTTCATTCGGGCCTAATTGAAAAGTTGCTTAAATGTTAGCTTTAAATAGTTGTAATTCTTCGTTAAGTAATAAAAAATTTCCCCTCTCTCTCTCTCTCTTCAGGGAAGCTATCTTAAAAAGATATACCTAAATAAAAAAAAAAACATTTTTTTTAAATTAAAAAACCCAATTAACACCCTGTTTGCACTATTATTATTTGCAATATCTAAACTTTGACAATATGAGTTACGGTTGACACATATATTAGGTTATTTATATATAAAACCGGAAATCATATGAAATATCAACTAATATGTGTGGTAAATCGGAACTATGTTAGCGGGAAAGGTAATATCTATAGGTCAGACACCTCAGGACACGGTATCCTGTGACACATGCATCATCGGTTATCTCTTCCAGCCCGTAAATCCTCCGCGGGAGCTATGGGTGATGTTGGGATAGGGATAGGTATGAGGGATGGGCGATCAATATACGGGGCGTTCCTTAACAACCCTATCCCAGGGGACATGCGCCCAGCTCCCAGTCAATAAACGGCTCTATAATGGTCACCGCCTACAGTAGGCCACTGGCGCACCCCCATTTACATATCGGCCACTGGGCATAAATCTCGCACGAGAAAACTGCAAGTTCGATAGGCTAAGTTCATGTTAACATCATGAAAATTTATGGAAAAATTAGTAATTAGCCATCGAAATCAAAATGTCATAAGTGTGTTTGTTGGAATAAAATACTGAAACATAATATTCATTTATAAAAGTTACGAATACTCCGGAACTTTCATTGAAGGACGAGCTCTCCTTATCGGGGAAAAATATTGCTGTAAACGAATTACAAAAGTGTCCAATAGTTTTAAATTTATTTCATATTTGTTTGTAGAATATATTACAAATTATTGGAGATTTGCTTATTTCCTATACACAAATAATTATTATGGATTGTGTCACGAACTAAGAAAATTACTGAAATAATAATGTATATTTCAAGGCAACACTTTAATTTAGTATCATATAAAATGTTTAAGAACTATTTACGTAAATATATTTGGTGTTTTTATACTATAAATAAATAACAAAGCTGAAAACTTTTATGCGTCATGGAATTAAACTAAACTACTCATAATCATGTTAGTAATAAAATACAATCAAAGACTTCAAGACTCGTTCATTTAGAACACTAAATTTTGTGTTATATACCGTTTTATTTTGCTTCTCTAAAAATATATCGCGGGCAACTACACATTTAACACTTTTAATGGAAGAAGGCAAGAAAAACAAAACCGCACCGTACCATAAAACTCATTATTTAATCATTTAGAGTTTTAAAAACTCATAAATGTGTTAGGGTATCTTCATTTGGTAACCTAAATTTGCAGGTAGTCTTACTATCGTTGTCTAAAAGTTGGGAGTGAGAAGACAACTCAAAATATCGTAATAATAGTATACCTCTCTTAAGACCAACAAGATAATAAATAAATCTGCTTATAAAAACATTGAGTCCTGTCCTGATAAATAAATAGAATGTGGTTTAAAGTTTCCCGTTATTGGGTACATTTCATTGAAAAATTATTTGTATAACAATCATTTAATCTTTAAGGGTGGTTTTCATAACTTTAGCACCCACTATTTTAAATAGGGACTAGTGTGTTGTAAGTCGTGTTACATTAGTGTTAAAGTCGTTTGATGAGTCAAGTGATAAAATATTTCCATATGCTAAAATTTGGGATCCACCGCTCCCAAAATAAAAGTGGCCAATAAATAAAAGTTCTAAACACATGTTTTTTTATTTAATTTTATTTAGTTCAAATGTAAAGGAAGTGGTATTTTCACCATGACGTTAAAAAAACTGATAAAAGTATAATTTATCAGTTATTTTTAGTTATGTATTTTTATTTTACACATATCCCCTTCAGCCTATTTTGTTTGTTAAAGTGTGGACAAAAATCTGGTAAATATATATATTAAATGAGTGTTGTTTTACAAATATCTGGGAAATATAATTTATAGACTATGTTTGTTGTTTTACAAATATTTGGGAAAAATGTTTTATATGAGTGTTGTTTTGAACACACAAATCTATTTTATTTGGAATTATGAAAAATTATTTTGCGATTGTGTTTTCAACAACAAAGGGTCCGTCTGCTCCTATTTTATCTCGGCCAGTCTAATGTATAATGTATTACTGTGCGGTACGTAGAAGTTCACCTGCTGCAAAGGTCACGTGACGGTGGCGATAGCGATCTCACGAGGACGGTGAGACACCTGATCTTGCATCTCACTAGGAACGTGCATTTCTCATGGTAATCACCGTCCCGCCGTGTCGTACTATATCATGGTACTATGGTGGTGGGATAGTCGTTTCGGGCATATTGAATAGCTCTGATCATTTAACTTTTTTAGGTTTTAAAAATTATTTTGATTGAAGAGTGTTTCATTTAATGTTATCATGCAAAGTTTCGGTATTCTGTCAGCCACTCACGCAGAAAATATTCTGTTTTAATTCTTAGGTATCAACATTATGAAATTTTATATTTACAGTTTAATTTGCAGGTTTTTAATAAAAATTTCATTTTTAAATAAATTTTTAAATTAAAGTTTTTCTCCTTGTTTTAGATTAACCAGTTTGCTTCTATTTACTATATCAACAGTCATATTTGTTACCAATCATCACTCTATTGAATATATAATCAGATTGATATTCGTCTGAAATCAAGCAGCTATAATGCAATATAATGGAGATCAATGGGTGCAACTAGACCTCTGTGACCCAATTATATAGCGTCATAGACCAGGCATTGTGAATATTCATTAAGTTGCTACCTACATACCGTTCGTAGGATATTGCAAGAATAATAATGAAGCATAATATAATATCATAAATGAAGAATATAATAGTTATTATATTTGAAACAATCTAACCTCAATTTTTTATTAGCTATAACGAAGCTACGCAAGGGTTCAAATTGAACGTCGCGTCGCTCACTTTTGTATGGTACTGCAGAATTATGAGTACTTCCTTTAAAGAGCCAGCTAAACCTGGTAATATCAAAAAGGCAACGTGTCAAGAATAAACAAAGTTATGTCCCCCTGATGTAGTGATATTTTCATGAACTGTGTTTTACACCTTTTTGAACTTAAGTCAAAAAGACTGGTTCTGAGTGGACTAAAGTCTCTGGACGTAACGTGCCTTCTAATTATAAAAAAAAGTAAAAAAGCGAACAAAACTACTTGTGCTGATAACACAGTGTGTGTCCAAGGATGATCTGAAAGACCCACCGGTTCCAAAGATTGTCGGTGAGTTAACGCAAATTCAAACAAAAGTGAGGCCGTTAAAGAACGCTTAGAGGTCAGAGAGGTTCAAGCTACCCTCTCTCTCTCTAATCGATTTTGGCGAGTTGCCTGGGCCGGCCAGTCGACTGTGGAGCACGGGATAGCGAAATAGTTTCAGCCAATTATTATCGTCTGTGATATTAGTGAATAATGAGGATGTTGCCAACATTATGTCACTGTACAAACAAATGTTTTGTTTTTGGAGCCCTTCAACTATGATTTGTAGCTAGAATTTCTTCAGGTGCATTCAAACATTTCCAATTTTTAGATTTTTAGCTTAATATTTGAAACGTAAAAATTTTTAAATGGAGTCCTTGAACTGTTTTAAAATAATCAGAATTAGGGCTTTACACGAATTATATGGTTTTATGACAGTTCTGAAATTTATCTCAACACCTGTCTATAAGGAATGCCTCGAAGAGAAAGCAAAAAGCATTTGATCACATCATTCACTTTTTTAAAATCAAAGAAAATTGACTATGAGGCATTGTGGACTGTTAGTGGAATAAATAATAAAGTCCCTGGGTAAAAATAAACTTAAGAAATCCAATTAAATTAAAGGCTGTTTCTTTATTTCTGTCCTTCAAAGAAATAATATTTATGAAAATAGCTCAATCTTCTACTGTGTCCTTTTTTATGCTTCAAATACTATGTAGATGTTTAGGCTGTCAAGAGCAAAATGCTTCTATTTTATCGTTAGCCTCGTTGGAATACCATACCGTACTTAATGCAGCTTCTAAAATCTAAAAATAAAAAACCTAGGCGTGTATGTTTTAAAATTGTTAATGTTGCTTTAGCTATGCAATCAAGCGTGTTCATGTATTTCTGCTATAAAATCGTCATAAAAATTTAAATTCTTATTACATATAAAAGTATATTATGGCCCATCAGTAAAAGTACGCTGTACAGCCTGTACAGTTCTTTAATGCTATCTGATGATTATATATTTCATCCATGGTAATATTCCAATGCAATTAGATTCAAACCCTCATTATGTTACGATGCGCCGAATTAAATAGTTGTATCTTTCTTTATTAAAAATTATAATTCGGTAGATTTTTCTTGACATAAAACATATTTGTGTTATGTCTACAACGTTTATGTCTAATAGTATAAGTATATACTATTCGTAATGAGTACCAAGACTGTCTGCAACTAACTTATTGCATTTTTTATTCAGCATGATGAACACTATTAAGCTTATTTTAAACTGTCTGCTATGTCCACTCCTGGTGACCTAGTCTGCACAAGTGTACTAAAACATCGTAAGTATATACTATTCGTAATGAGTACCAAGACTGTCTGCAAACTAACTTATTGCATTTTTTATTCAGCATGATGAACACTATTAAGCTTATTTTAAACTGTCTGCTATGTCCACTCCTGGTGACCTAGTCTGCACAAGTGTACTAAAACATCGTAAGTATATACTATTCGTAATGAGTACCAAGACTGTCTGCAACTAACTTATTGCATTTTTTATTCAGCATGATGAACACTATTAAGCTTATTTTAAACTGTCTGCTATGTCCACTCCTGGTGACCTAGTCTGCACAAGTGTACTAAAACATCGTAAGTATATACTATTCGTAATGAGTACCAAGACTGTCTGCAACTAACTTATTGCATTTTTTATTCAGCATGATGAACACTATTAAGCTTATTTTAAACTGTCTGCTATGTCCACTCCTGGTGACCTAGTCTGCACAAGTGTACTAAAACATCGTAAGGTTCGCTCTCTGCCTACTGGAATTTGTTAGATACTGCTCCATCTACATTTAGATCAAGAAATGTCTATTAGATTAAGTAAGTTTTATCACCGCATTCTATGCTACGCTAATATGAAGTTTGTGCTTCGTTCATTACAGTTTTAAGTAGAGACGTAGATTACACTTCTGCGTAGTAAAGAACGGGATATGCATTGGGTGGTCGAGTTTCTTGGGAAACGATAGTCCTGCACACAAGAAGCATTATAAACAGCGCAAGCACTGTGTTAGCCAGATCATCCAGACAACAAAGTAGATGCTGATGGCTGTGGCTCGTTATGAATTATATACGTCTGGCAGTGAAGATAAGAATTGATGGCTTCTGAGGCCGACCCGGTAGCTCTATCATATCGTCGCTGTCACACTAATTAGAGTGATTTATAATCTGTTAATTAATTCTCTAATTTGATTGCAAATCGTATCTGTGACGTTGTAGCCACTTAGTGATATAAAATTTATGGCCCCACATACCGAGAGCAATTTCAAGCGAGGCTTTCGTTTCCCGGCTAAACCGTCGTCTACTTTCGTATTATATTTGTATCTTTCTCTTCTACATTTCTGTTCGGACTAAAGCATTTTGGACAACGCAGGGCTTTACAAACTATTCTTCATACGTGCTCGTTCTCTTTTATAAGTTCCATTACATATTCTTCTGTCGGTCTCGGATCAAGTACGGTTCTGTGATTGAATCTAAATATTATAGGAAATTATGTTAACATATTAAAAATAATAAGTGTATAAATATGTAAGGAATTATAAAGCAATATAAGAATTATGGTTCAGTACTAGATGGAAGTATTATTACTGAGTACTGACATATACTGAGAATATTACTAGTGACACATTTAAATAGAAATATTGCCAAAGTCAATGCTAGATGAAGTATTTGAAAATTGCAGAACAATGAGTACAATACGGTATAACCACATCAACTAGATGTAGAAATATAACATATCATTATAACATAAAATAATGAGAAAAACATTGTTAAGATTACAGGTTATCATAGAGTAACGTATTTTGTTATAAATAATTAGAATTACTTGGAGTAATAATAAGACAAACCTACTACACGCATGTTTTGTATTGTATAGAGGAGATAAAATTGTAGTGAACAAATACAAAGTTACTCTGGTACAATACAAGGCAACACTAACATAAACAAAAAATTAGTATTAAATAGGTGTAATACTGATTGAAATGTTTGTAACGTTGTGATGTTGATCAATGAGAACGAGTCAGTCAAATGCCTGATTATTATTGGTAAAAACGTAACACAGAGAGGTTAATTGTTTCATTTCAGTAAATGTGACAGTGAATTTAACACGATCTTGTGATTCCTCTTTTCCTCATTTGGCTATCATAGATCTGAGAGCTTAAAAAGAGAGTATAAATTTTAAACTCAGTCACGTTTTTAAAATCTTGTAGTAATTAACAATTTAAAAAAGTATTCGACATTTCATCCTTTCTTTGACTGAAATTTGCTTATATTTATATCTGTTCGATCTAATATTTATAAAAACTATCTTTGTGTGCCATGTAGATTACGAGTAACTGGGATGTAATTCAAGGAAGAAAGGTGGCATGTGTATTGCACATTGTTTACAACAATACAATACAGTGAGAAAATAAAATAAATTTTCTCTACAAAATCTATTGCATTAATTCAGCACAACTCTACCAAAATGGTATGCAATGTGAACAAGGCATTACATCAAAGACAGTCAAAAACAATTTATTCGTTGTGAAAGTTTTTTATAACAAATAGTTTAACATCATTGCATTGGCTCGTGTGACATCGCTGTTAGGGCATCAAACGCTGCTATAAGTGCTGATATGTTTAGATAAGCCGTGACATTCCGCGCCTAGTCGAGTACTTGTCATGCTAAGTGGTATAACAGCACTGCTTTGTGGATCGTTTTGACACAAGATGTTTACTCAGTATCAAAAAAGCAACAATATCGTTATCTCTTAAGGGTGCAGGCAAGTTATATTTACATTATTAATTGAATACCCTTGTGATTTGTTAAGGACCCCCAGTTCTTTCTTAAAATTTACCGTTGTCTGTACGTCTGTCTGTTATATACGTCTAGATAGAAAGGTTATAGATTTGTATTTAGGGTCCTTTTGGTCCAAGTTAAACATTTAATGATTTTGGAGCCAATCGGTCAAAGAGCAGAAAAGTTCTTTGCAACTCCGCAATAAATGCCGCGAAGATGTTACATGCTGTCGTGTAAATCGATACCCAAATGTATTAGTTTATTTATTTTTTAGACAGGGGGAAAGGACATTAGTCAATTGAATTTTTATCAAATAGTCTGGTCTAATTCTGTTTTCCATTATATGTTAGGATGCTGAACGCCATAGCCTTGATTGTTATATTCCCAGAATGAACCTGTTAGAGTCACAGTATTTCACTCTTAATCGAGTGATTCATAAAGTGTTCCCATTTATTACCATGTGAAAACGTATGTCGACTCGAGGAGTCAACCGTGAAAGCATTACCAACCCTTTTATAAAGTCCTCCCTTATTTCAAGAGCCATCAAAAAGTGATATCCACCCCTGGTCCAGGACCAATGGAAATTGACATCCACAGGATCAGAGTCGTCCTGTTGCAACACCGGCACCCTCGGTCCGGTGTCAACAGGCGGGGTCGCTTGACCAGTTCGGTACTTTCCTAAGGTAATCTAGTCAATATAATTCATATTTTAGTGGTTTAAAAATACATTCTCAACTGAAAGTTGCTAAATTACGTTTTATTCATACGATCACTGCATGACTGAACTGGAACTATGTTTCTACACTTTTATGATATCGTTACGTTAGTTAAGCTATGTAATCCGTTTCCTTATGTTCTAAAACTAGTAACTAGTGTATTAATACATTCTTTCAAAGAAGTCTCAACCAATAATAATAAAAATACTTGCAATATTATGAAGTTATTACACTAGTTGTTCAAAACACAAAATATAAATACGTGTAGCGTTTGAAAGCAAAAACAACTAAATATATTGCAGTAATAAAACTAGGTTTACAATACTCCAATGTTTATCTGTGGAATTTACATGATATTCCACCAACGCATTTAAAACTATATCAATTTGACGTTGGTTTAATGTTTGTGTTTAGTAAAGTGCAAAGTGCTCTAAAAAATAAACTTTTTATTCCAAAACTGTAAATATACATATTTTTTTACTAATAGACAATACAAAACGTAAAGTATCTTTCTACATACATGGCTGAAATATTGAAACGCAATAAATGCACACGTAAAGTAGAAAAACAAACAGATAAAGAGCAAATAATATAATAAGTGATAATTTTAAACATGATAAGGTGAGTCTGATTACGCCGATTTAGAGAATAAAAAGGACATTTCAATTTATTTATTCAATATTGACGTAGTATTTTAAACCATTTTATATACTTGTTACATCAATAATTGCACTACGGTTACAGAAAAAATAAAGTATTAAATTTATGTTCAAAACCGGTAAAACGTATTTGACTCAACCAATCTTTGGAATTGTAATCGTAGCCTACACAACTTTTAGCCTTTCTAACTTAAGTACTTTCTTTTTGCTGCAAAGTGTTTTAAGAATCACTTATGCGCATCAGGTTAAATTGTTCTGTTGAGATTAAAAATTGTATCGAAATACAGTTCATAAAAACTGTAATGAGGTCGTCGAAACTATTTACGATGAATGTGCTATACGATGAGCAACATTTACGATGTTGGATCATTTTAGGAGTAATTGTGAACAAAAATCTTAGGCCCATTTTTTCCGACCAAAAGAAAACATATGATAGACATTTATTATAATCAATTATCATACAGACATAGACAAATCATTATACATTCCTTGTCATAAAAGACTGAAAAATACTGCTATTTTCCAATCCTTCAAATCTACATAATTTTCTGTAATACGTGTTTATTAGTAAATTAAGAATGTATGTAATTTCCGTGGTATGATTGTGTGAACGAAGTACGGATCGTTTTAAATATCTTGTTATCATGTACAGTAACTCATGAATCAAGAAGGAGATTTACAAAAGTTATTTTTAAACCGAGAGCAAACCGTTTGTGGAATGAATATTATTACTAAAATTGGCTGTTACAGAGTGACTTAACAGGCCGGCACTTAGATACAAAGTTACGGTGTCTCTAAGTGGGTCAGCCCCAGCTCTAATAACAGACCGGCAGTAAAAATCAGCATAGAAACAACACGAAATTACTCATTGAGGAAATTTGATCGAAACGCTAGTCGACTCTTTTATAGTGTGTTTTAACACTGCTGTCCAAGCTAGGGCCGCGTGGAGTGGTGCGCAAACGGCTGTGAGGATCGATGGCTGTGTTGGCAAGCCAAATTTGGACAGCGGTGGGGTGGGGGCACGAGCAGGGGGTTGCACCCCGGATGCACCACCCGAGGTGGGGCGCTTGTTCTCTTTCTTTCTGCAATCAATAACAGCTGATTTTAATGACTCGGAGTGTATTTAGGAAATCGCGTCAGTGGATCAAGGATGTGGATGTTGAACATCGGAAGTAATTTTAGAAGTAATCAAATCAAATACTAGAAATAATTGTAATACATTAAATTATTATAAGTCCATACACGTGCCTCTTAGGTTACAAAACAATTCCTAAGCGATAACTCATTACCAGAACACAGAATGCCAATCATCAAGTTACATGGATGCAATATGTACTCTTAGTTTCTATGCGTTTCTAATAGAACTATGTCGCGTACTTCGAACGCAATGTCCTGGACTTGTGGAGGACGAAGTAATTAAATGTGGTGTCGGCACTGCACCTTGGGCAGAGTAAATAATTAAGATACTTACCTGGCTCGAGTTACGCAAATTACGACGCCATTTCTTGTAGTTAGCGATGGAGGCTTGCGGCGTGTTGAATGTGGGCCAAAGTGAACTGCGTCGCCGACCCGACCTTTCTCGGTCTGGATCATTAAAAGGTCTTAATGCGGTGGATGCATTTAACTGTCTCAGATGTGAGAACTTCGTCACTTCTGAAATCTTTAACATGTTTTTACTACAGTATTGCCTACATAATAGCCTAATACACAATAATACATTCGTATAATTAAAAACTACGCTACTCGTTAGATGTTTTTTGTCCAACAAGAATTTCCTTATTTATACGTCTGAAATTCGCAAGATACTATGGTTATTACTCGAATTAATTATATTTGTGAACTAATTATAAAACGCCAAAAATGCCACACCTATTTGCAACAAGCTATAAATAATTCAGAATAGTTATATTTCCTGTTCATTGCGCTCAATGTGTTTATCATGTCACGTTATCGTATGGATGAGTAACTTCATTCATAAATTTGTTGGCTCTGTTGAACACACCCCTGATAACCGGAGGATACCATAATCTACAAGCCACATTAGAATCCTAGTGATTTGAAGAAAAGTAAGAACAAATAATCTAAGTTAGTACAGTAAAAAGGAGATACGCTTTCTTTTTGTTTCGTCAACAATAAGTTTGTGCTTCTGCCATGAGTGAAACACTATTTTTAAGCACAATAGCAATATGTTGTTTTAAAAATTATTTTTGTTCTTCTGATCATTTGATTCTCATGTACAACTAATTTTCAGGTGGTGAGTTTGCTAATGCTGGCTAACTGAAACAAAGAAGGATTAGTAAGTAGCAAAAAATACTCTCACTGCATGAAATAGTCAATTTCGTTCTTAAGAACCAAAACCTATATAGTGGATCAGTGTACAGAAAATACAAATAGTTAAGAAATTCATAGCTAAAATAATTTGTACACGTTTTGGAAGGTAAGTAATACCTACTAATCCAAGACACAGATTATACAACCGACTCAGATAAATAGCTGGCTTATAAATTTAATATGAATTACGTCTGTTATGTAAGCTATTACTCCAGGGAAAAAATAACACGTTTTTTAAATCGAAAAGAACCAAAGGAGATATGATCAAGTAGGAAAATATCAAGGTTAAGCGCTGTAAGGAATTACAAACGGTAATAACAAATAAAATATAAATTTTATACAATTGCGTTAGGAAATTAGCATATTTGTCAACCATAACTTTTACATGTTAAAATTTTGAAGCCTAAAATTTATTTAAAATACTCATTGTAATAAATATATTAAATTTAGATCTCATTCTCTTTAAAAAGATTAATAATGGGCTATTATTAACTGTGTAATTTTTAGTTTTAGAAAGGTTCTATACACTGACAAGTCGAAGTTAGCGTACGATTGAAACATTACGGTAAAATATTAGATATTTTTAATATATATTCTTTAAGATATTCTTAAGACTTAAGAGCGTATGCATTATAAAGATCATTTGTGAGCTTGAGTTCAAGGGAAATGAGTTCTGAACAACATATAAAAATTATAAACATCGACCACAATTGGCTGCATTAGTTGCGTCAGTAAATAATTTATTATTTATTAGTTAATCACAAGGTTAATTGCCTATGAGGCGTACTTAGATTCTTTTACTAAACTAGAATCGTGATGTTTAACTGTACCGCACACACGTGCCGGCTCCTTGACTCCAACGTCATCGGCTGTACCTACTTAATAAGTCAGATCGGTTTAACGTGATCAATAACGAATTACGAACTGCCAAACAAATCATATTGTCATCTTAGGAAACTTTCATTGCAATAAACCCAAAATGTACGAAATTATAATACACAGTAATATTTTGAAACAAATTTTAAAACAATTTTCTAGAAGCTGAGAGCCAATCTGTATTGCATAAGCACTCAACCTACTTGGGATGTATAAATGTTCCCCAAGAAAGAAATTGATTGTCACCCATATTAGTTTTGGTGGAGATCGAAATGAGAGGGTATGAAAAGGTTTATTATTTGAAACGATAATTTGCAATAACTATAACAAACATAATACAACTAGGTAAAGATACTTAAAAGTCGCCTATTTCAGAAACTGCAATGATTAGCTAACGCTTATGTGACAATTATTTATGTGTCTGACAGCTTAATGCATGAAACATCTGTGAACAATATGATCTGACAAATATTTTCGTGTTATGTGTTCAACCCTTCAAATACCCACCTATTTAGCCCCGCACTAAAAGTAAGGCAGCTGAGAATTTTGTCTATCAATTTAAAGAACAATCAGTTATATGCTTATACAATGCAAATTCCTGGAATTCATTTTCAAATGTATTTATCATAGAGATAAAATTTTTTTAATAGCAAAATTTTTAATTTCATGGTATTTCTGGATTTAAATGTTTAGAACTTCCCAATTATTTCTAAGTAGAGCTTTAAAATGTGAGTAACAAAACTTTAGAATGGATTAATTCAATCCTTAAGTCGAGTAAGCAACGTCTACGCGCGCCTTGGCGCTAAGGACACAGACGAAAGCAATCTGCTGCATCTGCAGTTACAACTCACCGCCCACCAGAGTCACGCTGCATCACTGCATCATTGCAGCAGCCAGTTTATGATGCCACATCGCTCATCATAACTGTCCACTATAGTATTCTCCACCATGCGTCACATTGGTCACACCCAGTCCAGTAATTAACTTTCGGCCCCAGATGCAAGGTGTTAGTTATGACTCGACATTTTGTCCTTGATTATTTTTGCTTATCAAATCATTAGGATGGCTCAGCGTGCCAAATTGAAGAGATGTGTTTTAAAGAGTATCGATATGACGTTTCATTCATACTTTTTAAGCAAAAAAAATTCCAATACGAATTATTCACAACAAATAATACTATACATATTATTAAACTAATAATTTACTATTAATTATTGCCTTGATCCTCACTATGAATTTATAATCACACTCAGCAACAACAACAATCAGAATTTCCATCCAAATAATTGGCCAAGACACACCGTAACTTGAGAGCATAGACATTTTTATAAGTGATCAGCAGTTTTAAGTAGCAACAATGCTGATGTGAATTGGTGGGAAAGGCAACAAGAAAGTTCATCAATAAAAGGCTTTGAAGTCTGACTGATGTGGTTTATTTTATGAGGTTTGTTGACAAAAAATTTAAGTTTTCGTGACGACCCTCTTTTCTTGTTTTCATGCAAGCCACCGTAACCTTACAACGAACCACGATACAATAATATGTAATCGATTATAAAGTATTGTCACATATTAGTCTACTAAAATAAAATACTCAATAAAAAAAATAATCTGGAATTTATAAATGATCTATACACGCAGATCTACAATGGTCTTAGTATTCATATTTTAAGGCCGCATGTAAAATTTAAAACGACATTTCTAATTTTAGTGACTTAATTTTTTCTTTACAGTACGATATGAACTATTTCGAAAATTCAAACGTTGATTTTACTCTCTGTATTTTAATGTATTATTAGTTTTATTTTATCTTATTCATATTATGCGTATAAAGTTCTGAGTTTCGCTGCTGGCCCCTGCAGTTTAGACGACCTGTCATGACCCTCATCCCAGTGGAGTAGTATAGTGGCTTCTCACATTGAACATCGGCATTCTCCCCCTCCTCCAGCTTCTGCTCAAGTCCTTTCCCAAGTCCATTCACTTTTCCAAATCATCTCCAACTCCTTCACACAAACGCTTGGTCTTTTATTATCCCTTTTACTAGAACAAAGAAATTATTCGTTTCAAACATTTCGATATATTAGGTAGTCCTGAAAACCCAGTAAATTCATTTTAATTATTTTTTAGTAATCACACTGCTTTGGAGGTTTAATAATGTTTCTATACGTAAGCATTAACACGGTGTGTGTGTGTGTGTGTGTGTGTGTGTGTGTGTGTGTGTGTGTGTGTGTGTGTGTGTGTGTGTGTGTGTGTGTGTGTGTGTGTGTGTGTGTGTGTGTGTGTGTAAACCATGATTATAATATAACCGTGCCATAAACATAATCCTTTTTTATGAATACAAATAATTGATCAAAGACATGATGCAAGTAAATTAGTGAAAAACAACAGTTACCCCAAAACTGTTCCAGGTATATTTTCCAGATTTTTCGTATGCTGTTTTATGACATAAAGTCGAGGATTTACATATTTTGAAGCTCGCCATATAAAACATTTGTCCAAAAATTTTGATGGTTGTTGTTTGCATTTTATATAAGTATTTTGTAATTGTTAGAAAAAATTTTCTAAGTTCTATTCATGCATAATGTTACTCCTTATCTTGATATTAAAGATTCCAGTAATAGCTCAATTAAAACAGTACACCATATAGTTAAATACGTTAAGTGTAAGTTAGTCGTTAATAGTGTTATAATAATATTCTGCCAACCCGACACTCAATTATAATGAGAGCCACAAAGATTGCGTTCTCTAATAAGGTTGTAGAAAGATTTCGTTCCCAGATTATCCGCTAAATTGTAAGCTAGCATTTTCGTGCGCCTTGAATGCGAGAGTGCCGAAGTCTAACAAATAAATTTATTCACATATAATTATTAACATATAATGGGTACTTCATATGTTAAAATGCAAATTGGGGTCTGAAAAAGTATCACAATTGTTGTGTAACTTCTTAAATATGTATTTATTCATATTTAGGTTTCAATTCCTAGGTGAAGAAGTAAGGGAAAGAGTAAAAGAGGTATGATAAGTTGTGAATGTCGAGTTTAGCTCCAGTTCAACTTCCTTTTAGTGCAACGTCTGAAACCTACGTTGAATTACAAAAGAACAATTCCTTTTCTAACTGAAATTCATATGAAATGTGCCATGTAATATTTGTTAAGTGCCATATTTACCCAGGAGATTGGGTAGATCGGCATAGGGCAAAAATGCAAAATAACTAACATTTTTAAAGCAGGGTAAGAGAGGTTACAATAAATATCATGAATACATTTTGAAAAGTATTAAAGCTTAGATCTTTTACAATGATTATTAGTGCTTGACTTATAGTTTTAGTGTTCTACTATATTTTCCATATAAAAGTAAAATCAGTAAAATGAACGATTCCTTATATATTGCGTCGGGACAAAACCAGAGTTAAAATAATAATACAAATCAAAAAGTTTCCATAAAGGATCCTGTATGATGTGGCGTGACACCTCATAGGAAAGAAGTTATTTACTTTACTAAATTAACTTCATTTAAACTAACCAGATGTCCCGCACTAATAAATTTCAATAACAATTTATACCACGAAATTTTAATTGCAGGCGTCATGTAAAATGTTAAACAATTGATCTGACGATCTCTCGACAATGATTGTGTATTAACATAAAGGTTATGCTTCTGCAATCCGCTCTGCACCACCCGTATATCCAGCCAGAACCAGCAAAGATAAGTTATCTTGTACATGATAAACTCACACGGCATAAACCACAGTTGTTATTCGGCCACTTTTGTTTATCGCCCAGTTTTGGCCGCCAGTTCGGCTCGCGTGTCCCGCTCTCGTTTGTCAAAACCGGAACAATGGCTGTTCTTTAATCCAACTTTTCCAGACTTCCTTTTCAGCTCGCTTATGTACGACTTACAGTGTTGTAAATCGTGCTGCTTTGTGTTGGCGTGATTCTTTTTGGTATCTGATGATTAACGTTCTCAGATGATCTTGTGCATGATTAAAACAATAAACAAAGTAAACTTTAGCGTTGTTGCGTGAAAATTTACACCTTTTAGTTATCTTTCTCTCCGGTTATTTATATTACCTAATATACGTTCTAAACATGTGCATTGTTTTAAAATGATTTTTAACTTAGTGCGTTTCTATTGTGTGCCACACATATATTTTATTAAAAACAATTACACATATTACCAGGCCTGCGTTTCTTATTGGTGTATTTTGGTCTTGTTCATTGGAGTAATTGTGTTATGAACCATTTAAAATGCTCACAACCAATGGAATCATCAGTTTTATAGTATATTGTCAATGTACAATTAGTTACTTTATGACTCGATATCAGCGTTGTATTCTATTTTGTTACCATTAAATCATTGACCTATGTGATTTACCTCGTACATGAGTATACCATTTATACTTTATTCTTTATATCGTAGGAACAAACTTTAACAATTAAACTGCTTTTATATACAAGATGATTCAGAGCAAATCAATACATTCATCTATAACAATAGCAAATAGCGCGCATAACTGGTTTCATATAATAAATTAATAAAACCTAAATAACAACCCATTTTTACACTGTCGGTTCAACTTACTGAAACAGTTTTATTAATTAAATTTGATTGAATAGTGATTATTAAAGTATTTATATATTTATACGCGTAAGTTTACAAACCTAAAAGGAGGTCATTGTAAACATTAAAATCGAAATAGGATATACATGTACTCCCAAGCTCCAAAATCACTTTTGGAAACTGTAACAGCTTTAATGATGAGTCCTAAGTTTACAGTCACCTTGCATAAATGACAGCTACACTAAGGTTGTGGGACTCCTTGAGGGGCAGCATTTTGTGAACCTTGAAGCACGTTAGCATTCCGTACACTGGCATCATGGGCAACATTCGAGCAGTATCACGAAAAGGATTCATGGATTTATCCTTTATTCTTTTCCGAGATTTTCTGTAACGTTAATACTAGCAGTAGAAAACTGATAGAATTATTGCTTGCTTGAGTTGAAACTTCGCCGTCTTCGGTAGTAGATAACTAAACCCGTATAGACTCCTCAGCTTTCCAAAGCCACTTTCCAGCACCACACCAAGATTTTTATTGTGTGACATACGGACAAGCTCTTGCCATCCGACACTCACTCCGTTATCGCTGAGGGTCTGTATCTGGTTGTGCGGCGCAATGTGTATAATATGACTTGCCTATGTTAAGTTTCAGGCCATTTGCAGGGGACCATGCCAGAATGTTCTTCAGGTCGGAGTTCGCCTGACACATGGCTGACCACATAGAGGCAGGATCATAAGACAAGTGCAGCTGCTAGCCATCAGCATACAGATGGGTTGTAAAGTAGTAACCTAGACAGCTTGGTAAATGTACTACGAACAAGTTGATCAAATTCGGCCCTAGGAAGTTGCCATTCTGCTTAACAAGCGGACTTGACATTTCACCCTAGAATTCGGTACCTGCAGCCTCTCTCCTTAATATGATGTATCCAATTTAGTTAACTTTTCCTCAAAACAATAATAGCACATCTTAGCCAGTAGCATGTTATAATTGAAGGCTTTAGAGTATTCTAATACCACACTGAATTGTATTTGCCCTTATCTCTGGCATAGATATAATATGTTTGTGAGAATTTATAATTATTTCCAAAGTGGGGTAGCAATCTTGGCAACATTTTTTGTGATTAATTTATTTTATAATCTAGCCTATCACTTATTACTGTAATATTTTGGACATTAATATTAGTAAGGAGATTCATCTTAACCGTTATACGATGTTGGGTGAAGACACATTTTCCAGTCTGTAAGGGAATAGCCTACACCTGTATTGAGGCACGAATAGCAAGATAAGTGATTGCTATATTTGTATAATGACTGATACCATTTATAATTTCTATAAATAGCATCTCTGCCAACTGAATTGTATTGTATTCATTGCTTCTTTCACTTCTTCCACTTATAAATTTGTGAGATGTTAGCCATGTCCTGTTAATTTTTAACGCTCTTGAAATATCTAAAATATCTTTATTAGTTTTAGAACCATATTATTAGAGAAATTTATAATTTTATCTAGAATATTAGAAAAAATACTATGGATCTTATCAGATTTAAATCCAAAAGAGGTTTACAATTGCCTTCATTACTACACTTTTTGACATAATATAAACGAAAGGTTATTTAAAATTAATGACATATCAGTAAAATTCAATTGTTTACTATCATATAAAATTGTTTAGTTGGTTAACTATTCTCTCGTAATATTCCCAACTATCGTTACATCTCGATCTTTACTAGTTATCTATCTATCTAGTATTAATGTTATGTAATAATTTCTCCAGGAGACCTTACTTGTTGGCTATTTTGGTTTAATATTGATGCATGTTCTTGATGAAGCATTTTAATTGTATATTCTGTTTTGTTCCCGAATTTTTGTCGAGTTAAAATGTTCATTGCCTTATCTAGTACATCAAAGTCAGTTTATTATTTAAATAACAGTTTAGTTTAAAATTGAAAACACTGGTCGGGTAATGAAACACACAATGCATACTGGTACCATCAATATTTGGGATGTTGTAAAACTTAATAGTAAATCTCAAGCAGAGAGTTAGTGTTAGCCACAAAATCGTTGTACTTCAAATTCCAATCTTGAGGCTTACACATTATGTTACCTCTGTAGGCTCCTAATATTTAATTTTGTACTATACTTTTGTTACAAATATATTAGTAGATATACGATTACGATGCTAGATGATTATTTTCACCTTTACATATAGAGGCTCTATTACATTCTGATATTATCAAGATAGGATTTCTGGTGAATCCGAGCTTTCCAATCCTACCATGTTTGCGATATAGTTGAGCACTAGCAGTGTGATATATTCCTGAAAGGGCGTTGATCCATGGCAAGGCATAGATGGCTGATGTGTTTCTTTAAAATGATTACATGCATTATGGTGTTTAAATTAGATTTAATTAAGATCAAGTAGGTCAATAAAATCACTCAAATGTTATGAAAGGGAAAAGGGTATGTTTGTACTGTAATATCTCATAAAATATTCATTTATCCTAAAATTAAAATTTTAATTATATATATTTGAGCATTTTAAGGGATTGCTGATTGCCACATAGTATAGGCGACCCATGAGGAGGTGCAGAATGAGGCTTAAAGGATCTCCTTAAAAATAGTTTCCTAATTTAAAAAGAACTCAGTTATCTCGTTTATAATGAACATTAAAATCGTGATTTAAATTTTTTTTGCGTAAAGCAATTACAGCTATATAACGTAAGAGAATGTAAAAGATAAATAATGTGTCATTTCACCAGGCGAAGTTAGGGCCAAGAAGGCCCTAACTTAATAATTATGCCTAGCTTATTTTGAAATTCTTTTCAGTATTTTCGTACTTATGATTGGTTATTTATTTTTATTAGCAATGTGCAGGAGTTAACACTTTAATTATACTCTGGCGGTACTGATCTCGCGGATTTAATTCCTACATTGCTCATGAATTTATTGCCTGTGAACCTCGGTCAATTGAAATCGTGCGATTTTGGTTCTTATCTGGAAGTATAAGCAAGCTAGTTATTATTTGTTAACTGTGACGTAACAACTCAGTAACACAACCTTTATTTCATTTTAAAATTATTGAATAGATATGTTGTGACATAATTTATACTACACTTTATCCTGTGAACTGTGGTTTATTTTGCTTTTCTATTTTTGATACGTGCAATATTATTGATAAAATTTCAATAAAGTTGATTTATTATTTTAAATTACAGGCTATCGAGCCCATTATAGAATCTTAGAACAATACAGTAATTTCTATGTTATTATTTAATTTTTTCTTTTAATGATACTTAGTTCACAATCATCTGAATCCTAAGATTTAACAGGGGAATGATTTTGATCCGATAAATAGACTAGGTTATATGAGGATTATGGTAAATATTTGTTTTAAATGTGTACATCCTTAAAAGTCATTCACCACCTGATTTCTATTCAGTGAAATCAATTAAACGACATTACTTCTTAAAACCATAACAATTTTAACGGGTGAGTTTTACAATATGGATAAAGTTAAGGCCGATCTATGCAGCCTTAGATGAATGAATTAGTATAATATTTTATTTTGGACTAAAATTATGATGTACATAATGTTTTAATTATTTTTTATAAGTTTTCTAATGATTACTGTAAGTTTTATTTACTACTCTTATGAGTACAAATTAATCACAAAATGTATTTCTTGAGAATGGTTGGACCAATTTGGCTAATCCCTTCTGTAAAATATCCATGGAAATTATAAGAAGGTTAATATAAAGGGAAATATTAGAAAATGTAACTGGAATATATTGGAATTCAGAAAAAAGTGTTAGTGTTTATGTTTCATAACTCCAATGTAACTGACACTAAACAGCTTTTGACACTTTCAACTAAAGTTCAACAAATTGGCCGAAACATCTTTTTACATTAAAATTTTATAAAAAGTATTAAGTATACAGTGTAATCTATACTGTAAAGCAGATATCAAGTATAAATTTGATATCTAAATTTTGCGCAAGATGAATTTAAAACATCTAATGCAACGTAGGCTATATAGAATTTAAACACTGTTGTAAACCTAACGTAAATGAACAAAGCTGTGAATGTTTTCACATTAAGTGCTCCAAGCTGGTGGACGTCCTTGACATTGTGGCATTTTAACAGAGAAATTAATTTTAACAGGCATTTTAACATACCTCAAAGATCTATTCTTCCTCAGACTACAGTTCGGAAAAACAAGACTTCGTCACGCTAAACCTTATAAACGATTATCTTTGAATGTTGCATGAACTCCCCCCCCCCTTTTACCAGAAGTAGATAAGAAGTAAGTAGGATTCCTCTAGGCCGTAAGAGGCTTCTCAGTCCAATGTAGTTGTGTATATTTTCTTCATCAGGTCAACAAGGCAAACTCAACTATAGCACTGGAAATATTTTAGACCGAAAGAAGATTACAAAAGCCAGAAGTAGATTTCCGTGAGCCACATAGGTATATAGCTGTTTTTTTGATCGGGGCAATAAGGCAAACTAATCTGTGGTACCGTAAGTGAAATTAAACGGCTGAAAGTAGGAACTTTATAACAGAAGCAGATTTCTCAGTCCTACGTATGTATGTATTTTTCTTTTTGGAACCAAAAGGAATACTCTACTATGGTATTGGGAATATCTTAGGCCAAAAACTATATGGGAAGGGATGGAGTTAAAGTCTTTCTGGCCGATAACTGTTGATTTGTATTTTCTTGATCGGGATAACAAGGTAGACTCATCTGTGACTGGAAATATAGTTTATTAAGTACATTAAATGCTCCTAAACATGATATAAGAGTCAGATTAAACTCTGATATTCTTAACCAGGAGCATTTAAACAGTATCTACCTAATGTATGCCTACTTAAGTTCGAAAAAGTTTATAGGACTCTATCATAAGTGCTTTTACTAATAAATGTAAGAACTTCAAGTTTTTTAAAGGTGTACGAAGCCGAGTGTAACAGCTATTTTATGAGTCAAATATAATCTTTGATATATACATATATTTCAGTACAATCAGAACATAATATTGTCTATAAGGAAAACATAGAGATTCCAAATTGGCTACTTTGTATGAGCTGTTTTCTAACTACTAAACTGTTAGAATAATTTACGTTAATAAGATTTACATTTCCGTTTTACTATGTTTATTTTATTACGAGAAAGACAGAGGGAGGGATTTTAATGTCCGTTTTATTCGGCAACAGTAAGCCACGTGTAAGAGAATATTAAAGGTGTGATTTTCCTACACCCACCAAGCCTACCAAAGCTTCAGTCCGCAAAGGATGCTGAATATCTGAATAGCTAGTCTGGGTATTGTTATCGAACACTCCTTTCAACAAAAACAAGATATACCCAGTAACTTATCAAGCGGACAATTACGGGCACCATATAAAGTGGGCAGTACAAATAAATTTACCAGACACACAATAACCGTAGACTTTTATGGACGATAATAGAGACATAACTCCACCTCTGCGGTCTGGAAGGGTAAACCGCCGGAATGAATGGAAACTACGGCGATAAACGGGGCGAGATACGCGGTCAAATTGGTCATAGTCACCGTAAACGGCGTGGTGGCCATAAACCGACCTGATGACGGTCAGCAGGTGTTCTACGAAAGGTCGGTCGATTTATCCGGCCCGGTCTGTCATGTAGACGTCGCTATACGGCTGGCTCGGCTACAGCCCACTGAGTTATGGACGAGTCAGCTCGTTCGTTTCTGGACTGGTACTCGAGTTGTTCTGAATAATTATCGACCTATGGAGTTTATATCTCGACACTGAAAACGTATCGTGTTGCTATCCCTGTATCGATCCAGCTTAGCTCGTTTCGTTTTACGCATACCTGAAGGCATACAATGTTATACTGTGTACAGTAAGCCTCTGTGATGTCTTGTTGCGAATAAATGTTTTAAATTTTGATTTTCGGTATTGTTAAAATACGTATCATATTTGACTATAAACAAGCAAAAGCAAAAGGTATTCAATTCGTTACAGATCACTAGAAAACTACGAAATATTTAATTTTAGTGTGTTGAAAAGGATTAATTTAACCTGATAAACAAAACACGTCGTGAATAACTAAGGATAGCAAAGGCCTTCTCAGAATAGCTTAGAACTTCAGCAGTAGGAACTAGAACTTGCAGTTAAGCAATGTTTATATTTAACAAAGAAGAGAGCTGATACATTTCGTTAGTAAGGTATAGTAAATTTAAGTATAGTAAGTAAGGATTGGTTAAAAATTATATAAGTATGTCATGAACATTTTAATAAATTAAGTTTAAAGAACTAAAATTAGGTTAGGGTAGGGGCTGCCTCCTGTCTATATCCCATTAAGAGGGATAGAGGGCACTATGTCTTAGTCGTTATCTTCTCTACTAATTTATTATTATTAAATTATTAATGGCAATGCATCTATTTATTTCATATTTATTCATTCTAATATGTACCCCTTTAGTATAAAATGGTCCTTATAATCTCTTACAAATTAATGATTTTATAAATTATGGTGCGAAATATTGAATAAAGAATTTCATAAACGTTTTTACCTTTAAATAAAATTAAATAGTAATGAGAAATAATTTTTTGGTTTTACACTAAAATTCTTGATTGAATACAATAAATTTATGAGGAAATAAATATTAACTTCTAAATTACATTAAAAGTATAAGCACTTATTGCAGTGTTGTATTTTTCTTTAAATGTGGCAGCTTGAAATGTGAAGGAAGAATTATGATATTAAAAATGTTATTTACGCTACCAATCATCGTTATTTTATTTGGTTATTTTGATATATCGCAATAATAAGTTACTAATAAATATTGTAAGCGAACTGTTTAACTTACGAAACTAGTTTATACTTACCGAATGATCTTTAATAAGCTAATAAGTGAATCATCATGAGATGTGTAGGACATATGTTACGGAAGATCCCCCTAGGTATACTCGTATTACTATGTCGGAAGTAGGCCTATTTGCCGATTTCATTTGTATAAAACATCAGTTACTTTACTTTAAGAATATATTAATATAATTTTATATTATTTATCAAATATATTTACTACAGTATTATATTATTATAGTATCTACATTAGTTTATGAGCTGATAAATTTTAAAATTTTGTTTCTACACACTTAATTTAATTATGATTCATTTAATATTATTTTCGTTGATAAATAGAGATTTTTTTTACTTTTCGAAGACTAGGTTTGTAATCGTTGTATTACAATTAACAAAAAGAAGACCTTTTTATATTTTTATGTACCACCTTTTTATATTTTTACATTGTAGTTGAAAAATTATCTGCGACAAGAACCTAATATATTAGTAAATTTGGATACTGAAATTAAATTAGCTTTAATTCAGCATTTCTATTTACGTTTATGATGCACACTTAAAGAACAATGGCTGGACTAAACAATTTCTTTGTACACCCTCCAAGTTGACAAGCAGGGTCACACTTAGTTCTACAAGCTATAAATTTAAAATTACTCCCGATAAGTAATAGAAGGACTTGTTCTAGTAATTAATTATATGGCACAACAGATAATAATCGGTGCACCTTAATTGCGGCGGGTGCATTGTAAGTACAGCCATTAGACAGAATAATAAGCTCATTATAGCTTAACGAAGTACACCGATATAATGTCGAGTTCGATTATGCACGCAATATTTGTGAAAAGTAAATATACTACTGTATGTAGGTTTTTAGAATAATTTAGTGATTTCTATACACTTATGAAGAAAAGGTGCCAAGTATTTATGAGCTTTATAAAAATATGAACTAAATATTTTCAAACTACCAATTTTTAGTAACACATCAAAATTTAGTATTGTACTTGTGCGATGTAAAACTATGCATAGGCTACGGCATAACTAGAATTTTGTAAGGCACTAATTCGAAAAAAATATTTGGTATAATCTGTTGGTATATATTCAAATAGTAATTATTATGTCTTTTGCTGGTAATGAAATATATATATATATATATATATATATATATATATATATATATATATATATAGTATTCATTACCAGGAAAACACATAATTATATATAAAGGTATGTATGTCATAGTACGTTTTAGAAATTCAAGCAGCTATAAGCAATAAACTCAATTTTTTACTAAATCGGTCTTTAAGTAAGATTTTCTAACCTCCATAAAACAAGATCGAAAGAACTAATGATAATATATTAGAATGAAAAATAATTGAACATTTTTAGCAGATTATTGATACTATCGTGGTAATCATATATGAGTTGAAACAGTTATGAAATTTTATAAAATCGGCCATTAATGAAAATTCAGTTTTAATTTTCAGCACACAAAAGGAAAGATATTTGCTGTTAATTGTATCACATTGTTAGAAATATAAAATTAAAACTTTAGCATTCGTCCTGGACTAATAATATTGTAAAAATCGTGCAGTTAGAGGGTTCGCCCAAGCGATTGTATCGGCCGGACACATTGGCGTATTTTAATCTACAAGCATTTTTTTAATGGATAAGCACTAAAAACCTGTATCTTTGTCCAAAATAATACTGGTATACGAATCTTTGCTTCACGAAAAAACACCTCCTCGTGACTTAATGTATACATTACCCTTATTAATATATAAATATGCCCGTATAATATTTATAGCTGTCCAATCCGTAATCGTAGCGTACGTTATCTTCTACTATCTCGTATAGCCTACATGTAAATACATACTAAATGTTTTTTTACAATGATAATTTGTTAATTTTATTCTGGTTTTATTAAAGAAGATTGATTATATGTTTTATTAGGATTTTGTAGTGTCCTTTTTTTGTACAATACATTATACAATATGCCTCACGAACTATGTTTCACTTTGTTAAATTACTAAACAAACGTCCTAACTTAATATTTATATTGATGGACAGATGAACCTAACCTGATATTTATATTGATGTTTAGATATGAAAGAATCTGAATAATTATAGCTCACCAAATGAGAAATATAAAAGTTTGGGTTATGATACCTCAAGAAAGAATTCCTACCACAGTTTGTTGTAGACATATTTAACGGGTCAATTTAGAATGTTTATGGAAAGATGAGCCACGTATCAATCCAGCTAATAAATATTTTTGCCATATTAATTTGTCCATGACTTTGAACTCACTATACGATCAGCGTCTTTTTACAAATGCAATATATATATATATATATTTATATGGTTTTAGATAAAAAAGTTTATAAGTAAGTTTAAAGTACCATTTACGGAATTTTTAGGCCAGCTCATATAAAGTTCACGTAAAGTTCTAACTTCAATTCACTGTAGTGTAGACATCTTAAAGAAATCACATTTATCTTCTTTGCCAAATTTTCAATTTTAGTATGACGAAAGTAAATAATGCACCTCTTGTAAAATTACATGCAATGAAATAAATAATTGTGTGCAATTTTGTTACCTGAATTGAAAAAAATGGCTGTTGATAAGGATATGGATCTTTACAAGTATATAGTGGAAATTTGGGGAATAATTTGATATGTTATGAATTTTTGATACATATAAAACAAGCCATTGTCTTCTTCATTTATCATTTAGTAAACAAAATTACAAAAAACATTACAAAAAAAAAATAATGTGCTTATATATTTATTCCTGGCAGCGTGACCTGAAAAAGCCCCTATTAATGCTTTAACTCCTACATTACCTCGTGGAATTATTAAAATATATTTCTTTATACAGTGAAGATATCTTAGGGGCACTGACTAAAACATTAGGCCAACTATGTAACGATTTCACAACCAGTTTATTAGTGATTAAGAGTATTCCAACGACTTTTTGAAATAATTAATACATTTTCAGATATATTTCTTTTTTAAAGAACAAGTATTTAATGATATTTTGATTTATTAATATCTATTATAAATTTCTCTTATTATGTACTCACGCAGTTTATTCAGGCTCAGAATACAACTGAACTATACTATACTGAGTAAGACTACTAAGGCTAATACATTATAATGTTTTATTTAAAAATCAAATAATTTTTTTCCTTCAACTGCATTGCAACACAGTAAATATGATTAAAACATAATAATAGTTACTTAAAATCAGGAAGAAATATATATATATATATATATACATATATATATATACATATATATATATATATACATATATATATACATATATATATATATATATATATATATATATATATGTATATAATTACTAACAAAATCAATATTTGAAGAAATGCCTATAAGATAGGCATAGTCTTTGCAAGGGCATGAGTTGTATAGAATATTGAGAAAAAAATAAAACGACTATGTGAGAAAGAGTACTTTACTAAGCCACAAATAAAATTATAGTCTGTTACAAAGAATGGAATGTTACCAGTTAAATGTAAGACCAAATGTAATATGCCATTATATGTCCTTTGGCATTTATTGAGGTGGTATAACTTGCTAATATTGAGGATGGAAGAAGCGACTTAATATAACGAAACTTAAGTATAGTAAAAAGGATATGCCATATCCACCAAAGTAGTCGGTTCAGATTCGACCACTTAGGTGTTTACAGACACAACGAAATAAATTATGAAATGCTAAGTAAAATTAAATGATACAGTAAAAGAGAATGAATTAAGTTAGTGTATATTTTAATAGCCAAATAAAAATAAACGAATGTTGAACATATTTAATATCTCGGGCAATGTATTCGGTGACGACGCAATGGAGCAGTTAAAATTCAGTATTTGTTTGCATAAAATTAATATCGAGGACGTGAAAACAACTGTTATTGTCTGTAACAACGGAATAATCAACAATGAAACACGCTGATACATGTTATTAGCGGAACGAACAAACAAACAACGCGTTATATCGAAATGGTATTGGAATCAGCTGATCGTATGTAATGCCAGAGTCGTGCATTGTTGCCAGTTTGTGCACAATGTTGCCGCGCGTCTGTTACACCTGTGGTTAGCCTAATTACCTGATTATGGTCGCTATCTGTCGATTGGCTTTCGAGATAGTTTATTGTCAGTTTATTGAGAATGGAATCGATAGTAATTTATATGCTGAGGTGGAACGTGGGTCTCGTGCACCCAGAGTGTAATGTTGTTAGACATGAAACTGTTATTATGCGTATCATATAAACGCCCGGCAATTACCCTAGGTAAAATGCTATATTTGATCCCTTGATTTCCATCCACTTTACTTCTCGTTTCCTTGATTTATCGAACATTTTATGTTTAATTACATGTACATAATTGAGACTAAAAGGTGCTGTTTTTATTATTTTATATCAACATTTAAGTGTTGAAGTATTACCAAAAACTGTGGATGGCTTCGTTAAAATAATTAATATAATCTTGAAAAAGAGCCATATACTTCTAACTTTAAAAGATACCATTTTTAGCAAAATTATCTGAAAGTTTACATTCAGAACATGCTACATTAGAAATTGCACCACTGTCATTTTGGATTTGTATTTTTTTTATAATTTCAGAAGCATTCATGATACAATGAAATAATAAATACGAAAAAGTGTTCATAACACCAACAGAATTTATAAGCGTTAATAGTATTTTTTAAATATATTTTATCATTCCCGAAAAATCAGACTAAGTACAAAAATTTAATATTTAAACTTGATGTATAATTGAGTTGTACCTTCAGGGGATGGCGTTTATATTCTTAACTCAATAAAAGGACATATTTTTTACATATAAATAAAAAAAACACTGGAAAGAGAGAGAGAAATTTCTGTATACTTTATTCCTCATGAAAATCCCCTACACATTTCATATTTCTTTTGGCTTCAAGAAAGGCGCATTAACAAAAATCAAATGGAAAGGAGTTGTGACTAAACCTTTATTTTATTTTCATTCAAATACCAAGCATCGAAATCATATCAAAGGAGACATATTTCATTAACTTATACAAAATCAAACCAGATAGATATCAAGTTATGAACAATTTTGTTCTATGGTGAGTTAGCTTTCAAGATTTTGTTATGAAAGTCCCAAACCAAATTCTAAATATTAATACTTCGCGTCTTGTAAGCAAATATTGTGGCAGTCCCGAATACAATTGAAAGAATAACCGAATTTCGGAAATTTTCCATCGTTATACGTAACATGAATTTAACGCTCGAAACGTGTTGTTATACATTTTGTAACATATAACGACGGCAAATTTCCGAAATATTATTATCCATTAAAACCATCTATCGTCAATAACAATATTAAATAATTAGTAAAATTATAAAGCAATATAAACCTGTATTGAGGCTGAATTTAAGCTTGAAACCCTATAAAAATATTTTCAACTAAATCCTAAAGAAATACAAAAACAACCAAGAGTCACGTCACATTACTTAGGTGGAGGAGAATAGTGTTGTCAATCTTCAGAAAGGCTGTGTGCTGTGGTACTACGAATGGGATAGTCTATATCTATTCATTTGAAAGTAAAATGTGCTAGTTAGGGCTGAGGCAGATCAGTCCAGAACAGTTGTTGACACCAAACACTACCATTAGAAGATAAGTTATCAACTGCTTAAGTAATTTCCTCACTGCTGCCTGGTTTCTGGCCAGAAAAACCTAAACTTGGTACAGTAAAAGCCGATGTATCACTTATATCTGGACAACCGAATGGATGCACATGACTAACCGCAAATGTCGAGATATTATGGTAAAATGGTGGGTCGATACGTCTAGTTTACTGTGAGGGATATTTATGTGTGTGGCACTCGTAATTAAAACCTTTTGCAAGCCAAGATATGAGGGATTATCGACTACCATACCTACATTGATTGGAAGAGACTGGTACAGAACTAGCTAGGTGACTGTTCGTATTGTGCCCGTTATCCTTCCTCATGGGAGGTGGCTCTTGCACCCAAATGTATCTATTCTGAATATCCAGACATTTCGGAAGCAGCTCAAAGGTCATTTTAGGACTACGTCCAATGAAGGGTTTCCTCGTCTTTTTGTCCTAACTGATAAAAATTACCTAAAATTAAACTTAATGTTTTTTACAGCCTTTATAGTCATTTCTATTGTTTTGAATATATAAAATGCTAAAATCTTTATTATGGTGAAAAAAGTATTATTCGCAATTTGAATACAACATATAAAACTTTTAATAAGTGTTTTATCACTAATAATAATGCTACATTACTGTAAACAAAGCAATTTAATAGTTAGGATTTATTTTAAAGTTACTTGGCAGCTAAATTAACTAACCTGAATATATATAGAATCCTATTAAAAATATAAGAAAAAATGAATATCAAATAATGATCTCAAATAACTTATGGAAACTTTTAGACATGTGAAGTTATTCAGTTATTCTTTACTAGTTATTATTAACCAAAGAAAATAACTATCTTTCTGATATTATTGAAAATATAATACAGAAGGTTTGTGATAAACGTAAACTGAAATAGGGACGTCTTCAAAATTACACTAGAGTCTGTTGTTACTATATTAGTTTTTTTACATTCTACCGTATCAACTTCAAAAATTGCATCAATGATATGTAAAAAAAATATATATTAAAAAGTGTTTTCTACTATTGATCCTTAAAGCAGTAATTAAGGAATACAATTAGATACGATAGAATTCAGAGTTCTTACCTACGAATATGTAGATTATGTTTGCAGGATACACATAGTATACCAACGCGTATGGTGAAGGAAAAGTTGTGGAGTTACTAGTGGGATAATGAATACCCACATATACTTTTGTAAAAGTACCGTACTACTGTCTGCGCAAATAATTTACTAATCATAATTTTCAATTATTATGCAGTTATAGCTGTGGTGAGCATTGTAGTTACAGTTGCACCTCAAATTCTTTAAGCTTTGTAATTGATCTTATTTATTCACAAGCAGTTGTTTTTTATTTCTGAGTTGATTTATAGATCTTTGTGACTTTTCATTTTATAAATTCTTATTTTATATAATTTTTTCAATACGGGAAAGGTTTTTATGAATAATTCATTAAATAGCTCTTTGGGACTTTTACATCTTATAAGTTCTTATTTTAGATAACTATTGTTTCCATGCGGAAGGGATTTTAATGAATAATTCGTCAATAAATTATGAAAGGTAGAGACTTCGATAAAAATATCTCGGATATCAGGGTTATAATAAATCGGGATGAAAATTACACATACCGTTATAGTTTGTCACAATATAATTTGGTAAACCTAATTTAAAACATAAGAAAGATATCAATTAAATAATTTAAACTGGTGTTTTTTTTTGTGTACGGCAAATTTGTTAAGATCTTAATTTAAGTGTTAATAGGAAATTAATCTATATAACACTAATTAGCACTGAAATTCTGTTTATAGTATAGTTAGAAAGTGGTGTGTTGCTGCACAGTCGATGGCAACAAAAACTAGACATTTCCCACATATTTCCTAGTTACAACATTGTTACGTCGGAGTGACATGATAACTCTGTGCCGGATAAACCGTAATTTGATATACATTTTAAGTAGCAATTTAAAAAACGAAAAATTTATGAGATATTCCTGGCATTTAATATGTTCCTTTGATGCACAAAACTTTGATAGTATTACTAGATGCAAAAAAAATTGAGCTGGTAACGTAAAATAACAAAATATTAATTTTTAAAAACACGTTCTACAAAATTTAGTTTCACAGAGTTTACATTTTTACTCGCCTTCGACTTTATTTAGTAAACAGTGATAGCTTTGAAATTAAAAGTATATTGTATATTATACTATGTTTATATCTCAGGACGGATATTAATTAAACTAGAATTTGTAGTTATACATGGACATAAACTGTAGGCTATAATATATTACTCTACCATGGAACCGGTTTCTCAACGAAATTTATTTTTATATTAAAGTTACCAGGTACAATTTTGTTACAATAATTACAGTTTTTTTTGTTAAATACAACAGTGTATAATATTGTCAATTTATTTTCTCTTCGTTGTACTTTGTTGATTATAATATTCTTGAGTTTAATTCCGAGTGCATCAAATTTGATGATTTGCTCAGTGAGTGTCACTTAAAGATGAATCACATCTTTAATTGTTAACAAAACTGTCTCATAGGTCTTACATATACATTTAAAATTAAGAAATAGAAACGAAACATGAAATAGCAAGAAGCTATGCCGTATTACATTTGTCGTCACACCGATTGTCGGCCACTTTCGGTGTTTCGGCTTTATATCCTGTGACAGCGGGCCCAGTAGCTGCTACTACAAGGTAAAATATTCCCCCCTCGCCCCCTCCACGGCATGGGTTAGCTTGGAGAACCTCCCGCCGTCATATATTACAATAATTTATTCGATGAACGCGGGTAGAATACTTATTATTTAAAGTTGTTTTGAATGTACGTGTACAGTTTTAATGCCAAGAGAGACTTTTTAAGGGGACGCAAGAAATCAGTGTTTTTAAACCTGAAGAGGCATATCTTACATTTTTCTTACACAGCATGTTAACAAATTAATCTAACTGTTCTGGAAAATCAATTAAATTATATTTTATAACAGTTATATTTTGTGTTGGAATTATAAAAACAATTAAAGTAAGAAATTGAAAAAGTTTATAAGACTAAAATTAAGAAATTAGGCTGTATTGTTTTTATTGCGACTTAATAAACATATACTAACTCTTTAATGTCCCATATAGTTTTCTTGTCAGTGTTACAAGCCTATTTACAACGTTTTTATTAATTACCATGACTTAAAATCTTTTTATAAAGCAGAAACAAAGTATTCGGCTTCCGATTTAAACATTAAAATACTAAAAAGTTAAATATAATTTAAGAAAAGCTTCCATTGGACGTGATATTTTATAACATCTAAAAACTGGTTAAATATATTTGTTGGATTTAGTAAAAGTTTGAAGCATATTGTTTACTTTACTGTCTGTACTCATTCTCGTAACTTTATAGAACTGAAAGGTAATTACGAGCAATGATTGATTTTAAAGTAATTTATACGATGAAATCAGATTTAAGTCATTTTCATACAATGAAACCGATTACTGATATCTTGTATCACTGAGCGACGCCAAATTTAATAAAAATCCTATTTTCTTCACATTTTCTGCGTACACAAACAAATACTTTATTAAAAACTGATAATACCTTACTAATTATAAGTTATTTATAGTTAAAGATAAGTTATTTTTCATTATACAAATATATGTGGCCTAGTGGTGTTGAACATTTTCAAGGGAGAAGACCTCTCAAATCAGGTTATATTACAGTACATATATTGAAAATTCAGCCAATATATCTTCATTTAAGGTTTTAAACTAAAATTATCTCGTGTTAACATATTAATAAATGTTGCCAAGCCTAGGCAATGATAAATTATTGTAAATAAATAATTGGGTCATGAACGCTAAGGAGCAACTTGTCAGCCGAACATAACTAACTCAGTAATTTGTGAATTTACATTCATAGACAAGGCATCTTAGAGCTATGTCTCAGAAGTCTATTAACCTTGTAATTGAAGCTCATCTTTCATGTATCAGTGTCGTTTAAGCTCCCTCCACCCATTTGAGAGTGATGTCTCAGGAGGCCATTAACCTCGTGATTAAAACCCATCGTTCATGTACCAGTATCGTTTAAGCTCCCTCAACATTCATAAACAAGGTATCCATCTTAGAGGGATGTCTCAGGAGTCTATTAACCTCCTGATTGAAACCCATCTTTCATGTATGGGTATCGTTTAAGCACCCTCAAAGTTCATAAACGAGCTACTCATCTTAGAGCGATGTCTCAGGTGGCTATTAACCTCGTGGTTGAAGCACATCTTCCATATATCAGTATCGTTTAAGCTCCCTCGACAGTCATCAAAAAGCTAGCCGAAATGTTTCTCTAACTTGTTGAAATCTTTCAGCTGAAAATACACTGTAAGGACCTGGCAACAGAATGTCTATGTGATTACACTAGGATAATTGAAGACATCATCCTATATAAAATCAAATATTTCTGAACTCACGTCAAAAATCTTGAACACAGCTCTACTTGCCTGGTAGGCCTATCCTTGATTCAAGAGAGGTTCACGGTGCTGATAAAATCTGCAAGCTATTAGCGGAATACTTCTCCTCCGTCTTCAACGGCTATGTGACTAAAACTCCTACTTTTTACTTTGGCTGGAATATCACTATTTATAATTTCTCCTACTAGTTTTTAACGTGAGCTTAAAAACCTTGATCTAAATTAGGGAGCGGGACGTTCTTGCTGCCAACCTTGCAACCTTTTTTCTCACATGTTGACATTTGGCATTTTCCTCTCCTTTCTCAAGCAAGGATATGTAATCCCATTCTTCAAGGCTGCAGATCGTAGAAACATTAAGCACTATATACCTATCGTAGGTTAGTCAGTAATGGCCAAGGTATATGAGAGTATCGCCTTTTGTTACCTATATTTCCACCTTGAAAGTCAGAAAGTGTATTTTTCCTCAGCAGCACGGGTTCCTTTGCTATTGGTTTAAAGTTTCCCATCTACTTTGAGTTTCAAGATCAAATCATTTCAGTTTACATTGACTACTGTCAAGTAGGTTTTTATTAGATTATAGGTATTTACACTGAAACATTCCAAGACCTTTGACTAGGAGATGGCTACAGTGTCAACCTTGCTATATTGGTTAGACAACAAACTTAAGGAATATAACTTCAATTTTGAAGTGTAATAGTTACACAAGTTACCTTTCAGTATCTAATCAGATGTAACCACAAGGGACTCACTTGGGCCATCTACCGTTCAATTTATTTATGTACGATATTGGATGGGCTATCAACTTTGGGTTTCTGATATTTGCCGAATACATTACGGATTTAGAAAATGTTTTTGACTGCTCTCTGTTTAGCAAACCTTCAGAAATATCTTACTATCATTGCTAACTGGTATTATGAGAATTCCAAGTACCTGATGTACTCAAATGTGTTGCAATCTCTTACAAACGCGACTCTAACTGCATCCAAAATGACTATATCTTGAACGACCGTATTTTTTTTACGGGTGGATCGAGTTAAGGATCTTCGAATAGTTATGATACCCTCACACAGCCCTTTTTAAAACATCTTACATAACATTTCGAGAGAAAATAGCCTGATTGGATTCATATTCAGATGCACCAGCGACTTATGCTCTCCTCTAATTCTTGTTACTTTGTACAAGGCCCTAATACGTCCCATTTTTGAATATGTGCAGTTTTCTTGTCGACTTACCAGTTCAACCATATCGACTTTCTACAGCAAGCCCAGAACCGCTTTATCAGGATGTTGGGCCATCGACTTGGTTACAACTACCACAAAACCTCTGTTTGCTGTGAGGAGAGTAAGCATGATCTTGTTCCACTGCGTACAAGGATACAACGTATTGATCTGCTATTTCTGCTGGTGCAAGGCTCTATTGATTCTCCTGTGCTCCTTGATACCATCGCTCTCTCCATCCCGCGGAGAACTCGGTGCAGGACGGTCTTTCGTAGACGTTACCATACAACTGGCTACACCTATAACAGTTGTATTTCTCAACTGTTAAGACTTGGAGATTCTGCTGCCACTGAATTTGATTTTTTCAATGGATCCGACGCAAGTATGACAAAGAAGTTTTCCAAAATTGTTATATAAATTTGGTTATTACGTGCTGTTAAATAATTGGTAATATTGTTAAATTTTTATTTATTATGCTATTATTTGTTGTAGTTATTTATTAAATTATTCTGTACTCATTGCCGCTCTGAAGTGTTTTGTTACTTGTTGTTAAGTTTATTGTTATTGTTACTGTATTAATAGTTTTACATCATATTTATCATGTTTGCCTTTCATACTGTTACTACGTTGATTTTTCTTCTAACTATACATTGTTTCATTCTATTTATCATGCCACTTTGCTATTGCTATTTTAATGAAAAATTATTGTTTTAAAATACTATAATCCGTTGGGAAATAAAAATAAAATCTGCCTTACAATAACGTATTTAAACCTCATGATTAGAGACCGTCTTTGTTGTATCATTAACCTTTAAGCTCCCCCAACATCCTTTCAGACTAATGTATACATATATGAGTCCAAATATTAAAGTTTAGTGTTGATTCATTACGATACTCGTACTAAGTACATAATCATCAATAATTATTACTAGGATTGTCAGAGTACTGTTCGGTAGTAGTACAACCAGAGTTGGTAGGAAGTACATTTTATATAGAAATTAGACAGTGTGAGTAAGTGTGAAAGTACAGTGATAGACATTTTATTTTCTCCTTAACATGACTATTGAAGGAAAGGTTCGAATGGGTAAGCAACTCGTTAATCAGTTTTTTGCTTTTTTTAAAGGGGCAAATCCTATAGATTTATTTAATGGTTGTGGAATTCTCGTCTTAAAAACTATTTAAAGTCCATTATTTATAATTTAAACTCTACAAATAAAATTAAAACATTTAGATAATTCGGAATTTTAGGAAGATTCCAATATTTATATGGGGGACTTTATAGAATAGAATAGAATAGAAAACTCTCTTTATTGCAGGAATATACAAACTCAATTTCAAATGAAATCAAACAAATAACACATGATTAAAACAGTTAATAAATAAACAATAATTACTTACAACTAACAATAATTACTACTAAAATATATACTTTAAATATGTAAATTCCCGCAAAAGGTAGCCCTTACAGGCATAAAGCCCAATTATAAGGGAACCCTATGCTAAGGTTTACCTCCCCGGTAAAACTAAAATTAAATAAAATCCTTATATAAAATTGAATAAACAACAACTTTCATAATAAATCTAATATCTATGTAAAAGAGTCTGCCAAACTACAAATAATAGTGGTAAAATTAACACAAACTTATTACTTCTATCACAAAAAAATTGTATACATATATTATAATATAGTACTTAATTTTATAATAACAATTTACATAAATGTACCATTATACTGTATTGTATTTTAAATATACTAGAGCTACATAAAAAATAATACTATATTTATAAGGTTTTCGAAATAATATTAAAACATTTTCTCTTAAAATCTATTTTTTTAAAGATATATCTAAACTATTGGCAACATTGTTTAGCAAATTAAATGCGGTCAACATTGGTGAAGTGGATGCCCCACCGTTTAGCATAGCATACTCCACGTAGAGCAACCTACTTGTTCGGCCTCCTCGTGTCGGCACATGCCACGGCACACACGCCAGCAGCTCGGGGTCATCCACGGACCCAGACATGACACCCTTAAGAAACACAAGGCTTGCGACCTTTCTCCTTACATCCAAACGATGGAACTTAAACATCTCTAAGAGCTCTACATATCTGACTGTGTAAATAGGATAAATACGGAATCCAAATACCTTAAAATACAAAGTTCTTAAAAAACGTTTCTGAACTCTTTCAATCATTTCAATATATAAAGCTGAATGAGGAGACCAGACAATACTTGCAAACTCAAGTTTTGATCTAACTAATGACTTGTAAAGAGTTAGAAAAGTATGTGGATATTGAAACAAACTGCAAGTTTCGAGTTATAAATCCAAGTGTGCTGAGGGACCTACTGACCGTATTGACAATATGCTCATTAAACTGCAAATCTGATGTCATATTTGGTCACAATTGGTTTTTATACTTTTAACCAAGTCTTTATTGATAAAAATATATAAACTATTTGAAACTTTACAATACATGAATAAAAGTTAAATAATTATTCAAACATAATATAAAAAATCCTTAAACAAAAACAGACTGTAAATAAATTCGGGAAATAAAGATTAATGACACAATTGGTTTTCCATAACAATTGTATTCATCTTTATTTCAAAAGACTCTGAGAACACAATATATTTTTAAGGAAGCTTCACTTGTGGCGCTTAATTCTCAGTCCAGTCTATTTTACGTCCATCTTTCAATCTTGGATTTTGGATCTTAAGCAAACATTATGTGATTTACTTTAAATAAAATGTTACAATTTTCGTAATAACCGTCAGTTTGATTAAAAGTGTTCCGAATTTCATTCATAGTTTCATTGTTTAGCCATTCTAAGGCTTCTGCAGAAACAGAATTTTCCATCTTAACATATGCTTATATTTAATATTTATACTATTTAATAACTACTTACTTACAAAACAATTCTCCGAGGAGCTTAAAACTCAATACTATTAATAAAAAGTTTCTTAGTCTCCAAGTTGTTGTGGAAGGTTTTTATTCTTGTACATTTAATATTCAAAAATGTTGAGAGCCATTTCCAGATGTATGTTTGTTTTTTGTAACCTTATACAAACTGTATACATTCATTTCACCATACGTACATTTAATGTCCGCCCATGAGGTGCCTGTACCGATGCTATTCCCCCTTAAGAAAAAGTAAAAATAGTAACAATAATATTAAAACATTACATTTAGTTGTTACTATTATTAATACATTTTTTTAATACATAATTTTCCTACCCCTTATTCACAGCTGAATTGTCATAAACACCATAGAAATAAAATACTGGGCTTTTAAAAAATTTTTGTATTTGTGCATAACAATTCCTTTTAAGATATGTTTTCAAAAAAAGGTAAATAAATATTCTTTCAACTTATCAAGTCATTGTTTAAATTTAGTTTTGGCCATGTGGTTCGTAATGTCATAACATATACACATAATTACACATAGATCCATCTATTAGTAGGCAGGCTTTAGACTGAATATCTGGTTATGAGATTTGTCTTTTCTTTTTACAAACTTAAAAAAAACAAAACCAACACAAAACACAATAAGAAAAAATACAATTTAATAGGGTTGCATTCAATTTCATGCGAAACCTGATTTAACTTCTGTGTTTACATCCCTTAATCCTTTGCTTGAAATTCGTAATTGTCTATGGATGATCGAATGGCTAATACTATTCCCTACTCTTGCCGAACTTATATTTTTTTGTAAATGGAACAAAAAAGCTCACATCTCAAACTGATTTTCTATGTTTAGAACATCCGTAACTAAACATTATATATAGTTAATTTATAATTAAATAAATAAATAAATATATATATATATATATATATATATATATATATATACGTACATATATAAGCTTTGTACATTCTTAACATATAAATGTCAAAATATTGCTCTGTTATAAAACTTTTAAACGCATTTAATCATCTTTATTTACTCAGTTTTTAGTTCATATCCATTTTATCCATATCCATATCCATATCCAAGTTACCATTATTCCTTCTAATGTCTCTATCGGCCCATTAGTAACTATCGATATCTCTATCGACCAATATAAATTAACTAGCCACCTTGATGTGAGAATTCAGACCAGTTAAGATTGATTGACTATTGTAGTTAACCACCAATTTTGTAAGTATCAGAATTAATCAATTCTTGCTAAATCCGCTAATCCTATGGTTTGTTAAAATTATGAATAAGTGCATGACTGTTAATTTACATTTAATTACCTTTTATTTTAACGACGTGTATGCAACAAGGTAATTAGGTAACAAGGTGTTGTTCATTCTATAAGGTAATTTTTATAATTACTATTCAAATTAGGAAACGGAAAATGCTAAACTATTACTACTGCGAGAAATTAGATATTGCGTCAGACCAATATATGAAAAGTAAAAGTATTATCGAGTACACTTCGTGGTGTTTATCTACTACTCGTACACACTGCATAAATTTGACCTTCTACTAGAAGGTCACCTATGCGGCACTCGATATCCAACGAATTGGTTACATTATTTAACCATTTTTAATTTTTAACACTTTATTTATTTTATTTTGTTTCAGGTTATGTTTTTATAAGAGATCACAATGACAAAATAATTTCGGCAATTTACTGACAAAAATCAGAATTTGACCATATAAATGAGAGTTTTCATATATATTGCCTAACTTCCTAGGTCGAAAATCAATTCACGTTAACATTAAAAGCTATTTCTATTCTTAGTGTACCTGAGTGATTTGTTCGCGGAAAATCGTTTAAAATAATACGTAATGAAACAAGTCTTTTGACTTTTCCAATAGTAGAGCGCATGAGAATAGAATATTGAGTCCACCGAATTTGAAAGACGAATGCACTGTATACAAATTTACAACAGCGAATATCTCTTGATTTCTTGTGTAATCGATTAGGACAAGTATAGAAATGGGAGAAACAATGGTTAAGTATAACATAATTCAAATTAAAACACCAATTCAAAGATCGACTAATTATCACTGCACGTGATCTAGAGAAAAGCTTCTTAATTGCACTGTGATCTTTCTGAATACTTATTTATTATAATCAGATTATAACTGGGTAAATACATCAAGTCAGTCATACATGTTACAAAAGTCAAAATGAAGCCCTTTTAAGAAGATATGGGTAGTTATCAAATAAATTAGTTTCTTCTGACATATCATATTTCTCGTAGGGCATTTGTCTTTCTCATAACGTTAGCTAAAAATTACTTGACAAGAAAACTAAAAAAACAAGATAACTTTCATCATTACCTATAGACTCTTAATCGCTAACTATTTATCGAATATTGTATGCAAAAAGGAATACAAACTGAAATTAAGTCCTCATATTTCCAGTCAGGTTACATTTCATTTTACGATATTAAATTTACCATCTAACAATATTTACGGGTGAGATAACCTTTCAATTTAATCTTTAAGAATTCAAGTCACTCCTGGAATTGACAACGAAAAATATCATTACTTTTAACTACGTAAAAATGATGTTATGGAAACCAAGATTATATTAGTTTTATTCACAACGTAGGCTATCTAAATATCGAACACGTGACATCTGTGTGGCAGTTTAATTAGACGTAGCGGGTCACGTATTTGATCGGCTGTAGTCTGTTACTGGCAATAGTCGTACGTCGTTGACAACTCCACCTGCGTTTAACCTAATTACGTGATTATTGCCAATACCTGTCGTATGCAATTGGCTGCACAGTTTATAGTTCTGCAACCCCTAAACACCGGTTCAGTTAAGAAGAAATCTTACTTTTGTATAACCAGAGGCGCCGCAGTAAATCGAAACATTTGACGTAAAATATTGAATCAAAATATTATTTAGTATGTGGAGTAAATTACGTTGTTTTATTGTTGAAACAATGATATGCACATATAAGGTCTAGAGAATAGCTTCATAATTGAACTGTGTTCTTGCTGAATACTTATTTATTATAATCAGAATATAACTGGGTGAATACATCAAACCAGTTTCATTTTTAATGTATTGTATAAGTGTCTCAACAATAAGTTTTTATCCATTCAAAAACACATTTCTAGCTCATATGATTTTAAATCTTTATTTCCAACTTCGCTTCAATTTTGTATGGCTAGGGAATTATTTGTCTACCAAGGGATTAAATCCTAAATCTTTTAGCGTAATAGTATTGATAATGCCTTGGTGAACAAAAGAAATTGTGAAGTTTACCAAATATGCATTTTTAGATTAATATTTTATTATAGGATTCACAGGATGCCTTTACAGGATTCTGGCACACGAATTACGATTTATGCCAGAATAATCTAAAATTTACCATAAATTGAATAATTATTAACTATGTTGAAATAACTATTTTCTTAAAAATGTGATTAGTTTTAATGAAATGTCCTTGAAAAATACTGGAATACGAAAAGTTATACTTATATTTGTTACATTATACTTATATGTGTTATTCAACACTGAACTTCAAATGGACCAAATGTCTTTACTGTACTATCTATATCTCTTTCATGGTACAAGAGGAACGTGTTGACACTGTTTGTAATTAACAATACCGTTTCAAGGACGATCCCAACCTTAGGCGCCTCACTAAAACCACTAAATAGAATTCACCAGGGTTGCGCTATATCGAAGAATATATTTATTTTTGGATTTCAGAACAACTATCACTTGCCATAGGACCACACAGTTACGGTGTGTTGCAATAATACTTTTGGGTTTTGTTTGCTATGATCTAAATCACAATTACAAAATACGCTGGTTTTTTTCAAAACTGTCTCTTCGAAACTATATCATAGAGTGATAACTTTTTAAAATATTATCCGAGAAATTATATCGATAGTAATTTTTGCCATCGCCTATGTTATATAAAGTAAGCATTCTTAGTAGAAGAATGTTTTAATTTTCAAGCCAGTTCGCGTGCTCTGCCAAGGTCACTGATGAACTATGACATCATTCGATCACGACGGTGCCCGCTCAATCGGAACCATGAGAATCGTTTTGGTCCAGATTTATCCATTATAATTTAATTTCTTCTATTTTGATCTGTGTACCTTAACTATTGTACAATTAAATCTGAACCGACTGATTGAACCCCAACCAAGCTGTTAGTATGTTCCAAAATTAAAAATCATTATAATATATAACTGACTGCTGTTTCTCGTTTCACGGACTGCATTACTTAGTTTCTAAACAGTTTTTTTTCGATATTTCAATAAAAACGTTATTCATTGTACTGAATACTCTGGACTAAACGTGTGTAAAAATTTGATGATGATATAGGTAGCAAGTGTAACATAAGCTGAAAACTTAATATTTTTGTTAGAGATTGCAATTTTACTGTTATAGGTGTTTAATATAATAGTTTTAAACAATGATAAATATTGTATGGAGTTGATTACATGGGTAAAGTGATACTTTTACCCTCCATGATCCATAATAGAGTCTTTTATGTCATTAACAAAATCAGAAGTAAGAGTTCCATTGTATTTGTAAGCCATTGAGTTTATGGACTGAACAAAGAAACAAGTTTTAGTTTAAACGCAACTAAATCTGAATTTACATTCCATTACATCCTTAACATGACCTATGCTGTTCTTTTTATTTATTTTAAAATTATTTTTTGGCCTTTTTATCATGACTTAACTTGTACTTTCTGATTATAATCTTCGAAAAGAGGTAATACAATGTAAAAATCATTTAATTACTATTTTTAACTAGTCCAACTTCAAAGAATGAGAGTTTCCACACATTAAGATATATTTATTATATTTAGCATTAATTTTAACATAAAAAACTGAAAGCGTAATAATAACAAGCAACTCCATGATTGAAATAAAAAATATAATATGACAATCTTTTGATAATTAATGTTAGAAATAAAAGTTCTGCGTTTCTACTCAATAAAGCCGAAGTTTGCTTATGTTTTAATCATGCACAAGATCATCTGAGAACGTTAATCATCAGATACCAAAAAGAATCACGCCAACACAAAGCAGCACGATTTACAACACTGTAAGTCGTACATAAGCGAGCTGAAAAGGAAGTCTGGAAAAGTTGGATTAAAGAACAGCCATTGTTCCGGTTTTGACAAACGAGAGCGGGACACGCGAGCCGAACTGGCGGCCAAAACTGGGCGATAAACAAAAGTGGCCGAATAACAACTGTGGTTTATGCCGTGTGAGTTTATCATGTACAAGATAGCTTATCTTTGCTGGTTCTGGCTGGATATACGGGTGGTGCAGAGCGGATTGCAGAAGCATAACCTTTATGTTGCTCAGCTTATCGCATGTTTATACATCATCAAACAAAAAATTGTAAAATTTATAATATTCATTTATTTTATGATAAATATTGTTTGTGCATATAATTATAACATAACCGAAATAACAGTTTTCAGGGAAGTAAACTATGCCCTAATCTTTAATCTCTCCGAATTATCTCTATGCAATTGCTTGAAATTCAGAACTTGCAATATGTACATCAAACAAACCCTAAATAAATCAAATATTTCGTCCAAAAGTGAAAAACGATAAATAATGATAGTGTGTATTTGTCGTACTTAAAAATCATACAATATCTCTATTCAATTCGTTCCTATACATTACCTTACGTTATTCGTTTTAGGTAAAGTAGGGTGATTGAACAAGTGTTTGTTTGTGGTTTTTCTCCATATTATGGAGAATTATATATTTTACATCTAATCGTCATTGCACAGCACGCAGCTATGTTGGGATGGGTTGAGTTAATGTGAATGCTAAGTTTGGCTCCAGTTCACCTTCCTCTTACGTGCAGCATCTGAAATCTGATGAAACAATAGCTGGAGTTATCCAGCTCAATACTGCTATACACTGGGCCAATGGTTTACTTTATACTCCATGAAATCTAGGAATTTTGAAGTTGACACACTTACTTGATTAATTTGTTACGACAAGTGTACATGGGACAAAGCTACGAAAAACGTTTTTAACACTAGTCAGTTTTATACTTGTTTAAATTCCATATGCACCAACTGATCGACTGGTCATTGTCATCCGACTAGTATTTCTAGAATGAAGTGTCCCAAAGACCACGAACGTAACAATAGAAGAAATTTGATTTTATTTAGACTTGCATACCTATTATGTAACGAAATTACAAAGTTAATAAATGCTCTTTCAATACTACCTTCTACTGGTAAACTACTTATACAAAAGGTGTACACCGGCCTTTTAAAACTAAACTTTCTATTTATTATATTATTATCATAGCTATGTATTAGCCATAGTACGGAGAAACTTGCAGAAAATCCACGAAAGAAAATTTGGCTGCACTACCTTAATTTCTACATAATCTTGCGATAGGCGCTATCTCAGACACTGGTGCGTACTCAGTGGGGATTCCAACGAAGCATCAACGTACGTTACGCTAAACAATAACTATGATCCAGTTATTTCAAGCATCATATGAATAATTTATAGTAGAAGAATATCGAAACACTAGCTTCGATTAATGACGAAAATTTCAAAATCCTACTTGAGGTGCTCTATCTTGATCCTGTAGCTTTCAATGGCAAGCAAAAATGATTAGTTTTAAGATTAAAAGTAACTACCACCGTTTTATAAGATTCTGATGCGTGCAGTTCGTTCCAGCCTTCATATTAAACCCAAGAAATATATAATTGAACTTTTATAGAGAATTGACAGTTATAGAGAATTTTGTACGTCCTCTCCGGCAGTAAAAGGAGAAACCGTGTTATCCTACGGAGTCATAGCCATCAATGACGTTCAGGCAAATTCTATGGTTATACATGCAACATCATAATAAACATTCTTGTGTATGTATAAATGAAATTTCACGCAAATTTTGTCAAAATAGCTAGTTTTATAGTTGCCAGATCAATCACTCTTATTTTTATTCATTAACATAGGCTTAATAGCAGTGTTAAAATAGCAAAAGTTCTGGCGAGCTAAGGAGGCCACTGTAGCGCAAGAGTTCTCTGAAATTAAATCTTGTCAGCGAGTTTTAAGATTCACTTTCCAGTGTTTCTTCTTAACCTACGAATGAAAAACACATCTTGAAATATTTAATGGATGGATTCAGATTGCTTACAAATTTATTTTCTGCTTTTTATCGATGGCATCGTGGCTACACAAAAGGAAAATGTTAAAATATTCGAAAACGCTTATCCAAATCACTCCCATGGAGTGACATGCACATCATCGAACTCAGTATTGCTAATATATAAACGAAGTTTCTTGCACAAACTCAAGTTTATTGGTCTGTTCGTACTGCCAGATATCGTCCCGCCAAACGAAAGAAATTAAATTTGTCCAGGCCTAAGTGATAGCCGAAACACGGTGTGAAGTGCCTGTCTAGCCAGCCTGTGTGTTTAACGGGTGGTTGGTGACCGGTGAGTGACGAGAGCTCATAGCGGGAGAGCAAGGTGTGCAGTGGTGTGTGGTGTGTGCGCGCATGATTACCTGTGAACAGTTCATGAAACGCGGGCTGCACCGGAATGGGTCGCTGCTTGGTCATGTCCCCTGGCGTCAGTAACTCTTGCAGATAAATAAAACCAAAGGGCTGTGTTGTCTTTGGTGACCTCTTTCTGTTAACTACCCAGAATGTGGTTTGTTTAATGAAATATCACATAATCTCTCATTTTATCATCTATATTTGGACGGTTTTAACTATTCTTCCACAATTTGTGAAGGTCTAAAACGATGAGTCACATAAGTAGCAATGTCAAAACAGGATAAGTAGAAGTTACCAAATGTGCAATAATTAAAATATGTACAAAGTTTTAATTCACATCAGCCTGTAGGGTAATCGATCCAAGATGACTAAAGTCAATTAATAAAGCACGCCCAGGTTACCAGTAGGATAATGTGGGTTGATGCCCTCATAAAATCATCAATCTCTATAATTTTATTAATGGAATATTTTTGGTAAAAAATCAAATACTTATTATGATATACAAGTAAACACATATAATATAGCGCTTCTACGAGTACAGCTTTGTATCATGTTCTGCTCTCAACTTATTGCTTAGTCTTGCCAGGAAACTTAAATTATGTTCCCACATCTGTGTTTTGTGGATGAGGCACGAAATGTATCGTTCCCAGGTTTATATTCAGACAATATACCCAATTTCTGGTACCTATACATCTCCCATTCTTGACATATCATCACACTGTTCGTGTCAAAAGCAGAAACATAATTACTGCATAAGCAGAACAATGGTACTATAACATAAATCACCAGACCGTGACGATGCAAGGTTCTGTACGTGAGGGAACAAACAGGAATAAAACAGTATCGGCCAAGTGCGAATAAAACGCTATCAGCCCATGACTCAATCGGATTACTCAGGTGATAAGAAAACGTGACTCAGCCATCAATTATAGCACCAAGAGAATACTGGTATTTCATTCCTCTACGGCTGTATTACTGAGACCTGTTTCCTCAAGTTCAAACACCAAGTTTCTGGCGATAAATTTTTGACAGTGGATATCCTTTATTAAATTGCACTTTATGACGCAACGGAATCTATCAATGTTTTCTACGACAGTACAACTTTCAAACAATAAACAACAGATGGATAGGACGCTGTATATACACCAAGACGCACAAAAGATACTAATCACATTACTACATCATCTGAGGACCATACTACGAGTAATTTATTCCTTGTATTTATTTCATCCGTGCCTTATAAAAACGTACCTAAAAGTCAAATAATTGTGAATACTTATGATCCCGCCTTTCTTCTTTTTCTATTATAACGAGAATAGACCAGTGTTCTAATAAATGAATGTTTATGCGGAGGAAATTATTTTTTAGTGTAGCTAATGGTTTTTAATTTTTAATCAAAGTACTTTAAGATATATATTCTACAAATAAAAACAATATCCAGAGATTTATTTGTTATCGTTCCACTACGAGTATTAGGCATTTGAAGCGGGATGCCTTAAAATTTGGGCCAAATAAAAATGTGTCCATATAAAAAAAATGTTAAGGAAGAATGTAAAATATTGCTTGAGCTAATGAAGTGTTTTTTATTTTGAAATATATAAATAAAAAAATGTCTTCAATTATATTTCATCAATAAATGTAATTAATTGTTTGAAAACATTTAACTTCCACGAGCTATATATCATGTACATACTTTAAATATTACCAATCGTATCTCCACCTGTTTCTATTTTGGCCTTGTGAAAAAAATAGCCTACACTTCCTACTTTGACCGGCTTTAATTCATCGTAGAGATACTAAAATTGTTTTCTTCCAGTTTCGTCTTCAGAAAATCTGCCGTAAAGGTTTAAGATTTTAAATTGTATAAAATATCCCGACTAAATAACCTTAAGGGTTATGTTTTACGTATACCAAAATCCTTGCAAAAGACCACTTTTCAATAACTTCATTAGTGTAAACCTTCCCTTAACCCAAGACCACGACCTAGCAAAAGATACTTTTAATCAAGTACTTGTGTACAATACTCAATTTGTATTATAGTATCTTCAGCCCGATAAATATATTCTTGAATTGTAATTTAATCTATTACAGGTTATATCACAGATTCTAATAATATCCTATATTTTAAATTGAAAAGTTTCAATTTACACGTACAACGGAAATAAAATATTTGTATTCGCCCTCAAGTAAACTACATTATAATATTTTACTATAAAATCATGTTACAAAGGTGTAATTATAGGTGATAAGGTTTCGTATTTATGCTTTTATGTAGTAAAGGATCACACTTCAAAACGTTTGTTTCACGTCCCTGAGTCAATTAGAACAAAATTCTATGACTGTTTTAATTGTTTTACAAAGAAATGAACCCTATTTGCAGCTTTTCGTAATGATATAGTATAGACTACATGCTGTTTTAATTTATTTTTGTGATACTTAAAACTTATGTGTTTAATAACATTAATATTGGTATGTTCCATAAGTTGCTAAGATACTTAGCTTAGCATGGCCATTGCTGAAGACAACAATCCTGCATCGTATTCTGCCTTGATGATCTAAGAAAAATTCCAAAGGTTTACAAAAGACACTGTTACACAATTTTTCAGGTGCAGTGAAAAATCTTGTTTCTCTTATAAATGTCTGTAGCATTTAAAAAATTGAATATTACGTTTACACAACACCCTCACACATTTCTCTTTGCAATATTGAGATACTAAAGACGGCCTTATTGGTTCAAAACTCTTCGTCAGTTATGCTATACATACTTTAGTGATCATTTTTTACAGAAAATCATACGTACATTGCTTTGTCCTACCAAAATGTTGCAAACAGCTTTTATTTAGGCTGAAATTGTAAACAATTGCTTCTATAAATGATTACTACTTTATTAAAGTTGTTTTAAAACATTCTTGCATCTATTGTATTCGGAAGCTGCCAATTTCTAAAAATGACAAAGGCTAAAATGAAAACTATTTCATACTGATACAATATGTGCCTTTTATATTACTGTTTTGGTTCAGTCTTTTTATGCACTTTCAAACTACGATCAATAATTTATTTACTTCCATTACACTGCCTAATTTGTTTAGTTCAATATTTTATAGACCACATAAAGTATCAATCAATTCTAAGGCTAAAAAATGACTGACAAATAAGGTATGAGTACTTTACTTATGAACCTATAGGTATACTTTACGTATGTGTCAGTTTACGGGGTCAAGTATAATTTTTGATGTTACGTAAATTACTATAGGAAAGATCTGAAATGATGTTTGGGCTTACAGTGTCTATAAAAACTTTTGTAATTCGATTAAAATGCTAATATTATGTTCAATATTTTGAGAAATATTTTGAATCGTACTTTATAGAGTGTTAAATTAAAAGAACTTTCATTCCAGGTGTCAAAACTAATATAGTTATTGAAAATGTATAAATGAGTGGTTACCACTGCATAGAATTACACAGAATTATACAGTTTTAAATAATTTAAACGATTTCAAGTTGTAAACCATTATTTTTTATTATTTCAGAATGTTTTAATTAACTTGAGTAGTCAAAGCAAATTCTATCCCTGGATTTGTAATAGGATTTTGAATTAGACAAAGGTTTTGGAAAAGCTTTTGGAGCTTAAAACTGTAAATATATTTTGTGAAAATGTTTAATAATTATAATAAGTGCCAGAATTTAGTTTGAAGTACTAAGTAAATACTTTTTACAGATATGAAAATAGTTTTAGTTGTAGCAAAAATGACAAACGATCGTTAGCAGATATAGCACATAGAAAAATATGCTTGATATTTTTTTAATACATTATAAGACAGTATAACAAGATTGCTTTGAATTAAAGTTAAAATGACTTTGTTTATAGCTGCGATTATGCAAGTAATATTTCTGCTTTTTTCTATGTTTTATAATTTTTTAATATACGTTTAAGTTGCTTGCTGTGTATAATAACCATACAAACACATGCCGACCTCACAATATTCTCTAACTGTATTCAAGTTTATATAAAACGTATGAATTTAATCCTAATAGTAGGCTATTCTACATAATACTTCTAGTGAATTACAAAAGTGAATGGTAATACATTTTCTTATGCAGCACAGCAATGGATTAAGAGTGAATTTGGTACAGAATTCTCTTAATTTTGTTGTAGGCTGGAATCCGTCAAAAAACCATAGAAAACATTGAACATCATCTCAAACTGTTGGTTAGTCCTGGAAAAAACAAATACTTTTGATTTCTATTGACTGACATTGATTTAGGAACAGTAATAATATTTTTGTGTTCATTTGTACATTACATTTTGTTATACCATACGAATAAAAGTAATTACAAACCATGTAGTCACGACTAATCAACAAGAACACTAGGGGCCTAAGGGAGTCACTTTTTACAGTAACTAACCAACTGCAAAATGGAAATATGAATAATTTAAAGTAAACCACTTTGGATGAGCAACTATGTTTCAACAGAGCTGGGAATGGCGGAGGAGAATGCAGTTACTGCATAAAAATAAACACTATTTTAACATACGTAAATCTTACCAAATGTTCTCTTGTTTTCGTAGTTTTCACCACCTTTTGTAACACTTTTTATTTAAATTTATCATAATGGATTTTATTGAAAGATTATTTTAATGTAGTACCATTTTGTACCGTTCAGTATTACTATCCCTGTTTTGATTGATTATCAAATCAGGAATAATAATATTCAAAAAAGTTTAAATTATCAATATATACAATTGATACTCTATATCCACCTTTATTATGAAATGAACAATACACTAAACAAATACGTATGTTTTGTGTAGTGTATAAACATCTAATAATAATAATAAATTATAATAACAAGTCTTAATTAATTACGAAACTAATTCGTTCTTCACAACATTTTTGAACTGCTTAGGTTATTTTAAACTTTTATCGTGAGGTGTATAAATGTTTGCTGCTCTGAAATTTAAAATGATTCTTCCGGAGAGATCAGGATACGTAAGTTTGGAGTGTAGGCTGCCTTTTATAGAGATACCATGATGAAGAATAATGGGCACTATCTCAATATTATACTTAGCAAGTCTCAATTTACTACAAAGGCAACATTTTTAGTGCTTTGAGACAGGCTGCTGGAATTCAAATTAATTAGGATATGTATTAGTAAAGTTTAAATCTAACCTTTTAGAGACCCGAACTCTAAAATATAAACATATAGAATTTTTACAGCTCCCAAACACACATTTTGTGGTAGCCTGACAATTTATTGATTGTTTCGTTGAATAAATTAGCTTTAATAAATAGACAGTACATTTACTCACACAATATTTAGTAACAAATACAAGCTTCATTACTAGCCAAACAGGTTTAATATAAAATCATTACCTAAACCCGTCACAAAAAATAGTTCAAGAAATTCAATTAGTTTTTAACTGACTATTGAATACTTTAGAATATTCTTCTTTATCATATAAGCCGTTGAATATCTTAAAATGTCATATTATAATATACAATTCAAATTCAAATTTACAGATTAGTTATTTCAAAGCTTAAACACAGGTAGCATCAAATTGTGACAGGATATTCAATGTCATAGTATTGCATACGTAATCTAATAAGGGTACATCAAAGATATAGTTGTTAAGTGGGCCTGAAAGGATGAAATTAGGGCACGCCGTTTATGTGGGAAAATTAGCACTCACGCCAATTGGATGCGAACTGCATTTACGACGTGGGAACAGAGACACGGCCTGAGTCAGTCATGTTTCTATTGGTGGTCCAACCCAAAACTAGCATGTGACCAAAAAGATGCGAGAGACTTCTATGATGTGAGAAAAGAGACATGGCCTAGGTTAATCAAGAGTGTAGCGATAGTCAATCCCAAAGTAGGTCATCGCAAAGTAGATACGATAGACTTGGATGACGTGGGATGAGGGATGCCTTCTGGGTCAGTCAGTATCTAGTGATAGTACTACTCCAAAGTAGCTCGTGGTAAGTAGATGCGATAGACTTCTATGACGTGGATGAGGGACGCGGCTTGGTCATTCAAGTATCCAGTGATAGTCCAACCCAAAACTAGCGCGTGGCTAATTAGGTGCGATCGACTCCCATGACGGACCACCATTACGCCGCAGTCACTACGCGTGTAATTCGAACAAGTAATTACACCATTGTAACTACTCGGTCTATTTTACATGCCATTGACTCGGTCTGTTCATTAACGCGTTCGTACGCCCCGACCGTCTTCCCGCGCCGCACCACGCTGTGGCTCGCGACAGTCGACTGGAGTCGTTCATCTAACTTATCTGAGTAATTGTTAATGGAAACTATCCATCATCATTGATCGTGCTGGTACGTCATCCTGTCGTGACATTTTCCAATCATTCAATTCTTTGTCGAACTTGTCCCCTTAATGTAGTTGCTACGCACCCGTGTCATTGACTACGTCTGTCACATTTACAATGCAAAATCTATAGAATAATAACATAATAAATGTTAACAAATGTGCATGTGTTTAAATTATAATAAGTATACCATGAACATAAATATCCCATTATGATCCAAGTCTACTGGAATTTGCCGATTCTACACGAACATATTGTCTTTTTTTATAGTGACGAAACCCAAGATATGAATTAAAACATACAAAAAGACTGTAAATTCAAAAACCATGACGCCGAATGCATGGAAGTACATTTTGTCACAGTTTAACTCGCATGGCTATAACGTAAAACTCTGTTTAAATTTTTTTTTCAGAACATTTCACCGCTTTTCTTCCGTGTTGTCACCATGAAAAGAAATAATATCAGTTCTTGAAATGTCGGGTTTCAATTATTTATGTTCTATATCAATGATGGTAAGTTGTCTGATCATCCGTTGCCAGCATATATGTTTTAAACAAAGACATTGTTATTTACTACATATACGAGTATATACATGTATCCTATACAGCCTATGTATCCGTCATGTATGTATGTGTATGTATATTAATAATATTGTATTATCACTTTCAATTTTTTTTGCATTGTGGTGTATTGTTTATGCAATACCCATTTTGGAATATCTTCAGTAAAAAACCGATCTTGAGAATATGCCCGTTATCATGGTATTTTGTGTTTGTTTTACATATGTTTTTTCGTTTGTTTTAAACATAAATTTTCATTACATTATTCATAAATTACATAAATAATAACATTTTAAATATTTATTATTTATTTCTGCACATTAATAGCATTTTTCGCAATCTCTAGTTGAATAAATCCGTTCTATCAAAAATAAGTAACGTCTATTCCCAAAATGTTTATAGTTCTGAGATTAATTGTAGTGATATGTAAATGGCAGGTATACATGAAATAGCATTGTTAGTGAATGTACTTTTCTTACGCTAACCATATAAATTGTAGTTTTTATTATAGGCTTTTTGTTATTGCTAAATAAGAAAAAATGTATCATTGAAGCAACTTTATTTAACTAAATAGAATTAATTATTGAGAATTTCGCGTTTGTTTTTATGGAAGCATTGTTGTGGGTGATACACATGATTCGTGGTTGGTTCGAGAGAGATGACCATGCTCGGAGAGTAAACAAGTGGCCGCCCTCCGCCACAACCAGGCCGGGCCAGATGGTGAAAGTCGGGTGGGAGTCTGGTAGGCAGATGAAATATGGAGTCTCTAGAAATTGTAATGAAACGTAGCAGTCGTAGAAATACGAGGGCGTTATTTGTAGCCAGACAAAGATGGACGACACCGAGAAGTTATTACAACGTAGGCACTCCCTACTCGGGACAATTATGGACAAATTTGTGCCACTTTCCTGAGTCTTTAGAAAAACTAGACTCTATGCAGATGCGAGTTGAGTTGTGTATTTGTAAAACATTGTGATCTTAGGTCATTCTAAGTCGGTTTTCACAGTAACATTTATTTAGATGTCAATGTTACAATCAGTAGAAGTACCGGAATTGTAATTTTTATATATTTATTCTAAATTATAGTATGTAGTACTGATTGCTCAATTCATTTCACACCCTCTTGATATTTATTAGTTCTGAAGCACTTCACCTCTTATCTAAAGAAGTTATTTTTTACATTTATTAAAATATATGTTAATTCATATACTTATAAATCGTGTAAACACTTTATATATGAAACGTAGAGTTCAAAAGTATCAATTAAATATACGATCGTAGCAATGCTTAATTATAAAAAACTGAATTTTTATGGGAGGGGGTTTTCTTTTTAGCTCTATTTTGTACTTTTGTGGACCACACTGGTATTTTCAAAGGCAATTCCTAACACAATTAACCGATACAAGGCAGTATCGAATGGTCCGACCGATCGTATCGAAAATGTTCTGTTGTGTTGTTGTATTGAACATGATATTTTCATGTTTAATGTTTTTTAAGTACACATTTAAATATTATAGTAACAAGATAATATAGATTTGATAGTAAATGTGCTAGCATGTAAATATTTTTGGGAAATAAATTATGATTTGATTTGATTTTTTTTGATTTTTTTGCCTTTTGTTCTGAGAGGCATCCTTGGACGAAGAGGAAACTATGTATTAGGTTAAAGTTTCTAGGACTTTTCTAGAAATATTTGTTGCAGACAGACAGACAAGTTAACGAGTTTAAGAAGGGCCTGTCAGTTTCTTAGTAAATAGGTGAGTCAGAAAGAGGTGTAGAGTACAAATAAAAATTTCTGTGGCATTGTATAGATAATTATGCTGAATCTGCTAATTTGCTAATTTTCTAACCGCCCAATCAAGTATGCAAGTCTTGCCATCTTAAGAAATTCAATTTGGAACAAATATTTTTCATATAATTCTAAATAACATTCTCAAAAACAGTAAACTTTGGTGTTAAAAAGATTACAAAATTCAAAATTATAGATTTCCAAGTTTGCGGTTTGGTTGAAAATCGTGAGACCGGAACATTCCGTTGTTATAGAAATATAAACAAAAAGTACATATTTGTAAATAAGTTGAGTCTAAGTGTAGAAATAAACAAGTAACATTTTTAAATAACTCACGTTAGTGTAGTTCTATTGGTTAGTGCGTCGTAAACTTTCATACTCTGGTATCTGAACCTTTTAATCCAAGAAAAGTTCAGATGCCCTATTTCTAGAAACTGTTTGTAACTCGATCAATGTCTGACTCCTTAAATCATCGTAATTGGATGTCCAAAGTCCGTTAATTGAAACTAATATGCAAGAACAAACTTCCAAATAATATTGAAAGGCTATACCTGTCCATGAAAATGTATTAGTATCGTCGCATATTTAGAGAAGACTGCTTACTTGTTTTACAACTCTTATTTTAATACCAGTGTGCTATACCCTAACTGCACCATATTTATGCCATGTTGTATCCCTAAAGAAATTATCCTTCCCACTTACTAAAATGCATTTATTGTGAAAACACGGAAAGTTCACACAAGTTTTTAAAACAAATGTTTCTATTATAGGATTCACTTGAAGGAATATATTATATATTATTAATTTTTATAGTAAAGATTTCATATGTTGAGTTGAGCCGTACAAAATCTCATAACTAAAATATCTATACGAAAAACCACAAGAGAGTGCAGTTGAGGGAGGAGCCTATTTTGCCCGTGACTTTGGAGCGGCCAACGAGAACTGAGCGACGTTGCCAAACTTGTTCCCCGCTGTAACCACAAGCCACGCGAGTCCAGCGTTCTTAAAATACTTAACCGTTACGCTCGAAAGAAATGTTAGAGCTGTCTTGAAATTAATTAACTACGTATTACAAAATGTAATTTTACGGTCATTTCTAAAAAAAGTACATCTCTGTAGCTTATTTCCATGTTGAGTTAAATGGATTGAAATAAATTATTGTATTATATTACTCATATACGAAGATCGTGTGATTAAAATCTTTAGCCGAAATATAAATTAAAAAGAAAACATAAAAATACTGCAAAAAATGTTAATTTCCCGTATTTAACAGTTAGATAATGCCATTATCACTGATATATAATAAGGCATTACATGTTTGCATAGTATAATCATGTTATGTTAAATGGATTTTCAATTTGGTAAGAAAGTTAGCAAATACATCTGAAATATATATTCTTTTGCATAAATATACTTATTCAGTACATAACGGTGGGAATTGTTGCCGCAACGGTTTTTTTACGCACTTCGGTACTCATAAATTTATAACCATTAGAAAGCATTTTTCCTACCTGGCTATTAATAGTCTTGAATCTGTGTTATGTAAAATTGTTTTCACACGTGGGTGATTTAAATATTTAAACTGGCTATAGTTGAAAAATCATACAGCACAAGTTTTTTTTATAATATGAATGCACTTTCTTATAAAATTCTAAAGTAACGGTTTTTCTATAACATCCAATGAAATTTGAACACAGTACATAATAGATGATGTCAGACGAGTGAAAATGTGGAGGAAACGGGTGAAATACCTGTAAACAAAAGCCGCACCAGCCAGCAGTGGTGGTAATACCAGACGGATGAGTCATACTGTTTCCAAGAAACACCCCCTTCCTCCTTCCGTCTCTGACCGTCAGTCAGTGCCTATTGTCGCTTAATCACTGGCGGTTGAAAATACTGCATTCTCTTCAATTCCAGTACGCGTATATTATTTTGTGCTGAATTTTACTGTTGGTGAACGTTTTTCGTGTTTTTAAGTGTTGTTTATTGGTAGCTATTATAAGTGTACCGATTATTTTCTGTGTAAATTGTAATATACTTGTTATTGTGAATCCTTATTTGGACAAAATGGAGTGTGGTGATGTTTGTTCAAGTGCACAGCCATCTGGAAGTAAGAGCGGTAGTGAAAAAACCCTATGTAGTGGAGAACGACGTATTATTTACAACGTTTACAACTTTTTCAAAAAAACTGTCTTTGACAAATTTCCGTCATACAGTGTCCAATATAAGCAACATGTATATTAATTTTGTGTGTGTGTTTAGTAATCGTTTTAAAATCACTGAAAAGATTGTTGTATCGTAATGGAAATAAGCAAGTACTTTACTCTGACTAACTGACGGGACGATTTGTTTGTTTTAATCGATAGTTAGTTTGTAATAACATTAATAAACTATACAAGTAATTTAAATATAGCAAACTGTCAACGCATTTTAAATATTGTTTTTCAATTATAACTGATAAGTTTTAAATGTTCAGTATCAGTGTTAGTTGTGACAGCGCAGCGGTTTTTATCAGCCACAATGCGCCAGCCGTGCCGCGCGCGGCAGCGGCAGTTGTGTGGCAACGTCGCGCAGGCCAGTTCCATTCTATTGGTCGCCGCCAACTGCACTCTCTGGCGGTTCCTTGTATAAGTACACACTTTGCACACACATAACAAATAATTATTCTTAACACGTATTACTTGTTATCGGTGGAAAATATGAGTTTCATTGTTTAGAAAAATGTTATAGTCTACATGCAATAAGTAATTGGGAATTCAGTTTAAAATTTTAGATCTACTATAATTATAAATTTTACGGTGTTGACTTTCGGAACAAAAATTAATTAGTAGGGCTAATTCATGGAACATATGGAAATATATTTAAAGATACTGCTTCAAAAAGTTATGATGTAAATGAACGAAACAGCAGTGACCTGAATCAAACAAATTTAACTGGACCTCAAAAATGCGTTACACATTTTATAAAAATTGCAAGGTCAATTAAATTGGATAGCATGTAGAAAAACTATAATGCCCATGATGTATACATGAGTCAAAGCATGACTAACTTTGAAGTGGCCTTTGAATATGGAACATAGCAATTACTGTCGGGTTGGGAAAGTTTTTTATGCAATGAGTATCTTTTTTAATTATAAAATCCAGTAATTTGAAATTTTCAAAATAGTTTTTATAACTTTCACAAAACATGTTTGTTTAATACTTTTGTACGACGTGTTACTGTTGATTATTTGCGGAAGATCTCAGATTGCCTATACACATTGTTTGCAGCTAGATGGGCTGTATAGGAGGGTCGCATAGCATGTTCGGTGACGTGAAATAATGACGGCCGTAAGGTAATGTAAACAAGCCCATTCTCGCGAGTCGGCCAGTTGTAGCTAATGCTAGCGTATGCTCTACGCTGCTTTGCGGGACGTACCGTGAGTGGGCCTATTCTTCGGTTTAACATTGTTTATAAATTTACAAAAGTTTTATTTGTCGCTTTTAACTTATATTTAAGGTATAACTTTAATATAACAGTTATGGGAAAGTTTAAATTATATCTATAGGCTTATTTTTTCCGTTTGTAAACATTCAAATTGTGTTTACATGTTTTAAAATCTGTATTCAATATTATTTTCTTTCATTCTTTCTATTGCAATTCCACATGTACTTCAAACGATGAATACAGAGTTAACAATTTTTAGACATGTAAATTGCTACAATAACATAACTACTTGAAAAGCTGAAGTTCTACTAACCACTTCATATGATGTAAATTACACACAAAATTAAAATCCATAAGTAAATATGAGTACTAAACACAACTAACTTGAAATACTTAAACATAATCCACATTTTTAGACAAATCAATAAGAAAAGTACTGTACACACATTAATTATTAGATAATTGTATCACCAATATTTCAGGACATTTCTACAATCGCAAAATTGTTTTTAACGAAGGAAATCAGTGGAAATAATCCTGAATTATTTCCAGTAAATCAAATTCATAATTTAGTATTATTAACTGTTAAAATATTCATTCATTTAAATTTCTGTAAATAAAAATTAAAACATATTTAATTAATTGTTCAAAATACTTGAGTGAAGCTTCAACGTTAAAATTGTCTTTAACACAAAAGTTTGAGTTCTCTTTAGTGGTGTTGAGTTACATCAGATGTAAAATCATTCTGAGTATGTTATTACAAGCCATTAAACATAAATTTAATTTTAAAAGTGTAATATAAATTATTAAAGGAGAAAGAATGTGATTATTGAAAGAAAAGTGTACCCATCAGAAAGTGTATAAGGTTGAGGCTTAATAACCGAAGGGACGCGGACGGTGCAGATTCAATATAAGCCTGAATGTAGTCCGGGCTGAATTTAATTTCTCTAACAGGCAGATCCATCAGTAATCCCTTGATGTATATCTACGTGTATGATATAGAAGGCAGCTCGTTAACAGAGCAGTTATAAATCAGTTCCCACCAGCCCAGCTCAGTTGTGTCACTGCGTGGTCGGCGCGGCCCTCTTGAGGTATCAAGGACCCAATGACCTTGAGATCTGCAAGGTCAGTTGGCAGGTCGTGTAATCACGAGCTGCACTTATTATCATAACCACCTCCATCTGCAGTCCCAATTATGCGGAAGATAATTGCTTGAATTAATTGAGTTTTTGTTGCGTCTGGTCTTTGTTCTTGCCTCTTCATGGGTAGTCTAGCCATCATTGGCAAAAGGGTCTGTTGGAGAAGACGTGTATTATATTTTTAAGTAGTTTTACGCTCCGTCCCAGCACAGTACTGATAAGTTGCCAAGTCTGCGAACGTGCATTTAATTCTAATACCATAATTATAATAGTAATTATTATTATTTTTAACTCAAATTTGATTGCAAATCTAGTGAGTAAGTACTTCCTTCGAAGAGCACAAAAAGGTCTAACAAGGTGAGATTTTAAGTAATATTTTTTGTTCTTTTATATCTCCTCAGTTTCTCAATATTTGTGTGTGTTAAATCCTTAAATTTCAAATCACTTCTGCTTAAACTGGTAAAAACATTACAGAATATAAAACTTATTGGTGTAAAATCAAATTAATTGAACTAATAAGTTACATCACTTTTCTTTCTATGAGTATCGAAAGAAACTCATAGAATGATAGTGATATACTGTATACTGTAAGGCTACCAATTACTAATATTTATAATCAAAATAAACTGTATGGGTTTGTTGATTCTTATGATGATATTCATACTCGAAGTTCAAGGTAGTTTTCCAGAAATACCCGAGGTCGTACAGATGAATTTTGCTTGTCACTGATAGCTATAGTTAGTTGCCCCTACATTGACACCGTTCGACAGGAATATTTGGATATTATTGTTTTCTTGTGCATAAATTTGTTTTAAGTATTATTTGATTCTAGTATCTCATATTATTACATAGTTCGTTCATACTGAAATCAAATTGTGAAAGAAATCATGTTGGTCTCTTTCTCCCTGTGTAATAGGGCTATGTTTGCTACAACAGTGACTTAACAAAGTTTCAAAAGACGACTGTAATTAAAGCTACTGGATTATAGTTAAATTTAGCCCTGTATAGACGTTTATCCCAGAACTGTCTTGACCGTAGCCCCATAAAACCAATATTAAACGTTTTGCACTTATACGGCCTATTTTACTCATACACCTATGGGAGGTATTATATAAAGAAATTAATATGCATCCAAACTCTTTCGATTTTATCGATATTTAGTGCTTAATTGTTAAATATTCAAAGGTAGTATATGCTTTACAAAATATATGTAATGCGAATGGATGTGTATTGATTATGTCTTTGAAAAAAAGGCATATTCCATAACAATACAATCAAAAATAAGGGCGTAAAATTGAATAAGGCTTAATGCTGTACTTATAGGGAAACACTCAAGGTCGTTTCATCTCTTAAGCAAAATGATGGTTGCATTCTATATTCTTGTTCCCGAAAGAAAATGTTTGTGTTCCAAGTTTGATTTTAAATTTAGAATCATACATCAAGTTTTAACAAGAATATATTCCTTTTCATTGCTATTCAAAATTATACGATCGATTTAAGTCTTAAACACCGACTTTCAGTGAAATGTGTGAATCAGGGCCACGAGAAATGCTGCGGTAAGAAAACAGACCCAATTCCTGGAGTGGTCACGCGTTCTGGCGGCGCATCGGTCAAACAGCGGCGGCCGAGCCGGGAATCTCGATATTTTCTTTGTCAAAAAGAGAAAAAGAAGCGCGATGCGCGGCGGCGAGGCCCGAGACCGGAGCGGTCCGACCGGTTCGGCTCCATTTTGACGGGGAACCGACCGCCACGCTGCAGCGCGATGGATTCCCTCGATTAACTCAAGTACTTAACACTACATTAAAGCGGCCTCGGTCATTGCGGTTACTGAGTTATCGCTTCATTTTCGGCTCTGGATATTGGCCTAGTGGCTTTTGGGTTTATGTTTTAATTCTTAGGCAGTTCCAGGTACCGTTAGCACGTATCTCAGAGCTCCGGCGATTCACGGTGTTATTGATGACTTGGAATTTATAAATAGCACTCTAATGATATGTGTTTGGTTGTTTTTTTAATACTTTGGTTGTTTCCCTTAAATTTTGTTAAAAAAACTCTTATTGATTTAGTAATTGAGATTTCAATCGCCACTTCATTACTTCTCGTAAAACAAAACCGACTGTATTATTTTATCAAAATTCAAGGGACTTTGCTGTTAGATTATATATACGCCGATTATACAATCCACAAGTTGTCGACGCGATACCAGCACGAGACACGGACCGGGTTTAGACTCGGATTAGTCCCCGATCGGCCACAGGGGACCGGTCACTAAGACCGGTACCGGACAATACACTCTCGGATCTCCGATGATGAACAACCGTTTGTCCCTGTCCCATATTTCTCGGTTTCCGCCCTGAGCGTACCGGTACAGTTCCTATTGTCCGCTGTCGGGGGCTCGCGCTCGCGCTCGTAGATCCGATCGTTCCATTAAGAAACGTCAAGCGCGGCAAGCAGACCGATGTCGTAACGACTGTAACTCGCGATATCGCGTCAATCTCACGACTGGCGCGAACAAATCAGGCGCGGGCACGGGCTAGGGAGGTGCCACCCACCCGATTGCAAAATAGAAAATCTGTTAACTCCCAAAATAGTAATTACAAGTTTATTTTTGTTTTTAGCTTTAAATATAGTAATTCGGTCCAAAACCGATAGTTAATATCGACAGCGTGTTGACATTATCAAATACTTTTACTTATCAGCATTGCTCTTTACTGCAATCATGCCGTAAAATGTTAAAAGCTTCACACAGCTTTGAATGAAACTTCACCCTTTAATACAAACGAACATATAGTTTATCAATTAAATTGTAGTATAAATATCTTACAATACGTTTAAGTCACTGAGAGTAGCCTAATTCTTTAAATAACATCGATCTTAAGCTATTTTTGTAAGAAAACACATCCTAATGTGAAGTAAATTGTATTTTTAATAGCATAACATTCGTTTATAATTCGATATTTATATTTCTATAAATCAAGAAAATGAAAACGAAAATGAAAAAGTAGTACCTCTGTTACACTAAATTACGAGACAATGTTCAATTTAAGACGTTTATGAAAAAGCTACTTTAAGAAGTTTAAGTTAAAAAACTGGCAAACGAAACACTTATGATGCTATTCTGCAGAATAATAGCCTATTGCTTTGTAAAAAATTACATTTTAGTTAACAAACCTACACAACTAATCGAAATATGATATAATCATTGGTTGAATTGTATTTACATCTCTGATTTCGAATAGTATCAATTTTGTTATTTGCTTATTTTGCTATTGTAGTTGCGTAGTAATTGTAATAATTTAATACGTAAAGAATGATTAAGTGCTAAAAATAGTTTATTAGATTACTTTTGTAATTCTGATGAACACGAGTAATTATAACACGTCAGTTGAGACCTGTTCGTGACACCACTGTTGATTTTACGCATACAATTTCGAAATGCCACTTAAATTCAAAAAGATCTTCAGAAACTATCATATCTTTTTAATGTTCCATATATTTCTAGCTTTTAATGAGATGTAACATTCATACAAGACAATTTAACTACCACAAAAGAGTATGTGGTAGAATATACAAATGACCGGTATGCGCACTACCACACCACCACACCGGCACCGGTACCGCACCGAGCAAGTAACTTGTACCATGGAAGTGTGTGTTATGCGCACTACCACACCGGCACCGGTACCGTACAAGTAACTTGTACCATGGAAGTGTGTGTTATGCGCACTACCACACCGGCACCGCACCGAGCAAGTAACTTGTACCATGGAAGCGTGTGTGGCAGGAAGCAGAATGGTAGAGTATAGCAATGACCGGTATGCGCACTACCACACTACCACACCGGCACCGACCCCGCACCGAGCAAGTAACTTGTACCATGGAAGTGTGTGTTATGCGCACTACCACACCGGCACCGGTACCGTACAAGTAACGTGTACCACGGAAGCGTGTGTGGCAGGAAGCAGAATGGTAGAGTATAGCAATGACCGGTATGCGCACTACCACACACCGGCACCGGTACCGTACAAGTAACGTGTACCACGGAAGTGTGTGTTATGCGCACTACCACACCGGCACCGGTACCGTACAAGTAACGTGTACCACGGAAGTGTGTGTTATGCGCACTACCACACCGGCACCGGTACCGTACAAGTAACGTGTACCACGGAAGTGTGTGTTATGCGCACACTACCACACCGGCACCGACCCCGCACCGAGCAAGTAACTTGTACCATGGAAGTGTGTGTGGCAGGAAGCAGAATGGTAGAGTATAGCAATGACCGGTATGCGCACTACCACACTACCACACCGGCACCGGTACCGTACAAGTAACGTGTACCACGGAAGCGTGTGTGGCAGGAAGCAGAATGGTAGAGTATAGCAATGACCGGTATGCGCACTACCACACTACCACACCGGCACCGACCCCGCACCGAGCAAGTAACCTAAGTTATGGATACAGAGAGTTGGCTCAACAGTAACACGCCATTCGAGCTACGGTTATGACTCTATCTGTTCTGCGAGGGTCTCTGCGGGCAGCGGCCAATTCACCGGTCTGCGCCGTCCTCTCTCTACAACCTTATGTACTGTGTATTGTGCACTGCACTTCGGTGGCAAAACCGTGAATGACATGTGTTCTATTGAGGAAAACAATATAGTTGACATTGTTAGAAAACCACTGATCTTATAAACCAATGCCTCTGACTCGTAACATGGCCTCGTTTAGTATGGTCGATAAGATCTGTTTCTTGATGAGAACTCTTGGTGAAATATAGCTTTATCTACTTGTAACACCCCCTACGTATAAAAGACCATTTTAAAATTATATCTTGCTGCTGTAAAATAGTTGAGGTCACGAGAGTAAAGAGGCCGTTGAGGACATATGAGACTTAACTTGATAAGTGTCACGGAAACAACCAGGTGAATTTTCTTGGATACATCCTTTTATTCTGATTAATAGGATTGATACGATGTATGTATAAGCTTGTGGCTTTGAGTACACACTTGAGTGTGTAGAATGGCTTCTCCTTTTCAAAAACAAAACAGATGCTAGATAAAAAATAAGCTTGACACCCTGGTCTATTATTTTAAATAGTGTTCCTGAAACATCAATTAGTTATAATATCTTGTTTGTCTAACCGAACCCATTTCACTTGTTTATATTACTAAAGTAGTGTCTACAGTTCGTATAACTGAGTACTCGTTTGGGGTTGCTTTTGTGTTATTTATTGTTGTTAGTTTGTTCGCTGTGAGAATAGAACGTGTAGCACTGTAAAGTCTAAATCAATCACTAATGATAATATTGTGTTTTCAACAGTATAAAAATGTATACATTGTATGAGTTAGATGATCACTTAGTAACCATGTACTGTGGTGTAGAAAGTGTGCATACTAATGTTATTTTAAGTAATACCTATCTCAGTTAAACCGCTGCCCGAAGGATGCAGGTGACTGATACTATACATTAAATGTCCGTATTTATAAATACAAAATAAGCAGAAAAAATTAAGTTACCCCTAACACGATTCTAGGTGATGGAAGCTGCCCATTAAATTATTTAAATTTATAATTTCTAGCCATAATTATGGCTACGGTAAATTATATCATGAGTATAATGGCGCCAAACGACACGCTTGGAATTAATTAGTTTAGTATTGTAGCTGAATTATAGTTAATTCTTACATTGTACAGTACAATTAACATAACTTCGGCAACATTTTCTTATTAAAGGTCATTGTCTCAAACTGGTCTAAAACTGGCTTTTTTGCTTCAATTAATAAATCTGATGTTTTTGCATTTTAAATTATAAATTATAATTAAGGTCTATAACTATCGTAATTTATATACGAATAAGGCAGTATTTACAGCTTTCATACTTTAATACTATACTACTTCATACTATATGCACTTATACAAGCTCCAATGCAAATTTACCACGTTATCGTGAAACTAAAGAAAGATGTAACATGTTATTAGAGAGAGTTCTTAAGATATGGCAGTACTGAAGACTGACTTTATTTTAGCCCCATAAGAACAATGATATCCCTTAAACACTTTATATTTATACAAGATATATTTACTACGCGCACCTAATCACGGTGTTTTATTGTTATTGTTTCTAAGTAACGTGTTTCAAAGTATTTTAAATACTCAAAAATATTCGGGGCGTAAAATTTCTTTTAACTAAAGCCGCTCTTCATTCCACGTCACCCAAACATAAAGGAAGAAATAACAATCTCTTCCGACTCCTCAAAAAAAAAAAAAAACTTTAAACAATGAATGATCAATCTATGTTTTTCTGAGAGCAAATCCAAGAAGCAGTGTGTAGTATTAAAAAAATCATCCCCTCTTCCCTGCTTCATAATAATAAAAAGACGTTATTATACTGACTGATAAGTAACCGATTTTATTTCAAAGAAGGTTTTCAAGTATAATCATTTAACACGCTATTGGAGGTAACACAAAAATTTAAAATATATAATAAGGTTAAAGAATGCTGTAACTGTATTTTGATTTCCAAATGCTTTTATAAAAAGTAGTAGAGTGAGAGTAGGGACAATCCAAAATGATCAATTGGAAATCCTCGTATTATAAACCCATCAAGTAAGATTAAAAACAACAGTTGATGTCTTTTCCCAATTAAATTTTATCATAACCCAAAATCTTATGATTTTCAATAGTATATTTCCGTTAAAAAATAAATAGCCATCTTGTAAATTGTAATTTTGTCTATTTTAATAGAATGTAAATGCTGAGTTGAGCGTGTGGAATAATTGTACACCGGATGAGACAATTAAATACCTCTTCACCTAGATTACATCATTTCACATAATATTATTTAGGTGTCTCTTATGTCAAAACTATATAAAAAGTTCGTTTTGGGTTTCTTCGTTGCCAACTTTTCTTTGTATCTCTTCAGACGAACATGACTCCAGATCCCAAGAGCTAAGTCTGGGACAGCTTCACATTCCAGAGGTTGCACTAACAGGAAGGTAAACTGGAGATGAATTGAACATTCACATTGCATCAACCCTTCCCACCGTTGCTATTCTAATAGAGTTTTACAGGAAATTATTTATATCCATTAGTTATTGTTCAGATATGTAATAATATTAATACAGTTTCCCTTTTATACAACAGATGCTGTGTTTAAACACAAAACATGTTATTTAAATCATCCACTATTTTTATTTCGTACAAAATATCATTTTTAGTAATTGGCCTTCAGTTATGTCACAAGGTAGACGTATAATTTATGATATAATGTTGTGTTACCCAATACCAAGCGCTAAAAAATGAATTAATGTGTTTATTCGACTTAAAAATAATACCGTAAAAACAATAGTTTTCAAAAGGTTATCTTAAGGTAAAGAATGTGTGTACCTTACAATTTATTGATTGATACAATTTGTGATATTCAAAATTAACGCCTTGGATTTGAAGGCCTTATTTAAAAAATGTTTCACACCTCCCCATACTGCTCTAAATATTTGCAGGGGCAAGCACCAAAATTCTCGAAAAGACAATTTAATATTCTAATGTATATCTCCAGAAATTGTTAATTCTGCATGTGCTAAATAAGTTAGGATTGGGTGAACTTCATTTTCAGCCTGTATAACAATTTTCTTTAATAATTAAAAATACAAAGTTTGGTAAGACTAAACTCTGTTTTTGATGTTGTTTTTGTACTTATATTAATTATCAATTCATATATTAAGTAAGTATACGAGGTGCAACAATAAAATAATGAGACTGATGTGAAAAATATATGATTATCGTTATAGTCAAGTTTAGTGTTGCCTCCTTTCAAAATAGTTCCCTCCTGATTGCACACACCTTTTTCCAGCGCTTCTGCCATTGGTAACATTTCTGGAACTCATCTTCTGTAATATCCTCCAAGACCCTCGTCACAGCCTTTTTGGACATCTTGTGTTGTTTGAAAATGGTGTTCCTTCACCTCCGTTTTGACTCTTGAAATAGAAAAATAGTCCCACGGAGCGATATCTGGTGAATAAGGTGGCTGCGGTAGTACTGAAATTTGTTTTGAGGTTAAAAGTTGCTGTACTTACAGAGCAGTATGGGATGGGTAATTATCATGATGCAGAGTCCAATTATCAGAAATGTTGGCATGGACACGGAATAACTCTTTTACAAAGTTATTACTAGATGAACCGTTTATCGATGTTCAGTTCTTCTGCAATCATTTTCACGGACAATCTTCGATCAGACCGTACGAGTTCACGCAACCTGGTCAAGTTGACATGCGTCCATGAGGTTGATGGTCGTCCACTGCGGTCTTCATCTTCACAATTCGTTCTGCATTGCTAAACATGTTATACCAACGAAAAGCTTGAGCTCTTGCTATAACCTCCTCTCCAAAAGCCTTCTGAAGCTTACCATTAGTTTTTTGTTGTGTTTTCACCCAATGTAACGCAACAAGAAACGGCGTACCGTTGCGCAATATTATGCGATTCCATTTGTGACGAGAGACACAAACATCTGTTAACTTATTACAGCATAACTGAGCAGTTGCATCGATGTGCCGCTTGGACTAGAAGCAGCTTATAATACTTTCGAAAGGAATAGCAATTTTAAAGAAAAATGTTTGTTTTATTAGGTATTTTCAGAGTTTATCATGTTTTTTATCATGACCAGTTTAAATACGATAACTGTTGTTACATGCAGTGCAGATTCTAGAACTATAATATTTCTATTCCATACGGTCCATCGTTATCAATAAAGATTTTGCAATCTATATGGTTCTCCGAACCAGGTCGGGAAAGTACGTATTTTAAAATTCATCAAGTAACTCGTGGATAACGCATGAAGCAAAGCGTGTTCCTCCCCTCTTGTGGTAAGTGGCGCCGATGAAAATGCTTGAGATTTCTGAAGTATCCATGTTTCCTCATCGACAGGTTGCCACGTTCATCGTGAGGAACCTTTCCTTAAGCAGTGCAACAACATTCCAGTACCTCTCTATTAGTGGCGAAGATGTGAAAGCGAGATAGCCGACCCGCTCTTGTACCTTGTAGCTGGAGCGACGCGCACCACTGAAACAACATACCTCGTCGTTGTACATGCAATAAAAATGGCAAAAAACTAAAGGATCTAGAGTTACAGTTATTAGAGGACGCTATGTTGATAATATTGCAGGAGTACACTCTGCAGTAATTCCCAGGTTGTTATTGTGTTGTCACACACGTGTTAATTTTTTCCTATCAGTACCAGGTTATGTGTTATAAGTGGAGACAAGAGTAATCTCAATGAAATTAGAATGTAACGATGTTTGTTATCGGTTATCACTCCTCGGTTCCTAAGAACACGTCCTTAGCTTTAGATTAATGCTATTTGTTGGTAAATATACGAGATGAGGCAGAAAGTAATAATGGAACCACTGAGAGCGATCTGGCCACACTGCAACCTTACCCTTATTAAAACTTGTACTTTGGTCTCTCTCAAAGATCCAGTACAAGTTTCAACCTTGTCAAGTGAATACACGACCCGTTAGAATGTGATAACTGAAGTATTTCTAGTGTGGGGTGTTCGTGTGTGAAAATGGAACATCATAGTTTGAAGCAACGGTGTGCCATTTGAATCGTTTCTCTATTCATCAGATTGTAACATAAAATGTGGGTCTGAGAAAGGTGTGAGATAAGATAGCACAAAAAAACCTGACATTTGAACAAAAAAACAATAGTAAGAATATGTGCCTTTATCTTCTTGAGGGCATTGAATATGATCCATATTTTTATCAATCACGCGACCACTGGTGGCTAATCAAGGGTTTTCGAGTGTTATCCTGAGACGAAATGTCAAAGTGAATAGTAGCACACTCCCCAATATTTTCGACCAAAAAAGCTTGCATGAGCAAATAGAAATTCAGGACCATGCTTATTTGAATTTTTTACACAGACTTTGTGCCTCCAGGAAATTCTTTAATATATTAGGAAAAGGCTACTTCGTGGGAGATCGGACATTTCAGACCGTTGGATGCTCCATTATAACATTGCCTGTTTTCACACGGCAATTGTATCAATGTTATTTTGAAGAAAACAGTTATTCCTGTGATTCCTCAGCCCCCCCTTCATCTGATCGCAGACCCTATGACTTCTTTCTGTTTCCTAATATAAATTACCTAACATGTTAAAAGGCGTCATCTTGGTACTAGTGAAAATATCCAACACAGCGTAAATGAGGAACTAAAAGTCGTTGTTGCATTTATTATTTTTTATTACTTGTTATATTATTACTTATTATTGCACTATTGTTATTGATACCACTTTTGTTATGTTTCACATTGTTTTAGTTATATCTTTGCTATGCCTATTCATTTATTATGTCGTAGGCATGGTTATTTATTGATTTTGATTTTTCATACCGTATTATTTTTATGAGCATTTGCTATTGATAGCATTGTTAGTATTTGCAGTTGCTAAGTAACGTAATTTGCAAAATGGTTATACCGTGGGAATTTAAATAAATAAATAAAAGCGATACAAGTTGACGCCTTCCAGTACTGCTATGTAGAGTGGGAACAACGCCTACACCGTTATATAGCTGTCCAGAGAAACTGCTTTAAAGGTGATAAAAACAATGTGTAACAATACATTTAAATAGTTCAAATATAAAAAAATCAGTCTTATTACTTTTCTGCCACACCTAGTACATATTTATATGCATTCACATCATATTGTACCCTATTCTGCAACTGATGAGACAATTAGAATACCTCTTCACCTAAATTACACTATATTGACGAAATGATGTTAAGGGTTCATTTTGAGCTTCTTCGTCACCGACATCCTCTGGATCTCTTCAGACTATCATGACTCCAGATTCCAGGAGTTATATCTATGACATTGTGAGATTCCAATCTCTGCACTAAGTGGAAGATGTATTACAGCTAAACTTAATTTTAATATTTATGTAGCCTATTTATCATATATACGGTTAGACCATATGTTGTAAGTTAATATGTGTAGTACAAACCTAGAATATAAATATAGTATTGAGAACAAGTCAGGATAACAAACATATGCCTACTTAGCAACAACAGAAAAACTATCCAACGAATCAACAGCATATACATATGATATAACAATAACTATGTAATAGAAACAAAATACTCAACATTATATAGCAATAACAAAATTACACAATATATTTCATTAACGATAACATATAATCGAGACAATATATACAATACAATATTATAAGGGCATTACTGCAAAGTGTTTCTACACCTCTCTCTTGAACACTGCATCCGACATACTGATATATCAATATAATATCAATTATTTGGAGTCTGGCAATCCGTTAGCCAAACTATGAAATCTTAAAAATGGGCTGACGAAGCCATAATAGGTGGACTGGTATTTGACATCAAAGATCTTAGAGCGTCTAGTTGAAACACGAGGACACCTCATCAATCTGAAACAGTTCTTTCCAATATAGCTTTGGTATGGATATATACATTATTTCTTAAGAACAAAAGGCCATCAAACAGAGCCTTTATTCTTTATTACAAACCAACGGCAATGACTACTTTTCTAAATACAGATATTATAGTAATACGAGACGTAATGTTATTAGAAAGAATATCAACCGCAACCAATCGTAACAAATAACAAGTTATAAAACAAAAGTTGGATTATGATAATATGTTCTTAACAAAAGATAAAATTGTAACATAACTAAGTAACAATATGGAACATTAAAGAATATTAAAGTATGAAAAAACATGGCTGCAACTGACATAATATAACTATAATAAGGTCAACTTAACAAAATTAACAAAATGGCTGAACTATATAGGAAAATATAAGTTAATGATAATATGTTCTTAACAAAACATAACATAACTAAGTCACAATATGGAACATTAAAGAATATTAAAGTATGAAAAAACATGGCTGCAACTGACATAATATAACTATAATAAGGTCAACTTAACAAAATTAACAAAATGAACTATATAGGAAAATATAAGTTAAAAGAATATACAACACAAGCATGAAACAAAACCACATTTTTATAACAATTTAACTATATTTATTTTGTTGATTTGTTGAGATTAAGATTGAGACATGACTATCTTATATTTTTTTATCAGTTCAGGTCGTCAAAACAGAAATCTATCACCCCAGAGACAAAATTGTAAAAGCTTTATCAGACGAGGTATATCACATACTTTATCAGATATAGGGCCTAAGCCTATCAGTATCTAAGGTCATGTGTTATCTGTAGATAAAATTACAACCTTATCCTGTCAGTATCTAAAATTATGTGTTACTCTAGACACACCTCGTTTCTTGAGAATACATATATAGTAGCATTATTTTTTATTGGTAGCTACATATTATTTAACTTAGAATAAACTTATTCCATCAGCATTTAAGGTTATGTGACCAACAACCTCAGCCATTACTAGCCAAGATTATTTGTTATTGGTAAAACACCTAGTTTTCTAAGAACACATCTTTAGCCTATAAAGTGGAGTTATACTTTATTGGTAGATACGCATCTTGCTCTCTTACACGATATACCCAATGTACAATACCACGTCATTTTAAAGCATACTATTGTTTACATAGTTTTAAAGACAAAATATATATAAATAGATCATTTATATAAAATACAGGATATAACAATTTGGCATTCAGATATCATACAATAGCACATGTCACTTAAAATATAACTAACAGCAATCTCATAAATATACACAAATTTCATGAATGATTCATCAAACATCAAATTAAATTTACATTTTATAAGAAAATCTCCGAAAGCTTTGAATAAAAACATTTGACACAAGATTGCGGTGTTCAATCGTCAATTCGTTATCAAATATGTTAGCAATACAAATATTTAAATAAATATTGAAGTCATTCAAATGTCATTGAACAGTGTACTTATACACATTCAATTAACGCCAACTGAACATAATATTGTACGTATGTACTACCAAATTAAATTATAAGACATTAAAACTAAGTATGTTGTTCCAAAACACTTGCTAAAACAAAACTGGTTCGTTGCCAATTAATTTTTGAATTTGTGTCTGTTTGCAAAAGGCCATGAAAAGATCAAACACATTTTGTAATTAGTACAGCTTAATTAGGAAAGATGGGCTCCACTTGATATCAAAAGTTCGTCATAACATTTTGATGAATTGTATTTTTATGACAACTATGATCACAAGTTATGGGAGTGCCGATGGCCGAGTGGTCTAAGACGCTGAACTTTGAGTCTGAGTTAGAGATAGCGCAGGTTCATATCCTGTCTGTGACCGTTGCACTTTTTATCAGTACCATCGACCTTGTACTGTATCGACTCTCCTCCTTATTCTGTTTGATAAGATCCTCGCACAGGCCAGTGGCCCACGAGGACGGGCAGAATAAGGCAAAAAGGAGATCGGCTTCTCCTTTTTTTTTTAAAAAAAAAAAAAGTAAAGGAGTCAAATATACCAAAAATATTGTTCCTCACCCTCGTAGTCCAGAAAAGACGGGTGAATAGTAATAAATTGATCCAGAAACAAAGGATAAATAATTGCATAAGAATTATTTATTCTTATTTGATTTTATTTAGTTATTTTTCTTATGTTTATAGTAAATGTTAATTTTAGAAAATAGATTTCTATCATGTAGAGTATCGGGAAAATAAAACGATCTTTTCGATACATTTGAAGGCAAACATAACGAACGATTCTTCTGGAGTTTGATGACGGTAACCGAAATTTCTCAGTGATGTTCACTTCAATATAGGTATAGACTTCTGTCTTATAGCCGTTTTAATAAGGTGGCAGAATTGTGGACGCATATTCAAAAACTGACGTCAGGGAACTTGGTTAGCAATGAAGCGCACGTTCACCCTCTAGAGATTCTTCTTCTTCCTGTTTATAAGGCGAGTTTGTAAGAAGCTATATATCACGTTCCTGGAGCGAAGAAGATCTAGCAATCAACTTTGAATCGTGATCGATGCCCCAAAAAACCAGCTCCAACAAAAGTAAACAAACAACTTTCGCTGTTTACAATGTACATGTAATTTAATTTCTCACTTCAACTGGAAGAGTCTGTTAGGAATCATTCTTAGGGCAGAAATTATCCCGAGAAATAGAATAATAAAATCCTGGTTCCATGGGTCACAAAGAAGGATGAAGGATAACGGATCAGTGCATTGCAGAATACGCGGCACCTAACTAGCCTGTTAGCGTCCCGCAGAGTCAGCCAGAGAGTATACTTTATATATATATATATATATATATATATATATATATATATATATATATATATATATCTTTATCTTTATATATATATATATAAAGATCCTATACGAAGAATTAAACATTTATATTAGCTACATATCGTATGCTTAATGATAATTACGAAAGTATTTTCAAAAACAAATTAGTATAATTTTATGTATATACAGTATGGTAATTGACTGATTATAAAAATATTCTAGTGTAAAACATTATGTCAAAGTACCCTCCTACTGTGTTTAATTTAATTTCCAGATATTGTTACAGGTCTCGTAAGACAATCTTTTTCTTTTAGTTTTACGATTTATTCAATGTATTTCAGTAACAAAACATCATTTTTAAGCACTTAGAATTATAGAATTTTAGATAGAAGCTTATACTGTGTAACTGCACTAAAAATGCCGGAATAGTGAATATAGAACATTGTTTTAATATAACAAGCAACCGACTGTTCTTTATATACTTCACTTCTCTAGGAAAAGTATCCTTGAAAGTCTAACAAGCCTATTCAGATAATATCAAATAAGATTTTTGCACTCAGAAAACCCAAATATGTTTGTTTAATTTAAAACCAACTTTTAAGCCCTTTTGGTGAAATATATATGAAAAAATAACTACAACACTATTTGTTGTTAAGGGTTCAAAGCACAATAGAAATTCGGCTTAGAGTTGTTATAATACTGAACTGTTTTATTTTAAAGGCGAAAAGACTTTTTAAACACAGAATGTTTTAATATACGTCATTAATTATGAAGATTTTAATATAATTTGTCTAATACTACACAATATTTAGATATTAATCCTCTTCTTCATTTGGATAACAAATCATTATAACTGTTCGTTAAAAATGGAGACTAACAAGTTACTACTAATCAAACTAACATACACTTGTATTAAGCTATTTAAATATCAACTAAAACATTAAAAAGGTATATAACGGAATAGTGGGATCAGTGTTAAGTGATGAAGGCATCTTCTTAATTTATAGTCAGTCTTGTATTTTGGTTCTACCTTAGTTTATTGTGGTCGCTCATTTTTATTTGCGAACGTAGAACTCATAATATGTATTAAAATATTTATATATTTTTAGAAATTGAACAATTTAAATAATACATTGTGTTTCTCCTCTTGACATCTCTTACTCTAGATGTAATCCATAGAGTTAATGAAACACTGCAATTTTTTTAGATATCACTTCGATGTAAAAATTATTCAAATTGGCCATTTTGAAGATTCTGAAAGGGGATTTTATTAATAAGCTATGAAATTAAATATTCGGATTACACGTTGAAGACATATTTCATGAATAATTTAATTGTGCCTGCTGCAATTGCATATGGATTAGAAGTAACATTGAAATACCCCGGGAAGTTACTATTAAGATACTTTTGTTGTTGTGAGTCTCAAAAACACTTCAATAATTTAATTTATGAAACGTCTTTTTATAAATCACTTGTTACATGAAATAAAATCTTCACTGCAATGGGCCAAATATCTAAAATGAAAAATCAATACTTTTATTGACTAAACGAAGAAATCCTGATACTAAATAAGTATTAATCTATTTAAATCATTTAAGAGTCACTGGTTGCTGGTATTTTTCTATATATCGTGTAAAGGGTTGGAAAAATGTTAATGAGGGCTTACTTTTCTTATGATTAGTTTGATTGAAATATGTTGCAGTTATTTTAATAAAATAAAGAATTGAGTTATAATTTAGCCTTAATAGTGTGCTATTAAAGTAATGTATTTCCCCTGCGCCCTCGCCTAGTAAACTAGAGAGACGCCATAGCTACCCCGGCTGGAGCGAACCGTGGTGTGGCACTGGGCCCAACTTTAATTACTAGGAACGGACCTCGGGCCCCGGGCTGCCCACAAATTACTCCTGGAGCCTCCAACCCGCCCGACAAGCCGCCCGCCCGCCCGCTCGCCTGGCCCACACTAAATTATTTTCAAATATATTCTCGCCTTTACGATTGCTTGTCCCTCTGACCTATCAGGATTCGATAAAAATTGCTTTATTCACTTAACTGTTCTGGAAATTGTGGGAATACTTGGACCCCCGGCTGCGTTACTCTGACTCCAGTTCCAGCGAAAGAACGACGCCAGTGTTCTTGGATCCCAAGAACTCCTCTTACGTCACGCCGCTCACTTTTTTCAGGGACGCTGGCGTATCTCCAAAATCAAATTTCTAATTTGAACTAAATCGTTTCTATACTTAACGTTGCTAGGCAAACGTTATAAAGTAAATCCATTGATTATCTTATAGAACTTTCACTCCAGATTTTCATAATTACATACCTCGAATTCAGTTTAGTGTATTCTATGTCCTAATTCCAAAAGTAAAAATATTTTCAATTTCAGTATTATACATTACCAGAACACCATAGATGTTGTGTAAAAACTAATATTTGAGTGTTAGATTAAATAAATTTTCAAGGAGATGACATCATTAAAAAAACTCGTCATTAAACTCCACATTATGTATAACTTTCTGTTTACAGGCTTTGTATGCTCTTATTATGTTACATGATGTATACAGTTCAACTGTATAATGTTCAACACCTTTGGTAGGATGTCTAGAATAACAACTTCAGACGATTTACTAAACTTGTATAATCAACTATAAAAGTAGCTTATTTCACAAACCTTAAACAAATATAAATTTCATAAATTACATTTTCATAACCTACGTCCAAGCGTTTCAATTAGCGTAATATGCAATTTCCTCGTTGGTAAATCACTAATAAAAAAAACTTATAAGTCCGAAAAGCTTTATAACACAGACTAACTGTATACAACATTTAGTTATTGTGGTTTGGTTTAAAAATGGTGTCCCTGCTGGTACGGGAAATTTAATTTATTATACAACTAAATTTAGAGTAAGGGGTATTACACAATCTGGATCGGCCAGGACGAACAATCCATAAACCTTTCACGAATTATGATTTCCTCGAGATCGAGACAATGTACTGTATAGTGCCAGTATCACTTTATTGTGCTACACTGTTTGCTGTTTGTTTATGTTCTACCTCAAGTTAACATAACAATTCAATTGTTAATTGTTCTATTAACAATACTGTGGTACTGAAGCAAACACTTGTTGTTAGTGATTTTTGTATCGCTGAACGATGGCAAATGTCCAGAAAAATCCTGTTTCCTTCACAATCCTTCCATCGTCAAAACAAGCTTCAAACAAAGAACTGTGGTACTGATATTTTTCTCCTATTTCGTATTTTTTAATCCTCGATAATCACATTTACATACCAGAATATTATGCAACAATTCTTATTTCATATTGCTTGAGGAAGGAAGCACATAAATGTAATACATAACATAACATAACATAATATTGCAGTTATTTTATCAGCTGTCGGTTTTATCAGTAATGTTTTCGAAGTTTTTAATAATAATTGCCTAATATAAATTATTGGGTTTTTGTGGTATTAAAAACTGGATAATTACTACATATTTATTTTTGGATGGCCAAAGAGTACGAAATACAGCAGCGATATTACTTGTATACGATTTGTGAATGTTGCAAAAACAAAAATGTTTCGTATTCAGGTTAGGAAAATCTGTATTATTTGGAAATTAAATTCAGTTTCATTAAATGTTTAGCAATGCACCGTTATAAAGACAAGAAGATATGTTTGAGGCATATAGATAATTTTTTTAAACTAAATATTTTATTATTTAAAAATAAAAATAGGAAAAATAAAAAATATTTCATTCATTTCTTCAGATACTTAAGAAATGTGTTATGTATATTTTTTTAAGTTTACACATAAAGTTTTTCATATCTATGTTAATAACATAATGCATATTTGCTATCCATAAAAAATAGCATAAATAAAAACACCACGCATAAATTTATGATGTTAAAAATTGAGGTAATCATATATATATATAACTTCATAAAATTATGCATAGTTTATTTATAATCGTCAGCAATTTTTGCATAATGTCCTGTTTAGCTTTAAAATTTATTATTTTACACATTAATATTCTAAATTCTGTGTACATGTCTTTATCACACGATTATAGGAGTCTGACTACTCCACGTAAGTGTCATGTCAATGCTACTTTTTTGTAAACCAATATACTCATCATTGTTGTGTCTGTCAGTCTGGTCCATAACCCCTATATTATGTAAACAACAAAAACGAAATATTTAGAAATGTCTGTCATCAAAGGAATTTGTTTTAGTAAAGTAAAGAGTATATATTTCATACAACAGCTTATGTAGTTAAACAGAAGCTTACAGTTTTTGCGTAACGAAATCGAAAATACAATCACATTTGGAGTACATTATTACAAACCTGATATTTATATCGTTCTGTGTTTTTTTCATATTTCATAAACTGAAGGAAATACCAATAGTTTGCTTATGTCATTCCTAATGGTGAAAAAACTTCTTGTAGCAGTGGAGAATATATGAATGTTTTATTCTTCATCCAAATAGAGAATACCTACTGGAGGATTTTGTTCAAAATGTAATACCGACTACTTTGACGGTAATTAAGGAAGTGTTGTATATATTTAACTGTATGCTTAACACTGCAATTGTAATAGTTGTTTACACATTTATAAAGTCATGGATGATTTGATATTTAGCAGTTATAGTATTTTTAATTTTTTTTTTTCAATAATCCTGATATCAGGATTATGTATGTTATTAAACAGATTACCTATAAATAATATAAATTATAAATTATTATTTATAATTATTATAATTTATAAATGCAAAACCTCAGATTTCAGTAGAACAAGATAAAGCAGTGGTTCTGCCTATAGCCCGTTCTGCGGAGCACGACGTAGTTCACTGAAGCGCCGAGAGATGGCTCTAGTATACCTGTTTTAGAACCTGATCATGAGATTCCAAGTATAATAGCGGCAACAGGCATCACACCGTTTGTAAAAGGCGGTTTCTACATAAATTGTTGTGTTTTATCAGGATTCTGCCGATGGTTTTATGGTGTTGAATGACTTATCTTATTATGAAACGATTCGGTCCGTTTAATTCTGTTAGTGGTGGTAATTCTCTCTGCAGTCTATCGGGCCACAGTTCATTCTAAACTACTATACTGTACTGTGGGTTGTTTACTACCTTTCTACATGATTTGAGAATAATAATATTGTTTTGTGCGTTAAGTATATATTGCGAATTGATTTTTAGCGCTTAAATATTGTTTCACTATACTTCCATACATGAACACAATAAATAAATAAAAAATATACATTTAAGTATAATCTGATAGGAAACTACAACTAATGTGCAATTTACTTTCTACGTTACTATAGTTACATGCTTATATTTTTAATTCAGACTAGGATTCTGAAAAACTACTAAAAACCGAAGATTTTACCTCGTTTCAAATAGGTATACCGTATCAATATTATGATCTCATCATTGAGCACAAAAGATTTACGTTATTAACTTGTGGTCTGGCTGAAAAAATACACCGATAAAAAACGTTACATATTAGGATTTAAAGAGATTCTCGTAAACATCAAAAATGTAATATCCCAAAATAAGATGAAATTCGGTAAATAAAAATTTGAAAAAATGTCTGATAGTAAAAAGTTTAAAAATAATACACTGGTACTGTTACATATTTAGTTTCAGCAGAGGTTAACATGAATGCCAAGAGCTGCAGTAAACGCTATGTAAAACCGCGGTATAATATCATGAAATAAAACAAAAATTCAGTCAAATCTGATGTGCATAACAACACAAAAAAACTTTCTCCAAACAAAAATATTAATATATAATTAAGTTTTCATGAAAAAAATTCATTGGTTCATTAAATACCTCCACCTCTTCAATAAAGGTATTTTTAATTTAATTTGGCATTTCATTTAATTCATGAAAAAAAAAACACCGATTCATTCGAGGAAAAAATATTTAAGCTTTGTATTTTAAATACTTTTTTTGAACCACCTAAAGTAATTATTATTGCTATGTTATTCCTGTAACTGAAGAATCAACGAACTTCCGGAGAAACAGAGAGATTGTATTACTGCAAGTAATGGAATTAGAAGCAGTTCGCCCTCGACCACAGCACTTCAGTTGATATTCACGGAATTTCATCTTTGATTACTTGATTTGATGGACTGTCTAAATATTATTTTGTTGTGTAACTATATAAAATTTACCATTATTTTACAATTTCACATTTTATTAGTTCAGAACCTATCTTTCACCCTTTTTAAATTATACTATTCAAGGAAGAAACGAAATATAAACTTGTTTTGATTATTAGCCTAATTTTTTACTTAAGAGTATTTTTGCTTTACATTATATTGTTTGACTTGGAACAAGTAATATGTTTGTTAACATAAAAAGGAATTTAGGCACAGACTGTGGTATAATTTGAGCAAAACTATTAATACAGTTCAAGATTTAAAAAAAAGTTACGCTCTACTTTACCATTTGCAATATGTAATAAAGTGGCCGTTATCTATACAGTAGTATAACAAATTACTTTTCATGAGTCTGGATAGTTGAAATGTCTCATTTATTTCCTTTTAAAATTTGCTTTCTGCCTTTCTTAGACCTATTGTCTCTTTTGTGATTTCTCAATCTTGTGCTCGTCGAGTTCATGAAAGATATTAATTGAATATTAATACTGTATTAATACTGTATTTATGTTATTTTCCGTTCGTGTATAGACAATTTAAATTTTTATATTCTTTTTAAAGCGTACCAAAACTCGTACCAAATGTAACCAACAAAATTGGGGTATTTTTTAACAACCAATTAAAATATTCGTAGATTACGTCATGATGGGTTTGAAATTATAACTGGCAGATTAATACTATCTGGCAAGTGTTATTCTTTATAACTTTTACTTTTTCTTAATCTCTGATATTTACCTTAAGACAGCTTAAAATTCTTATGAGAATGAAATATGGCGTATTTTCAATTCCCAAGTACGCTCGCAAAACACATATATATTACAAAACTCCAACATTGACAGTTTGATAGGACGGCTAGAGGTCAATATGAATGTAAGATAAATTGAGGCAGCGAACGCGAGGGCCGTAGAAACACTTGAAAAATGACAGTGCAATCAGTGTCAGAGACTACTGGCATTAAGAATAAATATTACTAATTTTCTCTTTAAAATGTAATTGATTTCCCTATAAACTATTATAAAAGTTGTAAATTGTTTGTTTTTAAAGAAGATCAACCACGACAAATGGCGTGTTAAGAGTGTCAACTGGATGCGTAAACAAGACGCAAAGTCTTGTGATAAAGTGCAATAACAGATGTCACGTTGAACCTCCCGCGTCCACACGCCCGAATTCGCGTGACACTATGTATAATTCTGCACCGGTGCAAAATCGTCGCTAATGGCCGAAAATTTTATGTAAATCGGCCTTCGGATGGACACAGCGTCTCGGCGGCAGTCTTTGGAGGAGGAGGATCCTCGGGCGCTGATCCGCCGATAACGGGTGGGTGGGCCTACTCCGAAATAATATGGCGGCCCGCTCAAAACTCGCGATAATTTATTCTCTCCGGTTGTGGAAACCGCGGCTGGACGCGCGAGGGAGGATTAGCCGTCCATCAGACGCCAGCACGGCACTGCGGTGTGCCGCGCCGTTTTCCGGGGTGTGATTAACCCACTAAAACCCAGTTTGGGAACTTTACTACCCGCAATGCCCCCGGGAAGTCATGGACGAACGCTGAATTAGTACGTAACATACGGACTACGTGTACGGAGAGCCGCCGCAACGGCCGCTTTCAAAGATTTCGGGGACGGGCCCACTGACATCTTTATGAATCTTGCGTGATTGAGGGTTTTTATATTCTGTTATTGAATTTTTATTACATTCTATATTCTCGTATTTATTTCCTTCTGTTGTTCGGTATGAAGAAGTGTTACTTTGGAGTTGTTTTAAAGTGAGTGCTTTTATTTCCATACCTTTTTATTGTGTTCTATTATCATGAGGAGCGATAAAATAACAGTTGATTCTCATAAAAAGCAAGCTCTAATCGTTTTGTATATGATTTATCAACTGTCCACAATTATAACGATTCCTGTATACTAGACTTTACAAATTATAAAAAAACTAATCAGGTAACGTGTATACTAATCTGAGGTGACGAGTAGGGCTTAGAGTGAGGGATAATACAAGGGGTTAAGAGTTGTGGAATGTTTTATTATTAAATTAAAGTATTTCTGGACAAATAAAAAAAGTACACGTTTTTAGCTATCAACATAAATATAAATTTATTGTTATGTTATTTGTAATTGATGAAATGATATTTGGCTAAAAGTATTCGGAACGTATTTATTTTCGAAAGTAAAATCACTTAAAAATGGATTATTTACCCAAATTTAAGACGACTGTTAGTAAAAATCACAGCTATTAAACTGTTGCCTGAATCCTGTGATGGGTGGCATCTTTTTTTGTCTGAAATTAATACATTTTGCTTTTTACGATTTCAAAATTCAAATAGTTTTAATCCTTTGGCGAAATCTGCTTCCATGTAATGTATTTTATTCCCTACCGTTTCGTAAAAATGAGACATAGTGGAGATACGATATTATTCTGAAAAATAAGCAACAGAGACTCTAAATTAGGCCGTTAATACAATTCATATGGCGTGGTCTAATGCGAACTGCGGTTATTGCTTAATAACCGAATCAAGCATCGTCCATCGTACCTATTACACGGACGTGTGACCGCTGAGTGATACTGCAATAAGCCCAGACAATAGTGATGGCTGATCGGAAGTCACCTTTAAAAGCCAACTGTAGATAAATAACCTTGATACCCATAAAACAATGTTAAAATTCAAGCACTTTTACTCCTTAGTTTTTTACGTACAGTTATCAGAGATATTCCATTTTTAAATACTATTAGTAAGCATCCAAAAGGTTCTTTTCCTAGTGAAGTGTAGGTCTTGTTTTGAAATTGGAACTATAAAGAACATGAAGTTTTGAATTTTTTTTTAATAAATCAGTAATAAAGATAACAAAATACGTTTGGGTGTGTGTTAATATCATTAAAATAAGACATCTTCCATAGTTCTACTGTTACAAATAAGAACGTCTGTAATACTGTTTGAAGTTTAACATTTTTCTTATGGGCCTAACATCAAGATTACCTCCAGTGCGTTCCCAAATTAATACTTTATACGGTTCACAACGTATATGGTCGCAGGTTAATATGCACTGCAAAACAGAACACGTTCTATGCATTCTTAATAAATACTGTTTTTAAAGAATATAAAGTGCGACTAATTAAAAAAGTGCTTAAGTTGAAAATTAAGTTATAATCTTCAATATCAGCTATGACTAATTATATCCTGGCAAAAAATACGTTTCCTGTAATACAAGTAATTAGCCTTTTGCTTCCACATCGATTACGAGTAATTATCGTAGCCCTATCTCTGGGGTGGAAGACTTGCCGGGTCGACTTAATTGTTGTACTTCAATTACGCTTTTCCCTTGCAAAAATATTTAGAACCGCTTTAAGCGGTCGCATCCTAGCTCCAACAATTTGCCCTCGTCCGCTCGCAGCGAGCTGCTCAACTAGCGGAAGTATTTACCGTAATCGCCGACTGCGCCACTTTTGACACCCGCCCGTCGCCATCTTGATCTTTGATCCGCCGCGCCGTCCACTATTACACGTAGATCCTATCGGACATAAAACTGCGCTTAGGACTGACGTGTTATTATTTAAAGAAACCGCCGCGCAGTGCCAATCAAAACTTGCTCGACTAAATAGTAGACTACTAACTGTGTTGATTAGTGTTAAATACACATTACTTCTATCCTTGGTCTTAGTGACCGCACGATGTAGTGTTAACCTGATATTCCTTACGGGGGGGGGGGGTTATCAACGCCTATTTATGTAATCATGATACACTTTTAATACTTAAAACCTGGATTACGTGAATTTTTATAAGGTAATTCAAATAACCGACAGTAATAATTGCACCTAGTGAACAATTTTACGGACTGACTGCATATCTTTTACAAATGAAAAAAACACCTGCAGTCATAAAAACTATTATTAAAAGTTACTGATACATTAAAGATATATCATTCAAATACATAAGTCCCATTAAGGCAATGGCATTGGACAATAGCAATACAATACGAAATAAATATTAATTTAAAAATGAAATAAAATACAACGCGTGTTCTCAAACATGCAAAACTGGTATAACAATGTGACAGTTTTAAAAGATTAAGAAATAATACGTAGCATGAGTAAAAGTAATTAAACTAATTTATGAAAAAGGGAAAGTCATGATGTGTTGAACAAAATGAACTGCATTAGTTAGAGTTAAACTGGCAGCATGAATCTTAACATGTGATCTACATGAACGAAACAACACAGTAGAAATGAAATACCTAGATTACAGCAACGTCATTAGTCTGGAAATATAATGCTGCTGTATGCAATTTATTAAGCTTCATTATTTAATAAAATAATAGTTGTATCAAGGAATTAATATTAACTGTCAACATGTTTTTTAATAAAATTTAACACAGTATGTAGGCCTAGTATTACATTTTCAAACTTACAGATAAAATGTTAAGGTGAGTTGTTATGGCCTAGTAAGAATGAATATACATAGCCCGTGAACAAAATTGTCCTTAAATTATATTTGTTCCTATAATGTTCAGACATATTCAGACCACTTTGACACAGTAACTGGACTGAATGTACTAACTGGTAAACAATAAGAATGACATGGCAAACCAGCTATTGGTATTCCCAGGACTTCGTAATGGGCTTCGGTCAGATAAACAAAACCTAATAAATGCTATGTTACTCACTGTTGTTGGTGTTTCTTGATTCTTGTAATGACTTGTTTTATGATTTTGTGTCCCAAGTTCTCAAAATAACTAGTGAATGAATGTTTTATGTGCCTTACACTAATTTAAAAAGTAATTTAAACTGTAGGGGTTTTATAAAATTTCAAACTTTAACTCGCCCCCAAATTTGATAGAGTAACATTAGAGGTCTCTAATTTACACCATTTTTCTTCTTTTTAGAATGTCTTTAGAATAAGGAGTCGTTTGCTAGGGGTTCCTATTTAAAAAAATTGACTTACCCCAAAATACTCCATTTTGGGGGGGATCAAAAATTTTCTTACGTCAAAAACCTCCTCAGTTGCTCATATAAACATCCCCCAAAGTAAATCACTCCATCTCTATTTATAAAAAAGTTAATAGGGGGAGGGGGGACTTTTAAGACACCCAGTATAAACGATCTGTTTACAAGATTACTGACTGATAAACTGATTATTTAATAAAACGTTATAAAATAATGTCTTTTTTGAATGGTTGTTTATTTTATTTCTATTCAAGATACAAGATGGAAATAAATTCTAATGCAGGAATGTCATAAACCCCCTTTAAAACTTATGTAATTATTAATCCGCAGTATAAATGTGTTGTTATACAAAATATGGACCAATAATATTCTCATGGTTTTTACAACGAATTAAGAATTACAGAAAATAAATTTACTGGTTTCAATCAAAGATCATAAGTTCTATTTATTATTGCTCTTTAAAAAACTGTTAATTAACTGGTTTGGATGAGACATTTAAAGCTCAAATACTTATTCTATATCTAAGATAATAAGGGGTGATACTTAAAAAGGAAAATGTTTTATTTTTGTCAATTCTGAATTACAATGTTAAACCTTACAGCTAACTGTAATATATTATTTTTATTTTTAAACATATAATTAGACCATAGCAATGGTTTATTTGAGGAATCCTAAGACTGAAAAGGTGTACTAAATTCAAGATAAATTAAAAGAAATATTTGAAGACTTGAGTATTTGTAATTGGCCGTGGTAGTAACCTTAGTAACTAACGCAACAACGTAGAGTTCGTGGATTATTCTTGACCGATATGATTTTCTATCCCTGTTAGGGGTAACAATTAAATAAACAATCTGTGAACACAATTTATTTATTTATATTATTTTCTACTCAGAACATAAACACATAAATAAATTTAAATTACATTAAGAAGAACCCTACAGAAGAGGGACGGGAAGGGATTTTGTACCCATATTCTTATAGTGGACAGTTATAAAACACTCAAACAACATGTTCATAATGAAAGAATCAGTAATCTTTGACTAGCACAGTTTTAATAAAGTGAAATCAATGCACTATTAAATTAACATCTAGTTGTCTTGAATATTCTAGGATATCCTAAGGTTTGCATTAGTGGCAGACCTCATTTCCTAGAGATGATGTAAAATCTAATCTAAAAATAACACTTGTACATAAATGTATATATATATATATATATATATATATATACACACACATACCCCCTTATGTATATATATATATATATATATATATATATATATATATATATATATATAAGGTTTGTACAGCATCCAGTATTGGTGTTAACTATGGTTATAGACAATTGGTTTTTTTTAATTATATTTACATCGTTTTGTCACAATAATATTCTATTACCATTTTTATCTTCATCTTGGTATCCTTTCTACCTTTCTTCCCGATGTTATAGCTTAGAAAATCCTCTTAGCTTTAGCTTATCTGCAGGAGACATTAAATATGAAAAAGGTCTTGATGAGTTAAATAGTGATCGATTGCAAGAAAGTGGAAATTCCTATAGTAGCAGGGGGTCCCTCCCCCGGAAATTTTTAAAGTACTAGGTCTAAAATGTTAAAATATAGTTTTTCTAAACTAGTAAAAGGAAGGCAAAAATAAGGTCAGAGTGTATAAAGTTTACAGTGAAACCACTCTACTCCCATTCACAAGGTGAAGCTCATACAGGGACAATTAAAATCTTTGGTAACAGTTCATATAAAGTTTATTTAACTAAAAAAAATTAATCGTAACATCGACAAATTATTGAATAAAATGGTTAAGTTTAAATCCCAAAAAAGTCCAGAGCTAAATCTTGATGTCTATTCTTGAATCAAAAAGTATAGATATACGAGTTTGAAAATTGACCACAAACTAACTAGGCTAACAGAGTTACAATAACGGGAGTTATATTAAGATTTAGCGTGTTAATTCTCCGTTTGTTCATGTCAAACTGTTTATTAACAATAACTTCCAGTTGTGTATCGATAACAACGACATATTACTGGTTTTGCCAAAATCCCACTTTTCGAAAATTCATAACTCGGAAACTTGTGATCCGATTAAGACCAAATGTTTATACAAGATAAATACACGTGCACTTTAATTCTAACTGTGCTATATAAATTTAAGAGTTATATGAAAAACGTTGTTATTAAATTACCATCTATTTATTCGGGACCGCGTGTTCCGAAACATTCGACATTGATCACATTCTGAACTTTAGTCATTAGCTTGAGCGTTTATTAGTCCCTCCGCTGTCGATGCGTCCTTGTGTTTATTATAGTATTAGGTATAGAACTAGCAGTATACTGTTCCACATATTCATTGTTATATTAAAATCAAAGTGTAAATATGAACCCTCCTGCCCCTCATTTACGAATAAACAGCTATAAATTAAATACATATAAAAATAACAAGATTATGCTGTAATTGTAATTACAACTGTTATTTTTATGTTTCAGGTCGGTGTTTTGGGTGGGTGATGTCTGACGTAGGGTCGAATCCGATATATGTGGTTAGTGACGAGTCGTTTACGGCCGAACCCGGGTGAACAGCTGGTGGCGGATGCCTCTTTGGAAGGTAAGGCGTCAAACCATCAATACCATGTTAATCATTGTGCCAGTAATATCTGACAAATATCTGTAACAAATAGGAAGTGATGGGAATTCTGTCTACAGATCTCGAGATTTGAGTGGTTCTACATATAAACGTGTAAACATTTATCTAACAGTTTTGAATGAATTAGTATCACCCCTTTATATCCTTAATAGAATGAACAGCGATATGAAGTAAATGACTTAAAACGTGTAATATTGACCAGATAAACAGCTTAGTTAGAAACGAGATATAGTATAATTTCATGAACGAACAATACATTTTATCCATTTTAAAGTAGCACCAGGTGCAAATCAGTAGCATCAAAGGGTTTTACCTTCACCTTGCAAGAATATAGATTTTGAGTTTGGTCACTATTGTATTTTTAGCAAGTTTTCGAATTGTATCTATGTTTAGGTTTAATGTAGTTTTCGGTGCTTCCTTTTCTACCTGAAGAGTAACCCAAATTCCCACGCTTCGTAATAGGATATTTAATTTGTGAATACAGGAGATAAGACTGTTAAATTTAAATTTTATGAAGAACTTTAAAGGTTATACAGTTATATAATACAACTTTGAAGTTTCGATGCTCTTTACCTGTAGCGTAATATATTTTGCTTGAAACACCCCTTTCACGTACGTTTCACAACGTGTATCTAGTAGACCAATTCTTCCTCATTGCATAGAATGGGGTTAACTACGAGATGATATTCAAGAGTCTATTTCTTCTACTGGGCACAGTGTATTTAATACAGTTATATCTGCGTTCCTATATGGAAGCACTTTACGCATTATATTACAAGGTTTTCAAATGTTTCCATGTGTTTTGAAAATATTTAATAGCTGTAACGTATTGATTTAATTAACATAATACCATAACAAGGAATCGTGTAAACGCTTTGACCTCACTTAACTTTAATTTTACGATATCCCAATATAAGTTACGAAGGTTATCATAAGTCTAACGAAAGAATATCCAATGCAGTGACGTATATAGAAAATTATTTCGGGGGACTGACACACTAGGTGGTTTAGGAGGTATAAAATATCCTCCAAAAATCGGGACTCAGGAATCTTCCAACGGGATATTGTTGATCTTTTAGACCGCTTAAATGTATCTCGCTTAAAACAAACTACTGAGTGCAATTTTAATGTTTGTCTTTCAAGGTTTCAGGGGGGATGGCTTGAGCCTGGTAAGCCTATAGTGTTTATACAGAGTGTACATAAAGTCCTGCACAGGTATAATATTTTCTGAACGATAACAAATAAATCAACAAGATTTGGTACATCAACACTACACCTAAAAATCTACTTTTTGAAGGAACTATCAGTTTTCTGTCATATCATGGGGACGTCCCGCAAGGAGTCAGAAGAAAATCTTAAACGGGAGCATAGGTCAATATGCACATCATTTTAAAGGGCTTATGTAGCAGAGTTTAATGCTGCAAACCGCACTCAAAAAGATTGATCCAGTACAAAATGGTGGCTGTTCAAAGGTTTTATTTAAAAAAAGATGTTTACTTACCAAATGTTTTCAGAGTAAATGTTCAAATTGTTCACCTCCGGTTATTTTGACAGTTGGAAAGACGCACATAAAAACTATTAACAGAATTTTGCAATTACATTCTTGAAGAATTTTGCAGGGCAACTTGAGGATATCGTTGCAGTGTTTAAATAGGACATGTAGTGTGGGGGTGCTCCATCCTGTTGAAAACAGATATTCTGGAAATGTTCTCCAAACATATTTCGAAGTGCTGGTGTAATTTAATTTTCCAGCAAACGTCGATATGATATTGCATTTACATTTCCTTCAATAAAGAAAGGACCTACCAACTGGGTACCTATCACACCAAGCCAGACATTCACCTTTAGTGGATACTGCGTATGTGCCTCCCGAAATCATCTTCGTTGAGTTCGTGCATCAAATGAACTTTATAAGGCTTAACATTAAACTCTTTCAGAATTCTTTTAACAGACGTAACAGAGATGTCATGAGTTTGTGCTGCTGAGCGTAGGGACTCTTGGGTGTTCTCAATAAATGACTGCAATACATCTAAAGAGTTGTCTTCGGTTGTCGCAGTAGCGGGCCTTCCTGACCTATGACGATCGGAAACACTTCATGTTTCCATAAAGCGTTGAACAGTTCTCCCTACAGTTGTTCTAAAAATTGGCTGTCTCTCGTGAAAGTAGTGATTAAATAAAATATGGCATGATTCCTTGTGTGATCGCCTGTTGTTTCCCCAACCAACCATTACAAGAAGTGTTTATACGTTTACGTTCGTCAAGCGACATATTATAGTTGAAGAACTACAAGCAATACGACAAACTCTTTTGTACTAAAGCGCACTGATAGAAAGGTTGGACAGCACTACTAAAACAAGAAAACTAGAATAGCCTACTATTAATAGACTGGCTAATAAGAAAGTTCAAACTGCGACCCAAAGATAAGAGCTTTCTAATTGTTACTGTTATCAGGTTTTCCCTGCTATATTAGGACCAAATTTGTAACCCTTGAGGATAACTAACGTCATAATTAACTTCTGTACAACTGACAAGCATAATGTAGTATTTAGCTGCAGTATTCGTTTGGTTACAGTTTTGCTTTACTGGGGTTATGGCTACTAATAAAATGTAACCAAGTAAAACCTTTGAACAGCCGCCATTTTGTACTGGATCAATCTTTTTGAGTTTTGTTTGCGGCATTAAACTCTGCTACATAAGCCCTTTAAAATGATGTGCATATTGACCTATGCTCCCGTTTAAGATTTTCTTCTGACTCCTTGCGGGACGTCCCCATGATATGACAGAAAACTGATAGTTCCTTCAAAAAGTAGATTTTTAGGTGTAGTGTTGATGTACCAAATCTTGTTGATTTATCTGTTATCGTTCAGAAAATATTATACCTGTGCAGGACTTTATGTACACCCTGTATATAAGTGTTATCTAGTGAGTGAGTTTGTTTGTTTTTGTTACAAATTCCGTCAGTCAAACTGTCTTGTCAATACGCAACAATAATGTGAGCCGCATTGCCATACGTCACACAATCTGTCCAGCAAAACTATACTTTAATTTTGAGTTTAGCTCCAGTTCACCTTCCTTTTATTTGCAGCATCTGGTATCTGACGCTGTCTCAGACTTCACTCTTGGAATTGGAGTCATTTTCGTCTGAAGATATCCAAAGAAAGTCGATTTGCGCTCAATTGCGTAGCTGATGAGACAATGAGACTATTTATGGTCAAAAACGATGCAAATGTGCGTTTATGTTACAAATTCCGTTAGTCAAACTGACTTGTCAATACGTAACAATAATGTGAGCCGTGTTGCCACACTTCGGAGCAGTATCATGAATGCTGTATTGTCAGTTTTATATTCCTTGCTTCGTTTTATAACCTATAAAATTTAAGTGTTAAAATCATACTGACATCAGGATGCAACTGTAGTTTTAATTATTTTTAGTGCTGGGTAATAAAACAAATTTATTAGTATCAAATTAATTTATCTGCAAATCACATACATGGTGCATGTATGAGGAATCGTTTATTGCAATTTACAAGATAAAATCTTACCTCTGAGGTTAATATTTGTATTCAATAAAATAAGATTCATAAAATATATTGACCTGTGTTTTTTAATTTTTTAATTTTCATTTATGGCCTATATGTAGTATTATAGGAATGGAGCATCTTGACGTAACAATCTGTTCCAATTAAATTTTTGGATGTCATTATTACTTAAATTGAATATGTCTATTCATTAGGAATAATTATTAAGCTAGTGTACTATTCTAAAATCTTTGAATTATCTAATATTGTGAATAAATTAATAATGCGTTTGAATTAATAATTTAAAATTCTGATATAAAACACGTAAAAGGATCAACATTTACAAACGTTATGAGTTTTTTTGGGTTTTATTTTAGTTCAAAACTTTATATTGAATTACTATTGATTAGTTGTGTTAAACAGTTTGTTTATAAACAGGGTTCTGTTAAGGTTTTTAACAGATTTTTTGATAAATATAACTGTAAGTAATATAAAATGTCTATCCAAACTCCTATAGCATTAAATTTCAATTTAAAGTTTATATTCATCGTTTTACACTAACTTGGAATACATATTAAGTTGAATTGGGTATATTTTTTTTTTTCAATTTATTAGAACTTAAGTAAAAAAAGCTGATCAGTAGAAATTGTTTCATTTCACTCACTTATACTAGGCTGCTATACAAAAAGCTTGTGGTGAACTAGAATTTTGTGTGATTAATTCTTGGATAAAAAAACTTATGATACGCCATGTAAATGTATCCATAATACTTTGAATATCGTTAGATTTATTGTATTTGATTTAAACTTCGAAATTTACGCGTGGATCGTACATCTAAGACACCTTATTGTACAATGAAATGGCTATTACGTGTATTCAAACGAAAAAATTCATATGTTTTTGGGTCATAATGGCATCATTTAAACAAATTCTTGTAAAATTCTACTAAATTAATATAGTTCAGATGAACTATTCATAATATACATAATTATACATAAAACATCAAAAATGTTAATAACAGATTGAAACATTTTTTTAATTTTCTACTTTTTTGCAACGATGTTACGCAGTAATAATGCTTTACTTACAACATTTTACTGTCATTCTCATCCTAATATAGCAAGCAAAATAAAGTACCTGAGGATGGTTGCCTTTTTAGTTATTTTTACCTTTCTTGATAATGTATTGTAGTTTTATTGCTCTTCATGAAAGTATCCATACAGTCAAAAACCAGCTAGTATAAAATGGAAAATATAATCGATTTGTAACCACAGGCCTTAGTTAAAACATTGATACCCATACTAAATTACACCACTAGATTTTACAGCAGTAATGTGAGTTATGATTTGAAGTTGAAACATGTATTTTGGGTTTTGTTCGAATTCTAGAAGCTATCCCGTAAAATAAGCAAAAAGGATTGCTACTATGTCTTGTACCACAATCAACAAACTTCTTTTAACGCATCTCCACAGTAGCAAGCCCTGACAAATAACATTTCCACGTGATCCCAAGAAGGGGTTGTATCCAGTTTAAAAAAAAATTATTTCCAGATACACAATGTATTCATGAGGTATGTTAAATATCTATAGGTGATAGTTAGTCTTTTTTGGTAATGTTTCGAATGGGTCTAAATTCCGACTGTAAACCTGTGGTTTTCCAGCGGTGTCTAATAGTTTTGGCGGTTCGAAACTGTTCAAAAACACTGGGACTCATAGGTACTAAATAGAATCAAAAATTGTACAATTTATATAGTCGAATGATCTTAATTGATACTAGGTAGAACTTAAAAAGTACTGGATTATTTCTCTTCAGTACGTCGGTAAGTACCATTCTATACACATATTTTACTTTTTACATAGAAGCAAAAATCTGTTTCAAAGTACGGCCGGATCCACTACACTACAGTGTACTACGCCTCCATTCATGATCACTCCCACCCGGCATAGTGGGAAAACCGCAAACCATCAGTCAAAAAACCACAACGGTAACACCACTAATCCGTTGTGGTTAAACCGCAGCCTATAGATATAAACAGAGCCTGGAGTCCGTAGTTGTTCTGTAGCTATCGTAACGGGAAAATAGTATTTCATACAAAACTCCTCTAATTGTATCTGGCGTGTTACAGTGAAACAGTTGTGTACACAAAAATGAAACGTTGTTGTTTATTTTACCATTGCACGGTGTGAACTTCCCCATTAAGTTCTAACCATATTACACGCTTTGGATGCTCGTGCTGATTCCAATTGTGTTGCTGACCTGGGGTTGTGTCATCCAGGGTTTAAGATTACAGGAAATTGATTTTTGGTTTAATTGGCATTTATTGGAGTGTTATGTTGAACAATGTATAATATTCTCCAGGTTTTTTAGGCAACTAATATTTTATATTGACTGGAGATTATGTTATTTCAATTATTAAATTGACTAGGAATAAGTTCACCGGTCGTTTAAGGTGGTTCATTTCAGTTTCCGCTTTCAGTCTTACCTAATATAATCTTTCCATATAATATATGGATTACTTTGTACCATATTTCTTTCTGTATCTCGCTATTATCATATAATTGTGTACGAAATAGATGTTTTTAATAAATAAGGTTTTTCATTTCATCAAGTAGGATTTTTTAGTTTTAAAAATAATTTTAACTATACTGCTATGATTAATACACGCAAAGAACTTCCGTACTTTTCTATTCTGAAATATGTGGTACAAATAATTATGTAATTTTAATATTTTATGTAAATTATATAATATTTTATTTTCAAAGCCTACATAGCGCAAAACGAGCTCAGGATGTGTGGTATGGAAATTTCTTATTATAATCAATCTAGAAATCAGAATAACCAGTTCTTTATACGCTTACTGTTAGGGACGAAAATACTTTACTTGTTTCTAACAACGGCACGTTTAAGACTGTGTCATAATTTATTTTAACGTTTGATAAATGTTTCTATGGGAAGATATCCTGTAAGAAAGTGGCATAGTAGCATGCAATTTGCTTTTCTTCATGTATGGTGTTCAGTCCCATAGCAGTAGCGTTTTGTAAGGAATTTTTTAAAAGACATTAAATGATGTGTGTTGCTCATTTACAAATACGTTTTTTATGATCAAAAAATTGAAATTTTTCACATACAGACCTATAAACAAATAAAAATTTTAAATATTTCCAATTGTGCATTAGGATTTTGAATATAATTAGAGGATTTTTATATTTAGTAGAGACTAGATTTTACATAAATTAACACTTTTTAATTACCAATTTACCTGTAGTATGAAAGCTTAGAAGTTAACAAACATCTATTAATGGAAGAAGTTAACAGCTACAATAGGCCTAGTATTAAACTTATGTTATTTTGGCTATTTTGGGAGAAAGAATTTTGCTAAGTAGAATCAAAATGAATTAAGTCCTCTTTATACTTAACTCGTATTAAATATAAAGTACTCCAACAATAAAAACCAATTCAAAACGCCTGTGTACTCTGTCGATGAGTTTATGCTGAGCCGCTGGGATTTATGAGAGGCATAGGATTTGGGGTCAGTGAGAGTGTGCTTGAGGGAATATGTGGAAGTGTAAGTTTGGGTGCGTGTGTGAATGAATTAATATTTACAAAATGATTTACTGACATTTGAAATGCAATGTAAAATTGTAAAAATGCAATAAAATGTGATTTGATTTAATTAAAAAATAGCAAGTGGCATCTGAAAGTTGTGAAAGAGCAAGGATTTTTGTAATTAATTTCTTTATATATTTTAATATTAATATTAATAAACTACTGCAATTTAGGTATGCGTTGTACAGTTCCTGATATCTCCTAATTAATTTTTAACGCCCTATAAAAATACAGTTAAACCTACACCCACGCCTAGAAATTAGAAATTCGATGTAATAGCTAAGTATTGGTAGTTTTATATATATATATATATATACTATATATATATATAGACACTCCTTCTCCCCCTAGCAGGAACAACATGTTCTTCAACAATATTCAGTCGTCTTTATATAATTATGAGCAAAATGTCCAAAAAATTAATCAAATTCTCAAAAGCTAGATACATGATTTCGATTTGGTTTTGTAAATATCTGATAAAAAATTAAAATTACTTTTTATAGAATTGTATTTAAAAATTAAAAAAAGTATAATTATTAGCCTTTTTCCATCTTTTATTTTTTTTACTGTAAGCGATTTTTCCTGTTGATACACAAACATTTATGGTTCGTTAGTCTTACTGTACATTATTGATTCTGTGAAATATGTCTTACAGTTTTGGTAAAATTGTCAAGATATCTTTTACTTGAATATCTTAAAATATACTTGTTTACTTTATAAAATACTTGCAGAACTACATATTTTGTAAATATGCAGTACTAGTGCATGCTGTTTATAACAGTGATAAGTGACTACGTCATCAATGCAGTAGTATTGTACGATGCGTGTGCTGGAACCGGCCCGGTAGGTGGCGCTATGGCGACGGAATTTGGAAACACAACTCTCCAACCTCTCTCTGCCGACCCGTAGGATACAAATCTTGTTTCGTTCCATGCAAGCTCTTCAGTTCTTAAATATACGTTCTTGGCAACATATTTAACCCAAGTATTTCATACAGAAGTATAATTAACTAGTATCAGAAGTTACAGTATCAATGGATCTACATTAAAATCCAAACATATATTTGTATCAAAATAATTAACTTATATACATTTTCAGTAAGTAATTTATTTTTGTCGTATATAAAATAGTATATATTGCGCAAATGAACATTTAATTCATTTATTGATTTGAAAACGTAAACAAAACATATTGAATTTTTATATATTTAATTAAACTCTTGATGTTAAATTTAGGTTTATACTTTTATGTTAATAACACATAAAGTACAACACCTCCAAATACTATTATGCTTAATTTAGTCAAGGAATTTGTTGTAAATAATTACTTTGGCTTTGGTCTCAATATTTTTGATAAACTATTTTTAAAAGAACATTAAATACAAAAATTATGTGTTTTCTTATCAGTTATTTTTGAAGTTTTCATCAAATGAGCTAAATTATACATAGAGTTTGCTGTATGATTTCCTAAACGTTTCTTCTGTGTGTACGATTTCCCTCCTTAAATATGTTGCATTTTGTTATATTTTTAACTTCATAAAATGTAGAGTATGTGTCCTATTAAAACGGAAAATGTAAAAAAAGTTAAAGCAAATCATGAATCAAAGCAAGATGTCTAAGGCACATCATACGATACAGTTGTTATTGATTAAGAGAACCCGAAATAGAGATATATTGTATAAAAGCTCGGTTTTCGTTGTCATACTTTGAAAGCCAATGAATTTAAAAAAAAAAACTTTAATTTAATGATTAGTGATAACTCAATATTTTACAAAATGTCTGATAGATCAGCTTATTTCAAGACAGTTATTGAGTAAAAATTACCAAATAAAAAAGTAGATTGTCATTTACTTCACAATTTTTGTTTGGGATTTATATATAAATATTGCTTTTAACAAACAACCCTTCACCTCCGTTTAAAAGATCCATTCAAAGCGTTTATATGAAATAAACTTGTTAGTTTTAAATGATTTTGTGTGTGAATTTTTAATACGATTAAACCTCTAAAATATTATAGAATGGTTATGCTTGTCTCAGATGATACTTCATTACACTGCTTTGAAACACGTATAAAGTTGTCAGTGTGCTGGTACATCAATCCCTGCTACAAAACAGTCCTGGAGGAAAACACGTGTTGCAATCTAAGTCTAAATAAAATTATGTATTTTATAATTTTATTGTAAGAATATTTGAAGAATTTCAATAAAATTTTGTAGTTTTTTTTTTAATTCCGGAATTTTCACGTAAAGTTTCACGCTATTACTTTTGTTTATTATAATCCATTTTTGCTGTATTGTACATTTATTACTGTCGTTTAGTTTTTTAAGGAAATTACCTCTTATATTTTCCTATCACAAGTCTTATTTGATGAACAATTGCATGGTGTAGTGGTAATAAAAAAATAAATAACATGCATTCATTTAGTCTAATGTTCCCTGCACAATAGAACACTAAAGTTTGTTCATATATACAGTACATAACTGAATTATTACCATAGCTAGCAGAGCATTCTTTAAGTTAATCATATTTTTCATCTGCTCAGGATTCCATATTTTTAGGCGGACTTTAGTATTATTTAATTGCAAACTTAATCGTAACCGGTTGCGATAACATGTTTTGATTGTTGTAAGATTAAATTAATCCTAACAATAACAAAACTTCTTTTAAAATCTATTTTTTTTTTTTTTTTTTTTTTTTTTTTTGTATAATTTACTTCTTTTAAGATTTCTTGAAACCTGATGTAATAGTAAAACATTCTTAAAATGTAAAATAATATTATAAGAAATAAATACTTGGTAATTTATTTGTTGAAGACAAATGAATAGTATTATAAGAAAATGTGGATTTACTGTATGAATAGCATTATTAATTATTATTTTAAAATGGTATTATTATATAGTATTGTGTTATTTAAAACAGTTAAATATACATTTACTGTCGTGAATCTTACCGAAATTAATGCTCCGGGTAAATATATTATTTGTTTAATGTAACGTACCAATTTCCTCATATTTAGAATCGCTGTTCATACAAGAAGAATAATTCTTAGACTAAAAGGTTAGTAGCTTACTGATTGTGATGTCATACACCACATAACATTTTACCTAAAACGTTTCCATTGCCTCAAAACTTATATTCAATTTTGCAATATTAAGGTTACTTAAAATCTGATTTCTGGTGTTACTGAAATCAAACCATATCCAGTTTTAGTCTGTCTGTATATATATTAGAAATTGAATGCGTAAAGAATATAGTGTACATCGTCAAACAAGTGTATTCTCTATTACATTTCAAAGAAAATCGCACGCATAATTTGGTGTTGTTGATGATTTAAAGTACGATGATTAATATAAATTCAGATACGTTAATATATGTTTGTGTATGTAGAAAGGTTTTGCTTCAAATGTCAGTCACTAAGTTAAGAAGTACTTAAATACCAATTAAGTGTGAATTTGTTAAAAACTGGTGTTATGGGCACATTGGGTGTATAGTGCTATATATGTAGCGAACAACTACAAGCTACCGATTGCTTGTTTCAAAGTCCCATTCCGGTTGGTCAGCAGCCTCAAATTTCAGTTTTGTTTTAGATTAGTTCCATACATTTTCTTGCTACGTATATACACACCTGTTAAAAGCAATTATATCCTGTTTAATGTTAATGCAACATTTTTAAATAGTTAACCTTGTTTTAAATAATTAAATTATTTATGTGCTTTAAGCAATAAAAAAATGAAAGTTGACGTCCAAGCATGCCATAATGTACGGTTCGAAATAGGCGGTTTCAATAGTGGCCGTCATTTCAAGGCAATGTCGTTTTTATAGGGCATCTATAAAGAATACAGAGAACCCAGAATGTGTGCATGGAATGTATGTGGAATTAGGAGACTCGATAATGTATCCGTTGCACGTTAGTCGTTACAGCTGCTAATCATTGCACCGCATACATGATGCATGGAGTTGTCACAGAAGCTTAGACCTCACTTGCTTCGTTGCAACTTCTGCACTAAATCCCAGCAGATGTCCCAAATAACTGTAGTAGCCTACTTGTAATTTCTTGTCTCTCAACATCATACCTTATAGATTAATGTGCCTTGGAAATGTATGGAGATCATCCTAACGACACGCGTCAAAGTGAATTTATATTATCAGTGGATAGGTGGAAAATTGTATAGGAGGTTAGATGGAATATGAATTGGATTAGTCGGGTCATATAATACATGAGCACTGGACAGGGTACTATATCGGAGTCGTTTCTTCTAATCAGAATGGAATTTAGGTACTTTACGTTACAGTAGTAATCTTTTGTCTCCTTATTGCGTGTCAATACCTTTAGAGAAAAAATTTAAGAAAAATAATGTAACATGCCAGATGGTTATACAGTTGGAAATAAATTAAATGATAATTGTTATCTATTTTATTTGTGTGGGTGGAGGAAAAGCATGCCCATGGAGTTTCAAACCGAAGGGCTGTAAATTATAATTTTTAAATTAAAACTAAAACTTTTTCTAACGTATGGCTTCAAACAAACTTTGTTCTTTTTACCTTGTAAAACATATTTAAAACCATTAAATCCGTATAGACTGTCATGCTCAACCCCCTGAAAAGGTTATAAAGTCTTAATAAGTTATAGTAGTTTTTGTTGTATACGTCTGATTTCCATTTACTTTTATAACTGTATATAAATGTAAGGTATAAGTTAAAAATTAAATAACTGTTTACTGAGCAAAAGTATTGTCTAAAACTTTTTAAAGTAAGAGGCGTTTTACTCTTATACAATAATGGCTCTTATCGTAATTTGAATGGACGTGTAAACTAGCGATTCTAGTACATGTAAGTGAGGGTTTAAAAAAATTGAATTTCAAATAGAAACAAAATATACAAGTATTACAAAGAACACACACATACATACATACATTGGTTTGAGACTAATATTTTTGCAAATTATACTGTCGTTTTTAAGTAAATATCAGATAAATATGTAGAAATTTTAGAACAGAACTTTTGTTGTTCGCAATGACAACTCTCAGTTCATTGCTCGTTTCGGGAAACGAATGAGCTTTTGAATTCATAATCTCATGATTTATCACCAAATTTACACAGAGAACCCTCATTCATAATGGTGAATGAAATATATTTAATCATACAATTGTATTAAAATAAGTTTAATCATCTTCAAAAGCCTTTTTTTAGATCTACATATCTGCAGTGTAAAGTATCACTAAGCTTAAGTATTAAACAAGGCAAGTAAACTTCGTACAATATATCGCATATATGGTAAGACATTCTATTTATACTGATCTAAGGATGTTGTACGCAATGCGTAAGGAATAAAAAAAAAATTATCCGATAAATGTAGAACAAATTTAGACATAACCAACGCCTGTATTCCTGATCGTGGGACAAAATTTATGTAAATCGCCTTCACAAATAAATATGGCGCTAGACCAGGCTGCGAGGGGATAATAATTATAATTTCGGTGGAAGGAGGCAATTTACCACTTCACGATTATATTTAATTGGATTCACATCGCCAGAACGATTTCCATAACAAGGTTCAGACCCTTCCTCAATTTTTGTTCTAAAATGGGTTTCGGCTCGCAAAAAATAAACCACCCAATTGTTATGCATAAAGGCAACATCTTGATATATCTAATGGTTGGCTGAACCAAAATTTGCGCTCCGGTAAGAGGCTGTTTGTTTCAAAACGCTTAAATCGAACGTTTAATAAGGTTTCTCTGATTTTAACGCACAGGCTCTGATGCGTATTTTAAGTTATAACGCTGTGAAGCTCAATTACTGCTAACTATTACCTCGTACTTTTTATTTTTTTTTTTTAGAAACGAAACAGCAAAATTATTTATAATTGTATTGTAAGTGATTCTGTACGTTTGATAACAAAATAATAAATTCATGTTTATAAACTTTTAGAGATGTCATGATTGGAAAAATTATACTACAACGTATTATTTAATCTTATACACATGTATTATATTACTGAAAAAACACTTCTACAAACTTTCAATTTATTTATTTTATATTGATATTGCATGATGGTTTATTTTGCAATGTCCATTAATAATATTGTAGGTTTTATAAAATGAACTGTTATCGAAAAATGGCATCCCTGAAAATGTACGATGTGATCACAACAAACTACATATAGATACATATTTAAATAAAACAGTTTGTAAATACCTTGAAACTATTTTGATGGTACTTACACACTATAAAACAAGCAGAAAACTGGAACTAGATAGAGATTTTCCAGGATACTCTTGCTGTATAGTTATGCTATGAGAGTCCCTTGTAAAAATTTAAATTTTTAAGCAGTACATAATATTTTACTGTACGTTCTCTAAAAATTAGGAACCGAATTTCGTTTTAAAGTAATGCATATTATTTAAAGATTTGGCAGTGGCAAGGCCCCTACACTACATAATACGAACGAACTAATGGGTCCCTTGAACGGAATATAAATTCCACTCTTGGTCAAGTGCTTTACTGGATTCCTATGACAATGCACCACTCTGTAAAGGAATATCAAGCCAAGTACCTTATGACTATTGGAAATAGCAATCACATGAAGTATCTTATGGTAATGAATTCCTAAACATACACTTCTATAACATCAACAACACAATCCACAACTTTTGCATAGGCTGAAATTTTACATTTTTTTAACGTCATAAGGAGTCCCTGCAACGTCATATAAAACATCAAAACTGAACATCGGGTGTTAAAAATAAGTAATATATAGTAACATTAAATTTCTCTTAGCAAATCATAATAGCAAGAAAATTGCAATATAATTTTCTTGAGTTTTCAGTTTCTAATCTTGCAAATAAGTTTTATACGTTAATATATAACAAGTAACTACCAGAGTTTTGCGACGGTTTAGGGGAGTCTCATCGATTTCTGGCCACCTTATATATCTCACTGAGATGGTAGAGGGATCAATCCAAAGTGGATGCTATGTTGCTGACAAACTACGAGGAAAATCTCACAAATAGATCTTTGAGACACGCCTAAATGGTAGGGATTAAACGATTCCATTAGAAACTCAGAAATAACTCAAGACACAATTTTCTTCGTGGATAGAAGTATAGTTAAAGTTAATAAGACCAGGAGAAATTTTTACCGACAGGTTGAAAAAATATATAGCTGAGCTAATAGTTAGATTTGATGATAAGTTTTCTGTACGGCAATATGAGGTTAGAAGACTATATTTAACATATAAATGCACGATTTATCTTGATCTTATGACTAAGACACAATGACTAAGAACAATATAAGTAGATCTAAAATAGACGGAGTTCAGAGACCTTGTCGCAATCGGTATGACAAGTATCTTCCCTAAACATAAAGGAAATCCCTGATTCCATGAATTCCATATAAAGAATACGACAATTCGAGCATGATAATTCTTTTACATGCAAAAATACAATAAATCCTACAGGAAATTGGATGTTTGATCATGTAAAATGAGTCCCGTACAAGTATGTCTACATGTTGGGTTTCTTGCCCAATTGGTCCTTGTTACAGAATTGTTGACTGGAGTTAGGATAAATGTTCTCCAAACTTCTAATATAGTACACAATGCGATCCATATTTATTGTCAATAAATACAGTAGGAACTGAGAAATAATTCTTCCGAAATTGGTTGGAATATTTCCAGGAGTTATTCGACTTGACTTCGAATCAGTTATACGGCGAGTCTGTGTACGCTTGTTTCTCGTACATTCTGATTACCATTCGATTCCTTCCTTCACTCTAGTATAAAAAATATCTTAATTGTCAACTCCAGTCTGATGAAAATCTCCTTAAACAGAAATCTCTTACGCGAATTACTAACTGAATATCAAGTTTTATTGCCTCGCAACAACTTTATTCTTCACATGACTCACAAATTGTTTACAAGAACGTATGTAGACGATTTAACAATCGGTGAATTAGGTAAAGCCCAGTTGTAACTTGAAAGGCGGTGATATAAAATAAAGCAATTCGGTGGTGGACAGATTCCATCCTAAAAGCTATATTATTAATAACCAAATAAAAAAATACCAAACCTTTTGAGTGCAAAGCATATACAAAACCTACAACACTACAAAAACATTTTTTTTAATTTTGCATCGGTTGAGCTTAATGGTTATAGGAATAGCATTGTATCAGTGTATTAGTTTACTATGATACATGTTTTTTATTATAGGAAACTGGACTTGGTTGGATTCAAAAGGAAGCATCTTATGTCTTAATGTAATAATAATACTGAATAAAATAATCAACTCATGAACATAATTACAAACAAACTACGAAGGAATACCAATTATTCAATTATTGAAGAAGAGCTTCAGATGTGCTCTATTGAAGTTTGGTCAATTTATTTAATAATTCCTCATATCAACTTATTAGTTGACATGCAGGTCATTCGTCTTTAAGAGTAAATAATACTACGTTTTAATTGGCAGCTTATATTTAAGCCCTGAGGCTTAGAAAAGAGTATTTCTATTGTGTAACATTTTACAACCAACGACACTCAGGTTGATTCAGAAGACAATGAATACTTCAGGTGACAATTTCATAATAAAAAGGCTCGCTATTATCATCAGCACCAAAGTAACCCAGATGTAGTTTGCTTGTCTTGGGTATTCGTCAGCGTAGGAGAGTCTTTTCTTTCTTGCAATGAAATATAAATCATATAATAAAATAATTTGATATAATAAATAAACTATATTATTCTCGGTTTAAAATGTATATTCGCACCCATTAGTGATGTACGCCTTATTTATTCGTGTAACTGTTATTGGGATTACGTTAGCTAATATATACAACTCTGTAATCACATCCTTGATTTGTTTAAGTTTAAGGTTTAAAACTGTTATTTCTGCAATGTACTTTAGTCGTAGTTCTGTAATTTTAGTCGTTTATACAAATCTTTACTTATTAAAGACACGTCAACATTGATATGGAAACAAAGACTAACAGCAATAACAATATACTAAAGTACCTCTTTCCACTACTAATAGTGAGTAGTACTAGGTACTTAGAATAGTTACATATCAATTTACATATTTCGCTCTTTTTGGCAACATTTTTAAATGCAGATAATTACTTTGTAAGACAGAAATGTTACAGAGTATATTTTAATGTATCGCATTTTTTGTTAATATAGTAACAGTAAATAAAGAATTATAGTTTAACTACCTTGGTTTAAGTCTGTATAAGGTTAAGACTAAGTTATTAACCATATATTTAATTGTCAAAAAATATTTATTATTTACGTAACTTACGTGTGTAATTACAAAAAATAACCGTTGAAGACAGGTAAAATTCATGCGCACTGCTTCCGATTCGGGGCTGCACGTGATAATTATGAGAGGAATTAAAAACTGATGGAGATGTAGTAAATCGTATTATTACAAAATAGGCTAATAAAAAACTATGGCTTATGCTCTGGTTTACCATTTTGGTCAAATCATACGCCTCATTAAACCATTAAAGAGGGCAGTGTAATCCTTGTGGTAAACCATACTCGATTACGTTCCTCCCTTCCGCAATTGAGTCTAGGAAAGCTGAACGTGCGAATGAACCGGAACAAAACTAGATCTAATTCAGGTCCCTGAGGGCCGCCAGATAGGTGAAGTACGACCGGGGAAGCAGCTAGCTACTCCACGTCGGTAGGGAGCGGGGTGCAACGCCACCGGCTGCGGATTAAGTCATAATTTCGACCCCCATCACTTACCCCTTGGCAGAACTCTCAAAATAATCACCTTTAAAAGGTTCTCACCGTTGGTCCGCCATTGCTAGCGATTGTGCCCTCGGTTCCGGTAGTTGGCTCGATGAACTCAAGGGTTGATTTACAAGCTCGGCTACCTGAGCTCTTCTGCCCAATCCCTTGTCCCTTCCCTCCGCCAACCCTGGCCAGGGGACGTCTCCATTTCGCAATGGTTCACAACAGTCGCAGCCCCTCTTCTCGGAATGACGGACAGGAGATAAATGGCTAGGATGTGTCATCGTGGCGATTTTTCACGCTGAAAAGTCTATTTTTGCTGGACAACTGGAGAAAAGTTTTTGTTGCCTTCCGATACTTTAGATGTTGTCAACGTTACTTGACATTCACTTAGATGGTGTCGTGTTATCTGTAAACGACACTCTCTGGCTCTCTCCTTGAGAATCCAGAATGTCAAAGTCAAAACGGGCTAGAAGAATATGTTTAAGTAAACCAAAGATTAATTGTTTCTGTAAGACAGCTTTAACATTTAGTCAGACATAGCGATGTTATTTATTGCTATTTGTAATTAGTAGTGTTGTAACAAAAACCAAATTTTGTGGTTTAAATTAATCTCTACACTCAATCACTACGCTAAGAATACTAACAAGTTCTAAATCTGCTCGTAATGTACAAAAAATTTCAACTAATAGTAAAGGTTGCATACTTGAAAGTTTGAGGCAGTATAGGCCGCACACTAAAACCGCAAAAAACTAACCAGGTATTTTTTAGTACGAAACACACACAGCTATTAAATTCTCGTAATACTACTGGTAACATAGTGGCCTACCGATGTGGTTTTTGGACAGATTAAATGTGTCCCCGGTTATATAAACAAAATTAGATAACTGAGCTGTGTCATTAACATAGTTACAAACGGTTTAATTTTGTACCTAATATTCAATTAATTGCCTCCATCACTTTTAATAGTTCATCATTGAGTTTTCCACTTAGAGATAAGCTTCTCAGATCTTAAACAAAACTAATTGTTAATACAATACCATTTAATGGTTAGATATAGTTTGCGTCAATAAACTTTTGATATGTTTGTGGTGAATAAGACAAAGTATGTTATACTAGCAACGTGAGTTTATACCTAATAGCTGCGAGTGAGCTTCCTGAATCAGAGGACTGGTACAGAACGAGACCGAGTCAAGGACTCGTGGTGACAGCCCGGAGAGAAAAAGAGACTGAGAGCCTGTGGGAGCTTAAATTCGTCAAAACATGCTATAAACCCGAGGGCAACAGGCATAACTGCCAGCGGTGATGGCTACTCGGCCCTACAGAGCGGACGGCTAAGGGCCCGTCGAGAATTAGTAAGTCCGCTTTTTATGTGCAGTAAATGTCTCGCTTATAGGCGGACTTGATTGACGGAGCTCCGGAGCACGCGGGCCCCCTCCACCTGTCCGTGGGCCTAGACTACACTACGGCTACCAGTCTTAACGTTTTATGGTCTGTTAAACGGTGATGCCAATGGCTCTATCTCTGACCGCCGGTTCAGATAACGGCCGAGTCCACTGTAAACAGCCGGGTTTATGGGTCCGGAAGGGTTCGGGGATCGATACGGCTGGAAGCCCCACCACGACCGTCGTCTCGTGCCGCCTGTCAAACCCTCATGCTGGAGTTCGTATCCACGTATTATAGTGACGGCGGCGAGTACTATAGGAGCAGGGATTGCTCTTCCTAGTATCCGATAACAAGGCGCTCATAATTGCCACAAGAAGTTGTAAATCATCAGTGTTATGTCAATTACTGAGTTGGCTATCACGAGGAACGGTTTATCATAGTTCTTTTATTTCTTGATGACACGAAATAATGGTGGAAAATATTGGAAAATCAAGAACTGAAGAAGGTTTTTTTTAAAGCTTTTGTAAAATGGCAAACTAAATATTAAATATCACTCTGTACATGAGCATTATCAATGCAACTCAAAAAGTCAACTTACAATAAAGACAGCTTAAGAAGTCTTAAAAGCACCTGACACGTTTACTTGTCAATAAACCAAATCTTGTAATGATCTATTTATGCATTTAATATTTTCACAGACTGTTCATAAAATATCTCCTTGTTATGTGCTTTTTTGGATTCAATACAGATTTAGAATTTCGTCGTATTAAATTGAACCGCTATTAATTATAAGCTGTTCTTTTGGAATTTTTGGAAATCCTTTATATTTATAACCGTTACATTCAGCATTAATGCCTACTCAAGGTGTATGACACATTATAGTCAACATACAAATTATTTTTGGTTCGCTGTCTCAGCAAAAAAGTTTTTTTTCCCTCTAAACTGTACATTATTTTTATTTAATGTTTAATGCTAACCACCGTGGTATTATTTATCGCTTTGTAACATCACTAACATAAATAATTTATACGTTATAGTTAATATCTAATTTGTTCACATTAGAATCAGATATATATTTAAACTTTGGACATACATAAAAAATATGAGTAAGGAAAAAATTTGACTGAGTATGTGCGGTTGGCGGCAAGAAAGTTCATAATCACCTCGAGAAAATTGTCGGAATAAGCTCCACCTAATTCGGTGAAACTTGTCTCTCAGTGTAACAAAGTGAGAATTCCTCCTTGGATCACAAATGATTACTAATGTTTCATTTCTTGGTAGAAGGAGGTCATTATCATTTTGATCTGAAGTGGTTTAGAAAGTGTCTTTGAATACATCGCATCATTAAAGAAAACATACTACTCTACATAATACAATAGACATTTATTTTTCAAAAATATTCCATTTCAATTATAAAATCACAGTTCTACTTGGTTTTACCGTTAGCCTTTTTTCATTTCCTGTCCATTTTTACACGTGGTCAATCAGAAGACACAACTAAGCAACCAAAATTGTGCATTACATATTTGTTAAACTAATCAAACAAATAAATTAAATATATCACTAAAACTAAGCCACTTAATTTATTTGATAATGTGGGGTTTTTACAATTTTGTACAGGTATTTTGCCATGCAATACACATTTAATATGATGAAACACAGATCATTACTAACAAACACAGTAAATGGATAATTTAACTAAACATATAATTTATCTCAAATGTTGATTTACAAGTCTGGTGGCATAGATAAAATATTTTAACATTAATCCAACTTTTGATTTTTCGGAAGTTACAAATAAAGCTCATAAGGATGAAAAAAATTACTAATGATAAATTTCATATATTTTACTATACGAGAAATGGTATAATACTTGATTTCCCACAATGGTTTCATAACAATGCCATTATGAATGTTGCCTAGCTAAAATGTCAAATATCTGTTAACTAGGAAAAAAACCTCAAGTGGATTGTCACCGAATATGGAATCGGTCACTTCGAAAAAATCTAGACTCATGTTATAAATTGGAAACCGCAAAAGACACATCACATACAATTGATTATTAAACATATATGTGTGTTTTGTTTTTCGAAAAAGTTGTGATCACTAGAAATCTCTGAGTTCTTGAACTATCTGCACTAAAATTTGTGATAAATAAATGGAAATTATAATATTTATAATATATAAACACTTCTTTCATAGGCATTTTATTGTATAAAATAATTAAAGTATATATATATATATATATATATATATATATATATATATATATATATATAAACACCATTTACCATAGTAATCATTACAAATAAAATTTCTCCTTTTTTAATCGATAGCTATTTTATAAAGCTGTAAAGAAAATCATACAATCAGAATCGAAGGAAAAAGACAACCACTTGTATACAACTTTTCGAAACCGGGATTGAGAAGTAAAAGACGACGGTTTGTTTACGCAATTGACACCCCCATACCGATCAGACGGCTAAAATGGTGGTGAGGAGTAGCGAAATGTTCGTTTATTAGCATGTTTAGAGCGCATTCAGAGGTAGTTGAGCAGGGCGCCGAGAGATAGCGCTGGCTGCGGGAGGGGGGCGAGCGGCGCGTTAAGGACTATTTTATTCCGCGGGCATTCACTATGGTTGCGCCGGCACTAACAAATACGACGTGATTGGTCCATTCCGAGCGGCTCGCCATCCTCCACGCTATCCGTCATCGCCGCGGCGCGCTTTCCCTCATCCATTCATTACCTCTCTCCCGTTTATCTGAGTTCCGATTGTACCCGCTGTCCGCCGCTCGCGCTCCACCGCTTCACCGCTCGAGTCGCAGCAGCTCGACAGTCGACGCTCGGATCTGGCCAGTGTTCTCCTACCCTCGGTTCTGATCGCACGTCCCTCGCGTCTCCTCCGACCCGCGAACACGCACCACGACACTCGAGTCGTACGGTTTTATCGCCGGTTATTATTGCCACTATAATACTTACCGGCTGTTTGTTTAACTACCAGTTTACGACCACTCGGTGGCGTTTACGACGTTTTTACGGCCCGATTCGTCCCGCCACTTCAGAGGTCGCCCGACCCTCTCCGGATTTTTATTGACTTTTAAGTGACTCGAACTGTGACAGTGCCACCTGTGAGTAGAGTAGAAGATGTCTCTGTGATTATTCTTGTGTCGGTGTTCCTAGAATCTCGTGACATTGTTTAAGATGTCCGATTCGGATCGTTGGAGTGCTTGAAAATTCCTTGATAGGAGTTTACCCTCTCGAATTTGAAAATATATGAGTTTTTCCCTCTGAACAGTTACCGGCTACTACAGCCGGTCCAAGGCTTACAAACGGAGATCTTCAGTGATTACGAGAAAATGAACTCTTATTTTGAGCAGAGTGGCTTCTATGGAAGTCACCATCATCAGACGGCCGGGGCTGGTCACCACCACGACCAGACCGCCGCAGCCGCTGCAGCCTACCGTTTCCCTCTGGGTCTGGGGATGTCACCGTACGCGTCCAGCCAACACCATCACCACCATTCCCTCCACCAGTCCAGGCCACCACAGGACTCTCCTTACGACGCCTCGGTCGCCGCGGCTTGTAAGCTCTATTCCTCCTCTAACGACACACAACAGTCCAGCATCAACTACAGCACTTCCAAGCCCGACTGCTCAAAGTCCAGCTCAGAGTCCGCCCACCAGAACGGCTACGCCGCCGTGGTCGCCGCAGCCGCCAAGGACGTCTCCGTCTGGCAGAGCACCACCGGAGGGTCGGCCAACTCCAACTCCCTCGTGGGCCCCGTAAGGCCCGCCGCTTGCACCCCGGACAGCCGTGTCGGCGGGTACAGCTCGGTAGGGTTGGTCGGAGGAGATCCTGCTTCCAGTCCAGGAGCCGCCGGAGGAGGAAGGACCTCCTCTTCTGCGAGTCTCGGAGGCTCCTGGAATACTTGCTCGCTGAACACGTCCTCCAGTCAGCCAGCGGTTCCCACCCAATTGCATCAGCAACCTGCCAACCACACTTTCTACCCTTGGATGGCCATAGCAGGTAGGGTTGTCACCAGTGCTCGAAGATATGATTTGTCGCTTATGTATATGTTCCCTGTCAAAAGTACGACAGAACACATTTGGTGGTCGTGTCATCCGAAAACTGTGAATAGCATATATATATAGATTTAGTGAGCATTTTGTGAGGAATATATTCACGATCGCAATACTATAGAAACAACTTATAACTGACATTGGCTCCTGTACTCTCTTAGCATCTTATTTATTTGTAGGAGGTTCTTTAACATTTTGAGCAGAAGGCGTTGCGTCGCTGTCGTATTTCAAAGTCCTACTTGGACTGCAGTAGTTATGAATAAAATGAAGCTAACTTACTATTTATAAGAATTTAATATTGGCTTTCAAGCACCGATATATAAAACCCAGCATTTTCAACGGTTGGATAGACAACTGAGGCCTACAGTTGAAAATGCAATTGACGAAAGTGACACATAAACTTACACTGAATGTCAAACTAATATATATTAGCTGATAAATAGTAGTATTGAAACTTATCTTTTGTATATGTTTCGCATGTGACTTATCGTTCGCTACCATATTTACGATATATATTAACAAATATACTTTTTGCGATTTCTTAAGAATAATCATAGCCCCAACCAAACATTTGTCTCATAATAATGAGTGAAAATTTAGTTCGTAACCTAGTTATATTAATATGAAAGAGACGATTTAATCTCACTTAATGAATAGATTTAACCGAATTTCTTAATTTTAAAACCTTACTCACCATCATGCCCTTTGGATAAAATCATACAATTATTTTGTTATCGTGTAATGTTGGTAACTGATATAAAAATGTATACCGCTGTTATCCTGTACGATTATATTGCAAAATATGTTTTTTAGGTTTAAAAAAAAAACTCTAAACGTATTTATTTTTAAAATGCAAGCATGACACCTTTATTTTATTTTGATTTAAATGTTATCCCTAGTTTAATGTTCGGAAACGCATAGAATATTTGTTTAATGATAATGTTTGATGGGTAAACAGTCATATGACTGGACTGGTTTCATGCAGCTAAACTTATTAGAAAATTATAGAGGTTCATATTTCTAAAAAGATATCAATCCGAAATTGTGGAAAATGCTCATCAAAATTGTCCACATTCGCCTTTCCCCAAACAGTTTTGGATAAACTTAAAATGATGTTTTTCGTAGCCTTAATATAACACAAAATTGATTTACTACCGTGTCCAAGTTTGTATTTCTGCCCAATTATGCCTTAAGCATATTCATATATACATACATTTATATATGATATATGATGTTTCATATATCAGTGGATATGATATTTTTAAATATATTATATATGTGTTATATCAATAGACTTTATAAAATTAACATTTATAACGATATTTTACGAAATAAAAATATTTGTTGTAGTGATACCAATAATATAGTGAACTCGTTCCATTTATGAGAAATCCAAAATAAGATACACGATTAAATACTTTTATCAAATTATTTGTGAGATTCAAACTTATAACGAAATTTAACAATGCATAATAAATACACTATACAATTAACGTATTTGGGAAAATAACACATTTATAATATTTTAGTTTATTAAGAGTTCAAAATTTAAGTTTTAAATTATATTTATTTATCTTTTCGGGAAATACAATCCTCATTATCATAGTAGGGAAGAGAAGATTCTAAAATCAAAATCATGTGATTAAAAAAAAACGGTGCCAAAATTTAAAGTTAATTCTTTTTGTAGAATGTTTCACCTCTGTTATCAGGGAATAAGTGAAAGGGATTAAGTAAAATGGACGGGACAGGTTGCGGTATATTCGCACATTCCAAATTGCTATTAAAACCCAAATTATTAGGGAGTAGCAAAAAAATTACTATTGAACGTACTGACACAATTTTTATTAATCCCTCTAGAGTAATTGAGGGTTAAAAACGATATGGGACAATGAGTGTACACTACTGATCTATTATTAGGAAATAAGCGATACATTAGTCATTCAACCGTACTAAAACGAGGTGGCAACTACGTCCAAGTAACTCTACAACAAAGCTAAAACAATCAAGCATGTTGAAGAGGTAATCACAGAGATTATGTCGGACCGAGCTCATAATTCTGAGAACGTTGGGTCGGGCGGGCCGGGGCGGGCCGGTCCGGGCCGGACGCTGAGCGCTAGGTGCTGGCGTGAGACTATAGATTGAATCTGGAGCCGGCCCGGGCGGCCTAGCGAAAGTGAAGACGAGTTAGGATGGCTAAAAGCCTTATTGAGGGCACGTTTGATCCGGTGGCCTTGATCCTAGGGCCCGGGGGCTCATCCCGATCACCGTGCGTCCCGCCATGCTCTTGTGCGCGCCCGACCGAGCTTATTCAATACAACGATCCTCTGCTGATAGCTCGCGATCGAGGCTGATCTCAAGATCTGATCTTCGAGGTGTCAGCGGCAGGACCGTCTGGGGCACGGCAGTTCGGTCACTCCGGTGTACCTATAGAAAATCACCTGTACTTCGTAGGGAATATCTGTAGAATAAGAACTAAAAAGTTCATTATAGAAAATATAATTTCGTTGTGTAATGTATCACAAATAGGAAACATTTTGCAATTATGATTTGACAATGTGATGTCGGAAAGTGGTCAAAATTAATTATTGCTACATCTAAAACAGAAATGCTAAATACTTAACATTACTAAATTGTTTTTTATTTATAAAATATTACTTTATAAAATAGGTTTCAATTATATCTTGAAAATATTAATTGGAATGCCTCATCTTTATAAAAAAATACTAACTATCAGAAAGCGTAATTCATTAACAGAAATTGAAAATAGTGCGTTACTCATTTTTCTTCGCAGAGTAAAAATGCTTAAGATCCTATAAGTGGCCGACACAATTTGTGGTGTGCGAGCATTGTCTGAGTTGTCCAAACAAACAGCGGGACGCCTGAAGGCATCCGCAGATAATTGATGTAGCCTATATACTTGCACCGTGCACCGCGCCTGCCACGCAGCTACGGTTCCAGGGGAGTATAATGGCACAGGCCACCCCTATACCTCGCAGTCAGTGTATTATAACGACATTACGTCAGAAACAGCTGATTGTTTGACCCAGTTCCTCGGTGAACGACCCCAGCAGACCCTCCGTCCATTCCCGGTCCCGGCCGACCCCATTACGACCCTAATGGCACCTTCAACCCCGAGCCATCTAGGGGCCACTGGGTGAACTAAGTGTTGCCTTACAAGTGGCGGTATCTTAAAGCTGGCGAGCGAACTAACACAGATTTTTTGCCAACACGTTTTTTTCCCGTGCCTGTTCACATATTATCAGTGAGTTAGAAATTGCAAACGAATTTTGTTTTAGTAAAATATTATTTAATTCATAAGTAGAATATAAAAGTGTAGGACTTCCGGATTGCTAATTGAACGGAGACCGAAAAAAATAATATGCTCTAAGAAATAACCCGATATCAAGAAAGATTTAACTATTTGCAGTATCTATAAAATACAATTTATGTTTAGTTTAATAATAAATCCGTATTCAGAAATGCAAGATTGCGGTAATGTAAGCTAAAGGAAATAAAGCTAAATACTATACAAAAAGGGATTAAACATTTAGGGATTAAAATTCCTTTAGTCAGTACATTTTTTATGTATAAAAAGGAATGCAATGCGTATTGTAAATAAAAAGAATTAAAAAGCGTTTAAGATTTTTTTAAACAGTAAATATAGTAAGTTAAAGCATCCATTTTAGTAGTTTTGAATCTTTTTGTAACCTCTTGCTTTCCAAAAAATAATATTACTTTAGGTAATTTTTAAGTATCTAAACGTTATAGATCAAATCATTTTATTTCCTTCCTCGAAATATTAGGATCTAAAATACGTATGACAGCAAAACTATTCACGTCTTAAATATATGAGTACTATGCTGTATATTTTGTCTTTACATATTGAAATTACTACGTTAAATAATAACAAATAATATAATAAAATAACATCATCTACTCTCTTTTATTTTGTACTTATTAAACCGAATACCCAAAAATTTAACATTGGATTCAAATTCTAAGCAGGAAATACTTTTAAACACTTAACTAAGGTAATACTACCACGAAGACCACCCATCAAACATTTATTTAAACAACAAAAATTAATAACAATAATTAAAGATGGGGTTAATTAATTCCAGGACGAGTTAAATGCTAATAGATCATCCTCAAGGAAGATAAGCAGATTCAAAATGAAATCGGGATTGGTGACGTAATACGGGTCCAAGTGAGCAATAAATAACGCCGAATATATGGAGAAGTGGCGGCGCGGACGTAGCTGCGTGGGGCAAATGTTTTTAGTTCGGACAGTAGCGCTTGTCCAGCTATGAGTTGTGGCCTTCGCTCTCCATTACCACTCGATTATCTCGAAACCAGTTCGACCAATCGATTTTATAATTGATACATTTTTGATTTTGTCAACTTTTTACTTTTTTACCCGTTCTAGTGAAGCATGTTTTGAAAGATCTTGGTTCATATTCCAGTCTGTACCAGTCGTTTTATTTCATATAAATATAGTACATTTTTTTACTTTATTGAATAATAAGAACCAAAATGTCTAAAATTTTCCCATACCTTAAGCGAGAACATAGTAAACTATTAAATATACGTTCAATCAAATGCCAATTTTTATTACAATAAACCAACGCAATCCTAAAAAAAGTATTAATTTTAGTAAAACCATTAAAAATCATAGAAATATATTATCAGATATTAATTAAAAGGAATATTATGAATAAAAATACTAACATTTCAACTACTCAATATCGCATGTAATATATTTTGTTTACTTGTAGTATTAACAACTACTGTCTAGGCCATAAACATGCAACAATGCATAAACAATTGCCCAAACATTTTTTACAACACTGTATTTGTGCTCATAATATAATTATAGAGTAATACAGTAGGCCTATTTATATATTTTTTCTCAATATTAGAGACCACGCTGGACATTTTTAAGGTTTGGAAGTCAGTTACATTCAACAATTTTGTTAGACTATGCTTGCTTAACTTACACTAAATATTAATTTCACGAGAACATAAATTTTACACTTGTAGGGAAACCTCTAATTAAAGAGCCAATTAAAAGCAAAGTGACTGATGAGAAGGCCTTAGTGCAATGACAAAAGACAGGAAGGCGAGTGATAAGTTATCAGGTGGTGTCAGAGGTGCTAGTGACACTAACACCATCTATAGTGGCGCGATTCTTTATTATACCACAAACTATTTGCTTGCTTTGCCACATTTTTTGGTGGAGTCCTAAATCTTTCTGTTTAAGTCGTGTGTCACATTTTTAATTTTTAATGTTTAACAATGTTAAAATCTCTTATAGGGCAAATTTTACTTAAATAAAATAATCGCATTTGGATTATTTTTTAGTTTTCTTCTATGTTATCATAAAGTATTTTGCAGGTACTTTTCAACAGTAGGAGTGCAATTAATTGCTACAAACAAAATATAAGTTCTAGTATTTATGAAGGAAAAAATATAAGAAATAAAAATATAAAAACTGTTGTACCATTACGATTTGATAGGATATTTTAGCCAAAAATTTTAGGGATTTATTTTGTACTAACTAAATATAATCAAAATAGACTAAACAAAAATTAAAACTTTTATCGTTTCTTGACAAAAGAGCATTTGGACACATCAGTTTTATACGTCAATAGGCTATACGATTTCTTACGATATAAATATTTATGGCATGATCAAAATGCTATTATTAATACACTTTTAAATATCCAATAAACAAAATAAATAAAATTAGATGTTGTTTATCATTTTCCAAATATTTGAAGCAGTTTTATCTCTGATATTTTGAAATTTGATTTGTGTTAGATTAATGAACCTAAAATAATCTCATAAACATACGTAAATTTTATAAATGTTACAACACTGGCTTTTAACCATACATATTATAACATATAACATAAAAGTGGTGTGAATAAGAACACAGGAATCCCACGATGAGTAGGTAAATCACTCGATGATGTATGGTTTAATAGGTTAATGTTCTAATTAGCAGGTTTGTGGCCGGCAGGTGCTAAATTTAACCGTGATAACTTCGAGATAACGGCCCGCCTGAGCTTCTTTGACGGCCTTCGTGATTTTAACGTAGCAACTGCCCTATTAACATTAATTCCAACACTAAACCCCTTCTTCTCATACACTCATATTCCTGCCGAGTCGTCATTATGATAAATAAATTGCACAGCTAAACAAAATTATCAATTTACTCCATAATTTATCCTTTGCGAATTTTGTATTTTAATGTATTCCTCAAAAATGTATTTACAACTAAATTCAAAGCGATGAATCTATACAACTAGTCACGTAAGATATTCTTGTTCGATGTATACATTTCTGCAAACAATTAACCGATAGCAACAAACTCATTCGTATATTGTTTTACATTTTGTCGGTTTGGTTAATATAATAGTCTAATAGCCTTAGTGTTAAACATATTTTATATGACAGTAAATAGCATAAAAGTACCGTAATGAAATGAAATGTTCTATACGTATGAAAATTCGTGCCTAATTTAAAAATGGACAATTTTGCTTTAAAGTACGTTATAACAAGTACAGTTTTGAAGTTCGCTGGAGTCCCAGCATTAGTTCGTTCTCAAACATGTGAAGAGATTTATTTACCAGGAGCCTTGCAAACTCACTCGCCTAGTAAAAACCGGAACCTGCTAAATAGCGATTCTGTGATAATCCACTATTATTTTACGAATATTCATAGAGCCAATTATTTCTTTCTCTCTCTACATGTAATCCAATCTGGTGTAATTGTAATGTTGAAGGTAAATTGAATACGCCTACCATTATAATAATTGTTCTTGACCACAGAGATTGTTAAGATGATAAAAAGCAGTTTTATAAATATACCTTGAAAATGCATCTCCACTAGCTTTGCTTTTATTAATAATATTACATTAGCCGCACACTACTAAACTTGTGCACGAAAATGTAACAAATTGTAGCTTTTCATAAGACCAATAAAATTAAAAATTTATGAAACGAATTATTACAAACGATTATAACAATTAAATTCCAAAAATAAAACAAAATAAACGATGAAAATTACCATTGCCAGGCGCCCCGTACTGTTAGTAAAGCTACTTACCATTCTGCAAAAGGTGCCAGCTTCTGGGGGTACAGAGAGAATAATAATGGCTCACATTCTCGTTCGATAGCATCTTGCAGTCAAGGTCGTCTGTAAGTTACGGGCGTTTCGGGCGTACTTTTACTGTCGTACTCACCGGCAGCGGCGGTCATGCTTCCCTGGTACCCCCCCGCCCAGCTGTAAATTGGTTCTCGGGCCTTCTGTAGACCCTGTACGATCTGCAGCCAACATTATAAGCGGACAGGAGAATTATTTTACGGCACTGTATTCATCTTAATATTGTCACCTCGAAAATTGCTATTAATTGATTAGCTTCTGAAATAAATAAATATTATAAAAATATTTTAAAATTTGTATTCGACATTTATAAAGAACAAAACTGTAAGGTTACATACTGAGTTAAATTACATAATTAATGTTTCTTTAATAAGCCTAATAAAGATAATATTAAAGCGACGAACAAAAATGTTTATGGCAAGAAAGTCTATAAAACGCAACAATTTAATAAAATATTTTAAACATTATTGTCTATTGGTCAGAACTTAATTTATAAAAAATATGTGTGTTTTGTATCAAAGACAATTTAAACGATCAAACACGTCGATTACTGTTATTTGCTGAGCTTTCCTCGTTTAAAATTAGCGAGCCAGACTAATTTAGCAGGTGTTAAAAATAACATTCCATTTATGAAATACTATGGTATTTCACAAATCGCTCATTTACCAATATCTAAATTAAAAACTGTCTAGTATTTTCAATGAAACCCTATAAATTAATTATTGAATTTTTAGAATATCGATTCAAGTTCTGTAATATAAAACTTAGTAGACTACTTACTTTAGATAACAGGCTACAGATTATACAGGCTACTACGATAGTCGAGTGATTTAAGGGGAAATATAGTGGTTAAAAGGTTTTAATTACAATGTGTACATAAGCACTGAACATAATAACATGAACAAATTTGAGTGTATTCTCTAAATAACGGTTATTCTTTTTTTATACAGAAAAAAAACTTTATCATACCTTGAGAAAAAGAAAATCGTATAAAATCCGGATGTAATGATGTTGACGTAAGTGAATTTGACGCATGTATCCTAATAAAATAGAGAATGATAGACAAAAAGTTTATAAATATATCAAGAGAATCTATTCATACTGAATTATTTGGGTTTATTGATGTAATCTAATATTACATTTGTACCCAAAAAATGGGCTCAGGTACTGCCGAATGTGAATGTTGAGTTTAGCTAAAGTTAACTTTTAGCTTGGTGCAGTGTCTGAAATCCGATGCTGTCACAGACCTGACTCCTGAAATCTGGAGTCATGTTATGTGCACGCTCGAATGTTAATCTAAGGATGCGAATACACATACAGTGACGCAAAACTATAAATGCAATTCATATGAAATCAAATGTACCAATCGCATGATATCGTCTCACGCTCTGTGTATTGTATTCTATATGTTGCATCTATTTTACACTCGCACATATGCGAAAAGACGAACATAGGCCTACTCGTATATAAGTCGTTTTCTAAATACAGGCTCTGTGGTCACTGCATTATTTTAATTATAATGAACAAATATAATGTTCCTGATTGCAACCATTTAGGTTTGACTATTAGTGGACTACTAATTATTAAAATTCTGGGAATTATTAAAATTAACATTTGTTTTGGTTAAGCTGACTCCTACTTAGAAGATTCAAACCGTTGTGTTGGTAACGAAAACTGTAGTAACAACGGTACGTCATTATTGAAATATGACATAAAGTTCCTATACTTAAAGATTCCTGTTTTGGAAAGATTTTTTGAAACGTAAGGATATGTATACAAAAAGAATTTCTTTTAAGGGGAGCACTTCGCCCTATCTTCGTAATGTTAACATAGGTACACTTATCTCAAGAAACTACTTGAGGTATCTTCATAATTCTTTTTTTCATTTAAAAGAGGGCTTCTAGGGGAACACGTGGAACCAAAAAAAAAATTTTTTTTTTGGCATATACCCTAAAAGTTATATATTTTTGTTTTAACGCTTGTCAAAAACCAAATATAAATATGTGTATATGTATGTATATAAATATTGAACTCAGTGAAATGTGATGTTTTTAGTGGTTCCACATATGTAAAACAGTGCTACAAAACATACAAAAAAAATTTCATATTCCTACCATTTGTAGTTTTTGAGGAAAAATGTACTTTTGTATTTGAAAACCGCAACTTTCGGGAAAAACACAAAAAACGGAAAAAAATACTGCTTTATTACCTTTTTCAGTACATTCCAGGTGCATAGGCTGGCTGATCTCCTTCCTGCTCCTCATATTCATCCTCCAGACTTCTTTTTAGTAAGTTTTTCTTCTGTCTAATTTTTTTTCTCTATATCTTTCTTGAGCTTTCTCTGCCTTCCAAATTCGCCGCCGGTCAAGCTTTTTCATTGCTGTAATAAAAATGCTGCCCTGGTGACACTCCTATTTCTTGAAATACTTTGCATTTGCCAATGTAGCCATCATTAAAAGCTTGTAACAGCTTCATATATGCCAAATTTCAAAGTTTTAATCTCCACAAATGTTCTTTTAGGTATGTAGGTCCAAATGACATTGTTGAGGGACTCATTGGGATTTTTGAGTTTTTTCCCTTAGTACATTTGCCCAGTAGAGTTGGATTGGCTAGATCTTGAAAAAATAGGTTTAATAAATGTCATTAGGTTTTCAGGCAAGTGAAAATGGCTGCCATGATCATAGTTTTCATTGGATTTTACGGCTTTGCGGTACTTACACCAGGTTTCTTCATCATCTGGACATAGTCCATGTTGAGGCCTTTCATTAGAAGACATCACATGGAAAAACTCTGCCCAAATGGCTTTTTTCATGTCTTCAACAGAGTTTTGTGTTGCGTCTAATTGCCAATCCGTAGTATTTTTGGAGCTGAATAATGGCAGGAATCTGTTAGCTTGTTCTTGCCGCCAAGTCGTGAGCCGTCAGGGAGTGTTTTAGTCTTAGCTTTTAGATTTTTTAATCTCGATCCCATCCGTTTCTGGACATGGCCTATGCATTCTATCTTTGTTATGGCAGTATCACCATAGGGCTTGGCTTCGCATACACTGGAGTACGCCTTGCTGTCTCCATCACCAAGGTATTCAAGGTAACGAGCCTCATACAATGCCTGCGAGCGCTGAAAAAATTGCGACTGCTCCAGCAACTTCCATGGCTCCACTAGAACCTTCAAAGTTTGCGATACAGCCATCACCATGCGTGTTGTTTAGTCTATTAGTGCATCTGCAATATTTAGATAAAATCTCGATGTCTAGGACCTTACCGGTTGATAAAGATGTCACTGATACCACTCCATTTAGTGAAAGGTGACCCCGCTTCTGCCATGAGCCATCAGCAGCTATAGCGAGGTCTCTGCAACCATCATTATCCGATACAGCTTCTTGCACAGCACTTTGCATTGACTTCTTACACACTAACTCAGCAATTGAACCCAAGTAATGCTCATGTTCATGATATCTCAAAGGCGGAGGTGTAAGATTCATAAAAGCGCAAATTTTCTCCGCAGCCACTCTACCTTTGCCTATGTTACGCATAGCATAAAACCAAACGAAGATTTAGGTCATAAAATGTGTTAGGCCTATCAGACTTTGCTTCATTCTGATTAGTGTTAGGCCTGACTAATTCAGAGTTTGTCACAGTAATAGTGTTTTCACAATCAGAACAGCTGACTATAATTTTTGATGCTAGGCCTAACAATGTGTTTTACTTTGTAAACAAGTTGGCCATGGCAATTTTTACACACTGAAACGTTACTAAGAGCCTCATTCAACAATCCTATATTAACTATTACAGTTTTCAGACTCATCATTTTCATTCAATTGGTACTGTTTCAAAAAAAGGACTGACCTTCTTAGAAGATGCACTTTGAGGTCTTGGCCTATCCACATTTGGAGTATTGGTACCTCGATTGTTACTTGATCCTGAGAAACTAGGCCTGAGGACTAGTTGGAGGGTTATGTTGATTTCCTTTGAAAACGCGTTTCTTGAAAGCAGGCTTTGAACGTGGCATTATAAAATTCACTACACTTATAACAAAAAAATACTCAGAACTCTCCACTAAACTCACAAAAAACCATAATCATTTACGTAATTTTCACTCTCTAAAACAGAAATGTCAGTAACCAAAAACATGTATGCTACCTAGGTTATAAGCAATGGTTATAAAACAGATGTTTTGTTGGTTAGTGTAAGTTGTTGACATAACAAACTGTCACTGCCAACCAAATCTATGAACATGACTGCAACGAAGTAGTACTATAACAGCACCATTCAAAGTGTGACTGCTACAGGCCCGAAACTGCCTGCAGGCCTATTTAAAAAAAAATATTTCGGGACACTTCTAGTCATCATAAAAAAAATTTAATACCACCATTGTTATCGGGGAAATTCCAAACTTTAATAAAAAAAAAAAAAAAAAAATTTGTAATTTTTGAGAGTTTTTACGAAGTGCTCCCCTTAAAACGGTTATTTCAAGTATTTATTACAAATTCGGTTATTGTTTATTGTTTTCGATTAAAAGCAATATAGTTAAAGAATTTACTAGGTATTTCGAGTGGCAACTAAATTTAGTGCTACGGATCTAAACAAAAGTATGCATTACAGAGATTGTATTAGAACCATTTACCAACTCTGCAATAACAGTTGTGAACAGCGCCTACTACATCCTTCTAAATCTTGCCTTACCGTTTAAAGTCTGGGATAACAAGAAAGACACAATGCATTAACAATCAAAATACTATTCCTCCTTGTAAAAAACATTCAGACGTAATTAATATCAAGTATTTATAACGAATTTAAAATAATTATCACAAGAAAAATATTATATAACAATTGTGTGTAGCATTGTTGAACAAGTGTGTTCAGAAATTCATTCGAAGTATATTGTTAGGCCAAAGATAAACTATTTTCAATTAATTTTATTAGTAGTAAAAATATTTTTTACTTATACACTACAACAAGTACTGAATTCAAGTAAGTTGAATATCTAGGCTATTTTATATACAAAATGAAATAAGACAAAACAATAAATTTTATATGGAGTACAACATTTAATTCATGCTAAAAATTATAAACAAATTTGTGAAGGAAATTAGCGTTTGGTAAATAAATTAAATTCTTCTGAATAAGTTAGGATTTAAATGTAAAATGTATTACATATGTAAAAGACTGTGTCTACGCAGATAAATATAAGGAAAACTTTGAATATCATATAAATAACGTGTTATTTATTTGTCTTCCGGAAAATATCATATTTTAATATGTCGTAATATAGAAATCAAAGACAAGAGCCCAATGCTTCAGTAAAGTAAGCAGGAGTAACTACTAGTACGCACCACAGACTAGCTAATGAGCCACCCTCGAAACACCAGCGGGTGGGAGGAAGTAAAGGAACGAAATTGAATGTAATGCGTCTAAAGTAATGATTAATTACTTCCTTACAAGTTACAGGCTCCGTCATTGTTAACAATGGGTCAAAGTTAAACAGTGGCTGAAGCCGGAGTGGGTAAAGAGGTAGCATTTATGCCCGTGTGTAGGTGCTTGTTTTAGTGTGTGCAGGCTGGTGAACATGTTACATCACGTCATTGGTAATTGTCTGACGGATGGTGCCCCTTTGTTACTTTCCACATTCCTTTATTGTCCCTTAAGTGATCGTAGTAGGTAACAGATAGGTGGCATTGAGCCTTATTTAGTTATTAAATTCCTGCAACACAATTATTGTAGATAACTTTTTACTCTTATTACTTCAACATGTATAGAGAGAAGTAATATGTTATGTGTAATTGTACATATCAATGAATAAATTTGTTTATTGTTCATTTCACAAAATAAATGTAAAACATTTAAAATGTACTAAAAGTTAATAATACGAAAAACATATCCTTGTGTAAAAACTAAACAAATATCTTAAAAAGTAGGCAAGTAATTTAATGTAATAGTATCAAATATCACAAATAACAAACTAAAAAATACACACCCTAGCTGGTCTTCATACAAGGTATTCAAACATTTTTGAATAATTACTATCATTGAAGATTCATGAGGAATTTTTCATGTAAAAACTTTGGCAAAATATTCTAATTGCTCATCTTGTATTGTGAGAAAAATTTTTAAACAAAATTTCTCATTTCAATATTGGTCGAATATAAATAGGCTATAAAATAAAAAACACTATTAAAACAATATTAAGGATTAGTTTATCTGGAACTATTTTGTATATTTAAACCTAAAGTGTTCCAAAATCAAAGAACTACTAACGGAATAGTGCGTTGTTAGCCATCACAAAAGTATTCATATCGATAATGCTTATATTTGTCAACATGCACTGGTTTGTGTGTCTCAGCAAACATGACCTCATGGTTGATGATGCAAATCCGTCTATTACCATTGGATTTTTTAGAACCAGATGTTTTTAATATACTCGTAAGTAGAATTATTCCAAATATGTATTCTTTATATCGTTTATATAAATTGCGAGTCTAAAGATATTTAATTTTTTTATTTAAGAGAAAATACATAAAAATAGAACGACTTTGATTTGAAAGACATAACATCATAAATTTAGTCCTGTACAATAACATTTAAAAGTCTTAAAGAGTAAACCTGGCAAACGGGCTTGTTTTGATATAATTAGTTAGTCATGATAGACATAAAATAATCTAATGTTCTGTTAAGTTAATTATTTATTTAACTTAAGTTTAGACTATATTCGAATCAAAGTACGATTATATACGGCTTAAATTAAAAAAAAACCTCTGCTGTATAATCCGCAAAAAGGAACATTAAATTAATACTATTATACTTGACTAAATATTAAAATTAATAAAACATAAGAATTTGATTTAGTTTACATTCGCTACCTATTTATTTCATACAAATTACATAATGGCGTTATTGATCCTGTTTTGAATAAATAAATGTATAATTCTCCAGGTGGTAGGAATATATGATTCTTTACTGTACTTAGTCCACACTAATTTCGTTGAAAAAAGCATAGATTTCTTAAAATATTTTAGTTCATTGTGTGACATTTAGCCAAGGTAATTAAAATAATCAAGTAGCGGTTTTTCTAATGTCGGTTTCCTATACTAATACCTCCATTATTAAAATTTATGATAGCCACTGGAACTTCATCATCAATAAAACTATCGATGGAATCGCCGATAAGGCTGTGGTAAACCAATATTGATCTTTTGTCACCCTGTTCTTAAAATACCTGACACAACAATTGGATTAGATCCGACCAATCATTTAGCAAGCAATAACCAAGCGCTTCCCAATCATCGACGTTGGGTACGGACGGATATAGATTATATCAAGTGGTTATCCTTGAAGTTACTTGTTTGTTTTAGCCTCTCTTCGTCCCCCCTTACAAGTATTCCCAGATATTTCTGACACTGACATCGTGATATATCACATTTCAGGCATGCTTCGTGTGTGTAACTAATATTTCATCAAATGAATTATGAGGAAAGGAACGGGTGTTTGCTCTATTCCCTTTGTAAGTCTTAGAAATCATATCAAAAGTGTTACGGGGGTCAGCAAAGACTGAAGAAGTAATAAGGTATCGATATCGAGATAAACCGAGTATATACCAACAACCTTAAGTCCACAATGGTGTATATTGGAGGCCAGCCCGAAAATGCTACATTTGTTTAAGTTTAATATATTTTTTATGCTAGGTGATAGAATTTCTCTGTGAAACAGTATAAGAGATTTTAATTTCAGTATAGACATAACTATATTATCTCAAAGAAACGCTTATAAAGCGTAAAATAACAAAATGTACGTAACAAACAAAAAAAGATTGACATATTAAACATTTTTATCATTAAACGAATTTCCAAAAACATTACTCGCCGAAGACGTACTGGTGTGCTAAAAGTTTTGTGCAGTCGTAAATCAAACGAGCATTCCGTGACGCTAAATTGATAATTAACTCGAGTTATTATGCGTAGGAAAGTGCAGGTGGTTATTATTGCATACCTGGCAGTAGGCTATCGGAACACTGCGATAGCTGTTTGTTAGTCTTATAACTGATTGTTAGTCTAGTGAGTAAACGGTAGTTAGTCTACATCGGGATAGGATTACTACCTGTTTGTTATAGCCTGTGTCCAGCAAAATAATTACTCCAATCTACAGCTTTATTTCAAGAAAATGTTATAATTAATTCTACATAATATAGGCTATGACGTTTCCAGTTTAAATTGCAAAAATATATTCGTTTCGATCCAAATCACTTTTACAAAATAAATAAATCAAGCATACATTTTTAATTTTTATGACAACCAGATTTGTTCTTGGTAAAATTCCATCCACCCTAACGAATTGCATGTGCCTAATGTTTCCGTACAAAACTATAAAATATAATACATTTATTTTTTTCAAAATTGTTCTTTACTGTATAACAAACAAGGAACATATTAATTGCTTATGCAAGTACTGCACCTAAAATAAATTATTAATTCGATATTTAACATACTGTATCTTTTCATACTAGTTTTCCAAATACTTATAATAACAAATAACAATTTAACACCTCTGCTCACAAACTAATAATAAGTCCTAATACATTTCTCAAATAAATTTCTATATCCTCTTTATTAATATTTGTATATACTGCAAAAGAATTACACGAATGGTTCACCTAGAACATGTTTTTAAGTTATTTATTAGGATGTAAAAATTGCCCGAGCTTTTAATTTTTAATAATAATAATGCACAGCTTTTTTATGAGGACTTTTAAATTTTGTTATGATAATATAAATTGACAATATATTAAATAGTCTTTAATAGTAAATCACAGTTATATGGGATATTTATAAATGAAGAACTATAAAATTTTAATAATTTACTTCTGCATACTTAACAATAATTCGAAGTATATTTACTAAAAGTAATATATTCCCCACTTTAATGTCTATAACAACACTATGTGTAATATACAATGTGTAATCGCACAATATTTAAAATAAGAGTATACGATAGGACATTAGTGAATAGTTAACGTTCGATAACAGTTATGGAGTAATTCTTAAAACAGTCTTGATATTTATTCAGCAGAAATGTCAGCAATGTGCTAAATAACGTGTTAACGTCAACCATTTCAAGGTAGACTACTTGGCATTTAGGCCTGCTGGGAAAACTGAAGAAAACCCAGTACTCCTGTCTAGCTTGGGATTTGAATGACAAATGTATGGCTAAGAGTAATTAATGCACGTAGTAATGCATGAGAAGCTCGCAATATAGTTTTTCATTCAATTTTCGCATCAGAATTCTTATATTATGTGCACGTGTACGCTGGATTAAATGTAATTTGCAAATGTATTTATGTATGTAATTTTATAAATCGTATTTATTTGCCGTTGCATACCGGTTATTAATTTAAGCAAAGCGTAGAGACATAACCAATTTTCAGGTCATGGTTGAACAGTTTAATATTTTTCTACTATACTTATTTAAAATGTAATTAATACACTAACGATGATTTTTATTACTATTTTATAACACTTCAAGCAGTAAATAGGTCACAATAGATACATTGTTATACCCGAATGTGCATACGTTCCATTGGATCGGTATCAGAATGATGACGAGGTCCAGTACGAGTGGAAGTGACTGTACTGGCCACCACCCCTCTGATGACGGGGGTACTGGTGTGCGCTGTGCAGTGTGCAGGTCCGCTGCATGTACTCCGAGTAAAGTCCGACCTACACACTACTAGTAGCGTGACCTACTCACATCTCGTTTTGGAATTTGGCCACCCTGAATGGGCCATTTCCGGTATTTCCTCGGCTTCTGGAACAAATGTTGATATTTCCGGTGACACCTCGCGTTACGTCCTCTAACTTACTCAAATCTGATGGAGAGTGGATTATGCCACAGCATTTAAACTTAACACAATTAGGTGTGTAATCAACACATGCTGATAACATTATTCTTCATTTCGTATATCAAAGTGGTCCATTTTTCTTTAATAACAATCTCTTTTTGTTCAATTGGCATATTAATTTGAAGCAATGTTAGTTCATTATTTTGTGATATTACGTATTTGTAGCCTACCCTTTAATACAAAAACGTTGCCTGTACATTATATTTGATCATTCTAAATCTGTAACATCATCAACTATTAAATCATTATCTATTATACATGTTTCAAAAGTTAAAGATTATTCTATAACTCATTTGAAGTTAATTTTTGTTTTTACATGTAAAATGTTTGCTTTCTTACAATATTTAAAATGTAGCCTATTCATAATTTTTTAATTATTCTCCCGCTTTTACATTAACTCAGCATAACTATCAAATCATGATATATTATACACGTTTAAAAACTAAAAATGTTTGAAGTTATACCATTGTTTAGTTTTTTTTTATTACATGTGTACACTTGTGGTATTGGAAAAACTTTGTCAGTACATTATCATTTAACTACTCTAAAGATTTAATACTAATCCAACTTAACTATTAAACAACTATTTATTATAAATGTTACCAAGATTTAAAAAATTTAGAAAGAATAGTATTTGTGGTGCTGTAGCTATAGTTCGTATTTTAATTTTTACTTGTAAGTAGGGAATTAAATTAGTTTTAAATTTAACTCCCTTTTTTTAATGAGAATATTTCAAAACCATAAAAACTTAGATTTCTTAAATGTTGATAGGAGTTTTTATTGAAATTTACCAATATTTTAAAATTATAAAATTTTTAGACCCGGTTGAATCTGAAAATAATTGTTACCCTATAAATAATTAATTATCGGGGCGGAACAGAGATATTTTGGTGTTTATTATTATGTGAGGGTGTGCTGGCCAGCGGAGCGCCCCTTGGGCACCGGCAATCAATAAGCGTAAGCAAACCAGAGCTGTAATGCATCATGCTAAACCCTACACCGCACATGGGCCCCGACACCGCAACACTCGCGGAACACCCACCGCCTAGCTTAACTAACCTAAAATGTCCTCAATAAACAACAAACAAGCCAGTCGAAATAAATGTTTAAAATATAAAATCCAGTAGTTAAGAAACTCAAAATTAATTTTCTTAAAAAAAGCAACAGAATTTCACAAAAAAACAGGCTACATCAAGGAGAATTGCGTTACAGAGTAGTCTGGTCGTACTAAAAAGCTTTTCACACATATGTAAAACTTTTCCATTTTCAAACATGTATTTTAAAATACAGTTTTTTTTATTTTGCTACTGTAACATATATTATTGTTAATTAATAACATATTAATTAATACCACATATACATTTAGAAGTATTTTCTTTAATTGTGCTTTGATATACGGTCTTGTTACAAGTTAAATTTTTTTATTCGAAAGGTGGGCTGTATGAAATGGTTATCTAGGTCTATCTCTGCACATTTAAAATTCAAAAACCTTTTTATTTGATTTTATGAGGCAATATTATATCATTAGATTGTGGAATTCAGGAATTATTTTTATAAGTACAACGTAATAATTATAATCCTTAACATTTAAAAATTTCACACTTGTTAATAAATTACGAAGACACAGGGGAACAAAAGCCGTCTCGTGACTAAAGTCTTATTGAAAGAGTAATAAATGATAAAATGAGTAATAAACGTCAGGGATTGTCTCCATCTTTACACATAATTCTATTAATTATTCCATCAGATTTTTTATATATTTCACTTTGTTTAGTGTTTCTTATAAAGGATTGACTTATGTTAACGCACAATATCTATCAGTAACTCTGTACAAAACTAGTGCATGTTGACGTTAGCGTGTCCTCAGGAATTTAGAGTATCTGACCTTTACTGATAAGCCGCTGCACCTTTCCGCTAAATAAATGACATCATCCTTAGAAACGGTGCCGGATATGTGTGATAAGCCTCTGTCATCTGTAGCTTACTCTGAGTAACACATACTTCTCTCAGTAGATCATACTAACAATATATTTTAATCCTGATATCGTCACTACGTGGATTTACATAACAGTATTTCTTTGCGTGATTTTTGAAACTAGTTGTTGAAATTACATTACCCCTTTCCCACGGAGGAGTTACGAAAGGCACGAGGCATTGTTTTGTGTATTTCTAAAATATTCAATCCGGGGTGATTGACTCAGTAAAACAATGGCTTTCACCTGTACGTTCTGTCGATCGACGACAATGGACCCCTCAGCGAGTCTATATCCGGGCCGATTTTTTAGCCCGCCCAGCGCGAGTGGTCTAGGTCATGTTATGATAATGACCCCAGGCCACGGCCCCGGTTTTGGCCAGGTGAGGCCCCAAGGTCAGCCCACAAAAAACACCCCGCCGCCATTCGCTCCCCAGGTATTGCTACAATTATTTCAATGGCTTTGTTAGCCCGGGCCCGGACTTTACCGTTAGTCGCAGGCTCAGCCAGTCGAAGCCCAACAGTCAGTTCAGCCGCACGTATACTTTTTCACTCTCTGCTAAGCTTTTTAAGTTTCCTGTGTTTAGTTTTGTTTTCAAGTATTTTCTGGTATCAGTATGATGTTGTGATAATACTTGTTATGTGTTCCATTTGTTAGTTAATTTCCAGGCACAGCGCTCGTCGTTCGATGTATCTACGGAGTGGACGTCGCTTCCTTTACGTTTGAGTAGTTTCTTTAGTCCATAATTTGTATTGAGATGTGTTTTTCACTCACATGATGTACTACATTCACACAGTTTGTTACTTTATCTGTGCCATTGTTGGTGTACAAGTCAATATACATAATAATAACAAGAACTAACTAATAGCTAAAGTGCAAAAAATGAAAAGTACTAAATTATTAAAAAAGGGTAATGAATCTTTTTACTAACTCTGTTTCGGGACTAGGTCTATATTTATAACAATTGGAAATCACAAAAAAACTGTGTATAATACTTTACAGCATTCGAGTGAGTCGACGGCCTGTGAAATTTATGTACATTTTGTAATTAAGTTAATTTACAGTACCAATTAGTATTGGATTAACTCCACTTTTTATCTCTAAAACGTATTATTCCACAATATTCACCAACGAAATTTACAGTTTTAACCACAATAATTACGTGGATATAACGTATAAGGAGGCTGTAAGATACATACACTTCTTATGTTAAAGTACGGACATTGTTTCATTTGATTTATAGCCCTGCAGTCGTTAAGAATGCTGGAGCGATCGCTGACAATATTCAAGCAAATCAGCTTAAAGGGAAATTTACGCAGTGCACATTATCCCAGCCTATAATTATGCCGGTACATCTGTTAAATTTAAATTTATGGATGTGTATTTTTTGTCTGTAATTTAATCAATTTAACCGGAATCCGCTCATTATTGCGTAATTTATGCGCAGTTCGCCACAGTTCTAGAGATAGCCCGGTAAATTATAGATTACTTCAAGAGCAGCGTTAAAAACCCTATGATTTTTTTCAAAAAAATTACATGTTTCATTCAATTTTTCCAGATATTTAAATGTACCCGTGTACGCGCTGCTCTCCAAACCGTCGATAACATCTTTAATTTTCTTTAGTTTGAAGCGTATAAGTGTTAATCTGATTGTGTTAATTAGGCAGAGCGTGACCAAACTAGGTGCAAATAACAACACACGGACAGGGCAATAAAATAAGTTGAGACTTAATTCAAAAACGTAATTAATATATATATAGCTATAACAGTTATACAGTCTACGTTTACAAAACTCTTTAACGTATCTCGTATGGGTACAATTTTGATTAAAATCCGAAGTGAAAATAAGAATTTGTTTTAACGCGTTACCATCAAAGTAAATTAAGTAAACTAATCGCTTTGATTTTCCAATATATCAAGAGGATGTATTTAGAGACGCGTACTGATTCCGATCGTCCCCAATATTCGGCACCTCGGTACAAGACCGGCAGCCCCAACACTCGGTCCGTTCTTTTCTTCACCAAAAACGAAATTAAACCCTATATCAATTATCGTTTCTAATCGGTGCCGATGTCAATTCAAATTTGGCCCGTCGGACCCTTCATCGGTGTAGGCTCCGACAGCCGTGTTCCCCGTAATTATATTCAACAGCCAGCTCGACAGCCGATATTATTCCATATTAAAATTTCGCTCTGTAATAACTAGCTGTCTGTTGTACAGACGGACGGCAGACTGACCGGACCGCTGCCATCGCGATAGTAAATCATTTTGAGATTCTCTTAACCAATCCGGACGAGTCCAGAAGCGCCATTACTAAGAGAAGACCGGTAAAACTCATGAGATACTGGAATCTTAAACTTGGTTGTCGTCCAGGTCTCATCTTTAAGCTTTAGATAGACAGCCTGCTAATAATCTTCAGGAACCAAAACGATAGCATAGGAGATAGTCAGGCAAAGCTATGCTTTTCATTAAATTGCAAACAAAACAATTTATACATACATACACATTTATATATATATATATATATATATATATATATATATATATATATATATACTATATATTAAGTCACAGTATCGGTTGTAATTTAAAATGTTCATACACTATAATTTTATGTTGCAGTCAATTATTCTTAATTGGCTGGCAAACAAGACTCAGTTACAGACTGTTATTAGAAAATAAGAATGAGAACGTGTGCACGTTGGCATCACGTGACAAACAAAGCTTCAATTTAAACTATTCATTTCTCATAACGTTCCTAGGTGATAATTTTCTCTGTGAATAAATTGAAATCATGAATATTCAAATGTAAAACTGTTTTTTATCATTCACTCAAGCTGATATTTACAAATGCAATTCCATTTTATTGAATTATACATGAATTATCCATAAAAATTGTTTTTAATTATTATTTATTATAAAAAAATTACAGTAGTAAAAACATTTCATCATAGTCTAAAACCCCATTCATGTAACCATAAAGATTTTAACATCAAACAACTACAATAACACATTCTTTAAAGTTGACGTTATGTTTTGTTACATTTAATTCTAACACTTCCTATAAAACTACATTGTCTCAATATTGTTTTTCATTGATATGCATAGTCCATGAACAATGAAATTACCTGTTGCTTTTGTAATCTATACGCCACTCATTTGTGCTTGTTATAAGAAAAGAAACAATATGAAGCTATGTGAACTGTCCTGACGACTCGGATGTTCTGGGGGTAATCTGTGTCCGCCTCCTCCTCCTCCTCCGGTCCACTATTCCAAGATCCTGAGAAGATGTTCCGAGCGGAGTTTTACCCAATCACCTCCGATCATTTGAATTGATAATGATGCCCCCGGGTCATCATCTTTAAAATTCTTCAGCTTTTTCCCCAACGGTTGGCCAACTACACAAAAAACAACATTAGTATAAAGCATAACCTAAAAAACAACTAATTCTTTGACAAAACATGAAACTTTTCGGCGAGAATACGGCCGCTCCGTGGCGCTTGTAACATTCTCGGGTGTGTCTAGGAATTCTCTTCACCGTAAAAAGACTTTACATACAATATAAGAGCACGATTAAAACCAATTAGTTATCTAATCGTCTCCTTTATTTCAAACACAATAGACAGTGTCTTTAAAGACGTTTAGAATTAGTCGGAAATTGTTGTAATTTCTTAAGACAAAGGAACTGTCATCGCGCGCCTACCTTTTCCCACAATAAGACTAGTCTTCAATACATTACAATTTATTCAGCTTCTGCTTTAAAGACTCATCAAAAATGATAAATGCTACTCACAATTACTTGCAGCTTACTACTTTTTATCGTTTCGACTACCGTACTGTCGTTTTTTTACATAAACCTTTACTATAAGTTTTCTAGTGCAGTTTAATGAAGACATTATAAACACATTTTCCGTTATGTTAAACTACCGTATTAGGCACCCCGAACGGCCGATGGATGGGCGCTATCATAAATACATTGGAATATTAATGGCCATTTGATTACAATAACCAGTTTATTGAAGAATGTTTGAATTTCCTTTCAAGGGCAGAGAAAGATTCACCGCCCTTACAAAAGACTACCGATAAAGTGATCAATTGTGTTTCACTTTTTCACAACAAATTTGCAGTCTATATTTGACTGCATCCTTAAACTAATTTACTGTATAGCACAAACAGCATTTGTTTCCATATACATTTCCGAGCTATTCATATTTCAAGTAGTTTGTTCCTTTCGACATACATAAATAAAAATATTTCAACTGTTATTGGTTTCTACACTCCGTTTGTAACATATTGAGCACAAGAAGACGTCGGGTAAATAGTCCGAGTGCAAGCGATCTAATAACTCGCTCCAATGTCCTTATTAGAGATAGGCTATTTAGAGTAATTATTCCTAGTAAGTAATGTTTCTATAATATTTGCTGGCATCTCCCCGTATCTAGAGTGCCCGCGGCCGCTCCAGAGCTGTGCCAGTTCCAGGGTACGTGGGCACGGACCAGTTTTTGTCAGTATCGGGGAAACGCCTCTGTAGTGAAAACACATGTTACAAGGAATAAGAGTGCACTCGTGGAGTCTCGCCAAACCTATAGCTTGCCCTCATGAGGTGTCAAGACAGTGATTAAATTCCTTCATAAATTGTGCGAACGGTCATTAATCATCCCGGGTAACCTCAAACCAGGTACGGTATTCTAATTGATTTCCAAAGCAGAAGGTGATTAAAGTCACCCGCCTGACAAATTTCAATTCCTGTACTCTGAGCCAAGCTGTATTTATGTCCGAATACTTTTTCAATAGTAAAGATTTTTCAAACTATGAAACAGAGACCTAGCTGTGTAATTAGGTTAGACAACTAAGTTTGGATCCAAATCAAGTTAGGGAAGTGTAAAATTTCACAATTGCCGATTTATTAGTTAGGACAAGTTATTTTTCTTGGAGACAACCCGTAAGTCTAAGGCCTCACATGATTGAGAATTGTTATATTTATAAGCTAATCTCATTATGTCCGTCCATAAAATATATCCTCAGTGCTTAGTTGGCATATATTAAAAATCACAGTACATAGTATTAATATAAACTTGTAGCTAATGTTTTATGCCTCTATAACATGCGAGTTTATCTAATACTTTTATAATCATTAAGTATTACCGATGATAATAAAGCCTTACATACATCAATAAAATGTGACTCTCTATTAAATATGGTTTATTACCTAATCTATTTGTATTGTATCGTCTCGCCGAAAAATCGCATGTTGTAGTCGATAATAAAAAACCAATTTAAGACACGTCGAGGGAAAATGACTTAAGCGTTTTTCGGCGTATCCGGCGTACCAGTTGTTTGCCCAATATTGGAAGCGTCGATAGGGGCGGTATATTAACGCAAGAACAAGGGTAGTATGTCTTAAACGTGACGTATCAGTACAAGGGCCTACATAACGCTTATAACCGCTTAGGTGGATGACACGCTTTAAACATATAACGCTAGCAATAACCACCCCCAGATTTACAACCCTTAGATACACTTTTCCACAAAGGGGACGGTTTCTAATGGCTTAATCTCTTTAATGATAAGCCACTTTTTAAACGAGTCGGACCGAATATCATTTTTTGAGTCGTTAATTTGGCCCATTCGTTATTTTTACGGCGCTGTTAAGTGTGACTCGTAGTGATAAGGGGCGGGCAGATAAGAGACGCTTGAAGGTGAAGATGCACTCCACTTCGTATTTCCTGGTGTGAAATTAAAAGTCTTGACGGGGAGGTCGAAGTGATATTTTTAGTTTAACAGAAAGCGTTTGTTGACGGCAAGAGCGATTTTTAGAGCAGTTGGAATGGGAAAAATAGACAGCATTATTTCAAATCTGCAGAGAACATACGTGTTCTTAGTGTTAACGGTGATTTGAATTCTATACATTAAAATTATGCCATGATTAGCTGCATATGTTTTTTAGGTTTTCTTAGTTTTTTCTTGCGTTCTATGGAATTTGAGAATGACTTTACTGACCTATTATGGAATATCTAAACCTTTCCTATTCTAAACAAGAATTTTACATTTTTCATACCTGGACAACAGGAATGCATAATAAACTTTGAGATCAGCGAATTAGGTTGTGTTTCCAGTGTTGAATTCTTTAAGGAGTTAAATATACCATGTTTAATGTTTGAACGTGGTGCACTAGTGCCGAGAGTTGAAATGTCCGGTGTGGAGGTTCGGTCTATAAGAGCTGTGAACAAATAAGGCACTGCCTCAGCTGGCAACGCACCGAGATTCCTGTGTCAGCAAACTTGACACTGTCAGTATTCTGACACGGCTACCGCACACGGGCACAAGGCACGGACAGGCGGACATCTTGGCCGACCACTCGCCGCTCGCTCTCGGTAACTCATCGCGGCCAACGGGCAGCCGAGCGAGCACGAACGGGCCCGGACTTAAACGAATCTGACAAGGATCTGTAGACATCGGCCAACTTTGTTCTTGTACATTTTATAATTGGTGGGGTGTCGGTGCTGTAGGAAAGTGACCAACTCTGTACAGGAGAATTCTTCTACAGAGGGTTCCCTCCTTGCCCGTTCACTTCCACAAACTTACCAAAACTCTTTTTTAGAATAACATCCTTAAAAGGTCCTTCAAATTTTGAAGAAGTGGTACTGAACTTACTTTTGGTCTGTACGTAAATATACTACTTGTTAGCTTTATTCGCTAGAATTTTTAGGAACACTTGACTATGAACTCAATTGCAAAATTTTGCATTTTCGCAAACGTATCAAATCATCCGTGTACTTCGATCGATCTCTGTAAGGTTTTGATATGAGTTTATACACACCTACTTAACATGAGATTCACGGTATACAAACTTTGAACAGTTATGACACAGTAGCTATGCTGTGCTCGATGTGCGAAGTCCGATGACGATGTCAGCTGTCATGGACCACCTGACGGGTCGATACGCTGGAAGATTTACAGTTCGCACGATTCTGATTGGCGGAGAGGGGACGTAATGATAACGACCTGTCTACCGGTTTTCAGAATTCGACTGGACAGTGGATAAATTGATGTCTCCTGAAACAAAAAATACAGCTGTTATTATTCATATTCATCCATTTAAACACCTGAATAACTACATACACTGAATAGCAATGAATTTTTTTATGCTTATAAAATTGACGTCATCACATTGTGTTTAAAGAGGTAACTTCAAATGTGAATTTTGTAAGCGTAAAGAGTTTTTTGTATGAGACATATTTTTTCAGTTAACGCTTAAATTTTAAGCTCAATATTTTAGAAAGAGCATAAAATATGTGCCCATTTGATTGACGACTAAATGGGATGAAAAATTTCGTTCTTTAATTATTTTTTTTATTTTCTGTGGTATAATTTAGTGCTGTGATTAATAAATTTGCTACTTTTAAATTTTTCTGATTGTGTGTGTTTTATTTACTGCTATGATTTATAAATTTGTTGCTTTTTAATGCATGAGATTATGACTTTTTTCTGTATATTTTTGTTTTTGGAACTTTTGCCTATAATTGATAATTTGAATGAATAAATATCAGGTATGGCTCCGAATTTGACTTTATGTAAATGTGTTTCAAATTACTTTTTCTGTACTTTACTTCATAATTCTTACTATAATATAGTAGCTGATCCACGGCAATGATTTAGTACTATAATGAGAACTCTAGTAAGTTGTAATTATACCTAGCCATTTCGACCTGCAATGCACGTTTATGTGGTGAGATTGACATTAGTGTACCGTGTGGAAAGTGTGGCCGGATGATTGTGATGACGATGATTTATATCTGCCGAGAACTAAGCGATCTGGCCATAAATTGTAGCATTACGCCAAATACCGACGTGTTGATCTATGTGGGGCGACCGCGAAGCAAGCTGCGACAGTAAGGTCTGGTAGGTGCCGTCGCTTAATAAATATCACTGCGCTACAATTACAAATTAAAGAAACTATAAAGTCCAAAAATATATGTACTGAAAAATTTTAAATAAATCAAAAGGTATTACCTTTTACAGTACGAATTTGAAAAAAATGCTATCAGCCATTTAAATTATAATTTTTTATGTTTGAATGTATAGAAATAATGAGTTATTTTTATATTTATTTCTAATTGTCAATAAATAACTATGTTTAATTACTGCCAGGCACATAAACGGAACTATCGTAATGTTTATGTACATTGAAATTATTACAAGATTCTTCTCACGTTATTAAGTTTTAATACAGTTTTATGGTTCCTGCATCGTACCACTCTGGCTTCAAATTGTTCGAAACACGAACAGCTCGGGTCATACTATTGTGAAGATACGATACGACTACAAACGTGGTTGAGTGGCCTTTTTCGGTCGGTTGTCAATAACGAAAAAAGGAGGAAAGGAAAATCGTGTAGTTATTACGATCGGCCAAGCTTCGTATAGACTCATTATTAGAAGTGTCTAGCAGGCAAGCGGAACAATCTACGGACGTGTCTGATTAATTGTTTAGAGAAATAACTCTGCCGCCGATCAGTTAGACAGACGTACGTATTTCGAATTCGCTCCTCTCCGTTCCTAATGGTTTTAATCGTGAGATAAATCATTTCTCGTATTCGTATTTAGTTTCCCTCAAGACCATTTTACATTACTTCAGTCTTGTGCGGCGACCTGGAATGTGCGATTCACGCTTAAGTCGAAGAAGTATTTACTTTTTTTGTGTAAATGATGAACACTCGACCATAATCGACGGTTTGGAGAGGTGCTACATTCATCACTGTTGATGAAGCTATTACGGTTCCTTTCGGTACGTACGTGACCGCCGAAACGCTGTAGTCCCTTGATAGAGTGGTTTTGTACAGATTTCCTCTTTGATTTTTGCTGGGAATTATAATTTGGTCCACTGCCGCTTTCTCTTCCAAAAGGAGCCCAGATAATAAAACACGTTCTGACGGTTTATATCTTAAAAGGAATCTCTGGACGGGATCTTGAATGCCAGCGCCTTTCATAAAAATGTTTTGATAGCGAACAAAATATAAACTTTGGCACAGCCCTCCATGTTTTGAGAGACAACGCCCGATCTCAATCTGTTTAATTTTTATGCCGGTTACGTTAATAAAGTGAAAAATTTCTTTCCGTTCCGGATTATGTCCTCGGCGGGGTGTTTGTTACAACCCAAACTTGTTCGTGCCCACTGTGTCTCTATCCCCAATTTACCGGATTCGACTAAAACAATTGACTTCATTCGAGTGCTCTGCCAAGTTAGTTTCCTACCCTAGAGCAACAAGCTCACGGCTCATTACGGGGTGGAGGGTGGTGCCTCGGACTGCTTGCATTGCCCGGCCCCGGCGTCTAACATCTAACATCTCCAGTTTTATAGCCCTAGTTCTGATAACGGATGAAATGTGGGCCCGACTAAAGTACGAGCTTAATTTTGCATTCCTTTGTTTTATTTAGAGCTCTCCTAGTTTTCCTTAATTACTCTCTTTCTGTAATATTTTCTCCTTGGTGGTTTGTTAATTTTTGCTCTAGCCCATTGCTCCATTGAGTCATTAGGACGTACGTACTGCCTGTGTTTACACTATGTATTTTTGTAGAACATTGTAATAAGATAGTTTTTTCGATGTTCAATTTAAGAGAACCGTATGGTCATATGTAGCCTAAATGAAGAACACTTTCTATTATATTTACTCTTGAAATGTGTACCTGAAAGATCACCACTTTTCAAAGTGTATTGATTTATTTTAATTGCAATTATTGTTTCTGATTTTAAACTTTTTAAATTGCCCTCAATAGAAAAAACACAGGAACCAGTTATTCGATTTACTTTTGTTGGTCTTTCACACTTATCCGTACTTCAGATTCTTCAAAATTTTAACCAATATGCTTCGTAAAATATTTTCATTATAAGAAGTTTAGTTAAGTTCTCTTTAATCCTTGTTTATTACTTATGCTATGTATCTTGTCCAAGACATACGATAGTTATTTAATTTCAGTCATATATCATGTCGCGGATGTGATTATAATTCATTTGTATAAGCGTTCGATTTTGAAATATTATGTAGTCTTAGACGAATTTTGAGAGTTGAAGTCTAAATTAAACACATAATTAAAATCGTATAAACTTGCATAACACGCGTTATTACTTTTTATTAGTTACTCATGAAACTCTGGCCTGTTTATTTCATCAAGCATTTATTTTATACATAAAAATTCAGTTTTTCCTTGAGATATTTTTATTGCTGGTTGAACACGAGTGAAACAAAGCCACGTTGTTTCTCGCTGTTTCCCGCCGCTTCTTGAACTGTCTCCTTGATGAATGTGTGTTCACCAACAATTTCCACAACGGTGCTGTCGTGTGGGGTCCCGCGAGATGCCGCCCCTAGCCGCCCCACGCTGCCCCACGCCGCCGCCAGCCACTGTGTCCGAGTTCTGTCTAATCAAACCAAGGCCGTTTGGCGTCCACCGCGGCCTAATCCAAATCTGCGGCTTTAATTTTGATAAATTGCCCCCAGGAGTGATGAATTAGTAGGCGCGAATGGCCGTGGAACGGTTCTTTAGAATAACCGCTCTCCTTCATATCGAGTTGCTTCGAACTTGGTCCTATATCTAAAATGTTTCTAGTTTTTTAAGATTATAAACGTCTTGTAATAAATGCTATGGTATTAAAAGAATAAATTAAGTAGTTATAATCTTGTTCTATCAAACGCATTCGAAAAAAATAATTATCTATTTACTATTTTATTGTGACAATACATAATGTTTAAATTGGATGAAATACATGACAATTTGTATTACATGAAGGCGGTTCTTAATGCAAACTCTAATAATTGAAAGCAACAAATATAGAAAATATTATTTACATATTTTCTTACATTCAATAAAAGATACAATTACACCTCTACGATAAAATTAAGGTACTATATTCATTAATCGGGTAAAAAAAATATGTAATTTAAAATACTTTCGTTGAAACCTACGTTAAAGAATAAATATAAATGTTTAGTTTTATAAAAATGATTGTACTGTATGGTACTACAACTACCTGGTCATTTAACCCAACTAAAACGAGTGGTTATTTTGGTAGCCAAAAAAGTCATTCCAGTCAAAAGTTATAATACAATCATAGCGACGTAAGATGTTTACAGAACTCTCCTAGAATGAGGCACAGAACACCACTATGGCCTCCTTAGCAGCAGTAAGCTCTTAATTAACACAGGTCAGGACGTTGACAGGGTCGGTGGGGGGTGGGGGGATGTGATACATGACTTTGGCTACCCCTCCAAAAAAATCAGAATCTGTAAAAAAGTCTTGCCGCATCGCCACAAATTTTAGATTTGTGTTATATTATTTTCCTTACCATCTAATACTTTTAATAAGAAAATTGGAAATGAATTTCAATTATCTTGTATTTAAGTTGGTATTGAATGCATCTCTTTTTATACTATATGTTTTGCTACTGATAGACTCATATTAACTGTTTACTTATGAAACAGATCGCAGAAACAAATATATTATGCTTAATTTCTAGTTTAAAAAACAAAATTGTCTTTTGATCGTTACTTCCAAATCAAACTAGTATGAGTCTAAATGGCAGGGTGAAAGGATTGTAGTAATTAACAACAGAAAAAAGCGGCTGGCGACAATCTATCCAAATTGACTGATTACAATTTAATATTCGTTATACATAATAAAAACCAGAACTGGTTCACCCTGCCATATAGCGCGAAGCTACGGGGTAATTGGCCAGTTTGCTCAACATATACTGGTACAAAAGCTTAACAATAATTAATAGCTTATAAAATTCGATACAATTATAATTAAAAAACTAAGCCAAATACGTTTGTATCTGCAGTATTTGGTAGCACTTTAAATAGTTCCAATGAAATGTTCTTCCTCTTTAAATATAACAATGCTTTACGTTATAAAAAGTAAAAACAGACCCATCAGCCTATGCATATATATTTCCACTACTCCAGTTACATTTGATCATTTTTCATTGAATGCAATCGTACGTAGATGTAATTATTTAGTGCGCAAATGAGGGTAGGGAAGACGTACCGATATAAACAGTTAATTACACAACAAAACTCAATAAAACTGGCTGTTGATTTAAAGAAATAAAACTGGCTGTTGATTTAAAGAAATATGTGCCTTAATTGCTTAGATATAGAAGTGAAATAATGGCACTATTTTATATACAATTAGAAGGGATTGGATTATTTAACAGACGATTTAATTCATACTTTTATTTTAACTTTGAATTATTGACATGTGTTTACAAGAAATCCTAATGTAACAAAATAGCATAAATGTAATCACCGCTTACTCTTATATTTAAAGCTCTGTTGTTATTGTAGAACTTGTCACTTCATATGTGAGATGGGCTGCTCAGTACCAAACTAACGTAATTCTTTTAAGGTACATTTTAGATTGTTTTGCTTTAAAAGTACAATAATTTTTTAAAAAGTTGAAATTAAATGTAGATCGAATAATATTTGTCTACGTACGAATACAAAAGCATAAATATTAATTTTCGCAACTTTTGCGTTTCTTGTGACAAATTTTTATTTGTAAGTTGCTTTGTTTAAAACCATAACAATTTTGTTTATTTTTTGTTTTATGTAAAAGTAATTTAAGAAAATCATGCAATAATGGTGTGTGAAAATACGCATTATTAATATGCGTAAAAGTTTCGAATTTTCCACTTCTTTAGCTACTACATTCTGCTCTGTTATATTATTTCATGTTTGTAAAAAATGTTTTTATTTTATCAGTTTTTTACTTTATAAATTCCTTCCAGTTTTTACAAATTTTGGTAACTTTTTAAATTTTTCATTATGGATTCGCTGTTGGTGCGAAATGCATCTAACAATACACGTGCTATTGTACACAATAAAGCTTGCTCAAACAAACAACTCCGAACCATATTGAAAAAGACAAGTGGAACTAAGAAACAAACCACCTGGCACAGCCCACAGCGAATTCAACAACAAATTAATACGGGGAAATAAAACCAATTGAACTCACCTCTGGTGAAAAAAACTGTGTGATTGGTTCGGAATTGTTAATATCATGTCATATATGTAATTACGGAATGATTTATATAATATTTCCTTGATTTATTTACGGGCCGAAGCGCCGCCTCTCGCTGGCTGATGAATTTATGTCCGACCAATAACGGCATTAAACTAGTGAGATAATGGTGGCTATCTCTGTCCTCGTCGCTCTCACGGAGGCTCTATCTTCCCTCTCGCTCGCGCCATACCGCGCCGTTGCGATGTTTGTAGCACTGGTAGTACAGGCAGATGTTTTAAATTATGAGCGGCCAACTTGGTCAGTGGTCAGGTCGTCCGTTGTAAATTGTTTCTCGATCAACACTTCAGATCTCCTGAGCAGTGAATAACATTTTCTTGGGCATATGCGGGCTTTTCTCACCGGTTAGTTCGCTTATCTCCCAAAAGTGTTCTGCTTATTTTTTAAAATCGCTAACAGCCCCGTTGTTATCAGCAATCATACTATCCCACAGACGTGATTTTTAGTGAAGGTCCATTACAGGACCTGTTACTTTAACTCCGAACCATTTTTGAGTCAAATAGGTATTTTGAGTCGAAAGCCGTGTGAAGTAACTCTTATCTAATACTATAGAATTTATATTGCTCAATGAAATGTCACTTGTGGAGCGAGCCAAAAATAATTTTAATCTCACTAATCACGATTTTCTTGTTCCTCTTTCAGTTTTAAAGACTATCATTATAACTGATATTCATCGGGTGCTTGCCTGCTCTTATAAGGCAGAGACAGCAAGAAAGACCCGTGTTTTAATAATGTATTAGTCATAAAAAGTATATTATTATAATAAATAACCATAAAACACTAAAAATTACCAGTGAAACAGTTATATTGAATTTGCATTGTGTATCGGAATTATTTTGTATATACTGTCTATTTGTTATACGTGCCAAATCTTATATCAAATTTAAATTTTGATGATTTCATAATTAAGTACGACAAAATTGTTAATATTTTATGAAAAAGGATATGTTTTTATTCATTGTAATGTTTAAAATACAAAACATTTCTCTGTATCAAACATTATTGATTTTTTTTAATATTTATAATACTCATTAAATACTACCTACATCGTATTACCCCGCAATTAAACTGTTAAGCCCCTTTGACTTTTTATTTTATTAATATTTATAATGTAACACAAATAGTTAGATACACTATTTCTATTATGTTCCTCCCACTGTCCACGCGTCTAACGTATCACAGTGGTGGCTGGCGCCCAAGCCAGTCCACTACGAATTAACAACAACTTGTATGCAACCGGTTAAGTAAGTACTACTGTCACGACCTGTTTCCGCAAGTGAAGTGCAGTGGTTAAACGTTTACTCATTACGTATATTTGACCGCGTTAGCGTTTTCCCAGAGTAGGTAATAAGCGGCACAGGCCGTAGTAGTTCACTCCGCTTATACAATCGTGTCTTTTTATGCTCGCGGTATCATGTTTTTTATAAGATGACCTCTAAGCCTTGCAAACAGATATGATTTTCCAAAATTAATCACATTAAGTCTATCTGGGTTTATTTAATAATTAATGGCTTTTAACAGGACAAATAAAATTGCTAAAAAGCTTTTTGAAATTATGTTTCTTAAATTAAAAAAAACGTAATTCGTCTAAAATTTTACGCGAAAATTAATGTATTCATATTAATATTAATTTGTTTATATATTCTAGTACCATAAATAAAAGTAAATTAATATTAACATAAATATTTAGAGCATATTAATGCTATACGCTTAGTTAAATCTAATCATCTATTCATATAAATCTAAAAATTTGAAAAAACATTAAAATTTTGCTTTTAATTTTACAATATTCATCAACAAATGGTCAAGAACGGATAGCTTATTGTTAGTTTAAAAATAAAATAATGATTACCATTTGAAAAACAGATCATTTGGAATAATTAAATTACATAAATATAATATTAAATCTGCCCCGTCTGCAGAGGCGAACTTTGCAGAAAACAGCGATAAGGTCCGGTTAACTAGATACCTGTCTATGAGAGCGAGAGAGACGGAGATATCGAGTGTGAGAGAGAGGGTAAAGGTCCGAGGGAGGTTGGATGCAGCCATGATTCTCCTCCCCCTACAAAAACTCCCCTAAAGAATCCATATCGCCAGCCATTATATCCATGATCGTTGGTGTTCCACCAGCTGCTCATCAACATATGTCGTTTTAAATGCCGAATCAGCTGATAGTTAAACCTACAGACCCTATTTTACGATCAGCTGTTTGCGTAGACGATCAGCTGAGCGTTGTTTCATCTTCCATTGTGACAATCATAACCTAACTTTTTTTCTTTAGATTCATTATGGTTTACAATTTAATGCTTTCAGTATAATTTAGAGGAGAGCAGTAATTTGTAAGAGACAATTAAAATCATATAAATTTTTTTTATCTTATTTGCTAAAATAATGTTTATTTTTAAATAATATTATCCATGTATTGTTATGAACATTAAATATTAAAAAGATGATCTATCCTTGTATTGAATGAACATTATTGTAGGAATTGGAAGAGGTGCTGTGAAATAAATAACAATTAAATACATTATTATAACTTCTTTAGAGAATACTTTATATAAAAACCTCTGTATTAATTAAAAAAAATATAGTTGCAGTCGCAGATAAATTGAACAAAGGATAATTTATAACAATAGAACCACCCTATCTAAATTAAGGAACTGTAGAATTTAAATGGCAAAATCTAGGCATTCAGTAACTATGCCCTTTTGTGAGATCCAGTGTATAAATAATTGTTAACATTATTGCTTTTTATTACAGTTATGAAACACCATAATATGATGTGCCTTTTAATTGCCTTAGGTTTGTTTCAATAATATTTACCGTTTATATTAATTTACTGAACGTTGACATTATCTTATACAAGTTAACAATATATAGAAGGGTTAAAACCAAATAATAAAGTTAATAAAGGTGTTAATAATATCAAAGCAAAATCAAGTAAATAATGTTACGATACATTAAAATTATAAAAACAAAATATTAAATTCAATCATAGGCCTTAAGTAATCACAATTATCGAGAAAAAAAATAATTTTATGGGATTTAATGAATACATTATTGAGAAAGGAAGAATTGAACAAAACATTTTCATTTTAAAAGTGTAATACTAGATGGCTGAATGAATGTTACACGACTTTTATTGATCTAACTTCAAAGAGTTAAAGTGGTGTATTAGGCCATGGAATAGGGACAATTATATATTAAAATTGTTACATATCGAACCTGACTACAGTCCACGTCATTAAAAGTCGATGAAGGCTATTTAAATACCACGTATAAAATATGTGGTGTCATAATAATTCATAAAATTTGGATAAATCATCTCTAAAACAAAGTCAGAAGTAAAAAGTGTCACCTTTTAATGAGTTGTTAAGCCTTACTTTGTCTTACTAAAATTGTTCTTCTACTAAATTTGTTTCTACGACTCTAAGAAACGTCACACAGGAATATATGAACATAAATATAGGAACATAAATTTATAATCATTATTGAATTTTATGTTTTCGAAAGACAGTATTTTGTCAATTATCATTACATTGACAAGCTCACCTAAATCAAGAATTCTATGAACAATCGCAAACTGTAGCGTTTTTCTTGTGGACTGAATCATTTGAAAATGAGAGCCTTGGAATGGAATCAATTTGTGCGGTCCAAACCCATTGCCAAATCCGGGATTTAAAATGTCCGGGCAGACTGTTACAAATAGAGTTGCAAATTGACAAAGCGTCTTGCGTAATGAAGAAAGATGAACGCAATCACATGCAAATACATTGGCGACTTTCTGCGCGTAATGGTCGATCATGGCGGGGGATTTATGTGCCGAATCACAAGGGAGTTGGCACCATTGATATTTATGTCCCAACTATAGGCCGTGCTGCGCTGTTTTGTTTATTCACTCAATGTTGGCAAAATTTACATTATTTTAAATTTGGATGCCGCCTGATTTTGCGATGTGTTTTGACTTTCTAATTCTTATATACTAAATTTAGTACTGTATTTAATATTTAAGCCCAGTCAGCTTTGTTTATGAATACCATAAACTTATTATGCTAATATCGAAGTTATACAAAATTATGCATATTTCAGGGTTGACGACTGAAGTATATTAAGTACATAATACACAAATTTCAATTAATTACTAATATTTTGAAGAAGGCTCTTATGGTATTACCTGGTATATATTTACTCAGTTGTTTAACATTTTTGTACACAATCGTTTCATTTTGATTAATTTGACTTATAATGTTGCTAAAGACAAAAATTTAAAACAATGGACGAGCAAAACATATTATAACGTGGTTCTAACAATTGTAATTTTTTATAGGTTTTAACAATAATTTATATACTCTAATAATGAACTATATTAATCTATAAATTGCACATAATGTTTATATTTCACTCTGTTTTATAATAGACTATATAAAACAGTTTCTTTGTTAATTTAAAAGGAAACTATTAGGAAAATATATTGTATTTTTGTACATATTTATGTAATATTTCCTTATCTTCACTTATATTTACTACATATTAACATATATATATTTACAATACATATAGGCCTATTATCATTGAGAATCATATAAATGTTAGCTAAAGTTACAAAAAGCGGGCTTGGCCTAAATTGATGTAAATATTCAGGGAGACTGGCACCCCAAAAAGACCTGATCGATATCTAAACACATCTGGCAGAAAATAATTCAAAATTGGAGAAGCAAACATAATAACTCACTGCTTATAAATGGGTCGCCACCAAATAACTCTAAAACTGGTTTGACCGCGGTCGATGTTTTTGACGAGGTTAGTACATCTTGTAGTGCAGGTGTTTAAAAAATACCAACTCACTTTTTGGAGCACGCCGTACGCCGAACCTGCGGAAGACCGAAGACACAGTCCGTCCTTCTCCCAACAATGCCACCAGTTCCGTAAGTAAGAGTCCTTTTTTAACCATTGTTCTTTCACCTTTGACGCGTAGCCTTGGTCTCTCCATTCAACAGCCTGTCGTGAGCTTTGTGTCTCCCCTAAAAAAGACAGACACAACCCTCGATGAATGAAATAGTCGGAAACCGTGTCAGTTACAGTATGCGAGAGCAGACTATCTGTTCTTCCAGCTTTCTTTGCGTTTTTATATACCTCAAGGTTTCATCAGAGTTTTTAAACGTATATATTGATATGCAATATATTAAATTAATACTAATCTAAAAATTTTTTATACATTCTTTAATAGCGTGCAAATTTTGTTTAAGTGCATTTACATTTGATATTTGTATCTCCTCTATTAAAGTGTAAGAAATAAACAACAATATTCAAAAGAGTTCATTACAAACCGCTTAGTCCGCATCCAAACGTCTTAATACATTTAAATACTTTAAAAAGTAGACTACAGACAATTTTAAATACAAGAGGGAGATTGATTATAGTATACTATATATTCTGTAAATAATAGTGTTTTGTTGATTTTCTACCCTTAGAATCTGATTTAGTCTGTAAATTAGAAACAAATACAACAATTTACATCTCATGTTAAAATTTGAAGCAGCACAATGCAAGGTTTTATATATTTTATATATTTTATCGCTGTAACAAATTACTTTAAACCTGTTTTCGTTGCAGAGAATCTATAATAAATAAAAATACTTTAAACGAAATTTTATTATTAATTAAATTAAGCTGTTTCTCATAATTATATTGTTTAATGTTATAACCACCAAAATTCTACTCTGATAATTAAATTAGTACTTAAAAACTTTTGATCAAAACTCCAATTCTTTTTAAAATCTTATTTAATTTAAAATAAATAACGTTGAAGAGAAATCAACAATTGCATATTATTACACTAAATATTCAAAATATTGTATACAGAAACGATGATTAAGGATAATATAACGTGTCTGTAATGTAGGAAATGTTACTTCTTCTTCTCTAATAAAGTGAAAAAGTAATCTGAATGTTCCTGCAGAAACTTATGAAGAACATTACAGAGATATATTAGGCTAGTAATTCCATTTCATAATTAAATTATGATTAATTCATAAATAATTTCATAATTAAAGCTCCTTAAAGAAAATATCTAAAAAAAACAGGTGAATTTAACTTCACCTGTTTTTTTAGATATAAACTCTATTAACTTAAAACATTGAATACCTTCCAGTTAGCAAATATTGTAAAAGACTTTGCCTTTTATTATTGCTAAACTATTTACATTTATTGTTCTTTAATAGAGTCAGTAGCAGGTTGAAGTTTAGATCAAGTTAGGCTCTCTATAAATGCTACGTCTCGGTGATTGCTATGTAGATATACTTTAATTGAATCCATGGGCTGGGCAAGGCGACCACAGGATGTGAACGGAGTCCCTCAGGGGCCTGTCTTGGGACCAATACTTTTCCTCCTGATCCGCGTCGTGCCCGGCGGCGACCAACGGATAAACTGGAAAGAAGAAGAAGAAGGATTATGAGCTGCAACGGACTCATAACTTATGCAATGTTTCCTGTTGAATTCAATAACAACATATGTAATGTTCAAATGAACTCATGAAATGGAAAAAAATATTGGAGATTGTTACTGTTACGTGTTGTTTCCATATGTAAACAACATTTATAATGTAAATTTAAATTCAACTTATCTAACGTGCAAATAAATTTGATATCTTTGTGTATTACAAATATGCTTATAAAAAATTAAGAAACATATTCAAATCTTGAAAATTGTAAATATATACAGGAATATTACAAAACTTTTCATTGTATTCCGGAAGAAAACGCCGTTATAATAATGTTACAACTGATTTTTTACAAAGTGCATCAAGGCATTTGAGTACCATCTTATAAGTGTGCGGATTGAACACATAAAAAGAGTTGTGACTTATGGGATCTGATACCGTCCGTGGCACCAATGGTAGATACAGGAGCTGCTGGAATATTGAATAATTGAGTGTCGACTATCAGGTCGGGGCAAGCGGGGACCTGATCAGGCACCGTACATCAGGTCGGTCAGGCATGCAGGTGGGAGGGAACCTAATAACATCAAGTAAACATTAATACCAGACCCCCCTCAATCTGCTATACATTATCAAAACTCCAGTTCCTTTTGCCCGGTTTGCATGTGTCCAAACGATATGACGCCACATTCATCTGGGATAATTAATGCCTTCTTCCTCGGCAACCACCTAACCTTTCCCCCGTCCTCCTCACTAATTTCTACTAATCAAATCCTGTGGGCGGGAGTGTCTTCGGCTTCACTTTCTGATTTATTGCCTCTCAAGAAGCCCTTGAATATCTTCTGACGTGATTTATTACTAGTTATTTTCTATTCTTTTTTTACCGTAAAGTTGTCCGTTCGTGCATCCACCATGGATGCTTCGTTCGGTCTGCCCCGAGTGAGGTTCTTCTACCCCAGGTAGGTCCTCTCCATCACCTCTTGAGGAACCTACGGTGTCTTATTAGGAGTCTTCAACATCAATACGTTCTCTGGCGAAGCGGGTGAACTCGTCATCTATCAGACTCGATCAACGCATATGCCAGCAGGAGCATCTTCGTGTCGCATTAAGAATGATGACCAATTTACCCGAGATGTAACAGTTGCCACCAGGAGGTACCAGCAGCGTCTCCTCAGGCTCACCAGGTGGAAAAAGAAGGCGTGTTATAATTAATTTGAATAAAATTTCCATACAGTATAGAAATCGACGACACGACAGGCCCTACCAGTTTCGATATTGGCGGTCGTATAATACTTCTTTCTTAATCCTGCAATGGCGTACGTAAATGTATGGCAAAGTCCTTAAGGTGCGTGGAATTTAAGGCAAACCCTACATAGATTTAAAGAAAATGTTGACTTAACCTCATTTTGCATTCCGTACTAGAATTAAATTTTAAACTTAATTTTCTTATCCTGGCAATGTTCGGTTTAATAGCGTGACGACGGATTTAAGACGATCAATGGACAACTGCTAGGTATATGAGTGTCATCTCAATCAACACAGTGGCAGTTTGGTGGGAAAGCCAAGGAAGATTACGGGTGCCGCGTTACTTAATCTGCCCAACTCGGCTAGGTTTTGACATGAGATTTCCCCCATCATCTGCCCGAGAACCAGTTGCATAACCACCTCTGCAATTTCTGCTTTTGAAATACGACCAGCCTAGGCTGTAGACTATGGTTCTCCTCCTGGATTGCTACCACCTCACTATCTATCAGCCAGACAGTAACGCAAAAAACACAATGATTTCTAAGAAAATGTTATGTATTTATATACCTAATAGTTGAACTATATATTTTTAACGTCTTTAAGTTCACAAACACATGATTTTTAAATGGGTAATTTATAAATTCGAAGGATTTACAAATCTTAAAAATACAATTACGATACTTGGATTTCTAATCATTCAATGACTATTAATATCTACTACATCGGTTACAACAAAATTAGTAATTGATATTCTCAGTTGGCATAAACTCTAAAACTTGACATCAATTAAATGTTGTATGTAACTCAGTAGTTGTTAGATTCCAATAATGTACTTAAAATCTACTGATTTGAAAATATTTCATGGACATTTCCGTTCACGTCTAAAAAACAACAGATTATGATAATTGCATGTAATAATGTTACTTGTGTCTAACTTTTAAATCTTTAAAGATTTAATTCTTAGATCCTCATACCTGGAACAAATAGGTCCCTTCAATTATAAATTTTATTTTTCCTAAAATACGAGTAGAAAATAGTAACAGTCTTAAAATTAACGTGAAGCCATGCCTTACCGTTACTATAACGTTAATGCAACGTTAATATCTGCACCGGGTAGCTTTTCTCTTTACGTTCCGTTTGGAATTTACTCCACTGCAATAATAATAGTTTTAGTTCTAGCAGTGGTCAGGCTGCATCCTGTGACAAAGTTCCTGCATTAGCAACTGCATAAAGTGCCGATTCTATTTCGGGGCTTCCGCCGTTTTCCGAGCGCAGCCCCGCGCCGCCACCGCTTGTCGCACGTTGCTGCCGCTGCCACCGTGTGCCCGATCTCGGTGCGGGTGGGGGTTGGAGGGGACACGATTTGTTTTCATTGCACCCCCTCCCTTCCCCACCGATGTTTCCAGCCCTCAATTCTCTCGGTGTTGTGGTCGACTTTATCAAAATCTACAGAGTCTTCACCTTTGTCCCTCATTTGTTCCTTCTGTTTTGTCGGACCTTACTTATCTCTGTCGGAACCACTGCACCACTCTGATTGATATTTGCCACGTCTAAACATATGTATATACAATCTTATATTCATAGCATTTATTTTATCACTTGTATTTATTTGAAATAATATAACCTATAGTTTTATCTGAGTGTCAATTTGCATTCTATAAGCACTCTACCTGATTTTTTTTATCAAAAGAGGGATTTTGCGTATTAAAGAAATCGATTCTCAACCACGTCAATTTTGGCAGGCGTCGGAATATTTTTTTCACGTTATATTTTCCTTTAGAACCAACCGTCATCTACCTACACAAAGAGACTCAAATTCGCCCTAGGGCTGTACGTGGTTCGCTGACGTTCATATAACATTTATTTATGTGTCTGAAAGTCGTTAGGCGTTCAAGCTAAGAAATATGATCTGGGAGGAAAAATTAAATTTTAAATTTTAACCCTTTTGATACCCTGCCATTTCGACCTCCGCTAAAACTAACGTTGCTGACGATCGATTTAAACCTTAGGGGAAATATATCTACCTATAAAAAAACCCGACTGTGTGCCTATAAAATGCAAATTTGCTCTTGGCTCCCATAGTATAATTTGTTAAATTTGCGTTGTCATAGATTTAAGCAGTCAATAAAAATGTTTAGTTTTAAAGTTTTAAAAGCAAATGTATTACTTTTGTAAGTGTAGCGATTTGTTTCATTAATGACTGTGCAGTATGTGATAACCTTTTTTGTGTGAAAAACATGTGACGTGACAGTGATTAGTTAAAAAATGTATATAATTATGCTTGCACAGATAAATTTCAAATAGTTTGGTTGGCTCAATTATAATAGTTATATGATAAAATTCGACACATTACGTTCATTGGTTTAAGATTGCTGAAGTGACACTGTGCAACTGTAGATCATAGGATTTAAACAATCCCAAAAATGCCAGACTGAGTTGATAACTATACTATTCGGAGGGAACAAGTCCTTATTTTGGTCATTCTGCACTATGAATATACATAACCTATGACGTCACTGTCGATGAAACCGGGTAGAGATTTCACAGTTCCCATGCCGATTGACATGACCGCGTGCCGTAGACGGGGAATGGTGAGTGAGGAGCATCAGTACGCACGTGTTTACTGCCTCATCATAACCACATGTTTGGCGGCGTAATGACTGGTATCGTGACGTCACGCCGACTGATTGTAATGATCCTGTGATTGTGATGATCCCGTCATTGTAATGATTGCAATAGTGAGCCCGCGCGGCCGGCCAACCATAGTCTTGTTATATGTTAAGTAAATGTTGTAAGTAGGTGTTGACCGCACGGGTCTTTATTCACGGTTTCTTCTTTGGTGGCAATTTACATAGTTCACGCGTCGTAATGCTGCCATTTAAAGATTTTCTTCTTCAATGGGAAAAACTTAAGTGGTTTTTCACTATTAGAGGCTTCACGTACAGTATAGCTTTAAACGATATTGGGTTTTATGACAACAAATCGCCTAGCTAAAATCTGAAACTAACAATTATTTTAATTGATAATTTTTTTAAATATTTATTAATGGCAAAATAGATTCGGAAGACATATTACCAGTTTCAAAGTCCGATATATACATGGACCAACAGTGTGAAATTTCTTTTCTATGGTAGGCCTATTATGTAGGTATTTTTATAAATATCTATTATTAATTTATATATCATGACTTCTATCTATATTAGAATCAATTTATACTAAAGCATTAAAAACAAGAAAGTGATTGCATTTTTTCAGTATTTTTAATACAGCGTAATTTTGAATTTTTACTAGCTATAGTAACCACAGTCTGTCACACAGATTTAGGTTAACGGCGTGAATATTTTTTTACTTAAAAATATGTATCTTGTTAATTTTGTTGTAAATTCTGATTTACAAATTATTTATTTTAAAATAGTTTTTAATAGTTAGTTTTAATAGTTTAGTTGTTTAGGTAATCAACGAGGTTATTAAATCGAGGTTTATAAAACGTAAAATTATATTCTCTATGTCTTCCATTACATACCTGGAAACCATATTTAATTAAATTCCGATACTTTATCCCCCTGATACTCTTCCTGAAACCGAGTGTCCTTAGGAAACGATTTCTATTCCACTTGCGTTCTTCAAATTGGTGATAACAAAAGTCGACCTTGGCTCCAGGTGAACAAAAGGTACCGTTATGTTTTAGCCGCACTAGGGACACTGCTTTGGCCTAAAAAACGGTAGCGGGGTGCGACGCTCCGGGGCGCCATGCCGGCCTGGACATCTCTATTAGGGCTTTAGCCTGGGACCGGTGCCTGGTTTATCCCTGAAACAAACACAATCGTCATTAAAGCTCTGACAGAGAAAATGGTTGGCTTTACCACGGGGTATGAAAGGCATTGTTATGAAAAGTAAATAGCACCTGGAGTGTTTTAAGACTCTTTGAAGAATAACATGACGTTAAACAAATCTATTAAAAAGATTTTTACATATGCGTGTACAACTGCAACAATTTGTGAGTTTTGTTCTGAATGTTAGAAGTTTAATTGAAAATTAAAAATATATCTCAACAAAAACAGGGTACTTAACATGTTTTGTAATTCAAGAAAATGTATTTCTTCTGTAAAATGACATAACAGACAACACAATTTGGTCTCACATCACATGTCTTTATAACCCCTAATTTGCAGCTGCAATTGAGCAAACTTAGTGGTTGTTTGTTGAGAGTTTGACGAACTCTGACGTTATCCTCTTAGCTAGTTTCACAAGGTATATGTTTGCTACTACAGGCGTTTGCCCTTAAGCTAGGCGATAACAAACAACTCCTTTAAGGATTGCCTGCTTTACGCACTGTTGATTCGATCAAACAATATTATCAAGACAGAAATTCCTGCAGTTTGAACTAGACTGAACTGCAATAACTGACGAATGTGTTAGGTGGGATACAAGTGTGGGGGGGGGGTGGAGAAATGTCATTCCATAACCTTCCCCTCCTCGCTCGACTAATAACTCATCCGAATGTGACCGCAACACAAGCCTTTACTGTTTTAAATTCACATTGAAAGCATTTAAATAGATTTCCAAAATATATTGGACGTAAACTGGGTTCATCTTTTAGAAACATTTCTTGTAGTAAACGCACCGTTCTCCGAATAGTTCTTCAATAGTAGACACAGCGTGGGATTTTTATTTGGGGAAGCTATTGATTTTTTACTGTTCCCAATTTTAATAGGTAAAGTGCCTCTTATAACTTTATACCCAAGTGAAGCCAGTTCAAGATGGATTTTATTACAAACGCACGCTGGCCAAACCCGAATTTCCAATTCAATAACTAATGCTATTCGATCTATGTGCATTCATTTGTTGGAAAAGTTCTTAGACCATTCATACATTTTATTCATGTGGCATCTTAAATTAAAGTGTGCGTTCCATTGATCATGGTGAGTACAGACAATCATGATGTTAGGATATTTTGAGTGTAAATGTGAAAGAGGATAATACTTGAGTACGCATTGTAATGTGTCGTGCTTATTCATTGTTCCAATTATGTGACAAACATAAGTTTGAGAGAGTTTGAGTGCAGCTATGGCACCGAGAGATCTTTGCGGGTAGATTTTTTGAGTGCAAGGATACATCAAGTGATGTGTACGTAGCACATGTCCGGTACAACCGCACAGTGAGTGCCAGTGAGAGAGTGTGAATGCGATTGATGTCGAGAGAGAGCTGTATAGCCGCGGGCGTTTGAGTGCAGTAAGTGCTGTGAGTGTGTAAGTGCAAGAGTGAGAGGAGGACAGATGCGGAGCCATGGAGGGAACCACCAGCTGGTGCAGATACGGTAAGCTCGAGCCTTGCTCATGTCACGCACGCCGCTTTAACCCGCCACATCGCCGAGACCTCCGCTTTAATATTTATAAATATTCCCTACATTAGCCGAGAAACGTTCGTGAGCCGAACCTTGGAAATATTTCACTCATTTTTTACCGTCATATATTTTTGAATTGTCTAACTGTATTCAGATAGCAAAATAATATGTATAGTTTAGTAATTGTAGAGGACGACCATTTTGGAGACCAAGAATTTTTTTAACCATTTTCTTATTGGATTTTTGTCTTCACGTCACTTTATTGAATTATATCACAGTTCATAGTAAGATTTGTTGCAATTATTTTTAAATGGACGAAAATCCTAAAGGTACAGAGAACTTAACAATCTCTGAAGTGTATGTGTACTAAAGGTATCTGGAACTGTATGGTTTTGCACTGAAAGATAAAATTGAACGTCGACTAAACTATGTGACCTAGTCCGCGATTTAGGAATAGTGCGTGTACAATGCTGCAACTATAACAATAAGTCAACACTTTCTTTTCAAAATTTTTATAATGGATAGAGCAAATTACACCAAAAACTGTGAAGGATGAAGAGTGAGTGTGATCTCTGTATTATTATTTTAGCCTGCTTATGCTGCAGTTGTCACTTTATTGCCATCTTATGGTAACCAAGCTAAGCGATCGTACATGGCATCCGAACAAGCATGTTTTGGTCTGATTTTATATTTCTAGGTAAAAGTGTCTCACTTTTTATCTACTCATATTGCAGTTAAATTAAAAAAAAGGGGGTGACTCCACCGTCCAGATCAAGTGTTACTGTGATCAAATATTCTGTCAAGGGGTCTCCTTTTTCTTTATTCATTTTCCAGTAAAATTCAAAAAGGGAGAACATTCCACCATCTGACAATTAAAAAAAATTATTCCCCATTTTCAACATTGTTAGGAACATTATACGTTTATATATAAGGATTAATTTGCGATAGATTTGGGTTTTCAGTTGTTTTAGAAATATTCCAAGTGAAAGTTAAATCCGACGTAATCTGAATTAACTAAACGTATTTAAAACTAAAAAATCGATAGTTTAAATAAATATCTGGAATAACAATATAAAAACGCGGTCGGATTGTCTATTGTAGAGAACCAAAATAACCTTCTAACACGTATTCTACTCATTATGATATCCTCAAAACATTATTAAAAAGAGAGAAGTGTATGGGGTCGCAAGAGAAGGGTCATTCGACATACTAAAAAAAGGTTTAAGTACATTACAATTTATTTTGTAATCCCTTACATTATATTCGTGAACACTTATTTGATCGTTTCTGTGGAGACGAAGAGATGTCGATTACGTTAATATAAGTATGTATAAGTAAGTATAAGTAACACTAAGTAGTGTTAACTGTTCGGAACAGAATCAGGCCTGTGACGAGATGACCGAGACAGTAGCGGCAGGACGGGCGCGGGCGCCACCTGTAGCGGAGATGGCTGTAACGGCGCTCGTCAAGTACCGACGTTATGGGTGTCTGGCACGATCCGCAATATCTGTCTCTTTTGTGTGGCTCATTACATGGCCGGCTCTTTCGGTTTTGTTTTCCCCGCGAATGGGCCGTTTTAAACCCGGGGATTATTACATGTTGCCGGACCCGCCGAGCCTCGCCGCACAACACTCCTATCACCTCTACGATCTTGTTGTCACAATCGTCCAAGACTGTTCCGGACCATTCATTAGATTAACCGCATTGCTCTCCCGCACCGCCACTTGTTGCCGCTCCTCCGGTTCCCACATTAACGTTGGGGGCAGGGTTCTGTTATTGGTCAGGCAATTCGAACAGATGAAACGTATCATTTAGAAAATTATAAACTAACAGCTTCTATTTTTGTAATATTTGGGATTTAATATTTATTAATAATGGTTTTACATTAACTATCTGATTATTACAGTTTGTTTAACAATGATTCATCTAGATTCGTAATCTTTAATTCTTTTGAAATGCCAAAATTCCTAACATTTCTACCAATTGATCCCTATTTTTTACATATGTGATTTCCAAAAATTTCAATAACAGAGAATTTTTATTTCGAAAATGTTGAGTTTTATGACAGCATAAATATGGTATATTAAGCTATACGGAAAGCTTAAAAATACAAATGTGATAAACACAGCATAAAAACGCGTCACTTGAGTAAAACTGTTTTCAAGCATTTATTGTTTTTGGACATTGTAAAATATGACCAATAGTTGTTCAAAAATATACCCATTTATTTGCGCTAATAATTAACTTCCTATCGCAAACAATTCCGTGGGTGTACAATCGATCATGTATAGTAGTTAATTTCTTCAAAAAACATTATACTAGTCAAGTTTTAACTAATATGGAGTATTAATATTGACTAGAATATTATTATTCTCAACCAATATGGGAAACACTTACTTTTGTTATTGACAGAGGTGATAATGTATATGGATGCTTTGTTTGAAAGTTTTTTTTCACTGAAGGATGGCAAATTTCCGGAAAAATCCTGTTTTCTTCACGTATATGGATGGTTACAGTCGGAGAAAGGATAATTACAGTTAGCTTTTGGAAACTAACTTACCTTTTCTTCACTCTGATACAATCAATGGCACAGTTTTAGTAGCCTACTCAATTAACTAAAACACTATATAATGTACACAATAATTAACCCTTTTCTTATTGTAAATAGTTACATTACTTTCTAGCTACTGTTTGCATGAATGAACATTAAATGCTTCAATTCATTCTGTTTCCGCACCGAAGCAAGTGTTGAAAACAACGCCTTTGCACCTGATCCAACGTTTCGACGATTTATCCTCAGAGGAGCAGATGGTCCCTTCGAAGACATCGACGTTCAGAAGCAATTAAACGCTTCATTTGCACATTAATTGAATGGATTTTTTACTCGATTCAACTTTTCAGTAATATCAGACTTCATTGCGGTAAAAGTTCTTGTATGGTCAGAAAATTTAGTTCAGCTTCGCTAACCTCGAGGGCACGTGTAACATCGGAGGAATAGAGGTGGGGGTGGGGGTGGGGGCGGTGAAGCCCCCAGGGACAATTACCAGTTCCTGTGTGAGTATTTCCACATCGCGATCACTGTCGGTGTATTTGCAAACATATCCTACTCATTATCCAGCCATTTACATAGCCAGGCGATATCTCACGAGACGCACTTAAGTGGCGAACCTTACGCCCTGTCACAGTCATCTACACTCTTCTCCCAGCATGCCTTGCTAGGAACCTCACAATTCTAATTAATTAACCTTAAGCCTTCATAAACCCTTCGTACACGCACTTCACTCCTTGCGCATTTTTATTAGTTAGTCGACCAAAATTCATAGAATTCTGGATTATAAATATCTCTGTCTCTCTGCTTATTCATAATTATTCACAATGATGTAGACAAAACACGAAGTAACACTTAAGACATTTTTATTTATCGCGTTAAACACGCTGAATCTCCTGCTTATACTGTTATTTCTGACATAGTTCTTTGGACGCCATTAAAACATAGGACTGGAAGGTTTACGTATACGTTAATGTTAACATATATGCTAATAATGTTTATCTGTTATGGAAATAGTATTTAGAAACTTTCATATCAGCTAGAAAATTTAAATTTGAAATTAATTTTATGTAACTAATTTAAAAAACATACATTAACATATTTTATTGTGTTAGGCCTTTCGTTTTCAATGAACACATCGTCGGAACCACAACTAAAATCAAAGTGGTTACAGTACAATAATAATATAAACAATGTTTTATTTAAAGAAAAAGACATGTCATTAGAAATACAAAGGGATCAAATTATTAAACCAGATATATATACATTCATATTTCATTAGATTAAAGCCAGTAACGGTAAATTTTGAATTTGCTCAGGTTTATTATTATTTACTAAATGGAATTTGTAAATTACATAATTAAAATACATGTTCATTTAGTTTAGATTTTAACAGGCATTTGAACAGTAAACAACACAAAATATGTTTTCCCATTCAGACATCGTTGTATGGAAACATGCGAGCAATGATCACGTTTTGTTTGATAAGCTAAACAGATTTATAATTTAAAATGTATGTTATAATTATATAAATCCAGTAGTTCAATTATGTAACGTTAAATTAATTTTTTTGGATTAATCATGTTACACTGTAGTAAATTATTTTTAACTGTCCACTTTGGGATATACTATACTTCGATTAACAATTTTGGATTTCATCGATACGTGTATTATTTACGGAATTAATGTTTTATGTACTTTTCTTCAAAAACAATACTTCCCTATAAATTAACATTTACATAGTGTGAATAGTACATGTTTTCAAGGTGTGAGATAGAAGAGTGTAGACTGCAGCCTAGACGACTGCAGTGCTACGAGGAGGGTTTGTATTAAGGGTGAAAGAGTAATTAGCCAGACGATTCATACTTTACACGGGTCACATACGTCACTTTCTACGCCCCCCTGCCCCTCCAGCCACCCAGCCCCACCCACACCATCCACCTGGTCACAATTAGCCTTGCCATAAACAACCCCTTACATAGAATCAATAAGATTTAAATCCTTCCTTACTATTTGCTTGTATCTCGTTAGCATTTCTTTCACACTTTCGGGCAATAATTTTAAGGAGTAGGTTTCCTAGATTTTTTTAAAATTTTCTCTTTAATAAGGGTACTCGTAATATGGAAAGAGTTCGGTAACGGATAGGTAAGTTCAAACAAAATTGTACATTCGTGGATAAAAGATATATCAATGTCTTATAATATAAAATGGAGTAGGAAGATAGATTGCTTTTGTACATTAATATATCAAATACGGGAAATACGTGGATGTACTCTCCATACAATATGAATTAAATGAATATATAATATATATAATTTGGAAAAAATTAAGAATGTTTCTTTCAATAGAAATGTTTCTACTAATGAATTGTTATATATGTATATATACATAATGAATTGTTATATATGTATATATACATATATAACAATTCATTAGTAGAAACATTTCTATTGAAAGAAACATTCTTAATTTTTCCCAAATTACTAACTTATTGCAAACTAATGGCCTCAAAACAAATCAAATGTGGATACAGAAAAAATATATAAGCTGGAAATAACCGAAATATAATATAAATATCAATCAGCAATGGAAACCGAACGAAAACCTGCAGGAGCAAAACCTTCCATTTAATTTACGGCGAACCCGGTGCGAAATTTAAAATCACATCTAAACACATTTCGCAACAAATCAACAGTGGAAACGCCATAGGTGATTTAAGGGCTAAAAAAGAATGCGGAAAAAGGGCAAGACACGGGAATCCAAACAAAACGTTGGAACAATGGGGTATATGTGGGTGAATAGGGCAACGTTGGCAGCCCTCAGGGCGGGGTGGCTCCGTGCTTCGTACTTACATTATATATTGCCGGTATAACCTACAACCGGTTAAATCATATTTGGCACTCGGAATTACACAATTTTTCATATGGCATTTAGTTGCCTCGTCTTAATTTTACCTCATAGCTTATTTACGCTTTTAAAACAAACACTTCATACAAGAACACATCTCCAAGGCATTATTTAAAAAATAATTGAAAGGTAAATTAAGTAATAAATGAAATTTAAATAATGCAATGATTAAATGCGAGTAAATTGAGTACACGCGCATTTCCACTAAGTTCAGGTAGCATTACAAAATCCACTATTCCATTTTTATTGGATTATTCAAACCTAATCGTATCATTTAACATTTTAACTGTATATAATCTTCTAGTTGGGGTAGAATATACTGTAGAATCTGTTCTGTGTCAGCCAAACGAAACTGAAACTGAAATAAATTTTATTTTCAACATATTTACAAAGTCTGTTCATGCATTAAGTATAGCCCATAGAGAAATGTTTGTGCGTACTGTCCAGTAGTAATATAGATTAGTATAAAATTCAAATGATATAATACCAATACTGGCGCAGTATAGCGGGTACAACGATTATCGAAAGACAACCAAGCAACGTTGAGCGTGGCTGCTCCTTGGATGGGGGGGAACCTGTCCTTGCAAGCAAGCATCCCGCCTGCCTGACCAGTTGTGGTGTTTCGGAAGTCACATTTAAGTTGTTGGTCCTCAGGTGACGTGTTAGAGTCGGCTTCTCAGCCCTAACCTCGCCTGTTAAAATAAGATATCTTTAATTTACTTGTAATAAAATAAGAAATACCATATAAAAATTGCGCAACAAATTCAAAACAAGTGAAGAGGACTAAGCATTACTTCTAAAGTACCAGATTTGTTGTGTGGAAGTAGAATATAACAAATCCTGAAATTCTCTTCCGATATATTTTTTATTATATTTTTTTTTTATTCAACAACCTTATTATTTAAAACAGAAATTAATATGTACATTTATCCCTCGCCAAAACTGAGGGTGAGGTGATGTGGCTAGGGTCGCCCTCCCTTGCTGGCCACATATTGTTGCAGACCGCGTTAAAAATGACTAATCGACCCACTTATGATGCCTGCCGCAGTCGCGTCGTACGTCAATCCCTGCCGACTTTTAATGCTTGAAATTAAACATATACAAGGGGAGTACACGTTTTGGGGACAAAAACTGTCGTTCACGAAATTTACATTCGTGTTACATATTTTCTAGCAGGATTATAGGAATTATTTGTGTTCAGTACATTTCAGGTACACTATGATAGTGTTTAAAATATCCTTTCCTTGTAGTAGTTAAAGTTTTTCGTATTATTTTTAATAGTTTGAATCGCAAATATATTGACATTTATTGGCCATGATTTTGTTAAATTTTTGTTTAAACATGAATTTGAACAACAGTAAACAACACAAAATATGTTTTTCTTGCAAAAATCGGTATATGGAAACATGTGAGCAATGATAGCATGGTGTTGTTTAAGCTAACATTATTTAGAATTGAAATATATGTTCTTAACATTTTTTATCAAAGTTTCTTATGATATATTTCTTTTAATAATTACTACTACATTTTTATTACGCTTTTCAATTTAAAATTAGTTTAGTAAACTGATACTTGTGTAATACCCAGAACGTTGTAATCTGTGTAAAGTTTTAAGGCTGGATGAAAGTAGCATTTAAGTGAAATAGTTAATCAAATGGTGTAAATAGATGACGCTATACGTGTTGTAAGTAGTTCTCTTGCACCCAATGGATGAATGAAACGCACTGAGGAGGAACCATGATTCCCAATGTTTCCCAAATCGAAATAAGAACAATAACCGCGGAACTCGGCCGAGAGTTGAACAACTTCAACAATTTATCAAGTGCCGATTTTGGGAAATTAATTTCCGTTGCTTAGTACCTTAAGATGGTGGGACGACTTCGGCAGGAAAGTTGGTTCTATATTGTTACATCGAGGTATTAATCATCCAAGTTGTCCCTCTTGTGTAGCGGATCCCCAAATTGGTTTCCGATCTTACAACGGCCACTTATGTGTGGCCCAACACTTCCGCATGAAACATAGCGCAATTTTCTGCTTTGCCTCAGCTCTTATCAATCATGCAACTATTTATCTTACTATATTTGTCTGAAATGTATCACCTTCAGCTGTCGATTCTTGTCAAACTGTATTATATTATTGGACGTTGCTTAATGTATGCGTATTTCATGAACAAAAATAATAATTTTTATTAAGTGCGTAGTTTGTTTTTGAAAAATCTTCATTTTTAATGTGGTTTGGTAATTATTTATTATGGTTGAATTACTCGTACATTATTATTAATAGTACGTTACGTAATGTAAAAGTAACTTGTACTTACACAGATAATTCTTGTAATTTCATTAGCTATATGTATTAAATCTGTAATATTATCTTCACTCGTTGCGTTATTTGAAATCAAGTTATATATATATATATATATATATATATATATATATATATATATAAAATAATTTTTTATACTAAACACTGAAAATCATTAAAACTAAGCATTTTACATGTACATTTTCTTGATTTCAAATAACGCAACGAGTGAAGATAATATATACATATATATATATATATATATATATATATATATATATATATATATATATTTAGATCCTTTTTTACTGTTTTATTCATCATAGTTAAACTGTTGTTAAGAAATTTATAATATGTATTTCGTTATCTGTAATAGTTGTGTTAACAAAATTTGTTTTGTTTCAGGTAATACTGGTGGAGTCTAAAACTATGAAGTGATACCTTGAGTAAGTATAAATCAAGAGCCCCGTTTATACTTTTAACATTTGGGGATCAACCTACCAAAATTTTTATATAGATAAGTAAATGTCTAAGTTAAAACGAAGAACTACGGTATTGTTTAAAAAAACTACAAAATTATCGTTGGAGCACATCATGTACGCCATATCTAAACTTCATTTTAATAAAACTGATCTAATTTTTCTAAAAAATAGAATTGGGTTAAAAGTCGAATATGAGTAAATACTATTAGGAGCCCCGTTTATTTAAACTTACATCAAAGGGTAATTAATACTACCGAAATGGGTGTATGGATAGTACTTAAGCCAAACCGAATAGTACTGTTTTGACAAAATTAAGAAATTGTCGTTGGAATACCTTATGGGCCATAGGTAAACATCCTTTTTTTACAAAACTGAATGAAATTAGTTAAATATTATTATTATCATGTTCGGTTTTTTATTGTTTACGTTCATGTAGATATGATTAGAAAGATTTTTTTTTATGAAACCTGTAACAATCATCCTTTTGACTCAAATCTTAATTGTTTACCAAGAGTGCCCTATCGTAGCATTGAGAAATGGTGAGTCAAGTATCATTCCATAAAAAAATAGAGACAAACCGTTGTTGTCCAAACATAAACAATAAAGGTGTAGCTATAGTGATATAATTACTGTAATAACGTAAACACAGTATTTGAACACTCTGTTATCTCTGTCACATGTTCGTTTTATCAATTTAAACAACTTCCCGCTTCAAATTGCCCTGTTTGACAAAATAAACGACCTGGCAGAATCAATTACGCCCCAGACCTTTTATTCTTATCAGTGTCACCAGAGCTATTATTATTTGTTCCACTAGGAACGCACGGAAATCGTTAGAGTTTCATTAGCTATTCTGGAAACGGCAAGTCCACCGCGCCGCTGCGCACCGTAAGCGGCAAGTGTTCGCGTGTGGCAAGTTGCGTGCGTTACTTCGGGTTTTAGCCGACTCGAGCACGGTTCCACCAAGATTTCGTCACTAGGGGTGATTTACTTCGAATATCAGTGTAGCCTATCAGATGAGTGTGAGAGGGAGAGAGAGATATGTTGAACGTGTACGAGGTGTGGGGTACAAGGTTTACCGTTAGAATTTACATTTTAGAGTTTTACCACCAAGTACATATATCAGCATAGGTTGGCCTTAATCTGTGACCACGTACGAAATTTTTTCCAAAACAAACACTAGTCACAAATTACGCACTCGCACAGTTTTGCAATCCGCTTAACTAGTATCATAACTGCAAAGATTCGGAACTTACATTAATTAATAAACAGACGGCAATAACTGTATTAAAATATTTTCACGTTCACCTTTAAACCCTAAGCTCTTTTAAACTAGATCTACGTTTTCAAAATGTATACTTGATACTATGTTTGGGATTCCAAAATAAAATATCCCTCTGTAGGAATAATTAAGAATTATTTCAAGGATTGAACGTTGCAATGATACTAAATTCGATCACTATTTAGCGATAGTACGTGTCGCCTCGTAGCAGTCCTGCATGTGTGGGGATCGGAAACAATTTCGCGGAGGTCGACGTAGGGCAAAGGTACAGCTTGAGTGGTCTCCCCGTGTTATTTGACGGCGGGTCTACTGGTCTATGTTTACTCGCGGTGTGGGGATGCATTAAATGGCGATTATTGTAATTACCCCAGCCAGTGCCCAGGTAATAGTAATGGTAATGGGTAGGCACGGTGAAGGCTGCCTGGCCGTCCACTCATCTGTCCTGTGGTACTCATCTATCCTTCCCGTGGGTTGGGTGCTTCGAGTCTCCACCTATTGAACCTTCGCAGCATATCCAACTTTCCTCGGACAACTTTCCTTCAACCCTGGTAGCGAATTGTGTCCGTCTCAATAGTCCACTCATCTGTCCTGTGGTACTCCTCTATCCTTTCCGTGAGTTGGGTGCTTCGAGTCTCCACCTATTGAACCTTCGCAGCATATCCAACTTTCCTCGGACAACTTTCCTTCAACCCTGGAAGCGAATTGTGTCTGTCTTGATAGCCCACTTCTCCGTCCTTTAATACTCATTTATCCTATCCCGTGGTTTGGGTACTTCGAGCTTCTAGTTATCTATCCTTTGGCAATCTAGTAACTGAGGGCTATTTAACTAATGGAAGAGGACTGGTTGAGTTGTATTTACATAACAGTGGGAGAAGAAAATTTTAAGGGTTCACCTCTTCCTGATGTCAGAGAAACTCTCAAAACGTAAAGTTACTAACCAATAACCAAACGAAATCTTTCACAAATCCTACTTTTAATATTTCAAATTATTAAGTTAATAGTATAAAGTAGTTAGAAAACTTTATGTAAAATAATTTCGATATGATAAAATATTTAGCTTACATTAAGGTGGTGGCAAAACAAATTGATATAACTCTTACAAACAGAAGAATTTGGACTAAATTAAACTACTAGTTCATTTAGACAAACTAACATTAACATTAGTTGTATGTATATTTCTTTAATATAGCTTGACAAAAAATAATTTTATTCAGAGAATTTTCTTTTTTTAATTTTAGCTACAAATAATGAAAATTATATATTAATTGTTATAATTAATTAATTAATCCATTAATATTAATTTTAGCTATAAGGGAGCTTTACAAGGGAGTGAACACAGAATATAAATATCGGCATAGTGAATACTTCCGTACTATTTTAAAAACAAATAGAGAAAAAGTTAGATCTTAAAGTACAACATTTCTGTAGAAAATGACTATTGCAATGAGAGAATGATAAATACTTCACTAATCGATATAAAACATGTATAAAATAATACAAAATATGTTGATCTAGTATGAGAAGAAACATTCGCCTTTTTGAGATGAAAGACCTATCCGCTATTTAGGACCAAAAATGAGTATGATTTTGCTCAGTATTTGTGGCAAGCCAAATGCTAAAGGATTAAAATAAAATTTACATTGTTTTATTTTATTAATGAGTTGAGTTAAAAGGATTGGATGTTATTTCCAGCAGGAGTTCACCAAGAATTATGTCACTGCAGTTCTATTTCTCACTGCCTGAGACGGTACCACAACAAGAACTAGTTTGTCGATAATAATTAAGGGCGGCGTAACTCAGATATGAAATTAGAAAAACTTAAAGTTATTGACAGCAAGATCATGGAGTGTTTAGGCATCAATCTATAAAAATGTTCCACATAAAATAAAATTCTGAAAATATACGAATATTAAGTAACTAACAGGGGCTGTATGTAATTTTAAAATGTTAGTATTGGTTTAAATACAATTGTTCTCTGATCAACCATGACTACTTGGTGGTTTAGAGACTGAAGGGAATAAATGAATATATTAAAATGTACCTATTGCGAGAGAAAAATAAATAGTACTCATGATTGGGTGGTATTTTTAAGATCCCTTCTATGGTATTTTCCCCATCCTATAATTTCTTCAATGTTAAGGATTTAATTGATTACGATGAGGACCACAGAAACTGTTAATATCCTGTCTATTTAATAGAAAATAAAATTACCTAACAGTATGATAACAAGATTTCCATTGGATAACTTCGCCTGGGTGGATAGGAAACCAGTATGGCAGGAAAGGTGCACGTTAGTGTGTGCTTATTATCTTTGGGCGGATATCTAAGTTTTCTGTATCATGATCAGTTGAACGTGGAAATGAAAGCTAGAAAATCCTTTGCGTATACAATAACGTAAAAGAGGATGCCAATTCACATCACAATCTTGGTTTTTCTTTGGTGCCTTCTGTTACAGACTTGGAGGGTGTCGAAGTCATAGTAGTAAGACATTTAACAAATCATCAGTCTGCCCTGCCGATTGGTAGGGGCAAAGCTCCCCGATTCAGTCGACGCCGTTAAGAGCAATACCAAATTATGGACCGTGTGTGCCCTACGCGAAAAACATTATAGCCTAACAATTATTAGCTATACGAAAAGCCTGATATCTAGAGATCCGGAGAGTCGAAGATCCTCGCGACAGGAGCGAGTCCGTACACAGCCTGTCCGTTAGTGAGTGTGCGCTCTCCGTGACGAGCCTGAACTAAACGCTTCTCTGTGTGGCCCTTCAACCTTTTAATGTACACGAATAATTTATGCCGTGTTTAGCCCGCCACAACTAGCGCTTACAATCTCCCTACCCTGTTCTTGTTTGCTTGCTACCTTCGCTCGTGCTCAATCATTCACTGCGTATATTTAGTAAATTGAAACTTTTTCATTTTTAATCAGGGTCTAACACATTATGTTACTTATTCTGTTTTTATTTGTTGGATATTTAAATCGATCTTTCCAAAACAATAATGTGCACTAAAATACAATAAAAAATAATAGAAAGGCTATTAAACTCTCCTACCTTTATTTTTTCGTTTCCTTTTCTGATCTGTCATGTATTTGTAAGTTAGTTGTATATAAAAAATATGTTGTGTTTTAGTAATGCTCATAAAATGTATGCTCAGAATAAATAGGAACCAATGTCAATATATTGCTTATTACTCTTATTAGTATTATTAATTTAAGCATATAAGAAATGTATGTATTTAATTTAAGTGGCTTAAGCTTTCGTTTTATAAATGCCTATAGTTGCTGAGTTGACAGACATGTGATCCATTGAAGTATTGTATTGTTTTGTATATTTTTAAATATCATTTATCCGTTATGAAAACCACTGCAATAACTACTAAATAAGTATTACTCATTTTATTAGTTATTAGGAACCATTATAAAATACAAAACAAACAAACAAAATTTAATCTAATGACAAAACATTTAGTAAAGGTGATGAATTAAATTTACAAATAGGCTAATCTTCCTTTAAACCATTTCGTATGTATTAATTTTCACAAATAGTAACACATATTGGAGTCTAATAGGTCGGTAAAAGATTTAGAGCTAATGTGAGCAACAGAAGAGTCACAAACAATAAACAATGCTCAATCATAGTTGCATGTTTTAATTGTTGGCAAACCATTGAAACTAGCCATATTAAAGATTTTAGGTCAAGTAACAAATTTCAAATGTCTTAATAGATTCTGTATAGAACGTGATGTCTAGAATTATAAAAAATAATTGAAAGTAATATTGAATAGTTACATGATTACAATCATATTACACTTGACGATACATATAATGAGTAATAGCACGAATGCCCACACTGTGTCACCGCACGGAGCTAGGAGCTTGCACGTTATATAGCTGTAACTTACTTATGTTAAGTACAGCAATTAATCTCTAAGCGGCCAAATAATTGGTGTTCGCATACAATTAGGGTAATTAGAGCGGTTTGGGCGGTGCGATCCTTTATCCGGAGGAAATCGATGTCCAGCAAGTAAGGACGGGCGAGACCGAGGTGAGCGAAGCCGAGGAGCTACCCGCACAGCCAAGTGTGGACGTAGTCAAGCCTGGTCTACCATCTGACATACGGCGTCGCACCGGGTAACTCCTTTGTTTTCAATGGAATTGATTAATTCCACAATCATTAACTTCCAGATCTTCCGTGGCCATGAAGTCTTATTCAGACAAATCCCCAGTTACATAACCTATAAACATGCTTTACTGTAAAATTAGTTGTTTTAGGTGCTTCCAGTGCAAAAAATAGTATTAATGATTTTGAATATTTTTCGTTTTTATAAACCTCCAGAATAGTTTTTAATTAGATAAAGAGGTTTATTAACAGAATACTAAAACTTTTTTAACCATTTAGTGTGTAAATATAACCGATATTATACCAGACAAAATATTCTATATCAATATGATTATTACCTATTTTGTATTCTAGGTGACACCATAGCGTAATATTCACTATTGGTGATCTTTGTTGGTTTGTATGAATCTTCAAAGTACAATGTCAGTACGTGTTTGTGAATCTTTTCATTCAGGTTTTCACACGACATATCGTATTGTAATTGAAACGTTTTTAATTAACCACATTTCAATAGAATGTGAAGAAACGCGTTATCGTTGTTGATGTAAAATGAGGCTTTTAATTTTTGTTAATAGTCTAAATCTTTTATTCAACGTCTCTATTTTTAGGGGGAATTACAAAGGGTTTGTAAATACTACCTGGCAACAGAAAGTGAGAGGAATTTCAGTGAGAGAAATGTGAACAAACATAACGAAGCCAAGGCCTTATATTATTAGTGGAGCAGTTCATCGTACTGCAACAGCCTTCAATTTGTGTTTCCCATGTCTAGTTAGTGTTGTTATTAAACCAGAGACCAAGACGAATTAATTGTTAAACTCAGCGATAGTAAGCATTGTCATTGCCTGCAATCGTGCCTGCCTATGCCATGAGCTGCCGTGCACGCAGCAATCATCTTCGAAACCTGCAATTTCACATTACCTGTGCACATTCTCACATCATAAACTGTCTGCCCATTTCGGGAAGGCCTGTCGAACCGTCAAATACCGGGCGGAAAATAAAATTGGGGTAATTAAGTTAATAGTTGTTGTAGAGTGATTTTTAATTATATCGGCTTCACAACGGCAGGCCAGTCGGTGCGGTGGGCCGCTGGTGATTATGATGATTGAAGTTTGCGCTAAACGCAGCACGTTGTACTTAGCTGATTATACGCTCTGTACTTAGAGATTGTGGCTCCGGGTCGCACATTTCACAGAGGCTCACCGGGTGATAGAAAGACTTCTTTATTACGGTTATTGGTGAGTGGTATTATACGTTTCGTTTTTCTTCTTTTGGAACGTTTCAGCCAATGTTGCGGAAGGAGACTCGGCGTTATTAAGTGTTTGTTGACAAACAACGTTAGATGCCAAATGAAGTAAGTATATTCTATCAATCCTATCATACAATAAAGTATACCACAAACTCAGCACCCCACTAAATAATAAACAATCAGTTATAACATTTTAGACGCCTAGTGCGAATGTAAATGTGTAACAAAGTGGCATTTAAAAGGGCTCGCTTTTGCATGTCTTTCTAAAATTAAAGAAATTCTATAAAATAACAAAACAAATATTTCCAAATTTTTCATATTACGCAGAAACACAGTAAAACATGTTACTGTGTTTATGCTTTGTATAACATAAGCTCGTGGCACAAAGCAGAAACACAGTATGTACCCAATGTTGTATATATCTGTATACAAACATACTTCATTGTCATAATTACTGTGTTTATGTTTTGTATAACATGAGCTCTTGGCACAAGGCTAAAACACAGATCATACAAATATTGCTATTCCTGCCACTTCTAGGAATAAAAAATGAATAGAACCAGACATGTATGGTTAAAGTTGATAAAAGAATAGCAAATAGTTGTTTTATCAGTCTGCTCGCACACTCGTCATTGACTTTCTTATATTAAGTGGGTTACGTGCACTTAGTTTTGCATTCCAACTAGTAGGAATAATTGTTTCATTTAGCACGTATGGGACGTTATCCGATGCAAGTATTTCAAATTTCTGTTTGTTTGTTCTGGGCAAATATTTCCACCTGAGAAATAAAAGTTGAAAACAAAGTGCCATCTCCTATAATCTGGATTTTATGGATAAGCCCCTTCATAAGCTAGCCCCTTAGCGCCAAATAACGTAGTAATCGATAAGATATTGTAAGGAGAAACTGATGATGTTTTAGTAATATTAAAAGTAGCAACGTACTGTGTATCAATGTACAATCTCTTTCTCCTGGATATTAACCAGTAATTACAGTTTAAGGGTGTTTTACAGAAGTCTATACATATCAGAAAGTATGGCTATATATTTTGGAAAATATTTTAGAAAAGATGCTGTAACGATTTAAATAAATATTTAATGTCCTCTTTGATTTCAAAATATTTTTAAATATTCAAAACCATAAAATATTGTGAGGTAATATTATTTTATCAATAGCATAATGGCCATACATATATTAAGGCTGTTACATTTGTTGCTATTGCCAGGTACTAGAATGGTAAAATTGAGTAGGGGAGGGGAGGGGCCCCCTGCCACGCCACAAATTGGTACTCAGTAGGGTGACATAATATGAAGAAAATATTCATATCGAGATACCCCTGCAACAGGACAGTTTGTTCACACCCTGTCGGTTTTGCCAATTACTAGATTTGTGAATTCAATATAGCTTATTTAGTAAATAATTTGTTTAAAAATTCAAAGTTGATCACGTATGTTCCTCATGGTAAAAGTGTGAGCCTCTTTAAGTATTTATAAGCAATATGGAAATATTGACTACCCCAGTTTAAATTTTTAGTTAACTTAATAAATTAAATATTGTTTTCAAACCTTCAAAATAAACCTTCATTTCATCCAAAAAAACTATGTATACGTCTGTTATACAAGTGCATACACCTGACATCCATATATCAATTAAATATTATAGAGAGTAATTTAAAAGTAATAAATACAATATCTACTATTTTGATCTTAATTAGAGCATACCAGGATTAGATCCAGGCTATTAATCGATCTAAATAACTCGATTATGTTCTAAAATTGTCTAAAGAGTTTCATCACTCCACTTAATCTAAATTTAAACATAGAAATTTAATTTATAAATTAACTATACAAATATAGTAATGAAATTATTAATCAATTCTAAACTAAATTATCTCAAATGTATACAAAGCGTTACGTATAGACTGTAATTACCTGTATGTATATTAATAATATTTCTGTCCTGTATCCTATAACCATTATATTTAAATATTCGTATTTATAAATTGTTTGGTGCTTTTTGACTTTTTATTTAAATTAAAAATAAACAACCGTTAATAATATTATATTAATAGGTAGTGTACCACAACGGTAACAATGTAAGATCGGCTCCTCACCAAAAATGTACCAAACCTTTAGGTAAGTACCAACTGTTTCTTTTGTTCAGGACTGAGTCTTTACTAAAACCACAGACAACTAGTAATATCTTTAATAGTAATCGAATCTTTTTATACTATTATTTTAATGTTTATAATAAATATGTTTATTATTGTTGCTGTTATTAGTAGAATTATTTTAAATTTAACCCCATTAACAATACGCAATTACTACATAATGTTGGTACATATTACTACCATACAGTTATGGGTCTATATGTTGTTTCTAATTTAATACCATTATTGCGTAGTACGTCGTTATTTATATAGTTTTATCTGTAGTTTACTATCTATATTATTTATGTGTACTTGTTAAGATTAGTCATTTATCTGCTCTTAGATTTATGTTTTAACTGATGTGACACTTAGTATTTTTATTTCAATAAATAAATACTTCAAAAACATAATTCATATGTTCTACCTTAACGGCGTCGTTCATTGAAGTCAACATCCTTCTAGAGTTGCTTAACCTCCTCATTCTATCCTGCTGTCCTGCAGAACCAGTGGCGGTCTGGGGCCCACACGTTCCGCACGCTGTAAGTGGCACTCTGCAACTTTAGAAACACGTTAATACCAAGAAGTAAGAATCAAAAAGATAAAGAAAATGTTAACTAAAATTATTGGTAAGAGAAAAAAGTGTAATTTTTTATAATGGGCATTATGAATCGATAAATACAGTAATACCGACATTGTTGTTTTTGAGTTATTTCAATGAATAGTCATATTAAATAATATTTAAGTAAAAAGACATACACGTTATATTAGGCCAACATTACGAAAAGAGCATTTAAGACACGTATCCTGAGCAATTCTAGTTAGAATGGTAAAAAAGCGAATATGGTTTTTAACTTACACGTGACTGCCTATTATTTAAATACAGTGAATAAATTTAAAACGAAATATTAAACTGAAGCAAAGTTTTATGGCAAAAATAAAAAGATCCGTTTTATTACTGTTATCGTTTAATTTCCCGCCATGAATTACTAACTGTCAAAGAGGATAATTCACGAGGTCGGAACTGCAGTTATGGTTGCAGTGGGTTGAATTGTAATGCTACCATTTGAAAACAACCAAGGAATGAGTTTTAAGGGAATTGGATAATGCAGTTGTTGCAAGTGATCGTATAAAGTTCCGAGTGCAGTACCCAACTCCTCAATGTTGGTTTAACTTCGGGCAGACTCGTACAGGTTCTCATCTATGTCGTTCCTCCTTAGGATACTGTCCCGACACTCCCTCCCTCACCCCACGTCTGTGACAGTGCACATGAGGACCCCGTATCAGCGCACCTCAGCACACCGAACCATCACTGCAGGGACTGAGTTGCTCCTGGAGCCACAAAACAACTCTGACGCAGTTCACAACAGGTAGTAAGTGAGGTCTGGAGCTGACTTAGGGTAGAGTTGCGTATTACAGAATCCTCCAAACTCCAACAGACCCTTCTTATAACTGAATTAATTCCAAAACACGTTTAATGGTAAGTGCTCACATATGATTATTTCTCGCTACATTCAGGATGAGAAATTTCTGTCATTGTAAAGTAAAAATTAAATTAAATAGTAAATAATAAACATTTAAAAATGTTATTACATATTTGTACAGTACGTTATGGTAATAATGTATGAAAAGGCATTCATAAAATAAAGAAGATGGTGAAAGGCAATTTCAATTACTTTATTTACCATCTTTAAAAACAGCTCGTCCTCCGAAATTAAGATATATTAGTTTCAACATAAAATACAAAAATAATTTGTTATTCTGTTATCATTCCTTGACAAATCCATTTTTTGCTTCATTTTAGGCCAACTGATCGAAAATACATAGCCCCCATCTAGTTATTTATAACTTTCAGAACTGCCATTGAAAAAAACAGACACTAAAATTTAAAAAAACCAAACCGATTGGACGTTCACCCATTACTTTTAAATAAACTTTTTGTAATTATTAAATCATAATTGTAATTATATGACACATAAACATTCTCGTTGCCTAAATACACTTGCAGCAAGCTTCGGACTGAAATCGATATGATTATTTCTCGCTATATTATTCAATTTAATAAGCAAATTAAATTAATGTTTCTAATTAGAAACTAAGTTTCAAAAATGGAATGATTTTCCCTAATGATCTCAGATTTGGTACAAATGTTTACATATAAACTTTCAGAAATGTATCGTTTTTGTTGCTGATGCATTTTTGCTTTTTGAGGTGATAATATTTCGTCAAGTGCATTATCTTTACGCATCCTATAGGTAAAATTACTTATATACTTTTATTTGGGTTTTAATTTAATTTCTCCTAGTCCTTTGTAAAAATAATACGCCATATCAATAAAACAATTGGCTATTGTTTTTCTTGGTTTAAATTTGTCTAGATATATTGATTAAACTGTAAAATGCAAGGCACTCAGTTATCTGAAACATTCAAGAGCACAACATTATTTTATATATTTGACATTGCTAAATAATAGTAATCGAAACTGTGTTACGTAGTGAAATAGATATATCAAAATATTACAACTTAAACAATTTCAAATTTTAAACATTGATCCCTCAGGGTCACGCTACAAAAACGTTATTTGTTTCAAGAATGGAATATTCTAGAGTATAAAAGGTAAGGTTGGATACGACCCGCACACTACGCTTTAGGGAGGTGTTTCAAAAGTATAAATGCAGTAACATACGAGGCATTTCGTTCAATGGATGTTAATAAAAGCGGATATTCGTCATCTAACCGACGTTGATGCATTGGTGGGATTCGAACCTACAACCCTCCCCCCACCCACCACTCACACCCACTTACCCCCACAACCCGGAGTAATATGAGTTATTGCTCGTAAAATACCGCGACATACTCGGGACATTCATTGGGATCGGGATTGGGTTCTCGGCACAAATGGTACAACTTGAACTGTGCCTGCATACATCCTATATTTTGCCCCTCATATTAAATAAATATTTATATTTTACGAAAATCAGATGTGTATAGCTGATAAATACCTTTTATGGGATATATGGCAACATTTAGCGATAACTGACACAACTGAAACACGTAGAACTTATAAAAAACTAATTAACGATATTGCAGATTCATTCCTCAAATTCTTCCTCAATTCTAAAAATAAAATGTTGTTTGATGCCTACTTATGCCCTCTTTCAGCAAATGATAGTCATAAATTATAGTAGACACATCATAGTCTAGAGACGACATATAAGGGTAGGGATCAACACGTTCAATTCATTTTCAATCATATTTTGAAAAAATGTAGTTGCTTAAAGTAAGTTTATGTTTTAGTAGCATATATATTCGTATTTAGTGTACATAAACATCAAAATTAGAAGTACATTTAATAATTGTGTCCTTATATACTGGAAAAAATTATATAGTATTTCCGGATAAATAAAGCTTACATAAGGATAATTACTATGTGTGTCGTATTGTATCTAGTTCGAAATTGGTGGGAAGCTGAAAGCAGTTGATAAGAGGACACTAGCGCTGAGCGGCGCGAGCTGGAAACAACTACAGAAAGTGCGCGCCACTGCCATCTAGCGGATTACAAGGGAACTACGCCCAGTTGGTTGTAAATTCTCCACCAGGTAGAAGCACTGAATGAGGCGCGAGCATTGATTCCGTCTCACGCCTTATTATCGGCCTCTCCGCTTTGCGCCATCATTCTTCTACTCGGTTCTCCATCTTAGAATTCGACAACAAGTATCCCTCGCCGGGCATCTCAACAACCTATAGGAAAACTATTTTTAATGTTTTCCTAATTATTTCTTTCCGGGTACGTTGTTGTTATACCATTAATGCTATGAATATATTCCTTTGTTAGTCCTGTATTTTATGTAAGATGTTTGGTCGGTATATAATGTGTTACACGAGTTACTAATATTTAGCTTTTCATTTATTGAACCATTTTTAACTATTAACCAACTTTGAAATTTGAACTAAACAAATTTTGTCAATTTACAAAAGCGTGCTAAATTATAAATAGGTGCATAAAATTTAAAAAAAAATGTCAATGGTATCATTTCGATTTGATAAAAATGAACAGTGCCTCCTTTATCATTAACAAATTCTCGTAGTAATTATTTTCAGTATAAATTAACAAATTTATTTTTGTGATTATGATTGGAGGAAATGAATCTAAACATCTCAAATTTGGCGTTACAAATTGTTAATTGCCTTTATATTTTTCTAACCCAAGAACTGTGATTTATCTGAAATTCTGTATTGTTCGCTAAATTTTTATGGACTGAAGTATTTATTTCGACCGAACAGTGTAAATCTGGTAGAGATTGATAAAAAGGTATATAGAAAGTAAGAAGAATTTTAATTATGGGATCATATAGCAAGCGACCTTGTCTTATAACAAATCTACTACGGCGGGCTCCATTCACGATGGAATTAGTTTGAACAGATAGTAACAAATTAACGAAAGGTCGTTCTACATTAATCAGCAGACAGGGTTCAATTAGCTATCAGCAAGCTCTTATCACACAACAAACATTCGACAGAATAAGCTGAAAAAGGTGAACTTTGACTTTGACTGCTCGGATCGCTGTTCAATTTGTTCCGGTTGGAGAAAAACTTGTTTATTGAGGTCGTAAAATTACAATCTATTATGTTTATTTTCAATTATAGACACTGATTGTTTATTGTAAAACAGTGGTGTAATCTGTGTAGTACAGATTTTGTAAGATGTGACGAAATCCTTTATTAATTTTTATGGGTTTCAAAGTAAAAAGTAATCACCATATTTAAATGTTTGATCGTATTTTCGCTGAATTATTATTAGTATCCAAAACTATCTATCTATATGGTATTTTACTGCCGTATAATGCTCAATAAACTATGGGTTCGAAGAACGCTGATATTGATACTTTTGTTGGATAAAAATGTCATTCAAATGAATAAATGATCCAAATGTCCAGTAAATAAATTTCTTCCAGTTGGAGATTTATTAATCACAATAGTCATCATACTACTTATACTGGTTTATCTCTTGAATGCATTTTAACCCGTAAGAAGTTTCTTCCCAATCTCATGGAAAAGGCGCCAATTGACGTATTTTATATAGAAAATAATTGTATATATTCTTACTTTTTCTTAATTACTTTAAATTGGCAATATTTATGGAATTTCTCAAGTGCCAGCGAGCTTGTAGCAGTGTGAAGTTAGAATGTTTTAACTTTAACTCTCTGTGTATTTTATCACTTGATTAAATATAACAACAGTGACTTTTGAAAGTAGCGGTTTACAAAAACAATGAATTTTCTAATTGTCCAAAGCCATTTGTAAATACTGTACAATTACTGTAGAAAAATATATTTGATAAAATATTGACGTAGGTTTAGATCAAGTACTTCCTAACCGAATCAATACCCCTACTGTGAGCTTCCTGTTGACCCATTAACTCATTGGCCTTCATTCATGTTCCTCGAACAGTCCTATTCCGATGATTTATTTGTTGTATAAGTGAATAGAGTCTTTGAGACACGATCCAGACCATCCGGTGGGGCACCAGAGGTCACTCGACCTCTTATCTTGACCTCATTATCGTCACCTCTGATAGCGTAACTAAGTGGTTTATTATGCTGATGGATTGTGCTGCTGATGATTTGTGTACGAGTAAGCATTGTCTCCAGCTTAGTGCTAATCTATAGCAAAAGATTTTGTTGAGTTTAGTAATTCTTATTTCAGTAAAATATTTATATCGTAAAAACTTGGTAAAGAACTTCGGTGATTGGGCCCTACTTCACAAAACCTATCAACACATTTTTAGGTAGTAGCCTGATAGTTGCCGAATCTACTTGAGCACTTTGAGATATCGAAAGCTGATTACTTACAAACGGAATGAGTAAGGTCTGCAATCGATGTAAATTGATTGTCATTAGTCAATAACTCGTGATTATCGTGAGACATAGGGTCTCAGACAATCGTTTCTCACGTCTTTGTCGCCATTTAGCAGATTAATTGAAACGAGCATCTTCGTTCCGATAAATTTTCAACACCATCTCCGATAACTCAAGTCCAAAAGTGTCCAGTAATAGATTTAAATAGTGGCGTAGTCGAAGGTTCGCGAAATAACTTATACGCCGTACAGTAGCTCCGCAGTATTCGATCGAGTTCCCATTCAATTAAACAGTGAAGGACGAGATTGTTGAGGTAAATTGACGGAGCCGGTGATGTCGGCCGGTGGTCGGTGGTCGGCGGTCGGTGGCGGAGGCGATGGCGATGGGGAGTTTGATTGCGAGGTCGTGAGTCGGGGACAATAAGGATGGTTTTTCTAACGGTAGAGAGAGCTCGCTGCGCTCGGTAATTATATCCGCCATATAAGTCCGACTGTCTGTTCTCGGAAGGAGCAAGAATCTTCAGTCATCGCTATGTGGACCAATTACCTCTAGCTACCGTAGATGGCGGGCTCTTTCAGAGGTGTTTGGATAGAGCTTCCACGGACTCGGACTTCAGAATGGGGTGTTGAAACTTACGGGGCTGTAGCTTCTTTACTTTGATAGGTGACTTCATTAAACGCCACCTTGGAACAAGGTACTAAATTTCTTGGAAACATTTATCGTGGACATCTCTTTATTTAATTTTGAAGACTGTCTAAACATATGTACTCATCAGGTTCGAATTTCTAATGTTGTCACGTGCTTCGTATCAATACATTCTGTTCTCTTATCGCTGAAATAATATTTACCGGTCTGCACCAAATGTACTAGATTCTCTCAGGCTTGGAAACAGGGACAGGATGATACTTTTAGATCAATGATATGAGGTAGGGTGCTTTCTTTGGTTTAATTTGTCAGGTAGAATAGATTAGATTAGAAAACCCAACCCTTAGTGACTGTTCTTTTTAGGTGATTAGTTATTGTTTATTGCCTGAAAGACGCCCTTTAAATGGAACACTTGTTCCAACAAATGTTTTGATACGTGTACATAAAATGTAACTAGTTAAAAATATAAACATTAAATACGCTAAATATATCCATAAGCAATACGTTCATCATATCGATTATTTATTTAATTGATTTTTATTTAATGTGCAAGCAAGCATATGCTTAAGTGTGGTATAATATAATGCATTTACCAAATAACATAGTTTTTGTTGCATTTCATCTACTGTAATTCTATATAATATTTACATTGTAAAACTGCTTTGGTATAAATGATCAAAAAACACCATATAAGACCTCAAATCCCTTAATTTATATTGAACTAAAAAGAGCTAAACAATAACGTCTAATCGTGTAATTTTTGGAGGCACATTTGCATTTGAAGAATTAAATTTGAACAATAACTAGGTGGTAAAATTACTGCTTTAGTACAGCAATTCATTTATGGCCATCTTTTAATTCATACGCGAAGATAAAAGAATAAAACCGTGTAATCGCACTAAAGTTTCACTCTCCGGGGAACATTCGCGAGCCCATCAACCCAAGCGCTGACCCCTCTACGTAATTATCATCTACATTTCCTAGAAAGCGTGAAATCTGGTTTCAGTCTACTTTATAGGGTACAAATTGAAAAACTGATTGCTCAACTGTGGTTCGTGAAAAGGAACGAAGAGAAGGGGGGAGGTATTAGTTTATATTTATTTATTAGTAATAATTACGGCTAAGCTCGATTATCTTGGCTTTAAATAATATTAAATATTTTTACAAAAATTAGGATGATTTTGATTGAAATATTCAATCAAAATTTTAGTAGTTTATTGAATGTTTCTGATAGTAAATTAGTTAATTACATACATGCATTTGCAATACAATCTCGTATCTTGTGTTATAAAATCGTTTATAATATTCGTGCATAAGACACACTTTATTAAAATTTATTTAAAACTGTTGGCCCAGCTGTCTTTTAGAATGAAATTCAAAACCGTTTAACAAGTGGTACTGACCGACCCCAAACATGGGCTCTTGAGTTTTGTTTCCCTTTCGAGAGATACTTCGTATTCACCCCGACCCGGCGCAGCTAAGTGGAGGGTGGAAACAAAACCGCAGGTCACGAATAAAAGGCTGTGGTCTCTGGAAGTGACCTGAGACGAGTTAACTAGCCCCCGTGAGGGTGCGATCCTTGTGTTCGTAGCCAATGGTAACAAAGGTCCCCTGCAGTGCACGGGTCTTCCATGTCCGACCGGGCCAACGCGGGGCCCGTACCATCTCCTGCTAGCCGGTCCACCGTCCGGGGGATAATTTATGTCACCTAGCGGTCGTGCATCACCCGGCACACGGTCACAACAAGATTAATCTTCCAGGAAATATGGGATCACATTAGAAGATCGCTCGGATCGGGTGGTCTCTAAAAGAATGTCCGTTTCATGATCTACCCTCTCCGGGGATTCTCCCCCTGATGGTAGAAAACGTGTCTGTGAGCTGCCTACGGATTGGACCCGGTACACGGATATCTCGTTGTACGGTGTGTCCTGTTATATACTATTGCTCTTGAGCGGCTAAGCAATTGCGTTACACACGACCTCTGAGATGCTCTTGAATAGCCATTACGGTCCCTCATTGAATGGTAAATCTGGCGGTTAAACGTGAAGAGTTGTCTAGTACAAGAGAGGGGCACAAAGTTTACGGACACCCTAGATGGTGCCAGGAGCGGACTTATAATGATGGGGATCCCATGGAGCGATGAGTGGTGCGAGTATGCCTCGCTTCTGTCACTAGGGAAAGCGACACGAGACAGTAGCGCGCTGCGCTGTCTAGATCGTGAAAGGTGTTCGATAAGAGTGAATGCCATTTTCCGTAATTTGATCGCTTCTGGGATGAGGTCCCTGGGATTAAAATTGCTCATTAACCTTTAGACTGCTAATTGTGAACGGCTCTTCGGTTGTATTTTTCACACGATTCGTTTTCCAAGATGGGTTACATTTTTGTTTGTCTCCCTTACTGGCTCTTGTACTTAAAGCCAAGTTCAGAAGATATCGAATTGAAAGATTTTATAACTATGCCTCATAGTGTCTACCTATCTACTGGATAAAAGGTTTTAACATTCATACACCATGGAGCACAACTTTTAGAATAATAAATCAGTAATACTCGTACATCCACAACGGGGTACCTTTTCGGCTGAAAGGAATTATTTTAATTGACACCTGAAACTTATATTTTACTTAAATGATAATATAAATTTACTGAGGTAATATGCATATACCTCTACAACTCACCGATCGTTCCGATGTATCAATAGATTACTTGGCCAGTCTTGACCTTGAAGAATAATACTCTAACAAAGTCTAAATTCCCGAAAGTCTCGAAAACAGACCTGAAGCTCAAGGATACAGTTCTTAAAAGAACTTAGCCTGACTTGAAAAAATAAGAATGTGTTATTAAATCACAAAGCCATATTACCAACTCACATGTCACTTATACATTCATTAATATGTTACTAACTTGTTCTCAAACATTTTAAGGTTATTTAAAGTTGATCTTACTGTCTAATCTTTAAAGAAAGGCCCTAATAGTCTAAACTTTATGTCACATAGTTGAGAACAGTTCCCTAACGAGTTTTGTTTTTCTTATTTAATACATTAAATGCTCCTTCCCTAACGATATAAGCTTACACAACCCTTATAAACAAGGGCGTTATGAGAATATTTACTCACATTAAACTATATTATGTACATAAATACTGCATAACACTTAAACGTGTTAGGTGGAAAATATGCATGTAGTTTATACTAAATTACTTTTAGTTATACAGTGTACACTTATTGATAGAGATCCAATGTGCTTAATATATTAAAGTGATTTAAATATCACAACCTTGTGAAATGTGTAATAGCAATTGCAATTTATTGTAAATCAATATAATGAGAGTATATAGTATATAAATCATTGCATAGATTGAACTTTAATCTTCTAATTACATTAAATTCTTACATTTTAGTATTTCCGTCAGAAATGAGTATAATTTCGCTTAACTTACAAACCTGTCCGAAATGAATTTATTCAAAGAAATAATTCACTTTAATTCATGATCTACGATTTCTATGTGATATCGTCTCTCGATTGATTGCATCACTATCAGCACTTCCGGTCGTTTGGTTATAATGTGGACCCGACTGATTTATTGCTTGATTACTGTATTATTGTGAAAACTTGCGTTTTGCCTGGAAAATACTGCACGCATTTAGTGGCTCGGTGGGAGATCCACTGATTGGTAATAGGTTATTTGAAAATTAGTTCAAAGATGTAGTGAACCAGAATTGTGCTCAATGAATGTCGAACACAATATCAATACATTTGCAATATCCAATATTTTCAGCAAGCAATAACAAACTTTAATATAATAATTCAAACCTGTGGTACAATAATAATGTTTAGTGATTCAGTCGCAATTAATAGCGTTAACAAATAACAATGATAAATTTGAATTTGGACCATAAATCCAACTACAAGTGGTTTCCCGCCAATTATATAATAAATGAAAGCGTTATTGTATTTAAATGAAGTAATTACAATTGTTCCTGTACAAGTAGTAAGTATTAATGAACCGCCGTTTCAACGCAGCATCCGTCATAACGTTTCCGTTTTATTTCTATGTTCGTTGTTTGTGCTTATACGATTATTTTCGAGTTATTACATCAATCTGCTACATTATAAATTTATCTTGGTAATCTCTTTAAATAGTGAAGTTTAATTTGGTTCTAAAATAATTGTTCCTTTTAATTTCTATTTTTATAGTGTGCTGAAATAAGATGTAATGTTAATACATCAACGCGCAAATATTGAAGAATTAATAATGTCATGTTACTCAAACGATTGGCTAACGAGGATAGTATAATAAGTAATAAAAGAATCAATAGAATTTTTGACACTACCCATCACTATTCGATACAAAAATAGAATACTTCGTTTCAAGGACTGAAATCCACCCTCTTCCTCAGGTATCAAAAGTTTAATCACGAAGAATAAAATTTAAAACTAAAAATTATGACATTGAATTTGCCACACTCTGAAATATACTAAACTGAAGTAGATAACAGAGTTTTACGTTCTTGTGCATTATGAATTTTATTTCGTATTTTACACCTGATGAAGAGAGCAAATTTCAACTCTCGAAACTTACTGACCTATTTTTGTATCGTTTCAATTCAACTATCATTAATACCAAAAGTACAAAACAAAGAAACGAATCAAATCGTAATGTTGTTATTCGTTCAGAATCTTGGGAAACTTGCTGTACCAAAGAGAAATCTAATCTTTCACACGAAAAAAAGAAAGAAATGGAACAATAGATTCATTATTGCGTACGCTGTAATCCCCCTCGCAGCCCGGTTGACAACTTGTCTCAGGAAAGCTGACACATAAAAATTTCACCTGCAACAGTCAAGAGAGGAATGGCTGATAAGATCGTCTGATAGTGTTTCCCTCAACCTGATTGAGGTTGAAGGAAACTAGTTCTGCCGTCTGTCCGGCTGGCAGCTTATCTATCTCATGAGGTTTCAAGATTAGCCGCTTTCTGTTCTAGTGGGAAAAATCCAAGGACCCTTATATGTTCCAATTTGCTGTTTCTTATGACCTTTTATTTTATGTTACATCAATTGTATTTAATAGTGAAAATTGTAAAAACGCGTGTAAACATTTTGCTTCAACTAATAATGTCAACATTCATTTCATGCAATCTTGTAATAAACTAAATAATTAATTATGCCCCGTCCATTCTTTCTGAAAAATGTTTTTATTCTTATTACTCGACATCTATTTTAGCTACGTCAATTTTTAAATCAATGTTTTTAGGAGACGATCCTTCTGTTCCCGTATACACCACAACAAAAACATTACCACACAATTGTGGATTTCCCCTATATATAATAGATCAAGAATATATTAAACTCCTGGACACATTTTTGAATTGTTTAATATAGTAATGTAACCAATATCACGCAAATGCCATTGAATGGTTTAAAGTCGTATTGTTCTCATTTCAAGTTTTTTAATGAAATCCCTATGATAGCCTTCTGTAATGTGTGGATCAGCTCATAACCACGTGCACAATTAAAATACACCGAAGCATAAAATTATGCTTTTCATCGTAAATGATATTATTAAACGACTGCAATCAAAGTCAAATTAATTTCTAATGTAAAAATTAAACCGGGATCGTGTATAATTGCGTTAGAAACAGGAAATTCAGCCGTCTGGTAACACGTAGGAGATTGGAAACGTTTACGGTGCTCAATTATATGAATTTAATCGCTGCCATTAGGTGCACATTATAAAACCTAAGATTTAATATATTTAAACCAATTTGATGTCGGTGCTCGGCAACTCGGCCATTACCGAATTGAGCCAAAGTTGTACAGAATCCGTGCATCCGGCCCTGCTCGACTCGCCGCCATGTTGAGATACGGTTTTAATAAGCCCATTGGCTACCGGCAAGTTGGAAATTAAATATGGCCGCTCATAGTCCTTAATGGATTGCGAAATGGAAATATTCAATTTACCTGTAATGAGTTATACTAAAGGAGGGATTGGAAAAGTTGATAAAGAGGTGTGTGGTGTTGTAAGCATTAATTAAACGCTTGGACCACACACGGTGTCCGCCATGCTGCTGCTATTCCGGCCGATCTCCTGCTATTCTTCTACCTTTCCAGCGCGCCGCACCGTATTTCCTGGTTTTAAACGGTTCCGTTGTCCGTGAATTATGATTTCACCAATTTCCGATTCCGGAGATCTTCACTAGACAAATTTAAGCACCGGGTTAATTCAACAGGAATCAATTTAAATTTGTTACCAAGCTGCCTATTTATTTGGGGACCCTGAATCTAATGAGAAAGGATTCAAAAGTTAATTTACATGTTCTTATGTTTAAAAATTCTATTTTGTACTTTTGGATAGATTATTTAATTATATTTTACATTTGCTACTATTAAACACAGCAACCATTTCATTTCCCCACAATTTTATTATAGAGTTAGCAATTAAAATATTATAATATAATATTTATAAGATCGTAACAAACAATTGAAGCAGATTTAAAATGTTAAAAAATTAATTGTCTGTTAAATATACAAAAATGCTTACACGTTCTTAAAGACCATTGGTGATACGTAATACTATGTGGAAGCTTATACATTCCATAGTATATTCTTAATGGAATGATATACACGAAAACAGAAATTAAAAGAAACTGTTGACCAATTATTAAATAATAAACAATACAGCTATACACGAGAAACTATATTAATGAGGTTGGAATAGACAATTGAAAAAGGAAGGAAAGTGTATTTCTTTAAGTATGATGTTCTTTATTATTCCTATAAAAAACTGATTTGGTGTCCTGAAATATTGTGGACGACCCGTCGAAGCAGGCTAGTTCTCACGTGGTGCAAGGGACAAGGACTTCCTCATAATCTGCGAATCTGGGAAAGTCACGTGCAGAACTCTGATGGCATCTAGCTTGTATTGTACACTGCCTTCGGTCCGCGCACACAAACACACGTACAGACACGAGCCCACGACATATCTGCTCGGACGACTGGGACACCTAATAGATTATAAGAACGCTGCGGCCGATGTCCAGTGACGTACACGCGAGAGGAAGAGGGGGGGCATCTTGTAGCCGGGGCATTTCCCGAAATATTTTCCCCAGCTAGTTCAAGCAAGGACGTCTGAATTATCAACCGCACCATCACTGTGGTTTTGTCGAGATATTCCATTTAGTGTTTTTATTGAAGTGAAAAATATTTTAAAATGTTAATTTTGATGAACTCATAATTTTATTACGTCACATATTAAATCATAATACAAAAACACTCCTTATTCAGAAAAAATGTTATTGCGTATTGTTTCTTCAACATATTAGATTTTCCAAAACTTTCCTTTATACATAAACAATCTTTACAGCGAAATTTGTATAAAATTTTGGTATTAGTCCTTACAAATAGATGTTTATTAATGATGAAATCATCAGGATAGAACCTTTATCACTGTATTATCAATTTCGAAACCCTTGTTTCAATTTCACTTTTTAGAAACCTCTGGCGGATTGAGTTCCAGTGGACAACTTATGACCCCTGTTGGTTATGGGATAACTTCAGACCCATCTATACTTCAATCGTCTTCCGAACAAATCTCCGAGTTACGTCACTGGGCTACGCGATTTATTATCAGAAAAAATCAATCGCATTCTAATGTTCAGTTTCTGATCGAGATTTCTTTACTACTGTATGATCTTTATTTTATTCATGTCTTTTATTTTCATTCCAGAAGCTTTTATCTTTATCGCTCGTTTTAATAATCGAGGTTTGGTGTTTGTTTACTGATGAAAGTGCAATATGAAATATATGGAAGTAATGCTCATAATAAATCCAAAACTTACTCCTACATGAAGTATGTTGTGGCCAACGTAAAAATACATTACTTTTTACAAGCATTTATTACCATTATACTTAACTACTCATTATTATTTGGTACTCGTTTCACAAAATATACCAGAAGAGAAACGTAAGAAATTAAAATGTGCATGAATAATTCTGAAAATTAATATGGTTTACTTTTAAAATTAAAAGTACTGAACTCAAATCCTTCTTAGGATAAAACATCTGGTATGTTTTTAAAAACAGAACTGTTGTAGAGAGTTATTTTTGTTTATGTTATGATTACATCTATTAGGTGATATTATTATTTATGTTCAAATTATTGAATAAAAAGGAAACATTACCGATATGCGGATGAAGCAGTGAATTATATTACTGGAGGTAAAACTGGATTTTAAAGTCACAGGTTTTATGATTCTGGAGCCATTCCTCTTTTATTCTTTTAATACAAACATGTGTAATTTTAAAACTACTTCAACGTGGGTTTTCACACGTCGAGAAACAATTTTACCTGACTCCATTTTAAAGCGTATTATCAATATTTACATTTACAAATTACATTTACGTTTGATTTGATTTGATAGCGTGCAACTACTGGTACTACTATAACTATCCAGAATCAACGGCATGCATTACCACCCTCGGTTTCTATAGTCCTTTCAGGAAACTTTTTAATACTTAATGGGAGTCTACTTGTCTTGGTAAAGTGAAAATACTGAATAAGCTCTAAGCAAAGCTGGCTTTCTGCTACTGGCAAGGTAGCTTTCAATAACGTAAAGTGTCATTTCGGAGAACATTTTATCGACCGCACCTGTTGGATACGAGTTTGTTGTGTAATTTAAAATAATTCCTGGATTGCTTACTGGTTGATAGGTATATTTACAAGACTACAGATGGCAATACCAACATCTTCTGACAATACCAACATCTTCTGACAATACCAACATCTTCTGACAATACCAACATCTTCTGACAATACCAACATCTTCTGACAATACCAACATCTTCTGACAATACCAATTAATTAAAATTTGGGGAATGCATATTCTATCTGGTTATTGAATTTCAAAGTTTCAAAGACTTCCTCAAAGTTGTACTTTGGGGAAGTCCCTTACATGTTATGTTGTGCATCATTCTCCACAATTTAACTTCTAGTTTGCTTAAAAAATTATAAATCACTCTAAGTTCTTTATTTTATCCAATGCCTCTAACTAATTCTACACATTGACTGAGGCGGACACAATTAATATTCCAACTTACTGTCCTCAGTACGGTAATATTAATCCTGTAGCAGTCGTCGTAATAAACAATATAGAGCAGAATTGTGATGTATATAATCAAGAAATTTTATTGTATTAACATGTATTGGATTAAGTTAACAAATATTTATGTATTGTATTGTATTTATGTAATCAGGATGGAGAAACGTTTGAACGGTTTAGATTCTACATATATTATTTAATCTTTCAAAGTTATCAAATTTCTCCTTTAAATTTAATATATATATATTCGATTTAAAAAATCATTTTATCTCTGGAGTGTGGAATAAATACAGTTAAACTAATCGACCTCTTAAAAAAAATTAACTACTGGACTTGAAGACTCCTTAAGACTACAAACTAAATGTCATGAATGAATCCGACAGACAAAAGCAGGCCATTTGAGAAGCCGTTGTAGTCCGTAGTTATATTAACACCACAAGGATATAAGAACGTGAAAAGCAGCATTTGCCAATAACGATGATCACGGAAAGAAGGTGGGGAGCAAACACCATCTTCCTTTAAACGAGGTCAAACGAATTACATGCAAATGTTAATGCAAAAGAAATCCTCGCGAATCATGCACTCAACCCTCCGCCATTACGTGCTAGGCCGTCAGCAAATTCTCGATGCGCATTTAATTTAAGAAAACTCCGCCAATTTGTTACAGGATACAATTTTCCACCCTTGCAAAAATGGTCGGGAGGGATACTTACATCCTGTATTGTTTGCTAATTAAGTGTCATCATTCATTGTCCCGAGACGTGGAAGGGGGGAGGGAGATCCAGATGGTGTAGTCTTAAACTCGTTACTTTTATTACATGTTTGTAGAAAGGGTTGAAGAATAGGGGAGCCGTTCTTGAGCACTCAGCCCCGCCGTTATAAAAATTCAAACAAGGGGTTTATTGAGTTTTAAATTGCCTGGAGATTAAGTTGGGACTTTTGAATCTTTGCCTTGCAGAAACCCGATGTGTGGGGAAGGAAATATTTAATGCACGATACGGTAAACCAGGAAAATGATTCGTTATGCAAAATTAAATGCATTTTAAATCTCTTTGTACAAACATTTTGGGAGATAAACCTGTTTTATATTGGAGTACATGTTCCAAACTCTAGAGTTCACGTGGCTAGAATTCCCTGTTAAGCTGGAAGACTTCTTTTTTTATTTGGGTCTTTGAGCAAAACACACATTCTGCCATCATTTTCGAAGAATCGTAACAACGTTGCACCTTGTTCAGTCTTACACGCCTTTCAATTTTATTTTTCGTACATTTCATATTCAGTAAGTTGCGACCTAAAGTATCGTATATTATCTAAAGTACGAGTATCTCACAAATTGTCTACAGCTCAAGTTTTACAAATATACGTTATACACATAAATTTTTCGCAATAACATCGGTGATATTAAAGTTTCAGGAATTCTGTAAACAACGATTCGTCGATTAATTACATATTTGAAAGAATTATTGAATTAATCAACATGTCTGGTTCCATTGCAATATCAATTCGTTTGATACGTAGCTATAAATATGAGAACTAATTGGCTATCTACATGTCCCAGTACGTATAAATAAGTATTTATTGTCTCAAAATGTAAGCGCCAACCGGAACTTCCCGGGTAAATACATCAAGCAACGGAAGAATCGACAAACGATCAAAGCACAATATCGTGTGCCTGTGCAATTGTTGATCACAAAACATTACGTCAGTTCATCGACAGGTCCTATTTTACATCAACAGTATCGATTACTAATTCTTTGCACCCTGCCCTGGCCGTCTTTGATAGGGATGTGTGGGGTTCGGGTGGAGATATGGCGGGGGTTCAGCGCAACCCGTGCATCCACGTTGACAATTGCCTTGAAATACAATACAGCTAACAGTCTTTCCTTGTTTAATTTGTCTATTTTACGGTCGCCAGCATATAATTCGTCTCCTCTGCTGGGTTTGTTTTAACGGACTTTGTAAATTTGTTTTTCTTGCCCCATATTTCATCGCTGCAGCCATGTACAAACGTGTAAGCGCGGCTGTAAAACTTCGAGGCTGTTTATTTGTCGAGTGCGAGCACAGTTTCCATTCATTATTAAAGTTTAATGTTATTGTTTGGATCTGTTGTGTTGTGCGCCGTTGTTTTATTCAAACTGCTCAATTTATTGATATATTTAGTACACTATACTCGTATACTTCCCATGCGCTTGCGCTCCATCATTCTGTTGACATGTTTGATACAATGTGTGAATAAACATAGTTTATAACAGTATAGTTAGTAAACATGATATAAAATTGGGGCAATTAGAACGAAACTTTTAGTGAAAATCTACTGTTTTATAAACTAAAGGAAAATGCGATCTAAAACAGAATCCTTATACTCAAACCTCAGCCCAGGGACTTGCTGCTAAATGGCTACCATCGGAAAGTAGCGATCATTACAAACAGTTTTGGCCTTGTTTCAACCTTCATTAAAACTTAAGACCAAACTTATAGTAGGCTACTCGATTTTAAATATTCCTGAATATGTCTTCATTAGGTTAAGTTTCTATATATTACTATTTAATATTTGTTTTATTTGTCCTTTATAAGTAAGAAAATGCAGTAATCCGTAATTGTTTTTTATCTCTTTCTACACCATCTTTAATTTTGAAAGATTAGCTTGTACTGAATAACATCTACTCTTTGGTGTTATGGTTGGTTTTCTTCAAGGTTAGTTTTCATACATGTATGAATCAGTCTCACCCACGCCTGTCTCCATAAGCCTGTCGGAAAACAGATAGACAGATATCCACGTAATGACTATGCAATATATCGCTACGGCTCTAAGCTCACTTAGCCAAACTATCACGTGACTTACGTTACTAACGTATTTCGGGTTTGTTGGGGTCGTGGGAGGGGGAAGGGGTGTCACTGCGGGCTTAACGCCTGAGGCCCATAAACCATGGATTAAACATCGCAGCGCACGGCTTATGGCGCCTGGCTTACATGGCGGCTATGTGTATGTGCTGTTGTAATAGATAGGATGGACACGAACATTTGTGTTAGCTGACGAGGTACACAGCCTATAAGTTCACTTGATTAGGTCAATGGAAATAAACCTATTCAATTAGTTAAACCATATTTAAATTGGGCTGAAATATAATTTATTATTATTTGTACTCCTAACTTTTCTCCATCAAAAATCATAAAATTAATTCATTTACATAAGCACATGAGTTAATACGGCTATGCATTTTTTCACATATGCACATATGTTCACTATATCACCTTGTTTGTTGTAATAAATCTTCGCTACTATTAAGGATATAACGTCACATGTTTTGTTTAAGTTGGGTTACTTAAAAAACGTTTTGGTCGGTTAAACATTATAAGTTCGATTTTTAATTTGGCACTCCTCCCTCACGCTCTTAATTATATACATGTATGGAATTCATTCGTCAGGCAAATTAAAATTAAATTACAAGTGCTTTTTTCAACGATATATTTTGGCAAACTTTTTAACAGTCCGTGTTATTACCGACTAATGATCTATAAATTCGCTTAAAAATTAAATTTCGTGATGAATATTTATAAATGAGTGATTAACTATACAATGTGTATTTATTTTATGACAAGGCAGTTTTAAATACAAAGTTGCTCCATGCGGAGCCTGACTAAAAGGTGAAACTTTTCAACCACCGCACACAAAACCACCGAGTATAAGGAAAACTTGCCACTTAAAAAAGCGCTGCCAAGTTCGTCTTAATTCACTTGCTTTTACACTAGCCCGTGAATTGCGATTATTCTTAGACTTAATTTAACTCCGACTTAACTTTCTCCCTTATATACTTCGGGTTTAATTTCAAAGCAGCATAGCATAATATTATAAACCAGTCAACTGACAGCTAGTGACGTCACTTGCTGTCACTTATATTACTATAAAATGATGTTTCTATTTTATCATTGCTTTATATGCATAGGCCTACATACAAAAATTTATATATAATTGTTTTCAGTTTAAACAAACTATTTGTTCTCATAAAAAAATCATTAATAGTAAAAATTATGAAATTCCTTTTTAATGTTGATGCCTAATACAAATTACAACTGTCATTCGAATTTTAAAAATACGTTTTCACTAATTGTAAAAATACGGAAATGTGCTATTTTACTAAAACGATATATTTATATAATTTTGACCTCACATGGATTTAAAACATTTCAATTATCAATCCCATACTAAAAGCCAATAACTGTCTCAATTTAAATTAATGTTTACTAAGAGAAGCTTTCGTAGTTCGCAACTGCATCTCGTAAAATCTTAGTCTACCACGTTAACAAGTCAGTCTAAACTTATAGATCAAATTATTACGTAAGCAAGGGAAACAAATATTAGCATTATTTTTCGATCAGCCAATCCAAATTCGGATTGACTTACTCTACTATAAAACATCCTTTTGAATAAGAAACCCCTAATACCCTGAACTGAACAAAAATTTTCTTCAAGCAAACGCTGCACTATTTACTCCTTGGAAGTGACAAATTTCTCAAAAACGCGTTAGCTACCTGATAAAAGGCAAATTCTAAAGAAATGTTTCACAAGTATCCAACATAAAATCGATCTAAAAGCCAACCCTATGTATGATCTCTCGACACGCGTCATAAAATTAGGAATTTCGTAGATTAGAATTGATGTGAAAGGAGTAAATGTAAGAAACTGTGAGTATAGCATTATCTGTTAGCTATAATAAGCAGTGCCTTATAGTGTTATTGGTCCACTACAACATTAAACGTGTAACATAATCTGCTACATTTATAGTATTTGAGCCTCCTGCATTTAGACGAATGTTTATAAAATAATCTTTGGACTCTACTCCTATCAACATTATTAATGTAAAATTTATGTCTAAAGGCAGCATGAACATGTTAAACATCATCATCCCTAATAAATTTCCCTCGGAAACGGTATTAACTAACTGCAGTCTACTGAAGGGGTTGTTTTATTTAATATTTTCATTTCTTTTTATCTTGCGAGAGTAGCACATTTTTCACCGACATGGCCCGCCAGGCCCACATGTAGAAGGCGTGAAGGGGTAGCACCGGGGAGAGGAGAGCAGGACCGGCTAGAATTACGGCGGATGTGCGAAATATAAACTTGCGCCGCTCCCAAATTAATTGCGTTTACCCCCCCCCCCCACAACCCCCTGCCCCCACCACACCGTTTTGTACACACACCGTAAATGATTGCGTAAGAGGTGATAATTAAAGTAATAAATTTTTGGCTCCTGCACACCCGACGGCAGCCGTTATTAATTCGATACGATTGCCAGAAAACTCTTTAAATTACGACTTATCGGTGTGGAATTGGAATTTTTCGCTAATTAATTTTATTGGGCAGACTGGTGGGAATGGCTTGTTCCAGCGATGTAACAGTATTGCTTTCGAGAATTAACAGTAAAAATTGTAAGCTACACGAAATAGTGCTTATAGCACCTCGCTGTAACGTTTGTTTTGACACCGAGAAATATATTAAAACTACCCGTTATAAATTAATCCGCCTGATGCTACAGAACTTAGATCTATTGTTCTTGCGTTTCAATGGACGATATTTATTTTTAATCATGACGAAATCTTGCAGCAATGGTATTTAGGTTTCATTTATTGGCTGTCCAATCTTGATAAAATTGTAATATTATATATTGAATGAACTACACACGTGAATTGGTTATTATTTATTTTAATGAACAAAAAAAGTAATTATACCTTAATATGTGTATATTTCGACATGAGAGGTGAATCAAGTAATTAAGAAAATGGTTGCTATGACCACATCAAGTCCGGATCAGTCAGTCTCTATGATAAACTAAGTATGACTTGTACTATGTAGTGAAAACAGTTTCTTTTTTATATACTACCAAATAGAGATGTGTTTACTATTTGCACTTTTTTTAGGGGAATTTCACTTGTAGAAGTATTTTAAATTGTGGCTTACATTACAAACTTAGATGCAATATATGTTACAAATTAATATTTAATTTTAAGTTCCATGATTAGTTCTAACATGAAGTTATAATAACTATTAACTAACTATTTTAAGTATTGGTTACTTGTATTATGAAGTTTAATCTCCTCCAGATTTTTAAAAGAACGAATCACTTTGCCATTGTGTCGCTTTTAACTGAAAATTGATTCGTGAAATTTCATCTTTTGGAGTCCGAACTTTAATAACAAACCGCCTATTGGATGTAAATTTTCCTGGCTTAGGAAATGAATGAAAGGGACTTGACCGCCACCCGGCAGGTTTAGAGATGAATAATAGTCCCAACGCGACACAGAGATATCCCAGAACTAGGGCAGAGATATCCCTTGTCAGCAACAGGGCTGGTGGACTTTATGGTCTACAGGACCGGGATCCTGGGCGGAGACTCCTTATTTATCCGGGACCGCAGGACTCCAATTTCCGACCAATGTTCGGGACAATTACGGACTTGAGTGATACGGGCCGACCGCAATTAATTGGCTCACCGGGGAACAATCTTCTTCGTTACTGTCTTCGACTCAATCATGGACTCTTGTTTTGGATTCTCATAGAAGTGTTTTTGTAAGATGCGTCTTTCCCTGATGATAGCGTTAGGTAGGGTATCAAGCTTGTACAAGTACTGTTCAGAAACAAATTTCTCAAAATTTGAAATGTTTCGGGACTTTTACAGCTACACAAAAGAGATCTATGAAAGCACTCTCAATGTTTTATTACGCAGAAAAACTAATTTTTTTTTTAGACCATTCTGATCATGACTATATTTATTTATTTATTTACATTCTTGATCTTCGGTTTTTAATTAAGCCTGATATCGAAAATGTGTATACAATTTTATATAGTCTCAGATAATTCTGTCTTCAACAGCAAATATAACTGTTTACATAGAATGGACAAAGATTTAATTATCCTTGAATATCTAAACAGTATAATTCGCACACATTAGTCTAATAATATTAAATATAAAAACAAGTGAAGATGTGATTTACAATGACAATAAAACAATGTATTTATGGATGTTTGTGTAAAGATGTAGTTCACGAGTATATTAATGAGTAATTGGAATTGCATGTTCTAACACACTTCCCAACTTATTGTCGGCTCACTTTTTGGATATAAGACGAGACTTCTGAACCAGTACATTTATGGAGTGGTAGTGCGGTTTGTGAACACACTCCCATTTGTAGAGGAAACAGTACACGACCGTTGACGATCATAGGACAGCGAACACATGTAGGGTGACGTGGAGTGTGTCGATGACACCGGGGGTGTGGGAGCGGCGGCCGGGGCAGCAGGGTCGGGGGCGGTTCGAGTGGCGGTGGAGGTGTCGAGAGGTCCGGCGGAAATTATGACCGACGCTTCGCTTACAATTCGCATTCATGCCTCGTGGGAAATTGTGCTAATTGCTAACACCGGCGGGGAATTTCTCCCGATAGTCGATAGCATCATAGACGACGGGTCTGAAAAGTCGGACATTATTCCTGTAGCTTTGCCAAAGGGGTGGGACGGGAACTGGCATACTTTGTGGCATTTTTGTCCGCATTGGACACAGCCATTGTATAGGGCTCTGATATCGATCAAAACATTGTTCCGGCCCTCCCCCCACCCCACGACGGGGCTCCCGCGAGAATATATACCCTTGGAAAAACACAGCCCGCCGATTTACGGGCTGCAGAATGCAGATGTTTTCTGATAAAACTCAAATAATAAAGGTTTCGCTTCGGACCACCCCACTGTAGCAATTGCTACACACGTATGTGTTTAATTAAGTGACAGATATTAGCATGCTACCACAATAGCGGTGAACGTGCTGGGAAAATTTTTATTTCCACTCAACAAAATTTGTAAGGTGACATACAAGTACTACAGTACAAAATATTTCACGAACTAATTATAAAGCCATTTATTTATTTGTATTTTTCCAATGCCAGTATTTCTTTTTAGTAATGTCTTTGCTCTTATTTACTTTAAATTTTAATTAATTAATTTAGTAATTATTTAGTATATATTTATTTTTCGAGGTAATTTAAGCTCATTGATTAAGCTTTTGATTTTTTGAGAAGAGTATTAATTTATATTTTACTATTTTCTTCGTTATACGAGCATTTTTTTAATGTATTTGAAGAATTATCTTTTTTATAAATAGTTGTGGTTATTACCGACTGGAGAACGAAGTTCAACTATACTTTACACTGCACATTTCTAGAACTTACTGATATACCTGTTTAGCCTTATAGTTAAGTTTTTAGAGTAGTGAATGTGACTGAGTATTCACTCGCTCTCATCGTCTCATTTTACACCTACGCTTACATTTTACAGACAGCCTTTACACACTCAGTCTCTGCGCCACACCACCATAGCCTGTCGTTCGGCTATCTGCTATAACCTGATATTGCAGTTTAAAGCGAATTACGGGCAAATTACGCTTATGTAAGTCGATGTCTAGCAATTTCCGACCACTGGAGCCAATTACTAGTAATTACTTAATCCTAGATCACGCCATCTTACTTGTAGAGGCCGCCCGTCCACACTGCGTTCGTTCACATAGCGGTCTACTCTTCCCCACTATATGTAATAATTTTTTCGTGAATTTCGTTACACTGTTAACCCTACTTTAACTGTCCCTCGTTACATAAACAAGTGGGTTTCTTCAAAGCAAAATAAAAATTTATACAATCCAAAAGCAATTTAAAATTAATATTATATAAAATATAACTCTCCAAAATACCATTGAATCCAAATTATGATGCTGACTTATCACGTTAGCTGCGACATGGCCGGTACTCGAAAGGTCCAAGTTCGAGTTTCTCTGCAAACTAGAAATGCATGACACTGTATGGTTGTTTCACCTATATTGCCTATAGGCTTATTTTTGCAACTTTAAAATATTCATAAAGATCGACACCAATACGAAGTTATTTCCTACCAAGTATTGTCACCTATAATGCATTGACAGTTGGACAGGTTCCACGGATGACTGTCAGACATCGACGCTTGGCATATATCCATCAGTACAGTTCGATTGGTCCACCTCACCCCCATAGAATGCCGGGGTGGTGTGGTTCGGGGGGGAGGTAAATTTTCCACTTTTTGCCTCCCCCGGAGGGGTATCAGCTACCAATACACACTGGGTCCCGGAGGAGCAGTGTATCACCTAAACACAATTCCGGGCATCAGATGAGGTTTGGGCAACCCTCCTCGGGGGTGGCGGCGTGCGGGGTGGACAGGGGAGGGTGGGGGCAGATTAAACATCGCATCCCCCTAGCACCAAATGAACTCCCCATAAAGCTCGTGCTAAAACAAGTAGGTAGTCACACAATTTTGTATCAGTATTGTTGTCATTATGTATGTAGCCAATAAAATTTGCTTTACCACCAACCAACGTATCTTGTCGGTCCGCGCGAATTTAGGTGATTTGTCTCCGTAATGAGCACACCCTGAGTTCTGCACAATGTGGAAACTGTTTACACTGAATTATGCTGTCGTTCCATAAATGAATATCGAGTGTTCTTTGTTGAACATAGTTAACAAGAGCGTTGTCGAACGCAGCCACTACATCACAAAAATTAATCCTCAAATTATCCTTTTGGGACAGTAGGACGCGGTTGATGGACAACTTTACAAGGGAAATATGGAATTTGACCAACAAACTACCTACAATGGACAAAAAGACAACATTATTAAATTATTATATATTTTGTGACTTATTATCTGCTGTTCCTTTCCAATAAATGATTAATAATTGTTATTTTTTATTTGTTTCAGGTATGATTGGAAAATGCTACCACTGAAAATGAGTGAGGTATTTGATTTATATACCATTTTATATACTTAGTTAACAAAACTTATGTGAGTCCATTTATAATAAATTACGAAAGCATAAGATGTTACACAATGTTTAAAATTACAAACTAACCAATCAGTTGAATGTGTTATGAAGTATACTGAATTTATAGTCATTAACCGTGTAAAATGGAATTGTTTTCGTAAAGTTTAGTGCGCAATAAATGTTAAACGTTTTTAAAGCAGCTTTGTTTTTCATAGTTGAAATGTTTCAAAAAAGTCCTACGAATTAGATTTTCGTGGTTCATATCAAATTAAATCTATAATTATTGTTTAAAAATTATTTTATTATTATAAAATTTTAAATTTATGATATGTATATTTAGTGTAATTGATCTTTTAAGTGTAATAAATATCCATTACTAAATCAAATTACATCGTAAAACTATTTCTTAAAAAGATTATTATAAAATTTTACGGCTCGATGCCCCAGCCAAGAGAATCAGTCTGTAAATATCAACTTTATTGAAATCCAATTTACGATTACTAGTACGTATATTGTAGCCTACAGGTCTGTAATTTTTTTGTAAATATACACAAAACAAAATATTTATATTTATGTTTATGCTTATATTCAAAATGTTCACTACCACCAAATATTTGAGTTATTTAAAAGTGTTGCTGAACACTTCAGTTTTGTTAATACACTACTCGGATTAGATTTCACAAAATGTATGAAAATAAAACTGGAGGCTACATGTCAACCACATGTATACTTCTTTATTACTGCCAACATACAGTTAACTCAATTAAGAAACCTAATTAGCGAGAAGTAATCAGCACAGTTGTACCGGGTCGGCGATGATTGGATGGCGAATTAATTGTTCTTACCCGTGTATTAAACCACGCATGCATCGCTAGATGGCGTGGAGGCGAGGGAATTATCGAGGGGTTGAAATTAGTTATTGATCTCAGCCTGCAATTATTTATGGCTTTGTTGAGTTTCCACATTGTTATTCATACAGTGTTAGTTTATCTTTGGGTGATTGCTCTGTGGACGTCAGTCTCGCGGACCGCCATTGTTTGTTCGATTGAGTTTGTTCAGTTTTATTGTTACGCCCCAGACTTGATTAGGTCGATCAATTTTCTGTTCTCGTGGCATATATTGGCGTTTCATCCCGCTAAATGAAGATATGGAACCTAATTTCCCGTATAATTTCAAATATTATATGGACATTACTATTAAACACAAGTAAATTACGATAGTCTTTACAAATTAGTCATTAGTATTCAAATATGTATTGTTGGTTTGTGGTTGAGGTGGGCCCCCAGCCTGTATGTAACATTAGGTGCCTCGAGGAACATTCTCAAATCTACAATTTTTCAATTAATAATCGTTACTCCCAATTTATTACCCAGAAAGTATAAGGTGTCTGAGAATTATTATCGTCCACATTGTCATAATATTAGTTCTATTAATATACTAAAATGTAAACTACTGCCCATACATTATTTGAGAAAATTTTAAAATCCAACGTCATTAACTGCTTGTTTCCTACTAGTAGTCAAAAATGATACTAGAGGAAAATGTTTTTTTTAATTACACAGAAAAGTAGCAATTGATATGTACAGTGTTTATTAAAAATATTAATATGTATAAGATAATACTTGGACATATTCGTACTATGTTTGTGTGTCCGTTGACACATATTTATTTAGAAATTGCTTTAAGTCAATTTTCATTAATTTTGAATCCGTTTGCTAATCGAACTGTTTTTAATTATTACAAATATGAAATAATAAATGTTAATAGCAGGCAAAAATTTCCCTATATATATATAATATGTTATAAATATTTCACAAATCTGACCGATGACTCACCTTTCTACAATCATAACTCATAGTTGTTTTCTATGTGTGGCTCTCAGGAATTTTATTATAACTCTATAATAGACAATAACATACCTTTTCTATACCATATCAGTGGCTCAATGATAAACTCTTCATCAATGATAATACAGACGTTTGATAATAGGTAAATTTGAAAAACAGGAACAAGAGAATCTTGGTACGCGTTGACTACCAAGAGTCGGTGTGGTGTTTAGGCACAACTGTAACTGTCATAGTGTACTTGTTAATTTAAATAAATGCCATTTTTAATCGGGCTACAATCGTAGTTTCTGCAATTACTTGCCTGCAATGTATACAGGATATCGCCCTATATTGAAAGCAATCAAGCACCTGTCAGCCCACATGATGAAGGGGATTTTTAATCCGAGAATAGCGTGTAGTGTCGCGTACTTGGTGGCAAAACACGCGCCCAGTTAGCTAGCTAATCAGGCACATATTCATCACAAGTATAGCCCTAAATTACGTTCCAAAATAGCTGTCGATGTTATCGTTCAAATAACACCAGATTCATCGCTATCATGCTATAAGTTTTTGCTATAAGATGTTGGTGAACAATTCGAAATTTTTGGCTGTACGCTATTTTAAAATAACAGTGAATTTAAAACTAAAACACAACAATTTACCATAATTCCGTAATTTTCTCTTTGATTGGATAACCTGTTACTTTATCGGTCTTATCAGGAGAATTGTTACCAGTTTGGCGCTCCGCTTATACACCGCGGGATGATTAGGGTACTATAATAGTAATAGCTAGGTGAAAAACACCTGGAAAATTAGTTCCCTCCTTTCGTTTCAGAACATTAGTATCCTTCAAATCATAAGTCCTTAATTTTAAGACATTATTTTGCAAAAACTGTTTAAACAATTTTGATTTACGACGTGCAGCCTGTTAGACCCAAAACAAAAAATCACAAAACGTATCCGAAAAACTTATATTGCAATTACAAAAGATTGGATTTAAATTTTGTATATTCATCTAAAATAAGAATGTAATAGCTTTAATTTTTCAATTAAGTAAGTGAATGCATATAATATATAGGAGTAGCTATTCAGTATAATTTGATTGAAACCTTGATATTTTTGGTGATTTAAGCAAATAATTTTTTCAACCCGTTTTAAGATTCGTTTTAGTATGACGTGTAGATTATGAAAGTCCAAACTTTTGTGCCTGGAAAATATCCTTCTTGAACCGTATGTGGAGTACAGAATTGAAAAACGATCACGTTCTATCACACAACCTTATTTCGTGTACGGTGGCGCGACAATGGAAGAAATATCGGGAACAACCGAGCTCACCAGGAAAATATCGCACTATTAACGGTGGCGGGAGTGGTGCATGGAGGGCCTCAGGGTGGTGAGATAGCGGAGCGGGTGGCGCGCGTGGGGCGGCCATACTTTATGTCCTGGCTCAATTATACAAGTCAATACAGCCCCTAGAAGGAGCAAAGTCGGGGATGATTTACACTCGCCTGGTATCACTACCAGCTTGATAACATGGCGTCCCACGGCGGGGGGACGCGGGGGTCCCACCCCTACAATTAGTCACTTTCTAATCGAGTCTGACAATTATTGCAATTATTTAGCTCCGTGCTGATTTAGTTGTTTATTAGCAGCGAGACACAGAGAGTGCCGTGGCGCGAACATAGGGCGTTGTGTCACCCCGGAAGCCGCATTCCCGGCATTCTCTGGTGACAAACGGCCCCTTTAATTGTGCCAGAGTTGGCACTCCAGCCTTAATAATACTAAGTCTCTAAGACGTTTGATTACGCTTTTAATGACCCGGGATTCCGAGGGTTGAGATTCGTGAGTTACTTACACCGTAACTACAAGATTCCTACGAAGGGTTCATACCCAGATCTTCTGGATTGTTTTATATGAAATCGATACCCGTTATCCCTTTTCTGCCAAGTCAACCAATTTGAAAACATATTGGTCGTCAGGCTTTCTCTAACTCTTCAGGTAGTGAGGTGTGTTCTATTTTTTTTAATTCTGAGATTCCTCTTTAACGGTTAACTCTTGTGAATTCATATTTGTGACTTCAAATGTTAACGTGAAAACATATCCCTGTATCCACTGATCTGGATGTACATTGAGTTGCCATTATGTTGCAGTTTTCTTCATCGTCTGTATTATTACTAAATACTTTGTAATAATCAGATAGTAAATAAAACAGGCTCATCAATATATGAAGAAAAGTCCAATATAGAACATACAATTTGTTTGCTTGAAATGTTGAATAAATAATATTACGTAATGGTTTTAAACATTGGTGTGAATCAAAGTGCAAGCCTTTAGACAAATAACAAGATATTATATGTACTTCCCAAAATGTATGTTTCCTGATGAGACTTTTTATAAGGCTTGTAGTGCAAAACATTTTTTTGTTCCTCGGCATATAGAAGGCTTTTGCTTTTCCTCGAACAGACAAGGAAAATTTGCAAAAGTAAATCATTTCCAAAAGTAGAAACTGGCCAAGGTAAAGAAGTAGGGAGGAGCGGAGTTCCACTGTGACCATGTCAGGTCGGTTACCGGAGTCATAAATAGTGTAAAGGTCATAAGTCAGTGGCGATTTTGGCGCTGGGCGGCACGCGGTTGGAAAAGAAGGGACAGAGGCACACGTACATGCCTCAGCGTGTGGACAGAATAATGATTACTGATAGAGATGTTACCCTGAGATCGTGATGTCACTGGTCGGTAAAAGACATTTGTCTCCGAACTGTCACATTGTCAGAATTGTTGTGTACCAATAGTAACTCGAATGGTTAGTTAAAGAATACCGTTCTGCGGTCCACACACCCTACAGGTACGATAGCTTCTTCAGCCGATAGATCGACTTGTCGTTCTTGAAGGAATGTACAATCGAGAGTTAGAGTGTAAAGCACTAAATTACTAAAGCGGTACTTACGTTATTCGAATTCCGCGTAAAACCGAAAGTTTCCAATCTGGCCAGGACTATTATCTAGTGCTTTTTTAGTTTAAAAAGTTTATGTTCTTTTACAGAATCATTGAGAATACAAAGGAGATACAATTATATTGCCTTTAACACAATGTGTTTTTATGTTTAATGATCCTATAAAAGAGAATACATCATTTTTACTTTAAGTTTAGTAGGCTGAATATTAAACACCAATAAACGAATAGGCATAAGAGAAGGTACTGTATTTTAATAATTTTTTTCAACTGCATTGTATAACATACAAAAGACGTGTAGCACAATTTTTGCAGGATGATGTTCTTATAAAATCATCCCGTGCATAAAGCTTTCAGCGAGCCGTGCAAGTACGGGAATAAATCCCAAGTATCGGCGAGTCTATGTCTCACTCCCTACTGCGGAGGAGGGTATATGATACACTCCCCCTCCCTCTCCCCAACCCCCGGACGCAACAAGACAACTTCCTCCACGACGTTATGTACCAACGCCGCGGAAGTGAAGCTATACAATGTAGAGTATTCAGCATGCATTGTTTCCCACTTGTTTACCGACACTCGCAACTCTTAGGGACAAAGTCGCTCGCTCCGAGAGTGTTGTTCAGTGCGCCGCCCAAACCAGCCTTTTAAACTAGTGTATCAAGCCAGAATGGCCCTTGTGGTGGCTCCTTGTACTTTATCTTCAGTGTGTCGCTAAATAGAGTTTTATAGGAGTGGTGGTTAAAATAGTTAAACTATGTTTTACAAACTTGGTATATGTATTGCTTTATTAGGACATGACCGAATGCAAATGAATTAAATGGGTCTGGTTGCAGCAGCACATGTATTAAGGTTGAAGTTTCACAGTAGCAATCACGAATTTTAAAATTTTCATATTCAAAAGAATGTTTAATATTATATTATTAGAACATTCATGAGGTGGCAACTTATGTATAAAAAATATTATTGGGTAACAGTATTACAACCGCAACAAAATTTTCTATAACCAAATGGTTTGAACATTTATTTATACCTCAGAAGTAGGTGGTGTTCTTAAAATATTAGGAAAAGTTCCTTATTAACATGATATTATACAAATTCCTTTTCAACTCCAAACTCCGTCTCATGTCGCAGTCCCAAGGTCACGGTCGGCTTGTCAAAGTCTACACTCGGCAATTACCGCTCGGTGACAGCGAGCGAGATGGTGAGTGGGAGCGATTTATCGCTTTTCGCCGTCAGACAGGATGAAAAAATAATGGCAGCCTGGAGGGAAAGAGGTTCGGGCATAAAAAAGTAATTGGAATTGCTCAATTATATTCCAGGAGTCTCCTTTATATCCCTGTGCTCCTTCGGGAGTAGTCAGTTCCGTAAATATCCACTGATGGATAAAGTTACCGGAATTAGTTTGATAAGCAAATTAAGAAGGTTCAAGAATTTCTAATTCAAAGTCGCGGAGAGAATTTTACCGAGCGCCAAAACTTTTAATGTCTTCGGAATTCTCTTGTGATCTATGTAGGTTTTTATTCTCGTTTAGCCCCTCCCGGTGAACTACGGCTTCGAAACTTCTTTCTTTGTAGGCGTAAATTTATAGTTGACTTTCCGGATTCCTTAACTTTGTTTTGATCACGTTTCGCCTCACGGGTCAACCTGGAATTTGCAAATTTTATTTGTATTCAATAAGTAAGTAGATTTTACCAGTTATTAGTTATCTACAAACTCACAAACATGCATTATGAAAATGTCGACGTCAAAACTGTTTTTTTGATTACATTTTAATTTAAATATGTTATGATTACAACAAAAAAGCGCCAAAAAACTGCAGTTTTCTTTCAACTGTATTATACGGTAAAAATGTAAACATAACGTTAAAGACTAACAAACGTTAAAGAATAAAAAATACGCAAAGGAACTGGTAATTTGGACTATAGACTATTTATTATGTAGTTGTAATTGTAAAATCCGTGAAGACAAACACAGGTATAAAACATGGTAAAACAAAGATACAGTATCTTTTGTGTTTGATATTAACGTCTACATTAAGATACATTAATAATGATGGGATTCTCATATTTTGTTCTATACTATTTGCAAAGACACTTATAAGACATCTGCAACTAACTTCTACTTCTATGGAGGTCTCAAGGAGACAATGGAGGGCCCTGAAGGAATTATTATGAGACAAGCTTTGCGCTTCCGATACATAACGTCCTCCACTCCAAAATGCTTCATCGAATGAGAACTTGATTATTCCCCCATTCTTTTACAATTTCGGCCGACAAAGGCGCGGGAGATTTCATGAATCAGTGAATCCCATCTTTATTTAAACATTATTGTTCTTTATACGGCACTTTGGGGATTTCATGGGCCCATATGATTCCATGGGAGCGGAAGCTGCGCGCGTGGGGAGGGCGAGTTTTTGTTTCTTACCCCCCTCGCCCGGCGCTCGGGCGTGAGTTATGGTCACCAGAACGTGTGCCGAGTGTACTCCCGTATATTATACCGAAGATCTTACCTCTCCCTCCTTATCGGTCCGGTGCAGTGTCTCGGATTCGATTATGAATGCTTTAATGGAAACAGTTCAGGCGATAAATTCTACTTGTGGGTTCTACACAAGGGGTAGGCCCATTAGATTAGCACAAATTTATATGAAGACGGATAGCAAGGAGGCGTGAGTTGCAGGGGTGTCCTCTAACTCTGGGGTCTTTGTTGTTTCCACTCCGAGGGACGTCGTGGTTTTGTTTTTACACGTAGTTTGGCAGAACGTAACTCTAAGATCCCAATGGTAACAATGGTGCTTTGTTGTTTGTTCTGTTGGAGTATTTCAGCGCTATGGCCTCGTTGACGGGAATGAACAACGAAATAGTCGTTTTCTCAGCATTTCTGGTAAATTTGTACAAATATCCATATTTGGAAATGTTTCGTATGCAAATTATTTCAGCTTGCATGTCATTTTTGTGATTTGTTTCTCGAGGTAAGAATCTTGGATTTAAATTACAACAGTTGGATATCCAACAGATACAGCAAAATAATATGTATCCCTTTACTTATCACACTTTATTATATTTACTTATCAAGCTTTATAAGTAAATATAATACTATTTACCATCTTCTTTTGGGTCTGAAAAACGTTCCGTAACAACAACCTTTGTTTATATTAAAGAAAAAGTTTAATAATTTACGTCGATTGTTTAATTATAATATGGTTAACACTATGACTTTTGGGCATACTGTACGCCTGACATAAGTTTCAGGGTGATTCGTTAGTGTTGTTACAACGGTATACAACTTACATACAATCCGCCCTTATACTTGCGATTTTTTCTTTGATTGCCTACGTTTTATATATGCCATACGTTTAGTAAACACAAAAATTCATCGCACAACAATTTGTTGTAGCGTATCATATATTATTTACATTTCATACAAGTAATGATGAACTATTTAAAGAGGAAAGTTTAAATCAGGATAGTTATTATCTATTTTGAATAAAGTTATATTACACTGGCTGCGAGGTCGCCAGGAACCACAGAATCCATATTGGTGGTGTGAGTCTTCCCGTATTTGCACCATCTCTCTTCGGAAATGCAGAAATTCCAACCGAGGGAGGCCGGTGAGGCCGCGACGCGACGGGACGGTCTGCTGGGGAACCCATCTCACAACCGGCTGGGGTTCGTTTTATTTTTGGCGTGTTTTTGATGATGAATGCGCGCCTTCGCGGGTAACAAGATAAGACGTCGGACAGTGTCGCTTATTTACTGCCGCCTAATGCTTCGACCAACTGGAAGAGTTGACACGCTCGCTCCTTCGTTCTCCGTCTTTCTCTCTCACTTGCTCGCACGCTCGTGGTCAACAGACCTCACAGTTCCGACGCCACTAAGAGTAGAAATACCTCTCATTTGAAGATTATTCAAAGCATTTACAATGAAAATATCGTTTTTGGCAACAATGAAAGAAAAAATATTTAAATGATCTTTAACCTCCTCAAACAAACCTACGATATTTTTGAACTTAAGAGAGGCATTTGTTAATTAAAATAACGATTTAACACTAGATAAATTACAAAAAAAAACGAAATTTCATATCATACATAGCGTTTTACTATGCTAGTCAGTGTTTAATTTCAACGTTAAAAGACTTTGTCTTTGTCGGGTGTCCACTAGCACCCGAGATTCGAAAACGCTTCAGATGGTAAGGAGAAATTAACATAATGGATATTTTGGGCTGTTCCAGCCTTATTTCACGATATGACTATGCTACCATTTACAATAACAATTTTGAGGTGACCCTCAATGTCATTTCAGTTACCTTTCAGAAGGTCCAAGTCTCGCTTTAGGTGGGATGTCGGTTAAATTTACCAGATTGTTACAAGTTAATTAAAATAATTTTACCTCAATACAATACTATATTACAACCAGCACTCTGACATTACCCAGCATTTATGTGTTTTAAACGAAGCGGGTGTAATGTCATAATGTGGGGATATATGTAAAACGTGCAATAGATATATATATATATTTTCCATATTGAGCAATAAGGTAGCTTGTATTTACTCAAAATTTTTCATGGTAAAGCAAATTTCCAATCACTTCTTCTAACCTTTTGACGTGTGGAATATTGTTATACTGTGATTGAAACACTATAAGCTTAATAGTAGTGAAATTCAAGAGAAGGATATGTTACTACAAATGTTCTACAGTCTACCCATGAACCTTGCTGGACATTGTTGTTTTAAAATTAGTCTTAAATCTCTATATTCTAATGGGCTCTAGTAAATCTATGACTATTCGAAATTTTGTACTTGTGTTAATCTTTACATCAAAATGTGATTAAGAGAGCTTAGACGATTTGCAGGTTTTGGTAGCGGTTAGTTTTGAAAATCACAATAGTCTACTACATCGATCATCATCATTGTGGTAATTCCAACCAAGTGGAGCTGTGGTTTACACAGCTTGAAAAGTAATATTTTTCTCAGGTGATTTCAACCTGTTAGAATCCTTCTTGTCTATCTCGGCTAGAAAGTTTTCCTCTGTGACCATTCCTCTTAGAGCCAGGTCATTCTCCTCCCCCAGAAGAAGGCTCTCCACGAAGTCACATCATGTGGTTAAATGGACCACTTTCGCACTCAGTAGGTGCTTCTGCACGTCTTGAATTTTATTGATAGGTTATATATTATTTATTATTCTAATTGATACGTGTGAAACTTATCTTCGTGTGCTCTCGATTTGTGGAGATCATGTTCGGAGTAAAGGTAATCTTTACACGCCTTTCTTTCTGTAGGCTGAGCAAAATAAGAAACTGTTCTCCGGGAATGACTTCCCATGACTGAGGGTTTGATTTTGGTTAAAATGCTTCCATCTCTGTGTTCTTAATTCCAAGTGATCCTTGACGTTTTTGTTTTATTACGAGTTGATTACGATGTCTCCTGGTAGAAGACTGTGAATAGTTTAGGTAAACTAATAGTAAATAGAAAATACTGTTTATAGCTGTATATCAATCGCCGAAGTAACCTGGCTTTATTCATGTAACTAACAATCCAACTGATGTACTGAACAGTTACGAAAGATGCATATGCAATAATTGCTGCACTCACTAAGTATATCTACCCAGGCACTAGTTACTGATTAAGTGCACTAGTAGTAACACAATCCATGTAATGCTTTCGCACTTAGGTGATATATATATTTATATATATATCTGTATACGACCGAACCCGTATTTATTCATTGAGCTCTCTCTATTTTCATGCTAACAAGTGCTATAGGGTCCCGTTTCTAGGTATTTTTATAGCTAACAATGATAGTGATACGAAAGGACGCCTTTTCCAAACTAAAATTAAATATTAAAAGCCTTTTGCAACGTGTAAATCAATGATAACAAAGTGCTATGGGCGGGACTACACGGGAGATCTTGCTATTGGTGCAGTGAACGAGGAAGCAGTGGTAATGGTAGTGTTTAAAGAAATGTTGAGATTTGTTTGCTAATCGTCTTTATTTAATGAAAGTTTTGATTACAAATATTTTTTCTGATGTCCTCGAGATGTGTTTATGTAATTTTTACACTGATAGCTGGATTCTTGTAGATGTTGCAAGACAAAACTCGTCTGGCTACCATGTTTCTCGAGGCGGGGTTTTATAGCTCCCCTCCAACGGCGGACATGCGCAGAGTGACCTTGGGAGTCTGTGGAGAGGGGGTCGAAGGAGTGGGAGAAACAACGAGGGGAAGGGAAGTGGATGGTGCTCTCTCATTGGCTGCCCAGTCACGTGACTTTGGGAGGGAACTTTGAATTATCAACTGAGTGATTTATTGTTCTTTGTGGAGATGTTTATTTTTAAAGAAATTATTATGCTAAACATTAAAGATATATAATTGTATTAACATACTTTAATTTTGCATATTATTTAAACATTTGGAGTTCAACATATCATAAAATAACTACAGAACTTCACACTTGTCCTGGTTTACTTATGCAGCGTGCAATATGACAATGATATGATTAACACTACGTTATCATGTCATAATCAGAAACAGTTCACTTTCTTATTTTCTTCTCTGTTATTTTTTTATTGGGCTTTCATTGTTTGATTGAAATTGTCTCCTGTAGGAAAATCTTGGGCTTATAACTGTATGTAGTAGTAATAGTGAAATGTGGCTAGCATTTATTTGATCACTATGTACAATACTATTAAATAATTTTTAATACAGAGATTTGTATATATTTTTTTTTAATAATTAAAAACTTGTAAAATTAAAAGATTCTCTGGTTCACATATGCACATCTTGCGGTGTTACATTTGACTTGGATACTGAAAGAGGGTGCGCGTTGCATGTTAAAAAACTACGACATCACCAAAGAAACATATTTTAAACTCGCCCAGCTAAGCTTTGTTTGAGTGCTGCAAAACTGATGTCATAATTCTTTAAAAGTAGTTGTGCTACTTAATGTAAAATATTGGACGGAGTACCACCGTCACGCCTCAAGTTCCTTGTCACTGCGCCATTTTGTGCCAGCTATGACCCAGAAACTGCCAAATAAAAGCTGCCAAACCCCACAATGTATTGGCCATACAGAGTCTCTCTGTGTAGTTTATGCCGTCGATAAACAACCCCGGTGCCCCAGTGGTTTATCTGAAGCTTCCTGCGCTCTGTTTCTGTAAATAAGGCTCGTGCCAAGACACGGCCGGGATGTAGGGGGGGGGAGAATGATAGCGTTTCGCGTCGGTGTAAATCCCCGTTATCAGTGTCTGAAATACGCCATCTTGTCGCTACCCCTTTTCTTCCGTTTTGCAGTTAATTGCCCGTCCCGTCGAGTTGTTTAGTCAGCGGCAACAAACCTGTAAAAGAGAAATTATCTCAGGATTTGTTCACTCTGTTCTTCATGTTGGTTATACGTTACAAGGATGGTGAGGGAATTCGTGGTACATCCAAACAAAGAATGCGTTTGTGTTACTACGAACCCTTACGACAATCAATGCATTTTTAACCCAATTCTATGAATATTTTTAATTAAATTTAACACAATCAAGCACAATTTATATAGTAAATCAATACACGTTTTATATAAAACGTTTATATTTATGAATATTAAATGTATTAAAAACGTTACACCATCGTCGATATAATATCGTTACTTATAAAGTAAGGTTCTTATGAACGGTATTCAACCTTAGTAAGTGACACAAAACGCACTTAAAATGAAACGATGTAATGAAGTAGCTTTATTACAACATGTAAACAGCTGGCATGATTTATTTCATACGTAGGCGACTTGCATCTGGTCATTTTGCACAAAAGGGGTTTTTTCACAAAATTTCTCTAATTACATAAAATAAATTTCTAAACAGACCGAAACGATCGTTACAGTTTAAAAGAAGTGAATTAGAAATTTTGCTTGAGTTTACTTACGCAATAAACTTGAGTCAAACAGATCACTGAAATTCAAAGATTTCGTGATTTCTTAGGGTCCTTAATCCTTTAGAATAGGTTATCTCTTTAGCTAGAAGGTCATACTCTATAATTTACGAGGTGAAATTGTTGGCTGCATTTTTGTGGACAACTAATTTATTTACTTTAATTTTTGTTAATTGAGGTGAATTGATGTATATAACATAACATGGACCTCAGGACTTTCCAATCTGTTGTTCTGCGTGGATTTTTTTTATATTTGAACTGATTCTCCATTCTCTTTTTTACGGCCAGGTAAAAAATACAGAATGTTGGCATAACCGGTCCCCAAAGACAACCACGCACGCGCCCTGAGACGTACGGTAACCCGGCCTCATTAGGCGCAGTGGCGAGCAACCAATGGGCTATTGAACCAACAGATAACCTGAAAAGGTGTTTCTCCTACATCCACCTGCACTGCACCGCGCCGTTAGCCAAATCCCGCGGACGAGCTCTAATTGTCGTCTGTCTGTCCGAGTGTCTGCTTGGCGCGCAATTTGTTGGCGGGCTCGACATACGGTACGCATGCGCGGAAGAGCCGTGACTAATTATCTGCGCGGTCTTGTTAGACGGTCACCTCGCGCAGTCGTTCGTCCGCGCTGTTTATTTTCGAATCGTTAAGCGTGGATTTGAATATGACCTTATAAAGCAGGAAGTCTGTGAGAGAGGAGTTATGCCGGTCCGATGCGGGGAAGCGCGGGGCTGCGCGAGCGGGCGCGGGGCAGCGGGAGTTTCATGGGGTAGGGTTGCCAACCACATCCGCTCCCAGCTCTAATTATCCCGGTAACGTCTCACTCAACTCGCCGCTAGCTGTCATATTTTGTTCTAGGACATTTTTCATTTACTCAAACTGTAATAAAACACAATTTACCCTTACCACAGAGTAATTATATTTTATAGTGATAAATATTTTAACAACATATTTTCATTACATTTATTTCAATTAGCAATTGAGCGAGATTTCTTTAATACTATGTATTTATTAGCTTATATGGCAGGCTAAGTGGTGAATACTAATAAAAATATTTATTAAAGGAATAATTTCAATATTTTGGTAGTAAAACAAACATTAATAAAAAAAATACAACGATGCTGATACAGACATAATATCTAAACGGAAATAAATTTTATCTCGTCACATAAAATTCTTCATATCTGTTCAAAGGTTAATATGTGTTAATTGGACATCAAACTTATAATCGAACTTTTTGTAACAATTGTTTCTCATTTCTGCAGCATCCTCTTATCCGTTGTTATTGTTATTTTATATACTGTTTTAACACGAAGGTGAGTGAAGACACCAGAGAGCAACACATAAAAGAGAAATGTTCAGTCCAGAGCCATCCGCTTCGTACGTACAGGGGAACGTTCGGCGTAGATGATGGATGATGCGACGTGTGTAGAAAGATTTAACACCTATTGTACCTTGGTGTGGATAAAGAATGACTGTAGCCACCTCACCACGGCCGCAGTACATTACTTATGTTGGCGTACGTACTCTATACAATGTAACAGCTTATGGCACTGAGAAGTGTTGCGCAGTCACCTTGATTAAGATCGAAAATTCCCGGTCTGCTGACAAATAAGATAACACCATCTAAGGTGTCAAATAAGTCGACCCAATATGGGAGAGGCTTCCAGCTACAACCTACTTTGCTGCAGACATGTACCTAAATAAAAATTGGAAAACTTCAAACACTTTGACACCACAAAAGAAAAGAAAGGATTGAAAATCAGAATTATTCCATTATAGCCATGGTCGATATAAATCCTGTTCAAACCTCCACAACGTCTTTGTTCTGAAGGTAAAAGGCGGGGAAATAGCCTAAGCTAAACTGTTCGTACAGTAGGACTGTACGCATCTTAAGTTCATAACTAAATTATCACGAGAGCCCCCCCCCTTCCTTCGGAATATCTAACTTATACTCTTACTTAATACATCTGTTGTTATCAAATACGTATACGTAGATGCCTGTACATCTGTAAGCAAAACACATGTGGGATTTTATGGGTTTAGTCAATTAAAGGTATATATGTTTTGGCAGATCTCTGACACGTTTCAGGTTCTAATTTTAATGCACAAAAATAAATCAACCGCTGGTTACGCGTGCTGATAAAAACCAGGAAAGTAAAGGTGTAAGAGAAATCGTAGGGATTAATGGAGATCGCAGTTTGAGGCGTGGACAGGCCTGTTTACTTTTCACTCAGAGTCGGACAGTCGATGTGAGCAGCTGTTCGTCTGCGAAAAAACTGAAGTAGCGTGATTCCTGGCAGACAGCTGTGCTGTTCCCAGGCGGTGATGTTTTTATTTCGTTCAGTATCTGGGGCACGGCGGCATTCTCGACTTGACTTCACTGCGCCTTGCAGAGGACATCTGAATGTGGCGCACAGTTGACGCTGTTGGCGAGTCACCGGTAACCCGTTCAGTGCCTGTGGTGGTAATGGATATGATGGAAGAGCCTGCTAAAGATTGCGTCCATTCTGTTCGGAGGGAAATTCTTGATACCTATAGTGATCGGTTGACTTGAGAAAACCAGGCAGTAAGAGTTCTGAAACACGAATAGAATCAGCTATACAACAGTAGCCGTGTTGAGACTTGAAGTGGCGACGGCCTGACCTTGTTACGACTTACTGTACGATTCAGTGTTAAGCTCTTAGTAATAAATCATTCCGTGTCTCTCGTGTTTACGAATTAACACGATACAAATAAGGATTAGTTATGTAAAATATAAGGCAGTTGAATAGTTGATTTTAAAAATCACCATACTTAGTAGGCATGGACAGAAGTATAACTGGCAATTCAACTGCACCATTCGCTACACAGTATAGTATAGGGAAAAAATATAAACGTAATGATTCAAGTGTTTAAATATACCACTTTTTTCATATAAGTTAGGTAAGAAGAATATTGTACAAATTTTACCAGCTTTTCATATTATTAATTGACATTAATAAATAAGGGCCAAACTAATAAATGAACAATTATTTTGTGTCAGAGTTGAAAGAACGCTAAATACGGTAAAAACAGCAAAGAGTCACACAGATTGACTCAAACAATTGACGCTTACTGCTGCCAAAAGAATAGAAAAGGTTTTGGAAGAATATCGGGTGATTGTCCATCGACTATCGTTATCGAAGGCGAGAAAGAGTGGAGGATGATTCAATTAAGGGTTATTTTGTCTAATGCGCGCGGACCATCGATCGCGAGACGCTCGCTGGGTCCTGGGTCCGGCATCGCGCCAACTCTCTTGGCCCACACCAGCGCTTACTACTCCGTGCCGTCGCAGAGTACCGATCATACATCATGGAGTCGGGTTATCATTTTTTCTAAAACACACTTTGGTTCCATCAACCGCCTTTTGATGTCTGGTAAAGTTGATCTAGCTATGTAAACCCGTACACTTAACCTTTGGATGTTTGATACATTGAACTGTTTTGGGAAACAATAATGGATGCGATATAAATATTCGACTCCGGAGAATATAGTTTCTGAACCAGGTACGACCCTATAATTCCAGGGTGTGAGCACTGTCACGCAGATGTATTCTCAGAGGCAAACCATCCCGACGTAGAGTCTGGCACTTCTCATAAAGATGAGGCCTACCCAAAGGGGGAGATAAACCGAGAGAGGTCTCCTAGAGGCGGCTGTACTCTCTCAAGCTGAAGACATCTGTACCTCCTCACGATTCACTGACAGGTATCTTAATCCAGGAACTCCGCAATTTGTTTTCAACACTTTTTTTGTACTCTGGTTACCAAAACCATTAAGAATTTTATTTTAAATTCACGTCTTATTCCGTCTCATGAGAACTTTAAACTGTAGACTGAGGGGTTTTTGGCATCCTAACCTCAAGATAACGACAGCCTGATTGTGTAGGGAGTTTTGAATTTTAAGGAACTAAACTTGAAGATAACTAAATGAATAATTTCAGTGGTATGATTAACCTTAGTAGTAATGTTGATCCAGATAAATATCTATATTTTTACTGACAACTAGTAGTTATAGTTCATCTTATTCAAAATTAGGATTATCTTCAAACGTATTTCAAACTTATTCCGAATATATTATATAATGTATAAAATACTTTTTTATTTTATTCATAAAATTTACGGGGTGAGATGCAATGATACAATTTTGCTATTTTAAGGCACGTAAATGTAAAATGCATACTCCACACAGGAGTTTTCCCCTTGTCTAAACCTGTAAACTGATCAGTTAAAATGATTGTACAAATTCGGAATTGCTGGTTGAGGGATGGGTGAAGAAAGGATTAATATTTAGATCTAAAAGTCGCTATTGACAAAAATATGAATAATTTAGTGATTAATTAAAACTAGATTAAAACTGCAAGTTATAAATAATTAAGTAGTAATTCTTAAAAGATTAGTGCCGAGTGGCTATGATAGCTTCAGCACTTTCCACAACTTCAGCCACATATCAGAATGAACCGTGGTCCGTCAGTTTTTAATTTCAAGCCCGCCAAAAGCGCGGTGAGGCGAGAAGTCTAGGATTTATAGGTCCGGAGTTTCTGTGGTGTTGGTGTGGTACGAGTGGGGGGTGGAGAGGAGGAGGTATGTAAATGTGGCGTTTCTATGGTTACAAGGAAACGTAGCGGCCTAAGAAAGCGTCAGCTTGATGCGTTTCTGATCTCAACTTGAGTACAACAGCTGAGAGAGGGTTAATGCCTGGACCGGGTTTCCACTAGAAATATTCAGTTCAGAAATTTTACTGGCCCTGCTGTTATAATAGCACTCGTTTACCAAATAAGTAGTGAACACTTTACTTAGCGTGCAACTGATTTCTTCCGTATCCACGATAAAGTGAGTTAAAAAAATTTTTTACTGTGGATAATGTCATATGTTTAATATTTGCAGCTTTATTTTGACAAGCTATAAAATCACGAAAAATGTTATTCATATTTACTGACTGCTTTCTAATGCTTATTTCATATCAAAAGGAATTGTTTAATAAACATATCTATTAAGTGTTCAGATTTGACGAAGCAGACAAAGAGGTATCTTATCGATTACCCCTATGATTTATTGTGTTATCAGTAATTATTTTGGGGTTTTTATCTACATATTATAGCCGGCTAAATAATCTCCACAATTGTTGATAACTGCAGCAAAGTTACATCACTTTGTAGTAGCTTCAGGGCACAACACAGTTTTGCATTGTTTGTCAACAGTACCGACTACAGACCGCCGGCGATCGCGAGCCGTGAGATACCGTGATCAAACAATTTCGGGCGTGCCATAATGGGCCCCGATGGCACGGGTCTGTAATAAGACGGGCCGCCCCTGTAGTCGCCGGATTTGCATATTACTTAAAATGTAAAACAGTCCATGAGGTCCTAAACACCGTCTCCAGAAGAGGAAATTAAGTTCTTACCGCATATTATCTTTCAGTGGTCTTTCTCTGAGTGATTCACATGCTACAGCCGGTTCACCGGAGGAGGAGCTCGGGTCTATAAATAATGTTACGGACTGTACAGCGAGGGAGAACAACATAGGTGGCATTCTTACACCTATCGTCGCGCCATCTTCGCGTGGCACGAGTGTACCTTACAACAAAACAATGACGCTATGACTTTCACAACAGACCTTGACGAGGAATGGTAACACTGTTGTAGAAACGTACGTCTTGTATTAGACCTCAGCTATTTCCGTTGTTAACTCTGGTTAACCTACCGTTTAGGTAATTGTCATGAGAACATTCAGAAACTTTAACGAATTAAAAAAAAAAATTATCAAATTAATACTATCCACTTGTTTCATTTTGATATAGATTTTTAAACGGATCAAGGTGGTCACAACACCAATATCATGAAATTAACCCCAATTCTGCGTGTATGAATAAAATAATCTCGTATTTGAATTTGTGTCCATAAAGGTCCGAGTCAGCGCATTATCAAATCCACGTACTGCACAGAGCGAAATAAAAATGCTTTTAAGGATGTTACAATGAAAGAACACTTGTTTTGTAGGGGCGGGGGTACAGCATAGTGTGTAGACAAGACTATGTACTGCGCTATATTCATTCCCGGGAGTCAGGGTTGTTTGTGACCGAGGGGGAGGGAGGCGGAAGTGAAAGGCCGAAGCAATGGACAAATTCACAGCCCAACGGGTTTCAATACAACTTTTACTTTTTATTTACAAAACACCCGTAAATATGGAACTGTGAAGGGCACAAGTTTGACTAAAATTCAAGAAGAATCCAGGGGTGGGGGCGGGCAGTGGGGTGGGGGAGGGGAAGATCAATAAAGTAGAGGCACACAAAGAACCCCCCTCCCCCAAAACCTCCCCTCCGCCGGCGGAAGATGGATTGCAACCCCCAGATACAGCGATGCGATGCCTGGGAATGTTCCGTGCCGCCCCCGTCCCCAGTGTGCTCCATGTTCACCCCAATTTTCATTTCTCCATGAAAAATAAATAGGCAAAAACCAATCGCTTCATTGCTCGTTTTATTGTTTTATTGCATTGTTTGGGGATGGTTGGTATCATTTCGATTGAACCTATTTAAAATTAAGGTTTTAAATTTAAAAAATCAATGCAAAAAAATACAAGGCTATTTTGTGACAGAATAATTCTCCTCGCCCAAACATTAGGGTAATTTTTATCTAACTCTACAGTTATCTAAAACATTATCCTGATTTGTAACTAAATAAACTATAGCCTTTTATTTAACTGCATTGATTATATTTTTTAAACGCATTTTTAAACACTGTATTCTAGATGAATTATTAGATTGAAAAATATCTTATGCTTAACTAGTCAAATCCTGATTTTACAATCTTACTTCATCCCTTTTATTACTCCACAAGGGATACATAACCCTTGTGTGTATATCTGAGTGCGTCACATCGATACTGGCTGGATATGTAAGAGTGAAAACCCTTAACTGCTACTTTTGTAGGTTATTTCATTATGCTATTTTGTCATTCACAAGCAATAATCCATTGTATGTATTCCAAACGAATTTATATTTTTGTCCAAATTTCTAGTGAGTTTAATAACCATACTTGGACCGTTTAAGCTGACATCATTGCATAGTTGATGATCATATATCAGTGAATTTAGTGAAAATCGTGTTGCTGATCTGCACCTATCTTTCTCTTCTATTGTTTTAACAGATATCAAGAGATAATATTAGATTTTGTTATATAATGGTGTCTAGTTGTATCCAAATAAATCTAATCACAATTTCCTTACGAGTAGCCTACTATATGGAGTTCGCATTTATTTCAGGAACGAGCCTTGCAAATTTCACTTTGGATATTCCAAGCTAAATATTTAGACCTACTTTGTTGAGGAAGAGAGAAGATGAGGAGGGGTGGGAGGGAAGAAGAGTCTGTTAAAGCCAGAGTGCGACAAAGCCGTCAGATTGTAGCATTAACGACATTTAAATGACGGTCACCATCTTGCTAAGATGGACTCTGTTCTCGAGTTGCTCGCTTGTCGGAAACGAAACACAGCCATTAGCTTTTATTTCATAACAGTGCATAAACTGGGTGATTTTGTACAGCGATGAGTAAAGACTCACTTTTTATGTTATAATAGACGGTTATAAACGTAGCCTTTCAAAAAGATTTGAATGCCCAAACCAATGTTAATGTGATACATATTAATTGTTATCAATTCTTCGACTCTACTCAAAACTTATTCGCGCAGACTCTGAGGAACATATTATATAGAAGATAGATAAAAGCGAAAGGACATACTAAAAAGTATAGCTGAAGTATTTCAAACTTAATAATTTGGATTAAACTCTAATTTTAAATTACTTCTCTTGTGAGGACTTAGGCCATAACTATACCAGCGCCAGTAAATTACAAAATTGGAACAAAAACATTGGTTTTAGACAGCATAACAGCATTTTAAGCTATTACAATAGTAATGGTGATAGAAGACAATATGACTTACGCACTAACACTACACAACAGAAAATTAAATGCCGACAAGTGTAGCCCATAACCGCCACATCATGCAGTGCGGCTGCAGATGTGTCACCCAATTCCACTATGGGTCGACTGGACAGTAGTGTGTGGTCATTAAACAAACTGATATGCCGCGCCGCGCCGCTCGTCGACAAATAATACACTGCTCAGCGATGGTGCATGACTGTGACTGCAATTGCTCGGTTCTCCGTCTAACCTTTCATGTGTGTGCTCACGGAAATGTGTATTCTTATAAAAATCTTATTTGTATTTAGGAGAAAGGGAAACTTGCCTTAGTTTTATGTCATTACTATAGTACAAACATATCTCTTTCGTAGTTATTTTACTTTTCTAAGGCAGCCTATACATTTCTGCTGTCTGATTGCGGGAAAAAGTCAAATTGGTGATCAAATTGTCATCATTTTAAGTTTTACCTTTGTTTTCGTCATAACTTTAAAATAAACTGCATAGGTTGAGACAACGATTGGTGCATTTTGAAATTAAAAAAGAAACTGATATCAAAGTAATTTTTAAAATTTATTTTCATATGTTCTTTTATGTAATTTTTCTGATTAACGTTGTAATGTCCCACCACTAAAACCAGTGTGATATGCCCAAGCTGTAAATATTGCCTTACTTCTGAACATTAGTGGAGTCAGCTGTCGACCTCTGGTGGAGCTGAAAGAACCAGTAAGGGAGTGGTAGAAGATAAAGGAGTAGAGTAGCGGGCCCGGGCGGCTGCGACAGGACGGGGTTATCCTGTGGGAGTGGGTGACCCAGGACGTGTCCGGTGTACCCTTAATTAGCGGCATGTCCTCGACACTCCCGGACCGGCGGCAGTAAACCATCGTGGACCCGGTATCGGGCGATGGTAAGCGACGGCGACAGCGGCAGCGACGGCAGCGCTACAACGGTGGTGCGATAAATTCGCGACTACGGGGGATGTTATAATCACTGGCTTTTTGCACCGGTGGGATAGGTCGGGGGTAATTGTTTTATTTGGTGCTGTCGTAAGGTGCCACCCGGGGTTATGACCCCGCTCTCCGCATCACCTTTAACCCCTTGCCACCCCTCTCCACCCCCTGAACCCCGACTCGACACGTAATCCGAAGCGGAATCTCGCCCCGTAACCCATTGCCGGGTTGAATTGCGAGCTCCACAGTGGGATTGGTTCCTTTCTACCCCTGAACAAAAACGGAATGCCGATATTCCCCTACAAATCGTCCCGAGACGTATTTATTCATCATTGCGGATGGGATTAGTTTCTGTGTTTAACCACTCTACCTCCCTTAGCCATTTACATTCAGTTGCACTCTCAGTGTAGTCTTATCCACATAACATTAAGGCAATGTAAGGCAACTTGTTATTTTATATGGAATCTCATCTTACGTAGTACCTTAAGTTTAAATATTTTCAATAATTTATTCACAAAACGTTGTTTAATACACGATTTAAACATTTTTGTACTATTCAGAATAAGTTGTATCGTTTTCTTGTAATTATTGGCTAATTTTGGGTAACACACGAGGTACCTCAAGTGTTCTCCGGATTTACTGGATTTTGAATTTAAGTATCATGAAATGAAGATTCTGTTCATAATTTACGTAAAGTGAGTTTGGACGGTAACAGCTTATTTGATATGAAAATGATTTGTGTGGCATGTGGGGAAAAACTTTTCAAGGCGAGATACTTAGTTACTAGTAAAATATTTGTATACGTGAGCTTATAGGCTAGAAATGTCTTGGTGCCACACAACCGCAGATATTGCCGAGAGCCATAAAGGGTTAAACATCGTAAACAGGTGATAACGCAGCAAAAAATCCCAATAAAAACGATTGTTTTGCAAGTAGCACGAGTAACATTTGTACAGAGGCGGGGGCGTCGCGGCGCCAAAACAATAGCGGCATTGTGGAGCGTCGCTTTGTTTCGGCAAAGGCGAAAGGCCAAGCGGCGCCGCGGACAAAAGCGGGCGGAGTGTCCGCGCAAATCATTATAGCAACCTTTGCAACGCCCACGGCTCCATTGTGCGGGGCGACAAGACTTAACTAGGTGCCATACCGGGCACTACCGTCCAGAGATACGGGGATCTCCTCTGGAGCTATAGCCGCTCAACAAATCGTAATTGTCAGCTCTGACCGTACGATGCGGTCAAGTGTGTTGCCTGCTTCGGGAGGTTTTGTCTGTTCTTCTCATGTATTCTAAATCATTAGGAACACTCGAAATATAATTTTGAAAGCTATTGCAGTATTATATTTTTCTGCTTAGTATCTGTAAATTAATAATTTTTAACTTTTTCAAAATTACCGATACAAATGTACCTCATCAGTGACTCAAAAAGTGTTTGAAAATAATTGGATAACTAATGCAGCACAAATGCTACTAGGCAATAATTACCTTCGTTCGAAGTATTTATTTTATTCAAATCTAATATAAAATAATTCTAAATATATTCTAGTAGGTACCAATGTAATTGTGTTAAGAAATCACATACAAAACATTTTATGTATTCGTAGGGAATGACTACCATTTTCGTATAAAAAAAACGGGAAGAACATTTATATTTAAAATGCAACCTCAATAAAAGATAAGATTGTAACTTGCAGACTACAGTTTGTCAATAATATTTCTATATTTGGAAATATATTCATAAACATAAATAAATGTTGTGACAAGAATCTGAAATATATTTTTAAATATATTTCCCACAGTCATTTTAAGTGATATGGTCCCCAAACAAAAAGGACAATGGGGTTATAACTAGCCAAAACGCTTTTTTATACGTGTAACATGACAAGTGCCAATAAATTTTCTTGAAGGCCCTGCCGAGCCAAAGCCAGGAAATTACATTTTCATTGAATAGGCCCAATTACGCCTACCAGCTCTGGTCGGAACTGGTGAATGACAACTGAATGGAATTTGAGTGGGCTACGTAAGTCTACAGGTGTACAATGAAACCGTGCTAAGTAAATAAACAAGCAAAAACAGCAAAAGTCACCTGATTTGTTAGATAGAGTTGAATTGATATTTTATGAATGTAGTACCATTTGGAGAAGCTTTCAACGTGACTAATGTAGTAAAATATTGTATAGAACAATAGTCTACTGTTGGAATAAGCGATTATGTTATTTCTGTTTTACAAAATGTATATAGAATTTAATTTCGATGAACATACAATAATATACTGTACTAAAACTTTTATATATATATATATATATATATATACACATATTATTATTTGCTTTTGCACCTAATAAATAATTAAACATTATTTAATATGATTTCTCACTAAATATTATCCTACATTTTTTGTTTCTAGGTGGAAATATCATAAGCCATCTATTTAGTTTCAGTAGATAGATAAAACATCTATATTACTAAATTTTTGTTCTCACAATATACTTAGGTTACTCCAGTCATTTAAGTTTTAACATTTGAAATGTAGTCTTTAATAAAGGAGGTAACTTTATGCAATGTAACTGCTGAGTAGGCCTACACCGCGCCTGACTACTGTTTTAATTGTATCTAATTACTGAATAATACTCCTGCTATTTCGCTATGTTATAACAGTTTAGCTGGTCTACTAACTTAGGAGCTGTCTTTTTATTAGTCTAGTAATTAAACTTTACAATTTTACAACATCTTTGGGATATCCAATAAATACAATGTTTAATGTGTATTTGCTTACCTTACTAGCAGAACCTGTGTATTAAGATAAGTAATAGAATTCTTGTGCAATTAAAAATAGTTCTAAAATTTCTAACTGAAAATAAAAAAGGTAATTAAATAATTTAATAAATATCCAACACCTATCCCATTAAATAAACGTAAAGTTAATTTACTTCTTCACTTTTTTAATAAAGCACAAATACATATTGATCAGTGATAAATAAAAGAAAATGATATATGGGGTAAAATACACAAAAGTGGGGAACTATAAATTTTGCCTGACGTTGTAAGAGAAACGTCGCATAGGCGATGAAATGGCGGAGGCCGGCCGAGTGGTGGCAGTGGCGCGGAGCGGAGCAGTTGCCTGGGCCAACACATCATGGCTGCCGCCCGTCATCTCTCTCCACATGATAGCTTCTTTATTCAGTCCGTAATTTTACTATTATTTCCTATTAGTGCTATTCTTATGAATATATACAACATGTATTTTTAATACATCATAACTACTCTATATTCGATATTTTACATTGAGTAAGTCAGATATTAACGGTTGTATACGGATGCTAAGTTTGAGTACTACGGAAAGAACACGGCATTAAGAGGTTTACTATAAGTTAAAGGGTTTGCATTGTCTTAATTAAGGCATGGGTTACCACGTTGAATGCTTTATGTAAACATGCATTTGTGAATACATGGAGAGGTAAACATAGAAGTGTTCTTATAATACACTTTGTTAGATTTCAAGACTTTGTATACTTTATGAATATAAAATCTTTACATTTTATTATTTACTGTATGCCTTGAAAATTGCGATATTTAAAATTATTTGCTAAATTACTGTAATTGTTGAATGTGGTCACAGTTCATTTATTTTATTTGTGTTTATTTTTTGCACTTTCCATTTATCATGTCCAAAATATTAACTACGAACCTAAAGAGTCAATACCACTAACTAAACGTTGTAGGTTTTGATTCAGCGTGAGGACATTAGTTGGCATCCCTTTGGCACACATTTGCAAAGACAGCAGATACATGATTTCATGTAACCCCGTCACACCTAGTATGTATCAGGTGTGAAATAACAATACAATAGTACGACAATTACAACAGTATTCTCTCGCGCGACCGTACACGTCATTATTCAGAGGAGCAAACCCCGCGCTGAACCGATAAATCCGCGATCGGATAAAAACTCCAACTAGTTTTCACCGAAAACAACTCACAAAAGCACTCTATTGGAGCGGAAAACAAAAAGAGAATCAAGGGCTTTCAGCGAAAATGATGTAGCGGATTAAAAAACAACGAAGAGCAGATAAACGACATGGAGGACTGATTACCAGTGACCTATATCCTGTAAACTGGGATCAATATCGGGATCAGGATGGCACAGGCACTGGCAGTCGCATTGATCCTCGCATGCCACCCAGGCATTATCCTTCCCCCTCCTTCCCTCTCACTCCATCTCATTATTGGCCACATTCAATCCTACCGTGCTCATTGTTGCACGTGGCCAATTGTGGGACTTTAATTGTTGAGTCCCATTGTCGACCAGATCACCTGCTTTGGAGCGGACCCGTTCAGTGGTCGGATAGCATTTTTAGAACTATTCGTAAAATACAAAAATTATCCGTCATTTTGGCAAAGTATTTTCCATCCAAATACCCATGAAAACATGCAAGTAAGATGTACCTACCAGTCCAACCTATTTAGTTACTATATGATAATAAATATTAAAGAAATAGTCTATGTACTGTTCAGCCTGACCTGCTGTACATGTAATTGGTGCATATGACAGGTTAATTGTAGGAGTAAATCTCATAGGAAGTACAGGTCTAGGAGGAGTAGTTTTATAAACCACTAGATCTTCGCTTCTCATAAAGGTGTAGTAGTAACATGTTTTGTTAGTTTCTACCTCTTTTAATGTCATTTTATTACACTCTGGGTTCTATTTTGCTTGTTTATTACTTCATTTGTTGTTAGTTGAGCAAAACCTTTTCAACTATTAAACTTATAATTTGTGAGAAATTAAGCACACTCATTGTGTTTGGAAGCTTTATAATTTCATACTGTACCCAGTATCAGTATCATTAGTAATGTTTATTTTGTTTACATAATTGGAATGTTAAAGCAGGTTTTCATGTCATTACTTGCAAACTCATAATAGTACTACCGTATAGTGTTTATAAATAAGCATATAATATTACAAGTACACGTTTAAAGTTTTAATACAAATTTTGAGAAATCACTAGTAGACTATTATCAGAGGCCAATATTAGTTTAATCATATATTTTGGCTAATGGCTCTGCCTTTAGTTCATTAGCCAATACAAATTTAATAAAATGTTAATATGGTTAAGCTATTATGAATCTAAACATACTGTAAGAAGAATAAAAGATGTTAGCTTTTATGAGATATGCAAGAACAATGTTTTAATACTGTAAATAATTTTGAGATTAGTTTATGTGGCAAGATTGGTGAAAAGGTGTAGGCCTAAACTTTACTTACATGAAATCATCTTAACTGTCACCTTTATCTTAGAATAATTCACATGCACACGTGTGAGTGTTATTATAGTACAAAGTTCAACAAACATTTGAAATTGAAATAAGGAATTGTTTATTTATTCATAGAATAATTGCAGATTTTAGGCTATTAGTCTTTGTTTAGGTCATTCATTCAATATGTTCAAAATCCACATCCCGACTATTAAAGTACGCTATGTTAATTGTTAGATATAGATAGCAGTATAGCCTACTTTGTTTTTATTTGAACTGAGAGAAAATATCTAATATAGCTAACCTACTACATCTGAGCCTAATGTTTTGATTTTAGGTTATGTTTTGAACAAGGTTGTGTGGTTTTATCTTTCTTAAATTTATACTAAAAGAAATGGTTTGGAATCCATTTTTCTACAGTAATGCTACCACACCGTATACACTATTACTTCGTTACAACGACAAAACAGTCTCATACCAAGAAACAACACAAAGGGCCACCATTACGGGACCTAAACAAACCAGGAATACAGACCACTGACGCGTGCGATTCGGGAAATAATCGGACTCATGATAAAACGCATAACGCCCAACATTCCCTGACCTGTGAAATGAAAAAATTCCTTGAAAAAGTACCCAAAAACTGCGAAAAACACTAGAAAAGTTCAAGAACACAGCAAAAGGTTAGAAAATGAAACCGACTCTGGTGGTTTGACGCGGGTGGGGGAGATTCAAGATGGCCGCCGCGCCGGGGTCCACAAGAGCGACGGCAGGAGCGGGGGGCGGGGCGCGGTTCCGTGCCTGTATACATCTCTACTCGCTTGCATCTGACCGACACCCGCGCGCTGCCGCTCCCAGCCAACCTATTGTTTTGAATATTACATTATCTGTTAGCATCCACAGCAACAGAATTTAATTATCACATCAAATGCTGAAATGCTCGTCTCCTCGTATTTTCATCTTGATGCTTTTGTTTCTTGGTCGAGCTGTTTATTTTGCGAAGCGGTACGCGGTTTCCATGTGGCTTAACTTGGCAGCATTGTTATATCAAGACAATTTACAGATTTCTTCTGTTTAATCATCCTATATACCACTGTAAATACGGCATAACAATAAGTCCATACTCAAATTGTACATAATTAGTCTGAAATGTGTTATCAATCATTTGGATCAAACTAGATGTAAGCTAGAATTTCTACGATGTATACAGATTACTCCTTTAATTTAATATTTAAATTTTACAAACATTTTTAATTCTAAGAGATGACTATAAGAAATGTTTCGAAACAACCATCCATGTTCTTAACGCAATATTAAATTAATAGGGTCCCTGGAATAAATTCAGGATTGGTTTTTACAAAACATTCGTGGCAATATTACCTAATATCTGTAGCTTCATAGCGAAAAAAAAGCTTCATGGCCGAAAATTACACTATCGGAATATTATGTTTTATTAAAATTTGCACAGTGAAAAGAGAAGAAGAAACAACAATAAAGAATTTTTAGACCAGAACCAAACCAGAATCTCGTGGAGGTACAAAAAGTAATTAATTAAATATGATATAACTCCTTTGCTTTGAAGCATTTTTACGTTATATAAATAAATATTTCACCTGGCAATTTAAAAGGCACCATATTGAATTCATTATTTTAAATTATACTACTATACATTTCATTTACTAAATCATAACCGTTAATCAGTACAGTTATTATTTTCATTTCTCTATGTAACTCGGAAACACCCCACCAGGATATTTCTCCCTGTTTAAGCAAAGATTCGACGGCCTGTAAAAGTGATATACTGTAGCCGAGGGCATTTCTCGCACTTGTTTCAAAGATTTATCACCCAAGTTTTTACCGACGGCTGCGCTCTCAAGTAACCCATTTCGGGCCCATATTGATTTACGGGCAGCCCGTAATGGGCTAACTAGATAGCCCAAGAGTCGGCCCGGTACTCCCTTACCCTTACACGACAAAAACATCCTCCCACTACCGTGTCAAGCTTGATAGATTTCCTACGAAGTGGCCAAGAAATAATTACAGTAGTGTGTACCATAACTGTTTTGAGCGGAATAACATTCCCCGTACTATTTAGTGCTAGCATTTTTCTAAAAATTTTGTGAATAGATTACCTACTAAAAGTGGTTCATTTACCTTAATAGATTTTTGCGTATACACTTAGTCTTTTAAGCCCGTCAAAATAATTTGTTCAATGGATTAGAACTAAAGTACACCTACAAATAGCAATGTGATATTTTATTAGTTATGGTTTATTTGGCACGATTAAATGTTTACACAAGTTTCACTACGCATTTACTTTTCTGGTGGCACCGTTATTATTCAGTTAACATTTACTAATAAAAATAGCATATATTTATAATATGGCTAGATACAATAATAATCTGCACAAGCAAGTAGTTGTCAATCTTGCAAAATTTTGAAACTCAATATTTATTTAATCAAGAAGAAATTGTATTGCTACATCAATAAATAACGCAATAAATATATTGCAGTAACAACAAACAGAGTAACGGTAATCAATTAGAATGTAATAAAGTACAGATTAAAAATAATTTGAATTTAGATATGCACTAAAGAAAAATATTTTAAAATTCAAAAAAGCAAATCCAATTCCATTTCGAAGACAACGACCATCAGAGACCCACAAGAAATTAATCTTATAGTCCTATGAAATCAAATTAAAAATTCAAATACACAGGATACCTGTGTATTTTATGTCTAAAGACTTTCAATTTCAGTTCATTAATTTGTATGCTTTGTATAAGAGCTTTTTTAGTACAGGCCTACTTCAACGTTTAACGATTATTATTAAAATACGATTTTCCTTTTGTATGTTGTATAGGCACAAACTCACATTTTTTTACATATGCTAATGTTGTCGTTTGTAAATTGTATATAGTTATTAACTATGGCCTAGAATGGAACATTCCTTATGGAACAGTAATGTATTTTAATTTCGTTAGTTGTGGATTTGGGTTGATCATTTGTACAGTTATTTTCATGACTTACAATTTATTTCATTTAGTAAAACGTTTATGCAGTTACTACTTAGGCTGTAATCCGGTGAGGTTACATAGACAGTGTGTCCATAGTAATATTTGTTCATTTATTTAATGTAGTATTGACGTTTTTATAATTTAAATAAGAATCCGTACTATAGTTCAATTTATACAATAATGAGGTACATTGTATAGGCCGAATCCATATTTGTGTTTTGTACAGTAGCGATTTTGATTACTATAATAGAAACTCAAAAAGAAGTCATTGGTTACTATGTGTAATGTGCGAGACGAGTAAGCTATTTTCTATTTCGTACGACTAGCAATCATTCTGTTTATTTTTTCCATGCCTTTACTGATCCAGGGAAATCGGCCAACTCATTTTAATGTAGAGCAACGTTAAAATGAAAGTTTAGGATTTCAATAGTCAACTACTTGATGAAAAATCAGGAAACCTTCCTTATTTCCTACACAATTTGTTTTAGGCGTATAATTATACAGTCCAAATGAGCAAATAATTTTACGCAGAGGAATGGCAAATTTTAAATACGCTGGTACTCAAAGAAAAGTCTGTAGAGATCCTTCACAAAGCACCTTTCCATGCAGTATCCTGTGATCAGGGTAGCGAGTGTACAGTCCAAGATGGCGTCTCCCTGTGACAATAGCGGACGCCCTTTCATCACCCCTGATTCGAGTTTTTTTGCACCGGTCCCTTACGTATCAACAGTCCGTTAGTCTCTTGCTTACCCGGTAGCCGGATGGTAGTGTTGTGTTATCCGTTTTTAGCCTCGAGGTAAGCCGGTGATCTATTCGGTGACGACGTTTCGTCCAACAGACGCCAGGCGGTGCGCGCGCTCTCCCGTGCCTAGATCTAAATATCGCTCGGTTAATACGGGTGTACGGTACCGCTTCACATACACCGAGATCCACCTCTATTTATTTGTTACACGGCCGTTCTGTCCGCGCAAACAGATTGTGTTGTGTAACACAAAGAGTTGTTTGGCCACTACAAACACCGCCTGTATTCGACCAACTTGTGTTTTGTTGACGCTAATACACATAAGCGGACCCTAGTCTCGGCGTTATGTTGGTTGGCGTTATTCTGTACTTTAATAGCGTATCGGTCGTGTCAGATAACAGTCATCCAGATTCATCAACACATGATCTAATTGCTGAATCATAATGCGTAGGTTACCCAGTAGATTAAAATATTGATTTATGTCGGTGAAGACCATTACAAGTCAACATTCTAATGAAATTAATCTACTTTTAATGACATTAACACTTTAATATGCTGGAGCCAGGTTGAAATCTTCGAGTCTGTACCATGCACTAACTATTAGAGCACGAGAAAAATGCTCTTCAGAAGGTATTTAAAATTCGAGGATTTAAATGTTTTTTTTTTTTTTAATTGGCGGGGAACGATTAAGTGCCAGAGCAAGCAAGGAAAATATTGGAGTTCAACTTATAATTTATCACAAGGTATAGTAATTTACCATAACTTTAATTCTACTTAATTATTAGCCAAGTAACTTTTAAGAAAATAATGTTGTTCATAAGATCTTGAAATGCTTCAGAAAAGTAGTAAAGTTATAATTCATATTCTTGTTACGCAAAATTTGACGAAATAATAAAAGTATAATTTTTCTATAGTCATTAAAAAAAACGAGCCCAGAGTGAGTATAGCAAGTCCCTGTTCTAGGGTCCTAGCCTTCTCTATCATTAAATTTGGCCGAAGAGCTTCACTTCTATAAATTAAGCCATTATCGTCCTGATTTCTTCTGTAGCGGAGAACTGTGTCTTCAGACCCCCCCCCCCACACTCCTTTCACACCAAACAGCGAACCGGGGCCGACTTTGCATATGAAATGTATGCATACTTTTCATACCTTTGTTTCCAGCGGAACAGTAATCCTTGGTTTTGTGCTGTTAAATATACGGGTTTAGCGGGGCCACCACGCGCTTTTATGCTCTTGTATTGGATTTAGGTTCAGATTCGGCTGCTGTTCTGTTATTTCCTCATTATGGCGCATTGCGGGCCAGTTACCGACTACTGGTAGTGCCGCAACAATTATAAACTCGCATAAAATCGATCGGTATGATTAAAATACGTATTTCTAAAAATTATAAGTACGGGTAATAACTTATTACAATTCTCTTCCACGGGTCTTGCATAATAAAAACATGTATTATTATTAAATTATTTTATATGACCACGAGGTAAACATATTCCGCTCAAAGCAAAATTATTCTAACAGCACATAAATAATTCAATTTACCTCATTTATTAAAGTTTATGATTGCTGCCCACCGTTACTCCAGCTAAACTTGAACTTCATGATCCTCCCACTGTTACAGCAGCGTCCACAAGTAAAACATAACACAAAATATTTCCATCTCTCACCGGTTACAAGCGCACATAAACACTAACACACCATATCGTTCATCAGACACTTGAACTTCAGTGTCCAATTTCACGTTAGGATTCACCAGCTACGTCGGCATCACTTCGCCACTCCACTACGCACTCATGGACCATTTCGTTATTACTGCCACATTTTGTGAAAAGTCCGTCGCCTCGGTCCACTCCGGTAAAAAACTGCCGACTTTCTCCGACACCGGCAAAAAAGTAACGCTCCGGTACCGTTGGTGACTTTCACAAACGTGGAAAGCCCAAACATTGTGACAGCCGGACAAAGGCGCCGCGGGCGTAAAAAAGTGTAAGGGCGCCGCTTCGGGGCAGGTGAAATCTCTCTCGGTGCCCGAGGTGTCCCGTTAACTGCAAAGAGAGCAGGGACATTCCTGGGACCCGGAAGAGACAAAATAACAAAAGCCCTCATTTGTTTTCAACTGAGGTGTTATAAGGGGAAAGGTAAAAAATTGTTGTCAAACCTTAGTGATTACATTATGATTTTGGGGAAAAAATCATAAATCGTTGTAAGCTTAGCCTATAGTATTGTGTTATATTATCGAGATTTTGACCTTTAAATTTACACTTAAATATTTGGATTATGTATTTTGAAGTTTGTCGGGATATATGCGTAAAACAACTACAGGCATATACCTGGTGGGTGTGCATTCCACTTAAATACGATAATGCACAAAGGAATATTGTTTTTTTTATTGTTACCATAAATTTAAGTATACGATATTATTAATTAGCTTAAACTATACAAACTTCAATCGGTTTAAACTATCTATATAATTTCATATACTTCTAGGGTAAGTTTAATTAAATTAATGATTGTTTCAGTATCATTAACAACGCTGAATATTCGTATTATTCTTAATATTAATATTATCCTATTTATTTGCAAAGCCATTCTTCAAATTGTTGTTAAACTATGTAGCTTAGTGTAAACATCTATGTTTGAACAAATAATTTAGGACGCTTATCAAATTAGACCTTCTGATAAGACAATTATTCGTATTGGAATACCTGGTACATCGTTCGCCGTAGTATTAGTAATGGAAGTATATGCACACCTGTGATAGCTCAGACCTCGAGCATGCACGGCACAACTACGGCAGGAACGAAGGGCCGGTGTGGTGGATGGAGTGTTAATTGCTCGAAGCTCGGTAGAGGGTGTTAAATGCGCTTTAAGCCAGTGGCCATGCCCTAAGCCGACCCGGCATAAATTATGTCCAGTTTCACACAATTACCGGCCTACAATATGGTTCCGTTAACAATCGCGGTACAAAAGTTCGTTACCGAATTTCGAACCTTGTTTACGACCTCGTGGCCGGTTTTGATTTCTCAGTTGTCTTCGAAGATCGAACCGACGTAAGGGCCCTATTGGGTTTTGAAACAGCCCGGGGCGGCCCGGAGCCGGCCCGCTTCGTTGAGTTATGTCCTCTGGTGAAATTCGCCCGCCGAAAATGTTTAACCTTAGAGACAGAAAACTGAACGAGTCATTAACGTTACAGTTTATCAACAGCGGTGTTTTCCCGGATGTAGTTACGTTGTGAAACCTCTTAGTCTGTATCGAGTTAATTGGATTCTTGTGTAAACTAAAATAGGTACTAGCTTTTTATACTTAACATTGCTGAACAAAACATTTATTGTCGAGTAAATAATAAATTGCTGCTTTCGTCAAAAGTGTAAGAATTTGTACAAAAATTTATAATTTTTTTAACACATAACTTATTAGAGCCTGTATGACATGTGCAGAGTATAAAAAAAGATATTTTGCAGAACCTTTTGAGGTAAACTATATTCCTACTTGTACGAGAAAAAGTGGTTTTAAATTTTTAGTTGAATGCTTAGTTATATATATTTAAGAATTAAAAACTAACAGGTTGTTTTTGTTCACAGGTATGACGAAATTTAAGGAGGTGCTAGAAGTAAGCAACACTCTTTTTTATTTTATTTTAGACTAGCTCTTTGGTTTTAAGTTATTGTACACTTATATTATTAGTTTCCATATACTATCCGACGGCACTGTACGTCACATTGGAGTTCATGAAATTGATTTAACTCGTTATTTATTTTTTAAATGATTTAAGGTAGCATAGGGGTAGGGCTACAGATCTCTCTATCCGAGAGGTCTTGGGTTTGATTCTCGGGACGGTCAATCTTTTTCCAAGTGACATTGGACTGTTTTTCTGTAAAAACTATAGTGTGTTAATTTAAAAAAATCAAAAACGTTTAAATCCCCTTGAAAGTAAAATAAACATATTTTTGTTTGGTAATTTTTTAACTTTAAAGTGAGTTTTCATTAAAATAGCTGTCCAGAAGTAAAAATAAAAACAAATTTCTAATCACTCTACGAGGAATAAAAGGTATTTGAATAGGAAGTTTTCATGCTCAAGAAAAAGACACCAAAAATAAAAATGTGGTTTTTTAGATCGTGTATATGAGTTATAATTTCAGGGGTGGGGGCTTATTTTAATGAATTGTGTCTGAAGAAAATACAATTGTTTCGTCGTATGTAATTGAAGAACATTAAAAACCTTTAGACAGTATTTCGTAAAGAAACGAAACTTTTGTATAAATTAAAAACGTGTCACACCAATCAGTCATCTTGAGATTTCCTTTCCAAATTATTTACGTTGTATTTTTTTTTTTTTTTTAATTTGTCACTCTCGGCAGAATGCTTCGACGAGACTTTTTTCCCAGGTTGCAAGCGCTTCCGTTGATATCAAAAATTTAACTTTGGTTAGGTTATATTTATCACTCCAGAGAAGTAACCGAATCTAAAATAATTTAGTGTTTATAAAGTTAGAGCACCAACAATGTATCTAATAGCTTGCATTCCTTCTTAACGAAACTATGGTATCCTGTACAAGGACAAGCTGAGTTTGCCTTGTATACTGCGACTTGAGCTGTTCTCTCGACGCATTTCTGCTTTGTTCTTGGAACAAATCCTTTCCGTCCTTTTGTTCCAGTGCCGCATTACCCCATATTTCCCGCCCTTGCACGGTTGCTGTGGTCTGCGAACCAAAAGATAGGCATCGCCCACTTTACAGCCCCATATTAGGCCGTTGTGATCCAGGTTTTGGTTATTGTTTGAAAATTCAAAATAAGTTACTAAAGTTTTCGTTGATATTTGCCAAAAAATGGTTTAACACTACTGATAGAATTTCGGTGGACCGTAGTTCATCGGTTTGTAATATAATGTTTATTATTTTTTAGAAAAAAAAAACACTGTGCGTTGGTGATACTTCGTTTTAAGGTATTACGTATAAAACTAAATTATTTTTGAGATAAAAACAATTATCAAAGAGAATTTACGTTATAGGTGGCAAATGACAGCAAAGTAGTTACGAAAAGCCAACCATTGAAATGCAAAATAGGGATGAACCTCTTTATAAACAATAAGTCCCCCATAATCTCCTCCAAAGCACACACCAAAATTCCCGTTTACTAAAGATAACCGGTCTCACAAAATTAAGCTTCGGTACGGAACTCAACAGATCGTGAAAATCCACTTACTCTTCGTATGGTTTAACGACCCCAAGAATTCCTATAACGCCACAAAATACTTCCCTTAGAATCCAATAAAGAGGAGGTCGCTCTCTGCGGTAACGGCGATATTAGGATGACCATGCACGTCCCTAGAGGCCGGGAGACGATGATGGATGTCGACTCCCTCTGTGGAGCGTCCTGAATCTGAATCAACAAAATTCTCAGCATTTCCTCCACTCATATTGGATATTGAGAGATGGCGCTACCGCTGCATTATTGGCGACAGCAACTGTCACCCACCCCCTCCACGTGCCCCGCGCTCCGCCAAGCTGCACGTTAATATTAGTTTCTCTCCCCGGCCTATACAGTCCATGATCTCACATTCTCCTTATAAAACAATTAACGGCGACAATAATAAGTTGCTTTCTCTGCTCTGGGAGGAGGTGTAGGATTAGATATAGATTCAACAGTATGTACGATATATACAGGGTGTTTCAGAAATCTTGCCGGTTATCATAAGAGATCGTTACTATAGTTGTAGTAAACTCAATTGTACTATAGTTGGACTTTACATTTTTTGCTACTTGTATGAATGTTTCTTTTATTAAACACAATTTCCTTTTAAAGACATCCATTACCCAACCTTTGGACAGTACCTAAGAACAATGAAAAATTATAACAAAACTTATAAATATAACCATTTAAGAGTTGTGGCTATTTTAAAATTAGAACTTACAATAACTGAAAACAGAACTAATTTACAACTACTTCATAAGACTAATATTTTTTACACTTTATTAAAAATCCAAAAACATATTATTTAAGTAAATAGCATGTAAAATAACCGAAATATTTAAACTTTAGTGAAGGTAGCACATTCACTGCGTAGCTACAAGAGCCTATTATAATCGTTACTATTAAAGTCATTATTGTTACAAGACTATTAACTATCAAATGTTGGGTAGTTACTGTATTTATATTAGAGAAGGAATACACGTGTTTTATCTTTACGGGTAATATTTCTTTAATTACAATCGTCGTTATCAATAATTCATTAGCTTATAGTATTGTATATGTATACAGAGCAATGATGTAATGCAGAGCAATGATGGAACGGTTTGATTCAGAACGAATGTTCGTTCAGCTCCATTCACCTTCCATTCAGTGCAGCGTCTGAAGTCTAACGCTTTGAAAGATTTGACTCCTGGAATCTGGAATCAACATCCATCTGAAGAGATCCAAAACAGTCGGCGACGAAGAAGCTTAAAACGAGCTATTTACATCGTTTCAACATCAGTGACACCTGGACTACAAACAAATGTAATCTAGATAAAGTGGTGGTCTCATTGTCTCATCAGGTGCACTAAATTGAGCATCAAAATTACATTTGTTCGTATTCGAGGTGTCTCTGATGTCGAAACGACTAAGAGAGTTCGTTTTGAGCCTCTTCGTCACCTATCTTATTGGATCCCTCCAGATAGATAAAAACATTCCTCTTTTGGATTTCAGATTTCAGGAGTCAAAGCTGTCACAGCGTTAAACTTTATAAGCGGCACTTAGTGGAAGGTGAAATAGAGCTGAACGTAACAATCGTGGTCATAGTATTGTTGACTCACTTTAAGAAGTTGCCAAAGCGCATAAGATGTAGGTATTAAGACGTAACAAGAATACACATCACTAAATTATTATGTGTAGTAAGCGGTGGTCTCAAAAAAAGATCGACGAGCTGCAATCATTATAAATAATATATTTAAAGGTCCACAATCACTAAAATCACAAAGTTATCTATCGTGGCAAGGAAACCGGAGTTGTCGCTCAAGGCTCGCAGGACCTGAAAACATATTGATAAACAGGATATGTACTCATTACAGAATGTTCAAGGCAAGATCTATTATTATTTCTCAATTTCCCCTAGTTCGCGGTCTATCCGCCAGTGGCGTATAAATACTTCTTTTCCGAGCTCGACTAATTTACTGTAATCAAGGGTTCTGATAATGAGTGCTAGGCACACTCAGTTTCCATGCATGGCCTCTTACTCAGTGACCACCCTGCAGCAAAGCGTATATAGAATATATGGCGTATCCTTACGTGAATTATCATGTTCACCTTTGTCAAAAGAATCCGTGTCGGTATATAAAAATAAAGTCACATCATGAAATAAAAACATGGCTGCAAGAGAAATGAGAATCACTCAGACAAAATGGTTCAGTTTACTATTGTTCACTGTACAATACTATTAAACAATCTGTTTTGTCAGTATCGATTGCAACATATCCAAATCAAATGAATTAGGGATAAGAAAAAATAACTAAAAAAAAAAAAACATTTTTGGTGCTAACAATAAAAAGTGTTAACAAAACTCTGCACGTTTTGTGTTGCTTTTTTGAGACTCGCACTTCTTTAATTTCTTATTGTCATACTTCTTAAGAAGTACAAATAACTGTCATTGTTTCAGATATAGTTTCCGAACTGTCTAAAATTACGTATAATTTTATTTATGTTATTACACATTTACCACTTATCTTTTGGGTAATTCCCAGGACGAAGTGCAACCTATTGGTGTTTTTACAGACGGAGGTGAATATTCTGGCATTTGAAAAAATCAAGTAAACCATTCATAAGATAGACCGTTCCACGATCGTTTGAAAACTCTGAATATTCATTAGCCATACTCCTAGAATTTTGCGCGAAGAAGACTGATATCTGACCAATAGAACAGACCAGATCTGAGTTTATAGCTAATAACATCTGTGTTGAGTGATAGTTCCAATTTCCCAAAACGTTTTTTTATTCATAGTCAATAATTTATTAAAAAACATTATTTTGATTTTTTTGTAATGCTATGTTATGGATATAATTAGGGATTTTTACGAACTGTAATATATATATGAATCAATACGGCTCACTTTTATGACATGGTTAAACGCTGCTGAGGACAACGTGTATAAGCTGATCGGAGGATTCTCTGTTCCCCTGGTGTTCTGCACAAACCCCTTACTTTTCCTAGAAGAGGTATGTTCCACAAGGATCGCAGCGTACCTCGACTGCAGCGAATTCCCATAGTTTTTCATTTCAGTGCCTTCATTTCTACATGTTCAGAGCGCCAATCAAAGGCGTTGAAAAAGCCGCCACCTGCTTGATTCAATCACAACGCTGCTTTTTAGGTGTCTACCTCAACACCTGTCCAGTTCCCGGAATGAGCGGGAGCTTGTACGCTCCAGAAAAAACCTACTGGAGAGGGAATCCTCATTAGACCGGGAAGCAGCCTGTCGTGTCCCGCCCTATTCCTTATATAGAGCCGGTCGCTGTTGTATGAAAAGTGAGCAAAACAGCTACATTACATTTCAAATAGATAATTGGACGGGACGTGAACGTAATTGTGATTGGAGAAGGTAAAAAATGTGGCCGCATTTATAAATATCTCGAGGCATACCTCCACCGGACAATGATGGTGTCGTATCATAACTCAGCTGCCGGTGCAAGAAACTGCTCCCAGCTCACCGGTCACCGGTTTATTGGTCCACCGGTACACCAAAAAAAGGCGATCACGTTTCTGCTAAACTCTTGCATTCAACTTTTCTCTGTAAACTTTTTCAACTTATTTGTAAGATCCGTCCTTTTGTCAGTTGGAACTGCAATAATTGCACTTGAAACTATGTCGTGTTATAATCTTTTATATATCTTTGTATTATAAATCATGTTTACTCGACATTATATTGTATCCATATCATGCTTCAGTTACAATATTCCGTTGGTTTCGTACTTTCTATTGCATATGATTTATTTAACATTTATGTACGTTATTTTTAGTATAAAAACCTTTCTTGGCGAAACAAGATTCAAAGTAAGGAGAAACCACAAAAATTAAAACTGCTGTTAAAAATCACGATATTTTTCACTTTTTAAAATAAATCATATTGAAGTAGTAAAAATACAATATCTTGGCAAATGGAACACCATAATTTTTACAAAAATACTGCTTGCAAAGTTAACATTGTTTACATTTACGGTAATATGACAAATTTGTAAACCACACATATTTGTGTTGATGTAGGTAATAATACAATTATATTTAAGTTGGGAAGGATGAAGAGCAAATTAGCCACAGGCAACAGAACGCTATTTCCAATACTGATAGTAGATTTACCGCTTGGTGAAAAATTCCTATTGGTTTAAGGAGAGTCTAACGCTCGACTTTCACTGGTAACCGTAAAACGATCACGTCGGACTCCGAATAGGAAGGACCCGGGTCTGTCTAGGGCCAGTTCCCATGTTCCTTGTATGCTGGACATGTCGCCTGGTATACCCGGAATAGATGATCGACTGTTGCCCGATAAAGGAACAAGGTGCGGACGCCAGCGGAATATCTAATGGCATCTCGAGAGGAGATCTTAGGCCGGATCTGAGATCTCCGCTCATGACCGGCGACCGGCTTCTCTTCGCTATCTCCGATCATCTTTGTGCGATGCTGTGCGATAAGGCATTCGTCAAATCCCGATGGCACGTGATAAACCACTATCATCCTTATTCTATTCTTCGTCATCGCGAGAAGAAACTCCGAAGTATCGCTTTCCCACCCCTTGAACATTGAGGTCCTGCATCGAAGTAGTCGCGCTTTCCGCAATTAAAAGAAATCTTCTAATACAACACATCATCGAACGTTTGTAAATCAACATTGAAAAGGCGGACTTAACCAGTAGCTCCCCGAGAATTTCGATATGACACTTTAATGGAAACCAAGAATACGTGATAAAACTGCTTTTTGTTGGTCGAGGATCCTTGCGTTTGAAGCACGATTGTCGACCTTTATCGGTGGTGCCACGCTGCGAGGCACGATTTAAGATTGTAAACAGGGATAAAAGCTTGTTTCACATCAGGATCAAAACACTGAACACGTGGAAGCATGGAATTAATTTATATAATTAACCGAAATCGTGACATAGCAAAATCCTGTACCAATTAACCGTTTTCATTATCAAAATAGGCCTAACAGTTTCCGTAGAATAATCGATAAACTTTCATTAATAACTGATGGATTAAAAATAATATTTATATTATTACAACTGAAATAAGTACCATAACAATTTACTTTTGAATTTTGCGTAATGAAATCAAACTGGGTAATATCTTTATGTTCTAACTGTGGCTACTTTACTGAAATGGCCTTGTTTACATACCGTGGTCAAGACTATCATCATCGGCTGTTGGAAGTCTGCAATGAATAACCGTGTTGTTGGTTTTGGTATTCTAAAAGGTTTAAAATCATCAGTCATTACAACCATTTCGATCTGAATCTCATGATGAGAGATAGGGATACTTTCCAATCAGTGTTTCGAAGTTCGGATCTTCGTGATTCCCCCAAACCCTGAGTCTCGACGGCGCAGGCGGCGCAGGCGGAATTCAGATTTCACGGTACACTTCGCTCGAAAATGAATAATCGCGCATCAATCGCGGTTTTAATATTCAACGTGGGTCGTGGCGGCCATAAACAAGTCTGTGTGTTCTCTGCTGCCACAAGCTCGGTGTGGTGGGAGACGGCGGCGTCCATCGTACTCGGTGGCTCGGAGGCTTGGCGGCCACTTTACGGTACGTAGTGGACTAGGGGACTCAATTAAACGTAACGAGCCCGGTCTCCAGGGACATAGCAACCGCTTTGACTTCAGCTCGTAATGGAGGCCATTGTTGACTTGCAAAACTCGTGTTGACCTGCATATGGGAAAGAAGTCCAGTCTCAAGGAGATTTATAAACTTGAAAAGTTGTAATTGGATTTTAATTCTTTGCTTGTACAAGTCTACATCAGCTGAACGATCTCGAAATCCTTTGTTCAAGGGAACTGAATTCAAAACCCATTGTTAAAACACTTTACGAAAAAATTTAGAGTTATTCTTAAATAATTCTCCATCAAACTCGTAATACTTCAGATCCATGAACTGTGTGATTCAACAGAGGCATATCATGTAAAAACATTCAAAACATTACATAAACTAACGGACTACTCATTAAATTACAGTTTCCTACATTCGAATGAGGTGGCCTGCTCATATGAAAAATATTCTTGAGATCTTGAAAAAATGATAAAAAATAACGAACCATATCAATAAGCTAGTTTTACATTGATATTTTTTTAACAAGAGTCAAATAAAGAGTAATTTTCCGAACTTATCCGTACGTTTTGTTTTTGCCATGCCTTTGCATTTAGTAACTCTGAACTATAACGAGATGCGATAAAAATAATAGGGCTTATTCAAAATAATATTGAATTTGGGTACGTATTATAAAAGTAAATGCCGTAACTATTCGGACACAATGATGACACAACGAGGGATGCCGGATCAGCTAAGTCAGCTTGGAGAGTGACAGATGTGGCAGGAGACACGTACTTCGCAGCTGCTCATATCTCCAACAGCCGGGAAGTCGTGGGATGAGATGGGGTGGGTCGGAGAATCGTCTCAAACGTTAATAAAATTTCCTTACCGCGCTGCACCGCATCGCGTCGCCCCGCGCCCCCCGCCCCGCGCCATGCCGCCACAACGAGAGGGAGAACTCCCGTGGCTGCGGGCGGGCTAAGATGACGTGGGGACTTAATGTACCGCACGTGAACTGAATCAAGTGTGCGATATTCTTTCTTGTTAAATTGGCAGACGTGGTTCTGTTCTTCATGATATCGCTCGCGACGAACTTCTCGGTAACATTTTGTCTTTGTTAATTTTACTCATTCAAACGCCGTCTAATGAAAACATTACAGTCCACTCGTTGACCGCACTGTACTCTACTCGGCATATAAGAAATCTTATGATGTTCTAAGTTCAACAAACTTAACTCTAGTAGTTTGAATCGGGTTTATTTTATATAGTTTAATTAAAGATATTTTTTATGTAATTTTGAACCCAATAATTTAGAAGTGTTCACAATTGTACCGACGTTATGGCTTCCCATTCTGGCGTCAAAGTAGTAAACAAATTCGGGAATGCTATCGGGGAGGCGTATGAAGGTTAAAACTGGCCAGAAATGTACAGACTCATTAAAATTCCAGAAAGTGTGGTCTTGTGCCGTTGTGCCCGGCTCGTGGTGCTTTATCAAACATCCGTACTGCACGAATTCCACTGCTGTGGGAGATTACTTGAATTCTGGAAATAAAACGCGGATTATATACTCCTAGCTGAAGAATTGTCATGTCACACAGTGATGTCCCTTTTTTTGAAACAAATTCAGACGGTGCAGAACATTTTAGTATATCTAAACTGAATGAAAACATTGGATTAGTTTTTTTTAATGCCGAGGATTGAATGTTTGCACATATTTTCAGTGTCTTGCCTTTGTGTAGTAACGATTAAACCGAACTATTACAGTTTTATTCAAATGATGCCTTTTTAATGGGTTATGGAAAACACTATACAATTTCAAATTAATATAACTTTTAATCGTACAATAAATTCCTTGTGAAACAACACACATCAAGCCTGTAACTAAACTCTTGCAGAAATCGCAGACAATTGTTCCAGTCGACTAATTAAAGGTTTATGTCTGTTTAATTGAATATTTAATTATTTCTTATGAACCTATTACTTACTGGGTGTATAAAATCGTATTTAAAGTTATGTGTATAATTAAAACACGTTGTATTTCGACCTATACATTGGATTGGGTTTAGAATAATTGATTACTAAAAACCAGAAAGTGGTAAGGAAACCCAGGTAATCCAAGGCAAATTATTTGGTTGAATAACATTTATACATACTATTATGTTATCTAAAATATTTTTCAAATTATAAGTGTTTCACTATGACAACTCAGTTTCCAGTTGAAATTGAAACTGTCATCCTCATTAAGAAGAGTTTTTGGCCATATAATTTCACAAAAACCTAATTTATCACTAAGATTTTTCAAATCGTTGTATGTACAACAGGACAAATGAGAGCATGAAAAAATTAACTTTCTTCCACAATAAATAACTTCGAGAAGTACCTACGATTAGACTCAACTCAATGTAACCTAACCGTCAATTTGTCAAAGGCTTTATCAACGACGATCTCACGCCAAAGTAGCCAAGGTGTTTTGATACCCCCAAATGATCTTATCCCAACTATAGATAGAATAGTTCGACCCAGTTCTGATGGAGACGTCATGTACAAAGGAGCTGCCGTGTCCCGGTTGCATGTCCGCCCCTTCGCCACAACCCCTTCATTCAGCCCTTCCGTAATTGCTCCTAAACTGTATCGATGCCCGGACGACTAGACGACTTACTTCGGTCGAATTTCTTCCTTAGCGTCCTGCACCACATTTTTTGAAAATCTTTACGGTGGTTGTACCTAATACTAAAGATCGGTGATAGTCAGTCATCTCTAAGGACGAAATCCCAAGGCATCAAAGAATTTCATATTTCTGGAATTTGTTCATGCTACATCATAGCTAGAGTCAGGCCGAGGAATATTACAAATATCAGGAATATTAGTAAAGCCCTACTTTGAACCTTAACTAAATGGACGGGAACACAAATCTGACGATATAAAAAATATTAGCTAATTTTTCCCTAACTAAACCCATTAGCGGCCATTCCTTTCCAACAACAATGAAATTATTTATGGATTAATTAGATTTCCTGAGCCGTATCTAATTGCGTGAATATGCAACTGGGAATTTCTTTGTCTCAATTCTCTGAACTCTGCCATTCCTTGGGGTAATGAATAATGGAATGTAGGATGTAGACTGGATCTAAATGTGTTTAACTGAAAACTGTGAATTATAAGTTTTTCAATTTATAGGAATATACCGTTCCTCCAGCTTTCCTGTTACGTGTTAGTTAGATCCAATAAGGTTTTTATTCTCCCATGAGTATCTCCTCTGAATCTACTAACAAATCTTATCGAGCCATAAGAACATTTATAAAAGTTCAGTAATATTTTGCACTGATTGTAATTATTATCAAAACTACTAAACATAGTTTGTCAGAGATTATTAAATTTAGAAGACTAACCATAGCTTTACACAATATTCTATACTTTTACAATATTGCATATCGTAAGGAAATATATATAATATTCCGTAATGGGTCTTCCGGAGTCTCGTAGTCAAAGTTGAACATTGGTGGCTGTGATGTCTGGATTATATGAAGGCTTATTCATACAGCTAATACAATGAAAGAATGTGTATCTTTAACCAAATGTAAATTAACATGAACTATTAAGGTACCTGATATGTTAGAAACCTGATATGCTTCGCAATGTACTGTCCAAATTTGAATATAAGTGTATTTTTATTACAATAAAAATGTGCAAAATTACCGGACAAGAATTCAGAAACTTTGTATTAAAGGCGAGGGATGGAAAATTAAAACATTAATTAATAATCTATATAATCCATTCATAAGAATACGAGATCGTTCTTAATAAGTTTATGTTTAGAAAGTATAAAGTTCTATGTAACTTTCTACCTATAGTACGTTTGTAATACTACGTACGGTGAAGGTGCAACAGGTCTAAAGGGTGGGAAGTACCGGACACCAGGGGCTTCACCCTCCCCGCGATCCTTTCTCATTTGGCGTCGGGAATCCGTTTAAACAGACATAAAGTTGGGGTAGCCGCGAAGCTACTTGGGTTCTATGGCCCAGGTTTCACCAAGTCAGCTGTCCAGTGCCACAGCTATCTGCAGTGTATATGATAGAGTTCAATAACGGTTATGTTACTGGCTGAACCTATCATTCGTGGGGGCTGGAGAAATTTAATTTCTGTCTGTCTGTCCACACGATATGTCGAAAACGATTTGAACCATAGACTTGAAATTGTGTGCGAAGCTTCACTTGAACATGTAGAACACTGAATTTGATGATGTCACTTCATGGGATCTAACTGAGCGTTAGCGAATAATTTTCTTAATTCTAAGCAAACTCAATACACCTATAACAGTTTCAAACATGTAACATATTAACACATGTAGCCTAACTATCCCAACACGTAGAACACCATTACATAGCGACTTTATGTCTAGAGTTTTATTTCAACACTGATAAGAAACATAGTTTAACAAAACAATATGAATGTCCAATGTGGCAAGATATGTCGAGAAAGATGTCATATGTAGGCTTTAAACTTTGCATGAAACTTGTCACAAAAATGAGTTCACTATGATGCGACACATTGTGTAAACTTTATTTATGTAAGAATCTATGTGTGTATCACGAGACACCTAAAGAACAAAATGAGCTATAAATTTCTGCTAAGGCATTTGTAGTTCCAAGCATGAGATCCAATGATGGAAATTGGGAACATATTTAGAATGGAAGTAAAATTAATGTTTTTGCTTTAAACTTGAAAATGTTACTCAGTAGTGTGCTATGTTTTGTAACTTATCGTACGATATACGATACACGTGTTGTCTATTTTAATATGTGTAAAGACCTTAATTGGTTTTCTATCGTGGGAAAGTTACGTTTTAACATTTGTTTTATTGGATTTAAATAGTAGTATAAATCGAAGGGCACAGCTAGACTAATATGCCCAGGGCTCTGGTATTAACGTTTCCACTACAATGAAGCATTCCTCGACACGAGCTGCTGTGTTTATGTTCAAGACTTGCGGAGTAAGGAGACATCATTAAGAAGTGAGTCCATCACCGGAGACGGCAGTGGTAGGCGGGGGGTGGAGGGGGTGCACATTAAAGGGTGTCCGGTTACGTCGCAGTCGCAACCTCGGAGGAGAGGAAGAGCATAAATCGCACGGAAGGAACAATTTGTACTGTGGTTATGAGACTTACAAGTTTCGCAGAGCTAATGAGCCATTGTTTATACTGGCGCTTGATTAAAGCTCTCATTCAAGCGCTTCTGGGTTGGGCCCGGCTCGGCTCGGCTCGGCTAACATATTGGCTTTCGTTTCGGCTATATTTTGTGGTGCCTCGGTTTGCTTTCGGTGTTCACTCATTACATCAGCGTTTCACTGGTGTCTCAGAATACCCCCCAATTAAATCCTGATGGCAACAAATGACATAAACATTCAACACATATGTCCGATGTTGATGTATATACTTGTTTTATATATAAACCTGCCCACAATTAACTACCAATAGTCTTCCTTGGCGAATATTAAACAGAAAAATCTACTCGTTACTTCACACCCAATGTATAGAATAATAATTAGCATTCCTAGAAAAGGTTACCCATCTCAAATTTTATTTCCACAAATATATAAGTTGATTTAAAACTTTTTCTTTATAATCATTTCAATTCAGTGATTTTTGTTGTAGAATTTTAATGGTAGCCCATGATTTTGCATTTTAATTTATGAAATAGGTGTTTAATTTTAAATTTTATTCGTCGATATTGGAATATTATTTCAATAGAAGCAAAGAAACAATTCTGCGTTACATATAAGACTTATTTTTTGACTAGTGCTTGTTATAGACTGTTATCATTTACTTTTATCCACTATAATAATAGCATTGTTTCAACTATTATCTTAATTATTCCTGTTTTGAATTATTAGTAGTAGTTTAAATTTATTTAGTTATCTCTGTGAATAGCCTATTTAAATTTAAGAAATATTTATCAATGTTACCAAATAAAATATAATCACATGCAACAAACTATACTGAATATAAGCCGGAGTGTAGGATTTACCAAAATTTTGGATTTGGCAGGTTTTTTCGTTTCCGGGTGTAGGTATTCGCCTACTTATAACTCTCTCTTTACTTGCACCAATCGGGATAGACTCGTCATATATGATGACGTTATCAATGAGAGAATTGTATGACGTAGCCGGCAGGATTCCAATCGAACGGGTAACGTATTCATGCCATAAACCATAGCGAACATAGCGGACCGGTGTACCATTGGCGTTACAAGATGAAACAAGTAGTCTACGGGGTGATACCCCCCGCAACGACTCCCCAGACGGACTGAACATGGCGCCAAAAATTAATTTTGCCCGACGGACCGAAAAAACAAGCTTTGCCTGAGTATTTGCTCAAATACTCTATTAGTATTGTTGCCAACGTGGGGCTTTGTTTACCTTCAGTGTTTTTGTTTCGCACTTTTAACCGGTGCATTTTATGTGCTGTTCATTCACACACGTATAAATTATTCGACTCGAAAATTGAAAAATATAGTTTTTTTTATTGGTGTTTCTGTAATAAATAAAAAAGCAATTCTAGAATTTCTTTGCATTTAAATAACATGTCCTTTGTATTTTCCCTTCTTTTTTAATAACGCCTTAAACTTTGATTATAGTCGAAAGATTTAAATATAATGAATTGATATCATTTATATCAACATAAAACGTAATTTAAATTACTAGATTACGATGGCTTATAACAAACACTAATTTGTTTTCACTTAATTTTTACTTGATTTTTTTAGTAGAGTTGTAAAGTTTCTGTCTACTAAGCACTTTACGGTACTTGATAGCTTAGGTCTATTAACTGAAATACTCATGACATGATAATAGTTAATATAGAAGCTGAATTTATTTTTATTAACAAAAAATAAGTTTACTAAAACTGTAACTTAAAGGGTTAGAAAGTGGACAGTTAGTTTTTAAAGCCTGAACTGTAAATACAAACAGGCTACATGATGAGAATCGTGTTAACACGTGGTTGTAGTAAAGTCTACCAAGATATTTTAGACCCGAACAATTAAACCAAAAAGGCGGAAAGGTATGAGATTTCCCACGACCATGACATCATTTATCAAGGAGACCTCGACAGAAGCGAGGGTAAACAAACAGCAATAAAACCAGGAAACCAACAAAAACACGAAATTAGTTGTCAGGTGCGGGTAGCGGACCGTGACACGGCCGAAACGTACACCCGTAAGCTCCTAATTGACACAAATTCATTCCAGATGGTATCTGACGAGTAAACATAATGTCGCCGTTAAAATGTGATAAATTCACACCTGGCGGCTATAGAAGAGGTTGCGACGGTGGCGCTCGGCGGCCGCGGTGCGGCGCGGCGTAGCGGCCACTGCACCAATCTACTGTTGAGGTTAAGTCTCATTACCCTTTCGTGTTGCGCCATCATTAGCTGGCCGGCCGCCATCTTGGAATGGCGGCAACTCGATACAGCTCCCGCCAGAATTGTTTGGAATAGCCGGATTAAACTGTGAGATTGGCGGTAGGTCACGACATAGCGGGAGATGCAGGCCGGACCACTGATATTCCCAAACTCTCTAGCGACTTTGCCTTCCGGTGCGCTGGGAGCCGAGGTCTTCGGCGGTGGCTTTGCCACGAGCGCCCAGCGACTAGTGGCAGATCCCATATACACAACTCGAAGGATAATAAGATTTGTCTTCGGAACTATGCATACGTAAATCTTAACATCGGCAAAAGCAATGATTTTTTTAATACACAAAAATATAAACCAGATAATAACACGCTCGTTATTGTCGTTGACAACAGTTTTGTTGTGTAAACTTACATGTACCATGTAGTCCTTTTAGAAAAAACGAACAGGACGTTTTCAGGACTAAATTCTACATCATATTTCATGTGAAATCTAGATTGAAAACCAAAAATTTAAGTTAATCATATTTAAAAATAAAAAGATTCAAGAAAAAAAATCACATTACTCTGAAATAAAACATATACTTATCCAACCTGATTACATAAAAGCACTAAACACCAACGAAACTTAACTAGCAGAAGAAGGTTCTGTACCTCAGTTCTAAAATTGTTTATACTGAATGAACATTTTAAAATCGGTTGTGGCAGTTTAACATTCTTTATATTGATTACATGTCATGTGCTTTTATATCCAATGTTTTTTCCTGATGTTTCTTTTCTACTGGAATAGGTATCGATTCAATTCAGTGATCGATTAAATACATTTTACAGAACATGATCGTTACAATGCGGTACAAGGATCATTATTTCATTCCAAGAAATATTTCTTCATGTGTTTAAAAGACAGCAATACTAACAAATCACAGTCATAAAACTTTGTATGTGGTTGTGAAAACAGGTGATTCCTTTGTCATTACTTTCTTGAGTAAAGAAATTTGTTTTGCAATAAAAAATAGTTGAAAATCAAAATTGTGTCAATAAGCAATGTGTGGGATTATTCTTGGATACAACTGAACATTTATTGTGTTCAGGAAGTGTTACATAACGTTATATTTGCACTGTCTATTAGTACAAGGAACAAACGTCAAGTAATTACATACAGTAGACTGATATATTGATTTGTCAACTCATCATATATGAAAATAAAATAAACTCTTTGGTGTTAATATTTTTACGTAAAATCCAATGTTTAAGTATTTAAACATTATGTCTAATTTATAAGAATCTTGATAAGAAATACATGGTGTATAATTTTTCAAATCTGTAAGCACAATAGCACAAGTGGGGTACTTTGTTGTTCGTGTTAAAGAATTCGATGTCTCCCTACCGTCTTCAAGTCCCAGATAAAGCTTTTGGAAAGGATTCAAGATCATGGAACGGAAGAGGAGTAAACAACATTGATCAACAATAGCGGCTCGAGCAGAAGAAGACCGGGAAGACAGATGCGACATTTGAGGGGGTTTTGGGGCGCTGAGGACAGACAATATGGCCGCATACCCTCGCCATGTGCCAACCCTCCAGACAAAACCCTTCACAAACGCAACGCTACTTCGTGATAAAATCTGGTGGATTCGTTCCCGTAACCTTTGCGAGCCGTTTTCAATTTACCTTGACTTATGCCCTACGCAGCGCCGATCTTTATTAGATAATTTTGTAATCACAAAGAATAATTCGGCGGTGCTTTCATGTTTATTTACACGGATTTACCGAGGTGACAAAGTGGAGATCGGCTTATTGATAACATTAATAAAGTTCCTGGCAGAAATTGCCTCGGCCATAAATTTAATTTGGCTTCTATCTTCCAAATTAAACGCGATTTTATCGCTTATACAATCATGAACTCGTCTTCTGGCCGGTTGCGTCATCGTTGCCCAACTCCCTTAAATCACAACCGAATGACTCAATTGAGTGTCTTGCGTGAGCTTTCTTTTTTGTGGACAGTATAAATTCCCAATTATTAACGGATAAGATCATCAGTCTCTCGACGGACAGAATACATTAACCGCACCGTTATTGGAGTAGTGGTTTAATTGAAAAATCATATAGATGTCACATACATTTTTAAACTGTAATGGTATAAGTTATTGAAAGCAGTAAAGTTGTGATTATGATTATGATTCCAAACTAAGATAAAGTGTTTTTGTAACTAAACGAGATACGTTTATTGATACAACTGTTACTGATGCAACGCAAAAAATAATTAAAATGAACTTAGAAGAATTGTAAATATGTTTATTTTATACTAAGTACTGCCACATTAAATATAATGGCACATTCATGAATAGAAACCATTGTAAATGGTAATGGGCAAAGGTAGTAAATATATCCTTATGTAGTTAAAAGCAGTAGATAACAAAAATATGCCACTCGAAAATGAATACATTCAATTATATATTATTATGTATTGGTAGTATGTTACTACGGTTTAATATATGTAACTGGTGTAGTAATACGGATGTATTGCAATTTAATCCTAAGTTAAATTTTATCTAAAATCAATACAATTTACATTAATAAATTATACAACAAATCTTTCAGATTTCTTAAATGAAAATTATTAAATTACACTACTTGAATTAATGACTGTAAAAAGTTTACTTCCTTGTTATTTTAATATATCTTTATTCATGTGTGTTGGTAATAATCATTTATGAATCAATCAATATCAATCATTGAATTAAAGTCACTAGGAATAATTATGATTTTTCTATTTTGTAACTATTAAAATACATCTATAGAAATCTGACTTTATACCACCTGCCCCAGTTTCAACGGGACGGGACTCGCAGTCCTTTAAAAGGTTAGGGAAAGTGGGGCTCCGAAAAAACTGGGTTCCGTTAACTATTATAGACAGTAAAACACCTTGTTTCCAGCTAAAAGGGGAAAGTCGTTTTCTGCAACGGTGAAAAAGTGCCAGACAATGCGTAGCACCCTTTGCAAACTCCCGCTGAGAGAAAGCTCCGACACTTTTTAGGGCTTTGATATTTTTTAGGGTTCTTCTCCGGGTGTGTGCAGTGATTTACTGGGCTCTTCAAGGGACTGTCGTTTGTGGAGGCGACTGCCTTAAGAAACGTAGTAAAAATGTAATCTTTGTTGAATTATTATATATGTAGTTTTAAAATCCTTTACAGATATTTCACGTGACACCATGCAGTGCTGTGATTTCGTCGTTACTTAATCATATCTAATTATTACATTCATGCATATAAAAACTCGCAACAGTACAGTCCGAATATTTAGTTAAATTTTTTGCATGGTTGAATTATTAAAATTATATCAAAATTTTGAATTACATAATAATTATAAATGTTAGACTTAAATTGTAATTCTCTTTTATTTTTAATAATATTTCCGGTTTATATTCTGACTACTGTCCGTTAGAATCCCCTGTTATAATCACACTGTTCGTTAACTATATGAAAACCGGTTCTTTTCCGAACATGTCTATTGGTTTGGGGAGTCGGACTATTTCGGTGTTGTGGGACGCGTAAACAAGAGGTGGTAGTGAGTTATTGATGGGGTGCGAACATGCACGAATACTAACCAGGGCTGTCGGGGCTGTTGGAGACTAGCATACACTAGGGCTCTGTTACGGATTTAGCCCGTGTAAACGTTACTTTTCACGCGTTTTCGCACATTTATAGCCGGGCTTACTAGTAATCATACATGTCACACGTTTGACCAAATCTCAGTATCGTTGGAGAACATGGTTCCATTGTAAGTATTCTAAAGTATGTCTTTCACTCGATTCATACTCTCGTACTATTTACATGAATATCCTTAACGTCAGTATTTTTTAGCATCCAAACAGATCCTTCAGGAGTCCACATCCTGCTGTATTCTATTACTGGGAATAAGTCCTCGATTTAAGTCGTCTTGATCAGAAATTTATTGGCATCCAACCGAGTATAAAATTAATTAGAAGTAAAACATTTCAATTGGCATTAAATTTGAAGTAACACTTTTTTAATTATACTTTTTTAAATTTTTTAAGTTTACAATATTTAATAATAATTCATTTTTAAGTCAATTAATGTTTTTATGACTTGCTTACTTCTCGCTTTCGCTAAATATATTTTTGTTTAATATACGATAAACACAAGTAAAGTTAATACAATCACTTAATAAAATCAAATGTAAATTTTTACAATTTCTACAATTCTACAATTTTTACTGATTTAAGTTTACCTGTCCCTTATGAAGTATTCCGTGGAAAGAAATACTGGTTAGTCATGTAACAGAGGAAATATTATTTTTAGGTTTTTATTTTTTATACAGCAATTTTCATTTTTTTTTAACAATTTGTTCATTAAACGCAATTGATACTCTCTAATATGTATTAGTGCTTGGTTCTCAATGAGTGAATTTTCTTAGCAGTAACATTGCCTAAAAACTAATTATTTACACGTGAGAAATATCACTCGATTAAAGGTTATATTACAAAATAAATGTGGCAGCTACGCTCCTGATAACAAATAGCTGTACTAACACTGAGTGAGCGGTCCACCAGGCATACAGCCACTGGGTCAGCAATGCCATTACAGCAGCATTACAGTGAATTCAATTTTAATCAATTTGTCATCGCCTTGGCTCGTAAACAACAATTTCGGCCGGTGAGATTTAATAACAGCTACATTAGCGTCGACAATCACGTAAACAACATTGCCGTTGATATTGTAATTATTGCGGCATAAACATGCAGCTGCCTAATTAGGTTGTATGCTTTCTGCTTTTGTTCATCTCTACGATTCCGACTCGCCATTGTTGTCGGTGATCTGTTTTACAGCAGAAACTCGTATATACATTGTCAGGCGATTTTGATATGTTAAGCAGTTTCTTTAAATAATTAAATGCTCTCTTTTGTTCTTCAGTTGAAGGAAACCTCGTTTGTTTACGATGTTTCTTCCTAAAAATAATCAAATTAAACTGAACATTCTTATTATTTCTGCAAATTAATACGTTATCGATTAACTACAATACTACGAGATTTAGGAAGTGGTTCTTTTGATACGTTCAATAATTGAACCACAACACATTTATACCCTGCACTTAGATACTCCTATTTTACAAAAAAACAGGCAAATTATATTAAAGTTATCTGTCTCCTGGTAAGTAACGTTGTTAATTGTTAATATGTACCGTAAATTTGTTAATTCTCTAAAGACAATAACATATCTTGAGATGTGTTCAAATAAGTTAGAAATATTATTTTATTCGCCTTGCATATTCAATTCCTGCCATGCAATTTAGTATTTTTAACTTTATCATTAAAACAAAAAGTTTAGTAAATATTGATGGTAATAGAAAACCATACCTGCATCACTGTTAAGAATGACATACAAGTATGATTTACTGAGATCTGCATCGTACATTGGCGATATTCCGCTCAGTTTCTTGGAACACATTTATCGTTGGCAAGTCGTTGGCCCAAAGGAGACGAGTGCATGCTACGATTCCGACTTGCGTGTGAATCGCTAGATAAAACGAGTGCCGACGGAATCGAACTCGGGACCGATACACATGAATCAACCCGACATACACAATACATATGCAGAGGGTGTTTCGCTTATCATTAAACACATGATAATTTATTCATGTAAAACCTGTCTCGCTTTTTTCTAATTATTTATATCGCTCCGCAGCTCCTAATGAATGCTTATTAATGTCATTGTTTCGTGTTTCTTAATTTGCATTTTCGCTTTAATTAATTTGTTGTGTACTTGTTTTGCCAAGTGATTTACATTCCAGTAATTTCTATCTTTGTGTTATCAATAAGTCGGCTTTGAGTCATTGACAGATCCGAGTCAGGTGGAAAGAGTACTTTTTATATCTCATGTTGTGTCCTAGTAAAATGGTTATGAAAAGTTCTACGTGTATATATTTGTCAAAATATAACTGCCAATTCCTCGTTTAAAGGACCTTTTATATTTATTTATTTCACTTGGAAATATTTTACATGCTGTTATTTATTTGACAATCAACAACCAGTTTCATTCCCAAAATATTTCGAAAAATCTGATTACAATAAAATCTCAGTATTTGTCAAGAAATTATTATTACTCATTTTGTTCTTATTACTATTGTAGCATATGTTTTCATAACTTGTACAAATATAGTGTGTATCATGCCGTAATACATCTGTTTATGTTTATAAATACATTAGGTAAGTGATAGAAAAAAATAAATGCAAATATGTTTCAATGAATTTACATAATTTATTATTTTGGTCGCGTTAAACTAAAATCAACACACAGTTTTCCTTTCATTTGCCCGATGTATCACTTAGGTCTTGGCATTTCGATAGAATAAAACATGTGAAACGTAAGGATACCTGTATAAAGGAAACTGGTCGTAATAATTAGTGTTTATGGCATAAATAGCGAGCAAGAAAAAGTTCACAGCAGTCTAAAACAACTTGAACGTAAGCATTCCATTGGTTAAGAGACATCAATTAACGAGAAACAATTATTCTACAGTGTATATGTTCCTGTACAGTGCCCTGCTTCAACTAAATATTGTATAATGTAGTGCGACGGTAATCCATGTGAATCTAATAGCTTCAGTCATATTGGAGCGATCTGGTAGTTGTTTATGTACGAGAAGTTTCTTCACATTTTAAAATTCCGTTATGACAGGTAACGGTTCATAAAGCTTATTATGTGTATGTAATATCCGTATTTAGAAATCAAATTAAGAAATCTGAACAGTTCGTTTGGTACAAGCCAATCGTTGGCAAACATCCGCAATGGAACCAGGATCAGAAAACAAATATGAGGCTGCTAACAACTACGACTGTGCTCAGACAAATATATTTCTGGCCGTAACTCAGCAGGGTGTGATTAGAGACAAAGTAACTCGGGAGTTGACGTGCGGCCTTGGCCATAACTGCGTTGTTATGGCATCAGTATCGCCACTGGTACTTTAGCCACGGGCACGTGTCGAGGCCGGCGCACGTACGTCCGTGCACCTGCGAGTGCGACTCCGTGCCCGGGGCTCTGCTCGAGGCACGTCTGCCGGGTCCCGCGTGCCCGACAGCGGTGATAAAATGAAAAAGGTGGCCGGCTATGGGAACTCGCATTCCGGGAGCCGATACGGTGTCGATAAACGACATAAAACTGGGAGCTCGGATTCGACTCCAAAGTTGATGTCACGCCGTCAGTAGGGATCCGAATTAAAAATTAACTCGCAGTACGGACAAAACCCGCGTGTGATTCGTGATACGGAGGTTGCAGTCGTCGTTGAAAAGCAGACGTGACCGTGTAGTCGTCGCTGTCATTACTGCACCACTCGACCCTCGCCCGTTTTGCCATCAAAATACAGTCATTACCCGATAATTGATAGGAGATACATTTTACCAATCGGAGTATCTCGACCTCTAATTTATGCTCTACCGGTAGACCTATCGACTGCGATTGTGCAACTTTTCTCGATCGAGCGATCGAGATACTCGAGGCAGATTTCGAAACGAGTAAATTTTTCGAGAAGCCAATTCGACGGGGCAGTCCCGGGCCGGCCAGTATATTAATCAGCGGAGTCGCCGTGCCTCTGGCGGGGACGATATGAAGTCGTTGTCCGGCGATGAAAAATGGTCCAGATTTATCGGACAACCGGCTTCTTTATTGGTATCGTGCTGAAGTCTGCCGGCCAACGCCAACTGAGACGTCAGCCCTCGATTAAAGGGTTTGCGCCGTATAAATCGCAATTAAAACGTCGTGTATCATGTGACTGCTTGCTATTTGAGTTGTGGCTCGCGTGTGAAATTAAAAGCGAGTGTTTCTTGCGAGCGACCGCAAGGAACGCCCCCGCCCGCACGAGAGTTTGCGGCCAGGCCTGACGTGGTGCGGCGACTGCGTGGCGACCACACCCTGAGGAAGCCGACCAGAATAGGCGTTACGTGCTAGTTTCAGTCAAGATGTAATCATACTTAAAACCAACAAAATACTAATAACCCAAGGAGAAAGAACGGGTGACGATTTACAGTATCCACAGCAATCATCAATAATGATTATTTTTTGCTCTTTTGAACGGGTATTTTAAACTGTATAAGCTTTGATGTAGGCACTTGTGTGAAACTGGTTAATACATATTTACTACATGATAGTTAAGCATAGTCAGTTTCATGAACATAAATCAACCTGTACGATACGAAATTCATATTGCATCGTTACTGTTACAAGGAACTAAAATGTTTAATCATACTATTATCTTAGACACCTATTAGAGTTTAATTCGATTATTATTATGAATATAAATAAACGTGAGCTTTCTCTATGGTAGTAGAGTTCAGTCAAATATATTGCAAGGCTGGATTCATTTCCCTGTCACTGTTATATATTACGAAGGCATTATTTTTCGGGAGATAGGGAGACCGGATGAATTGCACGACGACAATCATCCTAAATGGAAGAGGTTCGTGAAGCCATTTTTCTCCCGTGACGTTTTTGTTTGAGCGTATAGTGATCCCAGAATCGGGAATTTAGTGCGGAAAGAGGGGGTTGAAATTTGCGCAGAAAGAAACGCGGCCGGGCGAGGAACAGCAATAAAATAAAGACAAGTGGTGAAATACTGCCGGGTAGCAGTTTCTAGGGCGAAAAAAAGTTGATTTGCATAAATCTGTAGGCGCGGGGGCGGGAAAGGGTGGCTGGTGATCAGAAATACGTGCACCAAGAACACATTTAAATACGAAAACCCTCCGTCCTTCGGATTTACTCCTCACTATGGGAAATCTTCCCCTCTGAAAAAACACGGATTGGATCGCACTCTACAATCGTTCGATGTATGGGCCTCTCCGAGTGAATTAAATTTGGGTTTCACTGCATTTGGAAATGCGAGGTGGGGCACTGGTGATAAATCTGTACAACACTTTTTGGGATTGCTTGTTATTCAGACGTGGATTCGAGAGTGCAGAATGTACTGGGAGCTTGGGAACGCCTTGCCTAAGTAGGTTCTTGTGTTTTTCGGGATATATTTTGCATTGTAGGAGTAGGGATGAATTTGTTTTTGGTTGTTTTTTCGAGTATAGGAGACCACTGTCTAAGTTGAAGTGAATGAATATAGTAATTAAAAAACAATAGGTTCTTGTGTTCCTATATTTAGTAGATATATTTAGTATTCTAGAAGTAGGAATGTATGTACTTTTTTGTTTTTTCCGAGTATAGGAAACCCCTATTTAAGTCGAAGTGAATGAAAAGTACATATAAAATAATAGTTTCTTATGTTCTTCCATATATATTTTGCAGTCTAGAAGTCTGCATGATTGTGTATTTGTTTTGTTTTCGAGTATAGAAAACTAATGTATAAGTTGAAGTGGATGAATAGTAAATATAAAACAATAGAGTAATAAACGCTGCCGTACGACTATCCATCAAAATAAAAAACACAATACAGTACGTTACATTCCTTCGTCAAATCTATTTCGGTATAATACTGATACACGATAAATATCTATTTTGGTTACATAAGTGAGTAATTGTTATATAGATTTAAATAGGCACTACTAATTACACTTTAATGTATTTAGTTGTATGTATGAATTCCAGGATATCCATGTTTTACACAGAAAGTTATCATTAAATATTTACGACGGTGCTGCAAGACAAACACATAACCGTCCCGTGTCTCACCCCTAAGCTGACGGGCCATCTCGTAGCATCAATCAGCTGTACCTGAGCTCAGATGCCGACGAGGTGTTAACCAGGGGTGGTGGACGGAGGTGGGTCAGGGGGAGGTGGGGGATCACATCGGACACGGCTTAGGGGAGCCGGTTTAATCTAGGAGTCATGTATCATGGTACGTGTAAATATTGGCAGTGTACCGGTGGGATTTGGCACAATTGATGGCTGGCTGGACACGAGTCATCAGGATAGATAATACCCTCACAGGGCCCAGCCCCAATTGCCTCGCCATAAATTCTACAAGATCAGGTTTAATTTAGTTTTTTCACGTTCCATATCTATGTTTTGTTTTTATGCAAATGTTTGCCGACGTTTTTCATTTTTATCGACGGTTGCGAACCTTGTTTACCCCGCGGCGACCGGTGGTATCTCGTTGTTTATCGGCTACTAAGCGCGATACGAACTGTAAATATGGAAACTTTCCAATAACAGAATCCTCGCCTATCTTTGTTCCTGTGACAATGGTTCCGCCGTGCGGTGCGGCGTACGGGGCAGTTTGTCGGCAAATGTGCTGAGTAGACAGATCTGTTGAACCGCAGTCAAACTTCTGGTATCCTTAGTTCGAGGTATCATTTTGGTATTTTTGGATCTAGGATCCATAGACGTACTTTTCACAATATGATACTTTGCTTTTGTTACCATTATGTCTCCTCTCATAAAACGTATAATATTATGTTTCGCTTTATAGCCTATTTATTATATATAATATTTATTATGTATTATATATTGTTACAAAATTTAAACAATCAACAAACTATTTGGTGTAATTTTATATTACGAAAACCTGAATACATGACACTTTTTAAGTGGTCTGTATACAGTATCCATGGATTTTGATAGTTTTAGAAAAGCCTTTTCGCTTTTTTGCACAAGTAATGTCTAGAAGGTGTCTATAAAGTGATACAAATAAATATTTTATTTTACGGATCTATTTAACGAATCATAACTATTAAAATTTCTAAAGAGATAGTTTCCAAACTCTCTACCGTATCTCAATTGAGAGAGAACCCATCAAAATGTTAAAGCTTCGTACTAGTATCGAACGCCAGGATCGGTCACTTTTGCTCACAATATTCAACCGTGTATACATCTGTAAAACAACCTGAGAATGGCAATACAATCCTTATGATTCCAGATTCATATCACCAGAAATGAAAATAAATATGGCGTGAATCCAAATCAAACTTCTAACCGGTATTTTACAAGAAGTGAGGCCGTAAAGTGGTTAGTGAAGTGTAAGTTGCAGAAGTGAGAGAAGCAACAAGTCCGTAATGAAATGTTGAAGTTGTGTTGCCCCCTAGAGGCCGACCCTCAGTGCTACATGGCGATACAACTACATCTACATCTACATCTACCGCTACACCGGCAGCAACACGGTCATTCTACATAGCTTGATTAGTTCTGGTACAGACCATCCGTCTTGCTTATAACTATCAGTTTGTTTACATAATATAACCTGTGGGACGCAGAATATTAATATATTTTATCCATCGCCGAGTACTGAGTTCTCATTTCCTAAACCAGTGTTCTGTATTAATATTAAGCTATTGTTTATCTATTATACTTACATGATTTCTAAATTTGTTTGTTTTATCCGCTTATCTATCTAGGAATTCGGAATTTTACAACACTGCTAGTATTTTCTTTGAATTATTCTATAATGTTTCAAGCGTTAGGACTGTATACTACCTTGAAGTGATAGAACAAAGTTAGTGCCTAACGTTGCCAGCAGTTTAATGAGCCTTATGGGTTTAAGTCGTGTGAAAATGCATCTTGTTTCTTATGAGTAGTCCTCGTACTAATTGTAGTGATCTAGGACTTTATAATTTAATTGCTTGGACTTAATGAAAAAACTAACATTACTGACAGTTGAATCAGCCGTATTGATCTTAATTGTGTAAAATATTAATTAAGTTTTTGTAACTGGTCCCTGTAACATATAAAAATATTGGTAATTTCAGTTACCAACATTTATTGAGCACCTGGGTTTCTAAGTGTGTGAAAAAATGTTGAGGAGCTCGCCTAATTTTTTCCGAATTGAATCTTAAGGAGGGTAAAATAATAAATGTTTCAATAAATTTGTAATATTAGAACTATAATTGCTATTTATACAGTTTTTCAGTAACACACCCTGCAAGGCTGACTTTTAATAGGAAATATTTCGAGGTTATACTTTAATTTAACATAACGAATCGTCGAAACAAATTGCCAATTTTTTCTGCCACAACTCCGTAACATTTACACTATTTAATAAAGGTTATCTAAATAATGTGGTAGCTTTATCGAAGTATAACAATGGAAAACCATTTATAAAGTTAAGTCTCGCTCGACTGGGCCGGGGTCGGATAAATAACTCGTATTTGGCAAGGGTCGTCGCTCGCCAATAACTTAGCAGAGAGCGGCCGTAACTTCCCGGCCAAGTGAAGAAGTAAGTGTTAACTCATCTGAACTAAGTCGGAAACAGCAGAACAGATAAGAGAAGAAAGAACGTTTAAAGCGGGAGTTAGCTGCGATATATATCCCCGTCTATTCAAACAAAACTTATATATTTTATTCCGGACGAAAAGTCGCCGGGAGTTGATTCCGGCAAAGCTCTGGGATAAATAGAGGCGCCAGGCTTTATGGAAATCCGTACTCGGCCGAGAAAGTTACATCATGCAATTCAAAATAGGATAGGGAACAGTGTAAATCAGCGGTGGAAAAACACAGTCTCAACTCCTACCATTTCATTCGCCGCGCCGCACCGTCGGGAACAGTCTGTTTAAACTTCAAACTCTATAAAATCGACCGCGTTTTCGACCTTTAACGGCCGATTTTAAACCCGAGGGTGTGTCTTCTTAAGGGGATATCCATAAGACACTCCACCCTCTCTTTACACGCGCCAATCTTCTGTCCAATGGCCCAATAAAAGGACACTATAAGGCTGAAGATCACTAAAACCCTTATTATACAGCAGCCTAACTTTTTAAACGGCGCGACCATATTGCTTGCATAAAATATTTTCAGGGGCCGTTGTCGAGTAATAACTTCAAAATGGACTCTGTTTATCACAAAATAATCGTTTTGGGGCTTTCGGTGCCCCATATACTATGATAATACGCAGTCCATATTAAGGATACGTTTTGAAAATTTTAAAAGGAAGTTATAAGGGTTAAGTCAAAGATGTAATATGTGGTACTTCAAGTTTATAACTCCAATCTTACAGAAAATAAGTTTAGCGGGTGTCCTTAATGTAAATAAATAATTACCTCTTTTGTATGAATAGTTCCCTGACGTCATAGTACTTACACGATTTCCTATTGATTTTCAGTGTTACAAAATGAACATTTATTTAAACATAGGGCATTGTTTGATTAATGCATCTATTAAAATTAAATGTTGTTTTTGTTACAGGTGAGTGATTTTCCTGATATTTCAGAGTTGGTAAGTAACCATAGAAATTAACTTTTTAGTAAGAAAGGGTTCGATTATATCGCCATACATTTGGGAAATATGCTAAAAACAACACAATTGCAATGTTTTTTACTCGATAAATGCAACATTTCATCGTTATATTTTTTTATAAATATATGGAAAACTAAATAATACAAATATAAATAAATAGTAACTTATGACAATCATAACTAACTTTATACTACAATGGAAAGGTAACATAATAATAGAAAAACATTTACAATCGTAATACCTGTTGAATACATCTTTATGATTAATTTTCCCAAACATAACAAGAATTGGCAAAGGATCTATTGCAGCTTTCCCATGTTGCAGTGTGGTTCCATCTCTGTGTTCTCTAGAGCAAATTTAATCAAACATGACATCTAACCGTCAAAAACTTTAGAAATTGTGATATCTATACGCATGTTTCCAAATTATTTTCACTAAAATGTTTATGAATTTATCTTAGGTCCAATATGACATTATTTTAACATATTTCATTTCGAAGAAGTCGTTTTATGGATATCTTCATTAGGTAACAGTTAAAATGTTCATCAAAATATTATTTTTTAATTCTTTTAATGGATCAGGGCATATATCAAACAGAGCATTTGGTTGAATTGCAGTAGACGAAGAAAGTTCCAGGCAACATTGTTCTCCAACGTGAAAAGTGAAATTTCTCGGAAACAAAATGTCAACTGGAGGGGTAAAAAAACAAACTAGTTTTGGAACCTACAAACTACTACAAATCGGTGGTGATGGCCATTCCTAGAGGGAGTGATGAGAGCCCAGCTGGCATGTGCCCGATATACTGCGGCTAGGCGAGGGTTCCAGCTCTAAATAGTACAAGATCTATGGTAGGTAAAATTAGTCAGGCCTATTTTGCTTTTGGGCGAGCCTAGAAGCTGCAGCAACACCGTCACGCCACATCGACCGTACATTGTTTCGTGTACGTTTCACAGTTTGCCTAACCAAATTATATACAATAATACCACATCAGAATATGCATTTTATTAAATTGGAAATATACTCCGTGTACTGTTAATCCATTCCGTTTGAAATATAGTTAGATGGCAGATGGAGGTTAAATAATTACATTGCAACCAAAATAATCATTTTAAAGTAATAAAATTATATAGAAACTTGATTGAGATTTGGCTGTAATGGTTTATAACCAGGTCTACCTCTCCCCCCCCCCTTTGCGACTGTGCAAACAGGGTGTGATGGCTTCCGTTCGACCGTGGAGACCAAAACGAAGATGATTTATTGACGTAATTGTATCTACGAGATCTGGTTGGCCGCAAGTTTCTTTCATTTTTATTTCTGCTCAATCGATAGGAACCTGTTTCAGTGGCCGTTTATAAAGCTATTTAGTCGACCAACGGTTAGGGATGAATCACTTCGTCCACCGTGATTTACGTTCGAGATGGACGTACATTTAAACAGGAACAACGACAGTTTTAAAACCCGGACTTTGAAAAAGTTGCATTTCTAGAAATCTGTAACTGGTGGATTATACTGAGTTTGGAATAGGTCGGAATTTTTCGCAACTAAACAATCACTCCAGGAAATGAAATGATTGGCCACGCAATTGACTTTAAATAGCCTAAATAAGACTGTAACTACTTATTAAACAGAAGAAATTGATACGATACGATTGATACGAACAGGTTTATTATTCATATAGCTTTTTATGGATTGAATGAATGTGCTTTCGATATAAAATACTGCAATCAAAGTTTAATATGTAAGAGTCGTTTTACAGGAGATTTATTAATTTAACTATACATATCTATCTCTCTTTAAGAAATAAAATATTTTAGAAAATTTCCATTCCTAAAGTTACATCAGTGTACAGTTTTAGAAACCCCACAATTACTTATTGAGAATGATTTTTTAAACTCCTTTTTGATAAACCTGTTCTTTATTTCAGATTTGTGGAAATACAGTCTGTTTTAAAATGTTGAAAACAAACAAGGCTAAAGTCTTATCTTGCTTTCCCCACCACCGGTGCCATGTTGCCAGCAAAAAGGACAAGCGACAGGGCTACCGGAGTTAAATATGCCTGACATTTTCCCCTCATTATCTTTTAATTGACATTCTTTTTCCGACACACCACTAATTAGACTGTTTGACATTTCTTGAATTAATGAATGTCGCAGTGACTAGGAGCTGGAGCATTTTATGACTATGCGCCAGGAAACCGACCGACGCTGTGCGGCCGCGAGATACGTTTTACTTTCGTTTAGTTTGCACTGTTTGTAAATATATAGATACAAAAAGTACCCCATGTTATGTCAATGACGGTATTAAACAGCTTAAATTGCGTATTTATATTATTTATTGAATTAATTAAATAACAAAATTACTTTAATATATGTAACTTTACAATACTGAGTATTACTGAGTACTGAGTTTGCAAATATTTCCATTCCTTGGTGAAAATTGGATCATCGGTCGCTGCTTTTTACATTTTTAAATTGGTGTTTATAGATTATTCATTAAAACATTCATTTAAACAGGTGTTTATTCATTAAAATAAAAAACCCTTGCGGATAATTATACAAATTCATTTTTTAAACTTAAAATGATTCAAATGAATTTATGATATAAATGAAATTATGTGATGTACATATATATAAAGCGAGTAATATATAGACCAAAACATAACTATTGCTCTAGATAAATCATTGACATTAAATACCCATGTTTATTTATTTTTGGCAAATAATATTTTTGCCAGATAATTTTATTTAGTTTATGTATTCTTAACAATTCTGAACACTGTAGGGGTATTAGATGGTACCTTAAAATGTACATGCATATTAAATTAGATTTTATTGCAGTTTCCATCTCTTTTGTGGACACCAAAAGTCCAAAAATGTAATCAGAAATGTTATATAGACTGTACACTTTACATTGGCACAGTCTATAAACTTATATAAAATTATACTTTTTAAGTCTTGAAATGAACGCGTTTGTGTTTATAGTGTTGGTAGCACTATTTTATAGCAATCTTCTTTACGTCGTAATCTTTATAATTGCCATTTTTATCAACCAAATATATAACTTATTACATAGTTGTTGTCATTAATGTTCTCTTCATAAATGTTTCGACCACAGGGAACTGATACCATTATTGCAAAACCAGTGTTCAGAGTTATTGTCACCAAGAGAGCGCCAAATAGTTTTGGACACGATTTGACAGTATTTGTTTCTGAAGCTATACAGTATTGACGTGTAATATAATACAATAATAATTGACCCTTAAACATTGCAATTATGTTGTTTTTAGTGTATATTTGAGTTATCTCTGAATAAAAAAGTGTAAAACCTGGAGATAAAGTAGTCTGTTAATCCCAAACATGGATTATTTCTGTTCGTTGTAAGTAGATCGGAGAGTCAACTGTTCCTTGCAGAAAACAACTATACTAAAGGATATGAAATTGTTATTGCATTATAGGTTTATGTTTACAGCTACTACTACTATTATACCAGGACTAGAGAGCAAATTTACATTGTATAAGCACACGAACAGGTTGCCTTTAAAGGGAAATATTTATTAAGAAAGAAATTGGTCGTAATCCGTGCTAGGTTTAGTGGAGGTTGAAATAAGAAGGTATCAAAAGGGTTAAATTATGACATTAAAATATGGTATTTAATTTTTTTCATGTTGCAGGTTGACACACCTAAAATCACACATTACTAAATACAACAAAACAATAAATAGAATTTATATGTGCGTCAGTTACCTACATAGAGACTCTTAAAGTGATAATTTCAGTCTCTGTATGTTGTTTTCGTAATCTTGTTGACGGTAATATAACTATTACTTATGTGTGGGATTATCGGTTTTATATATATATAAAGACAGAAAAATAATACCTAAAAAAATATTAACGTTTCATATTAATTTTAACCCTTTGGATACCCTCCTTTGTTGATCTCGATCAAAAGTAACCTGGCTGGCAGCCCATTTCTTTCTTAGAAAAGATGCCTCGATACTTTCAAGGAAAGCTAGATTGTGTATTGAGGAGTGCTTTCTACTCTTACACTTTATAATTTAATGTATACATTTTTGTTAAGGTATACATATATTATATAATATTTTCGTTTTATTTTTAATTATTTGTAGATGTCTTATCAATTTCATTGTAGTATCGAAAGTATCTTTTGGTGTTTATTTTATATTTTACTCAAGTTTTTAAGACAATGGTAAACTGCTGATATACTATTATTATTTTGTATTGCGCCTCAATTTTCAGATGACCTAGTGGTAACGTTACGTTAATTTAGTTACAACGATAAGAATGTTAACAACTTCGTTACTTGACTGGTAATGATCGTCCAGTTTTGTATAATAGAAACTATGAAACGATCAAAGGCAACGGAGAGAGTACGTTGTTTCGAACATCTCTGTTTTCTCGGAAATAAACATAACGCTTCGTATGAGAGTTCATCATAAAACTCCTGTATAACGAACGTATAAATGTGAAGTGTGTAAAATATTCATTGGCGAGCAGCGAACACAGTTTATCGCCATTTCCCGCGGACTGTGCCTAGCACTCAGTGTAAATACAGACATCATCGCCGCTACGTCAGCCTGCACGACCGGCGTTCTGCAAGACCACGAACGCTGAAAAACTGCCACAAATTATGTTTGGCCTATCGCTGCTTCATATTTCTGGCTGATTTACCGCTCGAGATCGCCGGAGACGGATCTGCTCGTGAGTGGTGGTTAATTATACCATCTCTCGCAGCGCAGAGGCCACTCGCCTCGGCTTGGCCTTCTTTGTGGCGTACTACTACAGGTACTACAACTTTCTGTGGCGCATAAGTACAAGTATTATAACATCCGATCGAACCTAAATATTTTTAGCGCACATCTAGAAGTACAAATCATGCGATCAATAACAACGAAATTGAGGTATACATCTTAGAAGTACATCGATGTAATTTTGTGTATTTATAGCGCACATATAAAAGTACTCAAAATTCCTATTAATACTGCTGAATTTGAGTGACAAGTCAAGAAGTATTATACCTTTCGATTAAAGCCATCGTTTGTGTCACTCGCAACTAGAATTCCTACAACCTTCTATCAAAAACGACATACTTTTGGCTCACATAACTAAAATCTGTGTAGACCTTTTTAAGACACAAGTTAACGTATACTTCTTAAAAATTAACTTAGTAAACACTCGGATATATGAAAAACTCCTAAAATTTACCTTATTTAAGGAAATAAATGCCCCCATATGCAGTCACGTTCGAAATACGTAAGTAGACGTAAACTATAGAATATATTTTCATTAACTTGTATCCTTCCTCCAGCGAGCTCACTCCAAATATTGAAATGATTTTCCCAAACTATCAAATATAATCGCAAGAATTTAAAGTTTACATCAAGTACTTTCTCAATCAAAGATTTTCAGAAAATGAAATCCACTCAGGGTGGTTAAGCCACATTCATCCCAGAACTACAAACAGTTTGTCAGCAATGTGCCGTAATTTACCTAAGAGCGGCAAGCCGCGAATTTGTCATCTGCGAGATGTAGAGGGTAGCATCTTTCTGAAGCAAAGATTCATTATGCCCCAGCATCAGTAACTCCGCCCTTGATAACTTATTATGCCCCAGGAACAAAGCGCAAATGTCTGCGAGTATGAATTGTGCACCTACAAGCTCGCTCGAGTGTCGACTCTGTATATAAAACTGTATCGTCGTTAATCCCCTCGAAAAGGCCTCCCAATTAATCGGAAACACATTGTCCATAGAAGGGCCGTAACTGGCGCAGCAGTGTGCGCGCGTGCGTGTGTTCGCGTGTGTCGGGTTTTGTGTATGTACCTCACGATAGTAAGCCATTCGCTAACGAACTCCAGACTCCGTACATAACGCAATCCCATCAATATTTATGGCCCGCTAGAGTTATGGCGGTCAGAAATGTTGCAATTGCAGTCTCCGTCGACGGGCTATGTTTAAATGCATGACTTACAGTGGCGCTCCCAGCCCGACGGGGACTGAGCGCTGGGAACTTCTTTGGCGGATTTGGGGTTAACTTCTCGCTCTTCGGTTCTCTGGAGATATCGTGCTCTTTCCAGATCTCAGAGTCGCAGAGAAAATAAACATGTATTAAATTAGTCCATCTTATATTTTGCTATCAGTTATAGTTGTAAACATTAATTTTAAACAAAAAGTTACATTTTTAATTCTAAAATTCCATCGTCTCTAATAGTTAGACCCAAGATTTTGGTGCATGCGTTATAAGATAGTAGAACCTTCAGAGCATACCCGTAATCATACTCGTGATTTCTAGTTACAAAATATTTCACTAATATCGTTATGACGTGCTGTGATTTTAAGTTCTGAAACGTTTCCTTAGTAAGTTAGTTTTTCTTAGTTGACATAGAAGAGATTCAAATAACCATTTCCACAATAAATGGCTCTTTACTTATTGATCTTAAGGTTTCTAAGATGTTCAAAACTGAAACTGAGAAAAGGTATTTGTACAAAAATATTTGATTCCCTTGGAAAGTGGGCTATGTTGCTTTCCAATTCATTCGACTCAACAAACTTTATAATCATTTTGGTATTACGTACGTTTTTACACATTCTGTACGTAATGTTTAGTTGTAAAATGTTTCTGTAAACGTTTTATGCATTAAACATGCTTGTTAATCTTGAGCATCAGCATGTGGACTGCAGCACCCAACATTTTGATTGGTGTTAGCGTTGGGTAACCCTGACGGCCTCTTTAAACTCGATGGATTGGCCGGTATAGGTGATAGATAAGTGGAAGAACTAACCGATCTCTCCGAGATTCAATTAAGGTTTCTTCGATTACCTGTAAAGTTCAGATCGTTGCTTACATACAGTGTTTGGGCAAATCGTAGACATCTGACATTTTGAAGATCCCTACCCCTCTCCACCCGGCTTAAAATGCGTAAAGGTCATGCAAGCCTTTCTCCGTTGCGCAAGACTGTTGGAAATTGAATGTTAGCGAAACTGGGGAATACTGATGAGAGTGTTGTAAAAATGCTAAACTATAGCAAGGTCAAGTGAGTCACGGACAGGATTTATTAACTGGAAATAAAATACCGTATACACCACGAAGTGGTCTTTATCAAACCAAACATTATTTTTTTAACTGTTATCACATTTTCTTGTATTTCTGTCGTTCGTACTTAAAATACTTAAAGCGATTTCTTGTTGAAAATTGTTCTTTTCTAAATATGCAGTGACTACAAAAAGTCTTAAAACAGCTTGATTGAATTACTGAAAACACTGAACTGTGCACAAAAGTGTGAAACCAAAAAAGTGATTTTTTGCCATTAAGTGATTCTTCACCTACTCAGAGCCGCTAACCATTAGAAACTTAGAAAAGCAAGCACAGCTCAAGTGTAACAAATGTAAAATGTTGGAGTCTACATAAACAGTTTTAACTATTGAAGCCTTCTCTCCCTCTTTGCCGTAAATTCATTAATATTTTGTTAGATATTTGTACACCGTACATACAAAATTTAGGTGTACTTTTTATCGGTCACAATTAAAAACTTTACCAGCGGTAATTTTATCAGAGACCTAAATGGTCGGTTGTATTAAAATGGCTTCGTACCATCAAGATCACCCAACTACACTAACGTACCAAAGCTTCAGTTGAAGACTTTTCTAGTGTGCGAAAGTAAATGTCCTATTATTTTATTGTAGATTTCGATCTGAATATTTTTACATACTTTGAGCCCATAAATAAATTGTACACCGTTTCCCGGCACTTTGTACATTCTGTTTAGATTCAAAAAGTAGTAGAATAATATATTTCGTTTAGTTATTCAACGTAGGGAATCGCTATTATGCGAGTATACATTTGTAGTATTAGCTGCAAAATCTTCTCTGAAATATACTTTATATTTATTTTTGATGTTAGTAGAACCGTACCTTAAAACAAAACATTATTTGATTTCAAATATAAATTTAATCTGTTAAGTTATCGCTAATTAATTATAAGCGGTTCTTAAATCTTTGGTTAGGTGTAGAAATAGTCCGTAGTAAAAGCTGGTGTTTATAAATATTTTCACGATGGTCTATGAAGACATAGGCAGAGCGGCGCTTTAAACAAGGTATGTAAACAATATATTCGGTACGACGGAAAACTGTCAAACATTTTCAGGCACGTTTCCACAAATCACGAATAAGCACTATCTTGATCGCAAGTTTCAAAAGAATGAAGTCTATCTTGTAATGCGATCACAATCAATTTCCACACTTTTCCGAACGACTTCCAGTAGCATCAGCCTATCTAGATTTCACACTGAGCTGACTACCGGACTGTGACACCCACAGTCTCCACCCACAATCTGAAGTTGTGATGGACGGGTGCCCGTGATAGAATAACGAAGAACGGGTAAACGTATTCGATGCGGGTGAAACAGATATAATCTTCGCCCAGTCGTACCGACCGAGGCAGATAATAACTTAATAAAAGAGCTGTGGATAAATACTAGCGATGATGTATCTAATCACGCGGGTGGGGGGAGGGTAGGAGGGGGGGCGGGGCGAGGCTCGGGTTATTATCGTGATAGCTGCTTCTATAATGATGACGTTTCACTGAGTTACTACTCTCGGCGTCAGGTGCTCTCCAGATTATCTCGGTTTAGATAAATAATCTGGGTTTCTTGTATTTGTTGTGGTATGAGGGATGGCGGCCGGCCCGGATTTATAAGTCCTGTTCCTAAGGCCGTGGGCGTCACTGATATAGGTGAGCGTAGAAATAACGTCGTGCCCTGTGCCTCGCTCCCGCTCTACCGCTGCCTTACACTACACATCCGTCTTACACCCGTTTCTTCCGACCAAAAATCTCTTACTTACCTACTGGAGTTTCTCTTTTCGTCCTGCGTTACAATGCTTTGACTATCCTTATGAGAAACGCATCCCCATAAAATAGTTACTATCAGTATTAACTATTATTAAACATATCGTACAAACCTACTTCCTGAATCCAAATAGTTCAAGTGTGTACAACTTGATTAAACCCATCAGTATAGATAAAGGGTTAAAGGTCGAAATTACAAAATTAACAATCTATTTACACCAATGCAAGAGATTCTACTCATAAAAGTTTTATTTTTTTTAGAAGAAAATATTACGTAATAATGTTTAAAAAGCCCGCCCCATCTAAGACTAATAAAAAATTACCCAGTGGCATTTTATATACTATACGATCATATAAAATATTGTGTAACTTAAATTGAAAGGTTTACATGGTATTCACTGCAATTAAGAAAAATAGTTCATTAAAATATCGGTTTTTTCCATATATTATAAAGTATTATTAATTATTATTACAATCGTAAACTAATTATGATGTGGAAATACGCAACTTTAGCTCCCATTTTCACAGGAAATGAAACAATTATTTACACTGCAAAGTTAAAGTATTTGAATAAATATATACAATCTTTAAACTTGATACCTATACCTGATATTTTTAATATTCTGAACAAATTGTAAGTTTTATTTTTCGAAAACTTAATAATGGTGTATAAAACAGAGCACACAATCTTCACTTCTAATCTACTTAGATAAGAATCGGAGGTTTTCCTGTAAAAAAGCTAACAGGTTACATTTAGAAGTATACAGATTGAAAATGACCAATTAAAGTAAATTCTTTGCTTATAGTTTTTGGTAAAGATCTTGTTAAAATAAATGTATCATGGAAATATTTTTTGAGTTTTGTTAACCACTAGTAAAGAAAATTAGATATAACGTAAGTACAACTTATTTTACAATCGTTAACAATCTCCACTTGGTGTTTGTCCACTATTAACTAATTTATATTGAGTTTAAATCAAACAAAGTATTACATCAGGGCCAATTGCCACGAGCGGAGAATGAGATTTTGCTATAAAAAAGGTTTATGACGGTTTCATAAACACGTCATAGAGCTTTCACAGAGGGAGTGGGTATCACTCAGTGATTGTCACATGTATTTATGGCAAGCCGGGTCGTTGTTAATAACTCCGACCGTTGTCGGTTTCAACAAAACACTAGGAAGTGTTGTGTACAATGTTTTGTAAGTGATGGTATTCAAATAATAAATCATTGCTACCAACATTCCCATTAATATAGACTACTTTATTGTCTATTTCAACGGGCCAAGCAATATATCAAGTCGGATGCTGATATTGCAATTTGTATTACCTATTTTAATTCCATACCTTTTATGGAAACCCTTAATATAATAGATTCACTCAGTTAAAAACTATGAAACGTTAGTACAATTTCTGGAATAAATTGGTTTGCGATTTTTTTAATTTTTAAAATTACGATAAGTGAGTGCCTGTAGCAAATAAGCCCACGAAACACTTCAATCAAGCTTAGAGCAATAAATACTACCAGCATAGTTTGATTTGAAGTCTCAGTTATTCATTTTTGTTGTAGTAACGACTAAAGCGGTAGTTACCATGTGTAATTTTCCTTAGTAACCATTTGTAACAATTCATTCATATATCAATTAGAGAGGACACTGTATCGAAACATTTTAATTTACAAGCTTGTGTTGCTGCGTAAAACTGAATCAGCAAAATGGAGACAACATATAATATAATTTATTTGAAATAGAATACATACTGTCCACCGTTATGCTTTACAAGAATACATCACTACATTTCGTGGATTTGTGTCCATCCTCTCCTTCAGGTGTAAAAGGCTTATTGGTTTAAGAAAGCACAAATCAATATACGGCGGTGAAATCGAGGAAGTCAAGGACTTCAAATATAAGCTTGAATTTCATTAACGTGTATTTTTCCTGTAAATACTTTTAACTTTGGCAAGTTCATCGCTATAATACGAGTATATGTTTCTGCTTGCTTCACCCTATTTATTACGTATTTCATGTCTGAAGAAGAGTGTATACTACAATCTGCCATACGTACTGGTCTATCCTTGTAAAACTTAATTCATATTTCTTTCGATGTGAGGATATTTCTTTATATTCTCTACACATGGGCAGTGGGTTCTAAATGGTCCGGGGTATATTTAAATTACACTTCGTTTGATTATATTTTATTTTGAAAGACCAGTAAAAACAAAATAAACCAAAACACTTCTATGACGTGAATGTCCTGTGGCGACTACCCGAGGTGTGAAAGCTTGCTGCAGAAGGACTGAGAGCCTGGTACGTTGGCCTCTTCTGGTGCCCGGCGACTGGCATCCGGGAGAAGAGGTAATTTAAGAGTTTGTATTTCAGTAGCACCTATCCAAGGCTACTCTTAATTAGGCAAAATAGTTAAGGCTTAATTTCCAGCCCGATCCGAACACGGTCTTAATTACCGGCCTTTTAAATATGCATATAGTCTACACACGCGGTTATATACGGCTGGAAACACGATGCCTCGATTTACAACTTAATCCTGTCTCACGGACAAAAACCGAGCTCGTATTTCAATATTATATAAATAATTTATGCTTCTGTCGTAGACGCTCTATTCTCGGTGCGCGTACATGCGACCGATAATTACCGTTCAAGGCGGACCGAGATCGTATCTCCGCTGTACAAAACGCAACAGCGCAAGGCTATTGCTTGGCTTATCCGCAATTTGCACGTTATCAGGAATCAGGGAGGCTTGGTCATCCGTGCCGAGCCGGCGCACTGTGGAAGCCGAGTAGGTGGCTAAGTTCTAACATGTTTCTGTACATTCTTCGTAGAACATACATGCTTTTAGTCAACTCACAACTACTGTAGAGGATCATTTGAAGGTAACCAAAGCGAGACCTTTTAATTGATTTCATCAAAGACTATCAATTGCTAGCGAAATATGTGAGATAATTTTTCGTGAAATTCAAACATAGACGACAAACTTTGTCGAAATGTTCCAAACAATTTTGGGATTCAGATTTGCAGGACAAACATACTAATAATAACAGCAGTTTCTATTTGGATTTGTTCTGTTCCAGTATGGATCTTAGTCTTCGTTAAAATCGTCATGTTCACCACTTAGATCGGTCATCCATCAGAATCATATTACTTATGGATGGCAAGCAAAATAACACCCTCCTTAATTAATTGTTTTTAAGAAAAGGTTGCCCAAAATATTCAGTCAGTAAAGATAAAGCCCCACGGTTATAACATGCCCCTTCATATGTAATAAATAATATTTACAATAGGTGTCAACAAAGGTTTTGTTGAATTGTTATTACAAAACTTTACTCTTAGTAGAGAATTTTTGCTCTGTTAAAAGATTGATATTATTTAAGCACAGTTACCTTTCGGGTATAAACTGCTTATATACAAAACAAACATAAAAATGCCAGTCGAAGCGAGGCAAGAGTGGCCGAATCTACAATATCTGTTCATTTCAACATGAATGATTGTTTGCCTTAGTTACATTACGAAATGTTTATAGAACGAAGCGTAATGACAAAATTGATCGTAAAGATAATATGGTGATTACGATAAAAATACACATTTACATCGAATTAGGTCATCACAATTGTACATAGAATGCAATATAAAAATCGCAGGAAATCTTAAATCCTCGAGTCCATGAATTATTTCAATAACAGAATCGAACACAGAGAGTTCAATTAACTGCACTCATTAACATTAACCATTGTGGTTACACGATTTGTCCATCATTAACACTCACGCGTATTATGCCATAAAAATGTTACCTTTATGGAGTGTTAATTTTCATTAGATTGCCCTCAACGTATGCAACGCATTAATATTAATGTGTGTAATGCGGCGGCATGATTATCATTTGAGTTATGCTTTCCGTTTCTATTCTATCCATGATTTTTCTATTATTCTTCTTTCCAATTAAAATGGAATGCAAGTTTCCTGTCCTGATGCACTCTCCCCAGTCGGGTTTAATTTGTCTTCATTGTTCATTATAACTTGTATTTTGATCAGTTATAGTTTATTTGCATATTTCATTAATCTTTGTGTTCCCTTTGTGTTCGCGCCAAGGCGGTCGTTATTTTTATGTAAATCGCCGTGTAATTTCGTTACCGCAGATTCTTTTTCGTGGTTTCCTCACTTCGATCTCGATATAATTACATAAATACTTCTTTATCTGAAGATTAGCAATTTGCAATAAATATTATACTAATGGTTTGAAATTTTATACTGACTATATCATTAAATAGAGTAAATATTAATATACACTGTCTAATCAATCGATTTAATGGTGTTTTAATCTAGATTGTGGAGTCCGTATTATTAGTATACCATCAAAACCAGCATTAATTAATATCGATCGAAAGATAATATTATAATGTTTTATTGCGTAATTACTTGAAACAGTACATTTGGGTTATGTGAAATGAAACGCAATTGCTCAATACAGTAATGAAGATGTGTGTAAAAATAAACTCTGCATATCAATTTAGACCTGACAACCAACAATTTTACATCATTTATTATTCTCCTCGCCAGAGAAATGTTCCGTAAGATACGGGGAAACTCTTATCGCAAACATACTTAAACACAAATTTGAAGGCATATAAACGTTAACAAATCAGTCTGTCCACTAATATTACTCGATTTTTTGTTGTTTTTAAAACAATAACAGAATCCTTTAAGATTTAGTTACTCTCAGTTCTTCAAAAAAGGAAAATAAAGTACTTTTACGTGAAAAACAGTGTCCAAAGATTTAATGAGCTGTAGGACATGTTCATTTCAATCAAAAATGTATAAAAGAGGTTACAAAAACAACTTACGACAAAGGAATATAATAAATAATTATATATTGCAAGAGGTCGTCGCCTAAGAAGTATGATGCATTTATTACATTATTATTCAGGCATAAAAAACCCAAGCAGTTCAAAAAACCTTTATTATAATGCAACTTTATAGATTAAACACAATTAATACTTATTCATTCTATTCATACAACTCTATTCATATTTTGATTATACTATGGTTCAAATTGATTTAACATAATGTTTATAAAATGGCGCGGCCCATTCAACTGAAGTTTCAAAAACATTATACAACGGTTATTTTTTTATATTCAGGATAGCCTTCTTTTATATTTCTCACGCCTTTTCTCTCGTCATATAGAGAAGTATGTTTGAATGAAAGTTGTTCCAGCACCTCTTCATGGACTGCTTGCGTTGCTGGAGAGTTTCAAAAATAGCTTTGTCTTTGTTTCTAAATTGCAATAAAGTGTTTTATTTTTATAGGCTAAATCATGAAATGATCCTTAAACCCACACTGCTTAGAACATTCTGTATATGTTTTACACTGAAGTAATTCAGTGTTTCACATACTATAAATATCCAATGAATCCTGATTAGCATCTTGTCACTGTTGTCTAACCAACAAACCTAATAATTTCTCTATTATAACGTTTAATTAACTGTCATTATGAAGCGGTAATTAAAAAAAGAGTATAATTCTGTGTTCAAAGCCTAATAAAACCATTACCTCGCCGATATATGGATATATGGATAGAAAATTACGTTAAAATAGAAATTAAAAACCCAGAAATAATTGTAGACCTACATAAAAAACCAATGAGAAAGAAAAATGACGTTATTAATGTCTATTACATATGAATGACTTTTGTGCTGGTTGTGCTCTATCGTTTTTCAATCCGGATGTACAAAGAAACGCCATTAGAAATTTCTTTTTAATTATTTATTTTATAAATATACATAGTTCATTCCAATAAATTAAAACTTAACTGGAGGGGTTTCGAACAAATTTAAAAAAAGTTTCCACCACTTTCTTTGACATTTAGAACGTATTTTTACGGTAATTTCTCAGTCAGTGGTAGTTCTGAAATGTCTAACCATAAAATACTACCGTGCACTCTATCGTTATTGACTGAGCGTTAGCGAAATTTATCACTATATTCTGTCTTTCTGTCTGTCTGCACAATGCCTCGAGAATGGACTTGTCTATAAATTTGAAATTTTGGATGAAGCTTAATATCCGTATAAGCAACAGCAAGATCTATGACGGAGCAGGTTACCGATTTTGCTTAACGTTGGTGAGGATTTTTACATTGATTTTTATGACATGGGTAACCATGATGGCAAAGAGAAAATCGCAGGATGAATACATTTGTAAACAAATTGATTACAGTCAAATGTAAACACTGACAAAGTTACTAACACATGTAACCTAATTAAATGAGTTATAGATTTGGAATTTTGTATGCATCTTCATCGATGACTGGCGTAATCCAATATTTAAGGTAGTAGTGATCGACCTATTCGGTAGTGAAGTGAAAAATCGACCAAGAATCTGTGGCGTGGTAGCAGCTCAATTAACATAACATGAATAAGACGTCAGATGTTGTGTGGCGCTGTGGGGGTGGACGTTGGTGGGGGTTGGAGGTGGGGTTGGGAACTTCCCCACCATTACACCAGCGGTGTTTTCGAATCGATCAAGTCTGGAGCCTGAATTGCAACTCGCGAGTACCGAGTAGCCGCACTCGTTCGCCCTATAAGAATGTACAATGTAACCCTTCCTTTGACTTACTGCCCGTCCATATGTTGCCCTTGGCCCTTTTGAGCAGTAATTCCAGAGAAGAAATTCCGACACGGCCGTCTGTATGGAATAAAAGTATTGATAAATAAGGAATGAGTATTCCCATTCATTGTTCATAACCCATTCCTTCAAACTCATAAAAACATTTAAAAGTTATTAGTATTACCTGTTTTCGTTTTTTTATCTACATTTTATACTAATATTAAAGTTAATACCACAATAAAATTGTATTTATGTTCAGCACTAAGATGTTCAATTTACAAGGAGATGTTATGTGATTTTTATTTTAACTTGGATGCTAAAAATGTTTGTAATTTGATTTTTTTCTAACGAAATGTACTCTTATAATTGCGATTTTCTAAGAATGAATACTTAAAGAGTACGTATGATCCATGACAAAATGTTTTAAGCTTTTAAATCAAGACCTGCAATATTATCTAGTTAATACGTTATTAATACGCCGTATTGTATGTTCTAAACGCTATCCCAAGCAGTTCCTGATGATGATCAACGAACGATAATGCATAACGATGAATAAGTTTTTAGAATGACAGTAATTACCAAGACGTATATTTTTCATATTGTGTTGGTTGGAATCCCGTACTGTGCCAAAAGACTACAAAGTTTTCATAATCTGACGCAATCAAACAATTGATAAATAAAGATAATTAGCTTCAAAAGCAACTTTGATGTGTTGTAAGATCAGGTGAGAACCAGAACACAGGCTCAAGTAGCTGCCATATTCCCCATATCTCCAATAATGATGCTGTAAATGTCATGTTCCCCACAGTAATGGGCCTCGGGTTACCGGCTAGTGTTGAGCCAAGACAACACGTTCTCAGATCCCGGAGGAGTTACGACCTGTATCGTAGTTGCTTCGTTACGTCACGAATCTGAGCTCCGACTCAGCCGGGGAAAGGTAAAAGGGCCGAGAGATCTCGCTCGGGTACTAGACTCGAGTGATATTGGTCGGAAATTTGAAATGCCAAGAAGATTACTTGATTGCAATTTTAATGCACGGACCTTCTTTTGAATTTTGGAGGATGGATGCTGAAGTGCTGTGGCCGTTCTGAACCTTCAAATATCATCTTCTAAGTTCTTAAGGCATTGGTTTTGAATTCATTATTTTTGGAATGCAGATGATTATAAATATGGGAAAATTTTAGTCTAGAATTTTCTTTTGATTCTTATTACAACTTCTACTCTACACTAAGTGATCTCTTTAAAATATCAGACAAATCCGGGATTTTTTGACGCTGCAGTACTAGAGATAGAAATTGTTTCAAAGTACCAGTAGACTCAAAATAATCACACCGTAATTGGAATAATAAATTTGTTTGTTCATTTAAATTTTGACAAAGTTCCAGATAACCGGAATTTAGAGAAATCAAAAAAGATCGCTACAATAATATTTATCAATAATTTCTAGAACACATTGTCATTTCTTGGAAACGTGATGGATACATTATTTGTCATAACATTGTATAATCCTTCTGTATTTTTTCTTGAATGGATTGAAGTAAACTGACCCATACCTGATAATAACGTTTCACAATGTATATTAATCAACCTAATTTATGCTCTTTATAGCTAAGAATTTGAGTTGAAAAATAAAACAAACTCTCAAATACGCTATGAAGAGTCGTCTTTCTAAACGGCACCTCGATATGAAGAAAACTTATTCATTTTTGGAATTGATTAATACCAGTTAAAAAGAAAATGTAAGGCCAGGGGTTGATATTTTGTCGTTTTAACTGAAGTTGGTTAATTAGATCTAGAAAGATTCATAAACTCTAATGGATCATTTTTTTTTATTTTGGAATTAAAGAAAAATCTGGCCCGGCTGATAGTCTTCCACAATTTCTGGGATTCACTTTGGATCCCACACTTAATTGGTCACCGCATATAATTGGCCTCAAAAAGAAACTGAGCAGTAGTATTTATGCTCTGAAGCGTCTGTGTGGTGAGTTGGATCAGGATGGCCTCCGCCAAGCTTACTGTGACCTGTTCCAGAGTCATATGATGTATGGGTTGATAGCATGGGGTAGCTCTGTCCATGCTCAAGATGTATTTCTTGTTAAAAAAAAAGCAATTCGTACTATAGCTGGAGTTGGCAGGTTTGAACACTGTAGAAATTTATTTAAAGATCTTGGATTACTAACCTTGTTCTCATTGTATATTCTCCAATGTCTGATTTATGTACGGAAAAATAGAGACAGGGTTCAACATAGAGGTGAGATCCATGCATATGAGACTAGATTTAAGCATTATGTCGACATGCCTCAAACTAGACTCCATAAGAGTGATAAGAGTCCATTTATTATGTCTATTAAATGCCTTAATAACATTCCTCTAGAGATAAGACTGCTTAACAATGCTAGTTTTAAGATAAGAGTTGAGGATTTTTTGTTAAAAAATGCTTTTTACTCTATCCAGGAGTTCATGAATGGACAGTGGACAATCTTAAGACTTTAAGATATAACTGTGAGTATAAGTATGATAAAATTTGTGACTTGCCTATGTATTTTTGTATGAAATATTTATGTGGCCAATAAATGATTCTGATTCTATTAAATTTAATATTGTAAGGCAGCTATATTTATACAAAGGGTTTTCACATATTGAGATGTTTTCACAAAACCGCCTCATGACATGCGGCGAAAACAGATACAATTGATGATTTTTAAAGGTTGATATTATTTCAGAATGGTCCAGTATTTGATTCGTTGAAAATAAAAACTGATAGTCTAAGTTTTTTTTTGTCATTTTACCATTTTTGTTTATACTATTTAATGAAGATACAATGACGTTTATTTTCTAACAGAACATCACGATTCTCACAATATATAACTCTGGCTGAAATACCAGTTTATTTCTATAATTCCTATTTAGACTGAAACATGTGCTTCCGTAACCATTAAAAACTGTTGTTTTCATATTTGTAATAATATGAAGTGTGATAATTAATTAATTAATAATCCATTTTACACAGATTTGTACAGCAGGCTTAGTTACCAAATATATTTTTTATATTAATTAAAGTAAAAGCAGCACACATTGTCCAATATCAAATTTTTAATAGCGAGGTGCATGTCGTCGTGGAAATTTCACGAAACAGGATAAAGGGAAATTGTCTACATTCGATGATAAACAATACTGTACAAATATGCTTATATAGAGCAGTAGGGGCCATATTACCTCTAGTTCAATTCCAATGTCCTTCTTGTCGATCTGCATCTTTAAACCACCAACTAGTTCTTCAAATGTTGCTGTAGAATGTTTCCTTGATTACCAACAACATCAGAAAGTGACACCACTGTCATAAAATCGTCCCCCATCATCCTCTAATTGCTCGTGATCCAAATTAAACCAGGTTTTAAAAGTCCTCTGTAAAAATAAATTTGGAAACGATTTAAATTTGAAATGAGATGAATATATTTATTAAAATGCAATTATTTTTAGTTGTGTTGAGCGCGCGAGTGTAGTATGCAAATGGACCAGAGTAGATGACGGCCTGTAATGATGTATTATTTTGAGAATTGCTCGCGGGCTCTCCGCCCTCTAGCCGTCATCTCCATAATACTCCAGGATTAACATACCTTGCGCGGGCTCTGTAATAAAGTCATCGGGCGCCATTTTTGATTCGATGTATTCATCAATGCGTTCACGCTCCGCGAAATTTTTAAGCACGATATGAGCTTTTCCCAGGCCTGGTAAACGGTGTTTACGCGCTGATTAATAGTTGGAGTATCACAAGGATCGGGTTTAGCCCCCATTCCGTTACTCTTTTTGGAACCGTCGTGGGTTAGGATAAGGTCTCCCCGCCCTCGTGTGTGATGAGAGGGTCCCGGACCTACTACTTTTATACACTTTCGACTCTACGTCGAGATCTTTAACTGGCCCTCTTACGTTTAACCCCTCTAACCCCCCGGTCATTTACATAACCAATATATCTTAGTTTTTTTCTATTTCATTTCAATAACACGCTTTGGAGTAAAAATAAATTTTACAGGAAATCTACATATTAACTAACACAAGAGTTTTATCATATACTATTTCCCAATATTTGTACCAATATGTGCACAACGATCAAGCCAATAATTTTAATTTATTTTTGTGTAATACTCACTACCTAAAAGTGTTTCGGTATTTTTACCATTAGCAACAATGGTTTAATATATTCCTAATTTATTATATATTGAATGTTTTATATTTGTATTTGATTATTATTCAAAGTTCTTTTTAATAGTTTGGATTTTTATTACCATTACTTGTATTTTATTTATTTATGTAATCTTAACGTAACTTAATATAATATAATTTTCAACGTTTTATTGTTCTAAAACTAGCACTTCAGGTTATAAATAAATTAACAATAGTATTATTAGTACTTATAATTATATAATTTAAATAATACATTACGTTGAATTATTTACCTAATTGATGTTCTTTTTAACATATGTTAGATATTTATGCTGTGCTTCCCTTACTAGAATTTTTATTGATGATGAAGTTGATTGATTTATAGTATAACTATAATGATGCAACAATCAGTCAATAAGAATCATTGTTTTGATATGATTTTGATTTAAGATTATTTTAAAATGTTGTACCAACAATTTTTTGGTGTGCAGTCCACCTAGTCGATCACAATTTCTTCGAATAATCTATCGCTGTATGATTTTTTGATGCCTGTTTTATTTTATTCTTTCATTTTAAGTCTACATGGAAAGGTTACATGCTTGATTTTCAATATAATATTACATTTCTGAGTATCCAAAAATAATAAATTTAAATTTGAGTTAAACACGATGGTCACAAGTTGTAGTATAAGGTACGGGGTTTTTAATGGTTTTTAGTTACTGTTCTGTGGAAAATGTCTCTCAAGAGAAACATTCAAAATTGGTCCGTTAAAGTAGAAGTATTTGAATATAAACTTTCGATTTGGCTGGAAGTGGTGGGGAAATGGATAGAACACGCTGAATTCCCACAGTAAACAATTCCGAAAGGCAACGGTGCAGTGGAAACAATCAAAATTCTATCGGCGATTGGTTTTCAGGTGTCGCCGTCTCTAATTGCTGGGTGGAGGCGGACCACACAAGAGGCGGTCACGTGATCATATCGCTCAATTAATCGTGCTCCCTCCCACCACCCCCTCCCCGGATACCATGACAACACACTTAATCAAAAAGTGCATGCCCGGTCTACGGGCTGCGGGCTGCGGCGATACCGGCGCGGGTCGAGCGGTCGCGGGGCCGTGCTAGCCGGACCTGCCGGACTCGCCTTGGCTTGCCGATTGTCTACAACTATTATTTATAACAACCCGACAATTTAAACCGTCCGACATGATCGCGGATAATAATTGCCCGCGGCAATTTCAATCTATTCTACATAATTTGACGTAGTTAAAGTAATTTCAAAATGGCCGATCCCGCCGGGCGAAAGTTGTTAGTGCCGGCGGTTAGGAGGGATCTCAGGACCTGTAGGTAGGCCGCGATTAGTGTTCTCGCCTCGAACGTATGGTTCTGCAATGGTCTCTTGTCGATCGCCATTTACATATAATGTTATCTGGCTGTATGAGAAGTAAATGCTACCTGAAAACGCGTAGTTTTTGCAGGGAGAAAGTTGTTAGCGCCGGCGGTTAGGAGGGATCTCAGGACCTGTAGGTAGGCCGCGATTAGTGTTCTCGCCTCGAACGTATGGTTCTGCAATGGTCTCTTGTCGATCGCCATTTACATATAATGTTATCTGGCTGTATGAGAAGTAAATGCTACCTGAAAACGCGTAGTTTTTGCAGGGAGAAAGTTGTTAGCGCCGGCGGTTAGGAGGGATCTCAGGACCTGTAGGTAGGCCGCGATTAGTGTTCTCGCCTCGACCGTATGGTTCTGCAATGGTCTCTTGTCGATCACCATTTACATATAACGTATGTGGCTGTAAGAGTCGTAAATACAATCTTTATTTCTGTAAATGCAAAATTTTATTTGAAGAAATCTACACACTTCAGTTTAATGACAATTGCTAAAAAATAATGTTGGAAAGAACACTTACTTAAATACAGTAAAATATATATATATATATATATATATATATATATATATATATATTGATACTTTAATGTATATACTGGCAGTAGGTGCTGTTCTGTATGCCACATAGGATAAAGATATGTTTGATTTAGCCTTGCACTAATTTGTTATGATTGTATTCATAGATACTGCACGTTCTGTTTCCATTTTTTGTCATGTAGACTTTTATCTTCATATTTTAAACCAATTGTACGTATCAGGGGCGTAAACATAACTGATTGTTTCGTAGGAATTTTATGAGACTAGGCCTATATTATTACAGCTTGTGCTCAGTCGAAATATTTGTTTGATAATACAGGCAATTAAATTCATTTATTTAAACGGCACAAAATATTCATACTGTTGTAAAGATTATGTAGTTATATAACATAAAATAATACCTTGTAATTTTGATAACAAGGTTCTCTTATAACCTGTCAGGAATCGGTAACTGATAATAAGAAGCCTTAAGCCACTGGCAATTTGGTCGAATCCCAAATTATTAAACACTATATTGGTAAAAACTGCAGCAAAATAACAACCGAGTCAACGTTCGACCGTATTATACTTGAGCAAAATTAATATGTAAGAAATCGTGAGCAGAAAGTTTGTAGAACCAGAGCCGCCACACAGCGGTGTTAGTGGTCTGGTATCGGGCATGAAGGGGGGGGGGTGGTGGAGGGTAGCAAAACTTAAATCCTCCAGGTTCTAGAAGGGCTTAACTTGAGTAAAAACTAATCTGTTGATGCAGCCAAGTCGGGCCAAGTTAGCTGTAGATAATCCGGCCCTGATATTGTCTCAAGTTGTGTCTACAATCGGACTTAGCAGTAAGTTAAGTTGAGCCGGTATTAGGACAGATAACTTAGTTCTGTACAGACACGACGCGCACACGCTCATCCTCCCGCCACCCCACACCATGTGCCCACTTCCTATTCGTTATATTATATAACTTACGATATATTAATTAACTACAATATTCCTTCTACCTTCAATTCCAAAAAGCGTGTTCGTTGCTATTATTATTTAAGACCAACTATAATAAAATGATACGAGTACCTTAACGCTTCTATTGTTGGGTCCTTGTTTGTCAACTAAACGTTGCATACTCAAGTTGCTTGTGCATTACTTCAAACGTCATGGACAATATTATCCAGCAATTATTATTTCTAAAACAAAATATTTCGTATAAAGTAGAAGGAAACTTCACAATTATTAACTCCTATATAATGATACTAATAAAATTATAGAGTGTTTTGTGTCATAACACCAACAAATTCAGCTTTGATAACTATTATAAGTTTAGTTGATTATTCAGTCAAAAAGTCTTTACATGGTGGAAAGACGTTTAATAATACCATGTATTCAAAGCATCGATAAAGCACATTCATAATCTCAGTGTAATCTTACAAGGGATTTAAATCAGTATTCGTGCAAGAGTTTCAAAATTATATATGTTTCCTATTTTGTATAAGGTTTTTGCTCAGAATTGGTTTGAATATCATGTAAACTAAACTGTCATGAATGCATTACCTTTATTGCCTTATTATAACCTCTTATCTGTTTATGAACATACATATATTTCTACATTTCACTTCCTTATTTAAAGCGAAAAATAGGAGAGCTGTGCTGTGTAATGGTCTGCTGTGGAACAAATTTATGTTATGGCCAGTGGTATGTTCTGCAGTATTGGGATGGCTGTCCAGATCCGGCAGCATCCCGTGACATGTGGCTGCAGTGTCACACATTGGCCTAGTTATCCGGACTCTCGGAGAAACTCGATACTTCGGAGGCCCCTGAACAAATCAAAATGGCGGACACATTCGTCATCTCGACAGGACGGGGGCATGTATGGCGGCACAACTGTAGCTAAACAGAAACACATGAGGGTTGTCAAAATCCAAAATCGGCCCTAACGCCACAGGCACCGGCGCCTTTGTCCTCGGGGGCCAATTTCGTACCCATCTGCTGGCGAATGGTGGTGGGGGGCGTGTCGCCCCTTAATTGGCTCGATTCAAAACGTCACTGGATCGGAAAATCTGCGAACTCTACATTCATTTTGACATGCTACGATTGTCGGAGCCCTCCCACTTCGGAGGAGATCCATAAATCCAGCAGGATTTATAGGCGCTCCTCTCACGTGGAGTATGCTCGTCTCGAATTATGGCCTTCGTAATTAACGGTTCGTCAATTTCCTTTCATAATCTGATTGGCCTCGTAAATTGGATTCAAATTTATCACTTAATTTCAGTGAGAGCCAAACGCAGGAACTAAATTGAACTGCGAGAATTGTGCTACGAGAACGTTGCTTTGAATAACCAAATATTCTATTCGAAAGTGAAATTTTTAACACAGTAAAATGTTTTATTCAGCTTTCAAAATTATGATTTTATCGATACAAATAGTGTAGTATAAATAATAAGTGTTTATTTTATGTAACCGACCAATATTTCAATCTGTGCCATGTCACGTAACGAAAACATTGCTACATTATCTGCCATATGCAACATAATGTTTTCTATCTATATTGTTGCAATACTAAAGAGAACATATAAAATGCATATTAACTGTTAAACGAATGTATTAAATAAATATACTGAAAATAAACGAAAATGACAGAAAATAATAGCTATTACAAGACTGTAAATAAAAACTTTAATAAATATTGGAAATTTTGAAACTCTTCACAATGTTTTAGAAAAGGTCGATCTTTTAATCAACATAATCATACTTGTAAAATACCTATGACATCGTCTTTATTTCTGCGTGTATATATTCTTAGTCAAAGAAATCAGTAAAATTTATTGCTTACAGTGTTTCAATTCGACGTAACTTTTTATTGATATCTAAAGTATTATACAAATTTAAAAACTGTCACTTGTACAACAATGATGGGTTTCTTTGAATCTGAGCAGATATACCAAGTAAAAATGACATAAAAATTAACATAAAATGAAATACGTATTGTAAATATCAATATACATAAGTGATGCCCAAAAATGAAATATTGTATATTTCATTGCTTAATGTTGTGTTAATACTAACAGTAAAAAACCCATTACTGTTTGGAATATATAGATCTCATATAAACTTATATTATGTATACAACAAATATTAATACTCGTTCTCTTATTTTATTTATGACCATACCCTAATTGTTATTTAAATTTGAGTTGCCGTTCTTTAGGTCTGTCCTTTGTTTACATTGCATCTTCTTTTCCGTGAAATTTAACTCTAACATTTGGAAAAATCTTATACGAAACGGATTATTTTGGTTTTGAACATTCGGTAATAAAGAAAAAGGATTCCAAATTGATTAAGATAAAGCAGATATTAGCATATTGCTGAGATCCGGCAACAATTATACTGGGATAATACGACAATAAACATATATATTAAACTCTAATTCCTATTGAATGGTTGATACGACTACGGCATTAATCAGCTTGCTTAATTTTTGTCAACATTTATAATGTTTTTCTGCAGGATAAAGTTTAAGAATGTTATTTATACAGTCAGAAAGTCAGCATATCGATGTAATTATAAACCATGGCTTACTGAAAAGCAAACATAAGTACATCGTATTGGTACACTTACAATAGCTAACAATAAATTGTATTTATTATGTAAAAATATGCTAAGAAGTATAGTGTTACTATTTCGCATTGTCAATGTAATAATTGGATTACACTTTTAAACATCACAATGGATCAGTGTTTTTAACTAGGGGAAATTAGCAGGGAAATGTAAGTGATCAAACAGTCTATTTCAATAATAGTATGTTCTATAATATGGACTATAAATATAGCAATATGAATAAAATATTCTGGTTTTCCCTTGCCGAAATATATTGCACTTCTGCATGTGCATGACAATTACGTCCAGAGTTCACTAGTATATTAAAATCGTCCTGAGGAAACGACAGAAATGAATCGATCAGACTAAGCCCCCTTAGTACCGATACCGGGCCAGTATCATGGGGCAATCCCGTCCGATAAATCGGAAAATCGTTGGCCAAGTTTAGTGTGCTCTGTCCCGCGACCCGTACCCAAACGACTTTCAGATGAAGCCTATTGAAAAGCCATCGAATCGTGGTCGTTACGCTTGTCGCCAGGTGCACCTTCCCCAGCCGCTCTCACAATTCACCGACCCATCAAAGTTCGTTCCTCGTTCACATCGGCCTCTCGTGATTTGCATTTGTTTCCATAACATTATCCATGAATCAATTTTATGACCCAGTTCGGTTTTACGACAAGAATGATCGAATTGAATTGATATATATTGTTCCGTGTCCCCCAATACTTTACTTGGACTTTCTACATATTGTTTTTTTCTGGTAATGAAGTTTTAAAGTCTGTAAAGCCGAACATTAATAATGAACATTACATTACATTACATAACCTACAAGATGCAGGTGTATGCTACATACTTTACGTGTTCACAAATTTTGAATTGCAATAAAAGTACTTTCAAAGCTTGATGAAATCAGTTTGGAACGTGAGATATATCCTTATATCGCAACAATGTTTTTCATTGTATCGTTTCGAGCATCACTATGGACAGTCCGTTGTCGGATTGCAGTTGGGTGGTAAAATGTTCCCTTACAAGGATTTGATGTCCCCAGCCTCCAGGGACTCATGCGTCTTTCCCCTCTTCCTTACGCTCTTAACTTAACGTCCAATAACATTCTTCTCGGGTACTCGTCTGGCAGCAGATGCCCTTGTCTACATCAGCCATTTTCCTCTTTCTGAACCTGCCTTTAACTGCCTGTTCACTTGTATTTTTTACTTTTATTCTTTTGATTAGCATTTTAGTTTTTAAAATAAAAAAAATATTTCCACTTTAAACTCAAGCTATTCAACATAAAGAATAATCTTTTTCCAGCTTCCGGACTTTTCCATTACCACTAGCAAACGAAATTAATCACGTTTGTGACCGATTTAACCACTACAAATAATTAATGAGTAACCTATTGGACATTCCTATTTCATGGCGTATATAGTGTCTGTGAATTTTACGCAAAGATTAATTTTATGAAATAAAAGCATTATTTTCTTTAGTTTAGTCCAAAAAGAACGGAACGCCGTTGACAGGTTCAATTCGATAGTTTATCGTCATAGATTTGCAAATGTAATATGCAATAACATTTATATGATGTACAAAGTAGTTGTTTTTATTGTGGGGTAATATTTATTGAACTATATCATAGTATCGACATTAATACGAACACGTGAAAGGGTAACAATAATTCAATAGTACCAAACCTTAAGTTTAACACAATCATGAATTTATTATTATCAACGCAAGATATTGTGAAATAGGTATATCAACAAAACCATTGTTTTTATATCTAATAAACGTTGTTTCAGGTTATGTTTATTTGGTGTAAAGTGTATTAACTGTTTTTATTCTTTACAGGTTCGTTGAAGACAGTATTGGGGCTGAAATTTCAAACAAGGTTTGATAAATTATTAAGTACGGGTGTATGTTTTTGGCTGATGAAAACGTCACCTATGTTTTCTTCACTTCCATATCACTGTGAATAGATACAATAATATCTATTTGAAGCTATCTGATTGTAACTGAATTATTAACAAACACAGTGATATATACTGTAGAAAATATTATCAAAATGTTATGAAACCAACGTTTTATTAACAAATTAGAACAGTATATTTATGTAAATGACTCAAACATTTCTTACCAGTCAATAACCCATTAAGATATATATTCCAAATTATTTATTCAGTAATTAACTACCCATTAAATAATTTTAGTTGTATCCAAGAAAACAGATTTTTAATAATTTCCTAATTAAATTAATTTTAGTAATTCCGATTCTTAATTTCCTAGAAGATGATTATTGGTTAGGTACCAAGCTAAATTTTTAATTCATCTGTGTCTTTTCTTAAAGGATCTAGTTTTAAAGTCGTCATTGGAAAAAGTGAGAAGTGAATTGGCGAAGTAAAATGATAAGTTACAACAACTTAAGGCGTTACGCTCAATTAAATTAGATTTTTAATCGAATCACAAATAAAATGAAATATAAACTACATTGAAAGACTTTAGAAGAGGAGGGGTGTGTTTGTACCTGTACCCTCGTAAATAGAGTACGGTTAACAAAGTTGTTTTAAAACGGAATAAATCGAGTAGTCCGTGTAAGGATAAAACATGGCTCATTCCGCCTCCTCCCCCTCACCCTTCCATCCCTCCCCAGTCAGACTGAGCCAAGGATTAATTATTAGCCTCTAATGAGGTCATTGAACGACCCTCTCACAAGAGCTTTTTAAACCAATTTTGGTCCAACATCCAATTCTGAATTAACCGCATAAGTAAAAATATTGAGTATCTACATATTTGCTTGATTTTACAAATAAAAAGGTGTAAAAACTGTATATTACTTATAAATTACTAATAATATATAGGATGATATTGAAATATATAATACAATACACTGATGATATTTCATTAATCGTCAAAATCGTTATATGAATTGATGGTATGGGGATTTTGAGACAATCAATTATTTGGATCTCTAAGAATTACTTATTAACCATTTTGCAGTTAATTTCTTTGCTTTTTCACTTAACAGCTAGCAATAATAGCGGTTACCTTTGTTTTATTTATATAAGAACAATGTTTTAGATTATCTTATTTTTACTAGATTATGCTAGATATGTCGTTTTGTTAAAAAAATAAAATATATAGGCTTCCAAACGCTTTATAGCTTTTATAGTGTTTGTATTGAATACTTTAAAATAAAGCTCAAACTTTGTTTGTACCTCGTTGTTTAAATACTTTAAAAAATCTAGCATTAAACACAGTAATGAAAAGTAAAAAGAAGAGTATTACTCTAATAATCAAAAATTATTGTTAAGTAAAAATATTATCTTATGACTATCCTGCTTTTTATGACACTACTGAAAAATACCTTAATTCGAATTTTCATATATCAGCAAAGGAATATATATATATATATTTAATAAATAACTGTACAAATTATGGAAAGCCAGTTAACAAAATTATATGGATATCCTTGGTTACATACTTGTCAAGTAACTAAAAAAGGTTTGTTTATTGGGACCATAGGAGGGCAGCCCTATTACATTAGAAAAGGATTTACAAAAAAGGTACGATTGAAGGTAGGGATTGGGTAGTTTTATAAAAATCATTGGATAAACACAATAAATAAACCAAATGTTTTTGACGGGCTTTGAATTACTCCTAGCCTATGTCTCTCAATCCTACTCTTAAATGAGGAACTTGTATACAGACTTATATAATATTGGATAAATGAATAATTTAAGTGTTGTCTGACAAGAGTAGAGCAATCGTGATGGGCACGGACGGGAAAAGTGGGGGGACGTTCGGTATTACACTAATTACTGATTATGTCAAAATATGCACGGGTAATTATGGCCCCGAGGTGTTCTGAGTGTCGGCGTCCGGACTCCAATTAAACATGATCTTATAAAATTCACCTCCATAATGAAGCAATTATATTCACACTGGTTAAAGATGGCAGCTGGCCCATTATCGAACCCGGGTTGTTATTATCGTGCTGTTATCATCAGAATTTCTCGTGTCAAAATGGTGAGGGAGCACGCTTCCATATCTTCCAGAATCGGAAGGAGGAGTTCCTCGTGAGTAGCAGACTTAAGTGCTGAGTCGCTTTTACCGACGGTTTCACTTGAGTGAAATCTTTTCATTTTAGATTCACTGTAAAAGAAGAAGATTGATTTTCTTACGGTACTTAAAACCGAGTAATGGCCCCGAAAATAATATACGGGTGGAAATAATTTGTCTCAAATATACGTTTCCAGGTGGACTATATCTAATAGAAGGTTCTGTACATCCCACAGCGATACGTCCGACCTCTTATCTGCCAGTGGTAGACCGAACATTCGACATTTGGAAATTGTCGGTTTCTCTGAGGCGTGCCCAGATCGATCTCGATGTCCGGGTTAAATCTCCAAAATCGGGCCTCTCATGACCGGCCCAACCCCCGATCCCGGTCAGATGTAACTAAATGCTAATTTGCTATCGAACTCCGGCAATCATCACAGAAATAAAACAAGTCCGGTATAATTTCCCGTGATCGATTACGCACTATCGATGCAAACCATCGAGAATCGAAACTAGTTTCGCAACCGGACGATTAATTGGCCGCCTATCGGGGAACGATCGCCCATTGGCCGCCGCTGCGTGGAGCGGCGTTACGGCGAGGCGACCTCCGGCCGGCAGGGCGAAGTGATCATAGTTGTTAACCGGATTATACATTTAGCCGCACTGCAATTTCAACTGGAAAAACTTTGGAATATATAATAATACAGGAAGGCATGTGGTTAGTAGAAATGAAACGGTTTAAAATTGTCGGCCGTTGTGTATTTATAATAATATGCAGGCAGCGATGGTGAGTAGCCCGACCTCGCCCGCATCCGACATGGTGCGATGGTGGTGGGCGGGCCTCAAAGATGGAGCCTGTGAGCATTATGCGCTGAGAGGCAATGACTATTCAATTCTTACATATCAAACCGGAGCGGGGCGACACGACTATGTGCCCACTCTTAAATACTGTGACAAATGTTATGAAACATTATCTCCACACCTCTCTCTTGAGAGTTCCTCTCATGATTTGTGTATTCTAAATATTTGTAGTTGGAGCACAGAGTACATAGCAACTGATAGAGTGTGGTGTTCCTGACTGATATTCTGTAAAAGGACTCGAGTTCAACGTTTGCACGGTTGTTCTTACATATCTGCATTATTGTTGTTGATATATGAAAGTTAGAATTCAAGTATTTTTTCTGTAGTTTCATAGGTTACAGCACAAACAAATTGTGGAATTGAATTATTACAAAATAGATGTAGTATAATTTAACTTGAGTTACAAATTATAGTGGAATCAATACGACTTTACAGTTTATAAGATGATGGTCTTAATTTCGATCCTCCAATTCCACTTATTTTCCTCAAAGTAGTGAAAAATACAGAATGTCTGGCAACTCATTTTTTTTACCGTATAATAAGATTTGAAAACATAACCACATCATGTATTTTCTAGTTTTAAAATACTTTTACAGAAGTTTATTGAATAAACTAAATGACATTATAAACACTCTGCATATGCTTGTGTTGTATAAGACATATTCGTATATAAGACATATTCGTATATAAGACATATTCGTATATAAGACATATTCGTATATAAGACATATTCATATATAAGGCATATTCGTATACAAGACATATAAGGAATATGCGTATATAAGAAGTGTTAAGTATACGTCTAAATAATTTGAACATAACATCGCTATTTGTGATATGTTAAAGAGTGATTCCAGATTTGAAAAATGTTTTACTAACTTGAGTTGAGAAATACAGTAAATGACTCCACCGATATATGAAAATTAAAAAGATTATCCAATTTTTTAAATAAAAGCAAATAAATATATCTGTGGGAGCATAATATTGATAAAATGTAGACTTGCCTAGAAATAATTATCATATACACTCGCTTATTTATGGAAAATGTGTAACTTCTGGTATTGGAAAATATGAGGTTCTGGAATTGATAGAAAAAAAACCAATAATTTGGGTCCTAAGGGTAGTTTTAGAACAAGCACCCATTCAAAATTATTACTTAAAATAATAAGGAGGTGTTAAAATAATAAGTGCTTTACTTTTAAAATTTTAAATAACATATAAGTGTTGTCAGTAGTTATATTGTGACCAGGCCTACTTTGGTAATGACACTTACTAAACGACTTTTAACTTTGACACGGAATCAAAGGATATTAGTCCCTTTGTATATGAGGACAATAATCGATCGGGAATGAAAATGGAGGGAAGAGATGCGAACTCGCGCCTGAGCAACACGTGGGGGGGTGGTATCGGTGGGGGAGGCACCGCGACGCCAGTCAAGCGACGCCGCGAGCTTCCGGTCCGTCAAAGCGACGCGCCAAATCCAAACATGCCAGCTTCCGGTACATATCCACTGTGGGCACAACTCATGCCGCTGTCCACACTGCTGTGTATGGTGATATGTTTACTACTGGTGTAGTTTATGGGGAAACTGCTGTGCCGTCCTATTGTTACTCCAAACCCCTCCCCGACGTTTGTTTCTACGCTGAAATATCGACACAGATCGCTAGCTATATGTTCTGCAAATCTGGAAATTGAAACACTTAATGAACTGCAGGTTAAACGTACTGAAAACTTGCTCATAGGTCTCATATACGCTGCTTTATGTGAATTTTACATTTCTTTTGACATGATATATTCTTTTTCTTGCTTGGATATATATATATATATATATATATTAATCCCACCTAGTGGGAATTTCAGCAAGTGTTAAAGAGAATAAGAAAATGTACGACTGAAGGAGGGATGAATAGTTTTCTGTCGGAGATATTTAGAATACCTACATCTGCTCTTTAAGCTTGTTTCCGTCTGTTCAGTAGTCATTTGAGTAGCAGATGTGTGGCGATGTCTGGTTATTCCGGATGTTTGGCCACGTCTAACATCACAATAATTAATGAGAACTGAAGGTATTCTTTGAGCTTATGTGTTTTCTTTACGAGTCTTGTGAACTATCAGATTCTACAATAAAAACCGTGAGCTAATGAACGATCAGGTTGACTAAATGATAACAATTGGCACATAAAGACCGAATTGTATGAAATACTAGTAATCACATTTGCATAAAAATAATGTCACAAATTACCTGAGGTCTTTGTATTTTCGTACGAGTTCACTCATTCCAAGGTATAAGGTATACTATAAAATAAATATGCTCTGAAGATATCAACAACAATCCCCCCCCCCAATACCCACCTCCTTAGTCCTGACCTTTCTTCAAGAGCAGGGGTTCTCAACCTTTCAGCCTTTGAGGCCCCCTTCATACTTTGGTGTGAGGTCACGCCTCCCTTTATGGAATAAGTTAATTTAGAACTTATATATGAATAAACTTTCTTACGTTATGTTTGCGTAAAATGACATTGAACTTAGGCTAGACATACTCTGGTAAGGAATATAAAATCACATTTATTCAAATACAAATTTTAATTACACAAATAATCGAAAAAACTACAACAAAATATCAATAATGTAACCAAAAAATTTTCGTTACTTGTGTAGTACTAGTGTGAGGGCTGGCACTGTTTCTCGTTAACTATTTTTTGTATGTTTGGTTGCAATGTTGACAAAGAACACCGCAGGTCACTTTCCACATCTAGTCTGGCTCGATATTTCGATTTTATATTAGCCAGGGCTGAAAATCCTGACTCGCATAGATAAGTAGATGAAAACTGTAACAAGCAACTTGGCTGCCTCCATTGCTACTTCTGGGTAAATAGGAAGATATAGTAGCCAGAAATCTTCGAGATCCATGTTTGGGAAATCCACTTTAGCTTTTGAATCACATTGCAAGTCAATTGTTTGTTCTTGAATGTAACCAGGAAGTATATCAACGTTGATTTGAAAGGGGTCTCTTGTTAACTTGAATTCCCAGTTTTCCGAGCTTATATCTGGGAAATAAGCTTCGATTTTTGTTCTTCAGAGACAACAAATGCTCAGATATTAGGTCCTTCATTTCATTTATTAGGACTTTTGGAAGACTTTGGGTTTCATCGAGGAGGTTGTTTAATTTTGGAAACGAAGAAAAGTTCGGCTCCGAATTCTGCAGGCGGCGTTGCCAAAGAGCTATCTTCTCAGTAAAACTCTTAATCGAATCATAATTCTTTAAAGTACTTTTCTGACCTTGTAGCTTTAGGTTCAGAAGATTTATTGTTTCAAAAAAAGTCTGATAAATATGCCAGGTAAAAGATAAATTTGTCATCTGTAAATTTCTTGTACAGTTCTTCAACTTGAACTCATCAAAAGATTTCAACTTCTGATTTCAAGTTGAACAACCTTGCAAGCATATTACTTTGGACAACCAACGAACTTCGGTGTGAAAGAGAAGTGTTTCTTGATCACTGTTCAGTTCTTGACACAACACTCGAAAAAGTCTGGTGTTCAAAGCACTGGATTTGACGTGATTCACTACTTGAACTGCTAATTTCAAAGCAGTGTTAAGTGATTCAGGGAGAGTCTGGCAAGCCAAAGCTTGTCTGTGGATGATACAATGGGATCCAATTATTTTAGGGTTCTTTTTCTTAGCCAATTCAATAAATCCTGATCGGCAACCTGTCATCGCTTGAGCTCCATCAGTACATATTCCAATAACTCTCTCCCAGGGAAGGCCATTAGCTTCTAAAATGTTTTGAAGAGAAGAAAATATATTGACTGCTGTAGTTGTTGTTTCAAGATTTGTAGAAAACAGTATTTCTTCAAGGAATTTCTTTTCATCTATATATCTACAGTAAAACAACAACTGCGCTTGTTTTGAAATGTCTGTTGTTTCATCGCACTGCAATGCAAAGAATGGGGAGTTCTTTAGCTTTTGCACCAGTTGATTTTTTAAGTCAATAGCCATGTCATCAATTCTACGTTTGACTGTATCGTTTGATAAAGAAATTTTTGCAACTTTATTGTAGCTGTCTTCACCGAGCACAGTGCTACAGGCAGTAAGCAAACAAGGTTTTATGAGTGACTCACCGATTGTGTGGGGTTTCTTGTCTTTAGCTATCAACAAGGCAATTTTGTAAGAAGCCTCAACGGCCTTTTCATTTTCCATTCGAAAACTTCCACTGGGGTCAAGTTTCATTCTCTTAAGGCAACGTTTCCTAGAAACGAAAAATTCAGTAGGTTTGTCCTTTAGAGCAGCGTGATTTGTATTCAAATGGCGTTCCAAACGTCCAGGTCGCATTGCATCGTTACTTAGAACTACATGACAAATTACGCACTGAGGTAAATGACTACCGTTTTTCTCAATAAATGTAAACCCGTATTTAATATAGGCATCACTGTAGAGTCTTTTCTTTGGCAGTGATTTAGCCATTTTTAATAACAACTAACCACTAAAAACACACAATATTTGTCAATGTAATGGCGATGACAATCAACAACACAATCGCTATAATAGTTACAATAAAACTACATTCACAGGCGAAGGCAAATGCGCGACTGGGACTGGATGATACTGTGTGACAAGTAGCGCTTGTGGTGGACAGTGGCAGACATGCGCACTACGCCCCGCGCCGCGCTACAAATAAAGAAAGGCAGGGTGAGTCCAGACGGGGGGGAGGGTTGTATGCTGAGTCTAAGGCGCGTGGAATAGGTGGAATAGTCCTCTTCCACGCGCCTTGTTCTGAGTCAGCTAGTTTCTCACGCCTGGCCAGACGCTCACTTAAGCTTTGGTTTCCATGAACCCCGCCGGCGCGAAGCGTGAAGCGGTACTTACGTCATCGCGCCAAAACTACTGCATGTTTTATTACGAGCGCGGTTTGTCATATCGGGCCGGCGTCATTCCCGCCGGAAATTGGGGAGCGCAACACGACGACGAATCCCGTCAAAGTCTACCACACACTGGCGCATTTACCGCTGCGGCATTGCCGGTTCCGTGTGTGTATGAAATAGTGTTATCGAAGGAATCCAAGATTTTTTCACCAGAATTAGATGAAATGTTAATTGATTATGTGCTTGAGCACAGAGTGTTATTTGACCAATCAATGAAAAACTACAAAAATCTAGTTATAAAATAAAAATGCGTAGAAACCATTTATTTTGTGGCAGGAGTTGTAAGGTCATTTTGAATATATCCTAAAAATTTCATAAAACAGTCCAACTTTACTGTAACTCTGAAATATTCTCTGAACTTCGTCTTGTCATCCATTAATTGTCTCAAAATTAAAATTTTTAAAAACACCTCTTCTTTACTTCTTCTTGTAAATAAAGGTGAACGATCATCGTTAACAAATTCAGGTAGTATAACTTCTCTTCATCCGCATTTCCTTCGTCGAGAAGAAACACTAATGCTAACATCCTCACACCCATGTCTACAAATGTTGAATGACCGATCCCACGTTGAGAGCGTGGTTCACGCGGTTATAGAAACCACTTACTAACGGCAATCGCACTTGGCGCGATTCTCGTGAGCGTCAATCCCGCTTCACACTTCACGCCAGCGGGGTTCATAGAAACCAAAGCTTTACATTTTATTGAGTTAATAATTTAATAATTTCAATGATTGTGTGTTTGTGTCCAGCATCAAATTAAATTTTGTTGTTGTTGTAAATATATATGAAAAAATAACTGTTTCAAAAACCACAACTTAAGTATTTTTTAAAAATTTGTTGACGCCTCCCCTGAAATTCTTCCACGCCCCCCAGGGGGGCGCGCCCCCCAGGTTGAGAACCGCTGTTCAAGAGAATATTTACTGTGGGTCTTCAAATGTCCAGGTAGAAGATTTTAACAAATCGTAATGGCTGTTCTCAAATTTTTTTTGAACTATGTTTATAGTATTTATGAAGAAAGGACAATGTGTCATAAGCGTGCTTCTCTAAATAGAGGGGACATTTTACAAGTACAATTCATTTTAGGTTACTGTAGTATATTTTAATGCCTCAAGGATGAAAATTTTATAACTGAAGTTGTCAATTTCATGTACTCATTACAGTCCCTTATGGAAGTGCCAGTGATTCGTGGACGTATGCGATAAACCGTGCGTTGAAGTCGCTCGCCATCATTGTTCTGGCCGTGCGCTGAACGAACGCCTAGGCTGTATTAAGATATCCTAGCATACAATATCTAGGATTGCGCTCTGCACTTAGGCAATGTAATGGGCCATAAATTGTAAACTACAGTCTTTTTATCGGTTATTTAATGGTATCAGATTCATATATGTTCTAATATATCGATATATATCTATTACAGCGGAAACCCAAACAAACAATGCAGCATTTAGGAATGTTCAATATGACCATGAATTCTTTTATACAAATTTATGAATCACTAGTAGTTTGTTTCGATACTCTTATTTTTTTAGAAATATAAATAAAATTATTTTGTTCAACCTATAAACAAATATTTATTTAAAATTCATTCACTTATACTATTAAATTGTTACATAAAAGACAAAATATACGTTGTTAGTAAATTAAAAATTAAGTAAGGAAATAACTGCGTCTCGTGCTTCAGTACTATGAAAAATTTGTTTATATCTTGAAATTTACAACAGTTAACACAGCAATATTATGATGAACCAGGGTTTTCATTGTCTGGAGTAAGTTTACAACGTTCATTTATAAATTCCCAGAAATACAACGATGTCCCGCCTTTGCCGGCCGCTTCCCGCTCGTTAAATCAATTACCATACAATAACGCAGTTATAATTGCAGTTCGGTTAACACATCGCGGAATACTCTGAGCGCCCTGAACACGTAGTTAGGTTAATAGCTCCACCTGCCGGTTGCTCACAATATATTAAATTAAAACTATTCGGTTCGAGTCCTGAGATAATGTGTTAATTGCGTCGGTCGGACCGAATAGCGGCGATGCGGCGCGGCGCGGGGGCGGGACAGCCACTTATAATTTTCCACTTACGATTAAACTGTGTTTCCTGTCCAATTTTGGCAGTTTATGCCCAGTGGTCCCTGTTTTTCTCGAGTGACCTCCAAACCGGATCAGAGAAAACGCCGACCACTTTATTAAAGATTTTAATCTCTATCCACTCTAGGTGTGATATAAGCACAAAATTACAACTAATTGAGTATTAATAAATGCAAATTTCAGAGCCCTTCCCCCAAAGAGATTAATTCTATGTATATTTGGGTACAAGATATGTTTGGGAGGTTTACAAAATTTCGCTTAATAAAAGCTCCTAATTGACTTTCATCTAATTTTCTCGATTTCATAACATACGATTCCTTAACAATTTGTGAGTAGATTCAGAAACTGTTATTCCCATTAACGAATAGTTGCATGAACATCCAAATATATGACATGAATAAAAGTGAATATGTTCTAAACATTTGAAAAGTTTGTGTCAACAAGTGTCACGATGGAAAAGGAACAAGTGATATTATTAACAAAATAAATATTAAACTATATAATTCACAATATATTCATAGTGAATGATATATAAGCAAAAATGACAGTGGAAACTTTCATATCCGTATTGAACCATACATATGGGTTTTATCTATTTAATGTTCTGTCGAAAACGAGGAATTGATTTTATAAACATAAGTAAAGCGCAAACTAAATATTGTATCAAACATTTAAAATGAACACATACGGGAAATACTTTAAAGTAGAATTTTACAATTCTAAAATTCATGCATGTCCTAATTTTAATTACCTACTTTTCAGGAGACTATTCGTTTTGGTATTTGAGCCTCTTTCCATGATACTGGATTGTATAATTTAACGAAATTACCAAACAGTTTCGTTAACCAAGTCCTTACGGGTTCTGAAACTTGGATTGTTCTCTGATATTGAACAATAACTAATCATACAGAAAAAAGAGGTTACATTTTATATATATATATATATATATATATATATATATATTTATATATATATATATATATATATATATATATATATATATATCATTCCTACGATGTTATCGAGGTCTTAAAGATTGTATTTTGTTAATAAAAACCTTTTTTTACTTATTCATCTTAACAATTACTTTACAAAGTTTTTGTTTACTCTTAAAATGTCTATCAAAACACTCCTGTTGGGCAGCATTTTTAAGTTTGATTTATTTATTTTCAGTTAAACCTTAAATAATTTATCCGAAAGATTTAGTTTGCCTCTATTTTCTCGTATTTATGTACAAAAAACAGAAGTAGATAAATTTAAAGGGACAAATTAAAAACTATATTTTATTTCTGTATCATCATTTTTTCGGCCTTCACTGTCGCGTAGCCACATTAAATAAAAATGAAAATAATATACAACAATATTTAAATCTATCTCGCCTGAGAGTTGTACCTATTACTTACTTCTATTCTATGTTATTTTCCTGAACCTCCTGTGTTTGATTTTTTTAAATCATGGATAATTTGTGAGTCGAATAAGTGCTTAATATAACTATATTTGAAATTTTTGGTCAAATAGTACTACCCCTTTAGCTTTGATGTCCTGTTTAAGGGGTACCATATATGACTATCCCGACGCAGAGGTGCGGCGGGCGCGGCGAACATGCGGCGCGGTACGGCGGCGGTGAAGCAGCCGACTGCGATCGACCCGTTCCCGCAAAAACTGGATACGGTCTAGACAAGTTTCTTATCCAATTCTTTCCGACTTTTATCCAATTAAGTGAAAACGCTGCACGCGGTCTCTAAAAGGGGGCGAGCGCTCAGAATTTTTCCAGCGGCGAAAAAATCCGTCCGAGCTCGGCCGCGATTTTTTCCTTTTCTCTGCGACCGCGGCCGATCGCTTGTCCGTCATTGGTGCATGAGTAATGCCCGTCGCCGACCGGGCAAAAACTGGTCTGCCAATTACGTCGATGCGATCGCCTCCCCCCCTTACAACATGGAGGAGCCATCTAACAACCTCATTTACAATTTCGCTTTGAATTTCATATTTGCTGAGCTATCCGCCGCAGGTGCATCAGTAACAATAGCGAGCAGAGGCCGAGGCTATGACGTCTGCCGCAGTTCAGCGGTCTCAGCTCTCTCTACTGTTTCCCCGAAATTTTAACCATAAATATGAAGTTTAATCGTTTATAAAACAACATTCTGAATTTAATTTGTAACTAAACGAATTCCTTACAGGTTATTGAACTACGTCTTCCGTTTCCTTATTTGCGCTCAGCGTGACGTTTGAGGAAGCAATGTTGACCTATTATCTGTAGCAAGAACGTACCATCATATACACACTAACCAATTCAGATACATTTAATTAGAACCAATCTTTTGGTTAAATATGTATTTTACAATTATCCGGGTGGTAATAGGTTACAATAGTAAACATTACCGGAAAGCGTCTTTTTTTAACAGGGCAGTATTTAATATTAATTAATTAGAACCAATTTCAGATAATAACCTAAGAATAAAATATTAATCCTTTACATTTAAAAATTATTACATTTTTGAAATTAAAATAACGCACTGACGAGAATAGAACAGTATCGTATATTTCATTTTAATTTTAACCAGAATTACTTGAATCTTATTGAATCTTTTCAAGTTTTATTAAAAATATATCCTTTAATTACATACTATATGAAATTAAACCAATCGTTTGTTTACAAATCGAGCCTTTCACTGTTAAAATTTGCACTTTTAATTAGTGCAGTTTCGTAACATAAGTAACACACAAATCTCGTCTCATGCTTTTCTAATATTTTAAAGTGCAGTGTGTTGTCTTTTCCGTATAAAGATTGTTTCGACGATAAAGTAAGAGAGATTTGAAAATGGAAATCAGTTCAGATATGCTATTAATACTTTTTTTACTAGAGTGGTGTGAGTTTCTTGACGGCTACTGTCAACTGCAACGTGACTCGTTCGCGGTGGCAGTGTACGCGTAGTATTGTACAGGTCACATGAGATCCAACCTGAATTATGACCCGCTGGTGACATGCGCAAGCCCAGAGCACTCGGACATTTGATCGGATCACCGAAATCCACCGTTCATTGAACCCCAAAACCCGGAGCTGTGACAAATTCGGACTCGGTAATCCCATAAATGGATTAAACCTGTTTTGTTGCGTTGCCTGAACAGGTGGTCCTGCGAAACAGCTATGTTCACTGACACGGCGTCACATGAAATACCATGGTATATTGCGTAAAATTACTACTTTATTTATCAATAAGTATTGTGAAACTGCCTAATTTAATTAATGCTTTATCTGTAAACCGTTCACACCGATACGGAAATAACTTTACTAAGCTTACAGACAGGTGTTTATACTGCTTTACATAAATACTTTTTTATCATTCGTCTTTAAAAACAGTTAAGTTACAGTTACAGTCACATTAAACACAATTTCGATCCTAAAAGTCCTCCTCTCCTATATGTTCAAAGGTTTAGACTATTCGATAAATAACATTCAAAAGGCTTTCGAATGTCATTAGCACATAACTCAGTTATTGTTACAGTTTTCACAGCTAGTGTTTGGTGTGGTATGTGAAACATAATATATGCTCCAAATACAGTTTTTAAGAGGAGTACTACAGAAAACTCGAAAAGACTGACTAAATATTTTAATGTTTAAGAAAGATTTGAATGTTTTAAATGAGATTTGTTTGATGACCAAAATAGACCACCGAATGTTCGCGTAAATCTAGTAGAACCTGCCGCGCCTTCTCCATTCCCAAATATTCGACACCACTATCAATTACAATCTCGATAGAACTGTTATAAAGAACGTACAACCTCGCTGTCATATCGACTCGCCAAGATCAAATGTCCCTGATCATTACGCAAGGCATTACTCCATGCCTCGATTAATGCTCTATTGTCCCCACCGTTCTCAGTCCACCTGAAATTATTATTTTTTATCTCAGTGAAAATAAATCAGTACTGGAAGCGCCCGGGGGCATAGTGGGCTCGTGTAAAACAATGGAAAATTCATAAATCGTCAAGGGTGTCTTTGACCACACAGACGGTAAGGCGTGTAAATTATATATCCGATTGGGCACGACTTATGAATATCTTTGTCAATCGACTTACTATTTCCCACGATCGCTAGCTTTTTAAAAGTGTTGAAGAAAAAGTGATGAAATTTTTATAATATGTATGGGTATATGAGTAAATAAAGGAATGATTTATTTTTATGCAAAAAATTGCATTTTGCTAAGTCATAATAAATTTCAAAGACATGGTAATCCCTTAAACTACAATTACCTGGTTATAAAATTGTCCAAAAAGACAACTTGGCATAACTATAATCAGACGTTAAGTATACAACAATTTATTTCTATGTTTCCGTTTTCAAGAAGCTATATCTCATTTCATCTAAAAATGCTCTGTATATGGATTTTAAGAAACTGTTACTCAACCAAAACCAGATCTGGTGGCGCCTTAATGCTAATAATGAAATAAATTATTTTTAAGTCACTGAACCTATGAATTCAATGGTTACAGTGCAGAATTTTCTATAAGTAGGCCTATATGTCTCAAACCTTTACTTTTTTGAAATGCCGCTGAGGTCAACAACTATGTAAAAAGGTATTTTTTAAATTCTATCAATTATTACCTGTTGGAATCTCATATTTCATAGCTTTCTCTAACATTAGGTGGCTAGTGTTCTTCAAATCGGGCGTATTCAAATTGAATCTCCTACGTAAATATACGTTTCTCAAGCGGACTTCCCAATCACCACGAGGATCCTACATAGCGCCGCGGCCGTGCCCCAGCGGCGTAAATAACACAGTCGTTTCATATTTATTAAAATGTATGCATTGAAATGCAAATTGTCAAAGTTAGCATTAATGGCGGGTTATTAATTGGACTGGCCTTTAAGTGGACCCGGACACTCTTGCTATCGATTATCGACCATCGATTCCGACCCGATGGTCGTCGATACGATATCGTACTTTATGTGCGTCCGTACGGTTATAATTATGCCGGCTCGCAGGGAACGCCGTGTATACGTCAACGGCCAACTTAATCGACTTTTCAGCCCTAATGCAATAATTAATAGCACCACCGAGAGTAACTCATACCAGACATAATATTTCAATTAATGTTTCTTCAAGGAGAGAGAGAGACGACTGGGAGGGGGTATGTAGGTTGTTGTGGAGCGAGGCGGCACTTTGAGCCCGACCGTGGGTTGATCGATGGTGGGGAAGGGTCTACACAACCCCCTCCTGGTGTACACACTGTAACCAGTTGCTAGGTACATCGAGAGTGTCCAATTTAACGTGTCAGGTGGCGATACATCACGAACCTTTATATTCCGATATAAGATGTTGTAAGATATGATAAACAAGATAACAGTTTTCGTTCGCTGGTCATAGTTGTACGTGAACATGAAAGGCGTAATATTAGATAATTTGACAGCATGCGTCATAAAATAATCGGTCACATAAAAACAATGTTGAAGTTTAAAGTATTTTGCAACACTTAAAAATATTAAATAATATGTAATAATTTTTCTCCGTCTTTGAATTAAAAATTGAACTATGAATAAGTATATTACATCTAATTTTATAATTTGCTATTGCTTTTCATTAAACAAATGCATCGTACGGACATCATATAATGTTTGTAGGGTAAAACGCATATTCTGAAGAAATAAAAAAACAAAATAGACTTGTAATAATAATAATAATATAACTTTATTGCGGTAACAATAATAACATTGCATACAAACGTCACATAATATTAAAATAATAAAAAGGTAGGCCTACACTTCATTCACTCACGCACACAGTCACATGTTTCATTCACTCTCATCTTCATTCTCACCAGACAATCCTGCCACTGCCACACCAGAACCAGAGGATTGATCGTGTTAGTTTTGAATTTCGTCCCAGCGGCTCTCCATAAACTCGTCAACCGAGTAAAACACCCTCGACACCAAAAGGTGTCTTATATGTAGGGATCCAAGTTAATCCTCCAGTTGGTACTCGTAATAAAATATTTTTGGCATTGTATGTAAATAGGTTTACAACTGTATGTACTGTCGCTAACTGACAGAAGAAAATAATTTTTCTTTGAAATTGATCTTGGAATTGAGTTAAGAAAACTTATGTGAAGTTCAAAAACCAATTTCAGACATAATAATATGGTATTTTTCTAACGCGAGGTTTTTGTTGTTACGCAGTGAATAGTATCAAGACGTGAATAAATGTGTGTTTAAAATTAGCACATACCTCGGGTTTTATGTGTAATAAATAGTTACATTTCGTAAAAACATAATTTTTTAAATTAGGATTTGAAGAAGGTTTCGAAATGATTTTGTTGCAGTTTACAATGTTAATTAAAAATGTTTTACCATGCAAATTGTTTGATGCACATCGGTACTGAATTCTAAAACAGAATAATAATCATAAGTAGGTCCTCACCATAATGACTTGTGAATGGTCTCTTCGTATACTCCTTAAATTGAAGGCAGGAAAATAAAGTGGAAAGAAAAAGAGTGGAGGGGGGAGGTGGAGGAAACATAAATACTCGGTATGGATTGAACCTTTCAGCACCGTTGGGGTATTAGCGAGTAAGCCGGAGATATGGAGGTACATAGTTCAGCTTCACGGACAGACGCGGCTGTATTGCCGGACGCGGCGGAGCGGCGCGCCGTAGCAAGGCGACTCAACATCTGTATTAGCAGTTCTCTAAAGGTAATCACCACACTGATTTACTCGGTAAGCACCACTCCAGACCCTTTAGGCTGTTTGTTCACTGCTCACTTCTGGGGCTGCCACGCAAATCTACACCGGTGATGTACGATAGATTACGATCAAGTGGTAAATCAACTCGACTCCGGAACAAATCATACTTTTTACTACCATTTTTCAGGGAGAGCGAGCGAGAAACGATTCCTCAACCACCCACTCCAGACTTCACGGCCGCGGACTCGGTACGGCCGCTCACGCAAATTGCCCCCCCCCCTCCTACCAGCGGCCTGCATGCGACCATTATATGCACCACGCAGTTATGATGTGTTCATCCATTCTAATGAATACCATTAGTGGATCCTCTTTCATGCTAAATTGGCCGGTTTCAAATTGAAATGCCAATTACTATTTCATCGGGTAATAATTACAGTTAAATTGGCACCGCGCGAAAAAGTGTCGTAATGGATAGTTGGTACGTGTGGAGTTGTGCAATTTGCGCCGATCGCCGCTCCTCCGGCCCGCGCCTATTTTCGGTAAATTGTCCGAGTGGGACGTAATGTATGTGGGAAACCGCGCTGTAATACGACTACAACTATGGTGCGCTGCGGCAAGCGCGTTTCGGAAACGCAGTCATCGATGATGTCAAATCACGCGAGGATGCCTCCTGGGGTCGATGGGATATTTGAGTGCACGTTTCATCTTCGCTACCATTTCTGCCATAAGTACTCTAACATTATCAATATTGCTAATGATAAATAAAGTAAAAATTCCTCGATCCAGAGTTTCGAATTAAGTCTCACAAATTGGGCAGAGGACTTGATGCCTGTCTACGCATGGACTATACCCAACAAACAAACAAAAACGATCCCTATCAAAAATGTAAATAAAATTAATCAGTAGAAGATAAAATATGTACAGACTTATACTAAATTGAATGCCCCCAAAACGATTAATGTCAGTATAATTAAGCGAATGATTAGAAAGTTTTTGGTCCGAGACGCCTTAGTTAGTTCATCTATCGTAGTCCTTCGGGGCTTCTGTTTTTCAGTGCTTCGAAAGATCTTTTGTGTTTACATGATCTCGATATAATTATCAATAAACCTCTGAATCAATACGCTTCAAGGCCTTTCCTCCTATCGATCTATAGTTTACTAAATCCATCAAGTAAAATGGATATTTTGGTTTTCAAATATATTTTCTATTCTCTTTGAGAAAGAGTTAAGTGTTGTTCTACACCAATTTTTAATCGTATAATATCTTATGCATTGTATTCCACTATCTCTGAACTTGGCCTTCGGTTCTATAGAATCTTTGGATCAGGCCATATGGAGATATATCTCCCACCGAAGATAGTACCAAAGATGTAATTCTTTGCTTACAATGTCATGAATCGTCTTTGGTTTAAATCTAGGAGTATTTGTTTTAAACTCCTAAATCCAAATGCAGCCTTGCCCTCGGAAATTAGTCTTTTAAGTCTATTTCATCTTAATTTGTAGTCTTGGTCCATCCTACTGTCTCTAGATCTTAGCTTCCTTCAGGTTTTATTGTATCCAACCGACTAAATAAGTCGTTATTCTGTGCGTACTCTAAAACCAGTGATATTCCGTTGAAATACACGAGTCAACGAAATTAGTCATCATTTATACATTCCCATATCAAGAAAAGTTATAATAGTTTTCTACCTGTAATACCCTACAACAGCAGCAGTATACATGTTAAGGCTACTCCATATGCTTATATTAATTATACTACAGACAACGATAGTGTTCTATTACACCGACAGTAACGTAATCCTGGCTTATCTCCAGTAGAAGCTGTATGCCATAAATTAGGTTGGAGAAACACGTCATGAAGTGCAGTTCGGAGAGGTGTTCTTTTAATGTGTTAGCGCTGTGCCTTGTTAATAATATCGGTTAATATATCATATTCTTTACAGTTGCTGTCAAAGGAAACATTATGTAAGAACTTTTATTATTATGAATTTTTACCAAACACACTTTTTAAAATATTATTTGGTTTGGTTGGTAAGAGCTTACAAGCTTAGAATCATAGAAAAAGTAGTTGTGACTCAGAAAAGCAAATACTATACCTAGCAGCTAACAGAGCAGGAGGTAAATAAACTTCAAATACACGAAAGAAATATAAAAAAAAACTAAAAAAAAAAAACATCATTGAAACTCAGCTTATCATTGTTTTTATAGTATCACCCATTGATTATATTAAATAGCGTACATTTTCCCACTTGTCCTGCACACAAAATTATAGATTAACGTTCGGGTGCTAAAACTGTATAAGTTTGTCTATGTATGTTCTGGAATCTGGTATCTATTACTCGTACAATGGTCTGAATCGATAATTAACACCGTTTCTTGGTATATTTAGACTAGGTCAATTGAGGTAAATTTCGGAAATTATTTTTTATTTTAAATATTTATAAAAATGCCCTATAGAAGAGTAAACTCAGTGGTAAAACGTAGCAGTACTAGGAAGCGAAAAGTCCGGAGAAACTAGATCCATTAGAACGACGTATTATCTTCGGAAGTGGAGAACAGGTTTGAAGATAACCCGAGTGCAACAAGACTCGCTTTAATTTCGTAGTATAAAGCATGAAGCCGAGCTACAGCTTACGGCGTGTTTCCATAAAGTAGCGTGTATCTTCTACTTAGGGCGGCTCTCGGCATACTAACTAAGGTTGTAACTGACACCTCGGCCCCATACAAGTGCCATTCTTCATTCGGCCTGCGATTGTTTACGAGATGTACGTACAATGCACTCATTTACCTGCCAATAAGCTGAAACTCGCAAATGCTGGGTCGTGATTCATTTATTATTTCCTCGGCGAGATGAAGATAGGAGAGAAATCGCGTCTTTCGTGCTCTTGAAATCCAGGTGTTGGTTTTTATGTGGAGGGGTGGCATTCCACTCTCTGGTTGTCCATTCCTTGTATAGTGGGTAGCGCTGCGAAAGACCAGGAGGAATGAGTCCTATCGTTTGGTATAAGTTAGAGTGTGTCCGGCTATTCCATATAAATTACTTTGTTTACTCGATTTTAATTAAATCCAGTATGTATGTACTGGATTTATTCCCAAGCGCGGAAGATACCTAGTGAACGAGATGCGCTCCTTAATCTCAGAAAAGCATTTTTCGTCCATATATACGAACTACGTGTGGCTTTATAAAGACATTATTCCTGAACTCCGGATTAAATTCCTCCATCGCGAGGCGATAAACAGTGCCTATTATCGATAGCATCACTGCAGGAAGGCTGCAGAAGTGTTCTGTAATGATCGTATGGTTCTCAGAACCCGAGAAATCCAACACGAAGGAACCAGTTGATGAAGAGTGTTCGTTACCGATATCCCACGATGTCAGCGATTAAGGCTTTTTACCTCTTCTTAGCCCGGCTTCGCTCTGCTCCGGATAAGGGCAATTCCTCTCTCTCTCACTCCGTTCCGTTCGTCCGAGTCCGCGAGACTTTTTGTTGGCGGAGTCACCAGGTAGGTGGTATATAAATAATACATCCTCTGACCACGCCGCCCGTAAAACATCACCCTATCAGAGACCGTATAATTGACAACAATGCTGATTTATAGCTTATAATATTTGTTCAAAGATGCGATCACTGTTCCCATTGGGTGATGGGCCGCCGGGCGTGGGTGAGCCTCCGTGTGCCGCCGTGGCCGCGGCCAGATGTCTTCTTCTTCTTTTCCGAGTCTGATTGAGTCCAACTCCGCCGATGTTCTAATTATCTCCCGACCAACTGTTAATTATCCGGTGGGATTTATCGCCCTGTTGCCACATCGCCGCCCACGCCACGACGCGGCAACGTCGCACATTCCCTCGCAGAGGAGACTGTTCCGGTCGTCAAGATTTAGCGTTCCTTTTGTAAATTAATCACTACCTTAAAGGTGTTATGCAAAATTAAAAAATAATCTCCGTGCCACCTAAAGTTAAAACTGTCACATTACATTATGAAACATATCACAATAATCTGCATCTTTGTTCCAATTTGTACTACCACGCACACTGTAACTGACATATAAATGGGGTGCGGAGGCAAATGTACGAAAACCAAATTCGCTGTGTGATTCACACATCAGGCTTTAAAGAATGATTATATCAGTAGTTGACAGTACAGTGATACTTTCTTCGTAATAGGCATGTATTACCATGATGTAATATTTCTCTGTTAATCATTTCGCTTACCATGCCTTCCTCTTTTGTAAAAGAGTATTTTCGATGTAACTAATCTATTAAACACATTTTATTTGTAACTTCTTCTAGAATATATTTTTGTAGTATTCGTATACTGTTCCATTGGAAATTAAAAGTTTTTCAAACATCCTTCCGATTCCAAATAGTGGGTCCAGATTTATATTGTAAGTTATTATCTTTTCGCTAGTACGGATTAATTTTGATAATCACAAGATATCAAGTTGGTCTGGGTTTGGTGGACGATCACCGAGTGTCCGCGGTTCGAGCTGGTCAAGGTTGTCACGGGAAGAACCTGTCACCAGGATCGTCTTAGACCGTCGCCATTTTACCGGTAATTAAAGTAATTAAGTGTCCGCGGTGTTGATCAGTGTCGGCCGATGCTTTGAGTCTTGGAAAATCCCGCTAATTATCGATTGACAATCGATCGGACAATCGATCTTCCTTGAGAGACGACCTCCTCCGCACATAAAACTATCGGTCAACTCATCGACACGTTGGAATCCGACCAGTCAAGGCTGAATCACCGACGTCAGTGTTTGGTGGAGTAGCGTTTGCCGTATCACTCACGGAGCTCAAACAACATATCTGTTTAACCTTATTTACGAAAAATACCAATAACATACAAAATTAAATATCCATTTTATATCGAAACAATTACTCGTTGTGTACAAGGAATTCAATTCTAATTCAATGTTCAAACCATCTTGTTTTGAGTAATTTATGATCTGGAAAACAGTGATTATTTAAATACTAACTTAGCCTGTAAATCATCTTCGTAAAGTATGGTATCAACTATGTAAGATTCATTTTCAAGCTTTATTAGTTTAGGAGTGTTTTATTTTAGACGAAAGCCTTTAAGATGTTATAAAGAAATAACGTGTGTTAGGCTTTCTGAAGTATGTACACTAAGAATAAGAGGAAAGATAATAAAAAATATATAATAAAGATAAAGATAAATATAAAGAAATGATTTAATTTTCACTTATGACTTTTAATTTACATTTTGGAAATCCTGTCTTTAAATTAAAGGCCGTCGGACTGAACTTTGCATTGGTAATAACGTACATAAGCACCCTTGGTCAGCAGTACCGTTGGTCCACCTTTAGATCCTCACTCAGACCTGTAACACACGAAGCGTATAGAATAAAGATAAGATATATACTGGTCTATTATTGATACAAATATTTTGAAAATAAGATATATTAAATATATAAGATTAATCGCCTTAGCACTCAAACAAGATATTTATTTCAGTAAATTTTTCACTTATCCTTGAAGTTTATACTTAACTCTTCACTTATTTAACCCACCTTAACGTGGTGCAATCGATTTTGAGTTTAGTACATATTTTTATACACATTTGACATAACACCCCTGAGTACAGAAAAAACCATGAGAACATGATTTGTAACACTCGACAAGAACTTTAAAAGAAGGAAATTTAAGCTATTTTGTAATAACGCAGAAATAAGAGCTTATAAATTATTGTAGTTTCATGTCGAGCGGTAAAAGAAATTCTGCTTTTTTATATTCAAGTTAGGTACTTTACTTTTTTAGATCCGTTAATGACTGTTCCAAATTTAGTTATTAAGGCTGCGTTCAAAAAACACAACAGATACCCGACTATCTTACTCTATACGGAGACGCAATTGTTACCAATTCGGCATCTCTATATTAAAAGCTTACTGGTTTTCGCAAGGAGCCACAGGCAGGAGATCGTCACCCCTGTCACACACAGATATTTTACAAGGAATGCTGTTAGCGTGGGCCTGCAGGCTCCCCGAGTTGTAAAATCGTATAATTACACCAATCCTTATTACATTGCAAATTACCTACTCAGAAATATTCCGCAACACATAAGGGACCTGCAGGTTCCGCTGTCCGCATACAAAAATCTCGTCTCTGTCTGGCTGTTGGAGGTCGGCGCTGAACACGCTGAGTCGCTGCTCTCATCTATATACTAGAATAAAATATATGATCACGTTTATTTACAAGACTAACTTACTTTATTACACGCAACAAACTGTTTTCCACTATTGTTGCGATGGCCGTCTTGCGCCGTTTCGCCTCTCCGATGGATTTGAACACCTCTAATAACCCAAATTTAACCTTAGTATCTCAGTAATTAATTATGTTCAATTTAATTATTTACACTATAGCAAATAACATACCTTATTTTTATATGATCTTTTATATCAAATAATTATACTATTGGGTATTGTGGCATAATTAATGTTGTCTGTGGCCTAATTACACAGATTATTTCAGATTTCATACTTAATAATTGTTTTAAAAATAGATATAAAATAGTTTATTGTTATTAATGATAACTATTATGATACCGCTGTGCACAGCAACTAGAAACTGACTCGTCACCACGCACAAGCCTCTATGGCCCATGTGGGACTAATTTCATTCATATTATGTGTACTATGCTTGTTTGCAAATTTTGAAATAAATTTGATTTTTATTTGACTTTACAAGGCTGTGAATTTGTACATTTGTACAGAAATATTTTCTAAATCGAAAATCGCTTGCACCTCTTGCAATCTGCAAGCGCCGGTGTCTAATGAGTGCTCCAGGCTCCGGTGGGGACAAGATGGAGGTCGCGCAGGCATGTGCGATTAATTAGGGAGGGGCCACTAACGAATATGGCTTCGCCGAGCTTGATTTATTCGAAAAAGACGAAGACCAGTAGCACGAAGACGCGTCTAGCGAGGAGAGATGGCGAGGTGCAGGCTCGGGCCCGGCCAGCACTGCGGCTGCTGGAATGGCGTTAACAAAACCGACATCAGGGCAGTTAATGGCCTTTTGAGTGCGGCTTGTTCACACGTGGGAGGCGTCGAACAACTGTCAAGGCAGTAACTTTCAGTGCCCCTGCCGGCCTCATAACATCTTAAACGATGCAGTGATAGCACAATCTTTCTTCCGATCCTTTACTTACCAGAGTGCATACGTTAAAATTATGTTTATATTATTCCGAAGATTACTCTTGTATCACGTTATTCTTTAAGTTTACCCAAGTACTAGGTTAGCTCCATGTAATTTTAACCATTTTTAGAACTCGAAATTTCAATGCAGTCATTAAACGAGAACACTCCAAGTTATGAAGCTGCTTTCATTTCATGGGCTACCCTAAACAATCATAGACGAACAGTAGCTATGCAATAAGTAGCAACAAAATTTATAAATAGAACGACACTTTGAAAAAGCGTGCAAAATATTTAAAGCAGGTAAAACTAAAGAGAGGGTTACCTGTTATAACGTAACAGTAGTTTTGTTTGTAGACGTGATTATAAAATCAGTAATGCCCGTAACATTAACACTTTTGGTATAAAGGGACAGTTATTTCAGTGTTTTATGTAAAAATAAAAATAACCTTGCAAATCAGTTTTTAAATTACAATCATACTAAACGAAATTAATTTTAAAAGATTGATGTAATCTTACCATAGGGAATGACTAGTTTTATCGAGTTGTACAGATACACGATATTGTGAAATATTTACGGTTATGGTATTGTCATATACTACATCAGAACACTACGTTGAGTATATGAATGAAACACTTGTAGATTGCACTGAAGGATTTAAAAATATAATCTATGGATAGAATTTTAAAGTTTCATGCAACCGTGTTACCCATCCACCAGATTTTTTATCTCTATCGTACTCGCTGGGTATAATTTTGGTCTCTGAAAGCGGAAAAGCTAAAACATTTATTCTCTTATGGACCAAGAAAGTTTCGAGTTGATATTCCTTTAATAGTGTTTTTGTAACTAAAATAACTCCTTTTCCTGTTTTCATTTCTATGTTAGAAAGTCGTGCTTGCTTTTTTCGTGCAATAAAAACAGCTGTGACTAAAGGCTCCACAAAAACCATACTGGCTAAAGAAAAAACAGCGTCAACCCCGTGGAGAACAAAAGGTAATAAAGACGGTGCAGGCAGAAAAGCACAAAAACCGAGGTTGTATTGTGGAGAAGCTCTCTTACCCCTGCATTGTGTGTGTTTCACCCTTGCCAGCCGAATGGTCGACTCCCACATTGGTCTTGATTAAGCCGGACACTTGGCCTGCCTGGTTAATTACCCCTACATAAATCTCTACCCCCCTCCACCCACCCCTAGAATGTCTTACAAGTTGCCGAGCCACTGGCACGGATTGTTCAACTTATAGCGGTCTATCATGCGGGAAGCGGGCTTGTTTTGTGCGGTGGATTACTCCATGATTTAGTACTCTGTGCTGTGTGTCTTGTGCCAATGTATTCTGGCCGAGAACTTTATTTATGTTTCAAGACCCATTTCCAAGACCCTTCCAGAAGATGGAACTATACAATTATCTGTATCTGTTTCTTAGCTGTCTACGGTCTATTGATTGAGTTATCACATAAAAAACTCAAAGTATACAGGATCTTAAATAGGAGGTAGTTTAAGCTGAGTTTCAAATGTAAAATATTAAATTGCCTACTTAATTATTGTTTATATGCGTAGTTTATTATATATCTTAGCGTTTAGTGCTTAAACGTTCTTTAGTTAATCATTGAGTAGGAAAGAATGCTTGAATTTAAATATGTAGCATTTGTAAGTATATGGGCAGTTTTGAAATTAGAAGCACACGCTAAAACATATTTTTCCAAATCAAACTTGTTATTTTTGTAATTAAGTTTATTACTTTTTGGGATACATATTTTCAAGCACTAAACCCCCTGTATACAATTAACTAGATTTGTCTTTTTTCTTATCAGTGAAGAAACATAGATTAAATTTTAGTATTAAATTAATAAAAGAATAATTAGTTACAGAAAAGTAATAGACATAAATATGGAAAATGCAGAACAAGTGCTCCATTTAGGCTTAATAAAAAGGATAAGAAGTTTACAATAACAATAATATGATTATAATGTAAAAGAATTTGACCCAGTCAACAACAGAACCTTATGGGCCAATTTAATGAGTAATATATGCGACCAATTTCAAATACAAGGATTAAGAGATTTAACAGTTAAACATGTCACAAAGTACAATCTATGAAACGTGAAAAATGTATACCTTCAACAAAAACAAACAAAAAATACCTTCACCACTACCACGGGAGAGTTTTTTTTTTGTTTGTAAATGAGAATAAATATATTATTTTGTAAAATCCGATACAAGTGTTGCACTCACAGCTCGGTGATATCGATTGTACGAATGCTTTAGGAACCAATTAAACTTCGTAACACATCAAGATAAAATAACAAGGATCTACTAAACATATTAAACATTAAGGGCCACCTGAACGAAAACACAAATCTTCGTGGGGTACAGAATTTATCTGGAATTAATGAAGTGGAGATGTCTTAATTATACCGAGGAATGGGTAGCAGCCTCCCGGCTTCCAGCAGAGAGAGCATCGAACATCCCTCTGAAACTGGCTCATAAACATGATAATTGAGACATGAACGACCATAACCGATCGGTTCGGCTTTACTAAAAAAATGGAGCAGGAGTTCTGAGGTTCGGGTGGGAGGGAGGTATAAACTACATTAGGCTTAGGATGGTGGCCTCGGAGGGTGGCTCTCACCACAAGCTCCTGACTCATGGGTAGCGGCCGCCGCGCCCCGCCAATAGATATACGAGCCTCTTTAACTAGATTAACCTAAAGCTCGGGATTGGATTGAACTATTATTGGTTTACGTCTAAGTGGTTGAACGCACTAAAGCTACTTTTCCGTTGTTCACAGGGAAAGATCTGATTAATGAATTTCGTGTATTTCCTGCAACATCGACTGATATACTATTCAAACACTGTCATTTATTGATTCTTACAGATTTATCACAGCAATTGACATAAATTGTAGTAAAATTTTTATTTATAAATACAACTATTATAAAAAACATGTTAGCTGCCTAACACTCTCACTTTGATACTATTTTTCTTGAATTCTCGTCAATGCTCTGTCAAGTTTATTTTTATAAACAACTAGCATATTTGTTATCTGTAATTGGGTAAAGGCCATTACTATTTTTCTTTTCAAGCGTGTTTTAGTTTATTTATAGTTTTAATTTTAGTATTTTTAATTTTAATATTAGTTTAATTTAAAAGCCAGTTTTCCTCAACATACACAATACAGGTATGCTAGTCCTGGTAAAATGAAAAGTGTGTTATGGTATTTCAGGGATTGTTGACCGCAAACGTTTCTTAGGAAAAACAATCAGTTACATATAATTCAAATTTATGAAATTAGGAATAAATCAGAGCACATATAGAGTAGATGTATACGTATGTTATAAAACGTAATCTTAGGTATTTAACTTATACTGCAGACGTTTTTATTACCCCTGGATATATTCTTTAAATCTTTTTATAACAATTTATATTTTATAATTATATACAATGTAAATACTACACAAATTTGTAACTAGACCTGACTAAGTCTGACGATGCATTAACTGAAACATTGTTCTAATTTAAAGAATTATATTATATTCATTGATCTATTATATTTTAAAACTTACTACTAGAATTATCTATTCTGGATTATTAATTCTGCCATTTTTTACTTGTACGAGAATTTGCAAGTCCTTTCCCTTATATACATACCAGTTTTCAGTAGAGTTTTATCTACACGAATTCAACACATTTAGAATAACGTATTACTTTTAAAGTATAGTTTTATTAGGACCTATAAGCATAATTTGTGATAAGTATTCTAGCTACATTTTATAAACTCTAAGTTAATTTCCCAAAGGGACAAATGCGCTTACCCAAATTGGAATGGGGTATGGAGCTGGATTTAGGAATCAAACATTAATTGAAAAAAAAACTACTTCAGGGCTTAATTACGGTAAAACCCTCAAAGGTACAATAAAAGTCAGCGGAGAAGAATTTATTGTAGATGTAGACTGGAGGAGGGGAGGCGGGCTGATGTGGGATCGCTGCAAGAAGACCTAAGTAAGGAAAACTGGAAGGGAGAAATCATAAATACTCGGATGACTTAAGGAAGACAGTTTTTTACGCGAGTTTAATTTAGTAGATGGAATCTACGACCAAATGGCTTAGGTCTGCTATTGATTCCGTTAGCTGCACTTTCTTCGACCCACGTTGCTGTCAACGCTGATTACTTCATTGTATCGGCCGTGGTGGGCAGAACAGCTCGTACTGGTGTTATTACTTATGATTGAAATACAGCAATATTAGCAATTGTAAAATAGATGCAGTAACAATCGTGTACGGTACCTTGTACGGCTATGGGGATTGTAGTAGTTAGCCTGATTGTCTTTCAACGTCAGCTTCATTGTACTTTTCCATGTATTAAAAACAGCTCGTCATTATTCCGTGAAGATGAATATATTTGCTTGAATTTTTTTCACACAAACCATCTGGGATCGCATAAAATACAAATTGCACGAAGTACACATTTTTGTTTATTGACAAAATGTGAATAAATATTTCGTTAATGGTCATGATTTTGATTGCCAAATACAACAGATTACTTGATTAAATTAAGAAATGAACTTTGACGAAGATCAAATACAACGTTATAGAGTTCTGGATTACATTCCTTCCGATTGCATTAGTAACTTCCTTGTAAATACACGGATATTTGTGATAGTCACTACATTTTTTTAACCAATTTAAAACATTTGTTATACTCTACTACTGTAGACTATACTAAGTGATGACCTCCATCGCGAATTCCACCGATAGGATATCCGAGTCTTTCACCGATGGCGTGGCGGAGGAAGCGACCGACGGCCATATTGAATGGCCACGGCCTGAGGCCACTGGCCTATCTATAAAGTGGCACCCTCTTCACGGGCCTTGTAATTTGACGGGAGCTAGGAGCTCTATCTGCAGATAGCGAGGTGCTACCGAGACACTATCTGGACTGTGTAATTGTACTGTTACCGCAGTTTATGTTCAATCACACGCGCTCGCTCACAGAGCCGTATAAATACAGCCGAGTCTAAGTACACGCGCGCACCGCCGTATATATACGCTCGCCGCTCTGCTCCGCTCAGTTCCCCGTTATGCGTATTGTGCACTCGGCCAGATTGTTTACGGCACTATTATATTCTATAACACAATGTACACGGCTACCGACCTATCCGGCCTATAAGGAAGGAACACTTTAATGTCTACTTTCTGGCGTCTCGATGCGTCGATGGCTTTACTGGAATTTCATTTGTTTCCGATATGTTTGTGAGTAAATATCGTTCCTTGTGCTGTCTCTTTCTCGCAGTTGTATTTACACATAATAACACGTGCTGAATACACGTGTGGAAATCCTAAAACCCTTAATTTGTGTATACGTATTGTAGTTTCAAGGATGAGTGGTGTTTGGAATTATTTTTATTTCTAGAATAATAGTGAAACGTAATGTGCTTTACTGTGTAGTGATGCACTGGTTAAAGTACAAATGTCTATGCATGAGTTAGGTATGTTTCTATAGCCTCCAAAGGACTGTAAAAGGTTAATATACTTCAATGAATCATTCTTAAATGGCGGACTATAATAACCGGTAATTGCCCAAGGTATACATCAACATTCATTTAGAATCACTGTTTTAACTTCACGACTTTAATTATTTTATGGCTAGTATTAGTTACAAATGGATAATAGTTCTTTGATTACATGCCAAGGAACCAAATTCAGTATTTTAACTTCATATATTTCTTTTGATTTGTTGGTGTACATAATCGCTAAAATCTATAGAGGAGATATCATTTATCGAATGATGTACGCCATCCAGTAAACTTTCCACGGAATATTGTTCTTAATTAATTCACTCCAAACCATTCACCATACTTTAAATTACGTTTGTATAACATTAAGCATTAACATATTTTTTTAGGTTAGCAATCATCAACTTTAATAGTGGAAGATAAAGATTTAAACTTGTGTAGTAAATAACTATATTTACCTATAGTTTACTTTATTTTACTTACCTTTAAATTAAGGTAATCAAATTGTAACTTAATTATCAATAAAAATAAAATATAAGTTTTATCCATTACAATAATTCCGGCTAATAAATAAATTTTTGATGGATTTCGTTTCTTTATTGTTATAAATCACAATTTAGGAGACATTGTTTGATCATTCTGAGCGTTTCCATACTTCTCCTTTCGGAAAAAAGAGACAACAAATATCAAAGAACAAATGGCACAATGTAAGTATAGAGTGATTTATATAATGCCGTACTTTGTGTAATGATTGGTTTAGTAAGTACGTCGACCAATAAATTATTTAAGATTTATGATATCTTCTTCTCGCAGTAAATCGTTGCTAGAAATCTATAACTGGTTTTAAGTTAAATACCCCAGAAAGATACAAAACAAATCCAATTCCCACACAAAACCGCACGATAACTCAAGTCGGAAAAGAAATTACGTTAATGAACAAAGGTAAGAAAAGAGTCAATAAAATAGAGAGGACTGAGCAAAATACGCTGCCAACAAAAAGCTAAAGTGAAAGATAAAAGGAATTGGAAAAGCGATAACATCGGTTAGTAAGTTCCTGGGTTTCCTCCTCGCTGCACTCATCCTCCCCCCTTCCTTCTCTATGTCCTGAAGGATAATTGCATCAGATGGTAATATTCTAAATGAAAAATATTTTATACACTAATTAAATTGTCCACTGTAAATGTGTTTTGTTTTAGTTCCTGTTTGGAATATGAATTTACGATGTTTTCATTTCCTTTATTCGCAGTTTCTGGCGTCTGTTTTTAAATCAAGTTACCCAACTCTTCCGCTACTTTTTATTCGGATAATTTTGCCTTTTCGGAAAGTTATTTCAAATTTATTTGTGATGTTGTATATGTTTATTTGTACCATGAAAATCTTTCACGCTGTCAAATGTATAACATTTTAGATTTCCAAAATAAATATACAAATGCACTGCGATATCTGAGATGTTTGCTTAACTTTTTTATGCTTTAGGATCAGTTAATGATTAATTATCCTTAGCATTTATTCATTAATAAAGTTCACTACTTTATCAACTTCTGATCAAGTCGTATCGTCTGCAATAAAACAATACAAACTAATCAATTCTTTAGTTAAAAATAACGAAATAATCCAATTAAAAATGTATTGCGTTTTTACTGAGTACAGTTTACTTTATAAGTAGTGTAATTAATTTAACACTCTTTTTTCAATAACTGAAATAATTAAATTTTAGGGTAGTTATTTTGTTGTAATTTATTTTATGTTTGCAGGAATCAAAACATACTTGCTTATCTGAAATATAGGGTGTTTGAAAAATGTGAACCTACGTGGGTTACATTGGTTTAAACAATAATCAAACAACAAACTTCCTGGTACTGTTTATCATTGAATCATTTGCCCGTTTTTCCGTTGTGTTTTATTTTCACAATTAATATAAACGGTATATATTACAACGCTATACTCTAAAATACTCGTATATATTTTTATTATAAAATATACAAAATGTTTAACACTCTCACCTTAAAATACCTACCGCATACAGTATTTACTGGTATTAAAATAAAGTGATTTTTTTACTTGTGATGACAAATTTCATGAAAGCTTATGTGAGAACAACTATCTAAATGTAAAAAAGTATTTACTGTTTGGTTTCAGGTAAATAATTAAAATATATTGTATAAAAAGAGATATGGAAAGGATAAAAAGATTTCGAAATATTTAAAAATTATTTCATCCAAACATAATATAAATAGGGACCTTAAATATCTAAACTACATTTTTTTCTAAATTTTGGCTACACCATTATATTATGATTTTATGATATTTGTGTGCACACCAGTATTCAAATTAATTATACTGATTCTGGCTACGTACATTTAATGTTTCTATAGCGAGAATACTGAGAGAATTGGCTGAATTTAAAAGCCAATTTTGGTTTCCCAAGGCTATTCCGCTGGGTCGGGAAGGGAAGACAATCAACTACGTAATTCCCTGAGAAGTTTTTGTAGGGAGTCAAGAGGAATTGCGAAGAAGCTGTCGAGGGCTATGGTGGGGGGTTTAGGGGGGCAAGGAGGGGTTGTGACTGCAATAACTAAGAGGGTTGACTTAAGAGTGAGCTTGCTGCGCTCTAAACCAATTAAACTGGCCGAATAAATTGTCAACTGACTTAGTGGGGTGGGTGCCTGAATTATTTAAAGTGGTCTTGTAACAGGCAGCGATGCAATTAGATTTTCTTTCGTTTCTTGCTTATCCTTTTATCCCTTCTTGAAAAATTCAAAAGATTGCCCTCCTCGAATCTCATCGCAAACCATCTAGCCTAAAATGAAAAAATGGGTTATTGTGGAAATCAACTATTACATTTAAACTAGCCGTTTAGAGATATTAATGTCAAACAGAATTGGATAAGTCGTATTGGATTAAGTAACGTATTAAGCTTAAAAATAGAAAACTACTTGATGCATGTAAAAAAGCCAGTATTAACATCTTTATTTTTGGAAAGAATTTTGAAAAGACAACAATTCAAAAATATGTGAGTATTTTCAAATAATAACTTGTTTACAACAAATGTGTGTAGGCTATTTGAATCCTATTTTTCGTTTTAAAGTATTGGTCCCCAGGTTAAGTGTTAGAGAGGCCTTCTTAGATATAACGTCGCATGATAAAGTAAGAAATCCTGTATTTAAATTGTTACTCTTTAGTAATAAAGGTCATCAGGCAAAACTACTTCATATAATTGTGAAGAACAACCTATCATAACTTAGCTGTTTTCAACAATTAAGAACTTTTTAAAGAAATCAGTTAATTAAATAGTCGTGGAATAAAATAATGTTATGATTTTCTTTAGTAAGAAAATAAAGGAGAGAACACATATGTTGTACAAACCAATGTAGTTGTTGTTATCATTGTTGTTTATGTTAGATTTGTTTTATATGTATATCAATCTATTATTGTTGCGGTTCTCTTTGTTATCTTGCTTTCGTTATAGTTATATATCTTTGTTAATTCAAATTGATTTATTAAGTTTATAGGGTCAGCTATTAAAGTCAGCTGTTACATGATTATTGTAATTTCACTCATGTATACTTAATACAACTTGTGTTGTATTAATAATTATTTGTCACTACCGATTAGCCATCTTAACTTACTGTAAAATTGCAAAATAGTATTACCGTTGGAATTTAAATAAAGAAATAAACTTCTTGTAGTCCTATTTTCTCACTTGTGACTAATACAATTAAAGTTGCTTCAAAAAAGTCTCGAAATCGTGCCTAAATTGTTACATTAGACAAAGCAATAAAGCAATAAAGCGGTGTGCGGTAGCAATACAGTAAAAGTGGCCAGCCCCTATCGGGGAGTCCACCTACTGCGACTGTTACTCATTTCTTTGCTGCCTAAGCGCTATCGGGCGTACCGTTAATAAAGTAGAACGGGCCTTCCTCCACCCCCTCGCGGCCTGCACACCCTTAAATAACGCAAGACAAATAAATATCACAGGAGCCTCTGGCAACGCCGCCCGGGGCCATATACAAGTCGCAACGCGGCGCGGCGTGCGGGGCGATCCCATCTATGCAGATGCGGGAAACAATGTAGATGTAGACCCGACAGTTCGATCTACTTCGGGATGTTTCACTTTGGGGGAACTGAAGTCTGGGGAAGATGGATTGGCATTGCTTAAGGGAGGATACCTCTAAATTTGTATAGATACATTTAATACTTTTATACTTTAAGATTTAAACCAGTTACGATTTTCACAGTATAAATTAAAGTAAATGAAAAATTTTCTTGCTATAAATGTTGCATCTCATCTCCTAATCGTCATTATTAATAGAGGTATTTCGTAGAGCAGTATTTACACATAGTATATTCGTTATAAGTACACATGATACAGAGTAATCATCAACTCGTATCATTGTTTGAACATTGTAAGTCTTATAACAGATAATGTTTACTACAATTTCTAAATAAAAAAAAATTACTAAATGTGTTTTTATTGAAAAATACATTATAAATATTGTATAATAACATACACGTTTTAATACAATGTGTAGAGATAGAATTGTATCTTTTTCATTATGTCTATTTATTTAGTTATCACAAGAAGATGTGCAAAAAATAAAGTCTATTACAGATTCATGGATCTCAATTGTTAGTTGAAAAAATGTATATGGGGAACGAAAAAAATACTTTCATATTAAGAGACGATTATAGATACGTATATAAGGGTAAAAGCTACTATGGAGAAAATTTGTACATACAAGGTAGTAAAACACATTGGGCAAATTTTAAATAAACGTAAGCTATATGGAAAGTAAAACACGACCAAAACAGTGAATGGCTCGTAGCAACTATCCAAAGTAGTAAAGTGACAGTAAGTTGAACGTATGAATTTGGCTTTCAATAGAAAATGGTTTACATCCTGAAAATGGATGTAAAAGTGATTTTGGACCGTAAAATAGGAGAAAATATTGGCACATATTATATATTTGATCAATATAGTTATAAACAAAGTAACTATGCTATTCGCGTGTCCTATTAACAAAATAATGAAGCGGGTTCTATATACGTCAATTAGTTTGATCCGTTTTACCATATTTTGAAAAAGAAAAAAAAAAACTGTACATTTATGTGAAATTCGGACATTAATTCTTTCAAACACCTTTCTTACTAGTGTTGAGGATATGGTACAATATCTATCAATAAATTTCAGTGTTAAAGAAGAACGCGTTTGAAACTATAGTGCATCGCCACTAAGAATGGGATTCGGTATGGTACATTTAAAACTGTAAACAAAATCAGATGTAGACTTGTGTCAATCATCCACACTCGAGCAAACGAACATACGTCTGTGCACTCTGCAGTGATCTCTCTGTAATTGTCGCCGCCCTTCCTTCGAATCGAGCAATCGAACGTTCAACCGTTTGAAATTCTCCCATTAAAGCGGTTTACATTTTTCTGGGTTGTGGAATTGCCTAAAAATGTATATACCGCAATATGCATGATGTAATACGTCTGGTAACGATTTACAAAATGATCAACAGCGAAAGGACGAGATGTTCGCTTTTTGTCGAGTACCGGAATCGAACAGTTCTCTTTCCGAGTATTCTGGGCGGACCCGGTTGATTAACTTATTTCCAAGGCGCATGATACATGTGGAAGGACATGGCGTGCCTGTAGCGAACGGCTTACATACCTTTGTCCGGCCGCCATTCCGAGCCCAGATATACGTTCCGATAGGGACATCTCTTGTTCCTAGTCTGCGTCTGAGTCCGTCCGATCGTACGTCATCGCTGATCGTTCTATTAGATGTTCGACAGGCACCAGAGCCGCTCGTCCACCTCGGCCGGACCACGGCCACAACCAGTTATGCTAAGGTCTTGCGCAAGTCTCCGTCCGTCCTCTGAAAATGATTTAGCTCTTATCGGGCGGGGCTTAGAATATTCTCCGACGTCTTATTCTCGCCAGACGGAGGACGTGGGGGACCATTTTGGATACTAATGGAGTTTGACTTTGCATCGTAGCAATAGAATTTAATTCTTGAAATATGGCTGGAGTCCGTAAAGATTTTATTATAAATTGTACATATGTGTAACTTATAATTAATTTGCGTAAAATTTGTGAGTGAAGAATTCTTGAAGTTACGTTGCGTATTAGTTTTACAGTAATGGAGGAATTTAACTTGTAAAGTAAATATTTGTATTTTGCTAGGTAAAGTTTCAGTCCAATAATATGTGAATGTTAGAAAATTAGTATACCTCAACATATAAATATAAATTTGTTTTGTTCTGTTCTTGTAACATGACACTTGTAAGTCTTCAGTGATATGCATACTGTAACATTATGGTCTCGATTTGTAATGCAAATCACATTACATGCCTAATATAAAACTCACGTATAACAATACTATAGAATGTAACTTAAAGCTTAACATAATGGTAAAAACCTTTTAGGAAATCTCTTATAAATGTTGTGCTTATGGGTATAGAAATATATTTCAACAATTTATTATGATATAAATTATGTACACAAATAGAAAAATCTTCAAGCCCATCACGGTGTTTTTCTTCTGGACTATTATCACTTTCCAGATTAAAAAACAGTAAATGTGAATTTGGCTTTAGTATATGATTAAAAAAGCAAGAACATTGTCTGTTTGAAATACTTAATATATCGTTCATAATAACTTTTTGTGTAATATCGAATGCCACATGCTTTCGTACTCATATCGTTCAATACAAAGCATGAAAATGTCAATAATGTATATTGGTTTATTTTATGCTTAATTTAAATTATGAAATTTATTATGCACCCTGTATATATCAGATGTACCATAAAAGGTATTTATCAACATTACATATTTGGAAATACCCCTTAAGCCTTGTTGACCATATTTGCGAAAGCAGAAGTAGACTTACTGCACTCAGGCACATCGAGTGGACTGCTGAACAACGCGTTTACAATAACGGGCTGTGGCAGGTTAAAGATGCGCCGTGATATAGTCCAGTGGTGGATGAAGATATCTCGGAGCATATTTCAGTCGCGGGGCACGGCTGCTGCCGCGCCGGTCGCTTCTGGCTCGGACTGTACCGAAGAATCCCAAACAGGTTTAAGACCTTGGATGTTGAACCAGTAAAACATCTTCCAAGCCTCCGAGCAGTCAACCAATCACGAGCTCTTCCCCACCAAATATCTTCATACTCGGGGTTATCTTGTTGCCATCCGGTCGACGGTCTCTGCTCTCAGCCACTCCGGACCCGACCGGGACCGGCCGACTCATTGCCCGCTACACTCGATAAATATCAATTGTTTTCCAATAAAATACCCATCACGGATATTTTCTCTCCTGCTGCTCCGTTCCTCTTCCGTGGCGGATATTTCTCTTCCTCAATACCGAGTTTACCTGTCTACTTTTCTCTGCTCAGTTTATTTGTGATCTGGCATTGGTTCTTTTTCTTCCCTTTGAGTCTAAGGCGGGATAAACAGAATCCTTTACTGCACTGCATTATCTTCTTACTTGAAGCGTAGATCTTTTTCAATCGATATAAACGGCTAGGTTTGAGGCAAGAGTACACGAGCTAAGAGCATACAGTATGTGCTATAACAACACGATGACTTCCTGTATCAAATTTGTCTCTGATAGAAGTGCGTATTAGGATTGTTCGCAAACCTGCCGGGTAATATTACACAACAAACGAGCCGCTGGCAACCGTGGTTAATAATATGTTAGTGGTTTTGCCCAGAGCTATGTGATATTTACTCTTAATTACTCAACAAAACCAACTGTGTAATTTTTATCCAAACATAAGGAAAATCGGCGAAGTTATTGAATGTGATTACATCACTAAAAGACGGGAGGTACAATAAACATTTTGTAATAGTCATATTACGAGTTCGACTACAAAGCCCCATTTTAAATTTCATTCCATAATAAAATTGGTCAGTTTATATCTTTAATATAAGTGAACTGACGACCGATGTCATGTTCGTCGAAATAAACCATGCAAAAGTAAAATTAAAACAAAATAAGAAAATATAACAAACTAAATGTATTATTGTTTATTATCCGTATGACGTTACTAAGTCTTTTTATGTTTAGTTTTTCTTTTTTTTTCAAAACATTTTTTACTGTTAATGTGTACGAAATCGGAAGTCTTTTATAACTCTCACCAAAAGATGGAATGTTAAGTGGCTACATAGCTTTAATATCCTAATTGTAATGTTTTATCATCATTTGTCTTCTTGGAAAGAGAACTGCGTGTTCTTGTGATGATTTGCAGGTACTAAGATAAGAGCCTTTCCCACCAGTTGGTTGTAGAGATGCTGTCTCCGCGCGACCGGCCATCAGCAATGAAGGCCACCGATGAAGTGATAGCCGCACCGCATGCAGCTTGTCCGTGTCGCTGTCGCCTCGTCGCCGCCGCCTTTCCCCGACCCAGAAGCCACTGGCCAGAGTCACCATACCGAGTAATGCACTTCAATGTAGGCTCGTAAACCAAGACCATCTGATCCCGAGCGCCAACGGACGATGGCAGATATGTAAAGCAGCTCGGACCGTGCCACCGAATTTACAGCTCCACGGTACGGTGTCCCACAAAACCCCCACGGCTGCGGGTGGACTAGCGGTACTTTCCGTGACAATAGTTGGTAATACTGGAAGACGTTCATCAACTGTTGTGATATTCGAGTGGACATCTGTTTACTATGATATAAAGTTTTTTGCATGTTGAAGCTGCTGCAAAATATACACTAAAATGCTCGAATACGTGTTTGAAGCTTACACCAGATCAAGAAATTCTCGAGTGTAGGATTTACTCCTCAAATGTTACAAACCAAAAAGAGCGTACTAAACCGAAGAAATGATATACCCTTGGGTACTTCAAAATATTCCTCTTTGACAACTCAAAACAATTTGTACAATATTACTTAAGACTAATTCAAAGTGACCGCCAATTCCTCGACTTCCTTCACCTTCCGCGTTACCTTGCAGTTAACATCTTAATTAGATGTTCGATCATGCACAACCACCCTTTCCCACCTATACATCATCACCGTCAGCAACCATTGTTCCCACTTAGTATCTAGGCCACATACCCAAGGTCTCCGTGGATAACGAATTCACCGCCAAGCAAGGTCGTTCCGTCTATTCGTTTACGGTTCTAGCGGTACATCTATAGTTCGGTTCAAAACGTCTTAACCACCTTCTTGTGGAATTTATAATTTCTTTTTAGCCTTCGTGTCATTTACCCATCCGGGACAGAGTATGTTAATGGGGGAAGTGATTGGAGAAATAGTCGACGGCCGACGCCGTGCCGGATGGCGGAAATTGTCCACATCACGCTACGTGTGAGAATTATGTCGAGCTCATAAGTCCAGCGGTCGCCTTCCGCCAGCTCGGTAAAGTACAAAGTGCTAAGTGTTCCCAATATCCGCCGTGAGCCGGCAGCAGTTGCAGCAGCCGGGAAATGAATGTTGATTGGGACTCGATGGTGAAATCGCTTTCCTTTGCGGAAGATGCTCGTAACAACGGTTCCAAGATCGATCGTTAAGGCACTGGCAAGTTCTACCGCGGTGGTCCTCTATTTCACGATTACAGGTTACATGCATAGTGTGCATCTTGCGTGTCAGAGGAGCTGTGGTTTCTACATACCGGAGAGGAATCGTAGTTGCAGCTATCACATGATTCCCATATTGGTTCAGACTTTTACTGATTTAAGTAGACACTCAAGGGTCCCGTTTTACGCTCAATGTCTATCCAAAATGATATTGAAAACAAAAGTGATATATTTCATAAACATACTCCCTGTTAGGACAAAATTGAAAAATGTGGTCAAAGTCCGTGGTTAAAACTGGAGGACCAAGAACCGGCCACTCCATAACTCTTGGCGGGAGAGCAGAACCCGGAGCAACTCTAGCGCGTTATATATAGACGTTCGCCGGTAACTTAGGGCAGACAACTACGCCACTGACATCTTAATACAGAGTTTGCGCATGCATAGTCTAGAGACACATCGAATACAATGAGCATGAATATGTAAATAAATAATTGTTCTGACTGAGATGCGTGGGTCGCCGCCTTACCACCTCCCAACATTACGACCGAGAATATTAATTAGATATTCGTTTTTGCCGGTTGTTCTTCATGCTGTTGCTGGATGCAGAGCTCTGTAAATCATAACACGGTGCCGTTTATTTTTATATTAAACCATCTTGCTGTACCAAAATACAAAAAATCGCCCAATAGAATGTAATCCGGAATGTTTTCAACTATGTATAAATATATCCTTTTTAATTTTTTAATATACAACGACATGTAAAATGTTACACTATTCAGCGTTATAGCTCTTAGTTCTTAAACTGTTAATAGTATCACTAATTTTGTTTAAAAATAAAAAAAGTACGCAAAAACAAAGAGTTTTGAACCGTATGCATAATTTCTTTATAAAACAAGTGTTATATCCTTGACAATTTATTTACTGCCAAGAAAGCAATTGGAGCCTGTAACATCGAAGAATAAACAATCAATGGATGTTTAGGTTGTATTTACTTGACACAATGTAAATAAAGAGGTTTTGATGTAGACAGTTTACGATGCAAAAAGGAGACCAGATTCTTTTTCTTCCTCTGCCAAGAATGTCGGTTGTCTTGCAAAGGTCTTATCGCACAGTAGGTCACTTAGACGTGGACAGATACATCCACCTTCTAATGATGGAAGCAATTAAGCATGCTTTCCTGATTGATCTTGATTGTGGGAAGAGGGAATTTACCGAGCAATGCCCGACAGCAGCTAACGAGAAAACAAGAATGTAGGTGTTGTGGGATTTGTCCTTCTACCTCTCCCGGTATGACTGACCGTATCTAACAGTAGAAAGTGTAGGCTGGGACGTTCTGCGGTCGTAACCTACATGACACCTCCGTGTAAGGCCTGACATCTGTCACCAAGCTACGGAACTGGATTTTCGAATTCGCTCCTCAGGATCGAATATGCGAATGATTTTTTAAAACTCCGTTTCAGCGACGAATATTTAAATTTTAATCCTTGTTCTAACCCTACAGAGATCTGCATTCTATTGAATTTACTTTAAAATCATTCTAGTTGTGGCAGTATATTTTAGATTGATCTCCAGTGCTTCGTGTGACATATTTGTTTCCTTTCTAATGGAATCCGATGTTTATTCAATTGTATTCATGATGTTGTGCCTTTTTTTGGTATCGTTCAGCTTTAAAATATTATTTTGATCTTTTGTTGCAGGAGCGAACGGGCTCCGACGAAGAGGGCGCCAGACGTACACCAGGTACCAGACTCTGGAGTTGGAGAAGGAGTTCCACACGAACCACTACCTGACGAGGAGACGGAGGATCGAGATGGCACACGCCCTCTGCCTGACGGAGCGTCAGATCAAGATCTGGTTCCAGAACAGGAGGATGAAGCTGAAGAAAGAAATACAGGCAATAAAGGAGTTAAATGAGCAAGAGAAACAAGCACAAGCGCAAAAAGCCGCAGCGGCTGCTCTTGCTGCACAGGCAGCAGATCATTAACTTTCTAAATCGACATTTTTACGTTACTTAACATTTTTTATTGTGATTTTTTTTAGGGGGGTATATTTTTTGTTTTGTGGGACTGTGTGAGTGCGTGTGTGAAGTGAAGACCCTTTGGAGTCATTCCATCATTAGCTCTTTTGGATACTTCTGGAGCTATTAACTCATCACGATGGGATCTACTTCTCTAAGGTAGGTCTTTGCTTCGTTGTTTGTTGAAAGCTTGCGTGTGATTGTGTTGTGTTGAATGATGTATTGTTTTTGTCTTTGGGTTTTTAGTTGTTAAGTACCGATTCGGTTTAAAACAAATAAATTACAACTTTAGATTTGTTTATTTAGGTTCTTAAACATTTATGTAATATTTTTGTAAACGTAATTCTTACGCTGGTTTGTAATTTAGAATCTAGGATTTTTGTTAAAACTTTTCAGATAAAGTACTAAATTTCTAATTTTTTACTTCTGTTTATGTATAGTGTTAATTTTCTTTGTGAACTCGTATGTTTGTATTTATTTCAAAGTAAACTTTTTTTAATTACACAGAATTATCAAGAATGAAAGGTTTTTTCTTATTAACCCTGATTACACTAACATTTAAAATAAAACAAACACTGTCAGAATAAAAAGTATTTGGCATTCTGACAATGGTAAATATTTTTGTTAAGACCACCTCTAAATTCTACTAGAATTATTCGAGAAGATTGTTGAAAATATTGATTTTGTTCAACAGTTTATAGTTGTTAAATACATACACGACATTTTTGTTTGTTTATACAATCTATTAACTTTTAGACATTTATAATTTACCTACAATAATATTCATAATCTGTTTCAATAGTGCAGAAGGTGTGATTTTATAGTTCTATTTAGTAAATGAGATAAATCTTGACTTTGGAAAAAAGATTTTATCCTCGTGAGTAAATAAATATGATGAATATTCTTGCATAATCTCCATATCGTCAGCAATTATTAAGTATATATGTCAGCCATTAGATGCATTTCCACCTAAATAAGATTAATTAAAGTGATAACTAAAATGGTCAATTTTATAGATTAGATTTTACAGTAACAAAGCCAGAAGCTGAGACTTGCTGGAAGGGTTCATTATTTAGACATCATACTCTCGGAGCAGTGGTAAATCTTCTCCTAATAAGCCGTTTTAAATCAAAGATAGAGAAACTAGTTTCTTCGACTTCATTTTATAGTTTTCTACTTCTCATCCCGTTGAGTTCCGTAGCCTTCCATCCAGCATGTGGAGGTGCCTGGAAGTTAGTGTTTAAAACTAATTGAGAGTTTGATAATTTTATAAACTGCACAGAATTTAATTAGCAATTAAAGGGTCTCGTTTACAAAAATATGTTTAATGTTCCAAAATTAATAATCACTTCATCAATGCTTCTTTATAACAGACTTATACCAGTTGTAATTTAAATTGACTGAGATAGTCTAATCACTTTAAATAATCTAACGTGGAAAAATTTTCAATTTGCGTGACACCGTAAAGATTGTAATAAAATGTGTGCTTAATCTAATATAAACTGGAGATAAGCTTTTAGTTCCTTTTCATGGACAAGTTTAGACAAGATAAATTGAATAGAAAACCGCAGGTTCTGTATATTTGCAGGTTAGCTCCGAATTGAGTTTGTTGCAAGTACTGCTTTGAACATCGTGCATGTACCCTATTAGTGGCATGCTGTTTATTTTATTTCACGTAGAATATCTAAGTGTGTTATAAACAAATCTTTTTCCGTTAGTAGATCATTTAAGAATTAGTGTGGCACCATTATTTTCACTTAACAGTTAATGTTGTATATTTGATGTATATAAAGTATTCTCGTTTTTCTGAACCTTGCACCTTGAAGGCAGTAAATCTAGTCGAGTAAGTGATGTGTAAACCTCATGGGCAAACAGTTTGTTTTTGATGAAGATAATTTCTTGCGTGACGTTGACAACTGAGGTTATATAGTGGAAAAATCGCTACCAGAGTTAATAACAAGAGGGAGAAACGTGTGCGTGCGTGTGAGTGTTATTTATCAGCGTTAATTCTGCTGGCAGCATTATAAAGTGTGAGCTAAGTGGACACAGTAACGCGAGGCCGGTGTTATCACTTTGTACGCTTCCGTATCCTTTGATTTCACCGCCGCACCGATCTGACGTCTTGTTTTTGTTTGTTGGTCCGCCATGTCAGCATACGTCTGGGGGTTCCGAGCGCATTTTTGCGGTTTTGTGTGGGTAGAGTGATAAATTTACTGATCATTACAGTACGTGTGTGAGTTGCTTGATTGGTGAACAAGCTGTTGGGAACCTCACACTTACTCATCACGTTTTAAATGCTTTATTGTTTATAGTAGTGAAACATATTTGTTATATTTAAATTTTGTCGTGTGCATAAAAACTAGTATTTACAACGCGCTTCATAGTACAACCAAAACCTGAAAATCACCAAAAAGCCGGACTTAACGGTAGATAAGATCATATCACGGCCAAAGTGACAGTGGATTTATAGTGAGTTCCAAGTGGTACTCGTGATGTGGGGATTTTCGCTTCCTCCCTTGAAGACTAGGGTTCACACTGTCTTCTCACTATTTAAGGGAAGTTTAGAGGACGATATTTATGAAGATATCAAGAGAGCCACACCTCACCGCCATTGTTCGTCGGTGGCGGGACCTTTCTGTCATGAGGCTGTTCAGGTAGGTCTAATAATAGCTTTTAGCCGAACCGTTCGTTGCATTGGAGACGCACGATTGCTGGCAGTTTGATCTCTTCATCCGCCGCGGTCGCAGACGCCTCCCGCCCCCGGCCCTAGCCGCCTCTCGCACCGTGCCGGGCGCGTCCTAATAAGCCGGTTAAACTTTATCTGGACCTAATTAAACGTTTTTTTCCGGCAAGCGAAGCTCGGGTCAACCGCTGAAAATTGCCCGGGGCTTGTTAGGTGATAATGTGTCTGCCGGTCGATGAATTTCTAAGTGGTAGAAGAGAGCTCTCGTCCGGCTCGCGATTTCGGCCAAATTGGATAACGAGGGTGCGAGCGTATCCGAAGAGGCCAGGAAGCTCTTAGGACCTGTGAAATCTTGCACGTACGGAACATAAGCTATCGTTAGGATGGATTAGAAATCTGATTTGCCGTGTGCGAACAGGATACGAAACGTTTCCTCTCGTCCAGTAATTACACGGTTTATTTTCAGAAACAATTGAGTTACCCGTGAGGGATAATTTAAACTTCTACTCGGTAAAAAAATTATAATTGCTTAATACGTCTAGAGACAATATTACTGTATTATTTTACTTAACTTTTTCATCGTATTCCATCGTAATGCTAATCACCACAGTGATATTCTTCACCTGACATACCCGGGGTTTTTCAATTAGTCGCATGCATGAATGGAAGTGAGCTATTCTGCATGAACGAACCTTACCGTGGACTGGGCCTCCTGACAATGGAATGTTCTGTCCGAGCTCTCAGCTAAGTCTCAATCAGAAGCGGTCCGGTTCGCTGTTTTACATGGAGGGGTCTCGATTTATGCGCGGCGACCGGTGATGGGTGAGGGGCGGGGTGAGATACCGTATCAGCTGGCAGTGCCGGGCCGCGCCGCACCGCACCGGGCGACCCGCGTAGTCACCGCACCGCAGATAACAATTCCCACACTTGAGTACCAACCTAGCGTTAACGTTCTCACCTCAGTACTGTATGATGCACTAAACATATGGATCATAAAATTGGCACATTTAACTTTGTGGATTTTTGAGGGAAAGTGGCGATGTATCCCATTAAATATCTACTTATTAGGAAATTCCAAAATTTCGAGAAAACACTTATATTATCACAGTGCATAATATGATATATGTAAACTAACTCAATAAAACGTTCTACAGAAAGTTTTAGCTTTATTTTCTTAGCTTAGTAACGGAACGTACCGGTATAGTTTTGGTTTATTTATATATTGACTACTGCTGACATCGAATTTATTGATATCGTTGTCATAATAATATGGCTTATTGTATTTGATTTTTTATAATGAATACATGTATATAGGAGAATATACTACGGAAATAAGGAGCTATTGATAGATATAGAGGTTTTCTAACAGGTTGGAAGGAATGTTGACTGACAAACATTTATACTGACAGAAAGGAACGTATATTCATAGATAGAGAGCTTCTGATATGAAGCAATAAGAAGCGTTATTGATAGACAGAATGTACACTGACGGAAAACAGGGTACATTGATATTTAAAGGTATACTGACAAATAAGAGCGTATAGTAAAAGATAGGATGGCCGCCTATAGTGAAAGACTATAGTGTGATTCTTCAGTTCATGTGACTTCCTGTCCTTAGATGGGATAGATGGTCAAATCAATTTACCCGTCACAATACTGATAGCTATAATGCTAAAACTGTGTAGAAACCCCTTGGTGATTTGCCTGAAGTGCCGAAATCCGACTGAGTTGCAATTACTGAGACGATGCTCCGAGCGGTCTACTTTAATGCCGTGCAACCGTATGAATTGGAAGTCAGTCTTGAACACTACGTACTGAAACAACAATTTAGACTTTCTATTAATATTAATCAATTGCAATTAAACCATTGAAAATCACTATACTTTATAGTGAATGACGTCTCAAGACAATTGTGTCTAAAGAGGCAATCCGGACTGTATATGACAGAATACAATTTGGAGCCAGAATCAGAAGGTATGAAACTGTTAATCATTGTATATAATCCTTAAAGTATACAAATATGGTGACTTTAAAGTCTGTATTGTTCTTAATACTTCTTTCGGCAGCCACACTTGAAGCAAGAGTTAAGGTAGGTGCGGAATCTAGTGCTGGCTCACATCCATCAGCAACAAGGCTTCAGGCACTAATTCTTCCAGGTTTCGTTATCAAAGTAAAAGTGTAGAGACAGATATGATTTTCTTTCATGACTTATATGCCTTAGTTAATTCATAAATATTCATTTACAAGCACTCATCTATTTATATATGTGGGAATTATAATTAAAATGTTATAGGTGTTAGTTATATATTGCTTTTTTTATTTCCCACCTAACACATTAACAGGTATTAATGTACGAAATACATACATGGGATTATTTTGCAATCAATATTTCATATACTATTTTCATAAAACACAAGTTAAATACCAAAAATCTCTTTGATATATTTCGGAAAACCCATAAATCTGTAATCCTCAGCCTCAACATTCATCGAACTATCCTGCGAAACACTAAGGTACACTATCGTATAATATCTATATCAATAACCATATTAACTACGATAAATTTAATATACTATTGACGTCAGTATATGCAAATAAAGCGTTATCCACGTGTATAACGATTAATTAATCATCCGCATATATCATATTTACAATTAAATTTAATGATATAGTTTAAGTAAACACGATTGTCTGAGAATATAGCGTTTTATTTTGTGTTTGTTAATCTTTAATTCTTTAGCTGAACAAAGTGTAATTACATTTATAATTGGCTGCCTGTTAAATGAAAATAGGTTTAAAAAGGTGTGCAAGCTTACATTAGCATACACTTAGTGCACTTTAATTAACTAGTTTAATGTGTCTTAGACTTTATACAGGTATTCATGAATATATATCTTAGTTTGCATATGGACAACTTAACTAAAACTATCAATATTAGCTTCTTGGTAATCTAGATGCGCCATTCGACCTTTTTGGCCTATTATTTACTTATTCATTCACTGGGCAAAAAGGTATCTCCAGAAATACTTGATTACTCAAAATGGAGTTTTAATGGCAATGATTCTAAAAATTTCAAAGGGTTATATGTATATATTCAACGTAAACTATCTTCTTACTTAAATAAATCACGCGTTACAAACGTGCCAAAAATATTAAGTCTATTACGAATGAGAAAATTAGAAAAAATGTTTAATCATTTATAAATAACATTGCAGTATTTTGTATGAAGAGATAAGAAAATACGTTGCGATTATTAATCAAATGATAAAGACGCCTTAAGAAGACGAAGAATCTCAAGATACTTTCTGATGTTTTCGCAACTTACATTTAGGTTATTTACGTTGTTTCTAAAATATTTATAGATATATTTCCGAAATGGTGAGTATATGCCATTGTTATATGCATTCAAACAAAACACCTGAGCATATTAAATATTCCACTCATGGTTATGAATAAATTATATCATGTAATGAATAAACTAATTACCGAATATGTAATACATGTATCATGGTTCAGTGACCAACATTTCAGAGACATGAATATTCATACTATATGTTCAGAATTCAACTTTGAGTATGGTAGATATGATGATATCCTTTTATAATGGATTACAAAACAAGTCATTCTATTGGGTGAATATTATGTAAAAGTATATAAACTATAACACTCTATTTAACGAATGGCATAAAACATTCTGTTGTAATCTTGTCTTGTAAAATTATGAATAACAAAAAATGATGGAAACTCTAATTAAACGATTCTCCGTTGTTATAATGATTAACAACTTAAAACCGTTGACGCTTATCCGTTTACATTAACGGTGAACATAAAGTGGTTTTGGTGTCATGTTTGGTGCCTTCGGTGACGTCGACAACATGTCCGACACCATGACGTCACGGACTATGAATCACCGCAGGAAACGTCCCGTCCCTGTATTAGCATCCCAATATCCAATCGATTAGTGATCTAATTAACACCATAGTTTATGGGGGTGGCCAACAGGCAGTATGTTTCGCGGGGTACGTCTGCCGCCCTGCCCCCCTTGAGTTAGTATACGGTCATCCCACATTGCCCCCCCACCCTCCCCACACCACCTACCGCCCTACCTTCCGTGATTCCGATTTTAGCTGTTTATTCATCTATAGTGGAGAAAACAATTTGGTAATTATTTCCAAGTTTAATTTTTAAAGCTGATAGTTTTACGTCGAACTAAATCAAATCACAATATTGAAACATTTTAACTGGTGGACTGATATTATAAAAATTATAATTGCTATAAGAAACTAAAACTATAATAAATACGTATAAAAATGCATTTATCTTTTTCATGAAGAGTAATTTTTGTTCGTGCGGTATTATAATGTAAAATATATGAATTTAATTAATGTATAAAACATATAAACTAACTCAGTAAACTGAAAGAAATCCACAGCTGAAATAAAGACGAATGCATATTCAAAATAAAACGAAGTACCAACTTATAGTGAGAATTTAATCTATTTAATATTAACTCTAAAGTCAATTCAATTTCATGTTTAATATCAAAGTATTTATGGTTTATAACAGCCATAATAAACATTATACATTATTCGAGTTTAAAGTAAATTGTCAGTCAAATATAAATGATTGAATGGTATTTAATGGTTATGTGTTAGAAAATCAACGAAAGAGAGTTGAGACAATATGAGAGTAAATTTCTGGAAACATGAAAATCCGGAAATGGAAATTTTAAAGCGCAAAATTACGATTTTAAGATTTTAATTTGATTTATACATTTTATTTCCATGCACAGTAATAACTTGATAACTGAGAACGGTTTCGTGCTAAATTTGTTAGGTAAAAATTGTGTTTTTCCAGTTACAAAAACAAGGTTTCTAAACTATATTGTGTTGATTGTTTCATCTTATTCAAAAGACCTACAAACTATAATACTAGTTTGACTTTAATAAAATCATTTAATACCTAATTCAATAAATACTTTTTATATTACTTCAAAATTCTAAAATGTTTTGTAAATAAATTTATTGATTTGATTTATAGTTTTATTGCTAATGTAGACAGGCAGAAGCCAAATAAGAACTGCAATCCTAAAACGTGTATTCCATAACAATAAATAAATAAAACTCTATTTTCTTCTAATGGTACAATATGTAGTGGAAACTATAATAGAATAAAATCCATGAGCATTCACTATTATAAATACAATATACATATAAATTAAATACACCGTATAATAGAATACGTTTTAATTGCCCTTTTAAAATACAATCACAACAGGTGACGGTTTGAGGCTTATTATGGCACCGTCTAAACAGTTCTTGGGATACCCAGATCCCAGTTGAAGGGGTGGACGGTGGGTAGATGGAAGCAGTGGGGTCGAGTCGGGCCGGAGGATGGGTGGTCTGCGATGTGATTGGGTCTGACCCCGACCACAACCGTCAGCCTCCCAGCTCTTCGTGACTGCGGCTCCGGCTGCAGCCTGCAGATCCCGGGCTTTTCTCAGGCTGCATCCCACATCGTTATCACCGTTCGGCACCTGCAACTCAGCGAAACACTGTGTCAATTACGACACGCTGCATAACACGAGGATATTTTAAATTTTCAGCTGCAGGTGGCAAAGACACATGAAGAACACACTATGCAGACTTTACCATATATGTTGTCTGCGAAGGTGCCAGATTGGGGCTACGAACTCCTACCTACGAGACTGACCCTTTAAGGAATCAAGGAATCAACTGTTTTATAAATAATTACTTTACAGAAAAGAATACCTGTTTAATAACATTACAATGAGTAAGCAATTATTTGGCAATTAAAATGACTCTATTTATAATCCTTAAGACATTTGGATTTTAGATGACTACGTTTTATAAGTCCGGAGCCTGAATAAGGACTCGCGGCAGTAACACACCTTATCACTGACAGTTAAAAATGTTTCTTACATGTCCAATTTTGAGAGTAAAACAATTACGACCAAAAATATCTTTGTGTAGCATCCAGTTACAAAAACATGAGTAATCCGAAACATCATAAATGACATCCCAGAAGGGTAGGAGGAAGATCTCTCACCAAATACTTAACAAAAAACCGTTACGACCAAATATTAAAATACTCTACTTTCGTCTGCCCCGCAATGTAGAAGAAATGTTCTAATTCACGGTTTAAGAGTGATCATTTTCGAGATCGATATTATCTCGGATAAATGGTTCAACACGACGGGCGAGGTGATCTGATAGAGGAATAGTGCACAATGTGGCCCTTTGATTCACTACACAGCCGCCTCGCCTGTGACTATTGATTAGGTCACAATAACGACGTCTAGCACGCACACATATAATTGGCTCCACTCTCGAGCTATTTCCTGCGGTACTTAGTTAAATTGATTGATATTGTGAATAAGGATTGGTTGAGTAAGGATCCTCTTTGAACATTGGATTTAGCATTTTCGATGGCGTCGTTATTGTGCATTCTATTCTCTTATTACACACAGTCTGACCATAATACATTATACACTACAACTCTTGATCATCACAGCATAAAAGAAATTGTGGATAATTTTGATTTTCAGAAATTGAATACAAGAGAGAAAGGTAGAAATGATTTTTCTGGAAATAACCGCCTACTTTGAACACTTTATTCGGCAGTATATTAATATGAAAAGTGAAAATTAATAGTCGATTTTAAACTTGTAAAGAGATTATATTAAAACAAAACTTATTCTACTTCAACAACATCCAAACTACTATTAACAATTTGAGTAGCTCTAGTGCAAATACAGGATGTTTCCATGCTTGATAACATAAAATCCTGTGTTTTGTTGTGTCTTCTAACATGTGTATTGTTTATTAACAAACAACACACTTAACACAGTTTTTGTGTGTGATTTTTAGTATTTTTAGTCAATTTATTGTTGACACGTGTCCATAGTTTTTGTGTTCGTCAGCTTTCATCAATCAACTACCGCTACTTCGAAACTACAATAAACATTTTTTCATGTCATTGTTGAAAGTGATGACTGAAGAAAACAGCTTTAATGCATAAACTATGCGCCTTGAATACATTTGATGTATTCAATACCACATGAAAAATACAAAATTTTCTGTTTAGCTATGGTTTGTGAATAAATCCTTCGAGTTATACTGAAAATTGGAGAGTATTTACATTACGTATATATTTCATTCAGAAAAATATATCGATATGTACCTCACATACATAGAAAATCCTTTTACCGAACAGTTCCATAAAACATTCTCTGCCAATGGGGACTAATGAGATGCTTGAGAAATAAATTCAAACAAGCAACACATCCCGTAATCTAAATTCAAACTAATAATAAAATTACAAAGCATCAAAGTTACAATTAAGCATCAGAACTGCCTCACCTATTAACAGAAATTCCTGGTGTATTTTCTCATCAACATTCCATTTTTAATTTTTTACTTTAAAGCTTAAACTTCTTCTTTCAAAATGTAAAAATGGTACACACTTTTGGCATTACGTTTTAAAAAACCCCACAGTTAAGAATGTTTAAACTTTAAGAAAAAATCATCTAGTTTGTGTAAATAACTCGAATAAAGTCAAATAAAAATACACAGATTTCCATTTTTATAAATGCTTGTATTTTGGTTCCTTCTACAAATATGCATCACAAAGGAGTACAGAAAATCTTTACTCAGGGGAACTCCCGTCTATCAGAGGGCACCCCTCTATATTTTGGCTACCTCAAAACAACTCTTCGATTGAAGCTTTTTACAAAGTAGCTCAAATAGGACCTCTAGACTTATTCCTTAAATTTCCTGCTTCGTATTCGCTACCGCTATAATTTATGTAAACCTTATATTTGCTACTATGTACTATAACTAATAGATATAAAAATTGAAAATTTGTTATTAGTTTTCAAACTCACTACCCTCAAAATGTACAGCATTTGATAGATTTTGAAATAATGGGTTCGAAAAGTGGATAACATTTCCTATGAACAACAATGAAGGCTTTAAAATGATACCAAAACACAACACTAAATTATTTTAATATTGAAAGACGTACAAAAGTTGTTGAGACGTAATAATGGGTTCTCGACAATTCTCTCATTGACATTAAGTTGTGGGTACTTAAATTCTATTATTGAAGTGTTTATATTTGTCATATACTTCAATTTGACAAGAATTGGCCTATTTTCTTCGACGAATATGATAGTTATTATACATTTCTAACACGACAAACTGTTGTGAGAGCACTTCGATTGGAAAACGATATAAAGGTTTACATTGAGTCAATCAAACAAAATTTCTTCGCAGAAATCCAGCGGGAAAAATTCCATGTCTGAATGCCACCGACTGGCGAGCCTGTGAACATAAACAAATCAGCGCAAGGTGTTGCCGCACGGCCTGACATGCGCGTATGCAAACCGCCTCGTGTCCACGTGTCTTTATGAGTTACACCCTTCAACTAGCACGTACTTGTCAAATGTCGGCTGAAAAACTACCTGCAACCGGTGAGTTAGTAAGGTCTGAAATGTTATTTAGATTTGGCTTCTCTCTGGACTTTCGGAATGGAATGGCACAGTGTGTGTTTATTTGAAAACCGGAAGATTTCGGTGATCCCGTGAAGTCAGAAGTCGTTTCAGATCTTACTGGGTTTTGTTTTCGAGATTAAATCTTGGATTGTGGATAGATTCTTCCTAGATTGAATAAAGTTGTCCCAGTTGCATATAATTCTAAAAATCTCTCAAAACTCACGCCGTTTCTTTTGCTTGGCGAGTTATAATTAATTCTTCCGTTTGCATTAATTCATTGTCATTTGTCCTCGGCAAGGAGGGTGACGTTTCAAGCCAGCCAGGAGTAACTGAACGGGTGGGATGCTGACGACCAGAAACCGCAACCGAAGATCCACAGCCGGCTTGTCGCGGGCTCGGCCACAGCCCAGTCGGTGTAATAGCATCGTGCAGCGTGCAGGCATGCAGCCTCAGGGACGTCCCATCATAGCCTACGTGTTCAGTTGCAGAGTCAGCGTCAGTTGAAGGCCCCTGTAATGGGCGCTCAGGACCTACCCTAACTACAGTTCAATTGTCTGCCAACCCGTACTAATAACCACTATGCAGATGCCATTTCGCTGAACCTCACGTAGCACCCGGTCACACCCGCTATAACAGTACGACTGTTCACTTTCCCTGCTTGTTTTACACGACTGTGACGCCCGTTTGAATCCTGTAATCTTCACGTCACTACTCCACCTGCTAGCTTGTTATTGTCTAATTCAGTAGTGGACCCCCACTACACTTCAGAACGGTTCATGTCGTGCACGAGTGAATTGCGGCTTCGGTATTTACACTTACCATTATAAACCCACATCTGTTTGTAGTTTTTCTTTCAAGAAAATAGATCATACATAGCAAACACTTTTATACGATTCTATTTTTAGATTTTTTACTTATCACTGTATAGTTTAGTAACAACATGAATATGGCATAGCCACAATTCCTCATCAGGTTTGACACTGGGTCCTAAGTTCAAACACTCAGATTTACCCATCCATTTTACTCTTATATTCTTATTATGTAGAAAACATTATCTTTTTTATCAGGTAATAAAATATAGTAGCTCGTTTTCATACGTTCTCTCAGAGGAATACGTCCTGTAGGGTAATAAAATTTTTTGCTCGATCCCATTTAACTTTAGCCGTATTAAAAGCAATAAACTGGAGCTCCGAACTCCGAGCGTTGCAGAGATCTAGCCAATCCAATCCGGCAAATCCGGGCGGCGACAAAACCTACTTTATTGGCCATCGTTAAACAATAAATCGAGCACTGCGGCCAATAAACAACGGACTCCCCCAATCCCGGGCGTATGATTGTGGCGATCATGGCTCTATAAACCCTTGACCGCGCTCTCACGGGGGCTTTCTCGCGGAATGGCGGTGTTGGGGATTGTAACTCTGAATCGACACGTCATAGCGTAAAACACCCTCCGGGAGATCACTCCCTCGGCATCTTAGTCGCCTTCAGCGTGAGTGTTCACTTTCGCCGCAGAAGCATTTTGTGCTTTATTAAAGCATGACATAAGGTACATATAAAAACGTAACTGTGGGTTTCGAAAGATACCGAACAATAACGTTAACCACTTCATAACAAAATCACTGTATTTCATCAGGCCACTTTAAATTCCAATAGCGAATGTGATACCGAGAGAGCTCCGTAACTTTGATCCAATGAAACATACGGTCTGTAACGTAACTTTGATCCAATGAAACATACGGTCTGTAACGTAACTTTGATCCAATGAAACATACGGTCTGTAACGTAACTTTGATCCAATGAAACATACGGTCTGTAACGTAACTTTGATCCAATGAAACATACGGTCTGTAACGTAACTTTGATCCAATGAAACATACGGTCTGTAACGTAACTTTGATCCAATGAAACATACGGTCTGTAACGTAACTTTGATCCAATGAAACATACGGTCTGTAACGTAACTTTGATCCAATGAAACATACGGTCTGTAACGTAACTTTGATCCAATGAAACATACGGTCTGTAACGTAACTTTGATCCAATGAAACATACGGTCTGTAACGTAACTTTGATCCAATGAAACATACGGTCTGTAACGTAACTTTGATCCAATGAAACATACGGTCTGTAACGTAACTTTGATCCAATGAAACATACGGTCTGTAACGTAACTTTGATCCAATGAAACATACGGTCTGTAACGTAACTTTGATCCAATGAAACATACGGTCTGTAACGTAACTTTGATCCAATGAAACATACGGTCTGTAACGTAACTTTGATCCAATGAAACATACGGTCTGTAACGTAACTTTGATCCAATGAAACATACGGTCTGTAACGTAACTTTGATCCAATGAAACATACGGTCTGTAACGTAACTTTGATCCAATGAAACATACGGTCTGTAACGTAACTTTGCATGACTTCCATTCATTACACCAAGCGTAAAGTGAACTAAGAAAATTTACTAAAATAAACAATTTTGTTGTGTAACATTACCAGAGTAAAAATTCATCAATGGATTCGTTGTAGGATGAGTGTACCTACAATACATGTAGAGATATCTTCATATTATATGCAAAAATAAGAGTAAAATGATAAAGTTTTCTTTCAATAAAACACTAAGTCAAGATACATAGCAATCGATTATAAATGTAACTTAACGAATAATAAACCAACTAGTAACCAACAAATTATACAGTGGTGAACGTAGATTTTGGATTACTCAAACAAAACAAAACAATTTTAAAATTGGGATAACTATACCAACTAAATAAAAAACAATAGAGTACTCTAGAATATACAACTACAAAACACCGTGCTTTCAACACCAGCCATAAAAAGTTCTGAGTTATAAAGATTATTCAAACGAAGTCCTATGACCGAGTCTCGGTGGCGTGCACTCCGCCTGAGGCTCGATGCAATTTGACATCGAGGCGGCCTTGGGCGGGAGCACATGAGCAATTAAACTCATTAGCGGACCTGTTGAAGGCGCAATTACTCCTCGGTCAGCTGACGTACACGGGGGCTCGCCATTGGCTGACGGACGACCAATCAAAACGCGCCAAACTAAAGCCCAACAACAAATTGATAGTCATCTAAATAATTACACTTATTATTGCTATTACAGCATACAGGTAAACGCTTATTACATATAAACGTTTTTGGCTCGTCCTTGGAGGAATCTTTAACCTCGTTGGAGGCAAATTATTGACTGCCCTCACTAAACGCTCTCTCCCGGTTATTAGGCCGCAACCTTTATCAATTTCTTGATGTCCGATTAATTTGTGACTAGATCAATTACGATACGGTGAATTTCAAATTTGAATATTATGTTTTATTTATCAGCGATTACCGTCCGGTTTTATTTTGGTATAATTGGGGCGATTATTCATTTTGTAGTCTATTTTCGTTGCGGGCGATTACAGAGAAAATGGCGGACGACACCTATGTCTGATGGATGGGGGAATATTTCATGGAGGAATTTCTGCAATCAAGTCTCAAGTTCGATGGCCGAAGAGTCATGGCCGCAGCAGTCCAAATTATTATGTAACCTCGGCCGGCTGTGTCGGGCGCTTGGCCCTTCAAACTATGTTCTGATAACTGAGCCGTCGATCTCAGAGTGTCCACAACATTCCATTTAGGAATAACTTAACGCTATACAGAAACTCAATAATTATTTACTTCATTCTTAAATACTCCTCATCATCAATAATGAATGGCCTATTTTATTGTTTGTAAATAATAAAAAGCACATTCACAGCACAGTACTGAAAATTTTATTTTTCATTTATTTCAAGTTACATTTTGGTGGTGGAAAGTAATTATTTCATTAAACTTTGTATTTGCATACAGTAAACATGAAAAGGTTTCCGGATATGAAATTAAACATGACTTAACAAACTGCGGCATAAAGTGTTTCTCTTAACTGATTATTGTTTTATACTATGTTCCAATGTTTCTGAAATCGAAGATATAAAATCCGTTGGTTTACAATGATCCTTGCAAGTTTTTTGTGAAATGCGGTCGCTTCTACTCAGCTCGCCCGTTTAGACGTGATACATTCTTACACTTTGTCAAATTATTTAGTCACACTCGAATTAAGTACGTCATACATGGGAGAAGAACGTAAATGTAAGCCTTGCACTAAACGGCCAAGGTCTTTTGCGAGGGGAGTTAACGGGGAGTACTTCACGGAAGTAACGGTGCCATTACAATTTGTCACTGAAGGCAAGATAAAACACGTTTTAAATAAATAATTGGCCTCAAGAATGAGAGCGGGAGGGCATTAAACATAATGAGTCTGGCGAGGGAAAAAACTTTAAAAGCACGCGTTGAAGTAGTGCGGTGTGAAGGGTGGGTGGGTGAGTTGCGACTGTCTTGCAAGGGCGGTAAAGCATGGGAGCAAGTTCCTAATACTCTTAATTATAGCAAGGTCCCCCATTGGTCGCCCATTTTGCGTTTGCGCTGGTGCAACAAATAATTTCAGGAGATCTTACGGTATCTGAGGCCCGACCGGAGGCCCGCGCCGCTGTGAGAGCCCGGGTACGGAGCGCCGACGAATAAATTAACCTCCAAAATAGAACCGTAACTCACCGAAATACATTACCTTCGCCGATAGCTCACGAGATTCCCTCCTTCGCGGGGCTTTAGTTTCATTATTTCCCCTCTCTTTTTTATGTGGTCATATTTTGTTTTGCAGGCTTTGTTGCGGAGGTGGTTAATTGGATGTAAAATCAAAACTGTCGAGGGTAGTCTATGTTTTAGGCAGAGTCTCATCATATCATATATCATCATATACGGTCTCATCAGAAATTTATTTACAGAAATGCATATAATCTATCAGGATCTCTTGATTAGTAAAAATGTAGTTACTGTCAGAATGTTATAGGGCCTAAGTCACAGTGAAACAGTTTTGCATCCATAGTTTTATTCACTGTTTCAAATCATTTATTACATTTTTTGTCGTAATAATAATTCCTCTATAATGATGAAGTGAACAGTGGTCTAAGTAAAAGATAACTCAGATTGTGATTTTTATAAACAACAATCTGTAGTTCATTGTTTTATTCTCTACAGAAAAGTAAGCCATATAGCTGAACAAGGAGAAGTGCGGTTCTAGACGCGTTGTGTTGTGACGAAATGAAGAAATAACATTAACACGTCGTTGAGGTCCATCACCAACTATCGCCGCCTCACTACCTCTCTAGTGGACCTTATGTCCGTATAAGAGATGATTGCCTCTTCACCTCCTTGATACCCATCTTCATGCACCTGATTTCCCATAAAACCGCAGAGCCACCGGCACTATCTCACGTAGGCACTACCCGACTCCCCCGCACCATTGCCCGCAATCAGCGCCAATTTTGTGGCTTCTGATTACGATTACGACCAGAAGTACCTCTCTGGCCATCCTCGTCGTCGTTATCAGCCATCTCCCTAAACGAGCTCGTTTGTTAAAGGTTACGTTGTGCTAATTGTCCGCCAAGCGGAGAAAAAGATTGTAGTTATAATGGTGGAGTGGTGGAAAGTTTGTTTTGAAATTTCTTTCGTAAACTAAAATCTAAATGTACTAAGACCTATGAATCAGTTTTGAGATTGACCGTTCACAAAGGAGCCTCTAAAAGGAATAGCCAAAGCGCTATTCATTACATTGATTAAAACTAACCAACAAGCCTACTGCAGTTCCTATTTGTAGTAAAGCATATTCATTATATCATAGTTTTGAAAACATAGTATAAGCAAATTAAGAAAACCTTAAGAAAAATGGAATATTAGTTACAATAAATACAAACCATAAATATTCTAACATTCATCGCATAAATATGTTACTAAGACTAATTACAATTTAGTCTTTGGCGATATATTAAAAAACCTAAAACCAGTCTCAAAAACAACAACGCTACAAATTTATACGTTAGTTGTCAAGAGAATACCTTTATTTGAAATCATAGAACTTAGTCCAAACTATGACCTCCTAATAATTAATAATAGATCTCCATGCAACAACAAATTGCATTATATATTAATTGTTTCGTGTTTTGGACACAGTTGGTATACAGTCAAGTGACGTCGAGTGCGACTGCTATGTTGAAGGGGGACAGCAGTTTATGCTGCGTTTACTAACACCTCCACTGCGATTAGCATTTAATTGTTTAGTCTCAAGATTAAGGGTTAAAAGGCTTAGACCTAACTATTGGGTAAAATAAGACATTTGAAATTCAAGGCATCGCTCACAAACATTATATGAGACAAACAAGTTGACTTACAGAAAATATTAATAAATGTAAGAACTGCACTCTGAATAATTCCGTAGTCAACACAATGTTCAAACAGTTTAGCGATAAAATACTACAGTAGACAAATAATTGAGCCCTGCTAACCATATTAAAGTAATTAGAATTTAGCTTTATCTTTTAAATCCCAATTCAATGTAGGTACTTAAAAGCAACATACAAAACTTAACCAATAATCAAGCGTGATAACTAAGAATACTACAAAGATATGTTTTGGAATGTTTTTGTTTCATTGGAAATAAAGCATAACATGACATGAACGTCATATTCTGGAGGTCTGAAAATTCACATTGCTGGACTGTACAAAGAGGTGAAGTTACCTTAAGATACATTATCCACAATTTTAAAGAAATTATGCGTAATCCCTATAGAGTAGTTGTTATTGTGAAAAGTATTGCCTTTTTTTTGTAACAGGTTCATTACAAACGATTTAAAAGCCCTACATGGATACCTTCTAAGGCTCATTTATTGGTTACACGAGAGTAGAGCGTACAGACTTCAGAATTTAGTGAACTTGTGTTGTTCTACAAATGTACATGTATATCCCTCCTCCTATAAGAATTATTATATTACATTAATTCGCAGATTTATTATATAAACATCGAGGAATACGACGCTTATAAAGCAGGAATTTTGTTAAAAGCAATAAAAATGCTAATATATTTACTAGATATGTATTGTTCTTTTGGATATTGAGTTGCATACATTAGGTATTTTGATCTCATCTATAAGGTTTTTATTAGGCTATAAAATGTTAGGACAAACCCTTCGGGATTGTTGATTGAATTGATAGGATTACTAGAACGTTTATGCCTGTTCTTTCCGATTTAGCCATATTCTGTAGACCATTATGGCTCACAAAGTGCTAAGTGCTAAGTGCTGTTATGTATCGTGAGGCATCAGAATACGAAGGTGAGTCATTCGTCTATAAATTATTAATCTATTGATCACGGTGACTGCGTTGACCAGAAATGAAATTTAAAAATGTAAAGGAAATTTAAACTAACGTTATGGAAAACTGTGAATTTCTAAATCTGTTGAAATGCACTCTAAGGTACACTTCTGAAACTGTATACTAAAAAATCCAATTCATCAAAGTATCAATTAAAGTAGGGACTTATCTAAATGAAACCAATATTGTGTTCAAGTAAATGTGTAAAAGATAGTGTGAAGTTATCGGCCTTTTTCAAGTAGGAAAATAGTGATCTGACCTCAAATGTGAGTCATACTGATAAAGTGGTACTATAATAATAAAGTGTTATGACTGTATATTGACTTTTTGTCAGTTTCACACTTTTTCCTCCATCGATTTTGATAAATTCTTACTATACGTTTAATGTTATTTATATCGGATACGCAAAAAACCTCATTCATTTAATTATTACACGAGTAGAATTTTTCGCTCGTAATGGATAGGACAACAATGTGAAGAATCCCAAATAACATACCAAGCAGGACTGTTAACTTTATTTTACCATCATAATACAAATTAGAAATATAGATCAATAGCTGTGTTCCTGAGTAAAAAATATACTGCAAAAATTATCACACAACGTTTGTTACTAGATCATTTAACAGTTTCAATTCCGGAAAACTACCTTTTTTCTTCCGGATATTCAAGGCTATTAATTCCATTCTTAAAATAATTCTAAAAATAAATTGATCAAAGCTGTTTCCTGGAGTCCCCTATGTAATGAGGTTTCATACAGGCAGGTTTATTGAGGGCCGTTTTAACCCATAACTACAACGAACGAAATTAACGATTGAATTTGTATTTGAACGGTTAATTTTCGAGCGTATGTTTTGAAAGTATTGATTGCAACCACCATTAAAATTTACCTACGAACAAAATGGCATAACCAACTAACTTTAGTATTTTGTTCTACGATTAAACGAGGAGACTAATCGGATATTCTTTACAATTCAATAATGGGAACTACTTAAAATGGGCGTAAACTTTGTTTTAAAGCATTTTTAAGGTACTACGAATTTGTGCTAATTAACGTACAGCACGTGTTTTCGACACACAAATGATTTACGAAACTTTCCCCGGTTACTTCAATGTAAATGTTTTTCATGATTATGCAAATAATAATAATGTTTATTAAACCTCGTTTAACCTGTACTTGTATTATTATACTGGTCTTATAATAACGAGCGGCATCTTGTTGCATGACGTGACATGCTGAGGAACAGTTGCACTGAAATAGATTACCTCTGTGGCCGGGGCGGACCAGAAGTATTACCAACATGAGTCAACTGTGGTTGAATTAAATCCCATTTTCATTGTTTATTATAAGCAATGGCATATTTTAAAATTAATTTCAGAAATAATACTTTAAATAAATTTTCAATGTTAGAATAGTCATTTTTAACAATAAAATGGCTTTACTCAGCATAATGCGTCACGCAAGGTCTTATACTTGTAATGGGCACTTACAAAATTTACATTTGTTGGTTAAACATACATTTGTTTTAGGGGAGCACTAAAAGTTGTACATTTAAAAGACAAGCATTCATAGCAAGTACTCATACGTAACTAGGGCATGTAAATAAAACTTTCCTCGTAAGTAAAACAGTGCTGATAGCTTAGTACTCTGATTATATTTATTAAGTTGCAGTAAAACATTTCATCCTGCGTATTTATTTCATTTTTTAAAGCCATATATTGTTTGATACAACAATTTACAGGTACAAGTTATAAACAAAACATCTCTACGTTTATCAAACCTGTATATTGATGTATTAAGCATTAAGTACATTTGTGTTTTGTATGTTTAGTTTTATAGTGACTATTTAATTTTATGTATCATACGCATAACAATCGTACGCATGTGGGTTAAATTATGCTATATATAATTTAACAAAATTAATAAAGCAGTTTTATTTTGTTTGTGAATATTTAGTTGAGTCGGACTGTAAGGTAAATTGAATTGAGTAATTAAATAAAAAACTTCAATTGAAACTTGAAACCGAACCGCTGAGCCTGAATATTTTGTTTTGTAAAGAAGCGCATACTAATTAGAAGGTAACTCAATTCTGAGTAAAGTTTAAATTATCATAACACGTTTATACTGGATTTAAGGGTGAGGCAGTATATTACATGATTATTATTGATATTTGTATATTATATAAGAGTCATATGAGACAATATATTATACAATTATAGATAAAACTAAAGGTTTTAAAACTTTTGTTGGTTGTCACTAAAAAAAGAAAGTAGAACGAATGAGTCATTTTTATGTACTTGGTTATGCGAAATAAATAATCTGGAGTCAAAGAAAGCATCGAAGAGAAAACCAAACAAAAGAAGATATTTACAAAACATCTGGTCGAAGATATAAGACATTTTCTTTTACGGGGGACCTATAAACGTCAGCAATAACATTTCACTCAGAGGTTATCACAACACGGATCGTGCTGCCATCTAGTAGCGACCGGTGAAACTTACGACCGAGTGGCGCTCGTAGTTTACGGTTTGTCCGCTAGAATGCAGGACCAGCTTAGACTGTCAGCTGATGTATTGGATAATTTTACAATAATCTTAAAATTTAAATAATTAGTTATATCTATGGACTCTTAATTTTAGTTTGAATTGTTTTTAGTTCTTATACGTTTTATTCTAATTTATATGTAATAGTAACACTGTTATTTGTATGGAAGACAATCAATACTCCAAACACACACACGTAGTTCAGCGTTTTGCCGCAAGAGTGAACCATCGTCTGGCCGGTTCAGAGCGCTCATGGTGGCCGGTACTGGAACCGTTTCCCTCCAGCCATTGAAGGCGGGAACGAGTTTTTTGCCATGTTATTTTAATAGAGCCAGCCGCCGACTTTTACGAGGCCATCGGTACAAGATTTTACTGCAGTTTTATGGTTTGTTGTGGGTATGGGCGCGTGCCCGCGCTGTTTTATAGTGTGACTCCGCAAGGTCGGTATCTTCACCGGTCTCGGCCGTCTCGTGATATGGGTCACTCCGGGTCCGTCGCCTAACCCTTGCCTCGAGGAACCATGTTTCCAGCGGCCATGTCTACCTAGCCTGGCCGACCGGCGGGCCGAGCGACGCGGTCGTGGCGTCGCGCCCATATTTCACACTGACACGTGAAGATGGTGATGCATCACGCCCCGCCTCTACAAGGGTTCGAGCTTAGGTTTCCACTTGTCTCATATTAGACGACGATATTTATGGCCCGCAGGTGGACAGTTTAGATTCATTATGACCTCTTCCTGACCTTCTCCAGACGACATCAATCCTCGTTCCTTCCACCTTAGAGAAGGGTTTTTATTCGTAAAAAAACTATAAGAATTGACAAAACAAGTCTTTGAGGAAATATATCACCTAATTTATGGTTACAGTGTTAGGTACACAATAGCATTGTGTATAGTGTTTTATTTATTCTCACTTGTTAAAACTATTTATTTTGAATTTAATTAATTGTAGGGAATAGGAATTCCTAAATTAAAATTATGTTTCTTGATTTGGCTTTGAAACAAATATTAGTAAAACTGTAAAATATTGCATAACAAATAACCAAAACCTTCTAATTATTTCTTGGAAGCTCTGTAAAAAATGAAAATAAGTGTCTATGTCGCTTGATTAACAATTTTGTACTTTATAGCTAGTAATTTATAATGCTCAAATAACTCTAAGCCATCCTTTCTTTCTCCTTCTACTACATAATTCGTATATTATGTATATGTATTTCCTTTGTACCAATTTGTATCAGTACCTATATGATAATATTTCTCCAAAAGGTTAATTTTTTATTTTATGGCTTATTACAGTTCAGATAGCACTTTTGCAATTTACTTTTGTTATAAATAATTAATATAAATTGTCACTATATCATAATTTAGTGGATCTTCTTAGGTAAACCACAATGTTGGTTCCCTGGACAAATTTTCCGCTCAGATAACATGCCTCTCGGGATCAAATTGATTTTCTCAAAATATCAACTATGCAGATCAATGCATGGGTGACCCAATACTTCGCATCGTACTAAACAATACGAGCAGGATGGACTTTATATGACCCTCATTTGTACATGTATAGAGAAAATGTGTTTCTTGTAAATCCCGAGATTTTTGAATTGAAAACAGATATATTATCTGTATATATTATTGCATAATATTCAAGCCAACGCAGGCCAAATATTTTGCCGGAATCAACATTTAAATTTGGATTTTATCCAAATTTAACAGTTATATAACAATATCGTTATAAGATAGATAGTTATGTTTATAATATATTATTTTTATTTTCGATGTAGCAGTACAACAGGAACAATTTGTATACATGAACTGTTAGAAGAACTGTCTGGGAGGCAGTTGGGAGAAACAAGTTGATCGGTATTCACGCAAACGCCGTACAAGGAGCGGCCAATAAATTCAATTGAGTGGCACACGATGAATTGGGAGAATTAACAAATTAATTGGGCCGGAATCACAAGCAAGCGGGCGGCGCGTCGCGGACGAAGGTCGCAGCAAACATAAAGATAATCTAAACGGCCGTATATGTCGCTCCCAAACAAAAACAGGTCTAAACCACACTATAACATTAATGGTGCCTGTAACAGCCCATAAACTCACCCCACTACCGGGCTCCATTCACGAGAGCACTTCATTCATAAAGTGCGAGCGGGGGGGCGGCGCGGTGCGGCGCGCCACATCGTAGTACTACGAATGGCTGTAGAGGTAGTTAGATCTTTATAGCCTTGTAAAAAGGCACTAAAACGGAACAGCTATGGGGAGGGTGCACAGTTTATGAGTTGCCGCTCGCGCCCAAGTCCTCTTTCTATTAGACTTCCGCGCACTCCACTGTCCTTCCTCACGCCCTCTCCCCACCTGCACTTGCCTTTCATTTCTGGTTTTGGAACATTATTATTACATACATAATTAATATTGATTAATTTATTTTCGAAATTTCTGTTGTTAACCCATTTTAAGCGTGAATTATCTGTTGTGTCTAATGATTGATGTAAGTTATTTTGTATTTAAAGTTTATTTTTACGTTTTGTATAAATATTATATTATTTTAATAAATATTATAACATTTATATATATTGTATAACGTATATATATCATGACAAAAATTCTGGAATCATCCGTCGTAGTTTGCAAAACTAAGCCTGTATGTGGAAAATGTAAACACTATTTGTCATATAAATTCACTCTAAGCCTTTAAACACAAATAATGTTGACTCCAGCAAAAATTACGGAATTCTGTGGTAGTAGATCACCGGAAAATCGATTGAGTTTTTGTAATTTTTGGTGATGAAGTGAACGTTATGTATTGTGCAAGACGCCGACTACAGCTTAGGCGTGGTTCCCGCTCCGCGAGACAATGGTCCCGGAGATATTACAGCCCGACTAATAGAGTAGTACGTAGGCTATTTGTCCAGGAGTCTGGCCGCCGGCCAGCACGGTTCTACACACATATCGGATTGCTAGACCCGGTAGTCCGTTCCTCTAGTTTCTCATTGGTTGAAAATTCTATTTATTGTCCTGACCTCCTCTTAAAATTATATACTAAACTTATCAGCAATGCCAACAGTGAAAAAACAGGATCTCATAATTAATTTTCATTTTGCTTTAAGTTGGCTGTCTTATTGTAACCGATATGCTAAAGGATGTATGATGTATGTATTGTATCTACAGTTACAGTAGTGGAAAACGTAAGGTGATTTCTATTTAAAAATTTTATTGTATTGGTTTTAAATTACGAATACTTTTTCACCAATTATGTTATCTTCTTGCAATTTAAGTAAATTATTTTAAGTGATTCAGAGTATTTGTTACGTAACACTGATACGGTAAAATACATAAACACAAATAATTAATTATCTTGACCACAAATTTCCTTTATAATATAAAATTATCACGAGGCATGATTTATAGAATCGTTTACATAAAAAAATAGCAAATATAAATAATATACAAAATATAGTAGTATAATCACAGGGACGGTTAAAAAACTACATAGCCGTGGTAATATTCGTGTGAAAAGACTCAAGGAGTTGATTATGTTGTACTATTGAGGTGACCGAAACATTATGCAGTGGCGCTAAAGGCGGCGAACACCGGAACTAACTGTAACTCTGTCCGGTTGGAGTACGATTACAAAGCACAGCAGTGGGTGCAGACAAGTCTTTGGATTGTATACCACAGTAGGCCTATAACCAACGCTACTTTACAATGAAAAAGTATATATTTATTTTATTAATTAAAGTAGTCTTTCATTACAAATATTTACAATGGAAATGAAAATCTTTATTTTATTAATTAAAGTAGTATTTCGATACAAATATTTATACTGAAGATTTACATGTTAATTAATTTTATCAATTAAAGTAGTTTTCCGTTACTTTCTTAAAGGCCGATTTTTTATATTGCTGTAATTGGATTTATCTAAAAGTAAGAACACAGAACAAATTTATGTTAAGAAATAAATAAAGTATATAATATGATTACAGACTCATAAACAAATTTGTCTTGTTGAATGCAGAATAAAAATGTTACTGTAATGTTGCATTAATCTAAAAGTTAGGATACATATAACACAATACACCTTATTTATTGAAAATAAAACTTGAGGAAATTTCATATTTTCCAGAATTAAAAAAAAAGTATTAATATGTATTCTTTAGAATGATCTTCCCGAAGACATTGAATTTGTTGTAGATTGGAAAGCCTTTAATGTCAAGTTAAAACACATGTTACACAATTTTAGTAGTTTTAAATCATTTAGCTGTGTAAATAGATAATTAGTTTTAATTTAGTTATTAGTATAAGCAATTTAGTTTTAAAGTCCCTTGTAACTATAGAAACGCTCTTAAATAAATGCCTTTTTATTCATTTAATTTATAGATGCAAATGTCTATCTTACTACTCGTTTAAAATTTTCAGACATTTTATGACCATGTTTTTATGACTTCCTATGATTTCTAAACAACTTAAAATATTTATATTCTTTTATTAAAATTTACGTTTTCATATAGGTACAGCATGATCTATGAATATTTGGATCTCGACAAAGGCGACATTCGTTTTTGTCTTTGCTTTTTGGAACGTAAAGTGTTTGAAACAGTTAAAAATTCTTACAATATTCCTAATGTGTAGTTCTGGAAGAACTTAACTAAGTGTTTATAACAACTATTGATAACTACCTTTCTTGTCATTATTTTGGAACAATATCCCCTATTCCTTTAGACTACAGGAGAGACAACTGTGGTCTAATGTATTCCTGTACTGTAGGTATTCGAAAACAGTGACTTAATTAACAGTTGATGATGGTACCATTATTAAAGTTGAATTTGTAAGAAAAACCAGTTGAATACAATGGGAATAACATTATAGGAATTTCAATTTAATATATTTTTTAAAACAACATTAAGTAGAAGTTTTATTAGTAAACAATCCAATAGATTTACATTCATACGTATGAAATATATTAAGTATTTACAAAGTAAATGCACAAAATAATTTTGAACTGAAGAACATTTATCGTAACAAATTTATTTGGACACGGAAAATAATATTATGCAATAAACCTTTAGCTACAGAGAGGTAGACCAACACAGTATTGACGTTACTAAATTCGATATACCTATTTGGTTTTATTTTACAGGCCGAGCAAGTTTGTTTGTTAAATTTGTTCTTTTTATCAATGAAGTCTGATTTACTTGTGTCACTAATGTAAAAATAAGAGAAAAAAAACTAAATGAAATACTCCAGTTGCATGTAATTTACTTAATTATAATTGAAGCTAAACTTAAATATTAAAAATAAATAATCTTTAGCTTCTTGATCAATGCTGTTGACAATATTTGAATTATGGCCAGAGGAGATAAACGATTACGTCGGGTACACGGAAGCATCCTCTGCTGTTTAACAATTGTGTAATCCAGCAGAAAGCATTAATCGCCTTTGTATTTACGTAACGGTCTCATATTCAAATATCGGGAGGCTACGTGTTCGCGCCCAGGAGCCAGTGAGTACCAGTGCCAGAGCAAGCCTTGTCCCGTCTCCGTGGGCACAAAAAAACTGTGGCGGCCGCGGTAGTGGGGGCTCCAGGCAGGGCTGGGACCACTTTTCAAAAACTGAAACATGAGGAATGTTATCTGATGGACAAAAAGGCTAGAGGACCGGCACGGGCTGTGGTCGCCGAAACGGGAGGGAGCGAGCCGGAGCCGAGCACCACACCGAAACTCCGAGACATACTAGCGGCCCTGAAAACATCTGCCCGCTCTGCCCGCGGTTTGAGTTATTGCGGACTCACTTTATGGCTGATTGTCCTCGGTAATTTGACAGAGGTGCTACCAGGACCGCGTGGCTATTACGGTGGATCATTGGCTTGCCACAGCGCCACTGCCGCGCCACGCCGCCGGTCTCTTGTGTCAACTTACACGATTTATCAACGTACTTGACGAATAGCTCCTCTTAACAAGTATGGAGCGGTAGTGGTTGCGCTCTTACCTAAAAACCACAAAATTATGGGCTCTGTTCCTTCCTTCTGAATTTCTCCCGCCTTATTGTGTATGTGGTTATCGAACATAAGTAAGTGTCGACAATGACTGTAAGAGTAAATCTGTTCAGTAAAACTAAACAATACTGTGTACTAATAAATAATCCGTGTTCCCACATATCAAGTATTTATTTCTAATAAGTCCAATTACCTCACAGTTTTATGGATTTTTAGACTCATTGACAGTTGATTTCTTTAAACATCTCTATCAAATTAAGAAAGCGTGGAAGATCTGAGAAGCGACCAAATCGATGACAGCGTCCACGTTTAAATCTGCCAATGTTAGAACTAATGCAATGAACACATAAAAAATAAAAAGCTTCTTTTAAGCTTCTACAGGTCATATATGTTAAATGCCAGTATGCTTTTGTTTTAAGATATAAATGAAATGCACCTGCCTTGTAAACCATAAGTCAGTGTGTTGAAATAGCTTACTGCAAATCGATCATCTCACTGAGCAAAGTTTGATGATCTGTAGGTACGTTAGTAATATGCCGAAGTAATAAAGGTCTTGAAAATTATTTTTGAAAACGTTCTAAAATATATTATTTATAGCATATCTGATTATTTTTAGCAAAAATATATTGTTAAAGAATGAGTTTCATACTTATATAACACAAACTGTTCTACTAAACTATCATGATTAGTTATAATTTAGATTTAATCAGTTACATGCTACGATAAACTGCAATGATGTGATTTAGTTACAACATTTCTACATTTTCCTAAATACTATCTTTATGATAAAATTCAGATAGACAGATAAATAACAAGTGGTTTGAGCAATAGTTTCCCCTAAAACTATTTCTTGTTATTTTTGTACTTTATTTAACATTGCCCATTTAGCAGTTCTGAATCCATTCATTTAAAATTCAAACAATTTTTGTTTAACTTTTGTATGGCCTATAAGGGGTCTTTAAATTAATATCCAAATAGAGTTCTTTTATTTAAGAACAATAAAAGAAAATATTTGTATAAAAAAACTAAATAAATACCTATCAAATGTTACTCAAGCATACAATTTTTATCAGAAGATATACGAATATAAATTGTGTACTAAAAATGTTAATTAATTTTTAGGAGTATTGAAAAATTCAGAAACATTGGATGAAAATAGTTACGAATAAATTCTCTGACTGCTAAGTATCATGAAAAGTTATGTTTTTTATTTATTAGAAATTGTATTTTTTTACCCTTTAATTGTCTAATATAATATTACATGAACATGCCTAAAATATTTGTTATTTTTTTTCTTCATCCCCTAATGTTTTTGTAATTGTCATTATTTTTGGCACAGCTTTGTAACCTACTGTTTTTTCAAATACTATATGATTTCCCACCATTTGGAAATTGTTTACCATCAAATAACTCGTTAGGAAAGTGTGACTAACTTTAAAATTAGCTAAAATAATCTACTATTAACAGAATATATAGCATTAGCAAAATATATTCAAACACCACATTTTCGTGGCAATACTTTGCATAATAAGACTCAAATTATGAGTAGTCAATTCCGTGTTTCATTGACGTGTTTATTATTAACAAATTGAAAGGAAACCAAATGTGTGTGTATATTTATTTATATTAATGAATTAGATTTAACCTTCCAAGCATTATTTTTCATAGTAACTATTAATGGGTACTTTTTAGGGAAACCCGTACTGAGGCTGCGGATAGGCAAGAGATACTAGTAATACAGTATTTGTTACTGGCCCCAGTAGGGTTTACGAGCTACCTCAGATGTAGCAATTTAAATACAAGACACCTCCGTAGCTGTAGCTCGTTCCTCGTTCTCTCCGCCCTACTCTACAGCATTTGTTCGTTTAAATTGCATTACACAGACGTCATTGTGGCGACGACTCCCCCGCCGCCTCTAAAACCATTACACCATGGCGAAAAACACCCCTCAACCGTCATCGCCACCCTCTCCATTCCTTTTTCTCTTATCCTATTATGATTATTCGGGGAATAAGGGATCAAGATTGGGGCGGCAGTCATCGGCGATCTGGGAGTCTTTCCCCACGAAACGGTTCCTTGTCATTGTTTGAGATGGGTCCACTCGAAATATAAACAACGGAAAAGCCGTGTTTATGTCCTCTAACGTATTGTTCGACAGAGTCTAAAATATGGCGTTTTGAGTACGAAAACCTACGAAATATTCCGAAAACTGCTATTGCTATATTAAAAAAATTGAAATTTTAAGACGAATAGCTTTCTGAACATTGAAAGTAAAATTCAAACACATTACTGATATTTTTGCACAACTGCGTAAAGATAAAGAGTGGCATGGATTAAAATGTTTTGTCTAATATAACACTGTAAAATAATAATTCTTCTATAAAAATTTATGTTTTGTCGTGCCGTAAATGAAATTTCCAATGTAAAAATCATTGAACATTTTAAATTAATTTATTGTACAAAGATTATAGTAAAACATGAAAATATATTTGAATTCGAAATTTAAGTACGTAATAAAATTTTGTCTAGAAATATTGGTAAAACCCCAATTAATACTCTTAATTATAACAACAAAAAGTGTTACCATAATTCTACTCCAGACTAATACGACTAGTCCAGACAAAAAATAATTTGCACTTCAACAGGTACAGTAATGTCGCCATCTTACGACGGGTTTTAATTGGAGCAGAACGATTCCCGCGAGGAACCGGGCCGCGATTCAATTCGAATTAAACAAAGACCGATAAAATATCGATAAATGAAGAGGTTTAATTGCCTCAACGATTGAGTCGTTACCTCCTCCTCCCCATTCCGTCGCTCAGTCTCTCTCACACCAAATGGACTTTCCAATACGTGCGACAGAGATAGATGTATGAACTTCCAAATAGGATCAGTTGTTACTGTTCCTTTCTGAAAGAAAAAGTTGCGCGATAAATTTCGCTGAGTGTATGAGGCCCGGTGTCGGAAGGGGGCACCGAGTCCCTCCCCCACCCCGACCGTCGATGGATGGGTGCCCTGAACCCCTTCGATTTATCAGCATCGTTCACGCTTCGCCTTATCAATACCTACAACACTCCTTTAACTTGTACCGTTCATCTTAACTGCGATTTATGGCTTCTTTGGAAAAGTTACGCTCATGCTGGATTTATATTTGGTTGTTATCTGAAAAACATGGCTTCGCAGAGTAATATACGTCACCAGATATTACTCACTTCTTGATATCAACATAAATTTAGTATAGGCATATTACTGTTAAATACTGGGTTGATAATATTTTGTATAGTCATAAAAAACGAAAATAATTCGATTAAAGGCTTACTGACCAATAAATTAAAAATAATTTCATGAAGATGAAATATTATTAAAAAATGGATCAGTAATATAGGTTAATTGATGTTTTAGAAATACTACTTCCAAAACATCTAGTTTTTATGGAGTTCGTGATGTAAAGTACAACACGATCACCCCAACTGTCTTTACTCATTATATTGATTGTAAATGGTGGTTTTATTTTCCGTCTGAGAAATATCATTAACTTATTTAACCACTAAACGTAATCTTCCTCGTTTAGAATAATTCAGGATCCAAGAACAATATTTTTAGCAAACGTATTACCTTAAGATTATATGAGCTGAAAAGGATTTTACAGTTTTCTATAAAGGAATGAAAATTAGTAATACATTTATTTGAAATCAAATTGTACGTAAATAATATAACCTAGGTAATTCTTGTCAAATAACAAAATCATAATACAATCAGGTATTATATAAAAGATGGTTAAAACATGTTCATAAAATTTGTAACTATAGTTTGAAGTAACAGTATTGAACTTTGTAGGAAAACTCTAACCCGTATTTCTAAACTCATCGGTAGAAAAGAAGACGGGCTAGATTTATCGCCAAATAAATCCAACCATTGGACAGAATGTTTTAAGGGCTCGAAGGAACTAAAGTCACAGCATTTAATTTTTCTTTCCTTTTAGCAATCGTGAAAAGCGTAGCTCGGACGATGGTGGTGGTAGAGGGGGGGGGAGGGTGAAATGGAATGGACTGAGGAAAGAAAGAAATCCCGCTATCGGTTAGAAGTCGGCAAGGAGATCCAAAGGCTTAATACGTCTACAGGGCGAGGAGTGAGGGGGTTGTAAATAGAGATAGTATAAATCAGGGGACAATTCCACCAGAGTCGATGTATTAAAATATAAAGGGTTGGCTGAAAGCGGCCCCAGCCAACCGACAGCCAACTAGGACGTAACCGTCTACTTGTGTCTCGCCAACTCCACAGAACCAACACAGTTCTTGTTATATATCTACCAATGAGTTTTCCGAGCGGAAACTATGCACTGTTTCTGAGTTTTTCCGTTATCTTCTGCCAAGAGTGTGAGAGAGTTATGTTTTCTTTCTGGGCCGGCTCGGAGCGCCGCGATATACTGAGGAACAACATGCCAGAATATAAATATATCTCGGTTCGTTTTTGAAAAATAAGGATCGTATATCATTTGAAATGACCAATTTTAACTTCTGTATACAGACGACTTGCTGGCTAGAGATAACATATGGTGTAATAGACGATATTCGAACATTTAGAGTAAAATCATACGCTCGCACACCACAGGCACTGCCAAAGTGTTGTTTGTGTATTTTATATTGGTTTAAAAATTGTCCTAAACAAAGGCTTCATATCAGAAAACTATCTTGTACCAACTAGACATAGGGTAATTTACTGACGTACAAGATTAATTATTTGCTCGCAATAACTACATTAATTATATTTGTGATATTGTTTGAGTTCTAACTTTTACACCAACATTTCAGATACAATTGTAAGATTGTTCGTGAGTTAGATATTGATTCCCTTCTGGGTTTATGATAATAATACACATTTTAGAAAGTAAGTAGATCGTAAGTAACGTTCCAACTTTAGCCAGATTCGACCGTAACGCGTGACATTCAAATGTATTCTACGGAATTTCGTTACGTGTACTGGAAGCCTAAGGGATGCGAAGACATAAAACACCGGCACTAAAATTAATACACTGGTCCATTTGCGCCGTATGAACAAGAACTTGAAAACATCATTCGTCTTGGAAGGATGTCCTCGGACTGGGCCGAGATGGGGATGGGGTGTGGGGTTGATATCCAAGATAGGGGAGGAGGTATTAGGGCATTCCAGTCGACTAGACTTTATGTGAACAATATGTCAGGACTTGCTATATATCGAGCCTCGGATCCCATTGTTTTTGTTTACTTGGCCCACTCGCCTCTCGTAGCGCCATCTTTTATTTCTGATCTGTTGATGTTTCTGAACGTCACCAAGCTGCATTTATATTGTTGATTTATCCGCCGCCTCCTACTAAGATTTCCTTTATTACAGTTTGCCTCTGCTTTTGACTTAATTTTATCGCTTTGTCTAATGCCTCGTCTGTCCTGCCAGGGACGGTAGCTGTTTGGGGATGCGGCTACAAATAGGGGGGAAATTCGCAATAAAGAATTCAAGTTTAACATAAGATCTGCTTAACTATACTCAAAGTATTATGCACGGTATAAGCGTTTAAAATGTAATTTAATTTTTCAAAATTTCGCTAGTTAAAGTATATAATTTATTCTCTGTATTATTTGGTAAATAGCTTTTTCAGACAATCAACACATGTGACTTGTTTCCCTTCACGTTTATGACTAACCCTGACAACCAAAAAATAGTCTACACATTTCAATCAGAACTATATATATAGTTGCCCTGTTGTCATAACTACTTGTGCTCACTGTTACTGTTAATAATTTACCAATTCGTTAATTTAATAATACAAAAGTTCGCATAAAGAATTTTGAACATTTCATTAACCACCACTAAACATGTATGTGAGAGGTAATTGGTTAAATAATTAAAATTTAAATACCACACAACAATCTTTTGTAACAGTTCTGGTTTGTTAGTTTCCTCTATACTAATATTCATTAATTAGCAGGTGATTATTGTTTGTTTTTCCTAATAACGGTTGATCGGTGTTCCGTAACAAAGCGTGCATGTATCACATTCAGTCAATATCTGAACTTGATACAGCTGACTCGCTAGAAATAGCTTACGTGCTCTGAAAACATAAAGATACAAGATCTACTCCCATGTAATATGCACAAATAATATTGATATTTCATGATTTAATTCGTAAAACGCACGTTATACGGGGGCCTGTAACGTGCAATGAATGGCAGCATTAAAACCGAAAAGACATCAACGGCAGCAGAATTTTTTCAGCAGACATAGGGGCTGGGACATGCGGGTCGTACACGTAGCACCGGAACGTCAAGGATTCCTAGAAATAGAAACTGAAACAGCTGACGAGTTATGGTAATAGGCCCTGAGCCCCCTCCATCGTCGCCACCACTGTAACCGGAAACGTCACTTTGTACTGTATTATAAATAACATATTTTTTTGCGTATCGATGCTAATTTGACAAAGTTAGCGTAGTGTAGAAGAGGACAATGTGGGAGTGGTTTTACCGTAAAGTAAAGCAGGTGCTCCTTTACCGTCTTGGTGAAATCTATAGGAGGTTTCTTTAACAGACAGCAAATATTGAGAATTCTTTAAAAATTACTGAAGAAATAGTAGTTAAATCGTTCTTAAAATTCTTACATTCTCGCTTTCTGAAAACTAGTAAGCACTCATCTTCTTTTTTATGACTTTTTATGATATGGAAAGGCTGTGTGACAAGCAACTAGTTTTACTATGGGTGTTCCAAGAAACTTACATTTAATCTGTATTCTATGGAAACAATTTAAAAACGATTTATTCCATCACATATTTGTTATTACAAAGCCAAAGATGATTACAGTAATGTTTTAGTCAATTAGTTAGGTTTGAAGTAATTTATACTTAAATATTCATCGATTGCATTGTCATTGATACAGAATTTTTGTGATGTATTTAAATATTTAATACTTGTATGAATATTTAGCGGACAATGCCGTAAAGAACTGTTAATGATTTTAATTATTTTAAACAATTCTTTAATATATACCTTTGGTATTTTATGGAAACGGCACATCGAAAATATGCAAAGAATGTATTTATTTCAAGTACGAAAAGGTGCGAGAGCATTCTCGGCAATAATTACCGTAGCGTAATACAGCTTCCGTCTCGTAAAAGCTGTTTTTCACAGGAAAGCCGTTATTGCCATAAATTTATCTCAAAATTAGGGGCAAAGCGTCGCGAACAGGTTGTAAAGTTAATTTCAAGGCAGAAATTTAGTAGCCATTTGTGTTGCGTTAATTTGTCCCGGGCAGGTCCTGCGTTGAGAATTCATCAGATAGGCAAATGGTCGTTCCGGGGATGTCCGGATCTTGTGCTCAGAGATTCCTGTGCTGACGCAAGCGGCACGAAAAAAACATTTGAACACATAAAGGTGGAGCGCGCGTTGGGCGAGTAGAATTAATCGCCGCAGACGAAGCTCGGGACACGAAATTGGGGAAACTGGTCGTGGCTGATAAAGCCACAAATCTTGGAACCTCCTCTCCTCCACATTCGAGCAGTGACACACTAGCATCGCGCGGGAAGGCGCGGGCGACACCGACCGCCTCCATTATGCCGTATTTGCCGCATAAATTACCGGCTGTTATCTCAAAATTTTCCTGACGCGCTCTCACACCGCGATTAATTTCGGCCTTTTTGGTCGGAAATTTGTTTCACTGTCTCGAGGAAATATGGCGTCCGCGCGTCAAAATGATGCTTGAAATGCTCTCGCCACAGATATATCAGAGTTGTGCGTCTTCTGCGTCGTCCTTTTTGAGAACTGTACACGGTTTGAGTTTCGTTACGAATTATCAGATTTATAGCCACACCGCATGCGAAGGTTGCGAGAATTAGCATTCGCGATCGACCTCAGGGGAATAGTCCGCGAGCCTTCCGCTGCACTCTTCGGGGATCACGGGTAATGAGAAATAATAATAATAATAGTAATCTTTATTACGTGGTAATTACAAGATTGCATGCGTTCGTCCGACACATTGATTACTAAACGTTATGTATACATTTTGTATTGATATAACTATGTAAATTGTATCTAAATTTTATCACTTGAACTGGGGAGTTTCCAAATAGTTTTCAATATTTTTCATCCCAGTTACTCAACCAGGAGGTGTTTAATCAATATTTATCAGGCAGCTTGTTTATCAGTTTCACACCAATTTGGAATGAAAAGTGTTAAAATGTGTTCAAATCTATATTGTACTATCCGAAGTTGTACCTGCCTTTAGTCTCGTTTAGGTGGACGTCACTGCCTTAGGCCAACTCACGTTCGGGTCGACAGTATAGGACGACGTCGAGCACATAAGGGTCAGGGTAAAGTAACAGTCCAAGCTCTCTGAAAGCATCTTTTGCACGACTCTCTAAAATTCAATTCGTAAAGCATTCTGACACCTTTCTTTTGAGCTCTAAATACTATTTCGAGCTTGAATTTAGTACAGTTTCGGCACAATCTCAAGCAGTAAGAGAAATTTGGTTATATATAGCCAAAGTAAGCCATTTTTAGTACATCAATAGAACAAAATTTTGCAAGATTACACCAAATATAAATGCCAGAAGCAACCTTTAAGCATATGCTGTAAATGTGAACGTTCCATGTCAGTCCTCGATGAAGGTACATTCGTAGGAACTTAACGGATTCGCCCTCTTCCAAGACAACATTTTCGGTAATTACCGAGGGATGATACTCCTGTCTTTGTCGATGCCAGAGGTAAAAATTTATTGAATTTGATTTTAAGCTGTTTTCTTTCAAATTGATTCTTGAGAAATATTTGATGCATGAATTTAAGTCGAGAAATGATTCCACTCCAAGATCCTTTTTAGATTTCGATCTAATACAGAGTCATGTCATCAGCATATTGTATCACCTTTCCATTCTAGATTGATGTATTCAAGAGAACTGCCCCTATGATTGATCCCTGAGGGATGCCATAGGGCATCTTGACCGTGTTGACAGAGCATTCGCAATCTGTACTCATCGGTCTCTATCTTTAAGATATGACGAGAGCCAATCGTATGACAAACTCCTGATACAACTCCATAACTACCTCGCATGATACATACATTAAAACAGTTTGGAGAGGTCGAGAAATATGCTTATCACACGTTCCCTTCTCTCCAGGTCATCGAGAACATTATGAATAAGCTCAATTACGCATCGATGGTCGATTTGTTCAGGACAAAGAATTTCGAAGCTCTCGAGAAATTGTTCAAACTGATTGAGCAAAACTTTAAACAATGTTTTGCCTAGAACTGGAAGAATGGAAATTGACGGTAGCTGTTTGAGGTGAAAGAATCGTCTTTTTTGTGAACCGGAATCACAATTATAAACAATCTTCAGAAAGACAACGAGAGATTGATCAGTTTTGTGAGTGGTGTAAAAATATGCATGAAGCACCTTTAGATAAACCACACAGACACACAATTAATGTCACAAAACCTTTTTTACTTGGTATCTTACAAAATACTGCAGTATTAAGCAAAACAATGTTGAGAAAACTAAAATTTTTGATAATCCCAGAATGGCAAAAACCTAAATAACACTAGTCAGTAAATATTAAATTTGAACTATAAAAAATGTATATTAAACGAAAAATTACAATTTCATACTTGGTTAAAAAACAAGTATTTACGGCATCATCTATTTCAGAATACTTAATTGAAGTTTGTAACAATCGTATAAAAATATTAGTAATACAAATTTTGATTGAATATTGTCCAAGAATTAAAATTTTACCTTTCCAGAATTATTTTAATATAAAGATGATAGGTAGTCAAGGAAGTTGTGGAGAAAGGGTTTATACAGGCTCCACCCACAAATTTGGACACACAATTAATAAAATCTGGAATTAATGTGTATGATATTTGGATTAGATTTAAAAAATACCAGCGATTTTGCACCAAACCAAATACGCTTGGTTTTTATATAACATCTCATTTATCCTATTTATAAACATTTCTCAGTAAGAGGCAGAAGTTTGAGCTATTTGAACCTAAAATCAGAATCGTTATTCACATAGACATGTGTTCAAATAAGACTAGTTTAATTATGTGTTTTTAATTAGTACTTGTGTTTTACGAGTTCAATAAAACTATTTGGATTCTACTTCAAAATGATGTCTATTGGCATTAAAGTGCCTTCAGCACATTTATTGCTTGGCATTTAAAAATAATTTTCAAACATTATTTTATAATATTTGAGAACAAAGACCGTTCTTTTAAATGTTAACACAAAAGTATGAACAGAAGATAGTGATAGCTTTGTCAGCGTTATATTGTCTTCATAATATAAGAATGTTTAGTATATAACACATTTTCTATGTATACCATTACACCATTATATTTTTGTTAAATCCTGTTTTTTTATAATAATTAATCCATGTACTCATGTAGAAATACATTAATAATACATCTAAAACATAACTCATTTACGTAATATGTTGTACTTTTTCAATATAGCGATAAACAATATCAGCTATAAAAAGAATGCTAAATAAAAGCATATAATACATATTAATTTGATATAAAACGTGTCGATATTACTCGTACGTGTGTGAGTAACATGGATTTAAAAGAAACATGTATTGTAAGCTACACTGAAAATCAAGTTGAATTATTAAAAAAAACATTTAATACCGAAGCAGAAAAACGTATTTATTAAAAGCAGTGTATGATATTGTAAAATAGCCCATCACGAGAAAAACTACAGTTAACTACCACACTTTTAGTAAGTTGAACCATTTTACCATGTATTAGCATACAAAAATAATCCTTATGATAACGACCTGTTCATCCATCGGATTAAAAAAAATCAATCCTATTGATTAACCTTCCCTCTAAACGCAGTTTGTAATATGCTGCGGAGCCTTGTGGAACATTTTAGGTCTACAAATGAATAGCCATGTAGGAACATGCCTGTGACCACACTAGACGACAGGACAATTCGCACATTGGTCCCGCCCTTTCTTTTGTTACTACTACTTATAAATTAAGCCCAGTCACACAGGATTCAATTTCCCCGCCCTCACCCTTTGCCTCCATCGAACCCTTGGAGAGGGTATATTGTTTCTAGTGCCATTGTACCCCATTGTCCTCTAATATTCCTTCCTCGGGGATGTATTACTTACACATCCTCGGCTACACGGTGTGTTGAGTCTTCATGTGGAAGTTATAGAATATATCCTTAGAGCAATAAATTGAAAGAACTGCAAAATAGTCAGTTCACACGAATGCCTCATCACAATTTAAAGTTTGTTTAGTTATCATAATACAAACATTTATAATAGATCGTGTAATCCGATACATAATATAAAAACTAAATTAGGGCAGTGATTTTATATTATTATCAATACTGTAACCACCCAATTCCAGAAACAAATTTCCATTAATTTAATAAGTAAGGTTTTGTATAAAATCACTAGTAAATATTTGAAAATAAACGTTTTTCTAAACACCGTTATATTATTTTCGATTAATTAAGGGACTAGTACTAAATATTATCCAAACCTTGCAAAGTTAATATAAAAATGACAATAATAAACCTGTGAAAGCAGAGTGGGTGGCTCCGTAAAAAAATAATATCTGACCTCTAGATATAGCAGTTTTAAAAGTAATAGAAGTTTTCCTTTTACACATTTTAAAGCAATCCGACCATTTAACATGTTATTTAATTGTTTGATCACGCATAATGTAATAAAAAGCAATATACTACACAAAGTATTACAGTATCATTGTTATTAGACTCTGTAAGTTAAAGTAATTCAGGGTCAAAGTTAGTAATAAACGTTTATACAAATTAGGGCAACATTCTGGGCAATAAGTTTAAAAAGTTAGTTACGGCATTTTTAGTTATTGCCTATTGCAATATGTTGGGGATACCATTAGACAACAAATATGATTTCACACTTAATTAGAATAGCAGTAGTTATGTCCATAATGAAAGCCAATGTAACAAAACTATGTTTAAATAAATGTATTTTTATAATTACAAATTTAATTTTTATCGTAACTAAAAGTGTAAAAATAATTCCTAGCGTAAATATTAATAATATTTTTAAATAAACATTACCCAACAAGGAAAGGGTAGTACATAATATAGAATTGCTTTCTAGAAATCATTTCTTTACGATAACAAATATAGTCAGGGTCAACAGGTGGAAATTCAAACTAAGAGTTTTACAATGTAAGAAATTAATGTTTGGTTAAGGATTAAGAACTTAGTTTTCAATCAAAAATATTGAAATTCTGTTTTTATGAAGCTCTGGTCTCACGTTTTATGAAGCTCCTGTTAAGACCATCCATAGCTTCTTGACTGTCTGAAGAGCTCCACGAAGTTTAGGATTACATAAATTCATCCCAATAACTTTACTTATCTTTCTTTATCACAAGGCCAATGGGTAAATCCTATTGAAGGGGGGGGCTGAGTTGGTCGAAATTGGATTGTCCGGATGAAGGGGAGATAATGTCTAAAAGCGTTTAAACGTGGCCACATATTTTCAACCCCTTCGTGCATGTAATTTTCATCGCAGTAAATTATACCTTGAGAAAAACTGGTCTGAAGCTTCCCATTGTTTCACTGAATGCGAGTACACTGTGCTGCGGTCGGAGCTTAACTCCTGTTATTTTTTGCTTCCCCGGGTTGTTTTTATAAACTATTTCCATTTCCAAGTTGGATCTTCTTAATTTTTCTCCTGGAGTTAGTTTAACAAGTAACTTGATTTCAACAGCCATAAAACCATTAAAGACATACAACGGTATTATATCCAAAAATTACGAAATTCACAGTTAATAAAGAAAATAATATGAGATAGTAGGTTATCTATAACAGATTCCTTAAATAAAACACAGCTAAAAGCATTAATATAATATCAATATTTACAAACACGCACACACAACTCACACACGTGTCTTTTGATACATTTCCATCCTCACAAGCAAAATCAAACGCATCTGCAGTATATTTAGGCCTCCTTTATTTTGTCAAATTATTGTTCTCAAAGCATCAAACGCATTTCATATAGTTTTTATTTATTTATAAGGTTGTTTAACCTTATTCTCATATTTGTTTTCCTAAAGTGCACAAATAGAAAATTATAAAATTATCAGAGTTGATAAATGATTAATATTTAATAAAATACAATAACAAATTATTTGTGATAAACAGTGCGTATCAGTAAACGTGCCATAGACTGACCGAATTAAACAATGACACTGAAACTCGCTATTTTCCTTTCATTTAATGAAATGAAATTTAGAATAAATGTGCACTTACACTGGAAATCAATGACAAATTATAACAATACCCTTTTCAAACACATATACCTTTAAGGTAAATGCTATAATTGTGTTTTAATAGCTAGCTCTAGAATGGTTCGGACAAAATTTATTCTTTATGTGCCTTACCATGAGATGATTACTACATTTAATCAACCTTTCTATGAATTGATTAAAATGATACTTAAAACTATTGAGAGCACTTTGACTAATTGACGTATTCACTTGAGACTGACTCCAAAATTGATGCACCATGTGAACAATATAAACTATTAAATAATTTAATATATTTAAAATTCAAAGATGGCAAAGAAATGAGCAAGTTACCAATTCTATTTATTCAATTATTCTGATAATTTTTAGATATACATACCATGGGCTTTCTTTTAAAAATTGTATACAACATATCTTCAAATAGGTATATAAATTTCACCAGGACAAGGTTTCGAAAAATGGAATTAGAAAACTACAAATGGCACTTTTTAAGTCGCCGATTCTAACAAAAAAGCTCGTTTTTTAATTTCTTCTCCTTCCTTTCTTAATGGAGGTATAATTGTGGTTTACGTACACAGTCTGTAGGATATACGTACAAAAGTTTTCAATACAAGAGAAGGAGTTGGGCAATTCCCTCTCCTTCCATTCTGGAGTTTGCGGATAAAAATTAAACTCACAATTTTGCCTAAATATTAAAAAATTTACTCTGTACACTTGAATCGTAGAATTTCAAGATTCATGATATGTCCGGTGACGAACACAATTTCTTGGATACCAGTAAACATACGTATTGTTGTTTGTAATATAAAAATATATCACTCACATGTACACAACGGATAAGACGGTAATATAATGGTAAGATAAAACATAAAGCTTTTCATTCAGATTCAGACGCAGTATCGCTCATATTATATTTCAAAAATTTTGGATAAAAATTATTTGTTTCAATTAATTTAAAAGTAAAACTCAATTTTATAAGTACTGCAAAGTTTTTTAACACAATTTTGATTTTGCCTCAATGAAAATGGATGGATTTAACAACATTTATTTTGTTATATAACAACCATTCTTACAACGAAGGTGAATAGCATCACTGAAAGTACGTAGAGATCTATTTAATATTGAGGTTCGGTGATTAAATATATGTTATCGGTCTTTGGTAACAAGTCACTTCATTGATCAGTATTAGTGACATCTCTGTTGGTTGTGTATTTTAAACATTATATCAGAACCAGTATTCATATACCTAAGAAAACCCCATTCATAAACAAAGTAACAGGCAAATAAATATTCAATAATTAACCCACCCGTGACGTCATACATCAGCACAACTCAACGGAGCTAGGCCGCGCTGCCGCCACTTATAAATTGAATCAATATCATTTACAAATAACTGTATAAAAAGAATCGAGTATGAGTTCAAGTAATCGGCTTCAAATGATAAGTCGATTGTCTGGAGGATTTTAACAAATATATATAACGCATCCGGTATCTGTCTGTGCCGACTTACAGCCCTCCATCTGTCTCAGCGACTTAAACAAAGCTAGGTCACAAATTTATCTTGGGATTTGGCGCAAACCGTTTTTTCTTCCTGCACTAGATTTAGGGGGCAAATCATATTAAAAGTTGTATTTGCATATAAGATGTATCTCGCCTTATTTATACGCATTACGCGCAGCAAATCTTATAAATCCCAGACGTATATAAGGCAGTTGTGCTTTATTCGCGGAATAACAGTACGTCTTCCATAACTGCCACCTATTTTTCAAACAGACCTTTTGCAATAGCTGTTTAAAATTGTGCCATATTTCGTGGACGAGCTTGGATTTTCCTTCTTTGCCCATTACTTTGATTTATTGACAATTATGTAAAAATGTCACTTTTGGTATTTTCTGTAAACAATAATCACTTATTGTACTAATCATCAGACAAGGAGATAAGAATTGAACTTGAAACGTATTTTAAAACATATTTTTAATTGTTTGTTTGAAGTTTGTTTTTGGCGATGAAAGGATTGTGAAGGAAACATGATTTTCCAGACATTTGCTATCGTTCACTGATAAAAAAAGTAACACTACGTTTCGAGATCTGTAATCTGATCTCTTCTTCAGGTAAATAAGTAACCCAGACATAATTACAAACTAGGTTAAAATAATACGAACCATCATACCAGAACGTTGTGACGCGTAGGTCAGGAATCACTCTACTCTAACTCACTAACTATAAAACTTTAAGTTGAATAATAGTTTTTTAAGTTTTTTTTTTAGGTTAGTATTTTGAAGCTTTAAGTAAAAGTATAGCTCACACTGCTTATACATTAATTGTGAGAGTTAAAAATCGATCATTAAAAATTGTAACTTTACGTTAAATAAGATATTATATTAGTTTGCCCAATAAATAATATATTCCTTTTTTAATTTTAATTCCGTGATAAAATATGATTAATTTATATAGAGGTTACCAATACTTTTATATTCATCTGAATATAATATAAAATATACCTTGTTACCTTCTATATTCCTTTTTATATCTAGGAATATTTTAGATTCCTAGATGAATATCTAGGAGATGTACGAAACCGCTTTTTTAATTTTGTCAACATATTTAAATCAATACAACTGTACTTGGTGCCATATGATTTCAAGGTTACATTTTTCAGTTCTTAGTTATACCCCTTTAAAGACAGGAAAAACATAAATACAGTTTCACCACTCCAGGAGGAACGTGTATAAGTATTAAAAGCAGTAGTATTTTTAATAAAATTGAAATATTTTTTTAGGTACACCCGTTTATATTTCGAAAAATATTTCAAAATAAAACAATAATTTGGGCTGAATGATATTTATAAGACTTTTTGAACCGGTACGTCGACGTTCAGTAGATTTAAGGCCAATAGCTTGTTTCGGCCAGGCCCAAACCTGAATCTCTCAATACCATTAGCTTTGAAACAAAATCATTACTAAAAAGCTCCAACGCCTGATATAAAAAATTAAAGTTTTTAAGTGTCCTCTACCGTAAACAAGCCCATGCGAGATTATTGAGTGATTTAGTAAGATGAATGTTTTGCCTTATTTTTTCATGTGAGACCGAAGTAGTTTCCTCCTTTGCACGTGGTTCACACACTCAAGTTTCTTTATTTCCACATGTGGGTCATAGAGTTGAGTAATGACGACTGAGGCGTGACTCTCCTTACTGCTACTACGTTAATCGGTGAAAAGAACGTGACATCTTGAAACAGGTTTTCCTCACAATTTTACAGCACCCTCAGATTCCATGCCACCACTTGTACTTACGTAATTAACCCTGCAATTTGCCAGGTGTTGATGATTTACTTCCTTTTTAAGAACCAACACAACATTTAGTCATTTAATATATATATATATATATATATATATATATATATATATATCCAACATTTTACTTTAACAGTAATAATTCAATGTCGGAAGTAAGCCCTTGTTTCAGCCAACTTCCATCTTCAGAAACATATAAATTGCTAGACGGTTCTTTTATACGTTAATGATAATTCAGGCAACTATCTCGCTCTTGGCGGTTACAAAGTAATCTATTCCTGTAATATGATATTGGGCAGAAAATATTTGCTCGGGTTCACATTGCTTTGGAGTTCGGCATAGGACTAGAATTTTCTGAACTCGGTGTTTAGTCTGTATTAATTTAAAACAATTGTTTCGTATGACTTTAGTTTGTTATCACTTTCTTCACCCACTTGAGTTTATCGATTTACAATTTTAACTAAACGTTAGCACATACATGAAATAAAATTTTCAAACCGCGCATATTTTCAATTGCAGTGATATGATAGAAAGAAGAATAAACAAAGGAAACATATAATCGCATTCAACAGGTGTATTCTGTACTACGCGAGGGTTTGAAGCGTTGCTCTACTACGAGAAATTCTAGTCAAAAACTGGATTTTTTAATAATCAATAGGTAATTTTTAATAGATTTTATACGAGAAAATTTCAGTTGATATCTGTTACATATAACCAGAGACATAGAACTTAGAGCAAACTTTTTTAAAAGTAACGAAAATTTCAAGTTGGACTCCCCTCTATTGAAATAAAGGACAATAATTACAGTTTGGTTTTAGACCCAATAGGAATATGGAAATTTACTATACCGATTTCAGTTTGTATTATTTGTAGCACGATGTAATTGTATGGTGTAAAGGCACTTGCATTAATCCCTCAATTGTAATAGGTTTTACAGAGCAATCTTAAAAACAAAAATAAGTTACAAAACTAGTCTGTATAAAACAAAACCGTAGCAGGACATTTCCGATAAATCCTTTGAACCAAGAACCGCCAGAAGCGTCTTGTGCACAAATTGGCGCCCCGACGCAGTATTTACCTCCCGGCGTCTCGCTCGTTTGTCAGGATTTTGAGCCCCCGCGCCCCGTCTTCAGTTTTTAAGCTGCACTAAATTTGTCGGAGCTGCAATGCGAGAGTCGTGCTGAAAACTTATCTTTTATTTATGTAAATGCGACCATGAATCATGACCAGGGTCTACACCAGATCTGGATTGTACATCTCTATTAGTGCAAGAGCCTGCGCCCCCCCTCCCTACACTATACACTCACCGCACTCACCGTCAGTAAATGTGTTTTAATTGGTATAGTAAGTAATAAATCGGTCATCATAATTGTTTGGCACAAATTAGAAAAATACAGTTTTAGAGGTATGGTAAAAAATTTGAATGTGTATTTCAATTTCTGTTTTATTCTTATTTTCATGAAATACTATAAAGCAAATAATAAATATCGTTCGTTAAATAGTTGCTTCGTTTAGTTACTTCACTCTCATAGATTATAAATGTGTCATTAGGGACGGACTCAATATTACAAATATAATTAATTGCTATAATTTTTTCAACAAATGTTACTGTCATGAAAATTTAAATCTAAATTAATGACACTATTTTGAGTGCGATTCTCACAAACGCTCGATTACAAGTCTCTAACTTTTTTTGTTAAAGTAGTTATAACTGTTTCAACGTTAACTCCCCAAAAAGCAGAGTTTTTATTAAGGCATTTACTAATAATATTCACTCTTTAATTTGAAATTTAAATAATAAGATATGTGTTTAAACCAGACAATAGTAACATTAACGAGCACATTAGTGTATTGCTGTGTCTTCTGCAGTTTTAAAGCCTGGACTTTACGAACAACGAATATAACAGCCATTGTTTCGATCGGTGATGAGAGCGACCGTCCCGAACCGAGTAGAAAGTACCGAAACAACGCAGTAGTGTACCCGGAAGCAGCTGATTTGGTATTCATGAGTGTCCGGACAAATACAAGAAGTAACAAAATGTATTCTCACAATTTATCAGTCCGCCTCTGCTCCCCGACTGGCTTGCTGCATTTCCATAAATATGACCGAGGAGACATCTCTATTTTTCGTAGCAAAACTTTTCATACCCTATAAATTATCTGGCGGTCGCTTGCCATTGGTCCATTGGAATATGTAATCCGGTGTCGCTGTAGCCGGGGATAATTTATGCTACTCTTAGTCTCCCATAAATAACTGAGTATACTTGGCTGGCTGACTCCTCACACCCCCCTCTGCGTCCGCGTTGTCATATACTATCACGTGCAACACGCCGTGCGCCGCGCGACGGTCACACACCGTTGCGTTGTGCTGCGTCGCGCACCGCGTCCTCCACTTACACTCCACTCTCAGATAACCCACCATTTTGGTCACTTACTGGGTTTAAGTGTTCCTCAATAGTTGCGAGACGTGACGAGTCGTCTCATATACGGGTGATATTGAGTTACTCCTTACGTTATATTTTGCAGAAAGGTACCATTTTCGATATATCGATAATAGAGGAACGGGTTTCGAGATATTACAATCCTAATCGAATAAATCTTTCCTAGTTTTTATAATCTTCACTTTTAGGCTACGTCTCGAAAATATATTAATACGAAGATTTTTATAGCCTTTTTAGTACCGGTACATTATCAGTTTATTTGAGGTATTGAGCTTTTCCTCAAAAAACATCAATTGGACTATGACGAGCCTATGCATTCTTATGGTTTTACTATTGAATCATGTTTCATTCGACTAATAGACCTTTATTTAACAATTATTTATAAGTTTTAAAGAATATTGACATTTCATGGTGGTTGATATTGAAAGTTTTAAGGTAAATAAATCTAATTCAGACACTAATCTAATTATTTATGATTTTGTTATTTTATGGCAATAATACTTGTTTTAGCAATTAAAACCAACCAAAAGCCTTAAAATCTTGTACTGTGATTTAAGACATGATATCAAATTATAGGAATATTTTTAAAAGAATGTGAATTTTAAAGATTTACTAGGTATTGCATTTGTTCAATTAAAACAGTTTAAAGGCTTTCCTTTAAACTGTCAGAAGTTATTATCTGTAAGAAGTATCTTTATACTTCTGACAGATAGTAATAATCTTTATTATATAGAGACAAATTAACTATTGCATTGCATGTGTCAACAGAGTAAATTAAGAAAATACATCAATTAAATGACGATTTGTCAACATAAAAACGTAATTCTCACTCTATATCATGTTATATTATGTATTTTAAAATTTCAAGAATTTTCAATCCAGCGGCTCATCGTGGACTCATCATTACATAAAAGTTCTTATCTCACCGGGAGGTGTTTCAGACGAGCTTTGGATGTTAAGCGATCATTGAGTTGTTTGATGTTATTAGGGAGCCCATTGATTATTCTTAAGACGGCAAGCGTTTATAAGCCGTCGTTCGTTGTTGTTCGATTAGAAAGTTGTCCCTGCCTCTTCTTATGTACTGATGGACATACCTGCCCTGTACCTACTAAAATTTGTTTCGACACAACAGGATGACCTCATCATTAAATACACTCATAAATTCAGAATGAATCCCTGACTAAGGTTGACAGCATGACTAAGGTATAATGAACCGTCAATATCTTTTGATTACGTGGAACCCTCCTTGTAGACATTACAACCGATAATCATATGTAATATCCCAGTTATTATACCAATACAAAGAGCTACCTTAAATTAATTTATTGGAGAACTCACTAAAGATGCCCATAGTCAAATTGGCAAACCATTGAGACAATGGATCTTAGCCAACTACCCCAAGTACCTTGCCTCTCTCTTCTAAAAAATCGAAACTAGAAGGAACAGGGGCCACTGTCATCACAAAGTTGGATCATATCCACCCGACACGGCTAAGAGGCACTCGAAAGCACAATTACATTCGGTGCCAATGTTTTCGCAAAGACCATTCCCTGGAGTGGCGAGTTCCTCCGAGCTCGCATGTTTTGTTTTCTCGGCGGCAGGTAAATGATGAATTGCCCAGCGAGCTCTGAAGGTCAAACAGCCGGTCTGGCCAATCTGAGGATTTCGGTGCCGAAGATACCATCTGACCCCCTCTCATGCCCCCCTCCCCCCTTCCGACACATGTGGGTTTTGAATCTCGAGCCCAACATATTAGCATACAGCTCTCCGTGTGCAACGAACTCGACGTGGTCGTAAGAAATATTATTGCCTTTTTGGGTGTAAAACGTTGGCATCCAAATTCCATTAATTCGTCGTAGAAATGTCACGGACAAGATATTTATATACGTAGAAAGCCTGTATATTATTACTTTCTCTTAAATACTTAGTGCAGTAGAAAGTCTAAAACTGATTTTCGGTTCCATGTGGAAATATTCATTTCGATGTACTTTGACAGAATAGAGTGGATCTGCAGCTCTAGGCCGTGATGTATATCCACCGCAATTACCTGATGAGAAGCTAACGACAAACCCAATGTACCTTCAATATGTCCGAGACCCTTGCAGGAGGGTAGACTTAGAGTATGTTGAATCACTACTGCCAACTCTAAGCTACTCTAAACGCTGTTTCGATGGGGATCATGCAGGGTTGTAATAAGCGAAGCAGTGAACTTTTAGTGCCGAATTGAGGGTGACGTGGCAAAGAAGAGATGAAGATATTATATCACCAATGATGCAATACTGTTTGCTTGCATGCAAATTGAATGTAACATTGCGTTTGTCATTATAATATTCTTTGTAATCGATTGTTCAATCCTCAAATAATTACCGAACTATTTGTTTTATATACAAACATTATACTATTAAACCTTAGATGATATTATATGTTTAGCTGACTGTTAGAAGATTTTACTTGCTTATAATTTTGGAAAGATTTTCAATTGATTAACTACGTTTGCTTTAATTACCACAATTATATGGCTTAAAACATAACACATAACAAACTCATATATATAGGACATAGCAGTTCCAACATATACAAATATACCCGTTCGTGTGACAAAGTAATTTTAACTAAAAATAAACAATTGTATAATAATCTAATATACATATAAATAAATTTGTTATTTTCTATAACAAGAGTTGTTGTAAATTAGTTAACGGGATTCAAAAAGTGACGAAATGAATGAAAGCTATAACTATATAAAAAGTATAACTATAATATATATGTTCTTTTACTGTTAACATAAAAACAAAGGTATTGACTTTTTTATTTGAATCAGGATGTAAACAAATTTCTAAGTATAGTTAAACTTTGGTAGATATAAATCAAAATATATCCGTTTTTATCGTGATTTTTGTGACGTGTAGTGCTCTGGTGTGCGCTCTCCTAAATGTCCACTTAAGGTGTTGCAATTTAATTTTGGCAGGGTTTGGTTTGAATTCCTTGATTTTTAAAGGAACGTCGAAACAGAAAATGATACTGTGTTTCATTCCACGAGGAATTACAGGCTCTCCAAATATAAAATTTATACAGTTTTCTAATCCGGCCTAAATAGAGAAAATACCTGAGTATAAAAAAGATGACATTTTTATAGTGCATAGTGAGGCAAAGCTGCAGAGAGTGACATGTGTTTTTAGTTATCATAAAATAAGGAAATTGTTGCATATAAAGTATATCAAGTACATATTAAAAACAATTTTTTTTAAGAAATTGTTTTTAAAGCCAAAGAACAATTTCACTCCTTCTAATCATTAGTACAAAAAAAAAAAAAAACTGTACAATACAAAAATAAACTAAACAACTCTGTAACCATTGTTCTTTGGACCTGATTAGAAGATGCTCCGAAAAGACTGCTTCTAATTCCTAACACTTCCCGTGCAATAATAAAAATTACTTTTTATTTGCTTTCTGTAATCAATATCCTTAGGACTGTGGGCAAAGTGTCTTCGTCAAATTGTTAATTGAAAACTGATAGCTCTATCTTAACCTCAATTATAAAGGTTTTATATTTCATAAAAATTAGCTTTAACCAAATATATCCAATCTTTATCGCGATTCCCGAGTAGAGGCGCAGCGCCGCGGCATGGTGTGCGTTCTACGAAGATACCCACTTAACCTCCTTCTTGGATTTCGTTCCAACTTTAAATTGAACCAGATTTACTGTCCCGGGGTCGATCCGGGGGTTGTGACGTATTTAAATTAAACCGTCGGAAAGTTGGAATGGTATTATACAGGGCGAGGAGGAACGGGGCGCGATTTTGCGAAACTTTTCCTGTTTTCCTCTCCGGTGAATTATTAAAGCTGCTGTTCTTCAGTTCTTCTTAAAAACCTGCAAGTTGTATAATGCCGCCACACGCTTTGTCCATGTTTCAACCCTCTCCTCCACCCCGCCCTCTACCGCCCTGCCACCCTCGCCTACTCCCTACAAGCTACCGACAGAGCTGTGTAACATATTTGCTACGATGCGCTACATGGTCTCCCCTCGTACTTTGAATTTGTTTTAAACTTGTTCCCCTCGGACCCCGACTTCAAAGTGGAGAAGTAACTCCGCGTTATCACGGGTGCAACATTCTGGTCCGGGTTGTACATGACCGACCTCTGCCGTAGTCCTTCTTGAGTTTCTTCTTAACATTTCTGTACTGTCCTGGAAACTGTGGGATTTATCAGGGATTCCCTCATTACGATGATAATGCTAACAGGGTTTACTCATGTGGCACACTTCTAGAAGCGCAGGTGGCAGAACTACGAATCATACATGTAATCTTTACAATAAATATCGACTGGGTTTTGGTAAACCCCCAAGATTATTTATCATATTGAGTAAACATATTGAGTAACTGATTAGAAATACTAAGGATGTGTTAACTTAAATATAAAACATACAACTAAAAAGGGAGCGGTATGTTACACTTAAAAAGCAGTTTAGTCTTAACGAATACCTCAGATATGTTATATTCTATGTACCTTACAGATTCAATAGTTATAAAACTATAAAAAAGACTTAACATATTTTTATTTAATTTCTTGTTTTACACAGCCTTCTGTTAAATCTAGTTGCGGTTGCGTAAAACATTATGTAACACAACGTACAAGTGACACGTGCACAACCCATACCGTCAGTACCTAGCGACTCTACATTAAAGTTATTCAGGGGTTCCTTACAAAAAGTAATTCTCGATTCGGAATTGAATATTCAACATATAGTTTTATTGCAGTATAGATTAAATACATACACATATGTACCAAGTTATTGTTATGTGTTACATAAGACGTGTTTTCTAGTTTGTGTTTTATAAACATTATAGTATGTAAAAAAGTAGGTTTCTATACTGTTAGCTTAGATCAATTTGAAGTTTTGTTTTATATTACCAGTGTCTTAACTAAGCTTTGAATAAATACTTGAATGGCAATTTATATAATGAACTAAATGCATTATTTTAATCATGTATGAAATAGCGTGTATGTGTATCTGTTACCAACTCCTGAAGGTGACATTTGGAATAATACGAGTACAGATTATTTTGAAGGACCATAATACTCGGTTACTCCATATGGTATGTTGTGAAAATTACCTGAAAAAGAAACTACTTTGGGAGGAGCTGCCCGCAATACATTGCACATGACTAAAAACGCTGTTTTAAAATGGGTCGTCGAATTTGAATTATAAACTCGGTATTCCGTCCTTGTTCTTTAATTCATCTTCTTACACGCCCAAGTGTCCCAATTTTTTGCGACGCTTACGACTCGATGTGTTATCGAGAGCTCTGTACACCTGGTCTGCACTGCGTCGCTGCCCCAGTTCTTTGCAGGCCTTATTCAGCCCGAAAAAACTCATTCAAGCCGTAAAAATTACAATTTCAGATACATTACACGGCCGTCGGTTACACCGCTCATGAGACCTGCAATAAGTATTTGCGCTACTTTTTTGTGAGTTTCGAAATTTTCCCTCTTTTCTTCACAGTGTGGGTCCAAGACACGCGTACACAGTTGTGGTCTCATCTCAGGACGTCACTCCTGGACGTACGTTCACGTTCAGACGTGAAGGTGACATCATCGAGGAGACAGCCAGGCCGACCTCGTTCTACCGGTCCACAGAGTATCGTACGTGTAGACCAACAATTAGTGCCGATAAAACATCTATCGTATAAACCACGTGTGCGCCACCGGAATACCAATAACTATCGCAGGAAACAAACAACAGGTGATAAATCAAAGACAAAAAGTAAACAAATAATGTGTTCAGAAGTGACACCATAAGCCGGACTGTAATTATCATATAGAACGGTACCACCCCTACCTCCCCCCTCCTCCAGACCACTGTGGACATATAAATTACATTATACTTGCAACGGCGGTGATACATGGCTTCTTACCCGCGGACACGGCGAGAAGCTGGGGGGGGGAGGGGGTGGTGGGAGAAACAAGGGAAAAGGTAAGAATGTGAGACGGTACGGTGCGCTCGGATAGCTTTTTAACTTGTCTACAAAATTAAGTTATCACAGATACTCGTAAAAAGGTAACCGTCTATTTGAGTAAACTTTAACTAAGTAAATCGGTTTATTATTTATGTAATTGAACTATGAAATATTTTATTAATATATTTTGATAATAAAAGGTGGCTTACTTAACGGTAGTATAAGAGTTTAATATAATATAAGCGTGATTATACAGGCTTGACAAAATAAACTGAGAAGGATCGTTAAAAGCGAATAGCGGAATGATACCTATCTATACGAAGATGTCAAAAAGTCTAATGAAATTACATACCTGAGAGCAAACACCAGATAATAAATTTCTCTTATTGGAAATCTGTCCCATTGTGTAAAATGGCCCTTAAGCCTTTGATATATTGGCTGGGGCCGAAAAGAAAAGCATGACAAAAAAGTGGATTTGCCTACAAAGGGCCACTCGAAAAGCAATCGGCCTGCGAGGACCCTCTGAAGACCATCTTGTGGGGTAAATGTTGCTACCCCTATATATGATAAAAGGGAGCTTCTGTCCGGTTTTTATCTCCCTCCCTCACAGCCATTTCTTATATAAACTTAATCTATATTCCTCCCACCCTCCCTCCCTCCCACCCACTCATATTTCCTTGTCGCGAACACCCGCGCGTCGGAAAAACCTTGCACGGTAATAATTCACCAACTTACGCGCAACTTTCGCTCACTCTCTTAAATAACTCACAAGTTGTACCGCTTATTAAGTTTGTTGCTTTTTGTTCATTCCCTCGACGATACCTGGCCTTTTCACGGCTAGTCTGAGAGCTAGGTGGCTGGATTTTATGATAACATTTAAATTCATTTCATTATGTGAGATATCATAATTAGGTTTGCTGCACACGTTCTATTATTAACGTAAAAACCTTTTTGTCGTCAGCAGTTGTGTACATTTTAATGTTATTTGGGAAGTATATAACCTGGATATTGTTATCATGCATTTTACCATAATACTTAAAAAGAAAAATTTAATACTGTTTTACTTTCCATAGGTGCTACGTTTTCAGGTGGATAACGTACGAAAGGCACATTTCAGTATTTACTACATAAACCTTTTTAGATACATACTGTTTTACGGTTGAAAACTGTAAAGGTAAAAACTTATTAAAGCAAATAAAATTAATAGAGTTAAACTGCCAGCTTCGTAATATATATGAAGAAGAGAGTTATCAGAATTTCACCACTTCAGTGAATCAACATTTTTGAAATTGATTCTCTCTGATGCAGTTGATTTGCATTAATTTCTTACAATACATGTGTCTTACATAATTAAAAATCCTGCTAGTTTTATATATCTAACCAAAACATACTTTGCAGTGATTTTGGGATGTACACAACATGAATTTTTCAGTTATTAATGAATTCCATGCAAATAAAAAATCATTTTTGCTTTCCTCAGGAAGAAGCAAACGTAGTATATGAATTTTGATAGGTTATTAAGTAAGGAACTCAATCATAGTACATAAACTTAATAAAGTGTGCATTTAGTCATTAACATGATTTATATGTCAATGCGGTGTCAGTAGCAAAATAAGCCTCCTTGTTAGTTACTGCAAAAGTTTAAATAATTTACCATTTTAATAATCAAGCATTTCGTTTATTGCAACACAATATTTTTAAATTAAAGGAAAAATCAATTATAATGCAAAAATTAAAACAGTGATTACGTCAATAAATTTGTGTTACGTTTTATTCAGGGTGAAAAGTGTACAAGTTTGGTTTGGACACATTAGTTAATTACGTTAATCGTAGATGTCCGTAACACTCATGAGGCGTCGTATATTAAGAATTAATAAGTTTTTTTCTATAGTAACAGAAAATAATAAACAATACATTTAAAACGTGAAGAATATAGTTTTGTTATACTCGTATTTATATGTTTATCTCACCTACACATGATGTGTGTTACAGTGGAAATGCAGTACAATGTAACACATGCAGGTTTTTCAGAAATTACTCATTTGGAGTCTGCACACATTAAAAATTGACATTTATAATGTATGCTCCTAAAAGAAATAGACACTTTAATTAGCGTATTCCATAAATTGGGTTGCTATGGATCTCTAAGGGTCCTTTTTTAAAATGAAATTTATAGTTTCCAAGTATTAATACTGATCAAAATGTTTTGTTTTAAGGTGAGCGAGAGCCAGTTGTCAGTTGGTTCCAGGGGAGACTGCGGGTCGCCGCATGTGAGTGAAAATATGTGTGTATTATGTGTACTGTAAATTTCACGCTGTAGATCACTTTATAGAGTGTCATTCGACAGTAAAACTTTCAGAAGTCTATAAAACCACTTGGTAACCTGCGTTTTCCTTAGTGAATATTTGTAACTTATTGAAAATACGTTTATCACTTTGGCACAGTACTATGCTTTGTTCCTCATATAATTAAATCTTGTATAAGAAATGTAAAATACCTTAAATTCTACATTCATGACATTTTAATGGGAAACGGGCAAAACATTTTGGAACACGTAACCCATAAGTTAAATAGGGGTCATAGATAAGTAAATAAGTACATTCTGGTTATTTCGTTTATTCCAGAATGTATGTATGTGAAATTTGCTTGTAGCATGAAAGGTCATTATTTTGTTATTTATTGTTAGGAACATATAGGTGGATAGATATAATTGATATAACTCAAATATCAGCTTCCACGTGTAACACCTTCCAAAATTTTAAAGACTGTATTTATAAGATATATATTTACAATGAATGCTCGTGAAAATAGACATTACCTTTAAAGCCTTTTGTTTATTATGTAAAAAAGTTGCAGACAACAACAGTTAGAGGTAGAAGTCGACACGTTGCTTATAAATAATATGCTCCAGTAAGCACACATTCACATATTATTTAAAACATGGAACATTTTCCCTTGATAGTAAACAGTAAAAACTTGTATATTTCAAATGTAATTTTGAACGAGTTTGGACAATGTTTCGTATTTTATGAACATTGAATGGCCATATAAAGTTACCAAAATATGTACTATTTATTGTTATGTTGTTCAAGTACATAAAGACTTTCGCCAGGACTGCATTTATTAGACACTAGATCGATTGATAACAGTAAAAATGGATGACTAATTTTATATTCGTAATCTAGTACAACAGGTTTTATAAGGTTTTAGGCGAAAAGTTTAGTCCATCATAACTATAAACACGAGCTGAGTGGGAAAAGTAACAAAATAATAAACAAAACTAAAGTTGAGATGTTAAATTATCATAGTAAATTTGTAAACTAACCGTTTTTCTGATCATGGACAGTTGTATGTCTATTAAATTCAAGACTTTCTAATGTACCATTACTCATCCTCTGTTAGTTTCATAGCATTGTTCTGAAACACCAGAGTTTCATTTTTATTATAAGTGTATTTTCAGTGAATACGACCGTATCGTGTTTCTCAGCGGCAAAGCAGCCGACAGCATTACAGCTGCGTGTTGCCAAATCATAATTAGTGTATTTATAGGATTACAATCTAGTTACAAGAGTGTTTAAACGTGTCGTGCATGCAAGAGTCTGTGACCGCGATCTTAACATAATATACAGAACTCATCTGCCCGGGAAGAGTCGACTGTGAACCCGAACAGCTTAATCTCGGGCGTTAATTAAGTTTTCGAGCAGGTGCTCCGCTAGGCGAAGGCGCTGGATTTACTCGTCATAGTTTTGTAACAGGTCCACGATTTATGCCGCGTTGCCGTTCGCATGATCGAGCACCCCCATAAATTACTCCCCGCATTACTCGATGGCTTACAATTTTTACCATCGGATTTCAAGACTGTTATATCTCTATAATATATGTTTTATATCTGTAGTACAAGCCGACTCGCGCCTGTAAATCATTTTCGCTAACAGGGATGCTCGCGCCCCAGGCGCTGCTGAGCATGCAGCATACATTACGTTTTGTTATTTATCACCCGAGCTGATTGAAAATTGTGCTCGGTTCTCCGGTTCGCTTCTTGTTGTTCTCTGATCGCGGGCCTGGCGCGGGTGGGCGGGGTGGGGCGAGCCGCCGATATATCGTGAGTCGTACGGGTGAAGACGGCCAGAACGTTGCTTTCTGGCTAATCTATATTAATAACTTAGGAGGTGGTAATTTACAAGATTTTCTCCTTATGGGTAGACGATATACCTTTTAGCACTGAAGACTTGTTAGTTCGCTGACAGACAATTATGTACGTTCATAAAATGTAAGATAATAATGTACGTTCATAGTACGTGTTATTATTTCACGACTACCCACTGCACTCTTCTACAATTGTTTGTTTAAAAATATACACTAATAAGCAATTACCTATTTTATTATATTATTAACCGTTATATAAGTTACCGTTGCTAGTAGACACAATAAAATAAAATATACAATATGTAGTATGTTTATATATATATATATTAAAAATAAATCTAAATAGTTTCAAATTTCGTAGCCTTAGAAATGATTTGCAACAACCTCTGAGATTGATTAGTGATAGAGTTAATAGACAAATTATCTGTGTTGCTTTAGTCCATAAACTAACAAATTTATGACATTTAATTCATTAAAAACAGTACAGAATTAACAACAAATAATTACTATACCATCATAAATGAAGACATCTTGTCGGTGTTTAAGGTTTTATACAGTGATAACAGACTGCAGTATTACCAATATCGTTTAATAAAATACTAAATAAACCAGTTCTGAGCATAGGCTACATCTTGTTGAAAAGGAAAATTTAATTTAAATCCTGCTACGTTAAACTTAAAATTGTAACGAATAAACATGCAAAACTTGCTTTCCAAAACTCAACCAAGTAGACAAAAGTCAATAAAATTAAGCTGGAGATCAGTGTAAAATGGCAATTGCTTGAAGAATATTGACCTGAAATATAAATTTGTAACAATACTAGGGGAATTCCTTTATACAAGTAGCGTGTTACAAACTGTATTACATTTACAAGTTCTAAAAGGCTGTGGCTCTGATAATCGCAGGCCGTCATCTCTCACACGGGACAATTTCTCAGTTTTTAATTAAACAAGCGAAAAAGCGCAACGAGCTAGATCATGTACTAAAACGACAATTCAACAGGACAATAAAAGGGGCAAGGTAAATTTGCAGATAGTTAGGGAGTTAATCTGCCCCCATCCCTCCCCCTCAGTGTTTGTTGGGCCGATTTTAAGTGGCGACCTTACCTAATTAACTAACCCGTACATCAAAGATAACATCGCTGAATTAGCGCGAAAAAAGAAAAGATATTTTCCGCGAGAGAACGGCGATATTTTCCCGCTCGCCCTTAAGCGCCGTTCATCTCCGCTGTGGCTAATATTAATGGTCGTGTAATTATGAATCCACAGGGTGTTCGGGGAAGGGGAAACGGTTCAAAATTACAACCCCACCCCAGATCAACCCTTCAGCTCCCAATATGGCGGAGTTATAATTAACGTAAAGCAACGGCAATGCCTCAAGTGGAGATTAATACGGCATGATTTACATCTGACTCCGTATATATACGCCTGCCGCCGTTTTTCACAAGTGCCTCGGCAATTTATTGGGCATTACTGGACTAATTAGTCTTGTTCGTTAAGGAAGGATTAAAGTATGTTTATCCCCCTCCCCCCACTTCCCCTATCTCTCCCGCATTCACAAGTCCACGAGATCGTAATGTCGCTATTTTACTGTCTGTAATCTTGAGACTTAAGACTCCCGTTTGTTCAGCGAGACAAGCTGCTTTTTATATTTGCTCTATTTCTCGAGCCAAGTAGCAAGACTTTGTACCAATATTGGCTTTTTCTAACGGTCTTAATGTTCTCTAATATTACTGAATGTCTTGGCAATTTTATGGGACACGGCTATTGTTATGTATCAACCAGAAGACTTGCTAGTAACTTTTAACTCGAAGATATACTAATTTAGTTTATTGCTGCTAGCTGTTGGAATGTAACGTGTTGAATGTATTAAATACGTTTTCCAAGTCTTGTATTAACTATATAAAAACGCTTTATGTAGGTAGACGTCATATGAAAAAAGGTGTGAGGGCAGTAGTAGAAAAAGCGAGTAATATATACAATTGAGAGTGAAAGAGCTTACTCAAAACAGAATATATGTTACAGCACGATATGCATTATTTTTATTGGAACAAATATATAAGTATTCAGTGTATTGAGGATGACAATGCATCATTCTTTATTAATAATTAACGTTTATTGGTTATTTGAGTACAGCCAATGTAAGTCCTTAGCGGCAATTCCAAAGACAGTAACGGGGGAATTCCAATGCTCAAGGACTCTTCTAATCATTCAGACTTGAAGGTCGAGATCGTGGAACCGGGAAACCACCATCCTTGTTGTCCTGTCGTCAAGCCACCTGAGCTACAGCGCGACATGACGCCTCAGGACGTTTTCTATGTAAAGTTGTAAATTACGCAACACTGATACTTAGTCAGCCTATTTGCATACCGCAGCGGTGCATTTTATATAATAGTACTGTCACTCTTGGCGAAGGTTCCTTTGCACAATGTTGAGTTATTTCATTTTTAGTGCCGATCATGAAATTATGTTTTCTATTTGTTTTAAACAAAACTTTCAGCGGCAACAACACAATGGTAACGATATCGTGTTGATTGCGGCGCTCTTAATGTCCTTAAAATACTATCAATCTAGCAATTTGTACTGGTCAACATTTCCCACCAAAATTATAATCCAGAATTAACGACGGTCCTCCTACAGAAGCGGATGGGGGAAGAATACAATACATCATATAAATATGACGGGCGAAACTCAGCGTAATATTTCCTTGTCAGGGGGGCCTGGACATCGGCCTCCCTCACTTAATAACACCGCCCCTATTCCTAGAGAACAGTGCTCCTTTAATTAATTTCCCCTCGTGTGCAGTCCAGCGTTATCGCCTTTTGATCAAGTCTCTGGACATCGAGTGGCGAGTGTGGCGGAAAAGGAGAGTGGGGGGTGTACAGGATTAAAACGGGGGCAGCGTCCATCAGGGAGACAAAGGGGGCAATCATGGATGCGTCTTAGAGACGGACCGGGGATCTCGTGGGTGGGGAGGGGTGAATTTATCGCATAGGTGGGCCTGAGTCTCGGCTTCACGGAAGCAAAGAAGGGCAGATGCTTCGCCTCGGGGCATTCGCACCTATATTTTACTGTTATGTCCCTTTTTATTAACAATACTTCACAAATTGGATTTACAACGGGGAAATATTGTTGAGGAGAATAGAGATGTTATTTTGATGGAGGATCTCTTAGTACGCGCGCCGCAAGATAGATGTCGCTGCAGTCGCCACCCCATGCCCTCACCCGCTCCTGGGAATTGTTTTATACACAGAGACACTCCTCTGTATTTGAAATTAAATTCTATTATTCATTGTGGAAGTTGAGCATAAAACACGGGCGCGCGAGTTTTAATAAGTTCGCCTCGGGAGTTGATGAAACTATAACAATAGAGAGTGGATTAGAGAGTCAGGCGTTACCCTGTGCCAGTGTAACATTTAATTAATGTTCATGCGTCTGCTTTAGTTGTGGCTTCCTTACAAAACGAGTTCCTCGCTCCTTACGCTCGCTTTAACGTCTTGTGTAATGCGCAAACTTGTATTTTAAAAGGACCAATTCTCGTTTGCACGAATCGTTGATAAAATTAAAGAATTGGAAATTCTCTCTTGGAGTTGTAGAGAAAAAATAACTTTGATAAATGTGGATGTAAAAGGGTTGGGGGCAAAGAGAACTATTCTTCAGCAAAACAACAAAGAGCGTCCAAGATATATTGAGCTAGTGAGCTTGGAATCTTTGAAAAAGCTCTAAGGAATGGATTCCAGAGGAAACAAGAAATAAATCTTAGAGGGAGATTTTAAAGAATCGCTTCTTTCTAGCACTTTTTAGCATAACTGGCTACATACGAAAACGATCCATGAACCAAGACAGTGTATTCATTCCAAATTAAATGTCAATGCTTATCGCACTTTTCTTCCGTATTTAATGGCAGTAAGATATTAATTTTAATAAATGTACTTAATAATATAAATATTATATTTACATTTTTAAACACCATATTTTAAATATCAACATTATTTTCTATAAGTTCACTTTTTATTTGTTAATCGTTGAGGATTGTCTATCATTAGTCAGTAAATAAAAGAAACACTGTATCAGTTAAATCACATATAAATATAATGTTACGGTGCGTGGTTTTAAGCAGGAATTAATTAATCTGTAAAGCGTCGAGTCACTATATAAAACTCGGTTAATCAAGAACAATAGGAAACTTTAATTTAACTAACTATTAGCGAAGAAGTTCGACTCAACAGTCCGATGCGGTGCGGGAAGGAACAGTCTGATTTAAAGGCACTTATTTTCTCCGGGATGCGGAAAATGGAAGTTAAAATCGATTTCGGGCAAAAACAGACCCGGATTAACAGCAATGGCAATATATTTAAAGTTCACTTTTGTTTCATTCGGTCGCAGCCAATCTCAGAAACACCTGCGGCCGCGTTTCTCTCTCCGGGATCGAAGAAAAGCAATTCCAATGTTTATAGAAAACTTAGATATCTCCCGACCCCCTTCCCTGACAAAACATCCACTTCTATTTTTTCCCTCTATCTGAGATAGTCGCTTAGGCCATTCGTCTTTCCCCCCATCCACCACCCTTATTTCCAGTCGTGGGACAATGTGACACCTTGGAGTTATAGCCCCCCACCCTTTCCTATCACCCCTACCCACCTTGAATGTTTCTCTTCAGCACTGTTTATTTGATATTCCCTAAAGCTAGAGAGAAGTTTTTATCGGAATCGTTGAGCAATAGAAAACCTGCGTTGATTGCAGGATAGGTTTTAAAAATTTACGTGGATTACGTCTTCCTCGGTTTATTTACAACAATATGGCTCGTTCGAACATATTAGATTAATAAACTGTAAAAAACGTAAAATAATTTAGGTTGCCTTGAAGTACACAGTAAGATTATTACGTAGTAATTCAGAAAAATAAAGGAGATAAACGAAAACAAACATTTATGTTCTTTATTGCAGCACACAATAAATAAAATGGCGTATAGGTAAGCTTTTTACAAATTTTACTTCAAAATAAAATAAAACTATTGTCTTTAGTTGTAGTAATATTAAAGGAAAATTTTAAATTTTTGTTTAAGCGAAAGAATTTAAACATTTCTCAAAATCACCTGAAGAAGCCATAATTAACTATATCGTATATTTTGGGCTTAATTACAAAGAGTTAATACATATCTTTCTATCTGCTCTTCGCTTTTGCTAATAAATCCAGTATTATGTAATTAATCATGCAGTGTTTTCAAAAAATATATGTTCATATTTTAATTTAATTTTAGATTATGATAGACTTGATGGACACATTCATCTATTCTTTCATTATTAACAAAATAATGTTTTAATGTAGGTTGTAAAAAGTAAAATAATGAGTAGGAAAATAAATAAAGAGGAACATTCAGCGAGCGTAGCTTGTAATTAGGGAGCAACTAGAGTAATTAGAGAGTAACTCTCCACGACCTACGGTACCCCTCACAGACTTAGCTGCCCTCTTCCTCGCCCTCGAAGAGAGACAAATCTCCCTCGGCCTGATCTTGACGCTAGGGACGTGTGATCCATAATGCATAAGTCGGGTCGGCCGAGGCACTCGAGGATCACGGGATAAAGGCCCACCTTCATCGTGAGCTTACCCTTAACACCTTTTGGCTATTGAGACTATATGGGTTTGTTATTGTGAGTAATCTTACCGGCATCTTTCGCGAGCAATACCATCAATCTAACATTTTATTATATTATCGGGAGTTTTATTTCCCAATGTTAAGAAGTAAAAAAAAAAAAACATGACACATTAGGATTTTAGTTTTTGGCATGCACTTTTCGATAAAAGTATTGTTTTTTAGACGCAATTATGAACCTAATATATATAGTTTGGTAGTTTACCGCCGTGCCTAGTGCAAGTACTGAACCTATGTTTGTTTTCACCATGGTATGATTTCTTCACTTTAGTTTTTTATTTAATTAACTATTTAATCTTAACGACTGTGAGAGGTATTAAACTTAGATATTTTTATGACTCTCATTTTATAACGTTTGATATGGTATTTTTATGATATCATATATATTATATAACTTTTAAAACTTTTCTCCTATTACTAAAAATATAAATCTTTTATGGTCTATATGTAACTTGAGGAAGATAAATCAATGCTATAGAATTGACAGTATAATTAGTTTATAGAATAGGTACCTTGATATCAGATTATTTTTAAACATAATGGTGCAGAATAATTTTTATGCGTTTTAGTAGGAAATTTTTATATGTGGATATTTTAATTTTTTTGTGGTATCTTGATAAAGGTATCTTGAACACATCGATGTCGGCTTCGATTTCTGTGGTAATTCAGACGATAATGTAACACAAAACGAACCCGGAATGTATCCAACGACACTTTGTCCCCCCTCACCCCTCTCCCCTCCCGCGTGTTTGGAGCTGGGCCATGTTCGGCGCACATGCGGTGCTGTTCGGTGACGAGAAGTTATTTATGCGCCAAACGCTCCACTGATAAATCACAGTATTAATTGTGCGGCCAAGAGCTTCGGATAAATTATGGAAAATTAATCGATGCGCGGTCAGCTTGTTTATTATGCGCTTCTCGTCGCTTTTAATTCCTGTCATTGCTTTGTACAGCTGTTACAGTGGGATATTCCGGCAGGGCTGGCAACCGATGCAATGAAAAATCTCAGGAAAATTTACGAAATCTACAAAAAATAAGTGAAAACTGTCAATCGTTACATCGACGTATTGGAGATAAGCAAACTTTTCTCAAAAGAATTGAAGTGCATGTCCAAAACGTATAGTTTTTACGACTATTAAATTCAGAACAAAAGTTCTGAATTTAATAGAACTGAATATCTTATTGCAATAGCCGATATCGCATCCATAAACTCAGAAGTATTGAATATTTATAAAAAAAATAATTAAGAGATCAGTACTACTATGACGGATCCGTATACACATGGTGTGGAGTGGGTTTGCACGACGAATATTTAAGTAGCCCACCGGAATTCCCAGAAAGAGATTGAATTACGAAATACTGTATTTAAATTAATCGTGAATATGGTTTAGTGTAGTTTTTGTTCATAGAATTGAGGTCCAAACAAGCAACGGTCAATATTTTGGGCACCATACACACACTTGACGTTGAATTTACTAGTAAGTCAAAGTTGATGTGAATATAAAATTAACAAATTTATCTTTATTCCTAGCAAACATGTCCAAAAGATTACAAATGTATTTACACAACTCTCTTTTTTAATTGCTTTACTTGAAAATATATTGAAATGCCAATAACATAATTTAAATTTAGTGGCTTTAATATTCCGGGAGAAGAATTCTCCTCGCCGCTCGGTAGTCTGGTTTTTCTTGAAGAATGGTAAGAATGGGTGGTTGGAGTAGAACGTAATAAATCCTGTAGAAAGTCAGAGTAATGAGGAGTACTATGGCTCAGACACAGTATAAATTTCTGAGACTAGCAGCACTGTTTATGAGCTGCAACTGGATACAAGACGTGGGGTGGTGTAGGAGGGGGTGCCTGAGGTGGTGGCGGCGATACCGCTGACGGGGAGGAGAGGCTCGCCTCAGGGTTGCTGATAGCGCTCTGCAGGGGTTCAACCGCTGATACCATTCTAGAGGGTGCAGCCCGCCAGATTAGTCGCACTATGCCCAGAGCTGATAACTCTCACGCTATCCTGCCAGTGAGGTCGATCATCTAGTCATATGTGCAGTCCATTCAACCCTGGACGCTAAAACATCACGGTAAAGAACTACACTAACATTTCAAACTCAAATCATTGAAAACATACAAGTAGGAAACCTACATCAATACTGATTACAAAAATAGAATCATAATAATATTCTTTGAAGTAACACATTTTGTTAATATAATTCCCTAAATTGTTAAGGTTTCGATTCTTAAGTACCTTAATTTAAGTGTTATTCCTTAATCATGGGTTTAATCATTGTTTCGTACGTAGCAGTATTTTATTCATTAATACGTGTTATAATTTACATATATGTTTGGTACAATAAGATATTATTTTTTTGTTAAAACCTGTTCATATGCTCTAAAAGTTACTATATTTATCGTGATGATTACTAGTTTATTATGTACCTTAAGTCATTCAGTTTCAAACTTTGTTTAATTTTACTGCCATGTATCCTTTACAATGATTTAATAAGTGTGTGAAGCCTAAACAAAACACGAAAATCACAATAACTGTGTAAACCTCCAATATTGTTTTGAGTAAAGTACCATTTTGAGTTGTGACATTTAGTGATTTTTTTAAACAAATCCTTTTAAAACTTAATTTAAACGCTCAGTAAGTGATAAAACGACTAAAAATATTATGCTATTATACTTTATTTGAATGTAAAATAACGGTCATAAATTTACGTGTAAAATGAATAAACTCTACATGAAGAATGAAAAACAACATGGTACAATAAGACTCCTAACGAACAAAACGACTCCAGACACGAGGACACGAACAGTACGCCTCATGAGATGGCAACATATCCTCCTATTTCATACTACCAACCGATTATTGATCTACCTAAATCATAGGCCGCACTAACCCGAGGCTGCGGCCGTGTAGCGATATGGTGACAACGTCCGTCGTTCCGTTCCACGGTCGTTTAGAACGGCCCACATTCACTCCGGCTAGTCCGCCGTTACGTATTATGTATTTTGTACTTTCCTCGGGTGCCTATAAGACAAAATTGTGTCTGTCGGGGACAGTGGCGAGAGAGTCCTTATCAGCACGGGGACTCCTCAATGCGCCCAAGGCGATAGGCGATAGGGGTAGTGATGGCTGTCCCTCACATTCTATTTACAGGTTTATTGTCGGATCCTCCCCTCCTATCGCACTTTGAAAGCTCCATTCCCGGGGGAAGTTTACCTGGAAACATATGTATTAAACGCTTGTGATTTATTGTTTATCTACAGCATATTAATACACTGACGTAGTGTATATCGCTTATTAAATAAAAATAGTATAGTATAGTATTGTATACAATTAATTGGTGATCACCGTTGAGATAAAGAAATAGATAGTACTTGCCGCTCAATGGACAAAATATATAGATATTGTTGCAACTGAAATATTAATATGAGTTATTATAAAAACTCAAGATTCCAACTACATCTGTACATAAACAAATTTTTATGTTGGTCTATAAATAACGGAGTGATGAGTTTCTATCATTTGAAGAGCCACAATATTTGAACGAAATGACGAATCAAACTAGCCAAGGTACTAGGGCGAAATATTGATAAGATAAAAATTAAACGGTTTAAATTTGTTTGGCTTTTTTTATAGTTGTTTTCACAAGCTGCGTTATATAATATTGTTGGAACGGGGAGTTGGGCTATGAGGATCGTTTTCGGTGAAGTTTTGCAGAAGTTTTCCTTAAGTGCAACCATGAGGACATTAATTGTCATTAGCCGATTTTTTTTTCAAAACCTACCTAAAACGGAGCTAATGTATTTACATAAAAACGAAGGGCGATGAAAGAAAATTTAATGTATTAGTTCTCTCAACAAGTGAAATAATTTTTTCCTCCACAGCGTTAATTATAGTTAAAAATATTTTCTTCCTTAATAACTATATGAGCTAATGCTAAAGCGTACGTGAGCAGAATTGTTAGGAACAGCTGAAGTATCCTTCATTGCATAACTGGTAGGCTACTCTCTTATAAAGACATTTCAAGGTGTACCATTGTGTTCAAGGAACAAAGCGTCCCTTGCGTGAGTGAATCACTGTAATTAGTATACATTAACAAATTGAATTAGTAAATTGCCACTATCTGGGTGAACGCAGTAAGGCCAGCTGCGTGTGAAGAACACGAGCGTTCGAGCTTAAACTCACCTAATCTTAATAATTTATCTGGATGTAAATTTTCACTTTCCAAGATATACCTTCTCGACTTGACAACATCCTGAGCCACTTTGGTGGATTGCTCTATAAATCGTGGCCAGTGACAAATGGAGGATGTAGCTTGATGCATCAGCGCAGGTCTCCGGCCGGGCCTCCATTGGTGGAGAGGTCCTCCTATAAATCCTCCTGAAGATAGGATCAGCGCAACGCGAGGGCGCCAAACCTAGGGTCACAGTTTTTATTTCTTTATTTGTCCTCCACGAGTCCAATGTGAGCGCTGGGTGATAGGTCCTTCGATAACGCCTGCTGGATTTATGTCGACGTCAGGAAAACGCTTCTAGGAAGTCCTCTAGGACCTTTTATTGAGTCTTCATTTGGGAACGAATCAAACACAAGTCGATCACGTGACAAAATATCGTACAGTAGTAGCTTATACTTCAACATTATCTTTAAATAACATGTGGGAACCCCAAAGTATAGAAACAAATTTAGTCCACATACAGATTTGCATTAGTTTATTTGCTTTAACTTTACACTCAATTAATTCTCTTCTCGATACATTAGTTCAATACTATAACATTTTCTCAGATAATGATTTAATGAAATAATCTAAAACTGTGGGAAATCATAAAATGCTAGTATTATGAAAAGTACTTTTTTGTAACAAGCTGAAGTTATGATTGTCTATTACTTGACCTAGAAACCAAAATGTATCAAACTAAAAAAATTAACAAACTCAAAATTGTTTTCTTGTAGATTAATGCAGAAAATACATATAAATATGATTTATCAATTAAAACTTTATAATAATAATAATAGAAAATAGATACATTCCTGGCTAATTTTGACAGGTCAGATTCTTAGCCATTGAAAAAGAATCGCTTTTACTTCACCGAATACATTGAGGATAAAAGGATTGTAGTTAACTAAACAACTTAACCGCTAAGTGGGCTTATTAAAAGTTATGCTGTGAACAAGACAAACGCAAAAATACTGTGTTCGGGTTACAACAAAGAGTAAATAAAAGAGGAGATGAATATGACAGGTTTAAGGGGAGACGGGGTGTTTCCCTCCCATTTGGCTTGACCACTCTGATGCGATTTATGGTTATGCTTTCTTAAACTGGGAATGTACTTGAGCGATAAGTACGGCGGCGGCGTGGGTGTGGTCTTTCACAGTTTGTTCTTGTCACAGAGGATATACAGCTTCGCACGGGCAAGGCTAGGCTTTTACAGGGCTTTGGGTCGCGAGTGTTGATGGTACACAGCAGTATAAAACGTTGTACATTGCGTGGGACTTGAAAGTACATCCTTATTTTTAAATTCCCTAAGCGAATTAAACTTTCACCTAAAACGTGAAGTGCGCATGTTTACAGATATAGGGCTGTGACTTATTGGTACTTTAGAATTAATCAGGATAACTTGATTATGTAATTCTATAACTTAGTTTATAATTTTACCACCACTCATTTTATTTTTTAAATGACACTAATTTGGTGTTATTGTAGAATAATAAACATTTTCCATGATATTGGTACAATGTTAATTAGATTAATTGTCACATTACGCCTCTGTATGATTGACTATTAAAAGTTCTTAGTACAAATAGTTAAATATTCAACGAAATATTTTTGTGACTATGTTAAATTCTACTATATCACATATATTGGCTCACTTTTTCACTTATCTGGGTATTTTTAAATATCATAATTTGAACTTAATAATTCTGCAGACGTCTCACTAGTAAATAAATACAATATTTTGAATGTATCAAATATTATATTTGAATTTCATCCTTTTTCTACATATTTTTTACATAAATCTTAGTATATATTTAGCAGGGATTTAATAAAAAATTGTGTTTTTTACGGAAAATTGTGTTTAAATAATATAATTGTTCTGTTAAGTTATTTATCTGATATTATGTATGATTTTTTAAATATAATCGTCTTCAATAATTAAAATACTTCACTTTACTGAATTGTACACTCGAAAGTGTGACCTAGTACCGAACCATGTGGTGTTGGGACAAAAGTAGGGTTAGGTTAGGCGCACGTGGCCAATCAATATGGCCGCCACGCCGCTACACCAGCGCGTGCCGCCGCTGCGGACAAATCCGAAACTATCGCTATCTGTTAATTTATTAGCCGTTGTATCAGTTTTCGCACCTACCCTCCAAAGTGGTTTTTAACTCATACCTGTAACTATTAAAACTACACTTCTGTTGGAAGCTTTTAAATATTTTATTTGCTTAAAAGAGTATAAACTATCTAATTATATTAGGGTAAGAGAGAAATAGTAAAAATGTAAAATTGTTTTGTTCGTTTAAAATATTTTACTACGACGTCTGTAACCTGCTAGCATCTGATAAAATATTAAATACGAAGAAGATAAGAAAAGAACAAACATAAATTTCCTGTAATTTTTATTTTATTGGAAACAAACATTATCTTGGCAAAAAGGAAAATTCTTTATTTGTAATATAAACAACGTTCAATACCCAAAAAACAATAATACATTTGTAACATAAATAATAACAAACGTAAGTAAAATTAAATGATTCATTTCACACAAGTTGTACAAAATTCTGGAAACATTATGTGAAAAACATTAAATTAGTATGAAAATTAAGTAGCTTTACAGTTTACAGTATTTAAAAGTTATGTATATAAAATATATTAAGCTTTTGGCATTATGGTTTGGAAATTGTTATATGCTAATTGAATTGCTGGCTATTGTAGGAAGTTGTTGCCAGCAATTATGTCTTAGTTGTATAATACACAACTTCAATCTGTTTCTTTGAACTTTTGTCGTAGTTTAGGATTTCTGTTTGTCATTAAGTCATTTTATTACAGCTGGTGTGCAAGAAAACGACATAATTATTGAGTTATACTAATTTTCCACTCAATAAAACAAAACTTAAAATTCAAATATTCTTCCGTTTTAACTATCAACTTGTTCGCTCGGCTCCACTTGAATATATTTTAGAATTGTTTACACAAACACCAGAAGTGCTGCAGAAGTAAACCGGAAGTAGTGAATACATTAGCGGCCGTATTCCGGCTGAGGTGGTCAGAAGAGCGATGGCTTGAGGGTGGCGGGGGTGGGGGCGGAAGAAAGAAGAGCCAATTACAAAGTGAGTCAAGATTGATCACTATAGCAACGCAGCCTGTGGCTGTTCCAGCCTCCGCCACCCTCCCCCCTACAATCAATACAACACTCACTTCTTCCATTCTTTATTACCATGCAATTTTTGTTTCGTTGTATTTAATTTACCATTAAATGGACCACTTAAGTTTCATCTCACTTTTTAAAATTATTGCAATAGTTCAAAATAATCAAACGTTAAGGCTTATTAAAAGCATAACAAATATAACTAAAACTGTAAAGTTTAATTTGGACTATATATTAATATTATGTGTAAATGTAAATTATTCTTATTAAAGTATACAAGTCTCTAAAAATGACTTTAATAGTAAATTTTTCTATTACAACTATTTAGAATATAATGTAAATAGAAGAGTCAAAAATACAAAAACATTTGTTAAAGAATTGGTACTTCACAAAGAAGGACGAAGCTTAAAGTGTAAGATGAATAAAGTTTGCTAACCTAAGAGCTATGCAAACTATTTAAAATTTAATTGTTAACTTACGTTCTAGGTTTGTTCCCGTTTCAGGGATCAACTTACTGTAGCTAGGTTTGTTCTCGTTTCAGGGATCAACTTACTATATCTAGGTTTGTTCTCTTTTTATAGATCAATTTACTGTTGCTAGGTTTGTTCTTTTTTCGGGGATCAACTTACTGTAGTGTTTGTTATCTTTTCAGGGATCAACTTACTGTGGCTAGGTTTGTTATCGTTTCAGGGATCAACTTACTGTAGCTAGGTTTGTTCTCGTTTCAGGGATCAACTTACTATATCTAGGTTTTTTTCTCTTTTCATGGATAAACTTACTGTAGCTAGGTTTGTTCTCTTTTCGGGGATCAACTTGCTGTTGCGTTTGTTATCTTTTCAGGGATCAACTTACTGTGGCTAGGTTTTTTATCTTTTCAGGGATCAACTTACTGTAGCTAGGTTTGTTCTCGTTTCACGGATCAACTTACTGTAGCTAGGTTTGTTCTCGTTTCAGGGATCAACTTACTGTAGATAGGTTTGTTCTCGTTTCAGGGATCAACTTACTGTAGATAGGTTTGTTCTCGTTTCAGGGATCAACTTACTGTAACTGGGTTTGTTCTCTTTTCAGGGAACGTCTGACTTAATGTTTTATCTTATTTTATTTAAATATAACTTATGAAACTAGGTTACTGAATGTCTACCGAGTGCAATATTACGCCATTACATTACTGCCGCGAATAAGTATAATTGTGGCACTTGTTTGAAATATTATACTCAAACTCGCTTTGATGTAAATAAATGTAACGTTTAGCGAAACCACTACTCGCTCACAGGCTAGGAGTTGGAGTTACCCATTTTGCCAGGTAACCTTGGCACTCAATCTCGGTTGTAGTTTAAGCGCACGCGCGGGCGTACACACAGTTTTCGCATTTATATTTTTACATTAGTAGACTTTAGAAAATAAGGACATTTGAAGTTAAGGTACTCTTAAGATTAAAAAAAAAGCTGTTAGTTTCTTTTTTTCCTAACGAATACAAACCATCAGAAACCAGTGTTTGATTTCGAAAGATAACAACTTAAACTCTGTACCTTACAAATCTATGATTGTTACAGATTAAAAAATTATATTTTCTGATTTAGTATATATTATTTAGTATTTCTGATAGTTACAACCTACAATATACCTTAATTCAAAATTTTATATTTTCTTGTTTTTTATATGTTTTTGTAATTATATGAATAAATAGAACTACTTGAGGGTATTGTCTAAATTGCATGTCAATATTTTTAACTATATATGAAGGCACGCAACTGTTTTGGCGGAACATGACTGCGCATTACTGTTGGCCTATTCTACCTAACAGCCTATGTTTTTAATACATTTTATTTAAAGTAAACATAAAAAATACTGAAGCCAAAATACGACCTGCTGGACATTTTGTATACGTGTTTCTGCCTTAATAATTCATACAAATATAATTTAATATGGAATTCTTGAAACAAGTTTCAGAAAATAAAGTTACAAATGTTTGCATGTGTAACAACATAACAGCTATGTATTTTGTGCTAAACGGTTAATTTGTTCCAGGAAGTTTAACATTACTATTGTAATGAATTGGTAAGAGGAATTTTATGGATATATATTATTGTGTTATAAAAATATGTTATTATAAAGGTTGCAGTAGGCGGTTGATTTGGTATTTGTAGGGTTTTCAGTACTTTAGGGTTGGGTTCTAAAACACTTGCTATATGCTCCAAAACAAACACATAGGGACGCTTGACCCACCAAAAGTCTTTGAAATACAATAGTGTTTAGTGGTGTGAGGGGGGGGGGGGTTGACCACAAAGAACATCTCTTTTTCAAACTTCACACTTCTAGGTCAGTACGAAATGCTCTATATGTTGTGTCGGATATTAAGTGAATCAACATTTAAATAGGTTATCAAGAAACATGAACTTATTCTGCTTTATTTGTTTTATAGTATTAGCTTAGTTCTGTAAGCTTCAAAATCAAAGTGTTGTATCGATATGCATGAGTATGTAGAAGTACCGCATCACGATCTTACAACGAATCAAAACTATGAGCAAAAACTCCATCTAAATCATCCAAGAAAAGGAACAATAAAAGGATGAATGCATCTTTCCCGATACTCAGCAATATCTCACCGCAGTCCTTCATAAATCCTGCTGACGTAACGACTGCTGATTCTGCTACAGGACACGTGCTGCTGGATCTAGTTCTTAGCATCAGCACGAATATTGAATGGAGAAATAAATCTTATAGTTTTTAACAACAAGAACTATTATGTTTTACTCTCAAAACGATCAATTTTTCTAATGGTATTTCAAAACGTTATGGTTTTTTGAACAGAGTGATGACCTGTTTTACCATAATAATAAAGAGAAATATTAAAAGCACTGCTGTTTCACATCAAACCTATGGATAGTTTTGCAGCTATCTAACCTTTAAAAACTTGAATAGCAAAGTTATGAAGTCTTGCTTGACTTTCGTACTACAATTTTATCTTGAGGTGGTAGAAGTAGTATTAGGTATATATATATAAATGATATTGTGCAATAAAAATGAAAATCACATTTTCTCTTTTTATGATTAAGCGCAATAACGATCTACTATTACTGCTCGACTGAAACCACTACCACAAGCAGATCTATTTGACTGGATCCAAACATTTAAACACTGCTCTACTTTAATTTCTATACTGAAGTTCTCCACACGAATGGCCCAAAATATACTGATAATAATGATTTTACGATGTCAGAAATATTCTGTAGTAAGCCTTTGAGTATTAGCTGTAATGATCTATCTAAATCTCCACTGTACCAACTCTGTCACGTCGTAAGTTTACTGGACCATAAACATCCATTCAAACTTCAGACTCATTTTTATTCCCAACTGATGCTGCTCCTCACTATCAGCGCGGCTATCATAAAACTATCAGCATTCTTCATTAATAAAACTTTTCCCAAGCGTAAAAACCCACTCAAACATTCACTGTTCTCAAGTCGACACTAACCCTGTACCACAGTGAAGGTATTAAGGCTCGACTGATGTTGATGAAGTAGTACTCAGCAAGGCATCACCGGGTCTCACGTAACCCCGGTCTCTGCTGGTTTAACAAATGACCTGATGTCCCGCCCCAGTCTCCGAGGACTCGTGAGGATGAAGGACGACCTTTTGCATCGCTCCTGAAGATATACAGACACGGTAACTCTCCTGCACGTATGCGTTCCCAGAAGTATCTTCAGGAGTTATGTCTTTACCCCAGTTTTCCTTCGTTTCGTTATTTTCCAGTGTTGTTTCCGTTATTTATGTTACTTCGGCGCTACTTTCAGAATCATGGAGTACTGAGGAGTCCTAGTATACAGCATAGTATGTATTTAGTACATTTTAGTTTCTAAAGTGACACTGCATTAAGGTATTTAGTTGTAAATACAAATTTTATATGTCGTATTCAGTCGTTAGGTCCCACGTATCAACCAAGAGGTTTTGATATTGGCCAATAAACAATTCGTATAGTTTTATTCTCGACGCGTCATTTCGTAAATAATTCTTTACAGAATGATATAATTTCTGAAAGAGAATGTAACCAGTGAAATGTTCGAATATTTTCTTTTACTTCAAATTTCGTTTTGTTTTACTAAAAATATATTAGTTCAAACTGAGTGCAGTGTGTTAAATTAGAATGAATTAAAATTTGTATTACATAAATATGGAGATTTCTTGCGTAGTAGGAGCATTGATTTGGAGCAATATTCGATCAGTTTTGACACTATTTATCTTCATATTTCTATAACCTAAAAAAAATTCCCGGGAATATCGTGCCCTGATGATTATATTTCGAGAGATTTCCAGCAGTATTGCTTGAAAGAGATAATATTTTCGCTGCAAATCGGTGGCCCGGGAACAAAAATTTACTATAGCAGTCCAGAACAACAGTGTTGGTAGATGTAGCGCTCCGCCGCGCCGTCGGTTGAGTGGGGGAGGGTTGTTTGTCAATGTCTACCAGGGGTTTAATTGTAAAACAAGACCTAGTGCTGCATAACATACGAGCCAGTGCCTTGCGCCGCGCTGCGTCAATCTCATATATTGCGAGGATATCATGTGCCTCTGTATTCCACATGTCATTACTACAACTGTTTAAATTTTTAAGGCCTTCATAAAGATTGTTTCCCCAAAATTTATTGCATAAAATCAATGTAAAAATCTGTTTCTATCTCTAAAAAATATGTAGAACTTAGTTATATCCACAAAGGCATGGTATCATTTGTTCATTTCCTTATACACAACACTGCGTAACTTCGGTCATTGCACGAAAAATCTTGTGTCTCTAAAACACAACATTATGTTCGAGGAAAGATCACTAACAAGAATATATGTTGATCTACAAAACAGGATTGTTTTAAAACATACTCAAAACATTCTTTTTAACATTATTTCAGCGCAGGAATGATTCTAAAAACTAGTCCCACTCGCTTTTATTAATTTACTAAAAGTGTCTTGTTATTCCCCACAGATTAACCTAATCTGACGATTAAATTGCAGTTGTGACAAATATTGTAACTGAAAATTGTTACAGTAGTTTATTGCAATCAGTTAAAACGGTTAAGCTCTCGTTATACTCATAGTTGGTCTATAATGTAGATTTAAATGTATTCAAATACTTTATCTGGCTAAAATTTCTTAGTTGCTAACGATTGCTGCTGAAATATTAAACTGGTTTTGAATCATTACAATATCTAGTACAATACTTGTTCATTGAGTAAGAATTTTAAAACAACTTACATAACTTTCAATCGTTAAAAAAAATCTATTGTGTTTTTAAAAGGTTGGTAAACACTAAATTATTTATTAACGTAGAAGAAATTCTACGACCTTTTCTTAAGTAAAGTTATATACAATTCTATAAATAACAAATTTGACAGAGACGCTCGGCATGCCAGAGTTGCAACGTTGGGTTGATGACACGTATACGCATAATTGCTTGCATTAACTGGCTAGGAGTACCCATCCTTCACTCTTCACGTAATGATGTCTCCGAGACTGCACGTAGTGTCGCTGCCGCAGCCGTTGTCGTACCCCGGCTTTCACAGTCCCATGCGTAATAGCCTGCACCCCCTCAATCTTCAATATTGCCCTTACCTGTTGGCACGCGCTACCTCCTTATCAAAGTTTCCGATCTCTTGCCTCATTAATCCTTTAGATACTCTTAATGAGTCACTTCTCAACCAATTGATTACTTGTTACCTTAAGTTTCCTCTCTTTCAGAGATTTATAAACGAGTGTGATTCTACCAACATATAACACGTGCAGCACTTTTATTTTCCAGTTTTTTTTTTCAGATAACCGCAATATTTAACGCTATAAATGACCTATTCCAAGAGAAGGTATGAAATTTTATCAAATTGTTGTTCAAGCTCAAGTTTATTAGTATTAATAAGTATTGCCCATAATTAATTTTCCGTTTATAATGAATGTGTTGACTAATTATATAGAAAAGGCCGGTGGCCGAGCGGTCTACGGCGTCGGACTTGGGTCTTAATTGGAACCAGCGCAGGTTCAAATCCTGTCTGTAACGTAGCTCTTTTTATCAGTACTGTTTTGGCTTTGTATTGTAACGACCCTCCTTCTTGCTCTATTTGATAAGATTCTACCACACGCCAGGGGCCCATGAGGACGGGCAGAATAAGGTTAAAAGGAGGACTTCTAATCGGATGACTATATAATATTTATTGATTAGCCTATTAGTGCAGATTTTAAAGTGTTCATGTTCTGAATATCTGCGGATTGTAAATAATATTTAATACCTGCTGTCGGCTGTTTCAAATTAAATGTTTTATTCCCGTCTAAATTTAATTGAACTGGAACACTCTTCATCGGTTTGTTCCAGTAGTATCTCGTCGCCTCGTGTCGAGTCCAGGGGTTATTTATTCGATAGAGACTAGTGTGAGGTCCGACTCCACCCAGGATATGTTAATCTACCGACCGTAAATATCCCGGCTCGCAATTTATTCATTTCGTTAAACCGCCGTTCAAATTTCTCCAATCAAATAAATCCGGCCAGTGTTATTTCTTTTTCCCGCGGTCGGGCCTGACTGCTCCGTGCTGGGGACCCCGCGCCTCCTCTGCTCTACACCGCCGCGCCGTGCAACTAGTTTGTGTGGTGTAAATTGTGTCCGGGCTACATTATTTATGAGTGGTGATGAATGGACGCAGTGATAGCTCAATTAGTACCTACATTGCCCACCAGATGTCGTCGACCTCGGGGTACACACCACGTATGGTCGGTCCCACAATTACACTCTTTTCACCGACACATTGTATGATTGTTATTTAGACTAGAGCGTTTTACCGAGGCGTAAATAATACTGCTGAAATATTACGCGAAGGTGTTTAATAGGTCTGTAATATCCAGGACTTCTCACTCTACAGCATAGGCTACGTGTAAAATAGACAACACGGTTTAACAATTGAGTCACAAAATACAACTTTCTTTTTTCGGTCGCGCCGTCTGGTTCTAAGATGTTTATTTACTTCATTAGTAAGTAAATTTAGGAACAAACATGTAATGTATTGTATATAAAATTTAAGTATGATTTTAGGAAAAACTCCAAACGATAAGTACCTTAATGTAAGGTTACCTTTACAAGATTTTCATTAGAAAATCGCTGTTCGTTTGTCTCATTAAAAGTAATTGAATTTGTAAGAAAATTATTACAACGTTGGCAAATTTAAGTGTGAAATGAAAACCGTGATTGCGGTACTGTAGTTGCAGTTCCACAAATGAAACGGTGATGGGCAAATGCCGTTTTATGTTGTGTTATATTACGCTTATTTGTGGACACGGGTGTATAACCAAGAAGGAATGGTGACACGGTGCACCGAACATACTACTAGTTCGCTGACTGAGGGAACATGTGCTCTGAGTGCGTGTCTGTGTGTATTGTCAACGCAATATCTGTCCACGCACGTACCGCTCCTATGTCACCACAACGCCATATATCCCGCTTCCCACGTTTATTGCTATTTTTACCCAATATGAAATATCGCGCGGAACGTGGATGGACCAGGAATTATTGGGCACCCAAGGGATTCCGTTTTGCTCGTATTCTCTTTCTTAAAACTCAACAAACTCCTTTGTTATCACGTGATGCTTGACTTCCGGTCTATTCTCGAAAGTAACATCTACTTTTTTATGTATAACATTTTTTACTTCTTTTCGGAAGAACAGTGTTTTACAGTAACTGTCTTCTTTTTGGATTTTATTCTCTCCACTGGCACCACTGAAGCCTCAAATCCATTGCTAAAATGTTTAAACAGATGGTAAAATCAGCCAATCCTGTCAATTATTGAATCGCAGCATACTTTTGGAATGATTATAGGTCAATAGGATAGTATATCGTCTCTTGACATATTAATAAAGAGAAAGAATCCCCTGAAAAAGTTTCAAGGGTCAAGGAACAGAATGCAGAAAATTGGCTAGAGGTGGAGTCTCTTAGACGTTTTTCCCGTCATTCAAAAACTGTTATGGGAACTTTAAGCTCTAATTAAACATTCGCTGAATGGTAAACAGAGGTGAAATGTTCATAACCATCCAAGCATTTCCATCAAACACTTAGTAGATATTTATAACCTGTAAATTAGACGCGAAACAAGAGCTGACGTCTCTTTTGGGAATTTGATGGAGATTTGTTTCTTCATAGCTGAAAACTGTTTGCGGCTATCTTAACAGAGGTTTGACTTTAATTTTAGTTTTCATAATCTAAAACAAGAACTACTAAACATTCCTCCGGTTTACGGAAAAATTGTAGGATTTTCTTCAATTTTCAACGAGAGTTTTCTTTTAACAGTTTTAGTTAGGGGATGTTACTGGGAAGATAAAAAAAATCTTGAATACACCGCAAAGCATAATTGTATGGATCTGGAAATGCACTCTAACTTTCAACCTTTTATATACGGTCATTCAAAGTTTAGCTAGATGTTTGAGGGGCCTTTGAACAGTTTGTATAATATCGTTGTATAACACGATTTATTCTGTATTCAGTACTATTTCTATGAACTAGCTCTAAGCACGGATAGGATGAATAAACTTACTTTGTTAATACTTAAGTCGTATAAAATAACACTATCAATCAATAGGGAAAATAGGCTTTGTGTTAATAAAATGTATCAGGAGAGACTCGTTGCAGTTTGTGCAATAAGAAATAAAATTCGTTAAAAGAGTACTAACAAATTTTTTTCATGAATAAAAATTAATGAAAAACTAAAAGAAGTAATAAATGGATAACAATTAGAGTTTCTTCAAATAGTCATCTCATTCGAGTGTGTGGGAAAATATATTTTCTTGTTGCTGTTCTTGTGAAGTTGTTTGGTCTTCAGACGTGTCAATCCAAGCGAAATCTAGATTCCTCTACAAGCAAACTTGTTGACAAAGGAAATCCTGTTGATTTCGCATTCAGCAAACTTTATATCTCTTCAGGTTGAAATTCCTCTCTACGTTTTTTGGCAGTATAGGAGCGAAAGAGTTGAGAAGAGAAGTGGCTGGCAGTACAGGAAGAGAAGGGCGCTGTCAAAGTGCCGCCGGTTTCCCGCCTCCCTGAATGTATAATGAGACGGCGCCTTTACTTCCGGTATGAAGTTTCTTACGCGACGAGCTTGAAAGCACGATAGAAATGGTTTAGAAAGCTAGAAATTAAAGATAAAAATATAGAGGAGGATATATAGTTCGGTGTCATTGCCATATCTTCAGCTACTAACTTTTTATACATCTAGAGAGATCTATTTTTGTCTGCAATAAAGGATAATATAGTTCCCTTATACTACAAGTCATAAGACTAAGTTTTAATAAACTAAGCTTGTAAAACTAATAAGAAATTCCCCATCCTGGAGTGAGAGCTACCACCACTCTCTCCAGCTTAAGTTACCTCTTAAGTTACTCATGAAATCTCCCTTGAGTTACACTTAACCATCATGATAGTCAACTTCTATTCTGTTACTTGTGGATCAGTTTTTCAAGTTGATAATTTTTTTAAATTTACCTAATATTATAAAAAATGTTATCGTGGTGTTAAAATGTTTGTAATCTCCTTAATACAGTTTGTTTAAATTTCTTTAGTCGTTCCACACCTTTCGTACATAATCTCAATATACTTGTTATTTCAATCAATAATAATATTTTTCTAGTTCAAAAAGCCTTTCATTAATTTTGCGTTTGCAGTGTTTAATTTAAATCAAGGATTGTTTGTTTACACTTTATAATTAATTGGAAACTGTACATTTGAGAAAGAAACAGCTCATTTCCCTTGTTTACAAACAATAACAGCAAACAGTTACAACAAGAAGCAAACATAAAATTTCACAAAGAATAACTTTGAAGAAATAAATAACACCAATTTTGAAGTACACTAATTATAAGCTATAATGTTTGGGTTATGATGGGAAAAGGATCAAATATTACACAATAAAGTCATACATTCCCCAGACATACGTTCCAGAGAACATAACTAGGTAAATGTTTAAGTTAACAACTTAAAAGGTATTTTTGTGCATTACATCATATTAATGAAAATCTCAGCTGACTCATTTGTATTGCGAAAAAAGTGAAACTGCCTTTCATCTCATGTTAAAATAGTAATTTCGGTTTGCACGTCTAACAATAATCTATTACCTTACTCTTAGCCATCGAAGACCATCATCTATACATTATTCATTATATACATCATATATATATATATATATATATATATATATATATATATATATATATATATATATAATATTATAAATGGAGACTACGGTAAATAATGTTCAGTATTAGGCAGAGGCTGAGTAAAGTAGAGTCGACTCCCTCGGCTGCGAGTCGCAGTATATATATATAATGACATTCTTACTTCCTCATTCATATATACACATAGAAGTATTTTCCGCTGTCTCGTCTTTTTGGCTCTGCGATCCACTTCCGTTCTGGCGCTCGTCGCCTCCCGCCACCCCCTCCACCCTCCACGACGGCGTCCTGGCGCTCACAACAAACCTCCCTCGGCAAGAAATTCCTATTTTATTTATATAACTGGAGATAGGAACATACCGAGTACTGCTTTAGAACACGCTAAGATGAACGACTTTGCTTTGTCGGCTTATCTCTCTCATGGAATTTATCTCCCTCCATAGTCGACTCCCCCTTTTTTCGAGTCCGGCGAAATTGTGATCGCGATTCTAGCCGGCGATTTTCCACTGATATTTGCTTCTAGCTTTCAACGGACATTCATTTCCCGGCTGTAAGTTTCCGTTGTGCTTTTAAAAGTTGCGATAAATTTGTGGATTCAGGACATATCTTTAGAAATGTATAGTGAACTGATTCTGTCCTTTTGAAAGGGATTATAAATGGATGTATCATTACTCCACACTCTTTACGTTGTTTGCAACTAGTAAATTATGATGTTAAATTGAAAAATAGTTTTCCATAACCTATTTGTTTTTAGTAATTACAGTTGATACATATGTATTTGTCGTAAATTTACATTTTATAATTTTATAACAGTGTAACCTCTCCAGGCCTCTAAATAAATATTATTTGAAAGGGTGAAGTAATTATTCACCACTAGATATATAAAGCGGAGGATTGAAATTTTATATTAGAAGGTAGGAGTACGACACACCATGTGTCATAAAAGGCTTCGCTGAGGTTGCATGCAAAATGTTCAATCAATAGCTCATATCATTCTCGAGATGTCCTGCAGGCAGTTAGATAGAAGTACAATCATAGAAAAAATAATTGAACTAGAAAAACTGTGCATCATAGAACTCATTCATGTTGAAATAATGCTTCATGCAAAATTTAAGTCTACATATGAAATCCTTCTTGCCATGTCTTGAGAATCTTGCTTGCAACATGATACATTCACATATTTTCATTATCTGGGGTTTTATATAAAGTGAGTTTTAAATAATACTAAGTCTACACATCAAGTCACCATAAAATGATGTTAGGTTACATTTTTTAATATGTCACATTGTTGAATCTCTTATAAGTGAGTTAGTTTGAACATTTATTTATTCTGTTATTTTCTAGTTCGCATTATGGTTTTAAGAGAATCTTCAGCATAAGAGAAAAATGTGTAAAATATTCCGTAATTCTTAGCCTCAATTCCATGGACTGTCATGCACCATCACTAACCCCATTCCTCACACGGAAATAAAGCATCATACTCAATTCCAATTCTATAGGTGACTTCATTTTCGAGATATCGTGCGAACATACATATATAAAGAAGTTATTTTTTTCCTTCGCTACAAGTGAAAAAATAGACTTCAATAGAAAAGATACTATTATAGAAAAGATATGCTTCGCTAACGCTCAGCCATAATTGCGGATAATTACAGCATATTTACAGACATACTTGTACTAATTGATAGTGACTGAGACAAGCAGACCGACTACGCGGGCAAGATGGTAACAGACAAATAAAATATCTAGGTCGGGACCAAGTCGTCCCATAACTCCTTAACCAATGGATCGGAAGAAGTGCCTACTTCTGTAATTCCATATCCACTTCCGGGAGCTTACATCTGCCTGGCGTGTGAGGGACGGTCTCACTGTGTTCCCTAACATGAGGCGACACTATCCCATTAAAAATATTTTCTTTGGCCAATTTTCTCAGTACTGCAATAACAAGTAACAATAATAATAGAGATAACTGTCATTAGACTGAAGGATCTAAAAATAAGAGACTCAATTTCTATCGACGTTACATGGGAACTTACAAGAAATCTACGAGCATTTATCACTTAAAACTTTTTTTTATGTAGTTTTATTATTTTTGTCTTAGCGGAAATTTATACTAGACATATTAAAATTTTAATTGCAGCAAATATTAAACTTATATTTTTAGATTAAATATAGAGTAATATTAACATATCGCTGTAATTAAATGGAATATGGTGTGTTAAACTTAAAGGTTTTGTTTAATACTGTAAATAGTTATTTACCACCTGTAAAACCTATTGAAACTGTTCAACATATTCATTTTCTTTGTTATGCATTATTTTATTTTATTCCTTATTGCCTTTCTATTCAATTCCAACACTTAATTCAGATCCATAGGACAATGATAATTACAACTCAATAAATTTTTAAAATTTTAGGTAACGTAACAAATCTCACAATTACACAATAGCTTATTGATTTACAATATAAGGAAAGGTTACAGTATTTAACTAACTACGGTAATATAATTATATTAAATATATAATTTATAATTAAATGTTGCGTCTGCGTTTCAGCAGGTGTTCCCTTTCTACCTACTAGTTCCACCACTTGCTGGTGGTCTTTTGCTTCCTTCATTGAAATGAACCAATCAAAAAATGTAATATACATTTAAATTGTGAAGGTGATTTAGGTGGTTGGACTTTTTCTCTTGTAATTCTGTGGTACACATCAATTAAAACCCGACCGGGTCTATTTACAGTGGGGCCAATTGAGATCTCTCAATTTTGTTTCTATATTCGGACAAGAGTTATTTATGCTTCTGTCGAGTCGTTGCTTGCATAACTATTCAAGACGCATTTTAATTGGTAGTACACCAGTGACAACGCTGTGCTGGGCGGCTTTGTGAATGCATAACAGCCGGTCAAATAAAATATTCAATTAAAGGCAGTATAAATGAATTCACGATTTTGACAATTATTTCATATTGGATTTCGCAGGCATCACAGTTTAATGGTTCGTCGCATCAATTAAGATTTCATAACATCACAACGTTTAGGCTCAATGAAATTTGTAACACCTTCGATACTTATAGCGCTGGATATTGTTTATTGTTTCGTGTAAAGTTTATTATAGACAGTATAAATAACATTTACGATCGTTACATAATGCAACACTAAGTTTCGAGGATTACAATCTATCTCTTTTTCAGGTGCCAAAATACCTTAACGTACACTTTAAGCACACAGAAAAATTAACACATGCTGATAACTTGCTATAGTTATGGTTAACACAGATACAAGTTTTACGTAAAAGAATTCCTCCTCTGGTGGATTCGGACGTGTGATTCAGTACAGTGGCACGGTCGGTACGTCACCCTGGATCCTCAGATATATGATTCAGTGTTTTGACACATAACTTGTTCTGGTGTTAACAATGTCTTTGGCAATTTCATCCCCACATACAAATGACGTATAATTCATGCATGCGTAATCTTAAGTTTTTTGACTCCTGAAAAAGATGATAAATTCCAATCCTCGAAACGTAGTGTTCTATGGTTGTAACATTGCAGATGGCAAATAATATCTGAAATCCTGTTACCCTTTCAAAGTTTGATACTCAAGATTGTGTCGACAAATAATATGGAATACTATGTTATTAAACATTTTCACTCTATATATATATATATATATATATATATATATATATATATATATATCACAGGTGCTGTATTTAATGGAATATTAATGGAATAATACATTTTATTTCAAAAATTATGCAATCTTCCTTTTTGCTCTCTTATCTGTATGCAGTTAGACGCACATCTCTTCTAAGTGTGACAGCACTTGAACTATACCTGCTCACGAACGGATTGCCGATGTGTAGTCGCAATCGACTGTCCAGCTCATGGAGAGCCGGTCTATCTTAGTGCTAATTGTTAACTGACCGTTGTTTATGGTGTCATTAGAGCCACTAATAGTAAGCATATTGACACCTCTGAGCCGACAGAGCCCCTAGTTATTTATAGACCTACCGTAGTCCATGATTCACTTACTCACCCCCACGCCACCCTTTCACCCCCCCCCCCCCCCGCCATCAAAACCACCACATGTACACCGACCCATCAGTTGTGGACGCGGTACATTTTTCATAACGCAATCATCGCAGCGCCTGCAAATGTAAATCATCAAATGATTAGCAGCTGGAAATTCAGAAAATACTGCGTACCCGCTCTGTTTTTTCATTAAACTCTATTTTCTGAATTTATGACTTATTCGTCATTCTCGTCGCATTTTCGGGGTGATACAGTGTTGTTGCAGTATCATACAGTGGCATCAGATAACTTCCCTGCAAAGGCCAGTTACAAGAATGGGAAATTTATGGCGATTGCTTAAAGATGCAGGGAATCCATTATTGATTTTAATTTAAAAAAAAACGTTCATACATTTTCTTATAATAACCAGCTTTATGAGTCACCATTTAGAACTAAATTTCCTGCCAAACAATAATAGTGCACATAGAAGAAATACAAACTGTAAGAGAATCCATATATGGTTCATACAATTACAGAGAGTAAAGGAATTTAAAAAGGTACTGACTTGGAACATATATTGCTTGTAAGACCGCTTTATTGCTTAATTTGTACGTTTTGCTGACAAAAGTGATTTATTTAAGGCCACTCGTACAAGCAGCTGTTTTAGACGCTTAGTTAATTTCAAAGTTTTGTTGATGACTGCATGTTACGTTTTTATTTACAGCTCCACAAGCATGCACTGGAACACTTTTTTATAATTTGGAATGGATATTTTGTTTTTGGATGGACTTATTTAATAGCATGAATAGATATAGTGGCAATATTCGACAGGACCAACAATAACACGTAAATTAATTAAATACCATACATTTTTTATTGTTTATTCCATTCATTTGCTTTTGTCAAATTCATTAGATCCTGAAAATAATAGTTAACATTGATTAACTTCAACTCTGTTACACTTTAACAGCAGTTTTATTTGTGGTGTGAGCGTCTTTGTTATTATGCTTAGCTTATTTTAACAAAAATAGACAGTCAATTATGAGTCGTTGGAAGAGGTATACATTTTTGTTAATGTCTATATATATATATATATACACATAAACAAAAAAAATGTCAAACAACAATGTGTGATGTTGTGTTAATGTCTATGTCTGTGTGTGTGTGTGTGTGTGTGTATATATATATATATATATATATATATATATATATATATATATATATATGACTGACCACGCTATGTCTTTTAATGTCATAAATATTTTAGTAGTTACTATTTTTGCTCTTCGACGTTTTCTATAAATGTGAATTTTATTTTAGAAATATTAACCTTATATCTTTACGAGTCTTTATCAATCAGTGTCCACCTCGAAAGCAAGAGACCTCTATGTGATAAAATAGAACGATATGGATTGACTATCCTTATTCAAATATATATCACACATTTTTTTATAACTTTGAATATGCTAAGAGAATTGAAAATATAACATAAACTGGTTAAACAAGTACAATAAGTATTTATATTTAAGTTCTGTACACTAACTTACAAGCTACAATTTTATAAATACATTCAAAAAAGTAATTTTAAATATACAAAACTAAAAAAAATGACCTTTTAAATTATTTTGTATGTTAAACATTAAAAATAGAAACACAAAGTACGAATTTTAACTATTGAAATCAAATTAATTTTAGTTCTGTTTGTATTAAGAGGAGAATTAAGACATTGTTGTTTGTTTAACAAATAATTTTTTAATAATAATCCACTCCTTTACTTGTTTTAGCGTAAAAGCACTACGTATTGTTTATATGTAAAAATAAACAATGGGTATTGGATAATTGGATAATTGGACTCCAAAGGATAATAATGCAAACCTTTATCAATTTGGGAGTCAAATCGGTGACGAAAACAAATATGTATTAAACATTACACAATAACTATTTTGAATTTCACGGCTTAATGTATTCGATCATTATTTGAAAATAATAAAATTAAACTAAGATGAATTGTCATTTTGTAGTAGTAACATTTTAAACGTCAAGTATGTCCTCTTCGTAATTTTCAATTTAATTTCATGAGTCGTTGGTGAATATTTACTTAGTTTATTGCGGTTATCACTGTATTTTTGCATGCCGCCTAGATTAGTTTTGCTTTGTTATTTTTATTTTTCTGAAGTTTTTTTCTCTTTTACAGACTGAGTGTGGAGCATGGGTTGCAGATGAAACGTTCCTACGAATTTTCCTAAGCTGGATCCTGGGCTAGAAACGGTAGTGTGGTTCATGTACTATGATGGACAAAAGTATATAGATACATGTATATAATATATAACAACCAAATAATCTAAATTGTAAAAATAATTTCACATCCAAAGATAAATGACATTATTTGAGGACGTTTTCTAGACGGACATATTTTGAGACGCTATTGTTGTATATTTCTATGTACTTAAGTGTCTAGACTTATCTTAATATTTGAAGTGTGTATATGTATTGCTAAACTGTCGTTGTGTGCCATTTTTAAATACGTAAAACGATATTAGTAGATGAATAAGACCTTTTATTCGTAATTATGCTTCATGGCTTATTCAAAAACGTAACGCTTAATATTCTATTTACAAAATTCTAATGTGTATTAAATTTAATAGTTTTAAAAATATAATAATTACAAATTATTGTAGCCTATATCTGGCCTTTCAATGTACTTGTAAAGAACAGAAAAGTTTCACAGTTTCTAAAACATTTAAACAATTTTAAAAGAAAAAACTACGTTTTGTTAATACTTGTATAATACAAATAATTTAGTTAGACTATGAATTTGCATACTTTCAAATATAGATAAGAAAAACAAATGTAATAATACATAATAGATCTCCGAACGTAGAAGTTTGGTTTTATCTTGTATAAATAAAAAGTGTTCATCCTTAAGAAAATAATGTAGAAAAGATTTTTAAAACTATTTTTAAAATTTAATTGTTTAAACTAATTAAAATTGTTTTATTATTATTTGTATTGTTGTGTTTAAAATGTTTTCAATGGTTGTTATAATTTAGTTATGTTATTGTAACAAGGCATAAGTGTTTGGGCATTAAGTATTTTTATTATTTCACATCTATTTCTTGTAAATTTCCATTGAATCGTTTCAAAATATTCATATTTTGAGAATATGATATTTATAAATAACATAATACTAACTTATTGAATGGTAAACTTTTTCTAATGATATAAATAAAATCAATTCTTTTTTATCAAATATATATGTATGAATTTGGAACATAAAATACGATTTTAATATTTTTATATTTTCAATAGCATAGAGAATACCTTGAAGTTTATTGTATGAAGTTTTAAGTACCTACTCTGATAAGTAATTATAACATCGTAGTCAACGTAAGATTTCCCATCTTAATAAAGTAATACGTTTTTTATGACAAACTTCATTCAAAGCAATAAACAGTTTGTAACAAGTATAGAAATAGTTGTAGGTTAAATTTTCCCTTGTTCTGCTAGAAAATGGTCTATTAACAATGATATTTATACCAGAATACGTACTATTTTGTAGTCATGTTGTATATTTTGTTTGTAATTAGTTGTGTTTTTTGTTTTGTGATAGCGGTGTTATCTACATTTATATCTTTTATAATTCGTTTTCTTTTAGATCATTTACCGATATAAAGTATGTTACATAACTAAAAGTGTTTTAGTTATTTATTTTAGTATATACGGCTAGTGTATTTGGCATTCTTACAACGATATTATTAGACTTGCAGCGATGTGTATGCACTGTAAATATTGTGTAAATCAAACTCTCCGTACTTACATGACGGCAGTAACTTAACATTTGCTAAGTACAGGACGGCGAATAAAATAATATTTACTTTTATTCCGTTCGTTTCGGATATGTCCCTGGTATGGATTAATTTACTTCCGGTGGAATGCCAGATTTGTACAAATGTTTAAATGAATAAAACTAAGAAGATCTATTGAATTTATTAATTTGAAATTATTAGTATTGATTTAGTTTTTAATAACAGAGTTGTTTAAATTATAAAAATTATAATATATTTTTATCTAAATTTATAAAAAACATGATAGAAACGACTCGCTTACTTTAGATTTAGATTCTAACACTTCTCGTTTCTAAGATTATGAAATCTAATCTAATTTTAAATGTTATAACAGAGGAAAGATTCTTCCGTTTTTTCATTTTTAAACTGATTTCTGTTCTTGAGGATGAAATGAATTTGTTGCATAAAATTATTTCAATAGCATAAAATGTTAAAGCTAATAAACAGGTTTGACTTATAAATTTACACGTAATTTTTAACGTTTTGTATATTAGTTTAAAATAGCCCTTAAGTGAGATTTTGTTCCACAACTGCAGGGGTATTTTTCCAGTTCCGTCCGTGAAAGGTAGCGTAATTAATAATTTCATTTTAGTCCTTCATCTAACCTTTGCTATCCAAGCTGCACACCTTTCTGTGTTGTTAAATTAAGTTACATTCTTGAATTTATTTGAGATCTTTTAAAAGTATTTGTTTATATATTTGTACGCAGTATTGACCTCTGCAGTTGTATTTAAGTGTTGTAGATGGTTTTGTTTCTATTGTGAATATGCTTTTAAATGTTGCTCAATCTGACACTATGTATACCGCGATTGATACGATATGTTAGGTACAAGACAGCATACAGATCCTATACAATATGTGTGTATTTGTGTATTGTAATTTATTTTAAATAAACGGAAATGTTGTAAGTTTTATCTGGTCTCGATTATTCTATTATACCTATTACCTCAATAGTGATAATTACATTTATTTACTGACAAGTAAGATTCGCAATCTTGTATCATTAAGATAAAAGCTTTTTTAAACTATTTACATTAAGAAAAACATTAGCTGCAGCTACACATAATAAAAAATAGGAATTTACGCATTAGTATATATAAAAAACAATTCACATAACAATTGTTTTTATATATATATATATATATATATATATATATATATATATATATATATATATATATAATACAATCGTGATACATTAATAATTTTTATCTATATTATTGAGATAATTAATTGTTTTTGAAGACTCACATACACATTGTATAAATAATCCTACTACACAAAACCTCCACTATTTGTTACCATTACATGATTCTAAACTTAAAAATGAGATTTGGTGTATAAAATATTCTTTCAAGGCCGAAATTACTATTTTATAAAATAAAGAATTCAATGATATTTTACCTTACAATGTTTAAATATATTTATGTTTGGATACATTTAAACGCGGTTTTATAATATATTATAGCAAAAGAAGAAATAAATCAAAATACTAATACATGATATCAAAGCATTCACATAACAATTATTATTACGGATACATAGATGAGAAATAAACCCTAATTCCCCTAGGAATACCACATTTTATTAATGTTAATATCTATTAATGTCCAGCCTACCCTATTGGCTATTACTGAGGCGTTTGCCCATTTAGTTTATAGTGATGGTTTATTTCGAGAGCTACAATAGATTCCTTCCATTTTCTTGATAATGTTTCAATATGTATTAGTGGGACAAGTCGATTGAGGGAGGTAGTTTTTCACCCTTTTTTTGTCATTCTTACTATGACCAAGTAGATTTCTTTGCAATTATCAGAAAATAAAGCAATCCTTACATTTAAATCTCCGTGCATAGCCTTATATGACTGAAGGATTCTTTGGACAGGGACTGTATAAGTTTGAATCGGGTGATTACTTCAGTCTATAAGGCCATATTTCTTCTGAGGACCGGTTTGATAATCTCCTACTACTACTACTTTTCGCTGCTTCTAATACAGTCACTATTAATTATTAAAGGTAATTTACAAGAGAAAATTTATAAAAAATAGGGAATGCTTTGTTTGTTCATCAAACATCGCCATTATAAGTAAAAAGGCAGATGTAAGATGTACGGGTGGTAGGCCTACTACGATATATTGCAACTTGTAAAAGTTATATAAATGATAAATAATTTTAAGTATACTTGAAACTACTTAGGGAGATTTCTTAGGATTCTACTCGGTCTTAGCTGTCAGTGCTGATGAAGGAATTGTCACAGGCACTCAACAGCCCAAACTGCTGTGGTACAAACTAGGAGATTACAACATTTCCATGATGAACTTGACCTGAAAAAGGACTGCAATTCTACAAACACTACTACTCACCTCTTATTATCCCAAACTGCTTCGTTTATCATGAAAAGCGACTAGCAAATCCACGAGATTGTTAGATCAAACATATGCTCTCATGGGTTTATCACGTGACGTAGATACGATGCAGTCCCTTCTGTATTAGTGCCATTGTTCAGAAAGGAATATATAGGCGAGATACGTTCCACTAAGAAAAAAGGTAGCTACGTCAATTCTATAAAGGTCCTTATATTCGCTCTAAATATGGGCCCATCAAGGTTTTGGTGTCTAACCATTCATTATACATATTCGAGAACCTTGTATGATGAGAAAGTTCAAGATTTGTGCCTGTTTGTTATAAGAGAATACTCCTCTCAACACAAGGTATAGCCTCATGAAAGGTAATTTTATTACCGTAAACCTTTTTTAGCAATACCCTTCCTGTTGAACGACGTGGTCAGGTTAAGTCGGTACAGCTGGTTTTCCGTTGGGCTAATATTTACATTATTAAGAGTGATTTCCCTTTTCCTTAACTCCTCAGAAAAAATAAAAATCACATAATATCTTTTTCAGTATGACACATATAGGCATTGAAAGTAGAGTTTTGGAAAATTTGCTATCAGACCAAGGAAAAATAGTTAAAAATAAAATAATCTACTTTTTTACAGTATGCATTATTAGTTAAGACTTCAGGGAGTGAATATTTTAATTATTTATTGCTCAGGCAAATAATAATTTTGTAGTGGAATATAATTGTAAAAAAATATAATATAACTAAAAAACATGCCACTCTCTTTGTAGATTCCAAGGAGCTGTTAGGTATAAGACAACGTTATACTTTATTACGAATGTCCCAACAGTTTTCGTTTTAACGAGAGAGGTAAAGTCATTATTCTGTGTGGGAAACATTGAACGCCACAATTTTTAAACAGTGGAATTTTCTCTGCCTTTTGAACCACAAAAAAGGAAAATTGCAAGACAAAATAACGGTACATTGAAAGTGTTAAGGGTATCAAATACTGACCTACCTAATGACCAGAAAATTTTGAAAACCTCCTTTACTTAAGGTACTATAACACATGTGCTCAATGGAAATACATTTGTATGATAAGTACACGATGCTTATGTACAGATAATAAAGACATACGAAGGTACAAACTATTGATTGAAAGATTCACTAATATATTGTGTGTTTAATAAGTTGCTACAAGAAACTGAAACTATACTATCCCCTAATACTATCACTTATTTTACAAAGTTGGAAATCCTCTACTATTTCAATTCCAGTTACCAGAAGCGTATCTTAAATAGAAATGTACATAATATCTAGCTCGTTACGAGTTATCAATGAGCTACAAAATAATTGTTGGGGCTAGTCAAAGTCAATCATTACTTAAAATTACTTTATTTTATTGATTACTTCATAAACTGCATTAATTTCACCGTTTCAATGCAATTCCGTGTTTTTAAAATGTGCAGTAATGCATCATTTTTTTAATTAAATGCATTCACTGTCATTTTAGGACTGCCTTCCTCGATATAATAGTTAAGAAGGGGTTCAGGGGTTTCTTAAAAGCTCCAAATGCTCACCTGCACTTCCACACCCTCTAGTGTAGATTAGAGTTGACAAATGCTGTGTTATCATCATGTGACGAATCTCCCCCTTCTTACCACCCCCGGCGAACCCCACCTGAGACGTGCCTTCGCATATTGCAAAGGTGATTATCTTCAACCCCAGGATTAGGGGAGAGAGGAGATCCAGTATAAATTAGAAATAATTATAAAAGTGAATTTCTACTCTCCAAAAGAGAAGTGTGCAGGTTGATTTATATTTTAGAATGCCATTCTATCAGTAGCACTTTGAATGGATCATTCTTTATAGAACTAAGAGGATTATTCAACCCTTTTAGCTTTTAAGCTCAGAAATAGTTTATGGTACGAAAATTAGAGTGTATATCCTTAGATCGAAGACTGAAGAATTCATATTTATGATTGCCGATGCATTCCTAAATGTTTTTGTCTGATCGTTCATGCACTTTGTATGTGAATAAATATAATAAATAAAATAATGGGAGCACCAACGCTATAGCACCAAACTCTAGTAATGAAGTTTAATAAATAGTGCTACAAAACACACACCTATATAATTAAAAACGGATGATTTAATACTATTGCAATTAATTTTTAACCTTGATCAACTATACTGTAATCCTTTAATGCATTCGAACTGATATATCACTGATTTTTAGAACTCCCCTCCTATCTCAAAGAGTCAAGTTTCCAAAAATCTTCGAGACATGAGCTATACCTATAAGAAGCTGAATGTTACAGTGAGTGAAACAGTCGTAGCACATTTAGCATTTAGTATTACACATTTCCACATTCAGCAGAATTTTAACAGTCATCATTTAAGATATTCAAATCTTTAAGTGTTTCCAATACCATTACACCTAATTAATGGTTCTCAAACACAGGAACAGGACATACTGACGGATCTTCACTAAGAAATTATAGTCTGAAATTCTCAGACCTATTATAGTGATCTACAGTGACCATGCAGAACCTTACAGGAAGACAAGTATTCTACACTACTACTACTACTGAAAGCAGGAAGTCAAGATTTCGTCTGCACAGTTCGAGTCAAGACATTCAAGGACTTTTTTCTTTATCATTCGTCAGTGTAAACAAAAAACAACAGTACAGGTTGTTTAGTAACACTATTACACCGCAAACGCAAAATAATATCTGGAAATCTCACAACTAAAATGAGAGAGAATTTTCTGGTTTTGTGTCGATTTAATTGCTTACCTTTATATTTTTCTTAAAAGTCTAGGCAGGTTTGTATTTGTTATATAAATCTATATTTCATTTATGAGAACACAACAAAAATGACATAGATAATATCGTCAAAAAGAAAAATAAAAAACACTTAAGTTCTTCTAGTCAAATACAAAAATTTTTAAATATTAATTAACTTTAGTATTTTTAAACCAGAAACTAAAGTATTTCACATGTTTACCAAGAAAATAACTTTATTATCCAACAACTTTACACCTTCAACAAGGGTTATGGTCTGTTGAAAATGTATTTAAGTGGCACAATCATTTTTGTCATTTATGACATGTATGGCATGTATTATGAGAATTTTTGAGGATAAACAATTAGTTTCTTTCGTTTTCCACTATAGTACTCAAGTTCATGAATAATTACTCATATTCATAATTCACTTAAGTCATAAATTGGGAAGATTTTTCGCTCTAGCCCCCTAATAAGATAGTTATAAATTATATTAAATTATAAAATGTATTTAAATATCTGTAAGAATATTACCGGTACTTATGATTATTTTATAGCATTTAAAAATACCTCAATTTTATAAGGGACATGCCAGTAGCCAACTGCTATGATGGCAACACCATAGTTACTATGTGGCACTGGTCGGTCATTGGTAATCTTACTCACTGAAGTTGTTATACCAGTAATCAACGGTTCTGAAGGCAACAATCTAGTTACTATGTGGTACAGTTTGGTCGTTTTTAATCTTACATTACAGGATATACCAATAACCAATTGCTCTGACGGCAACACTATTGTTATTGTACGGAACTGGTCGGTCAGTGATAGTATTACTCACATTAGGGTCTATACCAGTAACCAACTGTTCTGAGGAGAACACACTGGTTACTATGTGGTACTGGCCGTTCATTGGTAGTCTTACTCACAGTGAGGTCTATACCAGTAGCCAACTTTTCTGAGGAGAACACACGGGTTACTATGTGTTACTGGCCGTTCATTGGTAGTCTTACTCACAGTGAGGTCTATACCAGTAGCCAACTTTTCTGAAGAGAAACACACGGGTTACTATGTGTTACTGGCCGTTCATTGGTAGTCTTACTCACAGTGAGGTCTATACCAGTAGCCAACTTTTCTGAAGAGAACACACGGGTTACTATGTGTTACTGGCCGTTCATTGGTAGTCTTACTCACAGTGAGGTCTATACCAGTAACCAACTTTTCTGAGGGGAACACACTGGTTACTATGTGGTGTTGTGTTATTGTTTACTCATACTTCCAGTTTATGTCTTGAGAATTATCAAGTGATAATACACTTCAGCAGGTTTGCCATTAACTTAAGACATCTGCTTTTTACTTCATAGTATGTTTAAATAACGCCCAAAAAAATCATGATTGAGTGATATTATATGAATATCATATAATGCATTAATTCTGATGTGCTGGTAAAAATTTTATAAGGCCCAGTTGTTGTACATCTACTTTGCAGTATTAAATTTGTGCAGTATTAAAGCCTTTGTTTAAACATTTTTATATTGTTTTTGTTGAATTTAAAACTAGTTACCCACTTTTTTTATTCACAACTTTGCTTTATGGGTCTACCAGATTCACAATTGCTTACAAATTAATCAATCAAAGACACGCTCATGAGAATTTAACTGATCAGGGGATCCCAGCTGTACAATGAAATCTAAAATTGTTCTCTTTGTGTCCCAAAACATTCCCTTACCGTTAAATTTATTCAGTAATATTTTTGATAGTGCTGTCCTACTTGTATGGCTGTATCGATTGGAATAAGAAATATATTTGCTGCAAAGAGACTTTTCAGCTTCGATTCTCTCAAAAGTAAACTCGGCATTAGACAGTAACATATTTGTTCTCGAAGTTTCTTTATGTAACTTCGTAAACAGCTTTCATCCATCTAGTAAGTAAAGCAGTCCGTAACTCGTACCTCGGGCTCAACTTGCACCTTGTAACTCGTGCACTTGTAAACCCAACTGGACCGGAAGACAGATGGTGTCGGCCGACGTCGATAAAGAAGCACGCCCTGCATTAATCCGGGGTAGCGGGTCTAAGCCTAGCTTACCCAAGTGATTACTCACAAGCCTTATCTCCCTACATGTGCTTCTGCCTCTGTGTACCTTACTCTAATTGCACCTCTATTTATCCTCAGTTATCTTCAAGAACAAATACGCGCCGAAACAAGTGGCTTCGTCTGAATAAATACTATGTTTACTTGCAGTAACCGCTTACAGTTTGTTGGCTTGAGATAACTTTCACCAGGCGGCCAGGCTAAATATACCAGGAACATATTAATTATTTGATAAAGATATATCTCATACCGGTATTTGTGTTTAATAACTCATCGCATAATAGAAATAGGTTTTTTTACAAACTACTTTCAATTTCTAATATTTCTAATAGAAAGAGCAACTTAAAGAATTTAATCAAATTTTAGTTATGCTTCGTAAAATATGAATTAGGGTCTCTTACCTAAGCTGTAGGGTAAATAATAGTATTTCTCATAATAAAATGTCAATACTTACTATTCAATCTCAAGGTACCATGGATTCCAAACTAAATAAAACTGTGTCGTTTACATTATGCAATAGTTTAAATTACCTTACTGTGATATTTCATTTAATTCAGACAATTACTGGAGAATATTTAAATCAATAGTGAAAAATTTTAGCAGCAGAATGAATAATGGAATGAGGAATTTCATAACAAATTGAAACCCCTGCATCAATGTTTTATATATATATATATATATATATATATATATATATATATATATATATATATATATATTGGTAAATATATATACATATGCACTATATATAATATATATATATATATATATATATATATATATATAAATTCATACCAATATCCAGAGGGCATAACAGTACTCACTACAGTAAAAGTTATTTCAAGAGAGAGAGAGCTGTTAGCTGGAACAAATGTCATTGAACAGGGTTGCTTGCCTCATATCGCATTTAACAAAGATAATGTAATAACTATGTATCTACTGGAAGCAATAGTGGAAATAAACAATAGTTTTATGTATAATGTATAGGCTCACAAATGTTAGTTAGGACTGATGACTAAATGTCAATAAGCCTCCCTCAACAACCACAGAGAAACATTTTTATAACACTCCATGTGGAATTACAGGTATTTAAAGAAGGTAATTTAGGCAACGTTGTAATCAGGGCAAAATCAAAACTACTGTAGATAGAATTGTTAAATGTTTTGACTATGTACATGTGTTTTGAGCTTATGATTAATTTATGGCTTAAGGAAATTAAGATTTTAAGTAAACAAAATTGAAGAACATGATAGGTTTTTTATTATTACTTTATTAACAATTAATACAATCTTTTTAATTTTCCAACTCTTTCTTTTAAAAGATTGAACTATTCTAGTTTCACTTAATGGATAAATGTATAATCAAAAGAAAATTCTATGAAAGGTTTATAAAAATGTACGTATTCATAGGGTAAATGTTCGGACACACTTCAAGAGTCCTGATTGATATCAATATTTCATGTTACTAACCCATATATACAATTATACAATAATGACACAACTCATTATTGTTTTACGTAAATCACAATTTCCAGTCTATCACAATAATTAATTACAAATTTACCATGCTATATAAAGTAAAGTTACCCGTTGCAACAAGAAAAATGGTTACACTGCTATGGTGGGCATGGTTATTACATGTGAATGTGAAGAGATCTGGCGAGACCAAAACAGTAGAGGACCTTGGCAATACTACTTAGAACGTGCTTTCATTTCAGTATTTAAAACGTATCCTCGACATCACGATGACATTTCTAGTTGTATAGGTATTGCATCATTTCGTCATCAGATGTACCTTAGCTACAAAACAGTAGAGGACCTTGGCAATACTACTTAGAACGTGCTTTTATTTCAGTATTTAAAACGTATCCTCGACATCACGATGACATTTCTAGTTGTATAGGTATTGCATCATTTCGTCATCAGATGTACCTTAACTACAAAACAGTAGAGGACCTTGGCAATACTACTTAGAACGTGCTTTTCATTTCAGTATTTAAAACGTATCCTCGACATCACGATGACATTTCTAGTTGTATAGGTATTGCATCATTTCGACATCAGATGTACCTTAGCTACAAAAGAGCTCCCTCTGGTTTACCCAGTAGCCGTCCTAGAAGTCTGTGACAGCGTCAGATTTCAGACGTTTTACTAAGAAGAAGCTACTAGTCGGAGCTAACCTCAACATTCAAAAGAAATAGTTGTCATTATTTTGTCGACCTCTAAACTTTTCCTTAAATTTTGTAAATGTTAAATAGTGCCTTGTCCAGTTGATCATATCATAGTCCATAAAGGCTAAAACAAATTTATATCTAAAGCTAGTAAACCTGAGTTTGTTATTTTAATATAGTAAATTTCCAATGATTCTTACATAATACATTTAAGGAAAAATTGAACATTACAAGGCAGTAGAAACCAAAGTAAAGTCGAAAGTCTATTGGCCTACATATATATGTAAATTTTCCTGTTTATTATCTAAATCAGTAAAATAATTTACTGATCACTGTAATGGAGTAGTAAGCTCAACAAAATAAAGTCTAGGACGAGAGTAGACAATAGCACTGTGTTCTGTGTACTGTCCCAATAGCTACTGTAGATGGCTATACCCTGTTCGGTGCATTCCCTCTCCAGGTAGATGGCGACATCACTAAATTTTACCCTGTTCGGTACACTCCCCTTCTAGGTAAATTGCGACACATAAATTTCACTCTTTTCGGCACACCCCTCCACTAGGTAGATGGCGATACCACAAAATTTCACCGTGTTTTGTTCGTTCTTTCACTAGAAGATTATGGTCAATTAAAGTTGCACGATGTACATTTCACCATCCCGTCTAGATAGATACTCTGATAGAGTGCCAAATTGCAGGAATAGTGCATGTGAAAATTCCGTACCCATTCCAAGAATATCTAAGGTACACGAAAAATGAGGAAATGAACGTGACACAAGTATTGCAAAGAGAGGTTTGTAATATTTTTAATTGTTCGTAATATGTATACAATAATAAGTTAATTTACTTGTATGTATGTTGTTAATGTTATATATATGTGCATGTGCTTATGTGTGTGTTCATTTGATTGTTTGCTTTTACGATGGCGTAGAAAGCAATATGGCAACACACCACCCCACAATACATAACTTCCGTAGCAGCAGCTACGGATTGAGATGAAACACTCAGCCTTCGCTCAATCCAGTATATACTCATACGTGAAACTCCTTTGTATGAAGTTAACGTTTCATGTATGACAGGATTTAAAAACAATAAAAAAAAATGTTGATCCACAACACGGTCGTTGTGATTCCTGACTTGCGCGCGTCAAAACGCTCTAGTATGATTTGTTTAATTCAATCTAGATTATAATTATGTGTTATAGTTATTCACTAGAAGATGAGATCAGATTGAAGATTGCTATTTTGTATAACTGAACGAAGGTAAATATCCGGAAATATTGTAATACGTGAAACATTGGAACTAGGTAACACTGTTCTTATTCAAAAGCTTTACGATATGAATTTTACTATAAAATGAAAGTAACAATTAATATCTTAAGCTAATAGTTATTTTTATTAGATAACGATAACGATATCATCATTGGACAAAATAAATCTTTTTTAAAATTAAACTATCGGGAGCAAGGCAATTAAGATCTGTAATTCATTAATTTCGAGTACAATGAATGACTGATCCCTGATGGACTGACTGATTAACAATGCTGCAGCCAATGCTCGCAGTAATAACAAAACTTTCATGTTTGATGTGAAAAAACATGAATTATATTGTGTTCATGAATTTATTTAGTGAAACTTGTCTGACTATCCTTTGTCATATATTTTTTGTTGATTTGTAAATTTGAATCATAAGTAATTATATTTGAACTATATAATTTGCTAGGACGTCTGGTTATTTGTTGTAATTAATTATTAACTCTAATTGTTAATTTCCTATGTATATTTTTATAAACATGTAAGTGGCTGTGATTCTTTCAATATCTGTTGTAAAATGTATTGCTTATAACATCGCTTTTGCGTTTTGCCTCATAGTGTGTGTTAGGGAATCTATCCTGATATCCAACCTAACATTTGGAAACTTAAAAGCTGGAATCAAACTCTTGTGAAAAATAGACTGTCCTTTAAAAAGAAAACTTTTCATTTCACACCCTATTACAATTGAATGGCATCTTTTTTTGCTACTTGCCAATATCTTGATATCCGATAGTAAAATTGTATTGCAGTGAATAACATTAGATTAACAATGTGGAATTTAACTCTGATTGTGGCTACTCAAAGAGTTATTGACATTATTAATGTTTTCCTTCTCAAGTGATATGGCCAAACTTAATTACGTTGAACAGAAAACTCTCCGTAGACAAAAGTAGGTTAACTTCGTTTAGAGACTTAGATAACTTATTACATTTGACAATGCAACCAAGTTTTCTTTCACCACATAGTCATTACAAATTATTTTTATCTGGAGCTTTTCACAACGACATGTACTGAAAAAATATTGTTATATACTCTGAATGGTTATATAGTCAAAGACATTTGAAGTGGATGGATTAAATGAAAAGCAGTACAATAATATCTGTAAAAATATGCTGTGTGTACTTGAATTTAATTGTAAAAATTGACTAAAAATGTATTTAAATTGAATTATCTAATCCATTTATATTTAGTGGAGGTGGAAAGAGGTCTATTAAGGCTTTTAAAAAGTGTTTCACCCTCAGGCAGAGACATCGATCAACGCCGGGTAACCAGTAGGGACAACCCTCGAATTCAACAAATCGGAACAGCTTCGTTTATGTCCCCCTCTAGTTGGTCTTAAGAAGCCTCCGGCTGCAGTGAAACTTCCTTGAGTTTTGCCCCATAAACAGTGGTAGATGTCATGTAAAAGTTTCTAGCCTTTATTTTGTTTAGTAAAATTATAGTTGGAATTAGTTTAAATATATTAGAATTACGAGTCCAAAAGCTTTTGAGTTTTTATTGTAAAGTAAAAACTCTTTGAGTCTTCAAACAGGTACTAAGTACAACAAAATTTAAGATTTTACCTGTAAAACTGATAAAAATATGGACAATTTGAACGAGAAATGTATGAGTATTAAGCATATATTGAATAGGGAACACCTTCTATGATCAAAAATAAGGTCATAAAAATGTTTGAGATTTAAAATAGTTTTTATGGAGCTCAAATCTAGAAGGCGCTAAACAGGCAGATATTACGTTAATATAAAGTTGGTTTCCATTAAATCATTTTAAACGTTGGTGTGTGTGCGCTTATACAGGGTGTAAATTGTATTTGATACGCCTGGATATATTAAAATCTGATTGAGATATCGATGTAAAATCTTCACCATATATATTAAAATATTTTTTGGACTATTTGAAGGATAAAAATATTTCCGCCCCCCTTTTTTCAAAGGGGCAAAAACCAATGTCACTTGAAATTTTCAAACTGCAACCCCTATCTTGTGGCATATCATTTGAAAGGTAAATTCAAAAGAAACACAAAGACCTGAACAAAATATCTCTACGACGATCCTATCAAAAGTTATGGGTGACCAACCCCTTACATCTAAGGGTAAATATTAAGTCCTGAATATGCCTAGATGTATTCCAAATGGATTGAGATATCAATGTACAACCTACACCAGACTTATTAAATTAATTTTTTCGATTTTTTTGTAACAAAATTTTCACCCCCCCCCCCCTCTTATCAAAGGAGGGTAAAAGGGGGTTGCTTTAAAATTTCAGATTGCAACCCCTATCTTGTGAGATGTCACGTTAAAAGTCTATTCAATGGAAACATAATGACACTAATATTTGCAATTACTCTTCTTCAGGACGTGTAAAAATAACTAAGAAATAATAAATAACTGTTTAGTGATTAAAAAGGGAAAAATCAAATTGTACAAATTCAAAATTTCTACCGTTTTGTGAGAGCCAGGAATCGAATGGTTTAAAGTGCGGATTCTGGGTCCGAGTTAGAGGTAAGACCTAGGTTCAAGTCTGTGACCATTGCTCTTTTTATCTCAACCTTATAATATACTGACTCTCCTCTTTATCCTGTTTGTAAGCCATCGCCCATGAGAACTGGGAGAATAGGGAAAAAAGGATCGGCCTCTCCAAAGCAAAAAAAATTCTCTATGGTGTTTGCAGAACATTCAAATTATGTTTTTGAATATATACATGAGTGATAATGTTATATATGTTTTAACTATCTAAACCATTAGATTAATGTTCAAGTAAATTTATTTTAAATGTGTTTGTACCTCACTTTTTATAAGCCACTATGATATGGAATGGGTTGTTCTGGTTTTGAAACGACCATGTATAAAGACATTAGAACTAAGTTAAAACTACTATAAAAATTTAACACATTATAATTCTAAAATTTTCTTATCGATTTTTGCGAAAATTGTACGAGTTTTGCACATCATGATGGGGGAGTGTATGCAAGCAAAAGGTGCAAATTATGTTACCGTACGTGATATTCACACAAAAGATTCAAATTTTTTAATTATGAATATTACTTTTCCACTACGAATTTTTCGTTAATACAAATTTAAACTTTGTGCAAAAATCCCTCAATGAAACGTAACTATACAAAATTTACTGCCTTGAATTTAAAAGTAAAAAAAGTAGAATAGTCATAATAAACAAACAAATCATAACATTAATGCAGTATATGACATTGTGTAAAATGTTTTTTTACAGGTTTTTAAATACCTTTACGTATCCAATTAAATTTTTTAATACACGGATGAGTTGTAAACCTCACCATTACTTTGTTTGAAGGTTATTTTTGACGATGGAAGGATTGTGAAGGAAACAGGATTTTTTCGGACATTTGCCATCGTTAAGTGAAACAAGAAAACAGTAACACTACGTTTCGAGATCTGCAATCTGATCTCTTCTTCAGGTAAAGAACTAACCTAATACATAATTACAAACTAGGTTAAAATAAACAAATCTTACTAAAGCGTTGTGGCACGCCTGAGTCAGGAATCACAACCTACATGTTGTATGTCAACTTCACTAACACTAAAGACATGCACTTAATAAAAAAAAACTAGTGTTACTGTTTTCTTGTTTCACTTAACGATGGCAAATGTCCGAAAAAATCCTGTTTCCCTCACCATTAACTAGAATATTACAGTCGCCTTCAACTCTCGGCCACCGAAAATTCGTGAACAAGTTGTAGTTTCGCACCTCACTGGATGCCGTTTTTATCAGGAGATTTAATTAAAGTAAAACACGAAACCTGTCGGGCGGGGGGTGAGGGGGCGGGCGGTCTCGGGGGGCTGTGGGCTCAGACTCGGGGCGCAATTATACAAGGGCCACATAAATTTAAGTGTACGTCAGCATTGCTAGCGCTGCCCGTGTAGACGAGTAATCCCGTATGCGCCGGAAATTGGCGAATTTATGTCTCATGATATAGTCGCAACGCTGTCTCCTTCATCAAGATACATGCTTCTGGTACATCAGCATACATGCATCAGCACTCGCTGATTGATTTTGGTAGAGATACAATTCCATTGCATTGTTCATTGTAAATGGGATAAAAGTTTGTACAATATGACTTATTGAGTGTAACTGATGTGACAATCTTATGGAGAGTCAGTATCCAGCAAATTATAAAATAAACGCTTGATAGGAATTCATTGCATCATAACTGTAATAAAATATTTATATGAAAACACTAAATGGATGTTTACTTTATTGCCAATTTAGCAACACCATCCATGATGTAGCACCCTGCTCAACAATGCCCTGGTAAACTAACCCCTCTAAGGTCAACAATATTGCTTAGTTCTCCTAAACACAAGTAAATTTAACTTCGTAGCCAAGTTGGTTGGTAAGTTGGTAAGTTGGTAAGTTGGTAGGTAAGTACCTGAGATCTACTTTCTTAGGTCATTTAAATCTGTAATATTTTTTTAATCCACTATTTTCTTGAATTGCTGGTCTACTTGCCACTAACCCCCTGTGGTCAACTTTCACCCGGTCACAACGTGATGGAAGTAACCTCATGGGCAGTTTTTAGATTAAAGCTCACTATTAACGACGACGCACTTTTGGGAAGGATAACTGGATTACTAATACATCACACGCCGTTTCAAGAGTTAGTATCTGTCCTCTTCTTCAGATGTCAAATCCTAAACCACTGGTTTAGTAATCAACTCAAACAATGTATGGCATTTTGAATGTTGAGTTTACCTTTTATTCACATTTCTCTTGGTGCAGCGTTTGCGATCCGACAATATCACAGGCTTGATTCTGGGAATCTTTAATCGGATTCTGTCTGAAGATATCCAAAACAAGTCGAAAAAAGAAGCTCAAAACAAACGTTTGCATCGTTTTAACAGCAGACACACCTAGACTGCAACATCAAATGTAATTAAGGTGCTCTCATTGTCTCATCAGGAGCACAATTGAGTGTATTATCATGTTTTAGAAGCGACACTAAACCATAGCGTAGCAACCGAGTTTACTATACATAAACGTTGGTATGGTGGGAAGGTATGGCGTTCAACACGCTAAAGTCGAAGCTTTCAAACAAGGCTTTTTACTCGTGGAAGAAGAGGACGAAAACCGTTCTCGAAACGAAATGACTTTTGTGACGTATGAAGATAGCACAATTCCCCGGAGGATTTCATTAGAGTATCTTCACCTCGAAGATCGTAGAGGTCGAAACGCGTTACAGTCTACATGATATGACTAAAAAGCTATGCATGTTAGATATCAGTTTAGGTTTACATGCATATACTATATAATGGATATAGTATAACAGTAGACATGCAATCTGCGAGTAAATATATTACAATAAAAGATAATAAAATTAAGAAGAAATTATTGAAATAAATTTATTAAATGTAATTAAGAGATTATCATTTTTAATGAGAAGCCGTTCTGTCTCCTTTTTAGTGTTTTTCTGTCCGTCCTCTATGCTCTATCTCTATGCGAGGATAATTTACAGGTCTACAGTACTAATAAAGTGCAACAATCGCAGACAGGATTTGAACCTGCACTATCTCTAACTTAGACTAGAAGTCTAACGCCCTAGACTATAAAACCTACTTTATAACAATTATATAATAAATTATTGTAAATATTTAAAAATGAAATGTGCCATTAGGTATGTGGTTTTGCCTATAATATCGTTTATTTATTAATGTAACAGTTAGATAGTGTAAACTAAAAATTAAAGTTTGTAATGTTTTATATATTTAATTGAATTAAGTAATAAAAAGTATATTTGCTTAGTTTGGCATTTAAAATTAATTATTTCTTCAAAAGTAATTTCAAATTTACCAAAAACTAGGGCCTATTTAAATAAATTCAATGTTTCTTCTTTTTTCAGAGAAAAGTTAGGAAGGAGATCAAAACATAATTATTATGGTACACCCTGTAATCTCAGCATATTAGTCAATTCAGGCGAGTTACTTGACAAGGAGTTAAGGTACGTTTATTGCTACACAACAGTAAATTCTGAAACCAGAAACGGTTTGGAGAGGCATTTCTAAGAAAAGATGCTTATTTAATTAATTAATTCGTGGTAATAATAGACGAAGGTAATAATAATGCATTCGGTTTTCTGTTGGAACAATGTGTTTTAGTACTGTAATTTCTGAATATATTAAAAAACAGCATTTTTTATTAATATTTTACCCTGGCTGGTAGGAATAGGAAGCATAGTTATGGGGCATAATTTGATCATCCCAGAGAATTTAGGTTGAAGATAATGTGAAATCTTTACAGTATATTAATGAAAAGTACTGGTCGGATCTATTTTCATTTATTTAAAATTTCATTTATTACGAAAATAAATTTCCTAAACAAATAATTAGTTAAAAAATACCATTTTGTAAAATTATACTTGTATGAAAACTGTATGATTTACCTGTATGATTTTTTTTGGGGGCCTGATTAGAGAAATCGCCCAATTCCCCTACTCTAAATGCCTGATGCAATGGTGAAAGAAATGTTAGTTTATATTTTCTGTCTTCAAGGAGATTATCTTAACAGGCTATGCATACAAAATAAACATTTATTTTTTAAATCAAAATCAATTGCACCAACTTACTATTGAGGAGAGAAAAGATTTCCGAAGCCATTCTTTGAAAAATAAAATTTCTGATTCAAATGCCTTCTTCTTTATAGCATAATATGCACACTCGACACTGCAGCCAGCTCGATTACCCACTCAACTGTGGGTAAACAAAGTTTTACCTACAACCAGAAACATCTCCGGCACAAAATTAGTCCCGGCCTAACTCAGATATAAGGTGTAACTTTGCAAGAGGCGTGTTGGGTTAATTTAAATGGGGTTCGTGCTGTGCGGCGCGCCAAAGTTTGTAATATAAAAACACGTCTGAGTGCAGGGCAAGTCGTTAATATGTGAGAGTAGTAACTCAACATTAGCGTACCTTAGTTCTTGGAGTGGCTACTTGATGCACTGCATGCGGGCCCTTATGTGTCGACCGCTGTGTAGCAAGTAGCAGGAGCTAGCAAGTAACAGGAGCTAGCAAAGAAGCAGGAGCTAGCAACTAGCTTGAGCTTGCGGGTATTTCCGTGTCAGTTGACCCCTGCCTCATACAATCAATTCTCTTTTTATTTCTTCCGTATTGATTAGTTATATTCTTTACAATATCCCACTATCGGAATCAAAATCAACAATATTAATTATAATATTATAACAAAAATAAACACTTATTAGTTTCACTACTTAATTATAAAACACCACGAAGCTGGAACTAATGAAATCCAAATGGGGTGTAGGCTAATATAACCCTTGTTATATCTTACCTTCAAACATTCCGGAAGTTATTCAGGTTCGTAGTATACAATACCTACTTTCCAAGTTGCTACACCTCGTAAAGATATCATAGGGAATACACGTTATATACTTTCTCAAGCATTCCGTCAGTGAAGTTTATTTTTACAGTGATATTGTCTAATCTAACCCCTCAATAGACTTAGTAATGATTTAGAAATTGTGAAATATTATACAAAGTAGTCATGATTGTGTTACTCATCCCAGTATAATTATAATACAATTATAACACTCAATTATAATACTCTTATCAATTGACAATATTTTACAACTGGTCATTTCAGGCTTTTATTATGCAATTCTGCCACCAAAAACAGTAGCACTGTATTTCCAATACTGTAACCGACTGTGAAATGATTAAATAATTATTATTTAGTGAGGGAAATTCATATTTAGACAAAAACGTGGTGTCAACAATATTTTTCAATATGGATATTATAAAGGATCCAATACAATAGTTTAAGTCAAATTGAACTAGCAAAATTTGTATTTCGGCATTTTAGTAATATCATTATCTTAATTTAATTGCTTCTTTGCTAATAAGTATTGAAATTGTCAAATGTGTCCCTGTGTGGTCTCTTCATTACTCATATCCTCCTTGAAAGACTTTAAATTTCTGTGTTAAAAATATTGGTTATATAAACTGGTTAAGTTTAACCTTACACAGATATAAGTCAACACAAACTGTAGATATTGTGTTTTTCTCCTAAAATGTTTCTTTTAGTAACACTAATATTTACAAGAAAGCATATTTTCGATTCGACGTTACAATTTTTAAATAACAATTTACATAAATAATTAAATCGAAGAAAAATACATTTATTGATTAAATGTAAGTATGGATCAAGACCTACTATAGGACATACTTATTCAAAGAATTAATCACGTTTTGAGATACCTTAATAATACAGAAGAGACATACATCTCTTTACATGTACGTACCTGGGAGTATTAGTCGATCTGGGTGGGAGATAAACAAACGTTTGATATATTTGTTATTCAAGAGATCTCTTACGTTTTGCCGGCAGGATTTATACTACAAATATAAATCAATCCGAAATTATATTGACCTTTTCAATATTAATAGAATGTTTATCTGGTCAATATGTAAGCTGCCTGTACTTTAAACCACTACTGAATGTTTACATTACTACTGCTTAGTTAGTTTTGATATTGACATAATTTTAGTTCATTATTATTTTTGAAGGGTGTTTCTATTTTAATACAATAATAGTAACGAGTATTTCCAAGTGTTCCCAAAAGATACAGCAACTGTGGTACATTTGCTACTGGATTATAATATAATTATTAAAAACAAAATTATTAAAAAAATATAAGAGTTACATAGAAACTTACAAGAAACAATAACATTTTTGCATTTATTTAGGTTTATATTTCTCTTAAATATTTTGTGGTCACTTTCCTTCAGACTGCACGCCAAGAGGTCCATGGGGTGCAAAGTAGGAAAAAGTCTTCCTTCCCAACTCAAGCCTCAGTGATGGCAGCTGAAGCAAGCTATCCTGTCGTGCACACTCAATTACGTGACTTAACCTCACGATTTAATTAATTTGCTCTTTGTGTCAAAAGTAAATAATAGACAATGAAGACCGAATAATAATGCAACACACAGACTGAATAATGCAAACACCTTAATGGGCATAACTTGGGCAATTGTGCGATACGCGCTAATGCGGTCAAATAATTCGAAGTTATAACCGAATTATCAAACACTGTTTTGATTCTGGAGTAGTAAGAGTATTTACATTTTCCAAATCCTAACTGTTACCAAAAAGAGGTAACGTGTAATTAATTAATAGAATAATCACTCATAGGACTATTACCTTTTCAAAAGCTTCAGGTGAGAGTGTATTCAATCTATAAATATATTTCAAGACCTCGAGATGAAAATTTAGGGTTAGAATCAAAATGGAATCCTAATATTTTTAATCACTTACATACATTAAGAGGTTTATTTTGATGTAACACTGCATCATCTCTATCTATGGGTTTTACTTCGCTACAAGAAGTCGAGTTACTAACTTTCAAAACAGAGAATTCGCAGTGACTGAGTTGAAAACCATGCCTGGATCCTTCGACCATCGTTTAATAGCCTCCAAAAATCAGTGTTAATTTTTTAATTCCCGATGGAAGATTAGAAGGTGGAAGAGATAACACAAGCGTTGTATGAGTCGTCGGTATATGAATTGAGAGAATATTACCTTAAAGATTAGCTGTATGTAATAAATAGAATTAGTTCCAAACAACTGCCTCGAGGGACTCCGACACGTCTAGGAAGGATAAAGAAACTCTTCCATTGACCTTTGAAATTTTAGTTATACCGTAGATATATGTAGAGAATCATTCCACTGAGAGTTTTTCATGTGTATAACACTTTAACTGAACAAGAATAGTTAATAATTTACATAGTCAAAAGCCAAGGTACCAAGGCCAAGGTAGCCAAGATAGGTGTGTGTTATTTTACGACACTCTTATCTTTAACACACTACAAGTCATCAGCCACATCGAGGAATCGTGCTGAATTCCTGTCTAAACCCAACTTGACTTTCTGAAAACCAATTCTCAGACTACAAAATACAACTTAAATGCTCAACTACTACCTTTTCCAGTAGTTTAGAATTCAGGAGTATAGTATTTGCTCACATATAGACTATGCTTGAGTTTTTGAAGAATTCAGTCCACAAAAAGTATCAATTCGAAACCACGAGGAAATTTGCATTATAAAGTATTGAATTAGAGTTTTTAGTTAAATTCATATCTAATAGCTCTTTCTTAACTATTAAAACAAAGATTTTATTACTACATGTTACAAATACGTTTAATACACTTGCTGTTGCTGTTTTAGAGATTATAAAGTAAAGGGGAAAATGACAGTTATGATTTGTGATAGGACAAAAAATACTTAACGAAACGTGCAAGTATTTACACTTATACTATATACACTTATTCTTAAAGTACCCTTGCGCTACTTCCGTAGATACAGGGTATTCATGATGATAAGGTTGGGGGTAGGGGCCGCCTTCTGTTTAGATCACATGTTACATCTATTATGACGAAAAAGGAATAGTGGGTATATCTCAGTCACGTCAACTTGTAAAAAGAAAAATAGGGGAATGGATTGTAACACATAACATCAACATTAGTCAATGTAGAGATTTTTTTCATTCATACAAGACTATCTGAAGATATTTCAGTTCTAAAGCAACTTAATGCAATAACACTCAACGATGGAAAATTTTCAAAAGATTCAGTACCTCTACAATCTTTTCTTATGAAAAACGAAAAGAAACGAAATTTAAGCAAAGAAATTCCTGATTATAACAATTTAAGAAACTATTTAGTTGGCGCAGTTCCAATTCATGAGATTAGTGCTTGTATGTGAACGAGAATTAAACGTTATTTCATTTACGCTCATTATAGCAAATAAGTTATGATCGAATTTGTACATTTTCTATTTAAACAAAATTGTTATTTTGAAATCACAAAAGAATTCAAAACTGTCACACACTGTATTTACTATTTTTACTGTATATTTACTGTTTAATTGGCGAAAAAAAGTAATACAATCGGAAACGTTACTGGGAGCGCAATTTTGCACAGAAACTGGCCAAATATATTTCCATATGTTTACCGCGACGTATGATAGCATAAACAATAATAAAGTTTCCAAGAAAAGGAAATAAATATCCATGTGCCCGAGTGCTATAGAAGAACACATAGGGTACCGCAATAAAGCCAACATAAATCCAAGACGTTTCCAAACTTAGGAAAACATAGTGGAAACACTGTGAAGTACCATCAATAATTCAAAAATACTGGTCGAGTCTGAGTAGATGGTGGTGGGGGGCGAGGGGTGGGAGCTGCAACCCTAGCTGGCCGGGATCCATCTGCTTAAAGAACTCCGAATAAAAACATTACAATAAGTCTGATTCATGGTTCTTGTCTGGCCTGTTTGTTTATTCGAGGTTCTCGTCGGGAATGATGGAGAAAGTTATGAAAGTGTTAATAATGTTCAGGCAACTGTTTTGGCCCGTGCCTTCGTGTTCGATGACTGTGCGAGCCATGACCTCCCTAACTCTGAGACAGTTGCTAACTTCATTTTTCATTCCAATCCTCCACCTGTAGTCTGTAATGGACTAAACCCTCTGTTCTAGATAAATACGGTTTTAATATTTTACTAAACCAAGTGAGTTTTTATATTGTTTTCTGTTATTACAGATGTTGTTGTGGTTAAATTTCACGTTTATAAATACGGTTTTCATAAAAGATTTATTTGTATATATTTTTTTCAATTTAAATAAGTTTATTAAAGATTTATTTGTAAAATACTAAATACACTCTGTAGAGTTTATAATTACCTCAAAATACTAAAGTAAAACAGTTAGGTCTAGTAACAAAATTAAGCGTATGGAACATGCGACTGCCTTAGCGGTCGTTTAGTAATATAGTGATGCTATTTTTGTGTGGGTTTGGTTGTTTGGTATTAATGGAAAATCATTTAACATCAAATTGTAATTATAATGTTTTTATTCGTACAGCTAACTTATCTCCAGAAAAATTCATGAACTTAATTTTTATGATAGTCCATAAAAATACAACTAATAGAAATGTATACGTGACGACAAATTACATGTAATTTTACTTAGAATTGATTCTTAAAATTATTTTACATTATAACATGGAGCAACTTGAACTATGAGCTAGTCCCAACGTTTAAACAAATGCCTAACTTTTACCTGATCAGATTAAGAGAAAAATGTTATAACTAAATCTGGGCTATTGTGAAGTTCTGTTAAAATAAATGTTATTCACATGAAGCACTTGCAAGTAGAATGATTGATCTCAATTTTAGCGAGCTTTCCACAATTATTATGAATCACTTTTCAGTTGTGACTAACAGAACTGGATATTCAATTTAGGAACGGTACTGGACTTAACACACTTTATGCACCTGTAAATATAAAATACATAATTAAAGTTCTGACTATCCCGATGAGGTATCGAATTATATTAAATAGTTTTGTCGATTCACTTTACGATTAAAGCATAACCGTATGCACTATTTTAAGTTGCTGAAAAGAAGGTTTATAAATTTGATATGAATCTGAAATAAAGATAAAAAATAAAAACTAAGGAGTTTTTTGTAAGAGATTAAGTTGTTCTATTTTCGATTCGTAATCGTGTTGGACAGTTTCTCATATTTCTACGCCAGAATTGGCACTTATTCAAGAAGTTTAAGCATTATTATATCCTTTCGATTAGCCAACAAATTGGTTGTCTTTGCTTTAATTTAAATTAAAAACTACAAAATCATATTATTAACAGATTAACTACTGAAATATGAGACCCTAAAACACACAAGCTTTACAAAATGTATTTGTCAATCATAGATTAAGCAACAATATGAATGAAAACACCCAATGTTTTGGAACATTATGACCACAAAGCCTGACGATATTTAACCAAATACATAAAGGGCTGCGATACAAAATAAATTAGTTCAAAAAATTAGGGATTATAGGCTGATGAAGACTAAATTTTAAAATAAGATTTGATTATAAGAGTCAGCAGTTATTTCTGTAGGCGATGCCCGGACTGAGCTCCAAAATCGTAAAACTGTCAAATTATATACTCCGCCCGTCAAAGTTGCATTGGGCCGTATACAAGCGATTGAGGGGTTGTAAAGTGTTCAACAGTTCTTCATATTCTATGTTTCGGATTTTCTTCGTTTTGGTTATTATTAATATACAATAGAGCGGTCACACAATTCACCAATAGTGTGAGATCTACTTTTCTTGTATGAAAATGGTTTGGCTTTATGAGTCTTAGATTCTGTATCATGATTATTTTACTATTAATAATTACTATACATTATTAATTACTATATAACAATTACTATTACAATTACCATCGTTCAGATATACTGAAAACCAGTAATGCTACGTTTTGAGTACTGCAATCCGATCTCTTCCTCGTATACATTAAAGCTGTTATAGGTTAACATTAACAAATCAGAAAGAAGATGTTTGTTATGACTCCTGACTCATGTGTGTCACAACGCTTTGGTATGATTTGTTTATTTTAACCTAGTTTGTAATTATGTATTAGGTTAGTTATTACCTGAAGAAGATATCAGATTGCAGATCTCGAAACGTAGTGTTACTGATTTATTGTTTCACTGAACGATGGCAAATGTCTGGAAAAATCCTGTTTCCTTCACAATCCTTCCATCGTCAAAAATAACCTTCAAACAAAGGACTTAAGGAGAAATGTTAGGCTACATGTCTATTTTGCATTCTGAGTGAAAACATATCTTTCGAGATCGGAGATAGACAGAACGTTGTCTCTTATACAAATTGGGGAATTTTCAGTTAGTGCTAAAATATTTAACCTACACGGCCGTTAGTACTTTTCTTGCACATTTCATCTCAATTCCTAATTAAATCAAGAACTTATTATTCTTACTGTCATGTAGATTCATCAACACCCCTTGATAAAAAGTGTACATTTCTTTTGTTACATTTCTTTTTTGCCTAGCCGTCGAGGAAAGGCAAACCAAGTACTTAAATTTAAACATTATCTTAAACATGATGTTTAATTTAGTTAAACTAGCTAAATCATATTGTTCTTTGAAATGTCTATTACTTTATTTGATCTGAAATTTTGCTTTGCTTATTGGATGGTCTAGAATATCGATTATTCCATATAATTCGATAATAATCATCCAATTGTGTTGATGGCCTCTTATTACACTGCAGCCCTTACTTTGAACATAAGTAGGGGTTTGCTATGGAAAACAGCAATGCAGTGAGGTATTTCGTGAAGTTTGTACATTTTTCTTTATATTCTGATAATAAAAGTACAAATATTTCTTGTATGTTTGGTTTATTTTGTAGCTTCTAAGAACGTTTAAAATTTAAGTACTTGGTCTGAATTTTTCTCGAGGTTAGCCAGTAAAGAAACGTATATACTTTTTGGGAACGGTGTGTTGAAGAAGAAAAAATGACAGTAAAATGCTGTTTACGATTTGTTTTCCAATTTTACCAATTGATCTGAAATGTGCAAGAAAGGAGTAACGGCCGTGAAGATGAAATACTTTCTAGGCTGAGTATCTCGGAAGTAGGTGGTGTCAGTTTTCGAATGGTTTAATTAGCTAAGTAAATGAAGACTACTTAATAAGTAAATTATTGTGTTAAAAATTTAAATTTTAAGATGAAATTGGTACTCTGATCGTTTTTGTCTAGTCAGGGGGCTAGGCGAGAAATACATGCAGTATATGTGCTCGTGTTGTTAGAGTCAAGGAATGTACGAATATTTGGAATGGTGGCTGAATCTTTTGACCGAAAATGAGGGTTAATAAGGTATTTTTGACGCTAGGTCAGATAGTTGACTTCGGACAACATCTGTGGCACGAAAAAATAAATTTATTCAAATATGTACTGAATAAACAGAAGTATTTTACTTTTTGAAAATATTAACTTGAAAGGCGAACTTTGTCAACTGAAGCAAATACATATAGCAGCATATGTTAATCTCTTCAGACAAACTTTAACTTTCCAGCAAACGCACATAATAGTTGAAGTGATGAATTTCTTAGAGTGACACATATTCTAGAATTTTTAAATTTATAGTTTACACAAATCTGTTGAAGTACTCCATTATTAGAGTTCCTTCGTGTGTATAATAAATAATGAGGAGAAACGTTTCGGTTTGAGTAATAATGTATATTCTGTCGTCAAGTATAAACTACCATTTAACTATTTCAGTCATGGTCAATAGTGTATAAGGAATAATTGCAGGAATATAAAACTAATCCCTCGGCAGTTTTAAAACGAACTGGACTTTTTTACGAATGGAATAAAATAAACCTCTCGGAAACAGGAGAGCATTAGACATAAGCTGTTTATCACTGTCTAGAAAAACCCGAAGCGTTGGAAAAACTAAGGATAAAGTATCGTTCTTTTAAACGGCCCGCAGTTAATCTGAAGGTGGTAAATTAAACAATGGAATAATTACAGGGGTAGTGTTCAGTCTGCACGGCGCGGCGACTGCAAATTGAGATTAAACGCGTATCCCACCCCTGGGGTCGAATATGGCACCAGTCGATTTTAGTAAAACCGGATATATCTCCTACAGAGCTCGGGACAAGGCCCATAAAGATGTCTTCCGGACAAATAGCCGATATCAGAGCCGGGCTGCGCCACACCACCTCGCACCCCGACCTGCAGACGCGTCGCGACGCGTCCTTTATTCTGACAAAGAACATTTTTGCGCGTAGAACTGTACCAGCGCTGTGTAGTGGGTCGGAATGCCGGTGATTTACAGAGGTGTAATGCCTCTGCTAAATATCACCGGTTTGTTGTGCTGTGTCAACGTTGTGACAAATGCCGGTCAAATATTTGACACAAAACGGGAGTTTTTTGTTTGCTTCGGTGACACACTGCTCGGGCTCGCGCGGACAAACAAACATTTACTACGGGCCAGAATTGCGCTCCCACTCATTAATTATTTGCAAGGGTTATATATAAGTAACAACGGATTGAACAATGGGTAAGATATGACGTGTCCATGTGACCTCAAAACAAAGTATTGAGTAAACTCTATTCAGTGTGAAATAACCGAAGTGTTGTTTATATATATGCCTGGGAGTTAGATAAACGACCATGCAGAGATTTTATATCGTCACTAATAGGTTGCATTTACAAAATTACTAAATAGTTTTATCTGTATCCTCTAAGTTTATTCGTTTATATCGCATCAAGATATTGATAATATAAAATTATAATTCTGGTCACAAGATATTATATTGTAGCTATGAAGAGTTACCCTCATTTAAGAGATATAAAATGAAATCTAAAACGGCAGTGTCAGTTGAATACTGAATATGGCTCTACACGGCGAGGAAGAAATGTCTCAGGACCATAGATGTGTGTAGCGATGTTATGATGCGTTGTGAACAGAAAAAAAGTTGGCATGCCATCGACCGTGTTAACCTAAGGTGTAAGATTATTATTGATTAGTGAAGTCTGCCATAATTTTCTATACATTGAAAAGTTACTTACGTACTTCATTTGTTACACATCTAACTCAAATAAACATAACTACTTTTTAAATGCAATTTTTACCAAAACCAACTATAAATGTATAATTTAAAGTTTTATTTTTAATAGCAAAAATATTTCATCTCCATTAAGACGCATACGGTTTTAATTAATTAATATCAAAACTGTTTAGAATTTGCAGGAAACATGTTACTTAAATAAGATTTAAAATTTTTTTGTTTCAACTATGATTCTTTATAATTTCAACATTGTGATAGTAATTTGTAAAATAATTTAAAAACAACTTTTTTCTCATTATCTCATGAAACATAGTTTGGTAAGTTATTAGAAAAATAAACCCTCATTATCTAAGAACATAAAATAATGTACTTAGGTTTATTAGAATTGCAATTATTTTTTGGAATATGAAAATACAATATATCCAAACAGCAATTACTTTTATTGAAGTGTACATCACAGGAAAGCACACATACAAAAATACTTAATAAAGCTGCAGTTCTTTCTTTTTTACTTTTGAACCTGTACAACTGAAAATGGAAAACACTAACATATTTCACTGTGCAAGACTTTAAATACTCATTGATACTAGAAAAGTTCATCTTCATTTCTCTGATGATGTTCAGAAAATAGAAAAAATATTACACTCTCTATAGTCTTGAAGCAGAGGGTCAATTAGCAATTTCTGAGTATAAAACCTGGTTTTTCTTTAAATAGATAGGGGATTCATTCTGAGAAAGAAATAAGCCATGCTAGGTTTAGTAAAGGTCGAAATAGGAAACTATCAAAAGGGTTAAGAATATATAACTGTAGCTTGAAATTATATTGTTCCTAGCTTTATACACTAAATAGCGACTGTTAGACACAACTAATGATAAAATCATCGTCACAAAACTATATGATAGTTGTCATTGTAAGGGTCTGCATATGGTTAGCTGGCGCCTGTTTAACAATTAATCTATGAGTCTGACTGATATCATACTAATCTTACGGCAAGAAAAATATTATCTGAAAAAATGATCATTTTATATTTTAACCCTGTTGCTACCCATCTACTTCAACCTCCACCAAAACTAGTTTACTAAGATTTCTTTCTTAGGAAGATAGAGCTTTTGGCTCCTATTACGATTATCAGTAGTGGATGTCAATTAAAAACAATGGAATTAGATTGATTTTCTAGATCAGTGTTTAAGTATTATAGAATGTTCTTGTAGGTAATTTCGTTTTGTAACCAAAGCATGGGTTACAAAACAATATGACTTCATGTTTTTTGAATGTAGTTTTAAAACACAATAACTCGTAGCAAAATGGTAGAAGCTAACTAAAAGACAAAACCAATAAAACAAAAGTAATAAATAAGTAGATTAATATAAAAACAACAATGAAGCGATGGTCATACAGTTCTGATTTGATCACGATGGCAGAAACACAAATTCTTCATGCTGGATGGATTATTATAAAACCAGCCATGACATAGATAATCTACAACTAAAGCCAGTACTCAGAGCTTAAGCCTTGCAATGAAAAATGACTCATGGTCTATACAACTCCACCCCACTTCGACTCCGAAAGTGTATGTATGTAGCATTAAATAACAGCAGTGTACACGTGACATACATTTATTTTCCCCAAAAACAGTAGGGTTTTTAAATTTTTAAGACAAGGAGAAATCTTACTTGACCATATAGCAAAATGTTAATCCTTGCAAATACTATATCAACAAGTTAATCGTATAAACCATAATGTGCACTCAAATCATTTGGTTTTATTTAGACAAAAAGAAATAAATCTAAAATTTATTAGTTGTAACAGATCGCAATGGAATTAAGAAATAAAATATCCTTTCCAGCTTAGTAACAAAAAAGATAGATTTTACATGTGACTGCTATCTTGAAATTTGAAACTGGAGATGCATTAGTTTAGGCATGTATTTGTACAAACCGACAGTACGATGACGCTCAGTAATGGCATGTTAATAAACTCATTCTATATATATATATATATATATATATATATATATATATATATATTATATATATATATATATACGTGTGTGTGTGTGTGTGTTTTAAGATTATTAATCTTGATACGTTTATATTATTGAGATAATTAATTGTTTTTGAAGACTCACGTACACATTGTATAAATAATCCTACTACACAAAACGTCCACTATTTTTTACCATTTTATATATATATATATATATATATTTACAATTTTTAAATATTTTGGAATCTTACAAGACACATAAATTATATTTATTCTAAGCATTTTATTTTATTTTAAAAGCCATACCTACCATCAATTGATATAAAATTATGTTTGTTATCATATTTGCTTACAAATATTTAATATCATTTTAATCTTCTTAAGCGTTTCAACCCCCTCTATATTGAAAACATTAAGAGTTAACGAAATATGTGTAAAAATAAAAAAAATTACATTATCTAAGCAAATTTTAATTTTTGCCATTTGGGTCTACAAAATAGTCGAGTTATATTTTTTCTGAATTGCGAATGACCGTAATATACACACTTTTTTGATTAAGACAGGTTAATGAACTCATCCAAGCCATACATAAAAATACTTTTCTTTTACAAAATTTAGTTAAAATATCTGTTAAAAATTACCACACTTATCGTAGTCACAATTATTTCCGCAATGTTGTTATATACCACTCAAAATGTTATACTACCGTTAGTTGAGATTGTATTCCTTGAAATCTGTCTAATTATAATACACTATAAATTTCCAGTATACAAGTGACATTATTTTTACTTACTGTGATCCAACTTATTATCATCAGAGAGTTTTTTTTTTTCTCTGTATGAGCAAAGGTTCGTATGAGATTAATTTTGTATGCTTTTGAATGTATTTCATGTGAACAAAACCAAATAGCTTTCCTTGTAAGTGTTTGCTTGACATATGAATGAATTATCATCTGGAAATATGTCAAGCCACAAGCCTGTCTTCAAAAACATATTTACAAACTTTCTTTCATTCTTTTTTATTTAATACAAAACATTCTTAGAGCAGTTTTCCACATTTTAATTATGACCCGTTTAGTTAAGTTTTCTCCGTTGGCCACTTAGAAGAGTGTCAGCTTCTAAAAATTATTACAGATAAGCCAGGTTTTTATTAGTATTTGTCTGTCTTGTAAACTGGCCACTGAATTCCGCCAGCATCCCAGTCTTGCCAGCTCCAAAGCGGTGGTGCGCATACACGATTGTTTCCTGCATTCCAATCTTGCCAGTTCCCAAAGTGGTGTTTGTATACATGAATTTCTCCCGCATTCCAATCTTGCCTGTTCCCAAAGTGGTGTGTTTGTATACATGAATTTCTGCCGCATTCCAATCTTGCCAGTGCCCAAAGTGGTGTTTGGATACATAAATTTCTCCCGCATTCCAGTCTTGCTAATTCCAAAGTGGTATTTAGCATATATGACTTTCTCCCGCATTCCAATCTTGCCAGTTCCCAAAGTGGTGTTTGTATACATGAATTTCTCCCGAATATCTCTCTTGCCAGTTTCAAAGTGGTATTTCGCATACATGAATTTCTCACGCATTACAATCTTGCCAGTTCCAGAAAGTGTTGCATATAAATGGACTTCCAATTTATAATCTTGCCAGCGCCAAAAAGATGTTTGATATTCACTAGCTTTAACGGTATTTTTTATTAAGTTCAGTTTCACATTAAGGAAACATTATTCAATTATGTTTCCAACTGATCTGTTTCCACCTTCCAATGCTATGGTTATTGTCTTGCGTTACACTTTTGCTATGCGATTTATTGCATTGATTGTTGACAGCAAATCTACGATCTTAATTGATTAAAACAAAAATCTTCCATTGATTAGCTACAAAAAAAAGATGGTTCGAAGAAGAAAATGAACGAATGATGGAAAATCATTATTAAATCATAAATAGCCATGAATAAAATACCGACAGTGTATTCGCATTTTGGAGCCGTCTAAAATAGCTAAATAATATGTACGAAATGAGAACACACAAAAATATGATTGTCAGGATCGCGATATTTTTGGACCTTAAAGAGAGTTCAAGCTGGAATTTTGTATCACTATTCGATTGGGAACAAGAACAATCATTGGAATCCACATCAAAACGTCAAACATTTTTACAGATTAATTCTGACCAGTTTATTTTTAATATAAGTCATTGATTATGTACTAAACCCATCGTAAACACAGCGTTATAAAATTTAAGTACACGTTGTGTGAATCAATATTGCTTTACCGAAGCAATAGAATTCCATATTTAATAGATTATGGAATTATTTTAATTGGTTACCTACTCATTTAACAAAAATTTAAGGTTATTCTTGAAATATATATTTCACTAATCTATAAAATTAGTATTTCACAATTATTACAGTCTATAGACTTTTATCAATAAGGAATATCTAATTTTGATTTATTAAACACAAATAAAAAGGCCTTAATTTATAAATAAAATAAGTTACCATTTGGTCAGCATGTTTATCCTTACATAAAAAAAATTGATTTTAGCAATTTATTTGAAATTTGTGTAACATATATGTTTTATTCAATGCCAAAAAATTTTGTCCACTGAAATGGCGTTTTAAGGATGTGAACTATATTGATTTTTATTATTAGGATTGGAAATAGGACATGACCGGTATGTATTTTGGTGGCTGGTAAATGAGTTAGTGGCAGGATGGCGCGCGAGGAGCGCTGGCGCTGCAGACACACCGTACATCAAGACTAGTGATTAATGGGGACTAAAAACTTGCCCCCTCCCTCCCTCCTCTCATCCTGCGGGATCTATCGATTCTGGACCGATATCCGGTCTGGAACCGATAACAGGGGTACGGCTTTAAAAATGATTGTCACATTATCTCCATCTTTCACTTCGGGCGTTGACACTCCTGATTAAAATATGTCTAAGTACACAAAGTGGTAAAGTTGTGATTTGCACTGATAAATGTATCGATATCTACTCTTTACTGCTTACATTAACATAATACTATTTTCATAGAAATAAGTGGCCGCCAAACTAAAACATTTTGTAATAATGGTAAATAAAGAAGAACGTGCGTATTGATTCTAATAAATTTAATTTGTCATTCGTTAATATTCCCCTTCATTAATTCTACTTTGACATTAGGCGATAAGTCACGCAATTAATGTTATTCATTATAAACTTCACACTGTCTTTACCAATGTCTTTAGTTAATGCTTATTCACTTTATCATCATCGTATAAAATGAAGGTGTATGATTAAACTATTGAATATTTCAATGCTGTCTGTAAAGTTTATAACCTTTTCATAAATTAAAAAAAATGTATTAACTACATAGCTTATTATAATTGGAGAGTTGGTGCTCTGCCCAAAATTGGTGATTGACCAGAACCACTTATCGAAATAAATTCATGTTCGACAGGAAATAAGATACTAATTGAACTGAACTTGGAAAATATGGTAGTATTTATCTTGCCCTAATAAAAATATCAATTTTATACAATAATCTCCTTTGGCCATCGTGAGGGTAATGATTTGGAAGCCTAGGGAATAACCTCTTGAAAGAATTTTCTCTTCATCATAATGTCTATGTTAATCTTGACATATTTTACTAAAACTGACCTAACGAAATATTACTTAAATATTATTAATTATTACTTTGATGCCTTAGGATGTGAATGACGACGTAACACTGTTGCATTGTGTGTGGGTTAAATAATGCAAGCCTAGCCATGGGATGCAGTGGTCATCCTCCTCCTGAAATCTCCATTCAAAGTGTCAGTTGAGTGAGAGATTTTCTTCGCACACATTCTTAAAATTTTCCATCAGTGGATAAACTATACCACCTGCATTTATTTCACACTAATATTAACTGTGTTAGCAACGTTTTGAAAGGCTGTAAACAGAAATGATTACAAGATTGGAAAATTTAAGTCTTTGAAGTTGCGGAAGAATATGAACCTTTATTTAGGTCTCAGAAAGAGAGTAGTAAAGTTAAGAGAATGTACAACGATCAAGATATTTGTTCTATCATCAATGATAACTATATGCGAACGCGAAGCAGCTTTGTTTCAAAATACAAGGGAAAGCTGTCTCGTTATGGGATCTTCTAGTTTTCTGAAGATTCTTGTTGATAGCTTATAGATCCTAGGCTTGAAATCCCTTTAGTATGCTACTGTAATCTAAAAGTGGGATCGGTATTATAACGTAGTAGCCGTTTACAATCAGCAAAGTAAGTACCTTTCAAGGATGATTTCGAAATTTCCTGAGCTGGTTGGAGTATTTATGTGAAAGTGCATCCCCGTCCTTGCTCTTTTTATTATACTTTTGTTGATTTTTGTACTTCCTCCAAAGTGAAGCTGGTTTCATCAGCTAAAAATGTATAATGTACTGTCTCACAAACTTTGGATAATCTTTAAGTCTGAGTACCCAGTCAAGGGCAATGAGGTGACTGGCATCGAAAATTCTGTTATCAAGTTTGATTGATCGCTTTGACAAATATTTGTTTAACCTAAAAGTAACTTTTTACCTATCTTGTGGGTTTAATATTTAAGAGCTCCATTTTAAGACCTCATTTCTTCAAATAGTGTATGTATGGATCTCAGGATTGTTATAGAAATATCTTAAGTTTATTGCCCAGTAGGAGAAATGAATAGAAGTTAAAGAAATTTAAAAAAAGTACCACAATCATTGTCACAAACATTTTCTCTTTTCGAGAGGAAAATTTGACTTTTTAACGCTCAGCCCCTCTTGGAACGTATCCAATTACTATCGTAAGGTCGCATACAAGTATGAGTCCTCAATAGTACATGTATGATGATCTTCAAAGTGACTATGTCAGAACAGTACCGAACCTATGCTCTCATAAACTCAGGGTAACAGCTTGAATTTGGAGTCCACGAGAAATTAGTTATCTTTTTAATATGCATCATGATTTCAAGATGTGGATTGTTATAAATAAGTTATACAACAATACTATGCTTTATAAAACAGTAAGTAATTATATTGTGCACAATTCAAAATGACTATGTCAGAACAGTACCGAACCTATGCTCTCATAAACTCAGGTAACAGCTTGAATTTGGAGTCCACGAGAAATTAGTTATCTTTTTAATATGCATCATGATTTCAAGATGTGGATTGTTATAAATAAGTTATACAACAATACTATGCTTTATAAAACAGTAAGTAATTATATTGTGCACAATTCAAAATGACTATGTCAGAACAGTACCGAACCTATGCTCTCATAAACTCAGGGTAACAGCTTGAATTTGGAGTCCACGAGAAATTAGTTATCTTTTTAATATGCATCATGATTTCAAGATGTGGGTTGTTATAAATAAGTTATACAACAATACTATGCTTTATAAAACAGTAAGTAATTATATTGTGCACAATTCAAAATGACTATGTCAGAACAGTACCGAACCTATGCTCTCATAAACTCAGGGTAACACTTGAATTTGGAGTCCACGAGAATTTGGAGTCCACGAGAAATTAGTTATCTTTTTAATATGCATCATGATTTCAAGATGTGGGTTGTTATAAATAAGTTATACAACAATACTATGCTTTATAAAACAGTAAGTAATTATATTGTGCACAACTATAATTAACTTTTATCAACGTTATATTCTTTTTAGATTTGTCATCGACAGTATCGAACTGACAGACGTGTATGGTGACTGAATAACGTGGGTTGACTCTTTGATACTCTACAATGGTTAAATAAATAGTATGAGTTTAGTGTACTTATCATAATGGGGGTTTTTGTTGTTCTTCACGAAGGTAGAATATTTATTAACATTACATTTTAGTTGAATAATTACAACTTACGTAATAGTTATTTATAGCGTTGAATTTAATGCGTTTATTATTTTTTTTCTATGTAAATAATGCTAGCAAAACTTGACGTATATTCTTCACTTAATACATTATTACAATTGAAGACTGATAATATAATAGGAAGATTATTATTATTTGAACATTAAATGTGTATAAGGAACAATGTTACACTATTTTAAGCAGAGGTTCCAATGTGCATTTAATATACGAAACTTGAATAAAAAACAGTTTTCTAGTACAACGTGACAAGAACACACCAGTTCAGGGAGTAAATTCCATGTCATATCCCTTTTACTTTAAAATATCTCTATTACTAAATTACGTCTTAAGTTCATTTTGAAATGGTATTTTTACTTAAGAAATGAACGGTTTATTTAAAATAACTCAAAGAAGTTTCAATTTAACTATACAGTTTGGTCTTGGGGGGAATAGGGGATGAAGAGATATAAATAAAGTTACATTCGATTTCCCCCCCAGATTATTCGTGCAGAATTGTAAATAACAAATTGTACATGGGAATGCCGAGAAATCGTACAAGTAAATATTTGAGCCGTTGCCACGTGGAACTCATCAAACTGTATGAAATTTTGAGAAAAACAATTGAACAATTTGTATTGGGAATAATTCCTTATAATAATTTGATTTTAAATTGGACTATTAATATTTTAATGACGGTAGGCACGTGAAGTTTCGTCAATACATATACATATAAGCCATATGATATGGTTATCACCTTAACAAAGCAATATTTTGGATAATGGATCCATCACTTCATCGTTTACATAATTTTCATTAGTTCTCATCGAATGGAAAAGCCTGTTTCGGAACTGAGTAGACGATGATAGACGACAATACCTAAATACAGTGTCCCTGTAGAGCCATGTGTATTGCGTCTGGCTCGGCAGTCCCGAAATTGGATTTTGATTGACAGATTAATTGTCTGAGTTTCCGGACGCCGCCGGATAGATCCAGATACGAATGATGTACGGCCCGGATATTTGGATCTCGATTGGAATCCGGTGATCCATCCGAGTACATTCATCGTGGAAGGAACAACGGAGTTAGGTTTGATTGTTAAGGATCATTCCATTATAAAAGAATCTTTTTGCTGTCGCCAACAGCTTCAGTAACTAATAATCTGTGTAGTACTACTTCCTTAATATAGTTTCAGAATTTCTCTAAAATAATTTAGTTAGTTTCGTTGAACAATATTCAAAGTACAACTATAACTGTTGGGAAACTTATTTAATTCTCACTGGAGTATTGATTATTCTCTTCCCAAGTAATAAAAGAAAATATCTTAATAACAATTTATATATTGAGCTTTAGTATAGGATGATAATAAAAAATAAAATAAAACACGATATGTTTTTATTACATTTTTGGCTTGGAGTTTAGTGATATTTGCCCCTTGCGATTTTATTCATATGAAACAACCAATCTAATAATGAGAAGATAATTTTTGAAGTTATTTGTCTTATTTGTCCGAAATGTTGTTATATTTATAATATAGTAAATATAATAACAATGTATATTCAAAGTTATTATATACAAGGTATATTCTAAGTTATTACATATATAAATTGAACTCTCTGAAACTACAATAAGAAATAGTCTCGTCCTTGCCATGCTACAATTAATTTTATCAAATGCTCTAGATGCAAAATTAGGTGACTTAGCTGTGGTTGCGAACAGCTCTCGTATAGATTATTTGGAAGTAAGCCCATCAAGTAGGAACTGCTTCCGTAATTGTTTAGCTGATGAATCATTACTGGACGCTTAACTAAACTGCCGGGGCTTCAAATGACACCTTTTAGGTTAGCAAAGCCATAATAGTTTAGCGACCCACTGTCGGTAGAAAAAGGAGACGATTATGGTCTGCAAAGTATGATTTATGTTTATATGCCAACAAAAAAATATAATCTTTAGGTATTAGGAATAAGAAAATTGTTGCTTGTGGCGATCAATAATACTATCCGAGAAACTTTAATGAGTTCGATCTAATACATTGGGATCATTTTTATGATAATTGTAAATGATTAAATATTGTACAATGTTTACTTAGGAATTTAGGAAGCTCGTTAAGCTCCAATTATTATCAAATAGCATTATTATACAATATATAGAATAATATTTTGTTAAAATGTAACCTGAATCGTTAATTAGTTTCAGCTGATTTTTATAACCTTCCAACATTTATTATTAAAAAATGGCTGTGATAAAACGAACCAATAAATATATATTTGAAAGGACCAAAAATCGTCAGGAGCAAGTGGAAGTAGCGTTCGTTGTCCTCGGAAGCCAGGGAGACGTGTATCCCCGTTATGGGAGATTTATGTTGTTTGTTGAATTAATTTTCCCCGATATTTTGTTGATTTGACTTTTAAATGTGGCGTAAACTTTACAAATTCCCTGCACTTCGTCACCAGCGCCATCTTGCTGAATAATGGAAAGTCGCTTCCGTGTTCCTTCAGAATGTCAGCTTACTATAATACCCGTACAAGTAATGTTTAATACTGTCCGAACTGTCGCCTTACGAGACATGAAGGATCTGAACATGTGCAAGGATTACAGTAACTTCGTATTAACTTTCAACGCTGAAGATTTTATACTTTGTATTAGTAGTTTTCACGAACGTATCCAGACGTGTAAGATTGGCCCATATCGAATTTTTGAAATAAAATCGGTAGAAAAATCTAATTAGGGCAACGAATAATTCATTATCATGAAGAAACATTTACATGAATATGTTAAGAAGTTAAATTGAATTTCGTAAAAACCAATTGAAAGTAACCTCCTCGAAGTGTGCCACTAAATGAATTGTAATCACCTATAAACAGGTCGGTAATACAGTACCGCACTACTGTGTTATCAATCGTATAGCCGTGGGCGTGAAGCCGCGAAGACAGTGAGGTCTCAATTGCCGCCATTAAAGAGCCGTTAAAGTCGATGATAAAAGTACGTAACGAGTGGGGTTGCTAATTGCGCTACCCATTCAAGTAAACCATTAGAATTTCAAATTATTGCGCGGTTTAATCAAGCCGTCTTAACTCGAGGCCATTAAGATATTTATTGGTGAAGCGCGAAACACAAAGACGCTATTGGAGAAACAGGTTGACATCTGTAAAGGGGGCCGACAAGGAGACGTGTGTCGGGAGAGAGGGAGAAGGGAGAGGCAAAGAAAGAGGGAGAGATTCAATTTATTTCTTATAGGATCTCTTTAGAATCTTTATCTGGCGGACCAGTCTATACATCACGGAGAGCGAGATGGTCGGCCGTGTGAGTGGGAGTGAGAGGGGAGATGGCGGGCCGCATGGGTGCGACAGAGAGCGATACTGAGGTACAACAGAAATAACACAGGATAATTAGAGCGGAACAGCATTATTAAGCGAGTTAAGAGATGCAGTAGCAGAATAAATCAGGGCTTCCGACCTAACTGCTCGATGCCACAATAGATGGCAGCAACATAATACGCTGTCTAGATAACGGCTGTGGGCGTTCTCTTACCAAGACAGTAAGTTTAGTGACGTCCGCAGAATATAGTTCGGCATCATAGTTACGGTGGGAAGAAAGAAAGTATTAAATTTAAGCTGTAATTGTAACATATTCAATGTTCAATGGAAAATAATATGGCTTAGTTTAAATCTCACAATATAAATATATATTTATATAAATAAATAGTTATTTACGTATATAAATTACATAAATTTATCAATTTTTTCAAGTATTTCTATTTTTATAACAATTTTAAATTATAATATTATAAAATAAAACATCATATGCATTATATTTAACCCCGGATTTTACCGAAGATTTTTCATTTATGAAACTTAATAGATGAAATATAATCCTAAGTATACAATTTACTGTCATTTTTGTCGTAATAAGTATTCTTTTACTTTGATGAGTTATATCCTCAATGTTTCTTGCTAAAGTAAGCTTATAGACTATTTTCAAATTTTATACACAATCAGTGGTAGTGTTGAGAAACTGTTATAATAGTGATTATGAGTCTATTATGTTACAATCATAATACGTTTTGGGTGTAAACGAAATAGCTTCCTCTTTCGAATCGCCCAAGACAAAACTTTTAGTTATGACAACTAACTGACTCACTCACTATTTTACCCACGTACAAATATCTTCGAATCTCTAAAAATATTTTGGCCCAAGATTTCAAACATCTTCTTGTTTGCATTGTATTGAAATTTGGAGTCTTCGATAGCCCCAGAGTCGTATTCTATAATATTTTTGCATAGATATTTTTTTGTAAATTTGAGAGTGCTTTGTAAAATTAAAGAGTGATAGGGTCTAGCTATATGGACAATTCAAATAAAATCCCTTTTTATGGCTTTTCTAAGACTCTAAGAATTCACGCATAACCACATAATTTCTTGGCAATTGCAGGTGGATTGGAAACTTGAAATGTGAACGTTATTACCTATACTTAGATTAATGTTGGACTTTTATTTTGTTAAATCACTCGAAATGCTCCATAACAACAGCTCGATCAATATTAAACATCTATAAAAACCATAAAAGTTATCTCAAACACAATATGACATGGTAATTTGCTTCGGATGAATTTATTCCTAAACAAACAATTCCAAAAACAGTGTATGCTCAGATAAAAATAAAAACTGTGGCCATAAAATAAAATTGATTTATTTGAAACCATGATAGCAAGACTGAACGTAATACATATTTTTAATGTATCACATAAATAGTTATGTTCAACATTAAATAGGCAATTGAAAATCCACTTGTAAACTCCTAGGCATAAAACGCCACCATTGAATTTCAACATCTGAGACTTTTCTATTAACTATTCAGCAATATAGGTTCACAGATATTTATTTAGACGTGTATCTTAGGTTTAGTACAAAAATGGCCATAAACTTTAGAGTTAAAATTGGATCATGTTAATAGTATTTTTATTGTAAGATAAATATATAGAACGTGAGGTTTCTTACATTACCCAATTGTTGGAAGATTTTTTTGGAAAGACGTAGAATACTTTGAAACGTCCTTACCCAGAAATTAAACGATCATCAGTATTGTTTCCTCCGAATTTATACATTTTAATTTTATTATAAAAAACAAAGAGGATAATTTGATGGAATTTGTAATTATTTTAATTGAAAAAATTACAAAATCTGTTTACAGTGCATTATCGTGAGAAAAAAGATTGTGTGTTCGGATACAGTGGCAAAATTAAAAATATATTGTAAACATGAGAAAGGATCAAGATAATTTATTACACTTAATAAATGTAACGTTTTATCTCCTTTTTATTAAATAGCAAGAATATTTTTGCTAAATACTCTTTCACAATCATGTAACTATAGATTATAATGCGATTGTAAGAGATACAGCAATACAATAAAAAAGATATGTACAGAAATAAATGTATGATTGGCCTTTGTACGTAAATTTTGGCAAAGATTTAAATTGGCTCAATCTAAATTAAATCTAATTGTTGAAGACGAAGAAGAAGCGAAGTGGAACTAGCTGGCAAAAGTTATGTACGAGTGGAATTTTACATCCTAACTCGAGTTTACATTAATTACTAAATCCTATACCTACTATTCTGCCTATACTCCTTTTTACAATACTCTATAACCATACATTACATCAAATATTGTTACATCAAATACTGATCTTGTTCCAATTGAAGAGGGAGAATCTTTCACTAACTTCAGAGGAAGAAGCATGTTAACATTCTTATGATACAGTGTCCTTAACTTCTAGTTTCCCACCACACTACACGAACACTTCCCACAGATGACCCTTACATAACACATTTTAGTAGTATGTAAATTGTAATAAAGGATTATTTGGAACCACTACCTTATTGAAACATATATTTCAATGTTTAAATTTCAATGCAGTTCTATAAAATGAATACTTTGTTTAACTTTTTAACAGAACTCATGAAAATTTATCAAAAATTATAAATGTGGCAAGTCCGTATATGATTTAAGAGGGGTTTGATACTACGACATTGAAGAACTGGTATTATAGAAAAACGTTAAATTACATTATATTACACGGAATGAATAGTGTAAATAAGGTTTTTCAGTGGCATTGTAATGATTTACACTGCTAAGTATGAATACTCTTACTCTTATACTACTCTTAATCTCTACACCTACTAAGGTGTAGAGACTAATCTCTATAACCTACTAATCTCTACACTTACTCTCTTACACAGTATAATATAAAATTGCCCTTGACCATTGTCAACTAATGCGCCCTCAAAATTTTGAAAAACTGTGATAAACGAATACTTTTCAGGATGAATCGCAAAATCGTCTTGTTATTCCGTTCAGATTTCTAACCAGATATGATAAGCGATACAGCAAAATTTACAAAGAGGTGGCGGTATCTTACTGGGGCCTATACACAGCTTTTCAGAAACATTTCATAACAATGAGTTCAATCTATTCTAAGATGGCAGTTTCTTAGGAAGCAAAGTGGTGATACCAAATTAAATTTAAAACGAAGTATTTGAAAAACTTCGTTCTAGCTACTCATGAGTATAAAAGAAAGCCCAGGGTTAAATACCTATGTACTGGAAGATCATACACCCTCTTCGAATATATAGTGAACGGCTGATCTTTCGACAAAAGAAGCTGTTAACCTACTGTTTGGAAAGAAATAGCTTAGAAATGACATTGCGGTATGGTTGCCATTTATGTTTAGACAAAGTGGCTAGGGATACTGACAAAAATCTTAACTTAAATACGAAGTGTTTTATTAATACAAAATACATGGTATACATTATACTCTTAGACTTCATTTAATGATTCTATCAGACACTGAAAATAGAAAATTGAATAAGAACTTCCACAGTGAACGATATTAAAAAATCAGAAGTTAGTTGGAAAGCTTAGGTAAAGCTTGTAATATTTCCAAATATTACAATTGTAATATCAGCTGATAAGTATATAAACACACACAGTTGAAAACACATATTTATAAAAGGGAAAAATGGGTACAATGAGAAAACAAAGTTAGGTTGGGAAGACGGCTCTATATGTAACACAATGAAATAATGTCAAAAAATAAAATAGAACGTTGGATACATATTTTACTAACATGGAATTGAAACTGGTATACCCAAAGGTCTCCAAAACATAGGGTTAGAGTTAATTGGTTAATTATTTGTTTTATTGGTTCAGTTTTTAAATAATGTAATACCAAACGTTTGTGTACAATTTAAATTATAAATTTTATAATAATTATATTTTCCGTTTAATAATTAGTGTTTTGAAAAGATGATACATCGTTAAATAATTTTAGAATACACTCCAAATTAACATTTCTATTTACGCTTAAAAATTTTAATTGTTAGCGTTAAAAACACTTGAATTATGACTTTTATGCCCGTTTGTGGTCAACATAGAGATCGTGTTGAATTCGAAAAAATCAATTTGTTAGGAGTCGTTAGAGAATAAAATGGTGCTTGGTGATAGATACATTCGTCAACGTTAAGATATAACAGAGCAACACTGTGAAAATTTATATAATATTTTAAAAATCTCGAACGTAAAAATTACTACTTTAACAGATTCAACAAAAAACAGTATTTCAAGATGCTGATATAATATAACAGGATACGATGCTCTTTAAGATGCTTCATACCATGCATCGAGACGGACCCATGATGCATTGGAAGAGATGGTTCAAAGGTAATTTTAAGGGAAGCTGGGAGTGATTTTTATTACTTTGAAAAAGACAATATGCCAGGCTTAGCTATAATTCAGGGCTATGAAACATTGCAATAAATCTATAGTTGAGGCTTTTTATTATATGATATATTATATGATATTATATTATATTTATTATATCTTCATGCTTATTTGTTAACGAATTTTAACGAAATCGGACAGCAAATAACTTTAAGAGTTTTATTTCTAAATTGGTGCCAGCGTACTATAGTATTTAAATTTTCACATTTTCAAAATGTCCAATATGGCTACTAAAATGAGTCTTGTAATAAAATTTATCTATTACTATGTATTAGAACGGCTATACAAAGAGAACGAACTATCTAAGGAAGTATTCCCAACTAATAAGAATCGCACTGAAAAGGAATCGAACTCAGTACCTCTGGTCCTGTAGTAATTTTGATATTATTCCGTGTACATGTATTCACTCGTATGACAAACCAACATAAAATATTTGACAAAATGCGTCGGTAAATGGCGAAGTTTTAACTTATATGCATCTAACTGGAACACTGTGACATGCGGCGATCTCTGTACGGTGCGTACAAATTCACAAGTATCAAAATAAACTTGTGTACAATAATTGGTACTCCGTCCGTCCTTATGGTCCAGTACCAATTCCAATTGATTCTTATTTTCGGTTATTAAAGAGCAGTTATTTTTGCTGATTGATAAAACATCACTTACAATATTGTATGTTTTGGTCCTTTTCAGTTGCGATCTCTATACTGTACATACCATCCCAGAAATAGTAGGGGATGAGATCCATCCTGGCTACTAAGCAAATGCTAAAGGCTTTTGATTTAAATTGTTATATAATTTTTGCGCTATTTTTTATGAATTATTTTCTCCACGATGTATTTAATTCTTTTAGCAGATCCAGTTTGAGCTTTCTATGTGTTCTAATAGCAAACAAAGTATACTGCAAGCGTCATTTGCTGGACATCTGAAGCTGATACTTAATTCTGAATTCCCCTAAACATTGCTGGACTCATATCTTTCGTATCCTCAACAGAAATATTGTTCAACACATCACCTGCCATTTCCTGGCATAGAGTTTAGATAAAATCACGTAGATATTGGTTTATTTTAGTGGGATCGTAACTGTGACTCATCGATTTCATGTAAATCCCCTTACACTTTAATGTTTCCAAAAAGTTTTAATGGCTCTTTCTATCCCCAATCGGTTCACTATCCTATTAACAAACCTAGATATACGAGTTCAGCCTAGTGTAAGCTACACCAGAAAACAATGAAAGAAAAAAAATCCTTCAAACTGGGTCATTGCCAAATTCCCAAGCTGGTAAAATATAAGAAGCCAAAAAATCATAATCATCACCTGCGTTTGGTGTTTTCTGTCGGCTGTACTAAGCCTACATTATTTGATTGACAATTTTTTAATACAAGCAGCCTAATGCTCTCTTGTCTTAAATTATTTGCTTTTTCAAAGAAATTATATTGTTCAAATGTTCATTTGAAGTTTCTAGGTTTTAACTTAATACAATAAATCAGTATTTTCATGATTAGAAGCTTCAAAAGTAAGGAATATTTTAGGAGCACCATACATGGCAGTTTTCAATATAGCCTTTTTCCCACCTGCATGTCTTATTCAGCTTCCAGTGTTACAATCACTCATTAACTCTTCCATTCCTATTATTTCCCATGGTTCTGGCCAAATATACCCTTCCGTCGAACAAATAATTTGTATATTTAAGATGAATAAAATCATCCAAGCATGAATACAATAACCCTAGCTACACTTTGTATTACATTAATACCATTTAGCACGATGCATTGTGTTTAGACGGAATTGTGACTACGTTGAGATTATATATTTAGTTATTTTTGTTTAGAACTAAAAATCTATCAGAATATGAGTAAAGGATCATAGAAGTCAATAATCTGAAATACTGTTTAAATTATAATATAAAATAGTCCTTCTAACCTCAGGAACCTACACCGACACGAAAGCCAGGTAGGCGTAATGTTTGAGAAGAAAAGATTGCTCAACAGTTACCCATCCTAAAATTGTTCGGTGTTGTTGTTGATTGATTAGGTTATATTTTCATGGACATACAATCCTAGTGAGACACATAGCAGCCTTGATGGATTATTTATAGGAAACTACTTATAGGAACTTCAATCAAAATATTTATAAAGCAACAAAAGATTCTGAGATATTAGCAATTTTTAAAGAATTAATTAGATTTATGGTTTTTAGTACATAATAATTTTCACCCAATAATGTGTCACCTGATAATGTACATAATATGTATACAAGGACTGTGTATTACGTAAACATATTGTTAAATATAGTATTTATCCATAATCAGAGTTTTCTCTTGTATAGCCTACATCAGATAAGAAATAAATAAATATCAGTCAATGTTGCAGTAAAATTATTTGCTCAAAAAATAGAGACAGGCCTAAAAGTACTGCTGTATAAACACTGTTTTTGTAAAATGTATCTGGACGAGGAAAGATAAAAGAAGAGAGTATGCACTGGGCTGGTATAAGTTAAACCAATCTTGATAATTTTATCACATTTAATTGTTGTGTTTTGCACTTCTAATATTATTATGCCCCTAAAATAACTCCAAAGCCTCTTTTTTTAGTAAAGAAGCTTAAAATTCAGAGATCTTACTATGGCAGGCAATGAATAAATAATACAATACAATACAATAATACACTTTTATGCTATTTCTTAAATAAAATATTTGTACAGTTTCAAATTTTACATTTGTGTTTCTTATAATATATATTTATTTGACAGTATTTTACACAGAACTCGTGTAAGAAGCAGTAAATACCATCAAGTTTGTAGGAAACTATTGTAAAGCTACAGAGAAGGATTCATTCCTCTTTGGTTGAGTAGGTCTTCTCAGCACAGCACCAAGATGTCTCGGAAGACAATGTGCTGTAAAAATTTCGGACACAACTGAGCTATAAATCTGACAAGTTGTGCTGAGAAATAAATCTGCCCCAGTATTACATAAGCCTCCCTTCTCCTACAATCCTTCCCCTCACCCACTACCTTGTAGACGATCAAATATCAGAATCCCTATGTATTAAGTAACGATATAAATAACTAACACCTATTATAGATCTCAAAATCTCTGAAGAACTTAGTGTAATGAAAGGAAAATGTAATGTTTTAAAGGATTAAATGAAATAAATACAGTATGCAAATAAAACTCAGAACTTGTTAAAGTTTGTATCGGAGATTGTGGAAATTTTGTAATCAAAACATATTACAAGAAATGTTCAGTATTTTTTAACTCAACCGAAATATAAGATATGTTTTATTATCTTCTCCCACCTGGGTAGTTGAAACTATCTGTTTTTATAGTGCTTGGATGTACTTTGAACTCTTTGCCTGGTATCTCGAATTAATACTTTGATTGTCATGTAAACGATGCATAAGTGTAGTTTTATAAACAGTAAGTCGCAAAAACACAATTTACAATACTTTATGCTAACTTACTTTCACCGTGTGATTGGTTGTACATTCTTTTACAAGTAATTTGTTACTCTACAGAGAAGGTAAAAAAAGCTCAGTTGCACGAGTGCTATTTCAAGAATCTCAGTCTTCATTTAGTTACACACATTTAACGTCTCCTGATACGCAAACACACAATAGAAATCGACAACATCGCTTGCATAAAAAATTACAATATTGTTATTTTTTAGGAGTAAACATTATATAAATAAATTAATAATGTTATTTGTCATATAGTTAAAAAACATTTTCTTTCTAGTGGAGGATAAGCAGTAAAGCTATCTGAGATCTGAAGGAATGCTGTGCATATGCAGCATGTTTTTGAAAACTTTGAAAGATTAAGTACTAATATTTGTACAGAGATACCATAGCAATTATTTTGTATTACTTTATTTATAAAAGCATAATTGGAATCAAAGGAAGGTAGGTGGGGTTTTCAACATTTTTTCAAAGATCGTTTTTTTTTTTTTAAAAAAAGGAATATATCCGTAACACAAGAATAAACAAATAATTATGCAATTTAACAAAACTTAATAATGTATTCCTTTAGATTTCGTTTTTTCAGCTAATAAGTTTGAATATGATCGAAAAAAAAAACCTTTAAACTGTTTTTAATATAGTAAATAAAGTATGATTAAAGATTTTTGTAGGGCGAGACAAATACAATAGCTCTGTTTAGGAAATATACCACAAACAAAAATGGATCGCGAGATGTAATGAATAAATGTCACACAAAATGAATGATGTAGCAGAGAACCCGTAATAAATGCCTTATATGAAATAATTATGCAGTGTAAATACATTATAAATAAATAATTCACTAACTGTTAGTAATTCGTATCATTAAAGCAAGTCTTTTCATTTTAGACTAATAAAAACAAATAATTTGAGACCATATTATTTATTTCTCAAATAGATAACCTATTCTAACATATACAGTTGTAAACAATATCATGAAAACATATTAGTTTTTCTTATCTTAAAAAGATTATAATACGTTCATTCTTCTTCATTCTAACTTTAAAATAGTCTGCAAATCATCGTATAGGCAATGGAAAAATTGTATACCAAACCCACAAAACGTCATCATGTAAAACGTACAATATATTTCCATGGAAACAACGCGCACCACAGAAAAAGTATGCTTAGAAGAAATAGAAATTAACATATTCATTACATGCTTAAGAAATATATATCTCGTATATATGTATATACATACATACATAATGACAGTACTTTTTTCGCTTAACTAAAAGAATAGGTTGCTAGATAGAAAGATTGAACTATATGTTTAGTATGTTGAGGAAGTGCAATAGATATTCATTAGGAACTTTGAAGGCTGATTAGATGGAAAGAACTTCTTAACTTATTACGTCGCTCTCTTTAGGCTTAAAAATATAGCTATTTCACGTTACTATGCTGAAATTTGATACTTTTAAATGTAAAATAAATGAAAAATCAATATCATAAACTGCAAAATATAAGGAGGTACACTATACCAGCTGTTTTTTGACCATGTTAATAATTTAAATTAGTGTACCTATTCGAAGAACATGTTCAAGGGATTGACATAATATTGCTTCTGCGTGTAGGGTATAGTCTAGAAATATCCAATTTTTATAATAATTCCTTTATTTGGTATAGGAACTTGAAGAAGCTTTAACAATATTTAAAGCACTTGCTTTGAAAATTAGTTTTACATACAATAAGAACTTAAAGTTGTATTATTTTATTATTTATATAAAAGTAATCATTTAAATAAATTGAATAATTTTATATGCAGCATAGTTAAAAATCTTTTTATTCAATGGAGGAAAAGTGGTAAAGCTGCTCATATGAAGAATACTTTTGAAAAAGTTAGAATATTAAGTTATGCGTTTTTTACAAAGATTACTATTGTATGCTTCTTATTACTTTGTTATAAAAGATGTATTTATAATATAAAAAACACATCTTTAACTTACAAACAAAAGTCGTCATCTAATATAAAGAATATTGAGTTTTTGTTTAAGTTCAAGACAACTATATTTTTACACATTTAAAGCCTCATCCTTGGCACAAAATATTACTGTTGCACAAATTTTGTAGTATTAATAGTTTATTTAACCTAATTTTATACATCATTAGTTATTATTCTCGTTTACAATAGAAAACAAAACACATGTATTAAAATAACATTCAATTCATCGTTAATGGTACCGTGTTTCCAATGGTATGCACACTAAAAAAATCTTAGAAACCAAAAGAGCTACAGAAAATATTAAATGGACAAAGTTGTGCGTAATAACAAGACCAACAAATGGCAATGTGGTTAAGTTAAATATAGGTTCTATAGTAAATAAACTGATATTGCTTAAAATATTCAAACTGTTACAGTTTTTTTATTAGTACCTGTATTGCAACGCATTTCACATGAAATTTTTCTCGTTTTTAAACATTAGGCCTATAATTCAAAATGTTTAAAGACCAGCAAGCATGGGGTGTAGTAGTGTTTGAGTCAATTTTTTAAAACAACGACCCATTTTTTACTTAATTTGGAGAAATTATATTTTATACTGATAAAAAAAACCGTATATAACACACTTTTATTGTGGTTTTTATCAAATAACTAATACAAATCAGTTTTTTTGTTGTATATTTGTTTGAAGAGAAATTTTATTATATTAGTCAGATGGTTGGTAAACCTGACTGATAAACTAATATTTAAACATTTTTAACAAGCTGATCAGAAAACAGGAACAGCTGATTCCAACAATCAGTGCAATATCAGGTAATCAGACAGGTTTACCAACCATCTGACATTTTTAGCACAGCGAGTTAGCACATTAATTTGTTGGTCTTCTTGTTACGCACAATTTTGTCGATTTAACTTTGCTGTACCTCTTATTGTTTCCTAGATCCCTTCAGTGTGCATAAAATTTGGAACACATGGGTATTATGACAGAGTAACATGACCCCGCAACTATAAATTAATGTGTAAATGCTGCAGCATAGTCAGGGACCGAGAAACCCACTTCCATCTCGAAACACACCATGGAGATAATTGATACTTGTTTAAAGAATAATGAGCAGTGATCTCACCATTAATTCGGGAATTGGCCAAGAAAAATTAAAAAGTGTGTAAATTCTGCATAATCAGGGACTGAGAAAATCTGTTCCTTCCAGAAATATACCCTGCAGGAAAATGTTGTATGTAATGCTGATACTTGATCCACACCATTTATTTGGGAAGTGGTGAAGAAGATTTAAATATTTGTAGTATTGCACGTGTATCCATCACATTTCAAAGTGGTTAATTTAATAATTTAAGTTTTTAATTAATTTAAGTCTGTTCATTCCTCCTCTTTTTTGTATTAAAATAGCTATTCAAATTGCACACGTACACATGCATTGACAGAATGACAGTCAATATGTGTCCTGCAAAAAGAAATCTTTGTTACCTGACTATAGGATTCAGATAACAATTCCTTGGTCGTTTGAATTAATTAAGGATTATAACAAAATATAAAACATAAAACTCCAATTTCTCTAGTTAATTATGCCTTTGTATGCTAAATAGTTATAACTTTTTGGATCTGCAACGAAAATTTTTGAATTTATGAACCAGTAGCCGAAATGAGAGTGGTTTACTCAATACCTGTCTACGCTACAGCAAATAAATAGTGCCATTCAAGACCGATTATGTTAGTCCTGTTCTTTCTAACCAGTGACTTTTGAAATTCGTGAGCATAGACAACTTTTCTGGTTTTTTATGTCTTAATAAATATGTAGCACGTCTTGTTGTTTAATGTTGATCCAGTGAAAAATAAATAATTAAAATGATATAAACACGAATATTGAATTTTTTCGTAGAGACGCGACGTCAATTAAATTTAATAGAAAAATAAGTCTTTTAAACATGCTACAGATAGCATGGTTAGTTTATCAATAGAATAAATCCACCCATATAAATAACGGTGCAATAAGAGAACCTACAACTTCACTACAGTGTTACATCTAATTTAATTATTACATGACTAAAAAGCCTTCAAAATGTAGTCTAGTCACCAATTTAATGTACACTTGCTTCACTTACAGCCATGGAATATATATAATGAATTGGCGAGCATATCGTGTAGTTCAATTAAAATCTAATACTCTTAATATAGAACCTTTAACATCGTATACGATCTCGATCCCCTCTTTACTCTCGTTCCTATTAGCCCGTCCTCATAAGTCTCTGGCCAGTGCGAGGATCTTACCAACCAGAACAACGGGTAGAGTCGGCACAATCCGAGGTTGCCTGTACTGATATAGAGTGAAATGAACGCAGATGGATTCGAACCCGCGCTATCTTAATCTCATACTCAAAGTCCAGGTCACTAGACCGCTCGGCGCCATTCGTGGTGTATGTTTATACAATACACACTATCCAATACACTTCAACTTTAGCTTAATCACTTGAACCAATTATTCTAATCAACTAATTACAACTATTATATGATTAGTTGGTTGACTAATCAACATACAAAGAAAGCTAACACCAAGAATCTCATAATCTCTTTGCTTCATATTAAATTTATGAAATTGCCCCACTTGTATTTATCGTAAACTGATTTCTCCTTGTTAACACTTTGAACATCTTTCTTGTGAATAGTTACGCTAAAAGTGTTAATTTTTATGTATAATTTGTTAAATTATATACTTAGTAAACATATATGTTCTTTTGTACGTACAATAGTTCGGTAAGGTTTTTAAAAGTTGATGATTTAGATCGGCATAAAATGCTGTCATAAGCTTCCGTTTAAAGTGCGTAATTAAGCAAGCTTTCCATTATCATGCTTGGAACTAATTAGCCAAATGTTGGCGTTTTGAGAATGATGTATATGTTCACGTTGTTACCTTCTTTAGATAGCTATTTTAAAACCTTTTTCTTCAAACTATATTTTCAACAGATCTTTGAGATTTAAAATACCAAATTCCTTTTTGAAGTGACTCCTTCATTTGGTGGGCTGTGGATGTGTGTTATGCAAGGGGAAAAAACTTACGTTCACGTCACGCTTGTGTGTTTTCCACGTGTTTTTCAAAGTAGAATGACAGCTTTACCTAAACGTAAATAAACCAATATATAAACATCTAACCCGAACTAACAGCCATTTAAAGCATGTTTTACTGAAACTTACAGCAGTCAACAACTAGGCAATAAGAATTGTGTCTATAATCAACCGTGACGGAGTGTATATATTACTATTATTTGAATTCATAGGTAGTAAATATTTATTTATTTATTTTTCAAATAATAATGTTAATAGAAGAAAACAATTATTCTGATTCATCCACAAAACCAAATAAAGAAGTGGTGATGCAAGCTCTAAAAACAGCGAAGCAGAGTTTGTAATTTACAAATGGGAAAAAACAGAAGTACGTGTGAATGAAAATGCGACTTATGAAGCAAGCAAGGCAAAGAGAATTAGCTAAATTTCCTTCAAAAGAAATTTCAAGACAACGTTCGCAAAGGTATAGAGACAATAAAGGAGCACACTGCTTGAATAAAGTTGATATTCGCTTGAACAATGTTCATATTCCTACAAATAGTAAAAAATTTTGTTTTGAACATTAACACATAATTAACAGATTTCAGGCCCATCCTGGTTAAATGTTCCTTTTGCGCAAACTAAATACACTGGCACACATAATATAAACAAATCACACATTTCTTCAAAACTTTAGATTCACATTCAAATACGCTATATATATATATATATATATATATATATATATATATATATACTCGCCTTCGGCTCGTTGGGGGCTACGCCCCCAGTCCCCCATGATGTAGGTTTGCAAATTCGGAGATTAGCGGATAAATTTACGCTTGCAAATTCGGAGATTAGCGGATAAATTTACGCTTGCAAATTCGGAGATTAGCGGATAAATTTACGCTTGCAAATTCGGGATCAGCGATTAGTTCCGAGAATTATAATTAGAATCTGTTTATTTTGATTTTATCCTTGGGTTTCAGCTACGACTTCTCGTTTAGCCAGGACATACCATTGAAGAAGAGTCTGCACTGGTTAGCTTATTGTGAAATGTTTAGTGTAAATATAATAAAACACCGACCCTAAGTCAGTATTAATAAAATTGCTTAGGGAGTATAATTTTCTCAGGAGTGTATCTAGTCATGCCAGGAAATTCTGTAGGGGGGGTTTAATTTTACCGGTGGTTAAAGTCATCAGGGGATTTGATTTACTCAGAAGAGTATCTGGTCATACCTGGTAATTCCAGGGGGTTTAATGTTAAGACACTTGGGCCGCTTTTGGAGGGTGTTTGTTCTGTAAAACATTCAGGAGTTAATCTAGTCATGCACGGAAATTCCCAGGAGTGATAATGTTACCGGGGGGTTTAAGACATCAGGGGTTTAATTTCCTCAGGAGGTTTTTATCTGGTCAAACAAGAAAATTCAACGGGGGTGGTTAGTGTTACCGGGGGTTAAGACAACAGAGGGTTTAATTTACTCAGGAGGTTTTCTGGTCAGACCAGAAAATTTCAGGGGGGGGGTTAAATGTTACCGGGGGTTAAGACATCAGGGGTTTAATTTCCTCAGGAGGTTATCTGGACAAACAAGAAAATTCCAGAGGGGGTTAGTGTTACCGGGGGTTAAGACAACAGAGGTTTAATTTACTCAGAGGGTTTCTGGTCAGACCAGAAAATTCCAGGGGGGTTAATGTTACCGGGGGTTAACACATCAGGGGGTTTAGTTTATCCTGGAGGTTATCTGGTCATACCAGGAAATTTGCGGGGGGATAATGTTTACATGGTGTTAATGACACATGGGCCTATTTTTAGAAGATGTGTCTGTGAACATAGTAAAAATTCACTATATCCCTATCTACTATTATGACGCTTAGCTAACGTTCAGCCAATTTTGTAATGTGGGGTATATTACACTCGTTTACTGGATTAGCGGTATTCAGGGAAAGTTTATGTCCGAGCATTAGATTAGGAATCTTGGAGTTAAAAGAATACCTATTTTATCGAATTATCCAGATTTACCCCCATAGTTTTTAGAATTTAAAGGCATTTTGCGGCTAAACCGTTACAGATACAAGAAAAAGTGACTGGACCTTTCTTGTCAGAAATTTAATTTTGTGTTGCGATTATGCCATCAGATTTAAGCTACGACCTATAATTTAGGCAGTACAGAGCTTAGGACAAAAGACTGCACTGGGCAGTTTAAAAATGTCACGTACAACTTAAAAAAATCAATACTTAAAAAACGCGTTTTGCGGCCAAACCAATGGAGATAGAGTAAAGAGTTACTGGCACATTTTTTGTAGATCACCTCATTTCCTAACTCCAACGCTTGTCTTATTTTCGATCTCAGACCAATGGTTTCGCCGCTATCGAGCCCGAAAACAAAAGTTTCACGTAAAAATTACCAAAAAATTTCACATAATCACGTTTTTTTTTCGGCTGAACCACTGGAGTTAGAGCAAAAAGTCACTAGACCTTTTATGTAGATATTGCGCAATTTCCTAATTTGATGCGTCAATCAGATTTGAGCTACGACCTACCGTTCGGCCACTATCAGGCTCGAAACTTTATTTTAAGCAAAAAAATCTCTGGAATGTCAAACATTCCCGCGTTTTGACGCTTAACCACACGAGATAGGACAAAAAGTGACTAGACCTTTTTTTTGTAGAACACTTCATTCCCCACTAACGATTAATCATCAGATCCGAGCTACAACCTACGGTTTAGACGCTACAGAGCCTCAAACAAAAATCTACAAAGCGAAAATCGTCAAAATTAGACAATATTTTCGAATTTGAGAGCATGTTTCGGGTGGACCGGTAGAGATGCAGGGAAGTATAATGTGCCCATTCTGTAGATCATAAAATTTACTAAAACCCATTAAAAATTAGATTTGAGCTAACTACCAACGGTTTAGAGGTCGCTAGACGGCTCGAAAGCAAAAAACTACACCAGTTTTTAACCAGTTTCAACCGGTTTTTAATTTTTTTTTGAGGGGTTTAAAATTAAAAAATTCCCGGTTTTCAGACTTTTCCTGTCCTGTTGGTTATATACGGCGAAAGGTACCTGCATGCCAAATTTCAAGTTTCCAGCACTTCTAGAAGTATGTTAGAATTTGTATCTATATAATCAGTGAGTGAGTGAGCCAGTTTCACATGCGGCTGTATAAGTATTTAGACTCGCCTTCGGCTCGCTGGGGGCTACGCCCCCAGGCCCCCATTTGGGTGTTGGCCAATTTCGGGGATAAGCGGAATTCAGTGACGGGTAATATCTGAGAATTATACTAGGGTCTGGGTGTTTAAATTAGGCCTAATTTATTGAAATTTTTATTTATTAATCCAATTTTTTGACTTTAATGACATTTTACTGCTTAACCGTTTAGAGATACGAGAAAAAGTGACTGGACCTTTCTCGTCGGAAATTTAATTTTGTTTTTCGTTTGTGCCCTCAGATTTGATCTACGACCTATGGTTTTAGTCGGTACAACGCTTGGAATAAATGTCTGCACTGGTGGGGAAAAGAGCGATTTGGTGATTGGTAAAATTCGGACATGAGGTCATGCCAGGAAATTCCCTGGGGGGGGGTTTAATGTTACCAGGGGGGTTAATATTTCAGGAGGTTTAATGTACTCAGGAGCTTATCTGGTCATACAGGAAATCCCGGGGGGGTTAATGTTACCGGGGGGGTTAACACATCAGGGGGTTTAATGTACTCAGGAGGTTATCTGGTCATACCAGGAAATCCCCGGGGGGGGGGGTTAATGTTACCGGGGGTTAATGACACACTTGGACTTATTTTAGAGGGTGTTGTGTCTGTGAACATAATACAAATTCACTCTGTCCCTATCTACTATTGACGCTTAGCCAAACGCTCAGCCAATTTAATAATGTGGTGTTGTATTCACTAGTTAACCTAGCAAAGCAAGTGCAAACTGAAATCTGGAACGAATTACACAAAATATTAGTCACATATTGGTTTAAAAAACTCCAAAAATTGCCAATCCACGACAAATATTTTGCTATTTATAGCGTTTTCGGCTTATTGAAGGACATGCAACAAAAAGGTACATGACCTTTTTTGTAGATCCCATCAATTTTTTAGTCATCAAACATTTTTACATTTAAGCTAGAACTATTTGTTTGGCCGCTATCGACTCTAGAAACAAAATTCTTAAATACAAATTAAGAAATATTTACATTTATTAGCCGAACCAATGGAGATAGAGCAAAAAGTTACTAGACCTTTTTTGTAGATCGCGTTAATTAGTGTTAAAATCAAATAATTTATTTTGTGCTAAATTTTAGAATTTTGCCTGCAATAAAGCCCAGAAAACAAAATTTCACACGTAAAACTGAAAAAAATCGATACTTTAAAACGCGTAAATGCGGCCAAACCGTTGATGATAGGGCAAAATGTTACAAAACCTTTTTTGTAGATCACGCGATTTGCTAAATCCCATTGAAAAATTTGTTTTGAGCTACGACCAACCGTTTTTAGGCCGCTATCGAGCCCGAAAGGTAAATTTTTGGGCGAAAATTTCAAAAATATTTTAATGTAATCGCGTTTTGCGGCCGAACCGATGGAGTTAGAGCAAAAAGTCACTGGACCTTTTTTGTAGTTCACTTGATTCCTGATTATGAATTTTTTCGTCAGATCGAAGCTAGCTCCAACGGTTCGCCCGCTATCGGGCTTCAAAGGGAAGCTGCAAGGCCAAAACAGGGGTCACTTCGCGAATTTTTTTTGAGGGGTTCAAAAGTAAAAAATTCCGGTTTTCAGACTTTTCCCGGTGGTTTGAGGACTCCAGCTACGTGTGTGCAAAATTTGGTGTTTCCAGCACTTCTAGAAGTGGGTTAGAATTTGTATACCCTATCAGTCAGTATCAGTCAGTCAGTCAGATCAGTCAGTCAGTTACATATGCGGCTGTATATAATATAGGATTCACAACTTGTTATAAAAAGTTGTCACTTATGTCGGTCATTCCCCCGATTTACTTTTTTCATGTTTAAATGTTTCATTATAATTTTTTCATAAAAAAAATGCAATAACACTCTGAAACGTCTTACCGTTTTATTATTGTACAATAACTATAGAACATGTCTATAGACGTCGTTGGTATGGCTGCTTGATATTCGTAGGCAGAAGTACAACAAAGCAAATATGTGCCCAAGACCACCGCTGTTAACACATGGGACGACATTTCGCACTGGTTTTTTAAACCCAGAAATCATCATGACAAATCCCCCAGCGCGGCGCCTCGGCAGTTTCCACAGTTTCCCGCCAATTTTCGCGCCCTCGCGCGTTATTTATGCAGAACGTTTGTTTTGGCGGGAAAGTTAGTGTTATTGCCGGACTAGTGCAGCGCACTGGCACGACACCGCGAACCTAGACCGTCCCGCCGGTGAAGGAATAATGTGCGAAGACTACGACCCGATCTGTTACGGAGAGTATATAGCACCTGCCTCCAGCCGCCCGCCGCCCGCCCGCGCCTCAATATACGACCACCACCCGTCGTAAACATATCATCAGCTGATATTAATGTTGTAAATTAATTAGTCCCGGAGAGATTTTGAGCGTCTTACTTAGCGTGCAGTCTGAGTTATGTACGTGTTGTATGGCACCCACTCACACACGCGGCAGTGCCGCTGCACACCACCACTTCGTGATGTTTATATTTGATGCATTTATAAGGAATCTTTCTATTCTATCTAAATGTGTTCACTCTTATCCGAAGAGCCGAACATTGGTTCTCACAAACTGAAAAAAGTGACGTAACTGAGTTTAGTTTTAAAAAACCTTAATTTTACTATCTTGCGTAGATATGTCTTAAATTTCATTTCCCAAATAAAATGTGCATAACCTTTTTGACCAAAAGCTTAGCACCTCGTATAAGGTGAAAAGACTATGCTTCTAATATCAGAACCATACATTTTCATTTTAGTGCCTATCAGAAAATAGTCATCAATCAGTCGATGTTCCAATTACTTTACTGGCTAGCTACTAGCAATAGACAGGTAATAGCAATATTTGAATGTTTATTTATTTTAGAATTTCCGTGAAGTCAACTATGACTATATGTGCAAATATATGTGTTATGGCATGTGCATTGTTGTGTATGGTATAACGGGATTGTCAATGATTTATTTCGAAATGCCTTTTGAAATGAGGCTATAACTATGAATTTTAATGAACGAAATTAATGGTAGAATTGATCCACTTTATTGGGAAATAGAGCGAAATTTAAAATGTAAAACGTTTTTAATTCAAACCTTTATACAGAAAAACACAATACCGAAGTCAATGTTACATCGGCAGTAACTTCACCGTGAAGAGGGAGGAGTGTGGGAGGGTAGGCTTATGTAATACTGGGGCAGATTTATTTCTCAGCACAACTTGTCAGATTTATCGCTCAGTTGTGTCCGAAATTTTTACAGCACATTGTCTTCCGAGACATCTTGGTAGACTGGAGCCGAGAGTGTAGAAAAGATTGTACACTGTACCATGAGTATTGATTGGTTAGCATCAAGGAAATAAAACGAATAAAATCAATCGATGTGTCTATCTCATCCACAAGATTTGTTTTAAAAATAAACCACAAGTAAAAGTTAATTTTTCAGTAAAAGAAAAAAACACCTTATCATCAATAAATTTTTGCAATACTATGTAGTTTTATTAGCCACATACTAAATTGTGAGATAATCAGTTATGAATAATTTATAGGTTTCATGATCAATACTTCAGATTGAAAGTTTTTAGAAATGGCTCTTCCAGCGTTATTCTATAAATAAAGTTTATTATTCTTACTTTAAAGGTGTGTGTGTGAAGTAAGTGACTACTCGTAACATGACAAATGTTCATTTTTAGAACAACATCAAAAACGCGGTTGTGGTTGTTTGAAAATGCGCTATCACCACTATAAAGAAAGCATTAGTTTATCCCTACCTTTCATACGCTGTTGAAATTTGGGGTTTTGAAAATTGCAGAACAAACCATGTCTTTCTTTTGCACAAGAAAGCGGTGAGAGCTATTGCTGGCATCCGTCAATCAGAATCCTGCAAATCACACTTTAAGAAGTTCAATTTGCTTACTTTTCCAAGTATCTATATTTACCACACATTGGTCTTTTTAAGCAAAACCAGGGCATTTTCGAGTCACTAATTCCACAGTCCGGACACTATCTCAGGAATAGCAACAAATTAAATATTCCCCCCCATGCAACCTCTTTTTTCAAACATCTCTGTTTTTATAATGCCGTAATTTTTTATAATTCTCTTCCTGTGGACCTAAAGAATGTAAATTGATGTAATGGTCTTTAAGAGAACACTGAAGGTTTTTTTAATAGAAAAATGTTTCTACACCCTCAGTGAATTTATTGGAAATAAATATTCTGTATGTATAGATATAAAAACTGTACTTGTATTTTTGTAATATTTATGACGCAATCCAATGCATGTTATATGTCTGATGGAAATAAAGGATATTTGATTTGATTTGATTTGATTAAGCTATACAAACAACCAATGAGGTATTAAGCAGAGAAAGACATATTTAAAGTCAACTGTAGATAACAAGAAGAGGAGAATGAAAATTATAACAGCGTGAATATAAAATGCTATCACAAAAAGGACCTGAAACAAATAGTCCCACAACAGGTTTAGACAAAAATGCCGCTACTGGACTGGTACGTATCACGCAGATATCGTTGTATGCACGAGAGACTTCTCAGACAGAAGCAAAATCGGTAGTAGAAATGTAAACACTAATGGAGATGGTAAATTTGGGAGAAAAGGCTAACCTTTCAGGACAGTATGTGTGTCAAAAAAGTAGATGGACCAAAGTCCAGGACATTTTTAGTCTTCTATGCCCTTTATAAACTGGTACGTACCCTACAGACATCGGCATAGGTCCTAGCAATCACAGAAAAACAATTTAAAACTATATACTCGTAAAAAAAACTGCCGATCAGTCACTCTCGAAAATTTGTTGGTTGGTCCTCAGATACTTGTTCATTTTTGCCAGGCAATGCTATATACGATCTATCAGCGAACTAACACCTAACAACTTAGTGGCACGTTTACTAGAAAGCTAGCAACAATTACTTTACACTGTGGAAACAGAAAAGGAAAATGAGAATTTCTACCCTAATGCTCCTATTGCTTAACTTTGTTGTTTCTCTATTTTGACCTAAACTTTGTTTGTTACATATCATTGTTTTTCAAGATTACACGGTTTACTCGTTGTTATTAATTAGTAAATTAGGGTTATAAATAATTTTATTAATATTATTGCAACTGTGGTCGTAATAATTGAAGTGACATCTACTTCTTATTACAATTTTATTATCGTTTTGTTATTTGTTGAGTTATTATTGCTTGTTACTTTACTGTTATTATATGTTTGTACAAATTCGTACCACCCATTTATTTTTAACTACTTTGATTGCATATTTCTTTTTTGGGGGTTTCCCCTGCTTTCTATATTGCTTTTAAAATGGAGGGGTATGGCCGTTGAAATAAATATATGTTATTTGTGATAATATAATGGAAAGTATAAGAGATATCGGAAAAGTATTTAAACTTGTTCTATCCCTGGTTTATACTAAATTTCAGGTTATAGTATTGTCCAAATCAATATAAACCACTCGCAGGTTCGTAATCTTAATACCTAAAATAACATACATCCATAACCCAAATCGTCAAGCTACATTTTGTTGGTGGTCAACTTGAAGAGTAGAATTCTAGAAAATAGTGACAGGTATCGAAAAACACATAATGATGTGTTTATCATATTTGACGCTGAATCCAAAAAAGAATATTACTTTTGGTGAAAACAATACATATAGTAAAAATTAAGGATGTTTGAATAATATTTATCCATATTTCAATTTAAGGTTTAACAATGATAAATTGTGCTTGATTGGAAGAGGCCTTATTTGATCATTTCCCTCGTAAATTTTGATTTTTCATCAGATTCTATATACGGTCCGATCGTAATTTGGCTTTTAAAACCCCTTTAATTGGGACCATTTCCTGCAAAAATTAAATCATTCTATGCAGACTCTGTTTCTACATAGATTTCCTAATTTCTGTTTTGTTGCCATTACGGCAATTCATGGCTCAACTACATGGTTGTTGCAACAAAACCCAAATTTTACTATATACCGCACGTTCAGAAATGGTATCACAAACTTCTGTGACAGATAGAAGAGGCTTACCACACATTTTATTTCATTTCATTACCAGCGTGAATAGTATTTAAACACACGTTGGTGTTAAATAGCTAAATAGTTTATATAAGAAGAGTATAAATAAAATTGATATCTGTGAGAGAAGTTTAGGGAAGTATAACAATAACTAATTGTAGCCTATCAGGCATGGCTAAGCCTTTATTTTGTAACGTGTTGTGTTGTGCAACACGTCAAAAAATTAAAATCCAGTTTTTCCACTTTCGTAGCTGTAGCTACTATCATGAGATCTCTTCTGGGCGATAAATACATCTTGTAGGCTGTCTAAATATTTCTAGTCCAGATGGTCCAAGATGGATCTTATTAGACAATTTGTTATAACACTTTCTTATATTACTTCCTTTTTATTTGTTTGGGCATACTTTACACAAATTTGAATGGAACCAAATTTCTAAAACTAACAAAAGGTTCGAATAGAAAAGCAGCTTATATTTTAGAGAAACCTCCGGTGCAGCGGTGGTGCCTTGTATGGTTACTTCCTCCCATGACGCAGATGGAGACAGACATTTTGCCGTTGTAAAAAGTTTTTGCAATAAAGAAAGCACTATATTTTCTTTGTTTAGTAGTAAACAAATTAATTATGTTTGTAAATTTCGTCACGCTCAAAGATTTCTTCGAGTAAAAGTTCCAACAAAATTTTAACACATCCCTCTAATTGGTGCGTTTATTGTAGTTCTATTGTATTTTTATTACACATTTGAACGACAAAATTTTGCTCAATATACTTGGTAATTTTTGCATTGAGAAGTAACACTTATCCTGCTATGTAGACAATTGAATAAAACTCTGTAGAAGTAGCGTACACATATCTTGTTAGATATGAGGTGTCATTAGTTTATCTGTAAACGTGGTGAATATGATTTGGCTTTATACAGTTAACCGAAACGTAAGATATTCGGATCTCACGTTGAAATGTAAATACTTCAGTTTAGTTTTTGTCACTGAGCTGTCAATATTGTTTAGTTAGTACTAACATAAATTAAAAGTAGTATGATTTTTCACACCATTCACGCTAATTCTTTAGAAAAAGGTTTTGAGGTATTCACTACAGCACTTTTTTTAATGTCAATACATTTAAGCAAATTTAAACAGAACATAATGAAACTTTTTTAAGAAGCGGTTCAAACATTTAAACATGCTTAGTATTTCCTTTTGGGTTATATATTTTTTTTAAGTTATTAGTATACGTCCTTCTTGAAGAATTTTCTAATGTCTAAATATACGTAATAAGTAAATATGTTTTATCAAACTGTTTTCATACATGCCGTATTGTTTACTAATTAACAATGTATTGTACTAAATGTAACAATGCGTTGTAAATACATAGTTCAAATTAATTCCCCTCATCTGATTATAATAGAAAAAGTTTTCATCCAGTTGGAATATCAGTCAAGTTAAATACTAAGGATTTAGTTTAGTTTTGTAAAATAGGGATTTTGTTAATGTTAGTATATTATTGAAATATGTAATATGTCTCATAATACACTTAAAACGTTGTTTAAGTATATTTCCTCTTATAATTCACACGAAAAAATGAATGAAATTTAAAAAATATCTTATTTCTGTTTTATGTATATGGAAAGTTCTGAGTATTGCCAATAAATCGTCAAATAAAACAGTAAGTTGATTAAATCACCTATTATTGTCTATAATAATTAACTACTTTTAACATATATTTGGAGAAATTGTATTTTATTAGGGTGTTATCTTTTCCTAGGGTGAAGAAATAAAGGGTATTTATGACTGAGCAGAATGAATGGAATTCCGTTCTCACGGCCTGAAAGAGTTATCTACATTGATTACAACACATAAAACTTATAAATCGAATAAAGGCATATTTCAAAAGATTGAAAACTACAATAGGAGGGAGTTTAATCAAAGAACAAAGCGAAAGTAACAAAAGTGATTCGTTTCGTACATCCTGTTTGCCCTGATCGGCGATTTTGACAAATCTCTTCCGCCATATTTGTCGATTTCCCGCGCAATGCTCTGACGTCACACCAGCGCTGACCGTGTTTGTTTTCTTGATTTACGATTGGCCGCATTGCCAATATTATTATTTATCGAATCTCACAGCAAACAATCACTTATTCATCAATATGTTACATTGTGAATACCTGAATCAGTTAGAAGTTCAGTCAAATCGGGGGGATGAATATCTTCTTTAATTACTTGAATACTTTATAGCTGAAGAAAAACGTGATAGTTAGTATACAAAATATCGTATCAATAAACTACTTATAGTTGTAACACAAGAAAAGGAGTATTTGGGTACGAATGGAATAATGTTGTGTCCAGCACGTACAGGATAGTTTCTGTGTGCTTTTAAAATCAGTTCCAGTCGAAAAGCCATAAATCAGGTGGGAAATTTGAATATCCAGATAGAGAGCTGACTTTTGAAAGGTTCCTGATCACGACAGATATCGTCCCTCTCCAGCTTTAGATTTCTCGTTTGCATGACTAAGCTCCTGAACCATCATTACCGGCGGACCAAACAAGGACATTCGTGTCTGATTTGGCTATTCTTCTTAATAGGATATTCAGATTTATTCATTCAGATCATTTTCTGTTTCGTTTGCGTTTTCTTAATTCCTCTTGCTTCAATGTGCTACGCTTCTTCCATCGCAACTTTTTTTATTATATCTGGTGCCCGGTTAAACAGTTAGTGCGTAATGTTTGAAAATAAACACTATAACAATTATCTAATGAGCTGGAGCTCTGGTGATGGATTTGAGAGTAGACTCTTAGGGCCACGATAACTTTTTTTACTATACAAGAAACTTTTGTGGTACATTTATCTTAATACCGGCTGTAGTGAAAGTACCTTCGGTTTACTTTTTTTTTAAATCACACATTTACGCCCTTCATTTTCATTGCAGCGTTATGGTATATGCCACATTATAAATATAACAAATAACCGCATTTTACCATTTTGAGTACATCTCAGAAACAAAAATCAGTATGACAAATTAAACTTGTTTTCTATATATATATATATATATATATATATATATATATATATATATATATATATATATATCATATTAGTGATGAATAGTATTGGAGAGTAAACGAAGGTTTGTCTAGTATTTCTTCACAACAATAATTTAATACCAATTTTACTATATTACGATTGTGCAAAATAATTGCAATAAACTTATATAGGATCCACAAAAATTGGGAAGCGATTTTATTATTTTGTATTAAAGTAATTTACACATTACAATTATAATTGTTACTTCACAACTTCCCAATATATTTATCCTCTGCCAAGAACAGTACGCTGATTTTTGTGATAACGTTAGTAGATCGAGATTCATGAGCAAAATAAAAAAAAAAAACAATCAAATATTTCCCCTTTTTGCTGTTTTAGTGTTATGTTATATTTAAATGTATAGAAATATTCTGAATTCTTTTGTGTATTCAATATTAGATTATACTCCCTTTTATATCTTCTTACTTCAGGTGGTGGAACCGATTTGGGTTTGGAAACATGCTTCTTAAGATAAACTTTCTTAACTGCAGATGAGTAGAAAGTGTTTTTTATCCCTCAATAGTAAAGGTTGATGGTTCTTAAAGTAATGCATGCTGTACATTTTGTGATCTGGCAATCACGAATAAAAACGGCTGATGATAAAAATGTGTAATATTTATCATGAACATAAATTTAATGTAGCACATAAAATAGTTTTACTATTCCACGTGAAATTACGGGTATTTAAAACTGTATATTTAGAATATAAACGTGACTTTTTTACAGTATGTACATGAGTAGTATGTACATAGCTTCATTGAGTGCAGCAATTTGTATTGAGGCAGCACTTTATTTCTTATTTGGGTCTTTTTATTTGAGCCTGATTATTAAAGTCCAAAGTTAAAACATTATATGTGTGTAATTTTACATGTAATAAAAATCATTTAGGTAGGTTTGGGAAGGTTTCCCTCAAACAATCTTTTGTTTTTTTACAGAGGGCCTATAGAGTAATTGATACGATAATTGTATTCTTATTAATGCAAAGGAACAAACAGTAAATTTTGTTGTTATTTAATCGTCTACTTAATGTATAGGATTTTTTTTAATTTTGTATTACTACGAAGAACACGGACAATAAGTGGCACGATACATTTTTTTGAATGAAATCGAACAGAATTGTCCCTCGAAGTAAATGTGAATAGTAATATTTGTTTTGTCAAACAGAAACAAAATAAAAATTAAAGTACAGGTAAGGTTTTAAAAGATCTAAACATGTTTAGTGTTATGTAGTTTTTTCCCAACATACTGTGTATAGTGTGTAGTTGTGATTACTTTGGGTTGCGGAATAATCCAAAGGAATTCTAGAGATGATATATCTGGTTCCTCATCTCACATCCAAACTGAACAGGAGATAAGTTCAGGATGATCGATCGGATCGGACGGTCCTCTGACGGCAGGGGGGATAATTTGACTGTTTCTCCTCGACTCCAGTGAGGAGCGGTTAGACGCTGCCCGAGCGCTTCAGGTGGCGCTCATACTCCCCGATGCTCCCATCTGTTCCGTTCGTTTGCACACAACGTATAATTTGTTTCAATAACTGAATGAACATTCATCACCGATCGACTCGCAATGTGGGCCCTCGGGCCGCCAATAACTCTCCTCCACAAGAGTCTTGCATACTGTGTTTGTCTTTGTTTTAACGTTCAAAGGTCATTCACATTTGGCTGCTAAAGGATCGGAGAAAGATATACTTCAAATCTGCCTTAGATCAATTTACACAAATTTTCAAATTTACTAAATCAGCATCACTACGACTATCAATTTTAAAAGCAAGAGCAGTGTAAAAGTAAAAGAATTTTGTCGACTTGACAAAAAGTGCCATAGGATTGTAGCAAAAGGGTGGTAAATTCTTTTAGAAGCCTTTGTTTTAATCAAATTGTATTTCAAATTGAAAAGAATGAAATGCATTTTTCTAATAAAATGCTACAAATACACGTAATTTTAAAACCTAATAACTTAACATTAGGCATAGTTAAAGATTATATCGTGGGCTCAATCAACATTATTTGCAGACTTCTTATTACTGAAGGCATTTGGGATCAAATTGCTCTTGATATTTTAAATATCTTTATACAATTCAAGAATAAATTATAAAAAACATACACAATGAGAAAAATACGTTTAGTTTGTAACGCGTGAAATTGGAACACGTAATCAAATATAATCATAGTCTTCTTTATTAAAATTTTCACTTACCACACTAGCTGAGGTATAGCTCATTCGACAGGTATTTAACCTTATTTTGAATCTTATTATCTGCACATAGAGCCGCAGTGAAATTGTTAAAGCCGATTAGTTGAAAAAAAATGGACATTATGACATGATGGACATTAAATATTGAAAAATGAAAGTATAGGTAAGTTTGTCCCAAAAATATCTTACATTTAAAATAAATTCTTCTTTCCTTTGTTTTTTTGTGTGTTAAAAACTAATTATTAAAAAATAAAGCACCTCAGATATTGAATAAATATGTGAGATTCTTATATAGCTTTCTTGGTAAGTTTTGAACACAAAAGAGAGTACATTACCGACTCCAAAAATCCATACGGATAATATATTTCTTTAATACATTTCATGTGATTCCTCAAATCAAACTGCAAATATGATTTTGGATTTGAGTAGTTTATGATTTATTGATTCACTCATCGAAGACTCACACGTCATCCGTCATCACGCGATCTGATGGTCCGTCTGTCTTGAAGCGGCAGTGATGTGTCACCTCCCAGTCACCTGCTACTCACTCGTCATCTTACCGTTCCGTTGAAGCCATCGCCGCGCCTCGCATCTCTTGCTAATTTATTCCGAGAAATCTGGCACGCATTTATGTCCTTTTATACATCGCAATTTGTTTCTTACACGACCCGTTTCAGACGTTTTACGACTGCAGTTTCTCTGCTGCCTATATACCGACTGGACTTGCCACATTACATTGTATCTTTAAGGACTTTTCGCAGAATGCACTGAACTATTTGACTGTGTAATGTACATAACTATTACAGTCATCGGTTAGGGACAGGATAACCTAAGAAGGTTTGTACATTACATATAAAATACCCCAAAATCCAAGTTTTCAATGTAATTGTAGATAATAAAAAAATTATACTTATTAAGAAAAGTTGAGATAATTGATTGACATATTAAAAATAAATAATGTATAAAGAATAAACGTAGGTTTACAACATAATATTATGCATTTTCATCAGAGGTATAAAATATACGTGTACATATCCATAGTATTGCACGTTCTGTGGTTATAAATACACACACATACATAGGCTTACAATACAAAATTGCTTTAACTGGATCGGGTTAACTAGTAATCGCTTGCAGTACGGTGTTTACATGGGTGAAATACTAAAACAACTGAAAACTTACTATGCAATAGAGAATAAAACCACTTTACGGTAACTTGTCTGTGCATATTACATTATAGGCTTGTAACATGATTGCGAATTCCGGTCACGCTTAATTAACACGGTTGAACAACCTCAAATCAGTCTAATTATGACTGATTTGAGAGAATAGCTTCAAAACACTCACACCGTATGGATACCTGTAAGCAAATGGCGCAGTGTAGTGAGTACGGCGATTATAGCGAGATAACTAAATCAAGCAATTTTGAGCGTGTCTGCTGCTTGGATGGCTGACCGCTGAACGATCCTGTCCTTGCAAGCAGCTCGCCTGCCCGGCCATTAGTGATGGTTTGAAAGTCACCTTTAAGCCGTTGGTCCCCAGGTTTATGTGTTAGAGAGGGCTTCTTAGCTCTAACTTGTAAGATAGACCTTACTTTACTTGTAAGATTACAAGCTCTATGATTTTACTCTTTCCTTCTTCCTGTTCATATCCAGTGATAAGTCTCCAGATCTAGAGCAGGATTTAGGCACTAGATTTAGATTAAGATATTAAAATTTGTTGTGTAACTGATTGAGAATGTATGGAGCCTATAAGATTGAAAATGTATACTTTTGAGACTGAAATTGCTGTCATTGTAATTCAAGGCCAATAAAAGCAATAATATCAAAAACCTGTCACAAAAGAATTTGGATAAGAACTTTTACTTAGTTTCACAGGTCTAATAGAACAGATTGCAATTGCGTGACAATTTTGAGTGCATTTGATTAAAGAAAAACAGATGACTTGAAATTTAGTTCTTTTAACAAATTACCTCAATATGAAGTTTATTTGAAATACTTATGTTATGACTTTATTTCTTTTGTATTTAGTGAAACGTCTAATATATAGCTAATTTCAAGTACTTTTTCTACAAAAGTAAATACATATTACCTTATTATATGCTCTGATCTGAATTTCAGACACTAGTTTGCAATAACTGACTTTAAATTAATTTTGGCATATAAATGTTGTTTTATATGTATGTATACACTCCTTTCTCAGATACTATCAAATATAACTTGAACGACTATGTCATTTTTAGTTAATTAACGGTATGTTTCTACAACAACCAAGATTGAAAACAATATTTTAAACTAGAGTAGCTCAAAATTAATAGTAATCATCAGGGAAGAACATCAGAAAAATAATGGTACGCGAAAGAGTTCAAACACTGATTAATTGGCAAGGAGGATATTAAAGAGTGTAAACTAAAAAAAACTAATTAGGAGCTGATAAGGGAAAGAAAAATGCCCACGCTGACTCCACTTGGGAACCTAAGTATACAACATTACTCTTTTACAACCAGCAAAAACTTTAATTTAGAAACTGACCTACGGAAAACAGTGAGGAGGAAGAAAACAGCGAAAGACCGTCTATTTACACTATTATATCGTACCCGCTTGCTGTTTCTAGTCTACTCTATATTATCCTTGTGAATAGGTTGCACTCGGTGATATTACTAAACTATTACTGAAACCATTGCTCTTCACAATTTATCTACTGAATGTCATCACAAAAACTATTCAAAGTTTGGAATAATATCAGACATTTTGAGTGATTTACTTAATTTTAGCATCGTATTTAATGAAGAATTAAATATAATTTATTGCACTTATGCTTTTTCATCTAAAATTTCATTTCTATTTAATATTAATTGTACCTATTTAATTTGCAAATTATAAAATATACTTGTTTATAGTAAATAAATAATGAATCAATAACTCACTAATAACTAGCTCGTAGAACTACAGAAACCCTACAATACTTCAATGGGTGAAAAGTGCAGGAGATTCAAGTTCCTTATTTGTATCTATTCCAGGTAGTTTAAGTAATAATAACAAACAACAATGGATTAACCAGCTGTAGATAATAATATTATGAGATATATGAATCATTTTCAACAGTAAAATTATATAGAAATGCTAAAATGAAAGTTCAGTAATAATTTAAAAACAATAAAAGGTAAATTTCAAGAGCAGAGTAATTATCTGTAGAAAATTTGTATAAATGATTCCAAATGAAACTGAACGATAATCGAATAACAATAAAATGTATTTTTTATCGTCATTGTTGGTTTCTTTTAATATATTTTCCATAACTAATGATTTTGTATTTTCCTTATTTATCTTAAGGAATTGGATTTTACTACGAATTGGATCGCCTTTGACTTGTGCTGTTGACTTGAGTGAGCCTTCTTTTACTTCACACAATGGAGATTATTGGAAAACTTCACAAATTCTCTGTTCTAGTAGATGAGTAGCTACAGAGTATGAAACAAGTAAACAAGAACTACTGAAGGAATCCCAAATAGTTAAATTATGGGTCATATTTGAAAAAGATGATCCCAGAAATGTCTAAACTATTACTGGCATTACCACAATGGAGCGCAAAGTTGAGGAAATGAAGGAATGAAGTGCTGGTTTAACTTATTGATAGTTTTATTATGGATAAGACCCATAATTTACAGGTAGAACTTCTACAAAGTTCATCATTTTAAAAACGGAGTAATCATATTTCTTCCTCCAATAAGAGACCAATAAATCCAATCAGTAACGAAACCTTTACACCTGCATCCGGTCAAAACCCATCTAAATAGTAAGTACAGGCCTACACTTACATCACCATTTTCATTCTCTAATGAACTTTAGTGAAGGAAAAAGTTTGTACAATAAAAACCCATAGTAACTTACAAGCTGGTTAGAGAAAGTAATTTGCTGTCCTTTCTAGTATCTCAAGATCGTTATTATTGAATAATTAATGTTGTTCAACCAATATATCATTCTCTTGAATATTGATTATAACGAATAAATAACACAGCAATAATATATCAGGCCAGTATGTATTTATTATATCACTATATTTGTAGAGGAAACAAATCTTTATAAATATGTTCCATTCTATTAACTTGTTAACTTATTTCAATCTTGTGTAGCTATGTGTATAAAATGTATGTGATATTTAACTAACAACTACATTCTATTCATGTGTTTGCAGGATAATGCTAAATTTACTGTTCTTCGGTAGAAATTTATTTGTACGAGAATTGAAAATAACACGGTATATGGATATAGCGCTGAAGAAGAATCTAAAAAATGAATAAGGCCAAAGGAGCAAGAATGATGAAACCACAAAATCGTGTTCACTGTATATCAACGGGAAGTTTCGACTTCTAGTGTTGTATTCCGGGGCCGTTTCTCAACACGGGTTTTGGATTATTAATCAACGCGTGGGCCTGATATACGGCTGAGAATGACTTACTCTCTCTCGGCTGCCAAACTTATAAATAAAAAAGTCTAGCACAAGGTCAAAAGGAACAGATCTGACCGCTCGGAGCTTTGAGAAACTCATTTGCAGGTGTTACCTGTCCTAATTTATGCTTTAAATCGGACTAATGGCCGCACTTGACAAATTAATGCAACTTCCATTGTTTTTATAATGCCCCTCTTATTTGTTCTGCTATATCAATCCTCACTCTGTTTACCCATAAGTATTTTGGAACATAAACCAGAAAGATAAATTCCTTACAAAAAAGCTTACTTACGTGCAATCTGTTCACTCATTACTACAGTATTTAACTGATAGCCGCAGTTGTACGAGTTGAGTCATTGCACTAAGTTATTTGAACTTACAGGTGAACAAATTATATTCAAGACAGTATAATATTACTTTCGTGAATGATAGTTCGTAAAGAATAGATTTTTAGTTTTTTTGTGTATTGGCAATCGGTTTAATTGGTTATTCTCGTCGTCGATTTCTTACGTGTTTCTAAAAAAACAATAATGCACATTCATAGTATGTTTTCGTTTCTAGAAAAGGGTGTTTCGAACTTCATATATTTCCGAAGTTGGCAGAAAACATTACATACTTTGTGTTTAAAATATTAGTTAATAATACAACTTATTTCTATGACATATTTCGTAAAGTATTGCAGAAATTGTTTTTATATAGTATCGACTCAGTGGGTTTTTGGAACTATGACAGGATTGCAGACGATTTAATTCATGTTCGAAGGATGTTGACAATTTTAGTTCTAAATAATTTAGAATCAGAATTGTCAAAATCAACAATTATTGTTGAATGCCCTTTGTGTTTATAAATTTGATTTTTTATTATTGCTAAGAAAGTAATATGAGAGGCAGCTCTATAACTCGTACAATGAGAGAGGACATAACATAGCCATAATAATATATTTTTGTGAGTAAATAAAGGAATTAATTAAAACAAAGAGTAAAAGTGTTTCTATGCAAACTTTTGTAAATTCTCCAAACAACACTAATGGACATCAATTTCGTTTGTAATTGATTTGATGGAAATAATTAAAAAAATAAAATCCAAAATCCAGTCTCTCGTCTAGTTTTTGTTTGTGGTGTAAAAATATATTTAATAGAATAACTTCATATGTTAATATTTATAGTTTGAATATTTATAGTAGATATGAACTAGCCCTTGAGTATTCCGAACATTTCGGTAGTTATGGTGTCTTCAGAGCCGGATCTAGTGGCGACCATTTTGATTATAACACCACAATAACAGTGGTAAACGTCATGTATTTTACGACTTTATTTTGCCTCTTAGAAATGTGGAAGATAACTCATTAAACAATATTATGAACTGCGTATTAACGCAACCAGACGCGTTTGATGTGTTTGATAACTGTGCAGGTCATCCATAAATTCTTTTTACACATGAAAAAATTAAAATTCTTTTAAATGCACAAAATACCTATAGGCCTAATGCTATGATGGAAAATTAGGTAGTGTATGAGGTTTAACATTGTTCTTATGGGGAAAAACTCAAGGTCGTTTCACTAACTAAGCCGGTACTTAACTGAAGAAGTGGTCTCGGCTTTATAGTGCACGCCACTAGGGTGATTCACCCCTGAGCCGCAATGCTTTTCATGGGACAGCCATTGGCCGTAGTGGTCACAGTGATCACTAAAAGTAAGTTAAAACGCTATTGCAAATAGAATTAAATTGGATCAATGAGCAAGGACAAGTCCTATATACTGTGCTGTTCTTAGCTCGGTGACTACGCAGATATAACAGTACTGACCACTGAAAAGAGAAATTGGAGCCTCATTGATAAGCAGCTTTATAGTATGAGTTTACGGTTGATATGAGATTAAACCTCTTACAGATAAACCCAAATATCCTAGAATGTGTATTGTATGTATGTATTGTATACAAATATTATCTATACACATATAGCGAAGGCCAAAACAAGGTCTTTAATAATTCCAAATTCTGAAAATATGCAAATACCATCGACTGTAAAAGATACGATGACACATGAACATGTAAGAATTATGTTTATTGTAATAAATAAATTTCTTAAGGAGTACCATACAACTTTCTGCTTCGTAGTACTTCTGCAAAAAGGGTAATATTATGAAAACTACTTAAACATAGATTTTTTTGTATCTTAATAATGAAATATATAGCTTTTGTCGTATATCATAACATTTTATGTCATGAATTAACATCTAGTTTCACCAAAATCTGGTATCAAAGAAATGCTTAAAATAAAACATATTATTTGGATTGAGTGTTTACTCTTAATAATGTAAGTTTAAAATTGATTTATAATTTACAAAAATGGAGTAATGTTTAAGCCAAATTGTGTGTATTTAATTCACTTTCAGGTTTTAAACCTGTTTAAATTTTACCTATGTGTTCTTTATGAGTAATTTTGGCTACATCCTACCAGCTTCTTCTCATTGGAATCTAATGCTTCATAAATATCAATATTTTTTAATTGTCTACATTTTTATACTCTAAGGGTTAATTGCTGTAAATATTTCTAGGTCCACACCTCCTGCGAGTGCTTAAACATTTTGGTGTCAAAATTCACCCCATAATATATTAAAAACTTGATAACAGTTAATTTTTACCGCTTTTCTATACATACATTACACACGCAAAATTACGGGCACAGGGACCCGTTAAAGAGCTCCCATCCCGCTTGTAAATAACGTTAGATGAGATTTAACATGAAAAATAATGCCCTTAGAATAACACATAGTGAGGAGCGACTACCAGGACTCCTAAGATTCTCCTTAATTAAAACAAAATAAAATGTTTGACGTATTACCCCAAAATAAATTTAAAAAGCCTGGTGGTTTACAAAATTTTAAGTTCCTGTAAAATTTTCAAACATATCAAACTATGTGGCATAAAGTCTAAAGTGTAACTATCCAGAGTATAGATGTTTGTTTTTTTGAACGTTTACAAATTCGAACCTTTTTTTCATTCTCACCATGAGTTCAATTGAGAAAAACTAAACTTTAATTGACTTAAAGAATTTAATTTTAAATATACATAATAATTGCAGTGAAATTACAATTTGAAAATGTACATACTGTACATGTTAAAAATTTTAATGTGTAAATGATTCATTGACTCTCTTTTGCTCTCCATATTTTCTCAAATAATTGCATTGGTTGTACTTTAATTTACCAAACTGCTTTATATATATTTCAGTGCAGTTCTAGTACTATTGAAAATATAAATAAGTACGCAAAATCAAGGTCCTCCCAGCTGAGGATGTTTATGTAGACGAAATTAGATGTATAAAGAGTATACATAAGAAGAGATATGAATAAGAGATTCTGTTCTTTGGTTTATGATTAAAAAAAACTAGCGTCCATAAGATGATGTTCGGTCTCAACAATATAATTTGTGTCTTTTACTAAAGTACTTAATGAACCTAAAAGTATTGTTGTAGATTGGACTACTAAAATCAACTCATTAGTCTAAGAATTTTAACAATTGTTTATTTTTTTTACAAAATTGAAAATTTGAGCTGTATAGTCAGAAAGTAGTTTTCTGGATTTTTTGTGTAATTAAATATGTTGTAAGTCAACATTATCTTCCACGGCCTACAATCGAGGTAATGATTCAACATCCTTACAATTGTTGTTTTTAAATATAACAATAATCTTTTATATTTAAATAACTTTATGTGCTTACATAATGGAATCCATATGCTTATACATAATAAACATCACAGGCCATCTCAACCTGAAAGGAACATTTAATTTCAATTGAAAGGTTCCAAAATTCACCTTTATTCTGCTGATTCACACAAACCAAGACTGTTCACGTCTGTGATCTGGGTTTTCTCGACTATGTAAGCACTCAATCACTCTTGACCTCCACGCTCTATGGCAGCTGTTGACATTTCTTGTCCAGTTCTTCAGGACCCCTTCCGGTCTCTGGATATTTTCACTTAGAACAGTACCCGTGCCGGATTGAACTAGTCACACATTTTGCCACGTCTGTGGTTGAATAAGTGTCCTGATATTTCCGTGATTTCATAGGTAAAACTTGGCCTACAACTGATGATTATCAGTTCAATTTTAAAATATAAATATACTACTTTATTTCTAGTTGTATAAATGAAAAACAACCAAAAAGGGTGACAAATTTTTGGGTTAGTCGTAATGAGGTAAGAGGGAAATTACCATTTTCACATCGTGAACGTTACTTAAATAACCTAAAAAGCAGAATTTAATCTGTGTATATAGACACTCTCCAACCAGTCCTTAGTTGAATAAACTAAATCCATTAGGAGAAACTGCTCAACAACTATGACACGTTCGTCAAAAATACGATCAGGAAGATTACCACAATAATATTTGTAAATTAATATAAGTGAACGAACTTCTGTAAAACCATACTTGTTCGAACAGGGATAACATTTCAGTCTAGACGTTCTGGCACATTTTTCGTAGTTTGGCGTTGAAGTCCAAACCAAACAGAAGAGTTCCGAGAGACAAACGTGTTCGGGTCCGATCGCTAATACAACACGACGTCAGAAATTGGCAAGCGCATAGACGAGTCTCGGGAATGCGTGGTGATTTGTCCAGCCTATGTAGTTTATGTAGGGCGCACCGTCTGATGTACTGCGGCATGTCGTCACCTCCGCCTCCACCGCCATTTGGATCCCATCCGGGGCCGATCGGCAGTTCGGAGTTTGGCAGCCATCATCGCGGCACGGCGATTGGCGAGGCTAAGGCTGCTTTCAGAATTTTGCTTTCAACCTGTGCTGAAAACGGAGCCTAGACTGGAGCCTACATTTCCCAAACTATGTGAACTCTATATAGAAACAAAGCACCTATACATCAAATCGTTTGGATAATGGAATATATATTTATATTTATCAGGTTCAGTTAAAAAATCGCAAAAAACCGTTTACTTCCATTTGTGAAATTCAATTCAGTAGTATATGTGTATGTGCGAATGAAACGGTCGCTTAAGTTATGCGTAGTATCATGTCGTTGCAATGCTATTCATTGTAATAAAGCCTTGTAGAAAAATAAGGGTTGCAAACATCGCAAGCATTTTGTCTCTGACAGTCAGAGACTTCCAGTCCGAGATCTTCCGTCCTAATGGATTTGAAATGCGTGCTTAACAAGCAACATGTAATGTAAAATTTTACATTTTTAAGCTTTCTCTATATATTATCCTTAAAATATTATTTAAACAGCACCATCATGCAATGGTTTGTTCGACAGTCATTAGCGATTAAAATTATATGAGTAAATTTTCTAATCTAATAAAATGGTCTTAAACTATTTTAACTTTATAGCCAAAAATTCTAAAAAATCATAAAAGTGTCCCAGTATTCCAACAGCAAAAACTTTTCAAACGTGCTACAACAATTTCCATTACAATTTCGCTCCCTGAAGTTCTTTTATATATACATAAGAAAACAATAAAAATCATTAAAAATTCAATGAACCCATCAATTGGATAGATAGTGTGTGTATTCGCAGTGTTGACAGTGAGCCGATCTATTCTTAATGTCACAAACTATAAGACCAAATCATTTGTTTGTTGTCATCAATGTGGATTGCATATGAAACGTCAATTTTAGTATCTGAAATTTAAAGATGCATACCACCTCGAAGCAGCAACTAAGCTAATTCTCGTAGTCCTTATCAGTTCCAGTGCAGGAGTTAGTCTTCTCACTGGGTGGCCCCCCATCAAATGATAGAATCTCTTCAACAATTTCACAGGCTTAAAAAGCTAACAATTTAAGGCGAGGTTTCAGTGCATTAGGTATTAAGGTGTTTTTAATATTATCCGGAAATCTTCTCACCAAAAGAACACTTGCCTGTGAGGTAAATTTTGATAAAACACTGTTCTCGCATTCCGACCTGGCAGGTATCTTTGTCTCTCGCCTTATACTCTAATAAATAATAACCTATGTTTTAAGCGGATTTATATAAACAGCATTAACTTATTTCTAAAATTTCGAGATATTTAAAATAGTAAACTGTAGAAAATTTTTTAACGCTGCTTTGCTTCTTTAAAATTCTACGACACGAATTGCCTTTTTTGTAGTTTAGGCATTGTCATGAAATGATTGTTTCCACAGATTGCCCATTATTCCACTCCGTAGGAACTGTGGGTAAAAATTAACATGTAAATATCCGAAATTTGTACCTGACTTGGACAGTAATTCGTGAGGTATTTATACAAAGAAGAAGAATTGCAATGAAGAATCATTTATGGAAATTGACAAGAATTCGCAAAAAACTCAATGTGATTATTCCACGACAACCCTCAATCAAAGTGTATTCAACAAGTTTCGAAAAGTTGACTTCCTGAAGTATGAAATCTACCAAGCTTGTAACTATTCATCTTTTAACAATTTTACATTGATAATTTGTTTTTTTGGGGGTCAAGTAATGGAAAAGTCTTAATATCTTGTAGATATTAACAACCTATTATCTTTCTAAATGCAACATTTCTTTACATTTTTGTAGTTATGAATGTTATATAAGTAGTAGGTAGTAGCAGTAGTAGTATTAAAAGTAGTATTCAGATTTATTTTTAATTTTCAAATATTCAAATACTGTTTACGCTTAGCCTAATTTCATTTTTATTGTACAGGAATGGGTCCGGGAGAATTTAAATTTAAAATGTTGCAGTTATTTAAGTTTCCCTCAACTACATTATTTTATGTAACATATTACATAATATACGAAATATGAAAATTATTTTCTTTTGATGGTCTGCCATAATAATTGTTATTTCATTTATTTAAAGAACAATTAAATACATAAGCATTTCAACATTGTTATTTGTTATTAGGGGTTTATTGTGCTGGACTATTCAAAATTTATTCTTTAAAGTTCACAGAAAACATTTTATTCCGTGTTTCTCTTCTATCTGGGGATAAGGAATGTCGCGTGATTGTTGTCCTCAATAATTTCTTTGTGTCAGGTACAAACACACGCCTATATGTACAGAAATTAGTAAGTTATTCAATATCTTTTTAATTAGTGTCTATAATAAGGTGACTGTATCTAAGCCTTTCTGGACGTAAAACTTATTTAATCAAAAATTTCGTCACCTAAATATCTCACACATAGATTAAGGTGCGCAATCAATTAAGGGTTGGGTTATTTTTACAATTCGTTATTGTTATTTGTCACAGCCCTTTAATTAAGTCAGAAAAATATAACACTCTTTAACATTTAAACGCATGTTACATACACATTTATCTGTACAAGCACTTCCAAAACGTGTTGACTTCCATAACTTCTTGATTATGTGATTTTGATACGTACACTGGCCTAAATTGTTCACATCTGACGACCATATTTGAGATTCTCGAGAATACTTCTGATGAGCTCGTTAAGAGTCTGTTGAAATGAAAATTACTTAGAAGAATCGGCTCACTGAGATGGAACATTGATAACTCGTATGTTGGCTGTTCGATCAGGTTTTGTGCTTTGCAGGTTTTTTGCTTGTGGATCAGGCCTCGGACTCAATTAGCATATCTCCAAGAGGGACATTCCCGGGTCAGAGGTAGCAGGAGGACTGCACCAGCCGGCTGTAAATCTCAGATGGTATTCCAAGCTTGTTGGCAGCGTCCTGGGCACTCGCTGCTGTGACGTGGCGGCGGCGAACGTAGGGCGTCGTAACGTCCAGGATCGTGCACTGGCAGTGATTTCATCTCTTCTTTATACGTGTATTTCATCTGAAAGAGTTTCAAATTGTTAACTTTAGGAGAATAAGTAGAGTACAGGCTTACAACAATGAGGAAACGTAAAATCATAAGCAATCTGCAGTATTTTGTCCACAGGTTAGACTATAACTGCCTGACATTCCAAGAGTTGTTGATTACTTTTCAACGGAAAAATGGTTTATTCTTTGTTTCACTAAAGCTAGACCATGTAAAGATAACATTTTTAAGTCATCTAATCTGTAAGAACAGAATCCTTTTGCATCATCTCCACGTTAAAGAACACGTGTGCTTGTAGAAGACGGTTGTAATCAAAGATATCAAATTGAGTTTAAATGATGTAGATATTGAAACCCATTCTATATAACTTCGTGACCATTTACAATCTAAGTGATTTCGAGTTTTCCGTACCGAGGATTGATACAGGCTATCAAATTTAAAACTTTGATTAATTAAATCGTAATACAGTTTGGCTATAAAAGTGCACAAAGTTCATCCCCGTCTCCAGCCGACGAAAGGAAAGCAGTTAGGAAAAGGAAGAAACTGTAACTGGGCTCGAGTAAACAGGTCTTATTTATGATAGAGTTTTGACTCTGAGCCGAATAAATTTCCAGAAGGTTTCTGAAACTACTTAGTGTACTCGTGGGTTCTCATATGGCGCGCTCGGCGATGGAACGAGAGGCTACTAATTCCCGAGATATTTCCGTCATTTGCATTTTAAATTCCGCTCGGAAACTTTGTAAATTCGCCGCGCCAGCGCCATGCTGTGGAGCGCCTCCTGCCTGAATAATGAAAAAGTTGGCCCGGCGTTGGCAACTTTTAAGTAATGGCAGCGGGCGACTTAGGAACTGCGATAAATCGAAACTCGACAAAGTCGATCCAGCGAGTATCGAAAGTGACAAATCGACTCGGGCGACCCGCGGTGAAAAATTATTTTATTTGTCCCGTTGGACGGAATTTGTGGCCGCATTTATTACGATTGGATTAATGAAGCTGTCGAAAGGTTTTCAGCCGACGCGTTTGTTTTCTTCATATTCTTTCAACGCACAGTAGTTATCTTCTTGAAAACCAATCTCACATATTGTCGAAAGCATCCTGTCTTAGACATCAAGATAGATTATTATCCAATAAGTAAAAGTTAGTAGTAACTTACAAAATAATAAACTAGGACTTTCTTTTTGACTCATTATTCCACTATTCTATAAATTCAACTACTATATCTAGGATTTTAAACTTTTTGAACGAATAATAAAAACTAAATCAAAACGTAGAGTGATATATAAAATGAAAACAATAGTTGTAATTATTAAACGCAACGATCTTTAGCTGAAATATTTTAGGTCCAATATTGAAAAGTATAAATTCGGTATAAAATAAAATATTTAGTAGTCTACTGTATTTTTGATTATCACATGCTTGTTTCATTAAAACTTTCTCACTAGACGATATTTTCATTTATATAACACAAATCGCTTTCTACAAATCAAATAAACTGGGAGGCTAGATATAAGTGGTACACATTATGAAGAAATAATGTACTAGTAATTACAAAAATGAGAGTATATTACACTACTACGATAAACATTGGGTCCTGTTTTTGAAAATTAGAATAAATTTATTAATTACTGGATCATAGTTTTGTATTGAGTAAAAAACCGCTACATGACAGTTTGCATGGACTAATAAACTCAAGCTGGTGGATTAAAGTTTGTCTGGGCTACCAAACACAACCAGCAGTAGATCACAGGTTGTATGGACTAATAAACTCAAGCTGCTGGATTAACAGTTAGTCTGGGCTACCAAACACAAGCTGCAGTAGATCACAGTTTGCATGGACTAATAAACACAAGCTGGTGGATTAAAGTTTGTCTGGGCTACCAAACACAAGCTGCAGTAGATCACAGTTTGTATGGACTAATAAACTGAAGCTGCGGGATTACAGTTTGTGTGGGCTACCAAACACAAGCTGCAGTAGATCACAGTTTGTATGGACTAATAAACTCAAGCTGCTGGATTACAGTTTGTCTGGGCTACCAAACACAAGCTGCAGTAGATCACGGGTTGTATGGACTAATAAACTGAAGCTGCGGGATTACAGTTTTGTGTGGGCTACCAAACACAAGCTGCAGTAGATCACAGTTTGTATGGACTAATAAACTCAAGCTGCGGGATTACAGTTTGTGTGGGCTACCAAACACAAGCTGCAGTAGATCACAGTTTGTATGGACTAATAAACTCAAGCTGCTGGATTACAGTTTGTCTGGGCTACCAAACACAACCTGCAGTAGATCACAGATTGTATGGACTAATAAACTCAAGCTGCTGGATTACAGTTAGTCTGGGCTACCAAACACAAGCTGCAGTAGATCACAGTTTGTATGGACTAATAAACTCAAGCTGCTGGATTACAGTTAGTCTGGGCTACCAAACACAAGCTGCAGTAGATCACAGTTTGTATGGACTAATAAACTCAAGCTGCTGGATTACAGTTAGTCTGGGCTACCAAACACAAGCTGCAGTAGATCACGGGTTGTATGGACTAATAAACTGAAGCTGCGGGATTACAGTTTGTCTGGGCTACCAAACACAAGCTGCAGTAGATCACAGTTTGTATGGACTAATAAACTCATGCTGCTGGATTACAGTTAGTCTGGGCTACCAAACACAAGCTGCAGTAGATCACAGTATGTATGAACTAATAAACTCTGGATTAGTGTTTGGATGGACTAACAGTATATATCAAACATTCAAAATTTCAGCACAATATCGTAAAATTGTAACGCATCGATTTTAAAGAGGAATGGATACACAGACATATCTTGTTCACTCATCTGTACAGACTTGCCACATTCTTGTTATATATATTCTAATGGGAACCCGATAGATATTTCGGTAGAATAATTTTATATTGTTTCATTATTACAACCATCTTTCTTCTGAACGTCTCAATCTTCATAGGCAGTACGGTGTGGATTGAGGAGGGAGTGGGGCGTCTCTTACCATACAAATAATTAATAAATCCTACATATATGAAAGTTAAATTCGCTATTAAGTCCTTGAAAATATTATTAATATTGAAAATATATTTCGCTATTAAGGCTTGATTGAGCAAATATTTGAGAAAGGAAAACTGGTTTTTATTTCAGTTGATTAAAAACTGAAATAATTTTCCAATAAAGTTGAAATTATTTTTTAGAAAGAATTTTAGTTACAAGAGTTTTTACTCTGAAAGTATTATTAAACATTCACAGAAATTATTGTTTAATTTGTATTTTGAAATCGTTATAACAAACTTTATACATTAATCTATTTACTAGATGTTATAAATGGTCTGTGGATAACGATGTAGACCTTTCATAAAACAACCTTCTGTGTTTATTTATGTCGTTATTATTGTATTTTACCTTATTTATTGTTACTTATGCATGACCATAGATTCTTGTAGTTTTTTTAATAATGTTTTGGCATCGTTTATGTTAGTGAATCCTTCTGCGTAGGATACGTATGAAGGTAAACATATTCAAATGTGAGTTTTAAAATATCTTAAAATACCCGTGAACGTTTCATTTTAAAAAGGTCTTGAAGGGTCTAAGAAGTCCTGTTTTCTAGTGCTTATGATTCCAAGAGCTGGAATGATAAAGAAGGATTGGTAGCCTTAACTGGGCCTAAATAACAGAAAATTTGTCATAATGTATTTCTTCTAAGGCCATTCTAAGATTTCTTTCAAATAGTTATATCGTTCCTAAACGAGCTTTTATGAAAATGTTGTTAGTTAATTGACTTAGTTGGTTAGCCCATCAAAATGTGTATTTTTTGTAATTTTGTGAAATAAAAAAATTTATATTTTTAATGGTATAGCTGGAATAATATTTTTGCCATGCCACGATTTGTCAGAAGTCGGATGGCAAAAGTAAATTATATTTGAGAGTGACAATTGTACTGTCGCTGACAAATATTCAAGTGGACATATTGGTATACGCGAAAACGAATAAGTGACCTTAGATTCCATGAGTGCCCTTCAACTACTCGTACTTTTATTCCTAATTAATTAAAACGCTAATTCAAACAATTCAAAGTAAATTTATAATTCGAACCATTTTTTACTTTAATTTCTCTTCCCGACGGGGGCCAGAACTTCGGTCTCTTTCTGACATGATAGTCCTCGTGCTCCTGGTCCACCTCGCCACCCCATCCACGGTTCTCGACAAGGAAGAGCATTGCAGTCCCATTACGAATGCAACGCACGCGGCGGTGGGTGATGCGGGGTGGTGGGGCCAGGGGATGTTGGGGGGTGACAGAGATTAATTGGATTCATTTCACGCGCCCCTACCTCCCCCTCCCCCCTCCCACCCGATGATTTACCAGCGCACAATGTGGTAGGCTTGATTTATCTACGAGCGCAGCAAACTCGGACACAGCCGACATGGACGCCGCATTGGGCACTGGGCACCAGGCACCGGGCACCGGGCAGTGCCGGATCCAACTCATCTCAAATTTTAGTCCCGACTTTTCGCAAGCCCAACAAAATCCACTCACGTGTACTTAACACGATAGTGAGAGAGCTAACATCAATTACTAACTATTTCTTGCACTTGTATTTGTATTTCGCAGCAAATATACTTACTGTAATTAATAGAAATCTAAAAACATTTTAAATCCTCACTTTTTCTTTAATTTTTATGTTTTAAAAATGATTGTTTACTTTAGTTAACATTGAATGTTATCAAGAACAACATATTATCTATAAACTAAATATTTATTACTTACTAACATTGAATAAACAGAGTTAATGATTCAAAATTAACATCGCTTTTTCATCACGTTATTGAACGTTCATACGTGCTATAGTAGAGCATAACAATACTTTCTTTGCTAAAAATTGGTAATTTACGTAATTGTATACATTATTGGCAAAATGAAAACCAGATATCGAAATACTTTTGTATATCAACTTGTAAACCATCGAACGCCATTTTTAAGTGAACTTAAACCATGCTTGGACTTAGATTTGCTTTTATTAACATTGATGATGTCCGATAGTAATATTTTTAATCTTTTAAGATAAAAAATACAGTTTACAGCCGCTGAAGTATATGTACGAGTATATATAGCTTTCACATTCTCAATTCACCCGACCTTGACCAACCCCTCAGTATCATTATACACATTAGACATTGAGAAACTCAGAAAATGTACAAAATCTGTTGCTCCCAGTTGTAAGATACATGATTTAATATTTCGCCGATTCACAATAAAAATCGTATCATTTTTTACTGTGAAAGAAAAACTAATAATCCGAACAAATATTTATTTAATGATTATAACAAAGAAATCTAGATTATATCATTCAGTGGACAAAATTTAGTTCATTCGTTGGGAATCCGAAACCGATAAATTAGTTAAGAAATTTTAAGTTTATATATATATATGTGTAAAACTGTTCCAGTATAATTGCTATCGTTGCTAATATAATATAATAATTATTAACATTCCCGTAATAATAGACTCGACTGAGATTGATGTGACAGCCGAAGGAACCATCGTAATTGGACACGAATTAGCCTCTTTGTCGAGCAGTAACAGCCCCGTACTTCATAACCCCCCCCCCCCCAAGGCACCCCTCACCACCACGCCACGCCGCGCCGTTCCACACAAACAGAGCACAGCATGCAACACGCTCGTTCCAAATGAAAATGGATGCTGGGATTTATGAACTAGCGATGATGTAACTGCGTAACTATCAGCACCACCTGCCAGGTGAGGGGTTGTGGGGGGGAGCTGTGTGGGTGTCGGGGGGGCAACACTCCATTCAACCCCAAACATTCTGTTTTACATAATTTATTGGACTATTCTTACTGCACAATGGACACTGCTACATTTGCGCCTATTGTTGTCAGCGATCCATAACGCAGTGTCCGGGCGAGGTGTTCGCCGTCCACCCCGGACGACATACAGACCTGGAAACATTTTCGTTCGTCAAAATGAAACAAAATAATAAATCTTGTTTTTAAACTTATTTACCTGGAACATAATAGCTGAAAAATACGTAGTGATGTTTTTGTTTCTCAATATCTTATAACAGTAGTTTTCGAGAATCATAAACCCGTGTATATAAAACTTTTTATATTCTGTTATATATGTCTTTGGAATTTTTATTAAGTTGAATGTTATTTAACATTTTATTTAATAAATTCTTAGTTTTTGTCGTGCGTGCATCGTTGACTTGATGTTACATACATAAATGTTTTAGATGACAATCAGAAAGGGCTAATTCTGAAGTGTGTGTCCAATAATTATACATAGTTACTTAATCCTAATATGAGCACAGACAAAATGTGTATAAGTATTATCTTGAACTAATCTATAATAAACTACGCTGCCTAAAAATTATAGAATATGCGAAAAATGTTAATGCATTTGTTTTTAACTTTTTTACTTGTAAGTGTATGCATACGACATTAAAAACTACTTCAAAGTTCTCTAATACAGCCATTGACTCACAATCATCCCATGGAATTTTTTATTATATTATATGTTTATAATAAATAAACAAAACTGTTACGCTTGCGTCAGTTCTATGAACTTAGAAGATGGGCTTATAACACGCTATTAAATTTTTTGGATGCAGTAGGCTATACATTATTGTATAGAATTATGGTAAACATTTTATTCATTCTGTTAATTTTATGTTTCATATTTATTAAGGGATTTGAAATTACTGATTTAAAACTCATTTCATTTTTCAGTCCGTGATAGTTGCTCATATTTAGTTACCGCCAAGCTTTTGCACACGTCAATCTCATGCATTTCTGTTTTAAATCATAGACAATAAATAATAAATTACCTGTCGAATCAGATTTGAAACTTATATATATATATATATATATATATATATATATATATATATAAAAACAATACGGTGGTGAATAGGTAGTACCGGACACTAGAGTGCGAGTGATGCGTTATTTCCCTAAACGTACCTCCTAGGTCTGGCTGTCGAAACGTGCTGTGCGTAGCATGAGACTTCTCTGTTCTGCCATTTCCGGGCTTTATATAGTAAGAAACTAATAATATGATTCGTAAATTGATTGAATTCCTTACTGGTGATCAATAATGTTTATTACCTTAACATTTGGAGGAGAACACCGCACTAAGTGAAGAATGAGTATCGTAGAATTACAGTTACAAGGCTTAAGTAGTTTGAGGATCGAATATTAAATATATATTATTATTGAAAATTTGGCTCTTTGGAAAACATTTATAAATTATTTTTACTAATCTGTTATTACTGAGCAAGTTTTACTACCTGAATTGATGACTATTTCTAAAAGCAACAACAGAAACCTTAAACTTTAAATTGATATGAAAGTTATTCTACTTATATCATACTAGTATAAAGTATGGTTGGATTGATGTGCTTAACCCCTAAAATCAAAGAGTAATCGAGATTGTGATATTCTCACATCATTACCTGAGCTATTAAAAGGTTAAATTAGCTAGTATATCAGTCGTTTCACCTGTAGCAGCCTAGTGTTGTCATGTGGACACATCAGCACAATGCAGTATTTACTCCCGAGCCTCAGTAATTACTATTAAATCTCAGTTAATTACCTGAGCCGATAAGGGTTAAGGTGGTATCCATAAGCTTTTAGTAGGGTTAATTTTATTTTTATTTCAAAGCCATATCCGTTCAAGATAACTTCACTGAACACTGAAAAAGTATTTAAATATTTCTTTATTACCTCACAGGGAATATAAGTATTTAAAGTATGAAGTTTTGGCAATTTGAGGATAGGCTTAAAGTATAATGGCTGACGATTAAATTTAAATTTGTACTGTGTAGATTTTTTTAATCATTCATGATTTAGGGAAATAACATGAAAAAATTAAATGTAACATAAGAAAATGTCATGTGTTATAGTAACATTTTTCTTAAAGAAACCAAGTTTTTAAATAAATACACAGATGTTATCCTTTTCAGCTGTCTGTCATATGCATGCCTTAAAAAGCCATATACTTGTATTCGTGAAGTGATTAAAATATTTTTCTGTATTCCTGTCTCCAGAATCTTTAAAGCTTCCGGCCAATTGTTTAATTTAAAAACATTATTTAAAAAAATCTATCATATTAAACACAAATACGTATTATACTCAGTGTTACGTTTCACTTCGAATTTAGGGCTTGTCCGCATTGCTGGCTTCTGAAATTTCAGTATACTAAAAAATATTTCATCCGAATACAGCGATATTTTACAATTATCCCCACATGACAAGAATGATGGGGTCTCCGATGTTAGTGTTCTGTTCGAGATCAAAAGTTAAATAGTACATCAAAAATACCACACAATTTTGAATATATAGCACTGTACACTCATTTTATTATTTCAGTGAGCAATAAAAAATAACTTGGATTTTGGCTTCAGAGACTCGACTCGCCACTTTCATTACACTATGAAAATTTGCAAATGATGTCCTTCTATCTAATGGTTCCTCACTAGTAAACTGCTATGGTCTCCCACTTTAAGGATACGCCCTAATGGTATTCAAAAATCTACAACTGGAATCTCAAAACTGTAAAACCCATGATATTTAACATAGCCATTTACACTATCGCAAATTTTGTACTTATAAACTGTATATCCCTCCGAATTAAGATCTTGTACTTACTGTACATTCAGATTACATGCTGAATTAAAAAAATCGAAAGTACTTTTGAACGTGCGGATGTATTCCAATAATTTATCTCAGGAGTCCTAGAATTACAATTGGAAGGAGTTGCTAATAGCACTTTTAAAATTTGAGTGAAGCCCTGGGTAACAGCTAGTATTCAATAAAGCTTAATAGTAAGAACGCAAAATGTTGAAACTAACTTTCCAAGTTTTCTGTGGCATGTAATCTGATACTAATATTATTCGTTGCTCATGTTGACCGTGGTTTAAAATGAAGCACTTTTTCTTTAAAATTTATTTTTCCAGTAATAATTAATAATTAATCAAATTAAATTTAAAGTTGATTAGAAATGTTTTAAAACTTATTGCGGAAACCATTGTTATTGATTATTGTTATTGTCATTATATTGATATTGTTTGTTTCAAAATATAAGCACTTTTACACCTCCATTAAAGAAGTTCTCATTGAATTAAATAAATTGAGTAAAATAATGTAATTCGAAAAGAATTATAACATTAAGAAACATATATAAAAAGTCATATATTTAGATTAGTACAATGATCATATATGTTCATGTTAATCTTCTCTTTCTTAACATTTTTCTCTCAATATTATCTATATAAAGAGTTTTTATTTTTAAATTTCTATTCATTTAGTGGTATAAATAACACACATTTTCAAAAACTTCTGTGACATAAGAGAATAGTACTCAATCCATATTATGACTTAGTTAAACATTCATGTAATTTTATTTGAATTCATGTGAGATAAATAAGAAACAAAATTGCACAGTCTCACGTAGTCTAATTTACAGTAAAATAACTATTTTTTAATAAATACTTAGTGTTAAGAAGTGTCAATTTCCAATTCACATTCAAAGTTCTTCTTCATACCATACAAAATTTGAGTTTGTGGAGTCGGTTTGAAAATCTTAGGACGTGGCCAAAAAGAAAATAATTTTAAAATAGTTTTTTACAATTCTTAATACGAGGTAATTTTTTGCTGTCCTTTACCATTAAAATCAATATATTTTGTGAAACTTTAATTATGAAACTAAAAAAAACAAGGTATACAATTTTGAAGCTTGGAAATAAAAAATCTAGTACATTAAACTTTACAAATAAAGTTAGTTTACATTAATGATCATTAAATGAAATCATATAAAAAGAATATATGTATAGTTTTACACTTTTTACATTAATGATCATTAAATGAAATCATATAAAAAGAATATATGTATAGTTTTACACTTTTAGTCATAGATATTTTATATTTCCTTACTTTCTGACTAATAGTAATATGTTTATAAGTGACTTCTTGTCATTCTCTATAGTGTAGTAAACCAGATATAAGGTAGCTTTGTAAGTAACATTTCTTTTTAGCGATATAATTGTTATTCTTTAGACAGTAATAAAAAAAATACAATTAGTAACAAATAACATAAAATAATAACAAATAAAATAATTTACTTTATTTCACACAATTTAAGGACAAAGCACTAACTAAATATACGATTCAACACTTTCAAATTCACTTAGAAAAATTAATCAGAAATGTTCGACTTGTGTACTCTTTTTAACTAAAAATTATGTTCTACCATCGAAGTACAGTAAAGTATATGATCATTGTTTAGTTTATTGTGTCCATTAAAGTTTAAACTTTATTTTAAATGTGTGTTTTTTCTTACTACACTTTAGAAGTTGAAGTGTATGAAAGGGTTATGTGCTCCATATGTGTTTAAATAAATGTTATAGTTTTCTTTTGCAATAGTATGTAGCAACTCATCCGGTGTTTTGCTACGGCTGATTTACACGACTTTAACTTTTCAAATTATTAATATCAGTAGTAATTCATAATAACATTACATTTTTTAACATTCCGTATTTAATTATAACTGATTTAACAGATGCTGGTAAACACTTTCCTTATATAAAATGCTTTACAGTCTGCACTTCATTATACATATCAGTAGTTGACTAATAACTAAATCATCCTATGTTCAACTATGATCGATTTAAATGATTTATAGCAGTAACTAATAACTCATTGATTTTGAGCGTATAGTTCACGAAAAGGCAAACCGATGTGGGTACGGTTTAGGGATCATTAAGGTGTAATATCCACGTTGACGGTGTATGTGTAAAATATATGGATCTAAAATGCGTTTATAAATGAAATGTAATTTTAACAATTTTTATAACAAAGGTTTTGTTATAAAAAAGGTTTTAACAATCATCATTTCTTTCTCTTCAAAACATATAACGCACGCTCTTGGGCTCTTTAGTGTTGGCTATTTTAGTATCCCAGTTTTAAAGTTGTGTGCAAATCACTTGTGCACAGTTTCTAAACTAAGTTAGCCATACAAATTAAAACCTAATAAACTATTGGCTTTTAAAAACAAACAGTGTGCAACTGTGGATGATGGGGGTTGGTGAGGAGAGGGGATATGTGGGGGGGGCGGTGTTTTAATCGAGGGTTGCGGTCTGCGGACAGTATATGCCCCTGTGCTGGGAGTTGTAATATTAAAGTTACCTCCCTGAGCGAATCACGACACCCGACTACAAGGCCACATGTGATTGTCATATCTAATATTCATTTGAGCCTAAAATTAGGCAAACGTGTTTCAAAGGCTTTTATTCGATTTTAAACATTGATTATGAGGACTGCATAAGGGCGATTGAACTGAAATGGTATATTTGTTGTGTTTTTCAAATATGCTCTAGAACACATTTTGATTATAATCAATTACTGCAAATATTGTATAAGTATTTTTGGGATAGGTTCACGAAGCAGGTAGAATCGAACAAACTAGCTGGGTGGACTTTTCCGTAGTTAGTTTTAGAATTCTGCTTATTTCCTGCTTTTTCTGTTTCTTTTATCAAGGGGCTTTCACGAAGTACTTTACACCACATTTGGTGAGAAAGACGGTGGAGCTACCTTCCAATTGTCATACAACACTATAGCGAAAAATGGTGTTCGATAATTATCTATTCTAAATCCAAGGGCGTAATACTGCGTGTAAAAACGCATATACTGCTGCTTTTAAATTATATATAGTAAGAAATTGTAATAATTATTTTTGTTAAATGCATTATAAGAAACTAATAAATTATTATATTATGTGGGCTCAAAATTGATTTTATTTTAATAACATGTTGTGTTATACAATATAGTATTTCTGAAAATAAATAAAGAATTATAAGAAATAAGAGCAAATTCCCATTTTGGCGTGTGAAAGCTTGCTTGGTTTCTGACTTTACTGTTTGTGCATCTATAATGTATTTAGATATAGAAGAAGAAGACTATGTAGCTAAATTCCCTCGGAATGCAAAACACCAACATGGAAGGATTGCTATTTAACGCAGTATGAAAGAGCGCTGCCCAGATAGCAATACTACAGAAAATTATAGAATAAATTAGGGACTGATCCACTAGCACTACTACGTGTTAAGTTAGTGAAAGCCGGTGAAAATACTCACGATACCAGATTGTAATGTGGCATTCCTCACCACTGCAGAGGTTAAGAAGCCTCTAGTGAGAAAGTAAATTCACCTTCTCGATAAGTACTCAGATACCCTGTGTACGTGTGACTTTTCTTTGGCAAGAGATACTGCCAAGAAAACTACTGCGACTTCTCTGGCTTCACAAGCCCACGTAACAGTCCAATTTAGTGCTTGTCCCGTATGGGACAGTAAATCGTAGAATTGCTTACTGCCTGCAACATTCAAAATATCCTTTAATTCTTAAAAGTTTGAGGTGATGCTATCGGTTTCCGGGTGGATATTTTACAATTCACAGTCACAACCTTTTATGGTATCGTTACCAAAGACGGATAAATAGAGGAACTTGTTTATTTCTCCACAAGGATAATAGGCACTTAAGTAGATATTTTGGACCAAAACCATTGACGATCTGTAAAATCTAAAGGCTAAAAATTAGTGTATTTGAATTGAAGACTTCAGGGGATGAGTGAAATTGTGTTCATGATTTGTGATTTAAGAAAATGTGAATGATTAAATAGAAGTTAAGACTGTGCCGTTTTTAATATAATGTTATTTAAAGAAATTGCATGTTTAAATGGGACCATTTCATTGTCTAAATTATTTTTCATATACGCCAACATTTGTAAGTTCCTAGTAGAAAGATTTTCAGTTTCTTGCGGTCTTTTGGAAATGTATTTAAATAATTAACAATTATATATAAAATCGATTAAAAGTTAACCCAAGCGACCAAGGATTCTACCACTTATAATTCAAACTGATTCAACTAGTATAGTATATGTGATAAACTATCCTGTAGGTAAATATGCACTAATATTTAAGTAACGGAAGAGTCGTATGGGTATATGCACTACGTAGTCACAGTGTTTGTGCGTTACGGAAACACGAAATTATAATTGAAATTCCGGTAAATCAGTCGTTTGTGCTTGTAACGATTACTGTATTTAATTTTAAATAAGCTATTGCTCGTTTTCGAGGCATTTGTCACCATTCGACATTTCCGCTAGACTGAAGCGCTGATCGCATTGTACGCTACATTAACGCCGACATGGAACCCCTCCCTGACTGTTCAAGGCGGATTGACTGCAATTTGTAGTTCTTGGACAAATTGAAAACTAAACCCTTGTGCAAGATGTGACCTATTACGATCTGTTGTTGTGACGGGGGCAGAATTTATTTCAATATGTTGTGAAATCCGCCATCGGCATTGTCGCCCATTTTTATTTAGAGGGCTGCCGTTTCTCCCCTACCCCAAATTGCCGTTTAGTTTGGCTCAGTGGAGTTTTCAAATCGATTGTCATAAAACATGAAGTAAACATTTGGATAAATATTTATTCTTGTTCATTCATCCCGCGCCAAGCAGATGTATGGATTTCTACTGTTTGGTGGAGGGAAACAACTGTTTGATAAGATAGGGTTGCTATTCATGAGAATACATCTGTATACGGATTCAAAATCTGTTTGACAGAGTCATCAATTTGGTTCTGTCATTATATCAGCTGCTGATAGAAAATTTGTCATTTATCACTTTAACAAATTTTAAAATTTGTTTTTTAAACGTGGTACAGTAGGAAAGTTAATTATAACAATTTCCTAATGAAGTTTTAAATTTAATTTCTGAAGATGGGTAGAATAGAAAATAAATTATTATTCGACGAGGAAGAATGAAATTTTTCTTGAGGGAATGGTAAATTTTTAATTTACTTAAAAAATGTCCTTCAAAAAAGTTTTTTAACACATGAATTACTTAAATTAGATATAACGAAAACAATATTTTTCTGAAATCGTAAAAATCATATAGCCTGAAGCTATGAACTCATCTACCTAAAAATATGTTTATCTTCAATCTTATTTATCTGGCCTGATTGAAACGTTCTAAAGAATTATGTAACATCAATGTTTTCACGGAATTTATTTTCAAGTCCTATGGATTTGAAATTTAAAAGATTATTCCAGCCAAAAATCGATTTAACTACCTTGAGGTGCTCGAATAATTTAAGAACTCTCATTTGTTAGTAAAATAGAAGTAACAAATCCCATAAGCTAAGCCCAATAAAAGTTGGAAATTACTGTATTTTAATACAAATTTCTTCTGCGATAAAAGGTATGTATATTAACTTCCTATTAGACATAGGCTACATTGTGTCAACATTTATAAAAGTACTGAAAATATCAAAACCTCAATGATTATTAGGTGTGCATTGAGGTCATTTATGTTTTTATTGTATTGAATCAAATACATTTCTTAACAAAAATATAGTATTGAATGGTGATGTATTTTTATTAATTTATTGTATAACTTAATCTCTCTAAATAACCGTCCTATTGCAGTCCCTGTTAATATCGATCACAGATACTCCCAATGTAACATGAATCACTCTTTAAAATTAATCACTAACATGATTTTTATATTTAAATGTCTTTTATTTTTGTATTAATGAAGTTATGACATATAAAGTTGTCTTCCACACAGGACATTTGATTTAAAGGCAATACATTAAATAAATACCCGGTGCTGTACATTCTACAACATTTCACTCATCAGTTTAATGATCTATGCTAAGTATACTATCCACGTTCGTATATCACTAGCATATGTACTAACTTTCGGTCAATAGGTTTAAATTAAATAATTTTATTTTTAGCTATAAATATGTATTTCTAACACCTTACCCTATGTTTCAGGTAAATTTGTACTTGGAGTTGCTACTAGAGGTATTGTAAGTTGTCATGTTCAAATATTACAAACTAGGCTCTAAGAATAATCCACTTTTTAAAGATACTGTAACTTCTATTTGTACTAAAGGAAAGTTCTATTTATTATATTTAACAATGTTTCTGTGCTATATTCAAGGCAATGTTTTAAGTTTTTCAAGGCAATTCTGTAAGTAAACAAATAAGCATTACAAGTCTGTAAGCTATTGTTGTATTATTAGTTACTTTTAATTTTTGCAGAGCTATATTATACTTTTACTAATAAAGGATACTTAGTTATTTACAAGTCGTTGTTGTTATATTAATAAATCAACCCGATGTTAAAATTACCATTATTTTTAAAATTTTAATTATTATTTTCCACTAAAACAGACTAGTATAACGCGATCGTTTGTACCCTACTTTGGTATATATTTAGACGATTTCAATTAAAATCATAACACGATCTAGAATAGACATTATAAAATTATATAGGCCTAATCACTAGTGTAGTCGATGTGACTTAAAGATTAACCCGATGTAAGCTTGTCGGTGATTTTGCGTACATTTCCAACGTTTGGACCAGGTTTAGGACCTTTTGAACTACAAACATAATTTTTTTGAGTATACAAGTAAACAATAAATTAATTAATATACAATACAAATTATTTGCAAATGCCTAAATTGACAGAGCGTGCACTGTATGAGTTTAGTACTATCAGTACTATTTTATCTGCCTCCAAAACTCTAAACTTTATGAATATAATAGTAACGAGTATAATATTTAAAAAATTGTATACAACAAATAACTGAATCAATCGGTTCTATGAACTCGGCTTAGTGATTTATAATATTCTAGACATATTCCCAAATTATAGTACGTGACGGTTTTTAGTTGAATCGTTTCAATTACTTTTGCACGAATTAATGGAAATTGGTGAAATTAATAATGAAAATACTGACTAAAATGTTGCAAAGCATATTTTATATGGTGCTTAGATATCTTAAAGAACTTAAGGAAACACCAAAACTGTCCGACGACATAGTGATCTAGTCTGCTGAGTTCAAGTAGTACTTAAATATTATAAAACTGTCCACTTCTCCATCCACTCCTCCAACTAAAATTTTGTATTTTTGCAGCCAAAAGTAATTTTTAAAGTTTTTTTGGCGATTTCAAATTATACATGGTGAATCCAAAATGATGAGTACTCTTGTATATAATGTGTTGCAGCCGTTCGTATATTCTTTTAGATAGTGAAACATTATCAAATGGCTTATGAAATTAAAATTAAAACATAAAATAGACGGTTTTTTTATAAAATATTACTAACATACTTTTATAGATATACGAGACATACCTCAAGTTACTCACGAAAATTAGGCCGTCCTAAAGTTTCTGCTGCACAGAGTTGGCGTTGCGCGATACGGTAGACGGTCAGACATGTGCGAGCAGTAAGACATTTAGGTAGTAAGCACACCATCGCCATCTGTCAAAGTAGCGCCAAGTAATTAGTGTAAATCTGGTAAAACCACGTCAGGTACTTGGTCTAATCAACAAATCACTGGGACGTGAGTGTGTGACGTCGTTCTCACGTGCCTTTACGGTTAGTTACCAACTATTCGCTTTCCCTTTTCAGGATGCAGGTTCAAAATTTCTCAGTAAAACTTTTAAATGCGTTATATTTTAGGTACGATATTCTCCATTTATTTTAAAACCTAATTTATTTCTCAACACCAAACTTTAAAACACCTAGCTGGTGTGCCAATAATGTTCTTCCTCCAAGGGTACGTTTTATTTGTTTGTTCTTTTTTCCAATTACAATCAGTTATTGAATAAAAAGAATCTCTAAGTAATCATAGAATCATAGCAAAATTATATAACACCGCAAAGAAATTCATAGAATTACAGATCACCAATAAATACAACAGCAGTTTTAGCTCGCAAAATAAATTGTAAAAATGACTTTTACAAGGATCCTTTATCCCACTTACCCTCTTTTAACACATGAGCATTTTGAATAGTGATCGTTTTGTTAAGATTAACTTTTAAAGGGGCCTTTCAACTATAAACCGTAAATAAAGGCATTTTAAGTGAATATTTTTACAAAAGCTATACACAATAGTTTAAAACATTTCGATCTCTCTTGAAAATTTATTAGACAAAAGTATCACTTGTTTTTTAATTGAATTGACACTAATCTTGCATGGTACTGACTTACTGCTGTCAATTCAATTGTATTTCGTTAAGAAACATTATTATAATTTTAATATATGATAATTGGCTCTTTTTTAAAGTTTGACCTTGGATATCCAATTACCTTTTATTGCTTCATTACAATAATTATTCTCTAAACATTTTGTTCAGTAATTGTCAGATTTCATTGATGGTTTGGAGTCGTTCCACTAATCCTACGAGGTCTAGTGAACACTAATATATTATTAAGTACAATGCAAAGTATTATTAGCTATTTGAAATAACAGTTTAAAACTTTAATTTCTAACAATTTAGTAATACGTGACATATTATGATGTACGTTACAAATAAATGAAAAATTTCCATATTATTATATAATACGTGAAAAATTTCTAATTTCATCTAAATAATTCTGCTGGATTTATAATTAAAAAAATACATCAAGTTTATTAGTACAGTCTACAATTTCACAATTTTAACGTTGGCCAAATTTTTATCTTATGTTTTTATTGAGGAATATATACGTATAAATAAATAATCAAAGCTTAATTACCATTTCCAAAATACAGATAATTCTAAATACAGCTTTTTCAAAACTAGAGGACACCCATATTTTATTTTCTCATTGACATTCATTGAAATATTGTATTTACCAAAACTCTTTTAGTATACAATCAACCACTAGTCTTTCGTTTGTTCGATTATTAGTATCTCTCAATTTATTCATACTCTATAATACAAAATGTAGTTATGTATTTTATAGTGTTATAGAGTAATTTGTAATTATTACTCTAGAATTTTTACAGTTAAAGTTACATTATTTGCTTAGTTTATTGTTGAATTTTATAATTTTTAATACGAATAACAACACTATTGTCAGTTCATAATAAGTAATATTAATACATTTATTATTATTGCAAAACTTTATATATAAATCACGTATAATTATATATAATTCTTTCGAAAATGTTTGCTATTATAGCCCATATAATAGCTACTTAGGTTTCGGTTTTATGGTACACTGTAGTAATGCAATCGCCAGTAAAAATAAAAACAGGAAGATTCACATTTTATCACGTTGCTATGTTGTATACAATAACATTACATTAAATTTCTGTTAATTAGTGTACCAATTTCGTTATTTCACTCTAAAATGTAGGCTAATTCCTTTTTTTTTTGCACTTAATAATGAATGAACCCTTTATGAGTAACTGTATATATTATAAATAGTGTGGACGTGCCATTTTAGGAGACAACATTTCACATTTCCTTATACAACATTTTGTAAACTCATACCATATAATAATTACCCATAACTACGAATTTTTTCTTTTTAATCACATCTTTTTAAGTATTCTTACGTATGATTGTATTACTAATAATGTAATAAACATGTAGCATTCCTGTACTGTCCGTACACACCCAATATCCATCATGCCAGCGTTTAAGGTTTAAAGGAAGCAAATTGTTTTAATGATACAGTGTTAAAGATTTCCGTCACAATTTCCATTTATTGATCTAACTACACTTTTATGATGTAAGAAAAGGACATTTTCTAGTTGACCGTAATAATCCTATAGGATTTATAATTACAAAATATATCGACGTTACTGTATTAGTATTACATCTGTAGTAACAAGTGAACGTTACTAAGTGCTATTGTTTCCTAACATTCGGAAATGTTTGGTGACATTGACTATTTATGGTCTTCTACAGTATAACCTTCAAGAATCCATTTTGTATTGTATTTTTACATGTTTTATAATTTACATTAATAATGATTGCATAGTTTTAAAGAAAAACATATATTTAGTAGTAGAACTGTGGAAGATGTATAATTTTAAACGTAGGATAAGAACGTATCCAAATGATTTATAGTTTTTCTTGTAAAGTGTATATGTTTCGAGTATTTAAACGATAAAAATACCGAAAGGTTTACGATAGGTTTTTTAAATAAGCAATAACGTTATACCGTAACAAAAACATAACACTTTTGGATGCATATTAATCATACCTTTATAATGAGACATCACCAAGAATTTTTATATAAAAATTAAGGTCATACAATTGTTTAAAGTTTAACACGGTTCTTATAGGGCTATATTTGAAATGTTCGCCATTACTCTTAAAACACAATCCTTATGAACTTTGTAAAAATATCTTATATTTATTTAAGGTTATTGTCATTTATCTTTAAGGCTAGGTTTGTATCTTAATAGTTTGATAATAGAAGAATGCGTTATGTACAATTGGAAAACTTCCAAGCTAAAAATATATTTTGGTATTTTAAAACTGCAAAGGAAGGCTGGTTCTATGTAAAGTGTTTAGTTCGTTCGAGTATTGGTGAATAATTAACCACAGCCGATGTTTCTACTAAAGTCGTTCCATGAATAATTTTAATGTCAACCAAAACACCTTAGAGGACCATTCCTAAAATATTTATATTTAAGAAAACAAATATGTAATTTATGCTTTCTTTTATTAAGTACTCTCCGGTAAAACCATATACTTTAATATTTTTTTTTTTTCATTTGATGAAACAAATTGAAAAAAGAACAAATTTTTATAAAATCAAATTGAAATCAATGATATATATACAAGTATATAAATTAAATTACATTAGTTATATTATAATTTGTTATTATTACACTTAGAAAATATATTAAAAGCCTAAAGGTTCAGAGTGTCTGTATATAGACTGCATTGTTCCATCCACCATGTATAACTGAAAATAAAAAAATAAAATAAAAAATGACGGAAATCTGACGTGGAAAAATAGAATATTGAAATTGATCATTCTGCATTTTAAAATTTTTGTATACCTACTTAATATTTTGATTCGCATGTACTTATGATTACAACTTAAAAAATCTTCAACTGTAAAATTGAGACATACAAGCAGGTAAAACAGGTCAAGGTCAACTGCCGTTTCCTCATAAATTTGTAATTATTCATAACCAGATAATGAATACTCTGTTAAAATCTGATAAAGATAGTATAGTGAATAAATTGGAAGCTGTATAATGCGGAGAAATGTTCATTAACGATATATTTAATAGATAAACTGAGTTAGTAGTACAGAACGATCTACGTGATTGAAGTGTACCCATCGTGATACCTGTGTCGTGAACACATAGAGTATTGTAAGAATGGGGAATACGCGAATAAATTGTGAAACGCTTTATAAAATGCGGATTAGGAGAGAGTTCATGAAAAATAAGTATACTTATACAGGTGATCCTGCTACTTGATACTTAAGAGTGCTGCCACAAAATGACGTTTATCTAGAATCACCTTTAGCGAAACTCGAAAGTGGATTACAGTGATGACTTCATTAAAGGCACTCGTGACGGGGGCAGTAAACAACTGGTTGTAGGGCCACGCGCCTCCTACGGGCTCGTAAAGTCCCCCTCTACACGCCACGCACACTGCTATCGGCAACTGTTGAAACGATAACCCCATACATCCCGACGAGATTCCAATGGGATTGTTTCATTCGGTATTTGAACACGACGCGACCTCTTGCTTTTGTAGTTCAACACCTGTTTAGTTCACGTGTATTCACAGGTCATATCTGCTATGGAAATTACACACGAATACTGTTGCGTTATCGCTGTTAGAGCTCGTAATTGTTGCACTTCATCAGGGACAATAGTTTTGTAACGATTCTATTGTGCGGAAAAATGTTTTAATGAATGGTCGGTTCCGAGAAGGCCAGGCCATAAAATCACAAGTTTTATTTCGATTTCTTACTTTTATTACTGCAATGATAATATTAAACATTTATATTAATACTCGCTTATACGACGATAAATCAATTTAAACAACACAATAAAAAATAATTAAAACTATTGCATCCGAAATCTAAAAGGTGTAAAATGATTATTCCATTTGATACAGAATTATCTTGTTCACCAAATGTACGGTTTAATACTTAATGTAATAGACCTTGTTACAGGATTACAATTTTACACTTAAGCTAGTTAAAGGTATTATTTTACTGTAAATTCATTTAAAACTTGAGTTTATTGTAAAATGAAACAACATTTTTAATTGCACATAAAGAAACTTTGTAACGTTATGTGTTAAGGGCTTCAATGCAAGTTATAAGAAATTCTCGGATTGTATTAAAATCACATTGTCAACTTGATAATTTCGATTTATCATTGAAATAGCTATATAAGAAAAATCAGTTAAATCAGCTTCTTCTTCATAAAACACAACATATGAAGTACAAAACCTTATCATTTTTAATTCACAAAACTTTTCACATTTATTCAAATTATTTACTATTATTTCTATTATTTGTCATTCGGTGTCAAAGTTTGTCTAACCAATAAATACATCAAATATAAATACACAAAGATAAATTCTGGCGGAAAAAATGTCTCTAAAATCTAAGATGTTGAAATATTTTTTGTGAAAACCAATAAATACGTTTATAATATAATAAAAATATGATTTTTAATTTACAATTTTATCATTTAACACACTTTATAAAAAATCTTTATTTGTAGAATAAGTTTTGCACCTAGGTCGCTTCTTCCCATTGTGAGACTTACGTAAACTAATAAGTACGAGTATATGTCCATTATTTACAAGTTTAATTTTAACCCCTTATTGCATTTCTAATTTCTAAACTATTTATTTCTGATATTAGCCAAACTTGACTTTTTAATCTGCCTCGATTAATGGTTTTTATCTAGAAATAGATGAACCGTACAACAAGTCTATTTCTTGGTAACTGAAGCTGCGGGTTTATTCGAATCGAGTCGTGTACAATTTTTGTTTTCTTCCACTACATTAACATTATTCATAGTTATTATTAATATATCTCTGAATATTCTCAAGTCTGTAGGAAGTCGGTTGCGTTGGAAACTGTTTCTGAACGACTTAATATAATGAATATAATAATATTATTATATCCAGGTTATAATTAATCTAGACATAGAAGTTCACTCAAGCAAAGTTTTCTTAACAGTTAAAACAACCTTAACCACAGTTTAGTGGGAAAATAAAAATGTAACATTCAGTTACTGTAAAATCTCCCTTATATAATATCTTTTCAACTAAATAAATTTTAAATACCTTGTAGCAGTAAAAACTTAAAATAAAGCACAACTTCAGTTATACCTCAATATATTTTCCAAACATTTAACACATAAAGAATATGACTGATTCTCTTAAGTGACCTACTTAAGTAGTTTAGTTTTGAGAAATCTTTTGTGACCTTAAACGTGATATTTGTTCTTAATAATTTAAACTGTAGAGTTACACCTTATGGTTTAGCAATCTCAGCACAAGTATATTACCTTGTACAATCAAATCAAATCAGGTATTATACTGTAATATAATCTGGCCATAATTTTGTGGCCAAGGCCACGTCACATTAATTATCGCTAGAACGACTACTACGTAATTGTACATACAGCAGTTAATACAAATAACTCATTAATTCATGCACTCACGTGTTTCAAACCTCGTATCAGACCTGGAAAATATGAATGGTAAATTTATATATTGTCAGGTCTTGAATTTATACTGATCGTTAAATTTGTTAGACCTTAAGGAGCATATTACCTCAATACCAATTTGAGGTGGTAAACTTTCAAAATCTACCATTCAATGTAATTTGCAACGTTAATTGTCCCTGCCTCTTTGATCGTATTGGTGGATAGTCCTGCCTTGAGTCAAAGTACGATTTGATCCTCAGAAATCAACAAACTCAAAGAAAAAGGGTCAAGGCTTAATCTAAGCTCCCTGAAGGGGAGCTCCCTTTCTCTGTAACTTTCCAGTGTTTATTACTGATCCTTAAGCCTAAAAACTTTTTCAATTTAATGTTATAATAGGTAACAAGAAGACCTATATGATACTTCCTGCCCTGTAATGGTACAAGATCAAAATGTTTAGAGCACAGTCAAATTGTCAACTATTTGTAAGTTACTGTAAGACAGTATTGCAGACTTATTTTTGACAAGGATGACCATTATTACATTTAAGAAGCTAGTATTGATTGCTTGCAGTTTTGGTTAGCGTAACGCTATATCGGATTTGACTGTTTCGTTGCATGTTTATCTCTATGGTATTATTTGATTGAGTGTGGGGCCGCACCGTGTATGACTCTGTTCGCTGCTCTATGTCCGTCGCGCCCGCTCGCTCCTGTTGTTCGTTATCCTGACAACTGTTTACTTCGGTTCTGGCCGCGCCTTCTATTGTTTCTACCTCTCTGCGCATTATTTATTGTCCAGGCGCCTACTTCATTTCTGACGCCCTCGTTTGGTTTTCTTTACTACGTGTTATCTACCCTTGTCGACCTCAACGAATCGCCTTAAAAATTGAGAACGATGGTGGCATGTATAAACTGGGTCAAAGGTCACCGTGCAGCAAATAAAGACGTGTAAGGATCAATTTAAGCTAAATAAGATACATTGATTAATGATAATCAAATATCGTGTAGTATCTTAGAATTATTTAATTTAACAACTGTTGTATTCCTTTAGAAATGGGCTATTGAAACATTTCATATATTAATATTTTACGGCTTCGTGTACCTCAATGAAAACTTTTGAAATTCATACAGCAAATGTAATTGTAGAGTTATACAGGGTGTTCAGTAAAACTGTTCTAATACTTTGAGATTTTTATGTACACATAAAAATGAGCAAAAATGTTCATATCAATGTATGTCCTAAAACCTTTAGTTTTCCGTCAATCTGTCTGTATGTGTTTTTTTATATAACAAAAATCATATCTTTGAACCTGTTAAGATAAAGTTATTAATCTTGTGAATTGCATTAAATTTGGTAGAACTTTTAGAAAATACAGTATTAACAAAATTGTTTTTCCCGTTTTAAAATACCGAACGTTAGTAGGTTTTTAGTTATTTTGATGGACTAATTTAAAACGTCCGAAAGTTTTGGAACGGGTACAAGGATTTTGTTAATATTATATTTTGAAAAAAGTTCTACCAAATTTTAATACAATTCACAAGTTTTATAACTTTACCTTAAATGGTTCAAAGTTATAATTTTTTTATAAAACATACTAAAAGTTTTAGGACACACATTTATGTAAACCTTTTGTTCATTTTTATATGTAGAACAAAATCCCAAAATAACGGAACCCTTTTACTTAACACTGTTTAAAATAGAAGGAATTTTGCAACTCATATTTTTAGTATAAATGATTTATTATGTTTTCAGCTTGGACCGGCCACTTCATTTCCCAACACCATTCAAAAAGATGTCAATCCACTTTAAACGGCGCAATCTGTATTTTGTCATTTTGCCAGTAAAGTAGATTGGGTTGTATAAATAGCTAAAACAGCTTATGTTATAATTAAAACTTCAAACTTCTCCAACAATAATATTTATCCCAACATTGTGGTTGTTTCTTTTTGTTTATGATTACTACTTTTTAAAACAATATATGACTTGTCTCGAATCGTCAGTAGCTATTTGATTTTTATTTATGAATGCAATGTGTTCAATAGAAATTTATATTTTTGCCATACAGTTATACTTGTGGGTGATACTACGATAACATTATATTAATTTTTTATTGATTTAATATTTATTGACGAGGTTAATAACATTGGCGATATATATACATTTCGCAATACATACAATGCAAATTACAAATTCGTAGTCTTAAACATCGTTAGCTCTCTCCATGTATACTTATGTTCATGACATTATAAATTAACAAAGGATTTTTTATCTTTATTTATTTTATCTTATCAATATGTTGACAGTACTTATCTAGTTCAGTTTATTTTATGACACTGTAAAGTTCTCATAAAGCCCCATGTAAAACATATCTGCAGTTATTAATTTTTGTAGCGTCACATATGTAAGAATATGATGTAGTGAATTGACCTTGAGTGGTCATAAGAAGAGTGTTAAAACTCATACACTTTTTCTCTTTATTACTCAGCATTTACGTCTTTTACTTGACGTTATGTGAGGTGTCTCATTTTGAATATCTTACTTAATAGCATACAAACATGTTTCACCTTTTCTCTGAAATTTGTATATTTTTTATGTTTTAATAATGAAAAACCAGTGGTATACGATGTTTTAAGTGTAACCTATACAACTATCGAACGAACCAAAAAGCTTTTAGATGCTAACTAATTACATTTTTAAATCAGACATCTTCCATAATTATACGATTAAGAATAATGTAGTAAAAGTGCATGAAGTTTAAAATTTTTCTTATGCGGATAAAATCAAGATGGGCTCCAATATATCCGGCATTCAATAAGAAAATAACTACTAGATTCAACTAAAGTTAAGTAATTAAAAATGCATAAACCACAAAGGCATGAGCAGTGTAACAGGTTTTGTAATTTGTGTAGTAGGCTAAATAACGTTTTACTCCAACGCAACTATCACATTTAAAGAATTTTCATTTGAAAACCTCTAATTATTTATATTTAACTTGTGAATAAACAAATAACAATATATTTAAAATACACATCTTACTGTATAAATGTTTAATAAAAATTTCTATTTATGTTCAATACGGATATTCAAATTTTGTCCAAAATAAAATTTGGGTATCGTTGAAAAAAATTAAATATTATTATACATTTAAAACTAATAGTTTTGCATTTATGTATTTTCATAGCAAAAACAATTCCTGAAAAAAAGGAACCACGTGGATAATATAGTGTATTATACTTGGAAGTACAGGTTTCTTAAATTTATAACACATTTTATTTCAATGTTTATTAATAAAAGGAGCAAGAAGAGAATAGCAGATTATAGCCGTATAGAGAGCAGGCTCCCGACCTATCCCAACACTGGGTTAGTTACGGGACTGTGGCGGCCGAGCGCGCTGGTGTAGTCTGCTCGTAAAGCAGCTGGACTATAAAACACACCACTTTACGACTGGTTTTATTGCCTATTAAACTGTAGTAACTCTCACTCACACACAAATTACTGTAATTTTACATTCGGGAACACTTAGTGTCATATTTACATATGTTCACACCTCCTGCGTGCAGTTTTGATGTTGTGTTGGTACCTCCGCAACTACCGTGCCACGCGACAGCCACTATCGCGTCATCGCCTCTCCCGCCAAATTATGGTGGCATTGTCGCTTTAATTGTTGACACCGCAATGACACGGACACATTGTTGTCTTTAATTGATCACCGACCAGATACCGCCTCCAAGTGATATTTGATGGCGGTTGTTAAACGTTTTATGCGTGACTCTAATCAACACTTCATTGTTCTCCACAATGTAATTCACTCTAAACATTCTGTATTCTTGTCCCAAGCCGACTCCCACGTCCAGCTAAATTATGTTATGTCTTACCCAGGCGGGTTTGTGGAATCTAAATATATCGAATCTATTTAAGTGTTAGTTTAGTTTATTCAAGGATATATTTGAAATAGAATTTAGTAACACACACGACACGACATTTCTTAGTTCTCTTGTGAAAAGATTAGTATTGGAATGTGTTATTATAATTAGTGAGATTATTTATATTACTTCCACATCCATTCTGAAGTAGACAGTATTAAGATTACACAGTTGAGTTGAGCATTGGAGAAGAATTTAAAATAACTAGAAATGCACTCTTCCTAACTTTTGACTTATTTTGTTTCAATGTTAAATTTGTAGCTCTGTTATAAAATTCTAGACTGTTAGTCTCCGTTTCCTTATAGGCATATATCTGGTTTACAATGTAATTTGCATACGTATACGTAGAAAGAAATTTGTCGCTTTGGCTTTCTTGATTTTGTGGGGAATAAATGTGATTCTATCATTCTTTTTCAGAATTTTGAAAGTACTTCGTAGACATCAGACTCAATTCATGATTATATAAGTGTGAAGAAACATATTTTCAAAATATCCCGTCCACTTAGGTATTTCTCTACAATTTCCAAGACAGTAGTTCGATATTTTATCTTTAAAAACGCAGAAACAACCCTGCTTTCCCCAAAATGCCAACTACACAAATTGTGCCGCTCACGGGGACTTGCAGAACAGTTAGCCTAATCTGAACAACATTCGCTCAATATCGCTTCTATTACTATAACCCACTATGCTGCCCCTGCAAGGAAAAACGCAGTATATATATGTAAAGACAAATCTAAAAATATTAAATATATAAAATATCATTGGAAAAAGCAGGTTAACGTTAAGCTATCATTCTTATGACTATGATCTGAGATGTTACTTATACGTCTTATATGCTTGTTATTTTTGTACTGTCTGAGAATAAATAATTATAGATGTTTTTTTATTTATATTAAAATAAAGCATTTACTACATTTTTGCGAAGCGTACCTCATATAACTGGATAAGCTCAATACACGTAGGATCTACAAGCATACACGTAGATCCTGCCGATTTGTGTAAACTCAAAATAACTTTACCACGCGATGTTGAAATAGCAAACTGTCAAGCAGAATGTACTCATAAAGCATATGTATCAATAAACACATCTAATATGGTAATTACCTGTAATAGAAATGTAAGCTTTCCAATATAGATTACTACGTAATTGTTCGCTATTGTAAAAGAAACAAAACAGCGGTTTAAACAAGATTCTTAGTGAAAAATATACTTACAGATTATAAGTGCAGTAAACAAGGACAAGATACCGTATTATCATTAAGTAAACTGATTATACTGTGTTTTAAGCGTATGATACCTATTACTCGATGCAGATACTGCGTTTTAAATGAAAATAACTTCTCTAACAGAGCTGATACTACATATTAATTAAGTTTATTGTTTTCAATTTAATGATATCTATCTGTCACTTTGTCAGTTTTTTAGGCCACTATAGTGATTGCGACATTTTCAATTTAAAATTTTGTTGCAATTTTTCCATATCTCACACCCGTAAATGGTGTTTCAAAATTTTGAAGTAAGTGCATACTTTAGTTGGTTTCAGGCTAAATACTAAAAGCGGTTAAAGTTTCAAAATACCGCTTTGAGGAAATGTTTTTAAATTTTAATCTTATATAGAAAGTGGATAATTTCGAGAGGATCTAAAGAATCTCTTTTTTCAATTCATGGTGTCGATAGCTTACACAAAACGTGTTAATATTGTAACTTTAATAATTAATTAAAATATTTGCTACTTGTAGTAATTTGATTTTACTTACACCTATTTGTGGTACAGTAACTGATCATCTAATGCTATGCTAAACTACATTGAAACAATTTGTATTAAATCGATATTTATAATGCATCTTTGTAATCACTAAAATTAATCTTGTTACTGCTTGAATGTTTTGAACGAATTTAAGTTAATCTAATCTTTTGAAACATTCTTATTTACTTACCAGAGAAATAAAAAATGCGTCTTTTTGTGATTCTGGCTGTCGCAGACGTCTATGATAGATCAGACAAACCCATGCAGAATTGTATCAAAGTATCTGTGTTTAGGAGATACGAATAAGAGTTATGCTTGTAAGAAAAAATGCACTTTTTATATACACAAATGTATCGTGTAATTGAAACCAGTAGTAGTTCGAAACCTCTTAACTTTGTCACCCACTGCCTCCTGTTGTGATAATTACAAATAATTTAAAAAACATTACTATCTAGTGTCTTTATCTAACTAAGTCTGTGATCACTATTTCATGAACTTAATTAAAATGTGCAAACCGAAGTAAATCATATCACGCTACACTCAAATTACAATTACTTTTACTAAATAAAAGTGACGAGGACGTTTAATAGTGTTACCTGGTTCCAAATCTTACACATTTCTTTGAATACAAATAGCGATATTTACTGTAAAAGTACTAACAACTAACAATAGCGTGATGAATATTTACACAAGATTAGAAAAGTAAGTTTTATTACTTATCCCAGGACGGTCTAACACTGATGGCGAAGAAGAAAGTTAAACATTCCTCGAGATAGTGCCCATCACGTAACATAATAAATTGTAGTGGGTCGGATCACAAATGTCTGAGATGTTCACTCATTTGCAAAGATGTATTTATATAAAAAAGATAGAGTTCCAAGCCCAGCTGACTAGTTGTAAGCCGTTATCTCTACAGTGATAAGACGTTTGACTCGGATAGTTTCACTGACAACGGCAGAATACTTATTCTTAGTAGTCGCTATCAATGAAGTATAATGTATGACATTGTTTTAACATTATAGCCATACAGAAAAAAGTTTGAGATTTGGGAGCAGCTGGTGGAATTTTACCAAAGACGATCACGTAATACATTTAACTTTTCTTCAAATTGTAACTTTACTCATTCATACTGTTTTGCTTCATGTTTTATTCAATAAAATTTCAAAATGTATAAATTTTTAAAATATCAAACAAACATAACTACAAAATAAATACGGGTATGCAACACACACATATCACGAACTGTATTCCTACCGGCCACACACGATCACGACCGAATGAGCAGTAGACAGGTCAAAATGTCAACCTGTCTATTTTTATTTAATCACTAGAACGACTATGTGTTTTGTGAGACTGTTAGTGTCTAGAGTGATTTTAATGTTAACACAAATACAACGGAAAATTTTGATGGTGGTAAATATTTATGTATTTGTCTCATACTTTTTATTCCTAAGAATTTGTTTTTATTAATCTCCCATGTGTATAAGGTATTTTGTATATTTATTTTGTTACTGGGTTCAAAATTTTAAAAAGTCACATTTAATAAAATCATGTTTTTTTAATATGGTTTTGAATAAAAAAGATTAAACTGGTTTCAGTTAACATTAAATAGGAAAAAACATACGCAATGATTGAGTATTCGCATCATTTTGCATTCAAAAGAAGTATTGTTTGACACTTTTATTATGGATCCCTTAAAATCTTATTTATACTACAACTTAGCTCGTTCGGAGTATGGAATATCAGTTCAAAACTATCTTATATTAGTACTACGTTATGTTTATAAATAATGCTAATATTTACTGCAAATATCATGGTTACATGAAAACATTCCAGAGTCTATTCTGATGTGAAATGAGAGCTTGTCATAATCGTGCATCGTTATGCTCTTCCAATTTAACGACTTAATGAATGTTTTGACGCAAAATATATATATCACCTTATCGACGGCCATAAGTCATCGAACCAATTAAACCGCACTTGTTGTGTCTCGTAACAAACTTGTTATATAATTACTGGAGTGCACATAAGCACGTTCTGCTACACTAACGACTGAAAACGAACAGAACCTTGATTGAAACTGACCGGTAAGATTTCAATATGCCGAGAGAGATGTGATCCGACCATGCGCTTAACGATGATACTAGCTTAGCAAGAGTCACAAGCAGCAAAGTTCCAAGAGTAACGTGTATTGTTTACTATTTTTGTGAAAGGAATAAATTATCAATCCTGTTTAAGATTTCGTAATAACATTTAATAAATCCTCAAAAAATTCATTTTTAACGTTTTCGCTTCATTCGTAATAAATTTCAGGTAAGTGGATAGAACTTGCAGCAGAGATTTTGGAAAAGCTTCATAACCACCCATTTCTAGATCATTGTTTTTTCCAAATTAGGAGTGTTATTCTGTATTGGCGGCCATCTTGATCGTAGCTCCAAAATAACAATGTAAAACTCCATGCACTCTAATGACCTTATCTTTAGAGGTAGAATTATGATGGACATAAAAACATTCCAGAGTCTATTCTGATGTGAAAATGGGACCTTGTCATAGTCGTGCATCGTTATGCTCTTCCAATGTAATGTTTTGAGATTCGTACAGGGGAGACATCTTATTGTTTATTTAAAAAAAAAATTAAAACGCTTGTTGTTTTTCCTACTGGTCTATACAATATATTAAACTTATTCATACTTTACCCTTCAAATATGAAATAAGTACACACAAAAAGACAAGTAAAAGTGTGTATTTAAAACAACACATCTCTTATAATGATGAAAAGTATGAAAAAGTGCATGTATTTGAACATTGTATGTACTTATGAAGGGGAACAAACATATTTTCACGACATCCGGTTATTAATGCTTGCCCCCCTTATGTTTCCGTCCGCTCCTAACTGATCAACTATACAAACTTTAAGCATATATGTATCCTATTTTTATCCCAAATATAAACCAAGTAATTACTATTCCAGGAAACTAAATCTATTAGCTTTGTTTTCACATTGTAATCTTACTAAATCTTGTAAGGGTTGATATTAAAATATATAACATATATTTGGTTGGCGTAAAAGTATAGGTTGGCATATAAATATATGGGTTAGCATAAAATATATCTGCAAATTTTACTTCTTAGGCTTACGTGTATGATGTTGTAAATATCGTTGTTTTGATCCAAAACGTGTCTAATCATTATTACAACCATTACTATCCTCATTATATTCGTCACACTGGGGAGAGTCGTCTTCAGGCTAGAGATGTTAAATTGATCATTTTTAAATCGCTCCATCAAAAAAATCTTATTATTACAATGTTAATGAAACTATCATATCTTTACTATCTCTCCACAGCGAAGTCGAAATATTGCGAGATTTTAATTGTGATATCAATGTTTTGACACGGGAATCGTAGTAAACTTGGAAAATGTCTGCAATTATATCCGTGGGAAACTTTTTTCTGGTGTGTGATACTCATATTATACTTTGAACTGCTTGTTCATTCCTTCTTAATCCAACTGGCCTGTAGGTGTGTAATTTTGAACCAGATCACGTGATTTAATTAAATATTTTAGAATAGGCCTAGTCGCTTGAATATAAACCCCAAAAGCATGTCAGTTTTGTACTAAAACAGATTTAATAGTGTTGAACTAACTGCACACAGGTGTGCAATACTGCCGGGCAGAACCATATGCGGTTTCCGAGGCGTTTTTCCCGAGCGCGCTCAAAGCACAGGCCGCTCCACATTCCCTAAATACTCGACCACGTCGATTGTCTAATAGGGTAATGTTATCTTAAGTAGTCTTGTTTGACACTTGCGTGCGGCTGCCATGACAGAGACAATTGGTACGATTAGTCAACCTTGGGAAGACGTAGTGAAGCTTGCTGTTCATCTGCGAATCCTACTCAGGCCGAACTGTCCGAGTACGGAATTCGTTTAAAATACTCTTCTGAGAAATTTCAAAATGTCTTCCTGAACTGGCACTGTCGATTGCGTAAGCTGCTGTAACAGACGTCAATAAACTTAAACTCTATCCTTGTATCAGACAGACGGATAAGCCTTAAAACTATTTTTTTTTTTATATCGCTAGCAACATTGATTTTTCCAAAAGAATGCTTCAGTTGTTGAATTTTTTGAGTAATGTAAGAATTTAATTGCATCCTCCAACATATATAGAGGAGCAGGGATGTTATGATAATAACCTACACATCTTAAGCAAGTATGTCAAATTTTATCAAATACAAGGTGTTCAGTAAAAGTGTTCCAATACTTGGGATTTTTGTTCTAATCATAAAAATGAACAAAAAATTTCATATGAACCAGTTAAGATAAAGTTATGAAAATTGAGAATTGTATTAAACATCTTTTTAAAAATATAAATATTTACAAAATAATTGTAGCTGTTTCAAAATGGCGTCTGTTTCAAATTGTTAAAGTCAAATAACATAAAAACCGGTGTAGTTATAAAAAAGTGCATATGATACCAATTATTAGCCATTTTTATACCAATTCCAACGGTACCTTTTTCAAAGACATCTGTCAACGCATAAGCAAGTACGATCACTTTATAAGTATGCTTGCATAAGCCAGTAGCAACTAAGATTTTTGTCTTTCGATATGCCTCTTCTGTTTTACTAGGTTATATCAATGTTCAAGATGCCTACTATTTTGAAATTGTTATGACAGTCGGAAACCTAAGGGTTTAAGGACATACCTTGATATGGACGTTTTTGTTCATTTTTATGTGTAACAAAATTGTGAAACAACACTCTTATTGAACACCCTGTATATACGAGTATTTGTTAGCACTAGGGCACGAAGGATATGGAGGAACTATTTCCCGAAAACTGTTTTAAAATACACGTGAAGTATTAAATTATATTAAAATTAAGTTGTGAAAGTAAATGCTTTTGAAATTCTCCATTGAAATAGGTACTTTAAATAAAAATAAAATATCACAGTTTTATCTTACATAAAAACTAATTAAATTATATTAAAATTAAATTGTGAAAATAAATATAATCGCCGTGATTTTGAAATTCTCCACTGAAATACTTCAAATAAAAATAAAATATCACAGTTTTTATCTTATATAGTAACTGTTAGTCTTTAAAGCAGACTATTCCGTTTCAGGAATAATTTCGCAGATTATTCTCGTTGACGGACATTTCAGTTACGAGTAAATGAATTCCTGTGTATCAAGACTTATTTCCTACCAGCAGTGTAATGTTGAGCGAGTTGATCTATTATTCTATATCTCATGACTAAATCACATTCATAAATCGACTATTTATACCAAATAATATAGTTGGTTTGTAATTTCTTGAAGTTCTATTTGCAACTTCTTAAATGGGTATATGATCTGTGGGTATTATTTCCATCTTAAGCTTGTATTCATGCAAACCAACTTCCTATTGATCTACCGTGTACTGTACTCCGTCCTGCTGGATAGGGACGTTAAACCAGTATAAATCTCAAACCTGTAAATTGCTATATTACGGCATCTGTCACAAAAAATTGGAACATTATTATTCAATACTATTCACATTCTACTAAGTATTATGTACTAATTAGGGCACTGCAGCTAATAGAGAGGTGGATAGTAATGAATATAGATGAAGGATACAGATCAGTTGGATTTAAAATTCCAAGAATTCTCTGAAACACTGGAGGAATACCACGGGAGAGCTGTTTAGGATAATATTTTTATTCTCTGGATACAAGCATTAAACGTTCAGTCTGTTATTGGCGTACTGTTGCGGCCATCACCACAGTTACGTAATGGAGAGTTGCGTTCGCTCACGAACACGAATCAGCTGTTTAGGCAATAAAATAAACTAGGAGAGGGGTTAACAATATTCAGTGAAACTTGGTGAGCATATTATTCCAAATTCTTCAAATATTCAATCACAACTCAAAAATCCATGAGGACGCACAGTTGTACTTTGGTTTATCAAAAAGCTGGAAAGCACAAATTTGAAATGTTGACAGTGATTGTCTCAGTGATTAAAAGTATATTTGAATTCGTATTTCTATCAGGATATGTTTTGCCAGTAGTAATTATTTCCTTTGAATAATAGAATTTACAAAGAATGTCACACAATTTAAAATTTCTAAGCCAGCCGAAACTCAACGAAATAATCAAGCAAATAATACAAATAATATTTTTTTATATTTCTGCTCGACTGCGGAGAGCAATTTTCAGACGGTTTTATTAGACTTAAATATCATCTAAAAGTGTAACATTAAGGATAGCGAGACCAAAATATTTCAATATTGTACTAGCAATGTTTTGACGTTTTGCTTTTTGAACTTATAAGATAATCCTTAACCAAAACAAAAAGTTCCCTACATAAAGTATGCGGGCAATAAATTACTCATTAATGGCGATGGCAAATTGAACAACTAAAAGAGTTGTCCGACTCGACCACCATAATGCAACATCGGAAACAATGAATCGAAGTACTCCTACTTAAACCGGTGTGCTAAAAAGTCCAGTCAGATGTTCAACAAATAGTCACGATGATCGATCGAGCGAAGGTAGTCGAAGGAGTTCTGTTTTTGCCCGCACAAAAAGCTCGCTACCTACCGCCGCTTTGATGGCAACTGTATTGTTGTCACATTATTATGATTTATCTAATTCTGAGTGGAGAACCTGCGCGTTGCGCATGCCCCGAAGATTGTCTCGGGAAACTATTAGCCTCCGAGTTTTTGCCATCTCAGAGCGTATTCTTGAAGGTGATGCTCGGTGGTTGGTAAGAACTGGAGATTGCCGTTTTTACTGAGCTAGATTTATCCACGGGATAATCCTCCTTAATTTTCACTACTTAGGAATACATCACGTATTACACAGGGATGATATACTAGGTGAGGTATTCCACAAAGTTTTTGACAGAATATTTTATTTTAGAAACATCTTAAACACAATATTTAAATTAAATTAATTTCTATACTTAAGAATAAATAATAAAATAATAATAAATAAATAAAAGTAATTGATTAATACATAAAACACGAAAAGAAACAATGCTATGAATAAAAAAACTCAAATTTAAAATGGTATTCTTTGTTAAAAGTTTGCGACCATAGTAGGATTATGCATGAGGATTTCTTGGCATTTGATATCGTAATGTGGTATAAGTCAGTAAAAGTTATTAAACAATAGGTAATATTCTTTTTTTATTTATTTTATAAATTATTTTGTTAGAACAAAACTGCCATTAATACTGTTTTCTTTTTTAAACCTGAAAACAATATATGTATTTAACAAAACATGCTATATTAATTTATACTGTTTTAATTCATTTGGGTAAAATTTGATAATTTGAAAAACATTGTAAGCTATTATTGATTGAGTATAATATTTATTTTACGTATTTCCTTGTTAATTTTTGTTGATAGGACGTATATAAATAAATTTTTGTTATTGGTCTATGCTCTTAAAAAAGGAAATTTTAATCTAGTCTAGCTGTTTTCACGTCGATAACACAAATTACTAAAAGGAGTTGTTAGTACAGTCTGTTTATATTTTTATAATCCGATCTATAACTGCTGTAGTATTTATGATAGTTTAAGAAAATATGAATAATCCAATATCGATAACGAAATGAAATACAGTTTCAGAAATAACATCTAATAATCTGTAGTTATCTGTGCCTACGTACTTCACGAATGTTCCCAAAATTAGAAGCGGAACTGCACTCAAGGAAGGACTCCGTACTCGAGAGTTAATTAACCACGAAATCTCCCCACTTACTACAATAAAGTGACACTTAACGACAATGAGGCGAGCGACAATAGGTCGGTAATAGTTTGATAAACGGCGCGGTGGTGGGTAATTCACACACTTTATTAATTTCAAGACAATGCCTCCACCTCTCCCGTTGTTGGGACAATAAAAAGCGGAGGTCTCTCCGAGCTCTCGATAGGCAGCGCTTTTTCACCTCCCAAACCGGTCGACTCAGCAGATTAAAACGTTTCTTAGTATTTATGCCTGTCATATTTCCAGATTTATGGCCGACGTTTAATCATCCGCCGGTCTTGTAGACTCGTTCTTCTCCCGCCGGTTGATTGGAGGATTGCCACAAAGATACCGAGGTGTCGGCGAGAAGAATATTCGGGTAATTGGGTGACGGTACAGAAGTGTCTGGTGTGAAGAATCAGTTTGAGGTCTCGCAAATCATAGGGAATACCACAAGGTTCTTCCTTCTGAAGAGGAATGAAGATTACCTCTCAGCAAAAATCATGGGTTAGTACACTAAATACATTTGATGATGGGCTCTTGAACTTCTCTTGCACCAGAATTTAATGTGTATTGGATTACGGAAACACAATATATATGATTCTATCCTTAGTTGAGTCATATTTTGATATTATAATAAACGGAAAAAAATTAGATAAAATTTAATTTCCGCAGGAAGAGCGTAAATATATAAACCTCATTATTTCCTATAGCGATGCGACGGACGTAGCCTTCGCGCAAAAAGCAGAATTTTTAAAACACAGAATTTTTTTATTTATTTCTTATATATTTATAAATTCTTTTTGTTTTTACATATATAGTATTAAAAAAACACCAACAACACGTTTTTCAGTATAGGAAGATTTTGATTTTACGAATTAAACCGATTAATTCTAATATTATTTTTTTATTATATATAAAAAGTGCTAGGGTTAAAATACTACAAATATTGGAATACCATACGTAGGGAAGGTTTAAAAACTTGTGTATTCAAATGTAAACAAAATAGTTTATTTATCAAACATAATGCTATATCGGCCTTACTTCTAAGAGTTTAAAAGAGAACTGTCTATGTCAATTGCAATTTTATAATATTTTAGCTACATGCAACGTACCTGTTCTATTTACAGGCTCCGATTTTGTATGTCAATCGATGGATTTTTTCATTTTTTAACCAGCTTGTTATTTGAACCGCAAATTGAAGTGATGTGCCTGTGTACACTATTTTAACTAGACTAGGTTAAAAAAACAAATTTCTGACTGACCTAGATGTATTAGTAACCACATATGCGACAAATCTAAATGTGTATTTAAACTGTTATGTATTATAAAAACTATGATAAGCCTTGATCCTCAAAAGAACAGAAGCTAAGAATCTGGTTAACATATACATACAGCATGTTTCGCGAGAGGTTGGCACGATTTCAAGACATAAGAGAAGACAAAAAAATAAGCAAAATAGTTCATATGAACATATGTCTTATATCCTTTCGTCTAGTCCATAAGGGTGTTTTATTTTTTTATTTTTTTTTTTTTTTTTTTTGTTGAACAAATAACATAAAACTTGGCAGTTATGTTAATCTAACTAAAGGAAAAATTAAAAAAAAAAATTAAATAACTATTGTCACTTTCCATTTCAAAATGGCGGTATTAGACATTTTCCAACTTTGATATCACAAATACTGCTAATTCCACTTAAGAATTGCGAGAATAACTATTTATTGCAAATATAATGAAAAAACGAATAATACCATATTTTCTTTAAATTAGTTGATAAATAAAATAATTACATCAATTTTAGTTGGTTTATGCTTTCTTGCATGTGGAAAGTATATTCTTAAGTACAACTCTTAATTGTTTGATATTTATCGGTCTTTGCATTAGAACTGATGATCTTTGCCCCTGTGGCAAGTAATGTGTGAAAACTAATTTGAGTAAACAAACTAAAGAAGAACACCTATAAAATACAAAGATTGCTTATAATAAGTATTGACTGGACTATTTATCACCCTTGTCTCTGTTGCTCAAGAGAATGACCAGACACCGCTATAGGCGTTGGAAGGTTAATATGAGTAAATAAAAGTTGTTGAGGAGAATTTTACGAGGCTACCACATTCCTTATCAACAAAACTTCAAATTATAGCCTGGAAAAGCAGTGATTCTTGATGGTATATTTTGAAAATAATACAAGCCAAACTCAGTTATAACACTGGCTAAAACAGAATAAGGACAAGGGGGAAGTTGCAGTTTTAGTCCTTTTCAGCAGTTTTTATTTTCTTTAAATTAGTTATTGACGATGAATGATTTAAAAGTATAGTAGGATTTCGGATATTTGCTACATTATGGGTTACAAAAACAAAACACTAAGATTTGGGGACTAAATTTACCCTCTACCTAAAGTGACATAACCCCCTTATACATAAAGTTAAACGTGTACAAAAACATAACACTAAAAAAGTGTGGCAATAAACATGCCACACACTACTGTCAAACATAGTTCAATGTGTGGAAAATCCATCACCACAATTTTTAGTCAAAGTTAAATAAATCTTTGCAGTTATTAAAATCTGTTTCATGGTCGACATGAAAGCCTAATACATATTTTATTTAAGTATGAATTAAAAATTAAACCAATTAAGAAATTTAACTATTAGTACAATCCTTTTATGTACGTAAATTTGGATTTGATCCGAAATAAAACAAGATATAAAGTAATTTTTCTTTATGATTTTATATATGATCACAAAGAAATATATATGTTAGGAATGATTTTACGCTACGCAAAAACTGAAGTAAATAACAATATGTTATCCAGAAATAAATTAATGTAAAACATTTTACATAGCACTTTAATCAATATAATCTTATTTAGTGTTTTATAGTTTTAATCCCTTTAAAAATGCTACAACTAATTTACAGTATTTTAGTTTAAAAAATTACAATGCACCTTATATTCCGATTAGGCTACATACGTAAGCTCTTTTAAATGGCCCTTTTATTAAAAAATAAGTTTAAATAATTCATCGTATTCATTTTACTCTAGCAATACATCTTATTTTTGTTTACAGCAATACATAACAATAAAAATATATATTAATATACTTCTAAACGTAATACTAAATATGAGATTAAAGTATATTCTCCCTCAATAATCGGTGATTTTATCTAATCCACTCTACATTTCGAAATAAAATTAATATCACCATGTTTTGAATGAATTCATGATTTGCCAAAAAGCTAAATTAACTTAAATATTTAGGAGGAATCGGAATATATTCACCTTTAATCAGGAGATTGTAAAAATGAAATGTATACACTTAAAACCTTGCCGCTTATGTATGCTGTACAATAGGGTTTGTTAATAGAAAATGCTTTACTTTAATTTTGTTTTTAACAATAAACGTGAATATATTTAAAATTACATTACTTGTTAACATGAAATTAAAGAGAAATCTAAATATTGGATTTCTTATCATTAAAAGATAATGGATTACATATTAAGCTATACACTTTCTATACGGTTTATGAAGACATTACTAAAATCGCGTAGTCGAAATTACTAAACTCTTGTTGCTGAGAGGTTAAATTTACATTTCCAACAGTAAAAAAGTAATATTTCTTCTTTAAAAAAACCGTATTAACAAAAATCATGGAATAATACTTATTAAATCGTTGGTTTTAACTTAAGGCTGTCTTCTACTTATTCTTTAGTTTTGTGTACAACTTGATAAAAACGATATTTATTTATTTTTCTATTTTTAGTTTTTTTATCAATTAAAAAATAAGTTAAAATACTTAATTTAAAATATTAATATATGCAACTATTACATTTACATTATTCGGCAATTGTTGTATTATTTTCTATACTAAGCCTAAATGTATTTTTTAGAAACATAATTATAAAATTTATAGATTCATGAAGTCCGTAAGAACCACATTATTTAGCGCATGCACATACATAGTCAGCCAGACATGTAGGAAATACTCATTGTATCTGCTTCCAAATTGAAAACAATAGGCAATTCCTAATATATTTTGTTATTGTGTAATTAAATCAAACAAGCTATAAATCACAAGTAATAGTTGTAACGGATTTTAATTATTTTTCAATAGATAATAACTACAGTTTTGTAACCTAAGTTGATTAATATAATTGTGATTTACTACGATGCCTTATCTTACACATTACAGTGAAACTAATAACTAAATACAAAATATGCTTTATGCCATACTACTTAGATAGATAACGCTCTCAAACGCTTTCTTCCATTGACAACGAAACAGTATTTTAATGTTTTCACAAAAGGCATTTAAATCAATATTTTAACATTTTTAAAGTTGTTTCATCAAAGTTAATTTTATTTTTACAAGATAAAGACTACATTTTAAAATTTCCTTTTATTCAACGTTCAACATTTTCATAAAATAACAAAAATTACACAAAATTATGTTAGGAAACAATTATAAAATGGTCATTCTTATACATAATTGTTAACGCTAATTATGCTTTGATATTATGTTGTTTATAACGTGTACACATCGAATTAACTACTAATAAACTTCTTTAGGTGATGCAGGGTTATTTTCTATTTGTTGTTACTATGACGTGTTACTATCATTATGTTTTGTTTTCTTTAAGTTCATTTAGTTTTTTCCTTATAAGATATATTTATAGGATCCAATAATTTATTCAAATTAAATTTAAATTTAATCCTTTAATAAATTTAAACGCTTGGGGTAGTGTTAATCCATAGAAATACCAACAATAGTATAGAAAACTTTATATTGTACCCTATACGTATAATGATAGGCCTATATCAATTTTTCGTACAGCAGAATATGAAATTTACAGTTATACTGAAACCAAATAAGTAAAAGTTATTAGTCTCAATTTACTCATTAAATGGACAAAATATAAAAGTAAGTGTATAATTGTAAGAAGTTTAAAGTTAACGTTTTTTGTATAAAAAATAAAGAAGGTACTCAACTTGAGTTTTTGAATTAAACTGGGTAAAATTTATTAATTAGTAGTCTATTCAATAAAATCTAACAACAAATGAATTACGTTGCAGATGTATTAATTATTAATTTACATTCACACATTAATCCGTATTAAAAATTCGTAGAGTGAAAAATATAACAAAATTGAAATTTCTGATCAGTGCTTTTGTTTTTTTTAATTTTCAAGTTTAAAACCGCCCAATGATTTGAGTTTATACAACAATATCCTGTTTAAAATGAGTTGTGTATATATCTAAATTACAAATATTCTCTCTTGAACCCCCTTATAAATAATAGCTCGTAATAGAAAGTAATAATTTAAAATGTCTAATGAAAATGCTTTTTTGGTAACAATAATTAATAAAACACAACAATACAAGAAGGGCCGCAACAGGCATATGATATTTACCTATATACACCAGTTACCCATTGTTTTAGAACGGTTCACTATCCGAAAAAAATTGTATGTACTACGTGCACACCAATTATAAAATATTGTTTAAATGTCTCGCATTTAATTAGTGAAAAACAGAGGTCTATCGCTTATCACATGGTCGTGTCTATAAAGTTATTATTCTAAAAACATCTCATCGATGACCAATTTAAACAATATTTAACACACAACTCAATTTAAAGCAACAAATGCTTTCTTGAAGATTTATACCAACAAAATCTTTTCAAAGTTAGTTAAAAATCCCTTTAATAAAAAATTACAATTAAAAACAATTTACAAATATGAGGATGAGGTGAAACACTTAAGAAAACATGCATAAACTGTGGGTAGATTAGATTAAAAAGAGGGGAAATAAAATACTCTTAGTAGCCAACGCGTCAACCTAAGCATGTTGGCTAACCCAAGTTCTACTAGCAGGGCCTGCCTACCACTGTACCTTCAACGATATCCAATGGTTTCTGTCTATTGCTGGAGTCAACTGCATAAGCCGGCTGTGAGGTTGCAAAAAGAGCTCTCCTCGTAACCTCAAATCTCTCACAATCCAAAATAATATGTTTCACAGTCTCCTCCGGCTGATTTCATAGTCTAGACCTAGGATCTTCAGTAGTGAGTTGTAAGTTGTGCGAGTAAGGTCAACTGACCTTATCCAGTAATAAGGGAAATAACCTGTGCCGAAGAAATGTGTTTAGCTTCATCAGCCAAGTTGTGAACTGAATGTTAGTGTCTATAATAACCTTCTTAGTAAATAATTGTCCACAGAAATTCTGCCCTGATCACAGTAACTGTGGGTAACAAGAAGGGTACACTTAAAATAGTTGCTTAGTTGGCTAGAAGAATATTATTTTTATGCGCTTGCGTACTAAATTCATTTTTGAATTTTTTGAATAATCCTGATGTGTAACGCCACACTGCTTCTTCAGTTTCCAATATTCAGAGTCTAAAATGGTCATCAAAATTTTATTGAGCCGCTCTTGTCACTCCAATACATTCAAGATTATAAACCACTTAAACGATACTTACGTTTAATATTTTCTACCCAATCCTTAATGTAAGTTAATATGTAGATTTTATAATTAATGTAAAATTTTCAAAATATCACTAAGCCGATGTTAGAAGTTTTTAAAGGTATTGGGTAGCTCAGCTAATGAGAAGCAGTGTCCACAGTGTCTGGTCTGAGTTTTTTTGTTCCAAAGCGCTGAAACCTAGTTCGCATTCCAGATTCCAGTCCTTATTTAAATCTTAATCGTATCGATCTAGTGTTCTCGGTTTTCTTAAAATCAAACACTAAGTATGCTTTTAAACATTCTTACTTATAACAATTGATATTTTTAAACATTCTTATTTAGAAGAATGTATATGCTTATTCATCGAAGATCAGACTGGAAATTCGTTGAACTATCAAGGTTTCTCTAAGTTGTGGGGGGGGGGGCGTAGAAGAAATCATTAGCTAATTTAATATTATGTAGGTGAATATGTTGTGTCAGTTTGAACACGATTGGTCATTGATCAGTTTAATTCTTTAGGGAAATTGGTTTTTTAATGGTGGAAACCTTCCTCAATACGTTACACAAAGCCTAAATATACTGTCTAAATCTTATAACGCTCACAATTAATACAATATAAAATTATGTGTTTTATGTTCAACTAGTTTAACTGAATTAATGATATATGTTACATTAAAATAAACATATTTGAAACCCTGGAAAGACAACTGGAACCACCTTCAAGTGTGTTTTCTGTTACATCAAAATTTTTCAAACAAAACCCATAAATATGAAATTCGATTTTTGGGAGTTTTATGTTACAATCCAAATCAGCTTGGTGTGTGGATATCTTTTTGTTTTCTGGTTAAACACAACCTTGTATGTTTTTAATGTATAGCAATAACCGTTTCAACTGTTACTTAATACCTATCTTACTAACTAATTAATCTTCAAACTATCTTAATCCCTGGGTAACTGGGGTTTGCTGTAAAGAAGTATGCATAATGGTTGTATACATTTAAAATTATTACCTTATTTCATTGAATTTGAAATGCTAATGAAAAATACATTATCCATGTAAAATTCTATTTATGAAGTAAAGCTTTAAGATAGTTACTGTTGTAGTGTTACAAGAAAGGGCATTATTCTACTACATTATTATGATATTCTTGCATTGTTTTACGCATGTAGTTAATAGTCTATTATTAATTAAAAATGTATTACTTGTTAAAAATCGAAACTTCAGTGCCTTAGTTAGAGGGTTATTGACTTATAATGGATAAATATACTCAAAAAATATTTATTTATCGTTAATTTTTTGATTATTTTTAAAATTATTAAGCTACTATAGGTTTTGCTACTTAAATGTGTAAATAAATATTCATCAATTCCTCTCCCTACCTATTCCTTATAATAATACAAGGATAATATAATTTTGTTTTTGGAAAGCAGAAAGACTAATTGTGAACTTCTCACACGCAAGAGAATGCAGGTTTAGACATGTCACAATTTGCAATACTGCACACCTTTCAATGATTTGAAACAATGTTAATAATATACTATATCACTGATTCGAATACAAAATATAAGTAAAGTTTAGGAAATGTTATTTCACTTATACTATTATTTCTTTTTAACTGTACTTTATGTGAAAGATTTTTTATCTTGATAAATAGTAAATTTAGCCATTAATTGTAAGTGTTAAAACTGTCCCTCTGTAAATTTGGTATACTTAAAATCATCTTTTGTCATCATATATACTATAAGATGTATCGCTCCCTATCGCTCAAACACTGGACCCTCCTCATCCTGGAAACCGCTAGTAAAAGGTTGAAGGACCGCATAATCGGTGGGGTCCTCTCCTAGTTTACCACTTTATGAGTTAACCGCCAATGAAGCGCTCGCAGTAGGTCAATTAAGGGACCGACCGGGTGAGGAAAGTCGAGAGGCGGCCGCCGGGTATTTAGCGGCAGCAGGCATACAGAGGTACGTACCTGATGGTCGGCCGACTTGAAGACGGCGCCACCGTCCTGCGCGCCGATTGGTCGACCCAGTCACGTGGTCGTGACGTCACCCAGTCCACACATAATAATGCACACTTCGGAAAGGTCGATATTTATGGCCGGGCGTCCGCGAGGAGCTCTTAAATTCACGTCGATCAGTTATAGATCGGTCAGAGCGATCGGGCAGTAACCGAAGTGTTATTAGATGACTTTAAAAACCTAAAGAAATCGAGGTAACCGTCCTAATGAATGTGGAGAAATTTTACACGGAGGGAAAACTGAGGAATCGCGGTACGCGAAATTAAAACTCCCTGAACCGACGGTCGTAGTTCACACACGCGCAATGGCCCAGTATATACCATGTGTGAGAGAAAGATGGATGATGGCGAGAGAGAAACAATACTACTGCCGTCCTTTTCTGTTTGTTTGCCGTCTCTGTCTTACACAGTAGCCCAGCACCGACGCTCTCTCTCGCACTCGTGTACCGTCGCATCTCCTGTCTCTGTCTTGCCCCCCTCCCCCGCCGCGGCAGGGCCCCCTCCTGTCCTATCTATTCTTTATGGCCGGGGAAGGGAGGACCCGGTGGTGGGGGGTAAAGTAGGGGTATCCCGATCTGAAGCCGTAAACCATTCCAACAACACTTTAACCCGTGTGTTGCGCCTCGGCGGCTGATAATTTGATAGCACTCCTTTCTTATCAATGTCTCAATTGAGAATCGGTACGGCTTGAATTCGGCAGCGTTCGGGACCGGACTCGGAGAAAAATTTAAATTTGTAATAAAATACAAGTAAATAATTTTTTTAATAATTGTAATTTTGTTAATTTCTTGGCTGACATCCTGGTCACCAGTATCATTGAAAGTTGAAGTTTTCCACTGCGACGTCGGCGTTGGGACAGTCAGGTCGACAAGAGTTCAGTGTTGTCACGTGGCTGATAAGATGCCAGAACTGTTGATAAGAGATATCACCTTGAGACAACTCGGACATCCTATCTTCTCCCAGAACACCGTGTGAAACACTTCCCACTCTCAAAACTAAGGTAAACTTCATCAAGAGTTCGGTTTACAACAGCTAAGTTTATAATTGTAACGATATCAGTTAATAATACAGAAATAGTACATAATAGCCTAAGTACAATTTTATTAGTCCATAAAACTGACAGTTTATTTCTTATTTTTAATAATTTGAAAATCTCGGTTTGTTAGTGCTTGTACAGCAGTTTAAAAACTAGCATTAATTTGTTTATGTCATAAGTAAGAATGTACATTAAAATCGGTATGAATAAATACAGTAATAAGAGTCAAATGCCCTTTCAATAAAATTTGAGAATAAAACATCATCATAATAAAATTTCATCATTGTGGGCCTAAATAACACATTGGTTCATTATACACCCATGGTTTAGCCTTGCAACTGACTTGTATAACAATTCAATGAAGATCTTAAACGTTTATATAATTAATCCATTATGAAATCCACAGTACAAGAGCTGACCCAGCAGTGCTATAATTTTTTGTTAATGTTTTAAACATGATTATCTTAAAAAGTAAATTTGATTTTGCTTTTATTCCAAACTTCAAACGCATAACCCATGGAACGTGTCAGTGCAATGTTATTGGGACGAACATAGTTTTGCATTGTTAAACAGAATCTTTCATTGAATCTCATGCAATTGGTTAAATCGAAGACTTAGTGAAGTTAGTGTCCTTGTGTTGAACTGTTTGAAGAAATAATTCCTAAAGCTGGAAGGAATCCTTGAAGGACTTATAAACAGAGGCACCCTCTCTGTATCACTGAGCGACGACATCAGTGAGTGTGTAATAGGTTTTATTGGCAGTTTTCAGGACTCCGGGGGAATTCCCGACCTTATTGTGAGGGGGTGTTTTTATCACAGTATTTCTGTAAAGTTTCTTTCCAACTCTGGATGTCAGTGATGACCTTCAAGGACAGTTGCATTAGTATTAGCCTAACTATGTAGACTCACAACTTAAATTTTAGTTAATTTTATAAATACATGTCGAGGAAGGATGACAACATAATTATTCGACAAAGTATCACATAATTTGTTATATAATGTTGGAGATGTAGTAAAATTATGTGTTGCAGCCCAAGTATGTCAAACATAATTAGTACAATCGTTACAGAAACTTTAATTTATAAAAAAGAATATTTTTTTATAAACTGCACGTTCAAATTAAGTACAAAAATTTTAAAAATTCATGAAGTAATTTTTAAACTGTGTAAAAGCTATTTAGGCCTAAAACATAGTAATTTCATATGTTATAACTTGATGATTGCATACTGATAAGTACATATTATCAGCATTAGAGTAACTTTAGAATATTTCGCAGAAAACGTTGATAAATTCCAAGAAATATTAAACATACAAATATAGAATACAATATTTTACAACCGACAAAAAATCATAATCCTCAAAAGTAAATGATTAGGAATCATTTATGTAGCTAACTCCTAGACTGAAAAACAGATAGTAACATTTCAAAACTCTGTCAGTTTTATCACACGATTTTTAAAACACTGCCAAAGTACATTAACGATTAAGAGGCAATACGGTGAAGAGCATTACCTAGCTATCCCAGGTGCGTGGCGCGTACTCCGTCGTGGAGGCGGTCTATACCGTAGCCGCTCGATATGCTAGGCACGGTCATGTAAACATCAACGTAGACGCAGGTAGCATCGTGAAGTAGGACAGTCCCTGGCCAGCGCGATACTCACAGGGTCGTCTATTTCTAATCAGAAATACGAATTAGTACCCAGGTTACACTTTGTGAGCATACTATCACAGCATTTCACAAATCTTTCAAACAAAAACTATTTTGAAAAGAATCTGAGGTTATATCCCTTTTACTACTTAACAGTACACTACAAAAATTGTAATAACACTATATAAAAGCATGTTTTGTTACTTAAGTGTCTTTTTATATAACAAGAAATATAGGAATTGTTGTTAATATACAATTAAACAGGAACTAATGTAAAATAAAATAATTTGGTCTGAAAAACTAAGAGTACTTTTTATAAATAGGTCGTTGTGATCAGTGTTTTGTTCTCATTTTTCCTTTAAAACGCGCACATGTATTTATATTGATTTGGACATGTGTGCGTAACAATTGCCCTCAAATGTTTTACATATATCATAAGTATGATTTCCTTTGTTTGAATTATAAAATGATGAGAGATTTAGTTTTGTATTTATTTCTTAAATATAGCCGGTAAGTTATCTACGACCATGAGAATGATCATAAAACACCTGTAACCTGTATTGGTATTTTATTACTAGACAACCCATTAATAGTCTAAGTGTGAACGGTACTCTCCAGTTAATTAAAACATCAGTAAGGAACGGGTTATAATGAATTAAGCCCGCTTGATTATACGTTTCCAGCTTGTATTAAAATTACAACGCACGCACGAACAAGCGCGCGCACGCGTTACTTTGATCCCGACCACAAAGCACAAGCGATCAAACGAACCATCGCTCTATGTTTAATAAAGCCATTATGAGGTATATGCGTGCCAAAAAGCCATTGTTAAACAAAATAATTATTCAATTTAGACTTCCCCCAGGTGACAACAAACATAGGCTATTATAAATCTGAGGTAGTCGATAAATATGTATTTAAATTAACATATCAACCTTAAGCACTTTAAGGCTTCTTTGAGTAGGTGGAAATGCTTTGGTACAAAATATTAAATATGCCCGGTTGGTTAAATTAAATTATATAAGTTTCTTACGTTCAGTAATAAAATGATAAATAGCCTATAATTTAGACTTAGTTGTTTGCAGTCAATATTCCGATGTTGATCTTAAAGTTCATTAATTAATAAAACATTAATAATATATAGATAAATATTATCAAACAATTAATCCTTGAGAGACAGAAATACTATCTGTATATTCAGTAATTTAAAAATCATATGTTTCAGTGATGATTATTTCGAAAGAAAAATCACACATTAAATTCATTAATGCCATGGATTATATGTGATTAAAGTTGATATCCATTATCACGTTAATTTACTATAAAGTAGATCTTCAAATTAAAAACCACTTCCCTTATATCCTTAAGCCTTTTTAGATTTTTTAATTTTTTATTAATTAGCATTCAGTACGTGTTTATGTAAGGAAAATGTTCGCTATGATACAAGAATAAAGATGCAAAATTTAATACCCATTGTCCATAATTATAAGTGCATTAACACCGTGAAATAAAAATTCCTGGCCTTCTTTAAGAATTAAGAAGGATTTACAATTGTCCAAAGAAGTAAAAGTATCAGCAATATCAGTATAGCCTAGGTATGCCTACTATCTGATACATAGTTTAGAGATGTGTAACTGCCCACAAATTATTCCAGTACGATTTAACCCTATAAACATTTATTCTGAGATTGGAGTTATTTGTTAAATTGATTTAGTAAGATGAATATTGAGTAAACCTGTGAACGGTTTAATTTTTACAATAAAGTTAAATGTTTTAAACTGAAGCAAATTAGTAGTCTAAGGTAGCTTACTTGTAATCACAGTCGCTGAGCCGACCGAATGATGTTTACTAAAATAAAGTCGTTCCTGACTCAAAGATCACGATGACAAATAATTTGATAGAATCAGCAGTGAGTAAAGCATCAGCTTCACACATTCCCGCTCTATAAATAATGAATGAATGAAACTATCCGGTCAGCCATACTGGGCTCGGAACACGGCGAGCGGCAGAGGCGGCAAAAACTGACACAGAGGCGGAGAAAAACTGAAAATCGACCGGCAATCAAACCGTAAAATCGTACAAGAAGTTAATCAATCGGCGACGTACAAGGGAAAAACACGACTCGAGGGAAAAAGGCAATGCGACTCGGCCACGCGCGGCAGACCGATGTAGACATCAAAAAATGTTAATAAAGCCGTCTACCGACATAAATAGCGAAAACAACCTGCGAGCAACTGAAGTGAACACTTAATTATCACTTGAGCCGGGATCAGCCCAAAATACATAAGTTAGGATCCTTCCCTCTCTGTCTTACCAATGGTAATCATAGCGCCCTCACTTGACCGTAACTCAGCCAGATCGCTTATTCATGTTTTCATTTGTTCGACAGTGCCGTAGCTGACCCTTCGGGGCCCGGGCACTCCCTCATATGTTGTAATACTAGGCAACGTGTAGTCACTGTTAAATAACATTCCTTTTTTGTACTCATAAGTATTAAACGCTTACATTGAGTATTTGAAATAATTATATAAATATCAAATATCCTTATAATGTCTTTTTCATTATCTAAATTTCTATAACTTATCTTTATTTTTTTGACACGGCATTATTTGGCTGAATATATTTTTAAAGTACGTATGTATTTTGATGTGCTATTTCTCGACTATTTTAAAAACTTTGCTTTGAATACATTTTTTTATTTGTGACTTAAATTTAAGTTACATTTTTACTAGGTTTGTAATGGTGTAAAGAATTTAAATCGTTACAAATTCGGATCTTAACTGAATTAAACAAGGTAGCAGTTTGTAGCCCACATCTAGGCTATAGGAAAGGAGTACGTTCCTATCGAATATTGGCCGGCTTGTTGGGATCCCCGGTGCCCCTCATGTCCACCCACTCTCCGGCACTGCCCTCCGATTCAGAGTAGCTCGTAAATAAGTTCAGATTACGCCAGCGGTCTGCCGGTAATTATGCGGTACTGTGGTCCAATATGAGACGCGCGTCGTAAATTCATAACCAATTACTGTTTAAGCTTGATATCAATATTTACAGAACCTCTGCAATACTCCCAGGTCGCTGGTCGTATGATATGTGTTACGCTTTTCGGTTGCTTTTTTCTCCTTGGTTCTCGGTAAGATAAGTAATAACTCATTTACTACATTTCTAAACCTGATGATTATTGACGAAATGTACAGTGGTGTCGTCAATAAAATCTTTCAGTTATAGATTTTTTTTATTATCAATTACTGTTACTCAATCGCTTAATGGAATCAAGTAAATTTTACCTTTTTGCACGTTTTTTGTGAGTAAAATTTAATGTTTCCAAAGCTATTTAGGTGGTTTAGAATAAAGATTAATCAATACTAATATCATTATTTTATCATAACTTACGAACATTTTGTGATTTCTTTAGACTTCTTTAATTACCAAAAACATGTTTAACCTGACGAATTTATTGTAAACATTACATATATGATTTTAACATAATATGAGTGTACTAAACGTGAATGAGCCATTTAATAAACAATAACAATACAGTTATTTAAAAGATCAACTTCTATTAAGTAGACATTCACTGAGATTTCAAATTTTCATGGTGAATTTAGGTTTATTTATTCAATTTTAAATAAACACACAAGCTATATATAAAACAACATAAATTATTTATTAAATAACATATTTACTATGTATATTTTTAGTCTGGATTATTTTCCAATGTATGTAGTGCAATGCTACGTGTGTTATGTAATGATATAACGTGCGTTTTGACTAGTTAACTAAGATAATGAAATAATCGTTGAAATATTTGTTTAAAGGGAGAGTTGGACAGTATCACATTAAAAAACACGATTGTTCAGAATTACAGGTTTAATTAGTTTCATTACATTCTTGTACACATGCGTACATAAACAAATTTAAAGCTGTTATTTACATTTAGTAATTTATATTATTTTCTTTGAAGACGTACCAAAACAAAATGCTTTACTCCATTGGGTGACTAGTTAACGTGTATGAACGGTCATGAATACGTTTCAATAACACACGATGCACGATAAAGTACATGTAAGTGAAGTCGTTTCACAGCGCCTAATTAGGACAAGTAAAGCGCAGACCGAAGGTTAGGCCTCTACCTAGGAGCGCTTTAGTGATGTATTTACAATCAGCTGTTTTAATTGCTGTCCGCGTTATGACAGGTATCAGCTGAGCGCCCATTGAATATAACCACTGGCTTCCAAATAAAGTCGTCCCACGAACGCCCAAAACGTACTAATTAGTGGCCGAGCAAACCCTATCGTTATTAAAAACTTGAATTTATATTGTTTGTAAATTATGTGCGTGGCTGAAATAAGATTTAGTGTTACATCTTCATCCTTCCAACATTTATTTATTCTATTTCTAGATCTAACGTACTTTGACCTAAAAGCGTAGATCCGGTACACAGTTCTAAATTTGCAGGAGTTGTCACTTCTGCACTAATTGTATTAGAAATATAGACGATCTTTATTACTTTCCTAGTTAGACAGTAATAATGTTCGTGATTTTGAAATTGATTACAGGCCATTTATTAGTACAATGATAGAGGTTAGGGCTATTTTGAATATGTGACATATATTTTAGTATAACTTATACATATCAGGACAAAAGATTTTCTTACAGATTACTTGTTTGAAATGTCGTACATTTGATACTTTGAATTAGCCTTGTATTTCTAATACACCAACAAATTAAATGTGTTTTCAAGGGATCCTTATTAGTTAAGATGTTTTGCAACTACTTATGGGCTATTTTTATAAAATGGAAAGTTTAGGACTTCACCTATTCAATCAGAATGTAAATTTAAATATAAAAAAACCAATCTAAGTTTTATTTACCAGTATATTTTTAGTACTGATAACTGCAGTGCAGTGAGTTTTCATTAAACTCAGCAATATACGTACATTTAATACAAAAACATATACTTTGATACTTCAAAATAGCGTTTTGCTTTAATAAAAAAAACATATTAAATCTGTTTTTCCAAAATTGTAAAGCGTTTACTTACTTACGAGAAAAATCTAGAAATATTAATAGTTTTTAAATCTTCGTTAATCAATAACTCAACTCCCGATAAAATAATGGAAAGTACAAATAACTTGTCTTTCTACTTTCTTACCTACAACAATCGTGCAACAATTTGCTATACAGTGTCAAACTGGTAATTTATTGCCTCACTCTATCGTTTGTATACGCACGCTATAGACTTTTTAACGCAAGCCAGACACAGAGAACAGCTTAGTTTAATCGCCCTCTCCAATTTTCACTTACGTGATTCGACTTGTTCTTCTTCCTTAAAAATTACCATAAACAACAACAGTTTTATGTAGTGTATACATGGCATAATACAATGTTTGAACGCATAAAATATTACTAGCTAATTATTACTCCATTTTGACATCTCCGCCAAAGGGCTTATATTGTTGCACTAACTTACTTTAGTTGTAAATACTCATTTTTTCCTATCCCTTAAAATTTTTCCCTTGATCAATTATTGTTGCATTTAAAATATTTTTGAAGCGACGAAACGGCAAATTTGATTATTATTTGGCATCCACTATCGTGAAACCAACTTGAGATTTACAATATAATTTAAAGAAGTTTTTTATGTTTTCGGAAAAGCTCTGAGGTGTATATCAAACGTACATTAACATTAACAAGTAAAAGGGTATACTATAGTAGATCACTGTTAACAGTGGTTAATAAAACACTGTAATCTGATATAAATAGTAAAACTCTATTTCGTTTTCAACCGTTTTGATTAAGATGATCAAATATTTTTTAACAAATGGAGTCTATATAATTTTATACATGTAGAAGTCAAACTTTATATCATACAAATCACATGTTACAATATAAAGTAGTACGAGCTTTACAGTAAAGTTAAATGTTACAAAACATAGATAAATTTCCATTAATTGCACATATTTAAAATATATTTGTTGATTTGGTTTCAACGAAATAATGGTACTATAATCTCATGATGAGATTTGAAAAACAGAAATAGGTTAAGATTAATGAGATAAAATATCTATACTAAAGTTGATGTTGACTTTTCAAGAATAATTGTATATGTACAAATTTAATTTAATTTATTGTCGGGAAATAAAATAGAATTTATAGGAAACCATGTCACGTGTTTATATTAATTGTAATGTAACAAAGCATAAAATATTTTAGTAATTTTTTGCAGTGGATATTATTTACTTTTATTAGTTTTTTGAATAACGGTAATTTTATCCATAATATTTACTAGTCGTATAGCGTAAAAACTAGTATTTTAATCTATAAATAAAATTCTTTTTCTATAAGCCTATCAATTTCAAAATTAGTCAATGCTTTCGCACTGCATTCACATAATTCTTTCTTTGTTGAAACAAGAAAGACTCAATTTAAATAACATTTTAAATCCTTTTTTTTAGAATTTAATTAGAACTGTATTTGGTAATATTTCAAATCAAAATTAAACGTGTATCGTATCAAGATAAAATAGCTTTGATGATTATATACCTGACTGAAGTTTTTGATTATTCAAACTTGGCGAAATTTCCAAATATTTTGTACCGTAGACGCACAGATTGGCATACTGCATTACTAACTAAGAGCGATCTGCGACGAAATTCTAAATGAGTTTGTTAAAAACAAAAACTATTGTTATTATATTTATGTTTCCACTAAAATTGAACATTAGACATTTTCTTTGTAAATATTGTCATCAAAAATGTAGAATAAAATCTTACACTTAACCTAATTTTGAGTAAAATGTCACTGGAATGCCATAAAATAACTAACGAAATCTAACAAATATAATATAATATAAGTATGCTAAACATTACCTATTAATAATTCGTGCTCAAAATCAAGAGTTTTTAAATGCGTTGTCAAATTATATTAAGTTTTCTATGCCCCTATCATATTTTTTAAGTTTTAATTTTATTAGCTATATACAATTTAAACAAAATAGATTCTTATAATGATGTAGGGTATTTTGTTTAAGCCACACTGTTTTATTTATCAATGATAAGAGTGAAGTAAGATTAACACGTCACCTTTGACATTTCGATGGATAAATGTTGTTATTATCTGTTTTATTACGGTATCGACAATTGTTTATCAAAACAATAACTTCACGATTGTTTGGTTTGGCTGATACGTTTTATTAGAAATAATTCGTAAATTTTAATATAAAGTATTAATTCATCACTAATTACAATATAAAAGTAAACACTGTTTAAATAAAATATCAATAAGTATTAAAACACACACATTAAATAATTATTATTCATGTCAAAGCATTTCTTAATTGATTTAATTCATGAATTTTTATAAGACAGGAAAACAAATTTAAGCAGCTTTAACATAAATTAATAAATAGTAAAGAACCACGAACAAAAATTATACCACTGCTAGTAGCGTTTCAGAGTTCTAGGAATGCTTAATGCCATTTGGCAATAACTGAGGCAATACCCCCTTATACTATAAATTCCCTTTAAACATTCAAAGTTGACAGGGGTTTCCCCTAACACAGACTTGGACAACTGCGCCCGTTTGCGGTAGGATGCGATATACTTGAGAGGGAAGGAAGTTAGCCACTACTTCAAGAAGTCAGTTGTAATTACTTTGTGGACACCCTGTAATGACACTTCATAAAGTGCCATGCCCCCTCCTGCCCCGCTCACACCTACCCCTCCCAAACCCATCATGACACCATTTAACCCCCCCTCCCCACCCTATGTACGTCTGTGACAGTGGCCGTCATTCCATCTGATTGCTAACTGGTCAAGTGCGAAGTTTATAATAAATTTTAAAACAGAGCAGAACTATATAAACTAACCTAAATTGCGTATAATTTGATAGTGTATTAAAAATTAAAATATTTTTCTAATATAAGTAATATTTTTCTCAAATATAAATGTCCGTGATGAAAATATTAATTTACTTTACTGTTAGTAAAATTGCAGAATACAGTTATTATAAAACCCATGTTTAAATTAATTCCTTTATACATCTGTATCACTCCGAATTTTTTAGGTGGTGTTACTACTAAAACTTTTTATTTCCTATTTGTTTGCTGTACATGAGGGATGCCACACAAATCGCTTATTCTATGTTGTATCAGAGAAACACATACATATCCACACTTGTACTGAACTTTCTTTAACGCATCTTAAATTACTTAATCCACGTTCTCTCCGTCACGTTCAAACTAGAAATTGGTTTTTAGTGTTTTAATGACTCAGTATCCATATTTTTAAAACAAACTGATTAGTTTAAAACGTATGTTTATTTCGAACCTAGTAAATAATCATTTGTGATCATTTGACATGAGCCATCGGAATACTCTGTGATAAATTTAAATAGATAATAAATAAAAGCCGTAACTCTTGGCCGATTTGGTCCTCCCACGGCCCTAAATCTCTGGTGCTCCGCTCGAACTAGGCCTATTCTTAGCGTCGCTGTCTCCGGCGACCGCCGCTCGAGCGACACATTTTTTACAGGACCATTTATAAAATTAAACAAGGCATTTCGAACTACTGAGGCGATACGGTATTAAGTGCTTAAAATTGGCGGCACCCTTTGAAATAGATTTGCTTTAATTTAAGGCAGCTGCCAACTCGGAGGTGGAAGGTGTGAGAACGTAAATTAGACGTTTGTTTGTTCCATAATGAATACATTTGTTCGATCGTACGTTAGGTTTTATTGTAAAAATAGTTATTCCTTTTATAACGTTGAACATACCCCGTAGAACACTTTCAATTAAATATTTCCTTTCTACCTATCTACATTATTATCCATTATTTTGAATAGAAATAATCATAATCAGTTAATTTATATATTTGGTCACATAAATTTTTTATACGTTCGGTTAATAAATCAAAAACAAACTCTCAAACAAGATTTTGTTTGTCTATGTTATACTTTACTTGACTTGGGCCTTAATGTTAGTTTTCAACTGGTAATAGCAAAACATAACCTTTAAGAAGGTCGACCTACTACAGCAATACCCAAACACATTGCCCGAGCTAATCAGATTTTACCCTAGTTAAGTAGTTAACGCAATAAATTTGAAGTTTGACTTGCGTCAAACTCCTGGGACCAAACTCGCAACTAGTTTGTTCGCACTGGGAGATTAATTAGACTCTTAACTAAGCCGATGTGAATGAATAGAAAGGAATTCATTCAGAATGCTTTGTGTCATCACAATAAACTTTGCCTTTCGGTTGTATTGATATGAGAAGAAGGGATAAATTCAGGACATTTAATTAAACGTTCAAACAATTGAAGGGTTTATACGGTTTCAAATTGAATAAACTGGCAATGATTATTAAACTAATAACATTTCTGTCATTTATCGTCAGTAAAGTTTATTTACTTCTTTAACGCTAAAAATGTATTGTAGAAATAAGAACTATTAATAATACAAAAATAATAATGTACTGTTAAAATTCCTACGGTAAACTTTAAAGTACATGTTATTAAGAAAACAATCGTTACCAACTAGAATAAAATTTTTATAGAAATATATATATATATATATATATATATATATATATATATATATATATAACAATATAATCAGAGTGAACTACTTACAGAACGTTAGCTTCCAAGTCAAAACATCAACTGTTCTTCAAACGGATTCTTTCCCCCACCACGCCTCCAGATTATAGTACCCTCAGTACTATATTGGACAAGGAAGGTATTGTTCTTTAGCCTTGAGTCATGAAAAAACTGTCGGGGTCAGGAAGACACCCTACCGAGGGTTGAACAAAGTGTTGCCCTCGTTTTTTCCAGAACAAAACTTCCCTAAACACGGCCGACAATGCGCAGACCTAACGGGACTGCAAGCACTGAGGTGGGATACTTTTGCGAGAATTTGGAACGCTCACCTATTGTTTTGACTCGGGTAAAAAGCTGCTGGCGGCTCCAAAAAGTGACCTTCTGATTCGACTCGGCGCTCCGCAGGTGACCGCTTTAGGCCCGCCGATCTTTATTTCTTTCCGTCGCGTCCATATCTGCTGTGCATTCGATATTCTTTCTTTGAAAGCTATTTAACAATATTCACCAGGAATACGTAAAACGTACCAACAGTATAATGATGAGCTCTATTCCATTATTATTAGTTACCTTCAACCCATTGTGCTATCAAACTGCATTCTATTGTATTGTAACAGTTTTTATGTTTCCATAAAATGTTGTCCTTTCAAACAAGTTTCGACCGTGTAAGCACTATCAATTCTGTTTGAAGTCGCATTGAAATCTCGTCTTTGTTGAGATAAACACGGTGTCAAATTCACACCAGGCAAGCTTCCGGATAGTTATCTTGTAAACACATATCAGTGTTACCAACTGCGATTCAATACAACCTAATTATCCCGCTGAAGAATAGGCGAAATCAAAATTCTCCTCGATGTTTGAATCCACATTGAAAGCAATCGCATTGGAAACGTTTGAATGGGTTAGAATAGAAAGGTAATTTAAATAATTGAAGAGTGGTCGAAGGAGCAGACAATTTGCAAACGTGATAGATGACTAGGTATGGACTAGTTAGGCCCTAATATGGCGTCTTCACGATAATGACTCAATCCACGGAGTTGGACACTTCTGTGCTATTCTCTGGTAATTATAAGGCCGCGTGGTTTTCGTGGGCAGTTGAATCGAACCCTGCGCGTACCGCGAACTCTGGAGATGCAATTCAGATCGAACTGGCGATAGCATCAGCTGGAATTAGCATCTTAACTCAATTTTCCAACCGTTGCTCGCTTATTTTATCAGTGTAGATGCGACTTCGCCTGTTATTAGATATTTTCCCCGGATTTCTTTTGACGTGTTCCATCTCTCTATAATATTATACGTGTTGTTGTAATGGCCAAGCTTTTATCTTATATTGAGACAATACTTCTTAAAAACCAAAATATAACTATATATACAAACATTATTTGATTTGGTAAGTTATTATAAGTGGCTTAGTGTAATGTAGTTTGAGCAGTATTAATGGTTTAATTATGCAAGTGTGAATTTACGTGCATTTAAAATTATAACAAATAACACAATTTATTATAGTGGATATTAGATCCTGTGTAGTGAAGGAAAAGTGTATACTTTGTTGTTGTAGTAGGCTATTAGTACATAGATCCTACAACAATTAAATTGCCTATTAAAATGTCAACGCCATTAAAAAATTTGAAATTAGTATGTACTATTATTATTTTGAAAATTCATACGTATAGTACGCTTGCCAAGAATACAATATAAACTTGAAAAGAAAGAAAACGAATTAACTAAAGACTCAACACTATGGAACAAAAGAAAATTAGACGAAACTGGAAATTTGCAGTAAACGTTAAGGTTTGAGCAAAGTCCCTCTTTGGTGTGGTCGGTACTTACCCTGGATCAACGAGATTAGATAGGTTACATGGAGGAGATTTTCTTTCATTGTCATGACTTTTCCCTGTGATGCTAAGGAAGATTTCGTTGTTCGTGATAGGGTTCCGAGCAGCGTCGTGCCAGGGACTATATTGACTCTGCACTGAGCCACTCAGATAGTAAAACGTGCGCAAGGGTTAAAGTTTCTCTAATTGATTATGATTGTCATCAGTGATTGACGGTCCATATGATGCCTCCTCTTAGATTTCACATGGAACTTGTCAGCCACTAAACAAAGTAGTTTCCGGAGAAGTGTTCTTTGAGTAGTTATTTATACATTATTATATTTATTCATTATACATTATTAATACATTCTTCTCGGGAATGTTGGGGAATATTTTGCTGTTTATATTGTTTACATTTTGCAAACTTCCTTGGTGTCCCTGAAAGACGTTGGTACCTTTTTCTTGAACTGCGTAAAATAATCATATGGATAATGTCCTGGAGAAGCGGAATAAGAAACAGGATTTCTCCAAACTACCATGTGGTGATACTAGGATACATTTTACCGTAAATGAGTCATGATGGCGTTCTATGTTAAAAGAAATACCAAATTTGTTTCAGAATATCGAAAGAGTATAATATGGAGGTAGGAGATTTTCTTCCCATTATCACTACTTACAATGGATTGTAGGACCAAGTTCTCGGTTAATTTTAGTACTGCTGATGGTTACAGACAAAAGAAGAATCCATTCTGACAAAACTTGTCCTGAAGTAATGACACTGTATAGGTAGCAGAGATGAAGTCTCCTTACATATATAGAATTAAGATTCAGAACTTTTTCTCTAATAGCGGGCTCGAACCAGTGTGTATATATACAGAGGGTGCTTAAAACAAAAAAGGTAGAGGATATTCATTTTTGTTTTAATTTCAATAATATATAGCTTGAGATTATTTCAAAAGAGTTTTAAGACTTTATCTGCTAAATCCTTTGAAAGCCCCAATATATAGTTTTAATCGAGTTCTATTTAAGTTTTTACAAAAAATTTTTGAGTGCAATTGCATAATTCACAGTACTGTATGTATATATGAATCTATTTATACGCAAACATGCAAGCTTCGCAACACGTATTGATAGCTTACGTGCATACGACTTAATGGGCATGCCTATATCTTCCAAGATATTTTACTGCCTTCTAGGAAAATAGGAAGTCTAGTGTATAACGAACGATAGGCGATTGTTTCTCGTGAATCTCTGTAGTAGGAACGGTTCAGTTAGCCAAGTTAAACAGATTAGCAAGGATCGGTCTACTGGAGGTTAGCTTCTTATGTCTTCGACTCTGAGGTTAGTTTGGGATTAGTCCTGAGTAATGTGACTTTGATTGTGTTCTACCATTGAGTTCAGAGAGCTTACCATCTGATGATCACGGCGTTCTGCCTGAATTCCATTCAAATTTAATGAGAATATATTCATCGATGTGCTATTTTATTAGATGAATTTTAGACTTTAGCTATTTATTAAATAAGCATATAATTAATTTATAATGTTGGGGGAGTATTTCAGAGAGAATGCATTTTGTATTTTGTTATTTGCGGCACAAAATAAAAACACCGCAAAACACATTATATTCCTAATATGTATATGAACTAGATATATTTTATATTCAACTATCTATACAGATAATTGAAAATGGCATATTACTCTTTGCAATGATAACATAGTTATATTAACTAACTTAGAAGCATTTTGATTGAATGATAGCTTACATAGCTGTTAAAGTCTTGTTAATGTGAATTTAAGCAAAATCTTTAGTTTGACCATTTTAACTTAATTTTATAATATCTTGTGAAATTAAATAAAGCAGAGCCTAGTCTATTCTCAATCATTGTTTTTTGTTAAAACCAAATATATAAACACCGCATAAATTAACGTCTAGTTTACTCTGATGTTCTATGGACTAGAATTAGATCGTATTTGTATAGTAGATAGATTTTACTTTTTATCCCTTCACATATATTATAAATTGGTCGAACTTGAAGTATATTCTAAGCCTAAACTAGACTATGATAATTCTTCATCACGTCCAAAAACAATTTATTTGCAACTTTGTTGCATATTGATACTTAAGTGATAAACGCATGCTTTTGTTAAGGATATAAGTAAATTAGTTCATGACCATCCAAATAATTTTAATTATAATTCGTTGTGTTTGAGATCACCAATACAATTCTAATCTGAAGATTTTCTAAATGGGTTTCAGTATCCTTCTTCGATACGTACAAATATACAAAAATGTTAAAACCACCGTGAATATTCACTATTATACATATGCTACAGCAAAACTGTAAGAGTATGTATTGTGTAATTCTGAAGTAATTTCGCCTTCGAAATTAAACTTTTGGTCTTGTACTGCATAGAAATACCCACATTGTGCGCAATTATACGATGCAAGTATGGGCTACACGATAACAAATTTTGCCTAGCATTCTTTGTGCACCAGCTGTGGAAATATTAAAAAGTAAAAAAAAAAGTAAAATGGGTTTTTTTATTTGGGTACATGGGAACAATAGCATTGAGAATTTGGCTTTGAGGGTCTGCGAGTTCTTAACCACTCTTGTGAGGTTACTGTAACGATAAAAATGCTGACTTCAAACTACAATCGACTCTCGGTTACACAAACACCTCTCCACAAAGCGAATCGTTAACCACTGTGAACCCGAGTTTTCCGAGCCAAAGAGACGGCAAGAGTAGATCCTATTCACTGATGTAGATCGCCTCAGATAACCGACCGACAACCGGGCACCGTGTAGAGACAGACAAACAGACAGGCGAGTCTAGTCGTAGTCAGCTCCGTCATGAATGAAAAGATGGATTAATGAATAGGCGGACAATGACGGTGCCAATGGCAGTGGGATGATTTAGTGAGGCAAAGGTAGACAATCAGCTGGTCCCGCGTCGCCGTCGCTCGCTTCGCTCTCCGAGTCGCCTCGGCCTCGCGGAGTAACAAGTGGGTAATCAAGTCTCGAACGCCCCCGCAGTTCCAGATCACACGGCATAGGACTGCGTCCATGAACAGTTGAAAAATTAGAAGTAATGAGCGCTGGACTACGCAATAGTGAGCTATGTACGAGTATATCAGTTTGTGCTCCTGGGTTGGCAGGACTGTTTAAGGTGTGAGGAATATCCAGTGACGTAAAATCCGAAAACTGAGCACAACGACAGTTTACAAATTGTTACATATTTCAGCATATACGGATCTTTATTTGTAATACCAAGGAAACGAATAATGGTCCTACTTTACTTCATATTTTAATATTATACAGCCTAAAAAGGTTGCATGTCAAACCTTTTTTGGTCAACCAAGGATACATTTTAATATTATAGTGTTGCATTCTAGAGAAAATGGATGTTAAACATAAAATTGATATAAATCTAGAGATAGTAAACATTTAGGTATTACCCGGTAAAACGTTGTGATGAAAAGATTTAGTTTCGGCATAGAAAATATCGACGATAGGGTAAATCAGCCACACGATGAGTTATCGAATACGACTCGTATACTGCTCAGAAATGTGATTCTACGATAATGCGGTTCAGTGCCTGTAACGTTACCCAGCAGCTACGGTAGAAGATTTATCCTGTTCTGCATTAATTAGGGGCTGGTCGGATTGTATTGCACCCTTCATCGCACCACAGGGTGCATCTAGCGATACTGATTGATACATTAACCTAGATCCCCTACATGGACTGTTTAATGGGAACAGTCGTTTATGAATGGTTCACGCCACCGTAGGTAGGTCACAATTATCGTTGTATCACGTGTTAAAAAACACAAATGGGTCGCTCCGTTGGGAAGTGTAAAAGGTTTAATTACAAACTGAGACAATGAAGTGACAAAGAATACGAGTAGATTTTTCCAAAATATTGATCATATCAGATGGCAACTTGGCTTCCATTTGACTTTAAACTACATACAAAATAAGGTCAATACATTTTTACTTGCGCCGAGAAGAACCTATATATCAAGTTTCAAGTCTATAGGACATTTTTACTAAGAGTTATGACACATATGGACGACAAGAAGTGCCACCCTAGTGCGCTTAATCTAAAAACATGTATTGCTCAAACTAATCTCGAAACTTTTTTATTCCTGCCACCAATCGTATCTACTAATCAACAGATAGAGGAGCTTAACACAATCAGTCCTTATATTCAACACTATGGTGTCTAGAACACAAACTGAGTGTGGTGCAAAGTGTGAGTAACGAAATCTCTGCCCCCGTTCGTGCCTCCAGAACTTTCCAAACTCATTATCGAACAAATTAAAACTGTTTGAAATGTTAGCGATCTATTAACAGGAAATCTAATCTATCATACTACAAATAGCTGGAAACTAATCGAGTCTCTAAGTATAATTTTCCACTGGTATTTTATTTCTAAATTTAAATAGTCAAAATTTGTACTGGTTTTATTTCAGCTCCAAAGCCAAATTAGGATATAAAGCTATAAATATTTAATTAAAAACTATCACCTTTTTTATTGCAAAGCAGTATGGAACTAAAACTTCTGATATCATTAATGCTATATTGATTGAATAAGTTATTTGTATTGTGGATTTTTAAAATATTATATTTATATAAATAAAATATTTTACAGAACGCTTTTGTTTTTCAACACTTTGAAAATGCCATAGATACTTTTTACCATTTAAAATTTCAACTATCGCGTCGCTTCATTAAAGAAAAGTGTTTCAGGATTACTACGAAAATATAGTTTGAAATCAACATAGTTCTTGATACATAATCCGTTTTAATAAGCAGGCCATTTAAAATCCATTATAAATCGGCTTTGAAGATATGTGTAACAGTATTTTTAACTGTTACGATTTTTGTAACGGTTAATAGCTTTTTAGACTACAATGGTCGACATATTATTTAGGCTTATCAGTATTTTACTAGTAAATTGAATCCAACTTTTTTCGAATTGCGGTGATAACATGGTTGGGACACAACCGTTCGCATCTTCGTGGTTTTATTACAGAAGTAAATTATTACCAGGTAAAATTTCTGTGTATGAAACTATCGGGTAATACACCACATCCAAATATTGATGACCAATAAAGATATTTTTAACATTTTACAAGAATAAGTATGAGCGTAGGACGATGTAGGAGGGGGGGGGATTGTGGGGAACTGGACAATACTGAGTCGTGCTGAAACCCGTTTGCAATTGAAATGCGTGCGAGTCGCCCGCTCCGGCCCGCCGCTGCCCGCTGCCGCAGTAACTGAGCGAGGTGGCGTACACGGGGTTATGAGCACCATTAACTCGCCATATTCAAATCACCTGGTCGCAGTCACAGCTGCTTTAATTGAATCAGCTGGTTGTTTCGCGCCATCTACGTCACTAGCTGCTGGTGACGTAATGCTTGATTGGGCTGCTGGTGTTGCTCCTTGTGTTGTGTAGGTTATCTTTGTGTACTTTAAGTTATAGATTACGTTTACCACTTTCAATCAAATCGCTTATAGTTGACGTCCTAGAGAACTGCCAGGGGTCAGCTCGTGCTGTATAATAATGAACGTTGTGTGGAGTAAACTTATAAATACTAATTCTCTTATGGTTATGGATATCTTATTATACGATCCGCTTTCGAAATAACTGTTTTTAATTATACAATTTATAGATTTTGGCTGAATTTGGTTTTGTGTTTTCCAATAGTAATTAATTAATTAGTAATTAATCTACCAATAATATTCATCCGGGAGATTTTTTATTGCCTTTAAAAACAATTGCAGTGCAGTTCCCTTCTGCAATGTTGTTCGATTTGCTACCACCCACGGAAAATTTTACAATTCTAAACTTGTCACTAAAATACTCACTATTGCTAACAACATTTTTCTACTCATATATCACATAGGCCTCCATAAGGGATAAATAACTAAAAAACCCATTAAAATATTATTGTACTATGTTCCAAATTTTCCAACGATTTGAATTACAGTAATACATATTCATTCTGTATCATTTGCAACGGAATCTACAAATTACTATTGAACCTTGCCCTGCCGGGAGTCTAATGCGTACAGATGACCTAGTGAACTATACCTAAGTGGAATATATCGTAGGTTTGTAATCTAAGCTTAACCTTGCATCTTTATCACGTGGCCTACATGATCATTTCTTCTATGAGGAAGCCCTTGAACCTATGCCTTTTATTAAATTCAACAATTTTTACTATGTTAAAACCAATAATGGAGAAGTGTCTATTTACCGTGTATCCAGAATTAACCTTGTCGCGCCTTCTCTATCCATTTAATCAGCGACATAAGTTCAATCAATAAAACCCACATTTTTACGCGAAGGTTGACAAGACGTTGCCGCAATCTCAGAGTCAGAAGGTCAAATAACCTCCAAGAAAAATGCTGAAGACCCTGGATTCAAACCAGGAAAATTTAGTTTCCTATTTATATTTCCTTCTAATTAGAAATGTGACATACAGAAAACAAGTTTTTAGCAAACCGTATAAGCTACCGTTTATTAAATCGATTTCAAACGAAATACGGGGCAAACAATACAGACTTTTCATGTCAAAATTTAATTGGTAACATTATTCAGTAACATTTTAATTGAGCATCAAGTCGGTTACTACTAAGTATGCGTCTTTAGCTATTTATTAATTTATAGTTCAAATAATATTTTAGTAAGGTAGGAAGTGAGGGATTACTTTTTTATTTTTTTCTTCAATAACGAATATTTGTGTGCGTGCGTGCGTGCGTGTGCGTGCGTGTGTGTGTGTGCGTGTGTGCGTGCGTGCGTGTGTGTGTGTGTGCGTGCGTGTGTGTGTGTGTGTGTGTGTGTGTGTGTGTGTGTGTGTGTGTGTTAAAAAAATCCTTTTAAGTAATTGCGAAGAGTTGTAAGTTGTGGTCAATGATTTAAATGATACTATGGAATGAAAATAGATTTTTCTCATTAAACTACTAACTTGGCTTCATGGATAACAACATATCGCTCTTTGTTTAAAGTATAGGGATTGCCGATGTATGATTTGAAAGCATAATAGAAAACCTACAAATACAAAATAAAGAACCAATTCCTGGTAATTTGGAAAAGTAATTTAGTGGTACCTAAAGTGTGCCCTTAAATTCACTGAGATTACCTCACAGGGGTTTGATGGAGGTTTTGATTTGACTTTCAAAGAAGACTATTGAAGATTCTTTCCAATGGCTGGTGTGAGCTCTCTCGACTAGGTTGAAAAAAGAAAAAACTTCATTTGTTCTGCTCCCGAATGACAGTAGTGGTTTGCTGACTGCCTTGACTAAGTTGTAAAGTAAAATGAGGATTATAAGAGTTTCTATCTCTAGTGAACGTAACGGTACGGTATCTTGAATAGGATTGAAAAGCGTTGTGTGAGGATATCTTGAGGTCAGCTTGAAGTGACTAATGATAAAAGCTGTCTTGACTAGGTTGTAAAGTAAAATGAGGATTATAAGAGTTTCTATCTCTAGTGAACGTAACGGTACGGTATCTTGAATAGGATTGAAAAGCGTTGTGTGAGGATATCTTGAGGTCAGCTTGAAGTGACTAATGATAAAAGCTGTCTTGACTAGGTTGTAAAGTAAAATGAGGATTATAAGAGTTTCTATCTCTAGTGAACGTAACGGTACGGTATCTTGAATAGGATTGAAAAGCGTTGTGTGAGGATATCTTGAGGTCAGCTTGAAGTGACTAATGATAAAAGCTGTCTTGACTAGGTTGTAAAGTAAAATGAGGATTATAAGAGTTTCTATCTCTAGTGAACGTAACGGTACGGTATCTTGAATAGGATTGAAAAGCGTTGTGCGAGGATATCTTGAGGTCAGCTTGAAGTGACTAATGATAAAAGCTGTCTTGACTAGGTTGTAAAGTAAAATGAGGATTATAAGAGTTTCTATCTCTAGTGAACGTAACGGTACGGTATCTTGAATAGGATTGAAAAGCGTTGTGTGAGGATATCTTGAGGTCAGCTTGAAGTGACTAATGATAAAAGCTGTCTTGACTAGGTTGTAAAGTAAAATGAGGATTATAAGAGTTTCTATCTCTAGTGAACGTAACGGTACGGTATCTTGAATAGGATTGAAAAGCGTTGTGTGAGGATATCTTGAGGTCAGCTTGAAGTGACTAATGATAAAAGCTGTCTTGACTAGGTTGTAAAGTAAAATGAGGATTATAAGAGTTTCTATCTCTAGTGAACGTAACGGTACGGTATCTTGAATAGGATTGAAAAGCGTTGTGTGAGGATATCTTGAGGTCAGCTTGAAGTGACTAATGATAAAAGCTGTCTTGACTAGGTTGTAAAGTAAAATGAGGATTATAAGAGTTTCTATCTCTAGTGAACGTAACGGTACGGTATCTTGAATAGGATTGAAAAGCGTTGTGTGAGGATATCTTGAGGTCAGCTTGAAGTGACTAATGATAAAAGCTGTCTTGACTAGGTTAAAAATTGAAGAGAGGATATCTTGAGGTCTGCTTGAAGTGATTATAATGATAAGGGCTGTCTTGATTAGTTTGAAAAGAGAAAGGGGAGAATACTTGTGGTCTGCTCCCAAGTGACTGTGAGGTATAAGAACGACCCTGACTTGGGTTGTAAGGTGGAAGGCGGTCTCTGACAGGGGCTAACCACTTTCCGATGAGGCCGAATCAGCGACCGGCCGTTCTGAATTATACATCAGCCTACCTTCTCTTCTCCGGTATTTGATTCAACTTTGTCCGGTTATTGTGTAAGATTGTGGCTTTTTGTGTTCGTTTTTGTTTCGCAAATAGAAGGTCCTCGGCAGCTCCGCGACCAGGCTTGGTGACAGGCGGGTTTTGGGAGCGGTACACTCTGTTTTGCAGAAAATTGGACACGATTCAATTTTCTGTACTACAGTCTTTTATGGAAGCAGGCTAAGTAAATAATAAATTGTATGTGGTTTTAACATTAACTACGCTTATTAAGTTTTTAATTTAATATTATAAAATTATTAATCATGGCAGCCAAGAATACGTGCACAGAATTCCTCAAGTAATTTGAGTGTATTCCAATGTTTTCAAAATATATCTTTCAAATATTCCACTGAATTATTTTTAGAATGGATTTAATGAATTTTCTTATGAATATCATCAACAAAAAGTTGCTTTGGATTTTTTTAGAAATGCTGGGTTATTGGTAATAAATATTACTACTACTCAAATAAATGTGAACTTGAAAAAATATTAGCTTTCGAAAAATGGAGGAAAGATTCAAATAATTATGCACAATTGAGTATTAGTTTGACATTCGCTATTGGATTATGGGCTTATGTGTAGTATATACTCAGAACATTTTCAATGTGTTGGCTTTTGTGTCAAAACTAACCATTATGAATAATTTTAATGGCATATCATAAAGTGTCTAATTTAAAGTTTTCTTATATCTCTTCTTATAATAAAAAGCCATTTTAGTAATAGTTGCATGTTTGGTATGTTATATCTTCTCATATGAAGAAGTTAATCTGAACTCTAGTGAAATGCAAATATAAATAATACTAAAGTACATTTCATACTGGATGAAAACACTGTTTTTTAGTTTTTTCCGTTTATTGTATACGTACAATCATATTTTTCAATAGACATTACCACACAGCAATGTAGAGAATAAAGAATTGGCTAAACCGGCCAGAGGAACCGCTACTACGGGGAAGCGGTCGCAACGTTCTCGGACCGGGAGCTTCGAATCGCCGGCATAACGTCCGATGCTCGTCCCCTGGATTGCACTTCTTTATTTGCTCATAAAATATGACTTTGCGATAAAAATCTGTGGTCACTACGCGTAATTTATCACAGATATTTAAAGTAGTGATATTTTAAATAAAAAATAAACTTTAGCATGATAAAAATGGTGAACTATATCTCCCAGCGAAGTATGTTCAAGGGCTGTTTTAGCACCGCAGTAAAACTTTTACTAATAATAAAAATACATAAATAAACCTCGTCTGGTTCCTCACCAAGGGAAATTAATTTAATTCAAGTAACGACAATAATTGGAGATTACTCTTTCACAAATTGTGTGACTTTTCCAAACCTTTATCCGCTGTAGGTGATCCAAGAATTTCCTTCCCACCCATTTCCAGGTCACTTAACTACGAACTGACCTCTGGATTGCGTTAGGTAGGCTTCGTATTATAAGCTATCAATTTCTTGCTTGTTAAAAGCCTCAAGATATATGTTTTGAGTGGTTTCTACAGAGAAATCATACTGCTAGAAATCTCAAAATGTTAATAAATAAATCAATATGTTTTAATTGAAACAAACAACCATCACTCCCTCAAGGTAGACTATATTAATTATGTATTTTTAAGGCAACTTTATTAAATTATTTTTTATACTCAAGTAAAAAAATTCAATGGCATAAAAAATGTTTCTATACTACTAAGTTAGTAGTGAATGATATTATTTTCTTAACTTTGCATGAAAACTATAAAATTCCTATACGCTATCTTACATAATAGAGTTACAGGTTTATAATTGTATTTATGTAATGCTTTAAAATTAAACTTTAAGTAAACTAGGAAGGTTTTGGGAAAAGGGAAAAAGGTTAAACAGTTTCAATTAAATCCTTTCCATAAACTTTTTATCTCCACTAAATAGAAGCAAAACCTATTCCTACCATTATCCCAAATTATATGTATTAAGTTGCATAATACCACACAACATAAATTGTATGCCTTAATTATTGTATACTATTCTATTACTGTTTTTGTTATGGTTAATTTCCTATATTTACACACAATAAAGTCCTGGATACAGACCACGGTTCAAGGGTATTAATTAAAATTTGGATAACTGAATTTTAATTAGCAACTGACAATTTGAGTGTTTTAATTGTTTAATTGTGTTATGTAGTTTCAAGTCACTTTCACTGTATATTGATTAAATGTTGTTGGTCTTTACTAAATCCTTCAGTAAAAATAGTTTATATTGGTGATATTATAATAAGTTCAGCAAATTATTCAATATTCTATTATATCCATATACTTATTTGTTGATAAGTCCACTCGTAGATAAATAAATAATTTAAAAATTGGAATCAGCAAAAACTACAATTTTCTTGAAGACTACAAAATTCGAGTAAATGAATTTGGTTCATTCAGTTAAATTTTTTGGTTTTGTTATGTTGCATTATTCTGTTCACAAATATATTCCATCGCGGACAGTTAAAATATAAAGCGTATAACGGAGCTATATGAATGCTGTTAAAATGGTTAAGAATTTAAAATATATTAGTATTGGATTGTATTTTTGTATCCAAAATAGCTATACTGACGCATATAGACCGGTGGAGAAATATTAGGAAATTACATTATTTTATAGTTTCCGGGCACAGATGTGGAAGACGCTCCACCAGTACGGCGCGACTTCAGCCCGGCACAGAATTTTTTGTCCGGACCACCAGAGACACTACACTGGAGTCTTCTTTCTCTATGGCATTTCAATTGAAGTAATCGTGTATTTACCAGATGGTTTACACATGCTGCATTCTGAGGGTCTTTGTAAAAACTGGTGGAATTCTATCTTCTTAGTTCAAAGGTCTCAGAAATTCTTATGTTGACTATAAATTCGAACAGGCATTCAGGCCTCGAATTAGAATGTTAGACTACTATGGGACAATTCAGCAGTGTACAGGGCGGGCTCATTCTGTAACTTGTGGGAAAACTAGTTTGATTTCTGTTTATTATTCCAAAACCAAATTTGACTTGTTGCTCCTTGGGTGGTTGGTTGACCGCTGAACCTTCCTGTATTTGCAAGCAGCACACCTGCATTGCCATTACTTGTGGTTCGGTATTCATTCGTAGAAGTTGGTCCCCAGTTAAGAGTTAGTGGGGGTTTCTTAGCCCTAAATTTGCCAGCTAAAAATAAAAGAACATCAAAACTTAAATGTTTTTAAGTCAAATTTGTGATTGTAATATATATTACTAGATTAATATTTTCAGCAGTAAAAGTGCAATAGATGTATGCACTAAATTTAAAATAATGTGAGATGTCAGAAAATTACACTTTTTTATTCATTAAATTAAAGTACTAAATTTATATTTAAAGCCAAATTTAAGTACAAAGTGAAACTTCATAACATTTGACGTTATTTAAATTATTTTCCATTTTCTGCCAGTGATTCAAAATATCATAAAACCCTTTTCTTTAAATACTAATATAACGTATTTATGTCTGACTAAGAAAAATATCTATAGAATACTTTTTAACTTTTTCAAGACGATTCACACATAAATTTAAATTTAAACTGAGTCTTTCAAGATATAGATCAATTGTACGATGTACCTTTCTTTCTTAACCTTTTCACGGTGGGTTTCTCTCTTTTCTCTGTTCTTAGACTTTCTCTCAGCAGTATCGCATTCCACACGAACCTCAGGTCAAGCTATGTTGGTATCTTTTTGCGGCATCGGTTCATTATGAAACACCGTTTTTCGGTGTAGTCCTTACAAGGTTTAAACTGGATCTAATGAAGAGGATTACGTATATACTCATGTATATTACTTGAAGGGAAAAGACGAAAAGTGCACATTTATGTTATTATGTTAGTATAATATTGTATTTTAAGTTGTGAAGTCGATGGTGTAAATATGTAAGACTTTCTCGACTTTAGAGAGGTTCCAAATGATTCGTTCATAAAATATACAAAAACCGAGGAAATTTTTAAATACAGACAGTCACCAAGGCTCAGAAAATTTTAAAATGTATTATAGTGAATCAATTTATTTAAATAAATTAAACAATAAATACTTGATGATAGAAATGTTTGTCTTTGATATTCAAAAATGTACCACAGATGTTATTAGATCTAATGGAGTAGTGTGTTTCAATTATGACAAAGCAGTGCCAATTTAGTGTGAAAGTTTAGAAATGTGTGTAGTTTCTGCATGATATGAAACAAATAAAGAGTTATAACTTCTTATTCGATCCAAAGAAGTTAACTATAAGGGCTTGTTAGTGAATCCAAAAACATTTAAATGTAAATATGGACGTTCCATTAAATACGCTTAATAATTTTATGAAAATAAAATCTTCCTAATTGTTAATAACATAACCCAAATTTAAAACTAGTATTCCATAACTTGTGACTAATACTGGAGTTGGAACCAATCATGCAGACAATCACAATACAAAATGTCATTATTCATAACATTATAGAAAATAATGGTACATTGAGTAGTGTCGCAGTAATATAAGATTACGCTACTGTACATAATCTTAAATTGTGACTACCGTTGTAGTCCTTATAATTAATTTTAAATGATGACGGCTATAAATTACCATAGTGTAAGACATTGGGTGGTGTGTGATTGGGCTATTAAATGTTGTTTTTAGTTATTTACTCATTAATTTGTTGTTTTTTGTGCTGTGTTCGTAAGTATTAAACTATGACGACTCCAGATAGATAATCATCGCTTTTAATACCCATTGACGCCAGAAGAATGCTTACTAGAAGTCGAAGCTATAGTGGCGTTATGACTACAGTTTGAACTGTCTGAGGAAGGTACTTGTTATTGTTATTAGTTAATCCGCAGTTCAGGCATATATAATATGGGAAATATTCGTTTATTTCACTACAGATTCCATACTTTAATTAACTTAGAAAAAATTAATTTTGTATAGGTGACTAGGAGCGTTAAATTAAACTACTATCAAAATAACCTTTTCACTCGAAAACAATAGTTTCTCCACCATATACTTCGTACAGGGATAGAGTAAAAAGTAGAAATTCCAAAGGAACGCTGACCACTGACTATTTAGTGGCACAATTGCAGACAGAAGAGTCGCTTCAGTCAGCTCAAAAACCGGACTGACAGAATAGGCCGATAGCAAAAAGTGAGGTCTAGTACACTATCGCGGCACTCGAGATTGATTCAATTATTTAATTATGTACGGTTAATAATCAGATAGACGTGCAATTAATCCACCGACACATGCCGATGGCTGTTTTTGCTGTCCGGCCACAGCATGTGGACAATGTGGTAGAAATGTTGCCTTAATGTGCTTCTTTCTCTGGGCATTTGCCATGCTGAACAGTAACCTGCAGGGCTTTCTTCAATCGGCCGTTCCTGAATTGTAAGCGTTCCCTCCCGTCTTTGGCGCTTCTCGTCACAGAAAACACCGGTCGAGATGCTCCGAGTCAGATTGTAGATTAATGAGCTAGATTTTGACTCCTTGCCCTTGATTTGCTCAGTTGGTTCGTAAAATTATGGTCAAGCCTGTTTTTGTCAGGCGGTGTGGTTGGCCAAATGAAGTTATTATTCCATTCACTGGGTACCTACTGGCGAATAGTCTAATGATAGTATAACACTTGATCACACGTTTTTATCAGTTTTAAGTTTATTTACTCGGGGGTTCCTGTCAATATCTGCGTAAATTTGACGAATAGTTCTAATCTTAACAATAATTACCTCATACGACCCTTTTATAGGCCATTAAAGTTCAGCTGTAGCTGAAGGCCATCTTGATTTTAGCTACGTAAGAACAACGTTAAACTGCAAACACTTTTAAGGCCTTATTGTTAACATTAGAAATCCATCCAAACTCTTTTTAGCTCATTTGGTGTTTGTATTGATTGTAAAAAAACATCTAAATATTTTTTATAATTTTTTTTGTTTAAATATTCAAACAAGTGGTTGCTTTACAAAACAATAATAAATGTACATTAATTAAACATATTAATTATCCCGAGAAGAATGTAATATGTACAAATTTTTATGAATGTTTAAGTACATTCCTAAATAAAGAATTCAAAGAACATATTCTTATTATAAGAACCTATTATAGTTTGAATAAAAAAACTAAATGTGTCAACACTATTACTTCGCTCAATTAGAATATTCTCTAAGTCCAGAATATTCTTTATAAATATACAATTTTTGTGTTAGATATTATAGCGTATACAAAGAAAATCACACAAACCATCTACTTAACTAGAGGTATGAGTAACTTATACGTTTTATATGTTTAATTACAACTTTACAACTACAGTATTAATAGTTATTAAATTTAAGTTACCTCATGTACTACTTACAATGTTTTTAAAACATTGTAAATTGTTATATTGAATTATAATTAAAGCTGCATATTAAATGGGTTTGTAAAAAGTTTTGTCCACATCTTTTAAGTATTTATTTTACTTTATTTTTTAGATTTCTTGTACTAGAATAACATTAACACAACTGTTTAAAATATGTTTGAATATGCCACAATTGTTAGATTAACGACGAATCTTAATTGCATCAAACAATTAAATTAACATAAAACCATTGTCATTTTCAGTTCTTAAATTGGGACTAACATAATTGATTAAGGCATACATTTTAATACGTCTGTAATTTATTTACTAGAAATATCATTCAAAGTGAAATAAAATATAATTACATTAGATGTTTATTTTAAAATAAATTAAAAATGTTCCCACACAAAATTGTACTAAAAACTAAGTTTTTATAAAGGGGGGTAATATTTTTCAATTCACTGAAAATTACTAATAATTGATAAAACAGTTATAAAATATTAAACAATCGCTTGTGTTTTTAATGTGATGATTTTTACAACTTATTATTTCCTGCTAAATATTTATTGGTTTCGATAACAGTAAGGGTTTCCTGATTAAATTTAGATGTTCAGATTTAATAATCGAAATCTGTAGACGTTTGATATTTATTTTATTTGCTATAAAAAACTTCACTATCGCAATGCCACATCTCGGTTTCGGCAACGCATCTGTAATGCACTCACTTGCAGTGGCCCTTGTCCACATTCCTGCAAGGGGACTGACGGTAAAGCAGGGATTCCAGGGCAAATGGGAACCACAAATTGTGCTCAACCAGCAGTGAATTTAACCAGCAGTCCATTCTATCTTGAGTCTGTCTGTTTAGAAATTTGTTGTTGACTCTCCCCCGGTCTCCCCATCTGCGAGTGTGTGGGCTGTGGCACAAGCTCGTTTGTTGTTTGTTGTTCATTTTCTGATAGGACATTACTCAGCACCTCTGAGAGTCATCATGGAGAGAATTCTGGCTTACGGAACGTTTTGCGAGATATTCCTGGCTTGTTTTATGTCATTTAAGGACAAACCTCTTTTAAGAGACACTTAATATTCCACTTTAGCAATTGTTTTATTAGATAATCTTTAGGTATAATCTGAATAGTATTAGGAGAAAACGCTATATAAACTCTATTAAAAATATAAATATTATGCACTGTTTTCATAATCATAATGATACAAAACTCTTAGTTATTCATGCACATGTATATTCCTTTAAAATGTACACAACCTAAAAAACCCAAAATCAATCATCATTAAATATAATTCTGCAAAAACATTAAACGGGTATTAATGTATCGCAAAAGTTTCAGAACAATTCTTTTTAATGCTAGAAGTTGCAGACTTCGAACATACAAAGTTAATCAAAGTCTAAATCGGAAAACTAAAGGTTGGAAATTAGAAACTCCTGGACTCTACGTGTTATACAACTTGTTATTGTTAAATGTTTACCCCATTGTCACAGTTAATATTTTAATTTTGTTGGTTTTTTGTTTACCCTTACTATTTAGCCTGCCCTACGTCTATTTTCAGACCTAACCTCGATTTCGACCACATACTCATGTATAACCCATGTGACAGTAAGCTCATGGCGGCGAGGGGCGGCGTGGGGCGGCGTGGCGGGTAGCTCACGAAGTCGGTGATGTTATAATTGACTCCACCACCTAACACTCTCACAATCTCACACGATATATGCAATCAATTTATTTGAATATCAAATGGCGACCCGGTCGTGACCGTTGTAGTGGCCACATGATTTGTGGGAAGACGGGCTCACAGCGCAGCGGACTGACCTCGTACATGGACTGTGTCGCTACCATAAAAAATACTCTGTGCAGTGAGCACCGTTAAGGCCTCGAGGTGTCACTGTAATAAGGGCTTGGTGAACGGTCGATGTAGAAAATATATGAATGTTAACTATTATCTATCCTTTTATTGAGTGTTAAGTTTAGTGTTCTTTTAAATCTTAATGTGGCAGTAATGCTCCCATAACCCAGGATTATTTAATTATGTTACTGGACAAAATCGGTAGAGTTTAATCTAGAGAGCAGTTACAAAAACTACTACGGTCACGGACAAGATTTGAACTAGCGCTTCCTCTAACTCACGCCCAATGTCCAACATTTAGACCCTACGACGATCGGTTCTTTCAAAACCATCCTTTTCATATGAATCTTTAATTAAAGAAAGTTATGTAATCATGCAGTCTTTCTATATTTTCCTCCTACGTAAATTTGAAATTTTCTTACTTCTACAGTGGCAAAAATTAGATATCTTCATTTTGAGATAGTCAATCAAGCAGGTAAAAACTAAAACGTTTTCTCAAATTTTGAAAAATATAGATTAACATTGCTTTGATCAATTAACACGGGAATACCTTCCATGCATATTCATAACTTCATAGTACTCAACAATCTAAATATATTACGGGACACAATCTCTAATTATATATTGTTCAGTGTTTTCGTATTATACTTAACAAAAACATATTAGAGGATATGAGTAGAGTAAGGCGTTTGGTATATTGTGATCGTGGGCAAGACCCATTGCTCTGCGATCTATTTTTCCCAAAGAAGGAATATACGGTATGCTACTGGACATTCAATTATTAAGGAATGTAAGCTCTTCTACTTTGACTAGAGTATTGTCCGTCTATTTCACGCCTAATGGGCTACACTGTTGGGATATTCTGTTGTTATAGTCATATTTATTATTTAGTAAAATTTCGTCCATTCAAAATGAAAAGTTCATGCTCAACTTTCTTAATTAAGTAAATACGTACAGGGATCATAAATATTTTAAAATCCTTGCATTATTTAGCTAATCACAACAATGAGTATGTGGATATAATTAGAAAAGTTTTGTTGTGTACAGTTTGGGGAGTCTGCACTCAATTAACAAAAGATCGGTTTTAGGTGAACAAGAAGGCTCTTGATCAGGCTAAGAACAAGAAATACTACTGACATGGTAGTATTCTATATTTAGTGCTGCACCATGTATATATGATATTTTCAATAGTTTCTTCGTGATGTTTCTAAACTTTCATAAAAATTCAGCCCAGGCAACATGGAAAACTTATGATGTCACAAGACTATATAATTACTATGTAATTATTTATTTCACAAGGAACTTACTATTACGTACATGCTGATAAAGGAGATTCGCTGTTAATAATGGAGTAACCTATACAATAAAAAGAAAGTGCTCGGTGGGTGCACGGTATAAGTGGGACTTAAGGTCTATGTTAGACATCAGATTCAAATCTTGTCAGTGACGGAACCACTATTTATATCACTGATAAAGGCCTTCTAGAATATAGTCTATGGTGATTGGGAGAATCATTTTGAAAGGAATTTTATCTGAAAAATTCGTTATATTTCAATTTTCAGACGTTTTAATTACTTTACTGAGCAAACTAATAATTTAATTAAATAGTAATTACTTATGGAACACGAGATTTGGAGGCTCCTAGAGCTTAATATTACAGAATAGCGAAATTCCATTTCTTTGTTATGCATTCAAAACCACTATCTACTCAGTTTAATGTCGAATAGTTTGCATTGCATTTTACGAGTGAAAGACGCGTTTAACGCTCGCTGCTAGGATTCGATTGTGGTCCAGAGCAAGTTGTCTTTTACCAAGTGTAATACAAATCATTCTACCTATATTCTGAGATTTTCAATGTAACACTGAATTACTGTGACAACAGTTTTCATGTCAACGTGTCCATGTATTAGATAAAATATAATATTTCTAACACATTATTTGCACTTGAATACTACTGGTAGCCGTAACAATATCAACTCTATAGAGAAATCTGGCAAGTTTTTATTACATCAATTATTATGTGAATTCTAAAAACAATCTGAAAGAAATGCGTTCTTCATACAACTATATTAACTTTTACATTAAAAATTTACGTTTGCAAACATTGTATCTTCGTTACGTAAATAAATACCTGTACAACCCACTCTACCGGTGTTACACTGACTCAACCTTCTCTGCGTGCTACCCTTCTCAGAACCGTTCCAAGTATCCACACTCGTTACTGAATGCAATCTTATATGTCCGCCATTGCCACTGTACGCATTCTTAGATTTTTACCGCCTAGTTTTTACACACCTCCTATACCCTGCAACGCTGTTGCTTTATGTCAGGCTAATGCTGTGTTACCTGCTGTACCTCTTTAGTCTTTAGTACACGTCGTGAAGCGATCTGTACTGCTTCATTTTAAAATTAGTATCACGTGACTGTCCACGCATTTCAAAATAATAAGTACGCTTATTTTTGAACCAGTTTAACACTGTAACTATTTTATGTGAGTAACATATCGATACTGTTGTCTTCCATTTTGAAACCATCGGTACGAGACTGAACCTCCGAGATGGTACCTCTACATTATAAAACTAATAAAGCTATCGCCACCGATCGCAAAATCGTCGACTGCCCAGTTCCAAATTAGTTTCGGGCATGGCCGGCCTCATGAAACAATTTCGGCCTAAGGATAAGATCGGAGTCCGGCCGGTTCCGCCGCTCGCTGCCTGCAGCCACCACCCCAAACTCCCGAGGTCGCACCCTGCCCGATGCCCGCACGACTCGCCTATCTGATTACCGATCACGGCTCAGACGATTGCTTTATTAAATCGCCAATTGAGACGTTGCGCTGACCCGTCATTTCGCCATGGCTTCTCACCGTGATTGTCGGTTACAGCTGTCTGGTAGCGGATGTAACATTACTTTTGGTTCCAATTTCGATTTATATCCTGTTCCCTCTTTTCGTTCATGTTATTTGGGAGTGCAAAAACCTTTAAAACCTTTGAATTTATCCAGAAGTATAAAACTTTGGGGTTTTCATGGTTTACAAAAAGTGGTAGATACTGGTAAGATGGGGTCTTAGATGATTATATATTCAACTCATTTATTAGTGGTTACTGGTAACATAAGGAACTGTACCTTATCACAATTATGCCCAATACTAAACAACACATTATCATTGAAACATATTTGATATGTCATATATGAGCTAACCTCATACCTTTAGTAAGTCTGTTTTTCTCATGCACCATCGTGGAAATTTTGCCAATGTAATAGAACATTATACTCTAGTTTAATGAATCTGGTGAACGATTTGAAAGATTTGGAGGAATACATCTAATAATACTTCTACTATTTGTTGCTATAAAGATATGGCATGATAGCAATGTCATATTCACATATGTTAATATAATGATTATAGTTCTTGCAGATATTTACAGCTTTTGGTCAATACAACATTCCAATATTGTGCGATTCTGAGTTCATATGTTTTATCTTTAATTTCCCATTTCGCTGCGAAATTCGTCAATGATGAATGACATTGACCTGATTACAATAGATTTTAGAATTTTAGAACTCATTTTATACCATAATCAATTAAATAATTTACTTAAACGCACCCCAAGAATTTGAACTCAATTTCGGTTTTAAAGTATAAGGGATTGGTATGTTTAAAGGCGAATTGGGCAAGAAAAGCTACAAAAGTTAGGAATTTAAACTTAAAATGAAAAAAAAAAAAATTATAAAACCAATTTTGATAAACCTATAAGTAATACAGAAATACATCTCAGGAATAAAGTTTGTTAATAGCTTCAAAATTCGGTTATTTGGTATAAACATATATCAGGATCCCCAAACTAAGAGTCTGTGAGTCATATTATGACTTTCATCATTTTAAAGCTTCGTCACGGTGTCTTTGTGTAGATATATTTGTTCAAACATTTAAATGTTAAAAAATGTCACGGTCCCTTAAAAATAAATTTCCTCCCGTATTTGCTTTACTGCTTTTTAAAAAGAATTTACAAATTAAAACTTATCTATAAAAGCACACGTTTCTTCTTCATTATTAAGTTCTAATTGATACTAACTAATTCATGGAATGGTTTATAGGCTTATAATTGCTACTGTAAGCAAAAATTAAGATCATATCAACTTTGTATCCTTTCTTTGTGGCAATAGGGCTTACAGACACCATACCATCATAGAACGGTATGGCTAGAAAAGGAAAATTTCAGAATAAATATGACAGTGGAGATAATGATATAGGAACCTAACGTCATTTACATAGTGTTTACGCATGCGATACATATCTGGCAGAGGGGTGTAGGGGGGGAGGGTAGGAACGCGCGGTCGCCGCAGATGCATATCTCCCTTGATTATTCTTCTCGCTATGTGCGACTTTGCTAGCTTTTATTATTCTCCATTTGTATGTTATGAAACGTTGAAATATGTATCCTTTAACAGGCATTCTTTTTAAAAATGTTCTCTTTTAATTAGGGACTTACAATTTTTTCTTTGCGTATAAACCAACCGCTGTTGAGAACAAGAAATGTAGTTTTACCTTAAACAATGTTGTATTTTGAGCAACTTCTATATTATTGTTTCTAATGTTCTATATTTTGTTTAATTTCATTTAAAAAACAAACTCCAACGAGACTTTTTCTAAGAGTAATAGATGACATGTTATATTAAAAAAAAAACTGAAATCTATCCAAATTAATAAAAATACAGTATATAAAAAATATGCTTTAATTTATTTTATTTTATTGTCAGAACGTTACAAAACAAGTTTAAATACTAAAATAATTCGAATGTTTTTTTACGTTTGATCAGAAAACAAGGTACAGAACATTTATGAAGAATTTCAAATTTGACATAGTAGTTATACATTTTGACTAGATAACTAGAGCCTTTTAGACAATGTTAATGTTGTCAAGAAAACCTTAGGGGTAAACCACTCTGTTTTATCAGTGCAGTTGGTTAGTTTCAATCACTGTTGGCATTATCAGTGACGAGCTTTTAACGTCCGTCAACCCTTGATAACAGCCTCACTGATTGATTGGTGCGCACAGTAGGCGGTAGCGTGTGCTTGCGCTCTCTTCCCTTCAATTTCGTAGAGGTTTTGGCTTAAAATAAAATAAAAATGCTCTACAATTATATATAAAGTTTAGATACTTGTTAGAAAACTACAAATTAAATAACACATTATTTTAAGTATTCAAAGAATAGGCTGATTCTTCGACATTTTACATCAATTTAAAAACTTGTTTCAGTTGACTAGTCGAGCACGACAGTTATCCAAAATTAAAACCCAAATCACTGTTCCATCCCCCCTTGTTTTACAATAAATTGTCCTTGTGTACATACTGACTACAATTGATCTACACAACTAATCAGCACTTACCAGTGCAACTGCAAAGCAACTTTCCACCGGTAAATACACAAATTCCTCACCAATAGAAATTGGCCGATGAACAGGCCAGCTCGAAGCACTAGTACATCGAGGAAAAGGAACTATCTAACGCGAGTATTTTTTTTGTTTATAACTCAACCTCATCCCTGCCGAACGGAAAATTTCTAATTTGATCTAATTCTGTCAGGTGTTCCTAAATCTTAAACTTTGTTCTACATGACTATTTGATGCTAGAACAATATTCATACAATATTTTACATTGATAATGACTACTAAGAATCAGTTTCACCGCGTTATCAGTGAAACTATCAGAGTCAAACGTCTTATCGCTGTAGAGATAACATTTTCCAACTAGTCAGCTGGACTTGGAATATATTTCTATTGATATATATCATTGTAAATTAGTAGTAAATTTTTATAGTACTTTAGGCATTTATGGCATGACCCTCCAGGATATTGATTTGTTCCAGGACGTTTTTCATTGGTCACCACCACCAGCCAGCACTCATGGCCGGAGGTATTCGGAAACTATAAATATTTTTTTAACAGCCCTTAAGACTTTTACTCGGTTTGCATTACTACTTCAGTGCCTGGTTAATGTACCATAGAACAGGTTTAGGATTTGGAGGCAGTTAACAGAGTTTGGCCCAGTTTGCTATAATAAACAATGTTAACCTAAATATTTAACTTTTTACCACTGTAATTCTCAGACTGTTAAACATAATTTATGAACATTATCAGCACTGGGGCATAAGCATAGACATTTCTCTCTTTTTAAATATACTCTAACACTATGTTCAACATAAATGAAAGTTTATTAGGATTGTGGCATTTAACAACCTTATTCTTAAATTTACTACCTGTTAGAGACAATTCATCTTAGCTGGAAACCTAATACAAATAAATATTCAAGCCATATTGAAAGCACGTTTTTGTATTTATGTGGCGCTGAATACTATAAGCCTACTTACGAAACTCGAATAGGTTCACTCTATGAGATCACAATGTTAAATACATATTTACTATTCAAAAATATAATAGTTTATTAGAATTCACTTCTGAATGTTAAAAATATATCTTTATTTCTATTTTTTTTAGTTTGTTTTGACGATGGAAGGTTTGAAAGATGACAGGATTTCGGACATTTACCATCTTTATAGGTTATAAAAGGTATAACACAACGTTTCTAGGATTGAAATCTAACCTCTACGTCAGGTGGGGAAAGTATTAATACATACAAAAATAACGTACAGAATAATGTACAGTTTATTTCTTTTTTGAATGTAAAGTGAATATTGGACTTAAACTCTCAATCAGAAATTACGACATTAACTACCAATATCAAATCAATATTTATAGCAATCTTATAGAAAAAATTTGGATGATAAAAATGGCTAATATTAAGTTTGAGGTTATGTTTGGTGTAGTCAGCTGAGAAGTGTCCGCCATGTTGGAGGGAGCGCAGTCGTCACTGCGCAGCTCGGCTCGCAGCATCCCAGGTCCTATTCGCGGCCACCGGGGTGCCATCTTGATCTCGCTCTCAGCTGTGACTCTGAATACTCTGAGATTTATGACTAAATCAGCTGTGATATCTGTTAGCACGACGCGGACGGCGGGAGAAATATAAGCGTGTAGTCAAGAGGTGTAAGTGTTCACGGGGCCGTTTACAAGTGACAGGGCGTGAGAGAGGGAGAGGGAAGTAACACGCCTGGACCAATCGCGAGCCATCCGCCTGACAACCTATTTGTCAAGCTAACAGCCTTGTCGGATGCTGGAAATTATAGACCTATGTCACTTAGAAATGGTTTTTGAAATATTTAAATGTTAATATACTATATCATGATTATAAAATAGACAACTTCATACTGCTTGTAAATACTATTGTTTGAAAAGAATTGGGTCAAATATTTAAAAGACAAAGATAATATCTTTATAACTTGGGGGTTGTTTTGGTTTTCGGGTCTGTATCTATAGCAGTATTTCTATTTTAAAAAGTGTTTCAGTAGTTCTACGTCCAGAAACTGTGACTGATTTAACAATGGAAATGCTAGAATCATTCTTTCTCTATTTATTTCAAATCTAATTTTATCACAAGAGCTGATTTGCTGATTTCTGAAATACAGTAGTACAGAAGTATAGTCTTTAAATAAGCCTCACTTAATTCAGTAGGTATACTTTTCATGAACGGCTATAGTAATCCTTTAATGCTGCAATCCCTGCCGAATTGACATTGTGGACTTCATCAATTGAAAATCCCTGGCTCTGGCTCGAACCATGTTTTTATTCACGATAAGCAAATTGGCTGGTCGAATCCAATCCAATGTCGGACTAGAAAATCGCTTAATTAAAACAGATGCAAGACGGTCCGTGGATTCCACCTAATGAAAATTCTCCGCACGCTAATGTTGCCGTTGAAAAGGTCAGCTGACAGAAGACAGGCAGAGTCGGTCCCGTTCCGCCGTTCCTTGTCACGAAAATCATCTGACTGACGGAATGCCGTCGCGGCGGCCGCTCAAAGTGCCCGTCCCGTTCCCTCGTTCCCTGTCCAACTGTCCCTGTCGCCGTCCGTCTGACCGTTCTCCGTCCACGGGCAAATATTCCACGGACAAAAATGGACTGCAACATTTAGCTCATTTGAATCGATTTCCTTTGCAAGCCGCCTCCGTCTCTCAAAAAAGAAAAGTTAGCAGGATGAAACTTGGCGCCATTTCCGAAGCTCACGCTAGACCGATAATTAAACTCTTTCATCTTCTCTCTTTAACTGCTATTTCGAGCAACATTTACTCCTTTCAAGCGTGAAATCGTTTAAGAAAACACACTCTTTGACAATTAATTGACAGTCAGTTATTTGTACAATACTCATTTTGCGAATGTGAATGCAAGCTGCAGTAGGATGGATTATGTGAAGACTTGTAGAAAGTGGCTGTAGGTAAGGGAAATAGGACTGACTAGTTCTGCAATAGAACAATAATTTTACAAATCCTTATAAGCTATAAGTTGTAAAAAATTAACATGAAAGGGTTTCTGCACAATTGTTTCCATGAGCATGAAGATATGTTTGGAGTAGGCCTACTCTCTAGGTGGTGAGGTAGCATTCAACCCAAATAAATGTTAGAGAGACGAGATTATAAAAGAACTAACATACGCTGCAAGAGAACTGCAACTACACTGAAGTATTTGATAGAAATTCGTAGTTATATATGTTTGCATTACGCTGAATTATTAAACACAGTACACAATGCCCCTTGTATTATTCAGCTTTTTCCTGTCAACTCTAGTCTAACTGTTGTATACAGGGGTGTCTTTATTTGTATTTTTGAATATGTGTAAATTATTATGATTGTAAAATCAGTTTTCCAATTTGGTTATGTTTACATTTATTAGATGTTAAAGGTTAAATAGTCAGTTTCAGTGTAGCATTTCTACTACAGTGAGGCTGATTTAAATAACAGGAGTTTAAGTAATGTTAATTATGGTCCATTTAGTTTGCATGTGTAATACAAAATCGTCCATAAAATATTTATTTCTTAATCGATTTTTACTAATTTAGTATTTTTGGAAGGGAAAATTTATATAAAAACTGGTGTGTCTTGTACAATTCTGATAAAATCCGTAGTTTATTGGATATTTCATAAACAAAAATTAAATGACGTTATTTAGAATATATTAAAACTGTTAAAAATATTTGTTTCTGATATTATACATTCTAACTTGGACTCGTTCACTAAGTTTTGTAACAATCATAAAGATAGCAAAAAAGATAAATTGTTTTAATAAACGAAATGGAAATTGGAAAAAATATTCTTCATTTTTAGCTTATAATCAAACATAAAATATGAAAATGCATAGCAGCACAATCTTTTTGTTTCACCCTGCATAATGAATGAATGCAAAGTAGAATATATTGCGGTATGTTCGTTGAATTTTTAGTTGCTAAAATAGCGTAAACGATCCCAGAATTCAGAAACTTTCAAGAAGTTTGTAACGTTTTATCTTACATGGGACAATTTACAGGGGAATTGATGTAGAATTCTTGTTAAAAGATTGAAATCTCGGCACTGTGACAAATTTAAATAGTGAAAAGCAAAGTAGTACAGTTAAGGTAACAAAAGAGCCACATAATACATAATATTGCCCGAAGAAATGGTATTTTTTTACACTTCTAATTTAACAAACCGATGAGTACAATGAAGGTCGGCCATTAATCGATTAATCACACAAGTAGGAATAATTGAAGATCTGGTACCGTTAAACGAGGAACGTCTTCAAATTCAAAACTACTTTTTTGACTCTCCAGATCCTGACATCACGCCGTTACTAAATTTTTACATATTAATACGTAGTCTACCTATTAGTTATATTCCATATTTTTTTTCATATTAATGTGTAACATATCTTTAATACGAGTAACTGAAAGACAACGATTGGAGCAGTATAGATATTAGTTCTGAAATAAACCCATAGCATCATTGAAATTGAATTTCCTGTTTTTAGGACAAAGTTTTGTATCAGTAGTGAGCACAGTTACAATGAACAATTCTGAATAGCTCGATAGCATCACAATTACCAGATTGTAAACTGTGTGTATCACAGCTGAGGTCCACAATGTGTTCGTCAGTCTCCACACAGCATCGTCGCGCATGTATCATAAGCGCCTTTATCTCCCTTAATTGTATAAGTGGTCAGCCTGTCAGTCTAGCCTACTCCTACTCACACCCTTGTTTATTAAATTCAAAGATATCCTACTAATCATCAGTTAGAAATAGATGTTGAAATATGACGAACAACAGTCATCTCCATAGAAGAATACTGTTTAGTTAATAGATTGTTTGTTCTCTTTACACGTCGATCACCTGAATATTGTCAAAAGTGGAGTTTCTAGTTTCCAAACCTTTAAAGTTTAGCACAGGTTGTGCTTAGTGGATATGCTATTCATATAAGTTTCAAGAATAATTCGAGGGTGTTGGAAATATTGTTGAGCACGATCGTGGGGTAAGGTATCAAATGACCTTGGGACTGTATCTTTCAAAAAAATACAGCCCCCAAAAAAACGTGAAAGGTCGCACGTTGCAAGACAGCCTCTGGCGACCATTGTTCCTATGAATCGCGTCCGGTCGAAAAACGCTTTGCAAATCTCGGAAACAGCAGTCTGTGTCTGCGCTTATCTCCCTCCTGGACAATAGCGATGTACCAGAGAGTAATTTATTATATTTCTGAAAACGCATATAATTACAGACATCCTCTTCCGTTTACACGGACGCTAAATGCATTTCCGGTGTAGGATTGAGATCTGATAAGAGGTTCTCATGTTGCATATGAGACTGTGATAAGATAGTGTAGAAGGAGAGTGGTGGGAAGGAAGGTCGGTTTGTCTGCCACACGACCCCACAATTGTTAATTTTTGCTGTGATTTCCCTTCAGAAAATATTTCTCATGTAAATGTCATATAACAAGTTACAGACTTGAAATAATTTACCATCAGCAATTATGTTTAATGCAAGGGCCTCTTGATTATATATCAAAACCAACTGATCAAATATGTACTCTACTGTACGTGGTTACTGTAACATTGAGTTCCTTAAATTGATATCCTATTCTATGACAGTACCGTTTCCTATATCGAATATAGCGGTAAAAAGGTGTTAATAGCTCCAACATTTACTATGTGGTGGTTAGGAATTCATATATCGGACTCCAAGATTAATACGCTGTTCTTTCATTGAAATATCCATCTTCCAAACCTTCCTTTGAAAAATGTCCCCATGAAATGTTGCATACCATTTACACCTGTAATCAGCCGTTTATCGTTCTGTAAGGTGGGCTAAAATAGACAAAAATTCCTGGAACATTAACAAAACGAAAGCAATTACATTGACTCGTTGACTAATCCTTAGTTATTTTTATGATACTGATGCAAATTATTTGCAGTTCTCATAGATTCCAATCTAATTTGTGAACAAGAAGCAATGTTCTTTCAAAATATTGGATATTTTACAACAAACATTCTTAACTGATGGTTGTATTTAGGATCTTTTTATCTAAAGCCTCATTAAATATACCACAGTGTCTGGTCGGATTAAATTTGTAAAATAAGCTTAGTGGTATACCCTTTATACGAGAGACCTATTCTTTTGTCCCTATTTTGGAGTTTGTGGTCCAATTAAGAATACTTGGTAATTAGATGTACACTGCAAAAACTATTTAGACTTATTCCAAAAATACTGGCATGCTTGAGTTTCAGACTGATTTGGACACTTGCAACGTCAGGATATCAGTGGAAGAGTCGATGAGATGCAGGGATAAGTGTGAACCTCGCTTTGAAAAAGCTCTTCATCAGTGAAAATTTCTCAAAACCCATTAAACATAATCCATTTCTTCACGAGCTGGAGACTGCTACGCTAGAGGTCTGTTAGCTAAGCCAACAGCCACGAACCAGTCATGACTCTGACCTTCGTTCGCGCTAAGTTATGCCTGCTATTCGTAATTGGTCGTTGGTATAGGCCTGGTCGTGTCGTGCGATGCCGCTGTTTCCGTTATTTCCTTCCAATCATACGCTAGCAATATGTAGACTGACTGTTTATAAACGTCCTGGGGGCGTTTCATATCCAAACTGCAAATACTGCTAATATTAGCCCAAAACATTGATCGTCTATTTGGTTGTAAAATTTAAAATTATTACAAAGAATAAATTATAATGCATAGTTCTATCAACATTTATTTTCTGATTGATACAGTGTGTATAATCCACTGGATTTGTTGCCCTACGTGATATGACATCGAATTGAGTATTCCATTTTACAGTATGCATCAGTTTACATGTATGCATGTATGCAAACAAAATCATTATGACATCAGGTTTTAGGCAAGATAAAGTAAAGGTCAAGAGAGAGAATACTATAATAATACGAGTAAATACAACAATGTGTTTAATCAAAACAGGTTATGCACATAACTAAATTAAATGTGAAGAAATAAAAATAAAATTAATGAAAGTCAGTATTAAATCTATATTAGGGTATGAGTAGAACACAGCAAACCCATTGACCGGTAATAATATCACGCGAAAACCAACTTATAATGAACCAATTCAACCAATTTAAATTCAAATTGATATTTATAAAAATACTTTCGTCGGCAATTTGATTGCAAAGTTGATAAAACTGTAAAGGAAAACAGTAGAAACAATTCAATGCAAGTGGAAGTTTATTTAAACATTTTGTTAGACTCAATGACAAGAATTAATAAACACAAACAAAATGATAACAATACGAAGAACGCAAGTATTATTCCTACTAAAAAAAAAACAAGCACAAGCGTACATTATAGACAAATAAAACAGCAATAAAAATATGCATACAAATGTGTGTCAATAACCAAAAATTAATTAAGTATAGTTAAAACAGCGAAAACAAAGAGGAAAATCAACAGCCTAAGTTTACCAACAACAACGTCACTGTTATAATTATAATCGGTGTCATGTGCCTCTGATCTCCTATTGTTAACTTGTTTCTGAGGTTGATATAAACATAGTTTACTGAGAAATTGTCTTTAGTGGTTACTATATTATCTTTGAACCTGTGTGAGTTCTCTTCATAATTTTACGTATCGTAAACGTTTTAAGTCACACCTTTTTAAATTTGAATGAAAATTCATCTTAGCGATACAAATACAATACTTACTGATTGAAACATTGTGGCTGATTAAAAATTATGATTCCTAATTTCGCAATATACGACATAAAGAAAAACAACAGAGACCAATAAAGATAGCTGCAAATGGTTTAAAAATCATGTCACTTTAGAATTATATTTAAGTAACGAAGTAAAGAAATATATAGTTTCTTTTAAAATCATATATGCATTTACATAAATCTTATGTTTCTTTAAACAGTAAACAGATACTTTTTAATCATTTGTCATCTACTCTTATAAATTAATAACAAAATAGTCAATATATTTCTGTATTGCTCTGAGCTAAGTTCCTATACAAATTTAATTTCCATAATATAACGAGTTAACTTAACAATTTGAGAGTTATGCACGTCTGTATATCAATTAACGGACAAAGTTAAAGACACTTAACTTAAAAAAGTGTGTATAATATTTAAAAATGCGTTACTGAAGTAGGTAAGTAAATAGAAGTAAATACGATGTCCGTAACAATGCTTAATGATGAAAAGTGTAATTTATTTATGTGTACAATTGTGTACACTTCCCTAATGACAGTGTTTGTTCCAGGTATGCACAGTCAGTCAGCAAATATGTTCCTTTGAAGGTAAATAAGTTTCAGTTATGATTTATAGTTCTACACTTATATGTAGAAGTAAGCGATATATAACTCCATACGTTTCCTACAACTAATTTTAAAGACGATGGAGGTGATGTAAGGACAAAAAGAAAGGTGATGGATGGGGTTATTGACAAAAAGAAATTTACGTTCAATAACGATAATAATAATATTAATAATTATTTTTAAAAAGTTTTGTACCTCGTGCCGTATTATAATCATATTGTTATGGGAACAAAATTGCTTCAACATCCTATATTTACAATATCCACAATATCTGTACTACTAGTTCTAACTCTCAGAGAACAAAACCAAAAAGGAATCAGTAACGAGTAACTTTTTTCATAATCAGTTCCTGACAGCGCTCAAAACCATACGGTTTCATCACAATAATACAAACCGGGTACCTAACGTATCATTATCCTCAATAAAACAGGAAAACAGAAAAAGTATGTGTCAACAGCAAGGACAATAGAGGACCGTCCAGGACGGCCGGCCGCAACAATAGATCTACAGCGGACTACGGTGAGATCTTATCTAGAGCTCGTGAGCCTACACTTGCACCGACACCGTCTTATCTACACCGCATCTACAGACAAGTAGACAGCCAGCTGCACTATACCGGCTAACTAGGCTATTACCTGGTATAGCTTAATTATTGGTAATTACAACTTACAAATCACTGGTTGCCTCTATGTCATATAAATTACGGTGCTTTTGTTCGCATGGAAATCGTATCTTATTCTGACTATATAATATTTGGTAAACAGGTATTACGGTTTAGGCATAACAATAAACTGAAACGTTTTAACGGAAAGAAACAAACTATAATGTTTACCCCTTAACTCCATGCATGTTTGTTTTTGTTTTAGGCAGATTTGCAGACGTATTTTTGTAATTTTTGTGGTAGTCTAAAGTAATTACGTTTATTTAGTGATCTGCAGTTCATGAACTCTAAGCAGACTATGAGTTTTGCTCTTTTGGTTTCATATTTATCCAGCAGAGAACTTAAAGTGTTTTATATATATAGCACTTTATATATAAAGCCGGGTTCGAGTCCCGGCGGAGCAAATACTTTTTGCGATTCAATGTTTATTGAAATTATATATATATATATATATATATATATATATATATATATATATAGAGAGAGAGAGAGAGAGAGAGAGAGAGAGAGAGAGAGAGAGAGAGTACGTTAGGAATATAAGGCTTAAATGATTATTTCGATTTATTAGAACATGTAAAACAAACATTTTCTTCTAAAACCATATAAATTAATCCTCTAATTACAGAGAGCGATAAAACTCCTGGAATATTGACCCCCTGCATGATATTTGTATATATGTTGTCCTCTTTATTTGTGAATTCTTATTTTCAAGAAAAAATGTATTCCATTTATATCTAAATATTTGCTGATTTGTGACGTACTGATATTAAACTAAGTACTGCCATATCGAATTTTCGTTTCTAAATTACTTATTTTTCTCACAAGCAGTAATTGAGTTGATTGCATGGTCTTCAGTTCTTATACTATTCTCATGTAACACTCACTCTTAGTACATGGGAAACTGATAGATTTAGTTCCGGTACAACATCTGTATTATTTATTTTTGTAGTAACTGTTATCATTAATATAACAGATGATAATGGCAACCACTATTGTTAGGAAACCACAACCTTGAAAAGTACACAAGATAGAAAGTGAGGTTATGTCGTTGCCCGCCAATCAGGAGAGTGTCATTCAATCAGGCGTTTCCCAGCTGACCAGTTAAGTGTTATCAGCTGTCAGTCGACTACAGTTGGTACACCTGGGTGGACTTGCCGCGTCGCTGTTAGTGACACTGGATAAAATCACACCGGTTGAAGTTAGGTTAGGTTAGATTTATGGCCTAATTCTATAGCACACTATATACTGGACTTTAGAAGATACCACGGTCTGTCCATGGCGAAGGGGTAAGGTATTTACGTATTTCAGTTTTAAATAGTTTATATCGTGTGCTGTCTCTGACAGAAAATATGTTCTAGCTTAAATATTGTTGTGATTTTTATATTTTATCTTTTTAAGTTAAATTTATATAAAATATAACCACTCACATTTCTATAACCATCGCGAAGTAAGCAATAACATTCTCGTAATGGGCATCGACACTCAGCTTTTGTTCATAATGTACAATAATGTGCTGGGCAATGAAATTAGAATCTTGAAAACAATTTTTGGTGCAGATGAACGAATAGTATCTCTCATAAACTTTAAGATCTTAAAATAAAAATAAGTTTTGTTGTGTTTTGTGTCAATGTATTATTTGGGTAATATTGATTTTTGCCATCGTAATTTTCCAGCTAATAACCCTAACCAGAAGGGTCTTTATTCCCCAACTTCCTCGGGTATTTCCGACTGACAAGATTTATCTCCGAAGCGATAAATTTGCCGCCAGTAATTAGAAGAAAAGTCCGGAGCCAAGATTTCCACGGAGGCCACTCTCTAACGAATTTAATAAAAGACGCTCAGCGATCTTGTTATTTTAAAGATGGCGTATTTATAACACTCTGGGACTAGCGATCAAAGCAAATACATCGGCGGCGGGGCGGAGCGAGACCGGGCGTCCTCTGACAAGAGGGGTCCTCGGGTCAAACCTACTAGTAGCCGTGCCTACTACTATTGTATGTTGCCACGTTGGTAACATTTGGTGAACTAGCTTTTGTCTAACTTAGATTTAAGGTTATCCCAAACAATGACTGTAATATACAAATGTTCACCCAACTGCTTGTTTAGATCATTGTCGTGTATTTAAGATGAATATAAAAGGATTACAAAACTATTTAATGACACGTGTGAGATGAATTAACAAATATTTGATACGTTTCTAAAATACAAAAAAATCCCAATAAGGGAATTTTAAGATGAATTGTAGCCAGTAATATATTAAAATTTTAGTTATTCAATTTACCCTTGCGTCATTTTAGGTTGGCGGATATTGAAGAAGGATCTCTTCGCCGTATAATTAAAGTCGCATAACTATTGTGAGAAATATTTGAACAAGCAAAGCGTTCTTTAAATTACGACAAAAGTGCTTCTCAGGATATTTAATGTCTAATCACTGCTTGTGTAGTGCAAATTAATGCTATCAGCTGAACAACGGTTGATTTGTGCACAGATAATATGAGCGGGGGCTCCTGAGCATAATCATGAGGGCAGAGCGTTTTTGCAGAGCTCGCTCCGCTCTGTTGCATTCTAATCGTGGACGGGACGCGAGGTGAATACGAACCGGTAGACAGTCGTGTGCTGTCCCGGTATCATGCTATTTTGAGGGGCCTGGGTTGCGATATTGTCTGAAATGTATGTAATAAGAACCGGTAAACAGTCGTGTGGTGTCCTGGTGTCATGCTATTTTGAGGGACCTGGATTGCGATATTGTCTGAAATTTATGTAATAAGAACTGGTAGACAGTTGTGTGGTGTCCTGGTATCATGCTATTTTGAGGGGCCTGGGTTGCGATATTGTCAGAAATTTATGTAGGCCTAATAAGAAACGGTAGGCAGTCGTGTGGTGTCCCGGTATAATGCTCTTTTGAGGGGCCTGGGTTGCGATATTGTCTGAAATGTATGTAATAAGAACCGGTAGACAGTCGTGTGGTGTCCTGGTATCATGCTATTTTGAGGGGCCTGGGTTGCGATATTGTCCGAAATCGATGTAATAAGAACCGGTATTTTTATTTTGTGATGTCAAGGCTGCGATACTCTCTTAAATTATTGTAATAAAAAAATAAAAACATATTTCTGACGAATCTCTCAGATTTAATTTTGCATAAAAATAATTCATCTTTGCATAAAGTCTTCTGTCAGCCATAGTTCATATTGGTGATCTAATCTAATTTGGATTTGAAACATGCAGGACTTTAATGATTACTACTTTCTTACAAAATTTTGAGTAAATATAGTAATAAGTAAATATTCACCCTTAAAAATCTACGGCATTTTTGTACCGAAAGCTTATTGAAATTATTTATTTATTTGTCTATACCGTACAGTTCATAAATACTAGGAAAACCATTATAGTCAAGATCGTTTGGTTTTGTAAAAAGTTATTTAAAACAATAACAAATATTATTTGTTTTTAATTTTAATACATTTAAATCGACAACAATGGCATGTTTTAGAATGCTATTCCCATATACAGTTGATTAGACCAAAAGGAAATCAGGCTTGTCGAGATGTTAGAATACTAAAAATAATAACGAACAAAAAGCGAGTGCAGAGTCATACAATAATTCAAAGTGATAAACACACAAAGTCGGATGCCTCTAGGTCAGACCGTACTGGTTACAGGTTTGAAAGATGCGAGCACGGGTTATGGCGTATTTCCAGATGGCCTAGAAATAAACCCTGTATAAATAGTCTGAGGGAGTAGCTAGGTGCGTGTCCACCACGGTTACGGCAGCACCGTCCAGGCCGCCTGTGTCCTCCGGGCAACTGTCCCCCATACATCCTCCAGGACATGGACAACAGGGCGTAAATCATCCAGCGTCCAAGAGCACCGCACTGGACAGCCAAGAATTCTTCAAGTCTATGCCCTCCAGAACGGAAATAGAGCACACACAGTTCATGATTTTATTTTAAGTTGGAGTGATAGTTTAAGATGATAGGCGACAAAAATTTATATTTATTATATATACATACATATATATATATATATATATATATATATATATATATATATATATATACATACAAACACATTTATTAGTTCTACAACACGTGGTAATGAAGCAGAGGAGATATGAAATCGGATCTACTCAAGGCTGGGTCTAAAATAAGATTTTACTTCCAAGCACTAAAATTGGACAAAAGTTCAACATGTGACTCATTGAGCATTCTCACGTCACAATTTCCTCAAAAGTTATTGAAACAAATTGAATTTAGCATGTTTAAGAGAACACTCAAGTCGGTCCTCTCCAAGGAAAGAAGAATGTGGATCATATCCTCAAGTATTTCCCCATTAAACGGACTCCGGAGGGGGAGAGAGACGGGGAGAGAGTGAGAGAGAAAGAGGGTGACCGGCGGACCTGAACCATCTCACACTGTAACTCCACTTAAGCTCTCCTTCTCCCAAAGCTTAATTTCAGCAACAAAACAGCGGCTCTGTTTTTCCCTACGGGCTGTCGGCCCTAATTAAGCCAAGAGGGAACTTTTCGCCCTTAATGCAAAACCAATACCGCCCTCGAAATTAACTGTGGCGGGCAGCAAGACAACGCCACCTTTCTCGTTGTCTTCTTCGGTCAGTAATGTCATCGGGCTGTTACAAGTTGCATTTCTTTTACTGAACAAAATGTCATTTGAAAGATAATTTGTCCAGCTGTTCTGAACAATACGTATACAATAATACTCAATAATCTACCAATCTTTTAATGATGCTTGTTTGCATTGTACTTTTATAGTTTAATTGGATGGAAAATACTCATTTATAAATTACACCTGTCCATTATACAAGTACAATATAAACGTATGTTGTGTAGCGTAGAGCTAAATGTGAGAGTGATTTAGTGTGAGATAATTAATGAAGTTGGAAACCAAAGTAGGGAATTTCCAGAAGGTGTAAACTGCTATATAAGGATATGCACCTTATTCTCTGAAATAGCTGAAGCAGAGTAGCAGAGAGCGAGTAGCGGTAATGTTCTCAGAAGGAGGGATATCCATTATCCGTCTCAACTGGAGCAACCCGACCCGAGTGTTCTCTATTAATTAGTTAATTAAACAACTCTTGTCTTGCCAATTAAAATCGGCTCTGAGTTACGGCGCGTCACTGCCTTTTTGGGCCCTTCACGACTCCCTTGTTTTCGTTTTGCGTCGGCCCGACTCCACACTGATCCCGATTGTTCCAGTCTCCAAAAGTCCACAGGAGCGGTGATACCCTCATTTGAATCCGGGTGGTGTCCAAAGGAAGTATTGCATTCTTGGAAATCCTACCGTAAACCATTTGAGATCGGAGAGGTGAGTAATGTGACTGTTTCTAGCACGAAAATACAAACTGCTGTAAAATCGCGTCTCGTTTTTTCGCCCTATTTACATAATGCAGCTATCGTGTTCCCATTCTTATAGAAATTTACTTTTGCCAAACATTTGAGGAAATGTTATAGGTATAAGTGTTTGATAGCCTTATACTGAACCTGGCAAAAATAATTTTCATGCCTTTATGAAGTACTTTACAAGAAATAACTTTACAATGCGTAACTCATATGATTACTTATCTTTCAACATCATTTCTTTGCAATGCATTCTACTGTTAACTGTATGTGGAAGCAAGGCTGGAAGAATCAACAGAAATGTAAGAGTTGATAATTATCGAGACGGCTAAGTTAATAGTGGTTGGGATAGTGATATATTAGGTTCAACATTTCCATTGACATATGCACTTCTGATGACGCTTTCAGCTACATTTAACTGCAGACTGCACTATGGTTCTGTTTGTTAAATTTCCTACTCAGATTATGAGAACTAAAACAGTATGTCGGTAGCCTTAGGTTCGATGCTTACATCCTAGTGTTTACCACACGGGCTTAGTGTATGCCGTGAGTCCGCTGTCACGGTGATGGTCTTGCCTACGAAATTACCCGAAGTTTTCCATGGACATCCAATAGGTCAGTTTTTAGGGGACACAAATTTCCGTTTATGGTATGTTCACACATGACATGGGTCCTCACTTCTGATGGAAGGGCAAAGAAAGTGAGTTTCAAACAGAAGATTTCTATATGACTAACGCAGAGGTATCTTGAAATATAGGGCGCTAGTTAGTATCACTAGACAAGTGAAAAGAAAATCAGGAATCTTTATGTGAAATAGACTTCTCTAATGGTTTAGTTGCATTGATGCACTCAGTAATTACTAAAGTATGTTTTAAGTTATGTAATAATGTCCTTATCTACTATTCCACGTTTATCACCCAAAGAACGGCGAGCAAAACCTGCAGCAAAAGCCCTCGCAGTCTAACTCCGGTCAAACAGTGACCATTTGAAGTCAGGCATGCAGCGGAAATAAGAATACCATAAATGGATTTATAATGTATTAAATTAAAATTTTCAGACAAGATAAACAAGAGTTCTTTCTGGTAACATTATTGTTGTGATAATGCGTGTAAAACATATATACGTGTTACTTCAAACAAGCTATGTCACATTTCCTGACTGATATGTAGCATTTTCATGTTCTCCCTTCTTGCCCTGTAGTTTTCGCGCCTCCTCGTGTATCGTAACAAAGGCACCTTCATAATTTGTACAGATATCGTCATGCTTGGCATCTATCTAGAACTGCACGCTCCACTTGAGTTAATTATATTCCGCGAGGCACTCCTATACGTCCAAGGGTGTAGCCACATCAAGATCCGGTGAGTGGTGGTCTCAACGCAATGCAACGCAAGCGGCGTGGCGTTCCTAGCCTCGCGATCGTGACCAACCGACCTTGAATGTCGTGAACAGTGTCACAGACGGTGAAGTCTTGTCACCTGATAGCGGCTTATCTACACAAGGATTCTTCAGTTGCCAACAACGTGGTGACCCTCCTGCATAGATTATGTTAATCGCGATCCTACCCGTTTCATCTGAAGTTGTCAATTGACCGTGATGATGGTCTCGGGAATACCGCTGTTCGACAAGATGTCCTATAAGATACGCAGACGCTATCGTTATTCAAGTCAAGCCCTTCAGCACTCTTTTGTCGGACAAGGTAATATCCTAGGATGCTCTCCTGACCTCTGGTTAGAGACTATGATCAACTACTTTCATAAACAAATTTACTATTATGATAAAAATAGCCTTTGATATCCTAATAGTGGTGGAAATGTATAGGTTTCAACCCAGAATACCCCCTCCACAAACTGTTAATGCTACAGTAATAATTACCACTACCATGACGGACCCTAAAAACCTCAATTAAGGATCCATTCAATCAATTACTTTGTAAAACTTCCTTTGTACTTTGTAAAAGTTCTTTTTTTCGTTTCTATTTTATTAGATTGGTGAAACATTTTTTCATTTAGCATGTAATTTCATGCTTCTAACACAGTTTGAAATAAAAAGGTGTTCTTATTAAAATTTGTATAGCATTAAACGTAAACACGTCTCTAAAATGTCATTGTGTATGTAAGAAATAACGGAAAATAACACTACCAATAATTCTATAGTGCAATAGCAATGCAAGTAGAAAAGGTTATTTAATCATAAATACAAAGATTTTCACTGTTATAGTCTTGTTTTAAGCGTTATTTTAAGGGGGGTCATTTATCGACCACGTTAAGTTTACGTCACATGACTCTGTAACCAAGTAACATAGAACCATTTTTTTTAATTTTAAGATCAGTTCTACTTGTAGTTCCATGTATAAAATTATTCAATGTCATACAAAAAGAAAACTTTTACGCTTTTTAAATTCTAATTGAAAAATTATAAATATTTTAATTTTTGTTTCTTTTTTAATACTGATCAGTTTTTAAACTTTACTCGGAACTAGCAATGTATTTGATAACACTCCAGTAAATATTTTGTAATTCTACCTATAATACTTTTTAAGACACGTGAATCCTAATTTAATAAAAATCCTAGTTTGCAGAAAATTAGATAAAAGAAAACACAAAAAGTATAAACATACTAAACAAGATTTAGAATAACTAAGGTATCATTGAACATCTTCAAGTTTTCTTTTAGGCAATGTCTTCCTTCGACGAATGTGATTTTTATAAATCATTCGCCGCGTTTTCTGCATTTCAAACTTGTCCCAAATCCATGTGCTAATAGCTTTAATAATCATGTACGTTCCTACTTCCAACTCTTCAAAAACTTTATATCTCCTGGAGTACCTCTCCTTGAATTAAAGCACAGCATGTATGTGTCCAATGTTATTTTTGGTAATCTTGCAAATGTTCTTTTAGGGATGAGAGACCTATTCACAGTCAACGATCGTTCGTAAACAATCATAAACAAACAATTCTTTAACAAAGGAAAGTTTTTTATATAATGTGATATGCAACACTCATTACGTTCTCAGAGGTTATCCTTATTTATATGCAATTCTTTTATATGAGTTCCCCATGCAGGCCCGTTGCGTATAGTGGAATTTAATTTAAAGAAAATACATGCAATAAAAAATTTACTGTAAAGAACTATATTTTTAAATATTTACTCATGTTTTACGTGCTGTGTTTTAAATAGTGTTGGCGGATCGATAGTTTTTGAGAAATTATTTTTGATAAAGTCAAACGTGGTTTATCTTATTTAGTGGACTTGTAAGTATTATGTAATTATTGTATTATACACTTATTGATGTTTGTATTTCTATTGCCCATCCCGAATAAAAGAAATAGCGCTGAGTCCACAATTTCTTTCAGTTAATTTAGTTCAAATGGTTATCAAGAAGAACACATTACACCCAGAATAAGGTCCCAACTCACCCAGAATTTTGCATAATTCAGTGGTGATTTAATTTTCATTGAACTTGTTATATCTAGCATCTATCGTACAGTTTTGGCTATACAAGGATATATCAGTCACGGTGCAAGCCGAGGTACCGACTCCGATGGCTGCAACGAGCAGACCGCGGTACGGTGCCAAGGCGGACCTAAATGACCTGTGCAACCAGGATGCATTTGACACGGTACCCTCTGTGCAGCGCGGTGATCTTACATGAATCTTGGACAGTTATAAGCGGTGATAATTCGGTCTAGTGCCGTAATTAGACCTGTAAATTCTCAGCAAACTTGTACGATCTACAGGCTACAGATTTTGCAACAGAGAAGTTGCCACTTTTGCACTGTTTCACTATTCGTTGTCTTAACCGTTAATGGAAGGTTAACATATTTCGTTGTTATGTTCTTTTCGTATTCCGATTGTTATGAAACTTTTTCAGAGACATGAGTTAAGAAAATTTCAAATCGAATGGCATTTGTATATAATTACTACAATCACACTGCCTGAATATTTTACGATCAGATTACTACATGAAAGCAGTATATTTTAGCAAGATCATAATAAGCAATAATAGGATTCCAGTTGACTTATTGACACTGTAGGTTATGTATGAAATACCTTTCAACTTATAGGACTTCAAAAACTAATAAACTAATATATCTTTGTCGTTCACAGCATAGAGTTTAATTTCATACTAAAGTTAAAATTTTATGCACCTGCATTAATAATAGCAATAAAACACATTTAGCCTAAAATCATTGCTTTTTTAACAGAAACTTTGTTCGGGTTGTCATATTGAGGGAAGTAACTAAAGAAGTGAAGAATTAAAACTAATAAATAAAGAAATGGCAATGCTTTGCACAGTTCACGTTATAAATAAGCCTAAATGGTTTAATCGTCAAATTATGTATATTCTTTTTACATCTGAATAGCTCAATGTTCCACTAACGTAAATATATTATACGGTTCATCCACGTTCCGAAACGAATCGGGATAACCTATCCAGCAGATTCTTACTTTGGAAAAATCTATCTAGACGACAAGCAGCATTAAACCATTATCTGAAACTAACTGAATCGACTAGCAGTCCTCCTGGATCCCTAGACCTCTCAAATGCCAGTTTAACAGTAGAGGTTTGTGGCCCTATAAAGGAAGGATAGTGAACAACAACAGCAGTTTGCTAAAGTCATGGTCGTGCAGAGCTCGGCCTTGGTTGTGCAAGGGAAGATCATCGCCGTTGGAAATTAGTCACCTCTGCAAAGTCCATCTCCACGTTGCCAGTCGATTCACAGAATAGCGACACAACCCGGATTTTCTTATCGTCATGCACGGCCACATTATCCTAGGTGGCCGCGATGTCCAGCAATCTCTTATTCGAACTTTTAAAGGATGCACATTAACTACACAGTCTACTAATCTTAACCACATCGAATTGCTTTTCCTATGGAAAATCTTTGGCGTGAATTTAGTTACGAGGAACAGTACATCTGCGTAGGACGTAGATCATTCAAATCTATGATACTGGGATAACAAGTGCCCGAAATGTGAAAAGCACTAGATTTGATGATTGGATCATCAATATGAGTGTTGCAAATCAAATCTTACATATTAAGCGAAATAATGTCAAAACTCCAGTGCTCCCTGGGATACCAGGCTAAACCGTTTGTCTTTTCATTCAAACAGCACCTATGCAAAATAAAAATGTATATAAAATATATTTTTTCTTTCGGGCATAATTATTATGCTTACTGTTTATTTATGAACAGTCTTAAATAATTCTTTCCTTAATTTCAAATAGTTAAAAATAATAACACTTCATAAATGGAAGGTTTTACATAGGTGCTACATTTGACATAAACAAGGGAATTCATTCAATGTTAAAATCGAATCATTCATGCTGCAGGCTATTTTATATAATAATTTGGTTAATTTTAAACTTTCCAGATTGGAAGTTGACTTGTTATAGAAGCAACTTTGGTCAGACGTATTTTCTCTCTGGGATATCAAACGGGTTCAGATAATGATTGTAAACCCAACGGGTCTTTCATTTGAATTGACAAGCTACAATCATAGGAACAAAAGGGGGTCAAGGTGAATTTGGATCGAAGAGTCAGCGCCATCTAGAAGGTGAGTAAGCCAACGCAATCCATCAAAGAAGGTCAACAGGACTCAAACCCGTGGACGTAAAGAGTCCGCCTCAAATTGGTGGAAGGCTTTAATTTTATCGATTGAATGTAACATTTTACGCCAAAAGTAACAGTGAACTCCAGCCATCATGAAAAGTTTTTTACTTTGATGATATTTTTAATGTGGTGCCCGGCCATTGAATTTCTTGCATTTCCAGAGCACAAGAATGCCGGAAACCCAGGGAAAACCACGCCAGTTATAGCAGGAGAAGCTGCGAACACGTAATTAATGTAACGCCAGCGGTCTCGGGAAAAATGTAGACACGGGGGTGGAAATTCCAACGGCTTGTGAACCACCTGTGCGCCCGCCTTCCCATAGTGTATCGATTTACCATTATGATTCGAGCAGTCCTTCCGCTCGCAGATAAAAAAATATAATGCGCCTTTAAATGGCCTCGACTGGGGGTTTATAAATAATTACCGGTGGGAAAAAACAGCCACAGAGATAATGTAATATTTTGTACAGGGCGGGCGAAAGTAATGAATTGGCAATGGGAAGGAAATCGCGAGGGTATTTACAAAGTAAAGCGCGCCCAGTCCTGTTGGTTTGTTCAGCTTCATTGATTTATACGTCGCGACTCGGCTTCCCCCGTTGAAATTTTATCTGCCACACTCCGCTAAATACTTTGACTTCTTTTGCTTTTAAATGTTCTCCTCTGTTTTGTTTTCGGTGTCGTTCGTTTGTCTCTGCGATATTTTATTTCAGTTTGTACTGTATGGTTTTGTAGTGGGCTTTGTTTACTTCTGGAGTCTTTAATTCTGTAATATCGTTAAACCATTGTTTAGATAACTTTCAGCTTTAAGGTTTCAAATAACTTTACATAACGTAATTTCACTGTTATACGATGCAATACTAATGCAAAACTAATATTTGAAACCGTTTGTGGTATAGCAATGTATAATAATGGTATAATTATTTTTCTTTAGTGCTGCAACAATTTACACAGCCTTACAGCACATGGCGGTAGACTAGAAGACAGTGGTATATTGTGCAGTTCCTACTTGTAAATTTGTTTATCTCAAGTAATTGTGTAACCTATGACCGTAATAGAATATTTTCTAAGAATTATAGTTGTTTTACAATTCTAATCACGCAGGAACTTGTTTGCCGCTGCGAACAGACTAAGCGGACACCGGCTAACAAGGCCCCTGATTGTTAATCAACCCCCTAGCTCTGGGATCTGGGATCAGCCTTGTTGCAAACGATCCGACCAATAAGGGATGGCGATCGATCCCAGATTCATCCCTCGGTACGCGAGAAGTTATTATTAACCCAATAGATTGTTAGTTAATCCCTAGAGTTCGCTTAGCCAAATCTCTTCATAAATTTGATTGGACAAGGCTTACACTACATATCTGGTAGAGTAACGACCCAGGGGAGGGGTGGGGCGGGGGTAACAGCTGCCCCTAAATGAGCCTAGTCGCGTGGTCTAGTGTTGGAGATACTTCACATTACTAACACCCCATTACATTCGACGTTACATTTCTTACTCCTTGATTACGCCTTGAATACTCTCCTCTGTTTATCTTTTGCATAACATTAACTTTTTTCGCCCTTTTTATCTGCGGTGGTTAATGTGAGGAAGTAATACTCTTACGGTAAATCATAAAAGATTATATTTTCTTTTAAATAACTTACTAATTATGTGGCTTCTCAAAACATTTTATCGTTAAATTTTGATTTGATTTTTTTTATATCAAACAGACAGTTATTTCCCTTGAATTGCATTAGACTAATTGTTTAAAAATATTTGAGTATGAGATTGGCCCATAGGAATTATGTTTGAACATCATAAAAAATTACATTAGTCGTCTCGAAATTAGTGTGTATTTCTCTCTAGTTACTTAATCAATCCATTTAAAAATCATCGTTGCATAATTCTGTGTAGATAACGTTTTATAAAACACTCCTTAATAAAACTTGTGCTTAAGAAAAGGACGACACAATAGGTATTTTAAACCTTACCTACATAAACTACATATATTGTATTATCTGCCGGAAAGTGTAAGTATTTATATATTTGATATTACATACACGAGCACCAGCATTACACGAAAATATTTTAATTTCTCGAGATCATTTTAAAATTAATACCTATGGAAAGGAATGGAATGTTAAGTCTAAGAACGAAACAAAATCACATAAAAATCACACTGAAAAGATACTTTTAGTGCAGTTATTGAATGCATTTTCTTAAGTAACATCACTTAAAAGCATTCTCATATTAGTAAAATCTGTTCATACTCTTTCAATATCCATAAAGCGATGAAATGAAAAATAGAAGATTTCATGCTATGTTTTGGATCCCACATGCCCTAAAGTCTGGTTTCCTTTTCTCCAGCAGTAGCCATTTTTCCGATAGGTATCTCGTATTTAGCCGTCATCAACATCAATTCCTCTTGTTATGCAAATCGATAGGTAAATTTTAATAAAGGAAGTTTTGCGAACGGAACCAAATTTTACCATAATATGAGTTTTCATAAAGTATTTACACTAAAATTATACAAAAGTGTAGTTAATGATCGTAGGATTAGTCGGAATTCAATTTCCGATTAAATCATCCGTGACAGTGAAGTTGTAGTATGAACCTATAGCTTACATTTAAGGATTCGTTTGTAAATACTAAGTATTTTGTGCTTATCTTGGTTTATTAGCTGAGCTGTAGCGAAGCCTATCACTGATTGGGCTGGGAAAATTTAATTTCTATGTGTTTGTCTACCTATTTGTCCGCGCGATATCGTGATAACGCAGTGACCAATAGACTTGAAATTGTGCTTGGATGATGTGTATTTCACTCCATAGGATTTTGCTGAGTAGGGTTAGCGAACATGTTTACATTGGAATTATGGGCAATAATGATGGCAACTCGAAAATGGTACAATAAATAAATTTGTAAACAAACTCATTACAAGAGATTAAAACTCGTGACATATTAACATGTTGGCTAGATATCCCAACTTACACAACAGCGTTTTGTAGTGACTACGTGTGTAGATTTTTATCATTTAATAGCTGACATGAAACGTAATGAGCAAAAATCTAATGTATCATGTGGCTAGATATTTCGAGGAATATTTCATACGTTCACATTAAAGTGTTCATGAAACGTATTTTCTCCTAGAATGAGTTCTATGATACGTCATTTTTGTGTCAACTCCTTTCTTGTATCATTGTTTGTCTGCCTATCTGTCCACAGAACATCTCGAGAGTAAAATGAGTTATAGATTAGAAATTTTGCATGCAACCTCAGCGAGACGTAAACAATGTCGTATGTCTACCATGTTATACGAGTATAAACACTCAGGATAAAAACTTTACTTTTGAATGCATTGGAACCCTGGAATATATGCCTGTTTCCGTATGCATGTATGGCATTCCATGTTTTGTTTTACAACCCAACTGTATCTAGATATAAAATGTGTCCTTTCCCTATATGACGAAATTCGAGTAGTGTATCAAAACTGCAAATACGTCTAACTCGTATCGCATCGATAGCTAACAACAACCTAAAAGAGGTTAAATTGTTGTAGACAATTACTTTTTATTCAAGTTGCGAAGTACAAAGTATTCTCGCAGTTTAATATCCTCGGAAATTTTCCGCTAGAGCCTTTCGGAAAATTTAAATTGGAAAAGGCCGGGACGATTTATTTCTCTTGGGAATTCCCGGCCGGAGATTTATGTCCGCACTTTAGCGAGAATTATTGTTTCTCCAACAATATTTTTCAGAGAAGAAAGTAAATTTAAAATCAGATTGGATTTAGGGTTTGGTAAATCACTCAAAACTGTCGAAAGAGTTCGGTCCTGGCTAACGAAGCGGGCACGGATGTACGAACACCTCCCCTCTTGGGGGAGGGGGTTGGTGCTTTGCCAGGCCGGTCCTTGAAAAGGACAGGTTTTCACAGACAGCAGGGCTGATGATAAAGTTGCCCAAATTCTCCATCAAATCTCTTGAAAGCCTAATTACTCCAAGAGCCTTTACAGTATCTTTACTTTACGTTTCCTATATGCAAAGCGTGTAGGAAATATTAAGTTCCTTAAACTTCACTTTCATAAAATGACATCAAATGCAGTGAAGAAAACTTTAACGTGATACATTGAAGTGTTCCATTCAATTTATTGTTATTATGTATACAACTTACCAACCCCCCCCCCCCCTCTATTCACCATTATTACTCTTCAATAGTATTGAAAAATATTTAAAAATCTGCTTTGGGCATTGCTTTCTCTTGTTCTTCGCGAGACTGTCAAGAGGTAATTTACAATATAATATAAAATATATACAATACAATATAGTACATCATACGATATCTGGTCATAACATTGTATGATTCAATTTCGTTTCGGCAGGCTTTAGACTTATGTGTATGGGCAGGAAGGGCAAAAAAAGGATCCTGGCTTCTCCTACAAGTACGAAATTTGTAATTATTATAAATGATAGAATTTTTCTAAATTCTCTTCCATGAGCTTAACTGCTGAAAACTTAAAAATTGCAAAAATTGATTTTTCTCATAATAGGCTCCTTTATGATTAGAAACTGTTTTATTTGCAAATAAGATTTAGACATCGACAGTAATCGTTCAATCGATTCTACAAAGACTTATCGTGCAGTTGGAATTGAATAGGTTAAACGTTACCATGGCTTGAATAGTTTAAGAACACCATACTATATACAGTAAGGCATATGAGTGAAGGCCTGTAAAAGGCATAAAATGTGCCGAAAGCCCGAGGTCCTGGCCTGTATTAAGGCTGCTCTCAATACGGAATATACCCATTATATCCCCTCTATTTGGGCCGAAAGCTAGCACCATGAATAATGCAATATTCAGACTATCCTCTCTGATTACATGTTCTCACCCGACTTTCGTTTCCAGAGAGCTGATGGAAAGTTTGACGAGATTAAACTGAAAACTTGATTGATCTCTCGAAGGTGTAAATTAATTAATTTATCAGACGCGTGAATTTATTCAACACAAATTGTATTACTATCATGGGTTCTTTATCTTATTTTACCCTCTTATTGCGATAGATAAACTGTCAATAAAAATTACATTTCGACATTAGCAGAAATCCAAAAATAAATATTTAACTAACAATGTCTAATATGTTGTTTTTGCAATGTTTTTCTGACAAGATCCAAAAGCTGTTGATAATCTTGTTAGATTTGTATGCTAATGTTGTTTGCCTTAAAATAAAGTGTACTAGTTTAGTGGTACATTCATAAAACTTTCTTTTATTTCACTAAGTCTTAAAAAATGTGATGGAAGTTAATAATAGCTGTTAGTGATTTATAATAAAAATAAATTATTTCTTCATGAATAAACCTGTAGAAATTATGTTTGAGGACGTAATGTTGTAAAAGCACGTTTAAAAAGTACAATTGAATCATAGAATCGGAATTAATAATTATATGATATATGAATATTTAAATTAATCGGCTAAAAACGAAATTAAGTTATGAGGTGAAACATTGTTACGGTTGTATAATTGAAGTGATAATATATTCAGATCAATCTCAAACATTCAGGAAAACGTGAAAGTAATTAAATGTGCACATTGTTACCTGCAAATAGTTTTCTTATCAAGTTCTTGAAATTATAACCAATTTACATTACAATTTCGCAATTAGCAACTCAAATGAAAATGTAACAATTGCAGTGGGACTGCGGCGGGAAGATCCCACTCAAGCGATAAAGTTCTGATGAATTTATCGTTTTAAACGTTTCTGGTATTTTACACACAGTCTGTACTGTTGGCCATTTCTTCGGAATATTTCTAAACTAAGTAACTAAAAAAGTAAGGCGTTTAAATTTGAACCTTAACTTAATTTCTTTAAGAGATTATTAGTTAAAGAAAAATTCTGAACCCTAAATAAAATATTGGTTAGTTTAAATACAATTAAACAATTGCCTAATATACACAATAGCAACGGAAAGGACAAAATCGAGTAAGATTTTGAATTCTTTTACATCGTGCATGCATTTGAATGAAATATTTTATGTAAGACGCAATAAACAATGTATTATAAAAGACTAGAAAAACACATTAAATTGAGATACACATTAATGTGTAATACTTGTATATACGAAGAATGAGGTGTTTAAAAATCGTAGTCGTATTAATAAAAAAAATAGACAGTCTTTTGATGAGTTGGGGCTGTACCTATACGTACCGTTCTGCATGTACTAGTATATTTGACGCTAAAGTTTCAGTGTATGGAAGAATATCATTAGTTCTAATTATAAAAAATTCTGATTTTATTCGGTCATTACTATACGGTATGTTATAGCTAGCCTGTGGGACTCTAATTTTGATATAACTTCGTCATGTAAAGAAAGTTGATAGCCCAAAATGAATCAAAATAATGGAAAACATATTTTAAATATAGAGAATAATACATACATAACTTGTGTTTTACTTTGTACCTTTCTCCGCGTATTAATGTGCTTTATAGATTACCATCGAAACGTTTTCTAACTCAAAAACAACAATGACCTCTTTCTTCATTATTACACGATGAACTGTCTCGTAGTTCTTAGTGAGGCTTCCATCATTTATGACCAAGTTCAGATTTACAATCAACTAACTTGTTCCAATTTGTTCTACAGGTTGTCCGATTAAGAAATCTATTTTTTGTTTATTTATCTTTTAGACATCTTGGATTGTAGATACAGTTTATTGAGTAGTAGTACCAAATCAATACAAAATTAAAAGGGTATATATTGCGACTCTATTGTCTACCAGTCTGTGTTTAGTTTAGTTGTTGTAAGTTAATAGTGCGAGAATATTTACACTATGACGTTCTCTAAAATGTTCTACGGCATAAGTAACATCATGATATGTATATGTGTGTATATAAACCAAACACTCTTGACTGCCTGATCACATTTTATAAAAAAAACTGTAAAGTTTTGACCACAGAACTTGGCAAAAATAATTGTATTGTGTATACAAGAGTACTATGGAAAGAATATGGAAAATTGAGCCGGTATTAAAAAATCATTCAATTACATTCACAAAAATTATACTTTATGTTCCCTTGAAGACATAAAATCTGGTACATGGTAAGTGTATATGGAAGAATCTAAATTATGGAAGTCAGAAATCGCGTAAAGTTGTAATTAACTTCACGATACTTCAAACATTGGTTTGTATTCAATCATTATTTCAATTTGTATTCAATCATTATTTCAATTTGTTTTGCGTACCCGCATGAAGCATAGAATCCGGTTTTTGTGTTTATTTCAAGTGTTTCGTTATTAACGTAATGCATGTATAAAGCAATGAGGTTAATCGCAAGCTACATCAGTTTTCAAGTGTAGACGTTTAAAACAGAAATGAAAACACCGGTCTGGGTAGGATTAGATAACGCCATATAATTAACCCTGTGTTCCCATGTATTGGCGAGTCTATAATGAAGTGATTATGTTATTAGTTTATTTGAGGTGGGAGTGCTATTGGGGAAAAATACACCTTTACTACCTGCTCATTACTACCAGCTAGACTACGACATTGAAATTTAAATATCCGTCAGGTCTCCCATAATGGAAAACGTTATATAATTTCTAAACAAACACCCTTCTTGGAATTATTTGATCGGATTTTAAAACTCTACCGTTTGATGAGAAACTATACTCGGATTAAAACGTTAACTTACATGTTATTAATTACACTTACGATAAACATTTTTTTTATTTATACTTTAATTCTTTCAAACTCAGCAGTTGTTTTAAATAATTGATAATGTCTAAAGTTGTATGACGTATTAACAAATATGAGTAACATATAGTTTTAATGATTTATCGTACAAATGTTACGTATGATCGTAAGTCCAGGAAAATGAAAAGAAGATTATTATATAAAAGTTTTTGGCACCTCGGCAGGCAAAAATCTTTACCGATCCCGACTCAACTTTTTTATATTTTTCTTCCTTTCTTCAAATTCTGGCAAAAATTTCTTTAATATTTCTTTATCAAGAATTTAGAGCATAATTAAGCCAGGTGAAGGTGAATCTAAGGACCCCTGTCTAACACCTAACCTGGAGACCAAGGGCTGATTACAAAGGTGGATTATTCATTGAAAGTCCACTAAATATAGTTTTTCATAATTAATTTTAATCAGATAAGATGCTGTAGTGATATCTGATACCTCAATACATAGTTTACTTGTGAGGGATGCTGGAGAAAAGTCAGTCATGTCTTCAGCTCGAGAATGGGCAATGTATACAAGGTACATTCTTCCTCCACCATCCACCAACATCATGGTGTCCAGGTATGCCGGAGAGGATTTAAGGCTTTCAGAGTTCCAGATCGAGGAACCTCTTCGCTAGAATTCCCATTTCCATCAACTAGTCCAAAACCTGTAACCTGAGTATACAGTTGCGTGGTGACTCCATGCCTAACGACCTTCACCTATTGCACCCCAGATTATGGTCGTCAGTTACGTTTCTCCAACTGGCAGTAACAACAGCAGTCGTTATGACAATGGCGTCTTTGTCCAATCAGCATGTCATTTTATACGCTAATTTCTTATTTTCATTGTTAATTTAAATTTGAAATTGTTTAAACCTCACTGTTATGTTTCTCGATTTTGCTCATTTCCGTTTCTTCCATTGTTTATATTGGCAATACCAGGATCTTTAAATCTTTAATCTTTAAACAATATCTTACATTTATATATAGTGTACTTGTTGTTATGTTTCCATTATCATCACTGTTCCCATTATTGTTCGCTTATTGTACGTTAATATCACTAGTATCTGTTATCAGTTGCTTTGCATTCCTATTCATACAGTACAAAGTAGGAATTTTAAGCCATTCATTAAATATATATCCTAAATACATAAAACATTTCCTATATATATCCTAAATATACAAAACTTTGAGTGGCTAGATTTAAATTTTGGGTGTTGAAGACCTAAAACTAAAGAGAAACCTCTTTATTAGTAAACACGTAATGCTTTAGAGACGAAATCTCGTAATCGAATCAGTAAAATCGAATTTTGAAGCCTCCACTATTTTAAGTAAAATATTTGGTCGCTATACAAAACTTTGGGGTTGTTTCTCTTGTAAAAGTGGACATAAACTAGAAAATCACATTTTTTGTGTTTAAGGATAGCTCCATTGAAACCCTGCTCTTTGGATATTTAGTGCATCAGACAAAACATCCGTAAAATTCCAGCTCCATTGACGCTGTGGTGTTTTATCAATCACAGTCATTTATAACATGAATATTGCTGTGTCATGAACACATACATTGATTGTCAATGCCGTTATTATTTATTTATCTGTTATCACTTAACAAAACTATAAAATTAATTTTACTCTTCTTTTATATAGTTCAACTTACACATATTGTTGTCACTTGCTGCTTATGTATTTTAAATGTTTTTATTTCCATGTGATCAGTTTATTTATAAGCATATATGACATCGAAATTAATTTATCCAAATTGGTTTATGAAACAAATCTCAATAACGGTTTGGAATTTTGGTTACAAATAGGTGTTAAAACTATTTCAATATTGACTGTTACTAAATGGTGGAATGGATTATTATATATGTATGTTATATATTATTATATAAATAGATAATAATAGTACGTATCGATGAGTAGGTTAATAAATTAAAACGCTCATTATTATTCAGCCACCAAGCCTGATCGCCGTATTGAACCGATAAAATCTATCAAGTACCTAGTAATTGAACCTATTAATAGACCACACAACTAGCCTACATGGCACTTGTCTCCGTGCTGGATAGTTGGCTTTAATATTTCATAAACTTATATCCGTTACTTTAGTATAAATTTGACTTTTTTAAATCTTAGACAACTAATATTTATCAAGATTATTGCCAGTTTAGAATGTCACTGAAATGTACCCATGATCATCACTGGTTGGGGGCATTTGAAAAATTGTTACCTATCCAAAATATTATTTCCTGCAAGTACTACAAATTTCCTGCATAGATTATCCATCTCGATAGCCCATGAATACCATAATATTTGAGGGAATATGGAGATACAGCGATATTTAAACACTCTTAACAGAACTTATAACAATTGTTGATAAATATTTGGTTTTTAAACAATGCAAAAAAGTTCCACGTAAGTTCTATGCTGGACCATTCTAGTGTCTAAACTTAGAACATTATTAGATTGTTATTATGTAATTATGAATTATAGAAACGTGACTATTGAAGTACTTCCATATCGATACTTTTCCAAAGTATACAAGAATGTCCTAAGTCGAAAGTTAACGATTCAATATTCTTTTTAAAATATATTACCTACTGAAAAGCAACGCCTAAATGCTTTTTGTATGAAACATGATGCTACCAAGGGGGAGAATTGAAGTACCATGAACTGGTTTATTATTTAATTTTAAAAACAAAAGTCAAATAATCAGTATTGAATTTTATTGGCCACATTGAAACGATTATCCATTACACAATCCTTTAGGTGTATATGTAAATGTTTAGGATCGATATTTAGATTGCAATCATAAACATATATTGTAAGGGAGAAGCGTTAGGTTTCAAAACTTTCATATTACTAAGAGGTAAACAATAATATCATCAAAGATGAAAGTTCAATCACGCTTATGAAACCAATATTGATATTGGCTGCTTGTTTAAGATTGTTCAATAGAAGTACGTGCACATGTATTAAGAAGGGATCCAGGAATCATCCATTAAATCCAGGCCTGCTTTTTAGTCCTCCCTAATAACGTAGCCTATAATGACTGTAACTTCTTGGTTTTGTACCATCGTATGTACAAATAAAAACGTAGTAACACTTCAGAAACAACCCTTGATAGAACTCAATCTCGTAATCTTGAAAAATATTGCGTTAGATTAAAAATGAAAAATTTGGAGGCTGTTAATTGACTAACCTTGATTACTTCATTTTTTATATAGTCTTTAATGTCTGTATTCTATTCAACAACGTAGTCCTGGAGACCGATATTCTTATTTTTGTTTTGCTTTCCCCAGTAAACATTTTCGTGTGCTACTCTTTTTTGAAATATATATTTATCCTATTTGTACTGTTTTCCTCTAGAATATTTCCTGGAGAAGATAACCAAAATCCTGCCGTGACCTAGAAACCCACTTCGCTACCTGTTGGCGGGCTCATCGCGTCTCAAACTAATTCTGTTATTTTCAAACAGGGCTGTAAACACAAAGGGATGTTCGCCGGGGGAGAGAGGGAGCAGGGGCGGCTCCTCCCCTTCTTTCACTGATGCAGACTCCGAGCCTCCCTCCCCCTCCCTCCACCGGGCCATAACTCACCCTAGATTTACGAGCTCCGATACGACAGGGAAATTGCAAGAATGGAGGGTGGAGAGCGAGACGGAGCTAGCTCGCCCTACGATTCAGACGGAGAGAGAGAACAGCAATCTATCTTTGTTCTTAAGATGAGAGAGAGGAAAAACAGGAAAAACGCCGTGGGCACGGGGCGCGGGGCGCGGGACGGGGTGAGGACTGAGGGACAACCGAAACGTGCCGGGAAAGATCGGGGTATATTTCAAACGGCCGCGAGTCCCGGTACAATTTGGGTGTCACAAGACGGATCTCTCTCAGATACGCCGGGAATCTCGAGGAGGGAACGAATTTGTCTGCATTCCAAACTGACCCCTCCTCTCCCGTAGGGCACGAAACCGCAGAATCGATGCTACCCCGGACCGGCCGCGCCGCGCCACGCCGCTGGACACCGGGATAACTCACTGCCGATCTATCGTCGATTTCTGCCAAATCGTTCATCGAGAGGTCACCACTAGGCTGTTTTAATAACTTTTACCTATGATCATTTATTGCTTTTCACACAAACTCCTCAATACAAAATTGTTTGTAATAGCTTTACTTCACTATATTTCGTTTGGTCCGTGATATGTATCTATATTATGGTAGTATATATTTAGCCGTTCTATGTGATAAATGAAGAAGTAAAACTTAATATAGTTATGAAAAGTATAATTAACGCGCTTAAATACTTATTGTCTTCTGTCAGTCAAGTCTTAAAACAGTACAACATTATGTTTTGATGTATTCGAAGATAGTATAAAAGTTAATAATATTTAAACAATATTTTTAAACGGCGCAGTTTCGAAATGTAGGCTAATAGGTTTAGTTTTAATATTCTTGGATGATTGTCGCATTAATCAACTATTTTAAGTAGGTATCGAAGTTAAAAATTAAATTGCTTGAACATGGTAATAAACTACAATATTAATTGGAAATATGGCTCTTTTCTGTGCAAAACATTGAGTTTTGCTTCTTAAAGGGACTTTAAAAGGTCGGTGCTTAAATAAACAATAATTTATTACGTATAATAAATTAAGCGTTTCTTGTTACGAACGAACATCTCAATCACTCCACGGCGATAATTCGTTAACAAATTACCCTCCTAATTTGAAGGGATGTCTGCTCAAAACGAATTAAGTCATTAAGTGTGCTTGTTAATATCCGGTATATTAGGGCCCTATTATAACAGAAGTAGAATCCACATTCAATATCACGTGAGGGTAGACCCTCCACACCTCCCCCCGCCCACCCCCCGACCAACACTACCGGGCAAAACATCAGCCGACCTCTGAAATACTTACTCCAGCCTATTGTATTGCCCACATTATTATATTCTGTGCATTGTGCGGGCGTTATACAGAGCCGTGCGAGGGGGGGGGTCGGGTATGCGCTCACCGAATTCTTTGGGGCAAATTAAATTCTGCCATGACGAAAAGCCCGGGTTTCGGCTCCAGCGGGGGATTTATTGGACCTTTTTGTGCACGAAATGATATGCGCGAATTCCTCCCAGTATTTCACGGCGCCGCTCTACATTATCCCGGTTAATTTACTGGGAATTGTATTACACCAGGATGGGAAAGTCATTTATAAGCCGGGCGACGTTCTGTATTCCGCTAACAGAAATACAGTTTGGATAGGAGTTTTTCTAACGTTACCGAGATTATTATTTCAATACCAAACGATAAACTGCAATTGTATTATTTATAGGAGTATATATCTCAAGTGAAAATAATTATTTTATTATAGATCCCTTTTTTTGTGAACCCCTAAAAGAGAATCAGAAGCTAAGTGAATCAAATGAGGTGTTCGGTTTTGTAGTACCCTAACTCTATTACTGCTATAGTTGATATTTAGTATAACTTAGAATATCGTCTGGTTCGCTAGCTGTTCTACAAGGTGGACGCTAGCAGCCTAAGGGTTACAATATTGATATTGTATGTTTATATGTTTATACATTAACATTAAAAACTTTTAATAATCTGCAATAAAAAAAGAATAGATTACAAAACATAATTTTTATTTGTCAATATAATTTCATTTACATTGTAGTAGCCTATACTCCCTAAGTGAAAGACTGTATTGAATAGAAGACATGGAAAGGTATGTAAATTCAGGATAACGAAATTGAATTTTAAAACTTAGAAACATGTTTGTGTAATATATTCATCGTAATTAAATTACGACATTTAATTACGATGAATATATTACACAAATATTGATAAGGAATCTAAGTAAAATATTTTATTTAATGATTTACGTATTTAATTTCATGTTTTAAACAACACTACTATGTATAAACTAAATATAACTATGAATTTGAGTATTTTAAACTTTTATACTAAAGTTTTTTTTAGAATAGTATTTAATGTATGTTAGTAGAATATACTTCAATGTTGGATAATTCATGTCGTTCTCTCATACATTCGAGCATTATTATTCTGCTATTAATATTTCTTATTTTTAAAGCAGAAATTAACATAATTCACTGACGGTTTTGGTGTGTTACTTCTCTGTATTTTGTAATGTAAATGCACAATAGGCCATATCAACGAAGAATGTGCAATGTGCAAGCCACCAATGTTACAATGGGTATTCGGAATCATTCAATCTATTATTTATTAATAATTTAACTTATAAAAATATTTAAATAAATTTTTCATGCTATGCATTTGTCTTCATTTAAAGTTTTAATGTCAGAAATTTAAGCGGTTTACTTTATATATTTTTCAGCCTACTTTCGCGCATAAGTGCACACCCTACGCCCTGCTCCCTACACATGTTACCCTTGTAACCCCTATCCCTCTCACGTAACATAATCCGCAATTTTTCCCTTTAGAAACTCTGATTTAACTGGGGTTTATTGATAGCGCCAATCCCCTCCCCTCATCCCGCCATAACTCAAAAACACATTATTGCGCGCATGAATCAAGAACTTAACTTATCTGAGGACTTTCGTTTCCCCGACCGCATTTTAAATTCCATCTTTAAAAACGCCCTTCAGCCCCTCATATAAGGGTTACAAATCACCCCCTCCCCCTCCCCCACGCCCCGCCAATAGGGCACATCATGCTGGAGAAGACACCTCCCCTCTTATTGCACATGCAAATTCGGGAATGATAAAGAACGGTCTGCGGGGGGATGACGGCATTAGACTTTGAAATACCACCCCTTACCCACGACAACCCGACAGAAATGTGGACGGAAACAAATTTCGCATCTCTTGATAACTCCTCTGCAATGTGTGGTGTACCGCTTCCCTGCGTACACGGCAAAACACTTCTGTTGGGCCCGATGGTGAAGAGCGTTGAAAATTGTTCTTGCTACATAATTTCAATTAAAATACAAAAATCTTTCAACGATTAGTCTAAGATGAAACACACTTGAAAGAATATGTCAAACAGGAATAGTTTCCTTTAGGTCATCCTACACGTATGACTACAGAAATAAATTCTATTTTCCCAAAATAGCCCTGAACTTTGAAAACTAACTTAACTAAAATAAAAATATATTGCTCAAACAAAAATATTTATTTATAAAAATAATAAATTATGGCATATTTGTAAACGTTCATCATAAATTAATGGTGAATCAGATTATATTAAAATTTCTCTATAAAAAGTACTTTACTAAAACACCCTCTAGTGTATTAAATATATAATATACATAAAAGACACTGAGATCAAATTCAGATTTAAACTCTTAAAAAATACACTTAAAAAATTTAGCTGTAAAGAACCGTTAAAGTTCTAAATTAGTTCCATGACGAAGTTTCTTCGTTTTAGGAAATATCAAACAATACAAGACGGGTGATTGGCCAACTACCGATGTAGCCGTGCCACGGACGCTAGACGGTTGTTACAACTTGCGACCGAACAACATGCAAGTTCAAGTTGAGGTACACGTGTACCAACTTACTCGACATGCTAAACTTTTCCTTAAGAATTCTACTAATAATATGCATTGTACAAAACAGGATCGATGATTATACTATCACACTGCAATCTCAAGTTGAGGTACACGTCTATTAGCATCCTTGGCTAGTCAAACTTGCATTTAGGGATTTGATGAATTACAAATACACTACGATCACGACGAGTGATTTGACCAGTAATCGATGTACTTTGTCTTGGACGCCATGGTTGATACAACCTGGACCTGGACAACGAAAACACTGAAACTGAGGTACAAATATACGGATTCGTTCTAGAAAAACAGTTTCTCCGGAACTGTTTCGAAAACAGATGACTAAACTTTGCCTAAACTTTATACAGTAATGCACTTTAACAATTTTATATATTTATTTATTAATTCACGGTAAACCCATTACATACAAAGATTGCACAAATTAGTAGAAAAAGCTGAATAGAATAATAAATACTAAAGAAGTTAAAAATAATTATGATTATAGTACCAGAATAATTTGAACTAATTGCATAGGAATAATAATAATTTAAATGTAGACGACGTAATAATAATAACATATCAACAATGTATTAAAATTAAATAATATATAACAACAATATAATAATAAATACTATGATAACAACGATATAAAGTAAATAATTTGAATAGCAATAACAGCAGTAAATAATTAGAAAATTTTTAACTTAATAATAAATAATTTGATAACAATAACATAACAACAGTTAAAAAAAATGAAGCAGTAGCATAAAAATATCAAAAAATAAATATCTATAATAATACACTATTAAATTTTGTGTGCAATCTTTCTTATGTTGCTTATTTGCTCAGTTTTCTCGTATCATTAATTACTGATATGTGTTCTCTAATTTATGATATGAAGTTTTTCTGACGAATAATTACTAATATATATACTAATATTAGTTTTACATTTTAATGTATTATTGAACCTACTTTAGTAAAATGATCTTAATTTTTTTCCTTGAAAACAATGTTAAACTTCATGCGGTTGTACGATTTTATTTTTAGTCATAGAATTTTGGAGATGTCACATTTTAAAGATATTATTAAAACGCATTTTTAGTTTTGTCGATATTGATATGGGTTATTTAAAAAAATCAAACCTTGTACTTCACTGTTTAAATATTCAAAATATATACACTTACAAAAAATATTAGAAAGGTTTGGTTGGTATTGATAATATATCTTTAAAATGTACTTAAATGTATCAAGTAACGCTACGATCAAAAATAGGGCCAAAACTGCATGAGATTTTTATGGGGAAACACTGAAGGTCATTCTACTATAGCCAACCCTTAAGTAATTATTGTGCAAACTACTGGTGTTGAATAATTGTTGATGCAAAAGTTAGCTTTGTAGACACACATGATACAAAACACTGTAATATGTTTTATCATCTGCTTTGAAACAAATCGCCTTGCTTGATGCTCGGAAATACAGCGACTCCCAAGTTTCCACTGAAGTTTAATCGCACGGCAAACAATTAACTAAACTATAAAGCCGGGTATAAATGAAACCAACAGACTCGGAATGGCATGCCTCACACCTTGGCTTACCAGGGGAGCCTGTATAAAACATGGGATCCCGCCTGAACAGAGGTAATCAGAGCCGCTTCACTCCGGTAGGGTGGGTTCTCGGGGGACGGTGGTGGGGGGGGGGGCGAGCGACCCGTCAATAGTTCGTCAGGTAGTACAAGTTGCAATTTCATTACAGGGGGTAGCCGCACTCACTTTAATCGACTCCTGGACCCACAGGCACTTTAATTTTAAATAGAGCCACAACGGCGGAAAACAACCCTTTAGGGAGTCGGTGATACATTCGCGCGCGGAACCACTTCAAAATTGAGTCCTTAATCAACACCGCGCGCAAATTTGATTTATTTCCGCCGCGGCTGCGCCCGCCTCAGCCTTCGTTATCAGATAAAGCCGGTCCGCCCCGAGTTAAGATATTACCAGCTGAGCCCCTGATTTACTGCGCTGCTGCAGTGGTAATCAGCGGCCATATAAGAATACGTGAATAATGTCGCGCAACTCACCCTGAGCAGTACTTTATACCCTCAGCTTTCAATGCGGGCCCATGAGATCGTAATCGATACAAAGCAGACGCACCTTAATATGATAAAAATTCAATAACGATGAATCATGACGACAGTTTCGACTTACTGTCTTTGTAAAACGTGATATTCTTGAGAACGTTTAAAGACAGGTTGATTCGAAACGATGGTAAAACATTGGTCGAGTATTAAAGTTACTACTATGAGTTGAGCCCTAAAATTTGTATTTTTCCATTTAATTAACCAGGATTTGTTATACTCAATTTTTCGCCTCTTAGAACACAAGTTAGACTACTAACTTCGAATTTGAGTTGATATCGATGCTTCTTGTGTGAATTATCTAAAATATTTCTAAATTTAAGTCATGATTTTCAATATTATGGCTACATTTTTTATGTTATATATATATATTTTTTTTTTTTTTTTTTTTTTTTTTTTTTTTTTTTTTTTTTTTTTTTTTTTTTTTTTTTACTAGCAGTTAACCGCGGCTTACTGTCAAGCTTACTCTATACTTTCAAGACTATAAATGTTAAAATATAAATAGAGGTTAAATTTATAAACATATGGTTCTGCTGTTATCAACCAATGTTTACACAATACAATTTATGCCACTTAACGGGCTCTTTCAACCTGTACTATTATGTATGAGTAAAATCTATTTTCGTGTTGTTTTAATAATCAAACTTTATTTTATATATATTATTTTTACACACGATCCATTCATTTGTTGACGTAGGTTTTTGTAATAAGAAGGAAATATGTTTTATAACTAAGAGGTAGGCTAATTAACAATGGTTGTAGTAGACGTATTCAATTATGCTTAATAATTTACCACTAAGTTTAAAGTTTGTAACTTTTGATTGGATTTTCAGATCGACAATATTTAAAAACCACTTGCTAAACTTGAAAATTTAGAAATTACCTTCATTGAAACTCTTTTATTTTATACGTTTAATCTATCACATTTTTGTCATAATGTTTAGTCACTCTTTACTATTACTATGATCAAGAAGCGTTATAAAAGTGTTAGTTTTTTTATTTTAATGTAGTGTTGGTTCACAAGTAAAACATTTACACACTGGCAGCTCACTATTTTACTTCACTCAATCAATTAAGTAATCGCTCGATTTCAGTACACATATTTCCAGCGCAGTTATTGGGACTGTACATGGGTATGTCGGAAATGGCTTTGGAAACAGCCCCTCTTTTGTATTTGTCATACACCACGGAGTGTTTCCGTGTATCAATTCTATTTATTCCAGCTGACCGAGTTGGTGTGACGTTTTTATTTAAACATTAATTTAGAGCATTGTCTTATCAAAGTATATATTATCATTGTAATTTCACTGAGAACTCAACTGTTGCAATGTCGAAATTAAATTATACTCCTAAATTCCGTATAAAGGATTCTTTATTAAATAAGATTGATCCTAGTTTGGAAACAAACAACAAATGCAACCAGTAAACAAACTTTTACGAATCGTAATGGAATAATGAATCAAACTAGCTACTAAAATACTGCTTTTACTAAGGGTTAAGTCTTTGTTTGATTTTTTTTTTTTTTTAATAAACTTCAGCGTATAATTTACCGAAGTTTAAATTAAAACTATTTATGTTCACGAATAGTACAAAATCCCGCGATTTTCAACTGAAAATTTGTGGTTCAGTAAAGCATAAAGTATATGTTACATTAAATAGCAGGCAACACATCATGTTGCATAAATATAGAACTCAATAAATAATTATTAATTGTATGTTTATTTTTTTATTTGTGGTGTATTAGTTATAGGTTGTTATTAGATTATAAAATGGCTCTACTGATGGTTTTTTGTGTTAATTTAAATTAACTCTGATACTAAATTTGTATTTGTAGCGCTTAGGTTAAATGTCCAATGTCTATTATTTAATAAAATATGTATATTAATCTTACTAAAATCATTCACCTCTCATCGTAATTCGAACATGCTAGTGAACCAGTCACCAATTTCTGAATAACCTCATGTTTTAAAACCATGTAACTAATTATATATATATATATATATATATATATATATATATATATAATTATATATATATATATTTATACTAATTACTTTTACTTCTTGTAATTTAGCAAAAAACATTTGATTAAAAATGTATCATTCAAAAAGAACTGTGACTAATATTTTAAAACAAAATAACTTAAATTGTTCCTCTTAGTCCTATTATTATTCTTGTTCATTGAATTATTTAACCCATTCAAGACATTGGACGGGCAGTTTCCGTCCTTCACTTCGCGCGGTTCAACGACTATAGACGGGCCGTGCCCGTCCGCTAGACATGACATCGACGTAGTTGAATATATTGCCGATAGATCACAGAGGCATTCACATTTACTGTATATTTTGTTCTCAATATTCTAGTCTATGTTTTTCTTCTTCTTCGTTGCTGAAAATCATCTGATATTGCCTCAAATCATCTTGGCAAAACAGCTTTCTTTCGTTTGTAAACAGTCAAGATGGCGTCTCGCGACCGGAATGATGTTTTCGTAAATTCGGATGATTTTGCGGCTTACGTTGTTAATGTTTTAGATGAAGTGGTGATGAGGAATGTGACAGTGAACAAGATGACATGATACGTGAAAATAATTAAATGTCTGATGGTACAAACGTTGACAGCAGTGATAATGAAAGTGATGATAACCCACCGGCTAGGCCTTGTGATTTTGCGTGAAGTGTTGGACCAAATACTGTTAGTACAATGCGTTTTTACTGGCAATTATGGAATAAATCCTATCATTTCGAGGTAGTTAAGAGAAAACTGCACTGAATCAGATGTGTTCAATCACTTCTGTGACGAAACCTGTTGGGCTCAGGTAACCCGTTGGTAGGCTTCCCGCTTGTGGAGAATCACCACTGCGGCTTCAAGGAAAGTTTTGGGGGCATTTTATTGAAAAGATACCTCCAACCACCAAAGCCAGGCCCTCAAGAAAATGTAAAGTTTGTGCCTCACAGGGGAAAAGAAGTAAAACAGTGTACCAATGTAAAAAGTGTCATGTTCCACTTCATCTGGGAACATGTTTTGAGGTGTTTCACATCCGAACCAACTTCTAAAGATGTATATTAAAAATTTGTAAATGGTTGTAAATATATTTATATAAAAAAAACTAATATTTTGTGTTCATACAATAACAAGGAATAACTAGAGTAAATGTATACTATTCATAGCATGTTATACATGAAGTGTTATGCAATGTGCACCTGTTTTTACACGAAAGCATGGAAAATATCCAGTTCTGTAGTCCAAAAATTATAGTAATTTATTCAGTCACGAATGGGTTAAAAATATATCCAGAATATTATAAAATTAATTAGTTTTGTATTTCAGACTAATGTGACAGATCAATACCATTCATTTAATTTATCAATTATTATTATAACTGCAGTTTTTTTTTTTTTTACGTATGATTACTTTCATTTTTTTAATTATGGAAATACTTTCTTGTTCAACAGTCCTGCTATAGTTTGAAATATATATCTCGATAACGGACTAAATATGTTCCTTTGTAAACCTACAAGAACACATATGCGTCTAACAAACTATAAGGTCATACATAGCTTACTATTACCTCATAGCCATATACTATGTTGATTAAAGCGCCATTACAACAAATAATTGGTAGTATAGTTCTCATGCGGTAGTAAACCTACTTCTTAGAAAGTCATACACCCCATTACGAGCTCTCGAGTTAACTATTAACTTAGCTAGGCATTTTCTTTCTCCATTATTGGAAATATAAGCGCAAATCCGGGTTAAAGGTAATGTTGGAATCGTCATATACACGATTATTTTTATTTATAAAATTTTTATACTCCCAGTCATACATTAATGTACATAAAATTTTAGCAAGCGATTGGAAAAGAAAAGTATGTTATTCTTTAAGTTAATGAATGTATAAGAAATTTTATGATATTTTAGTACATAGATAACTTTGAAATATAGAAATTAACAACAGCTAAAACAAGCGCATTGTCGTAATTAAGGACATTGACCAACATGTATTTATTTCTCTATACATACATATTGTTTAAAGTATTTAATATTGGGCATCACTTTAGACTGTGACTTTAAGTAACATATTTAATACAACTGAGTGGTTTAACAGCACAAAATGTGTTATTTTAATACAGATTATTGATATTAAATAAAAAGCACGAATTTATAAATGAAAGGGTGGTTTGCCTATAATAACGTCTTCAAGAAGTATGTTTTATAATTTATGATATCAAATGCAAGCAATATCTTACTTTTTTATGCTGTTCCTGATTAGTAGACCTTGACCTTTCATAATAAAATACATAACTTTGCAACTAATGGCAAATTCCACTTTTTTAGCTTATATGTATTGAAACGAATGACAAGGTGTCTGTCGCTGCCATATTTCTACCCTGGTCGCAAACATGTTTTCTGTTGTGGAAGGCGCTCGCTGAAGTGGTTAAGAATCGACCTAGAAACGATCCAATTAAATTAATGCCGGTAAACAATTTCAACATATCGCCAAATTTATCACGGCTAACGTTCAACACCGGTGATAAATTGATAAATCGGAGTGAATTAATAGTGGCAATAAATAAATTCAGCGGCCGTGTCATTATAATAATTACGCGGCGGAAAGAGTCAGTAGCTGAGCGGCGAACATTAGCCTCGCAATGGCAGCCGTCCATCACCGATGTTATCAGAAGGTGTGATAATGATAAGGTAATTACAGCTGATTATACGTGACGTCACAAGCACTGGACGGCGTGGCGCGGTGGCGCGGTACACAGCGATCTGGGCGCGTTGTACCTGAAGACGCGGTACACAGAAGTGGAACTGTTGCTGGTTTTCACTTCAAATAAGAAGAAAATAAAGTGTAATTTTAACTTAAGTGATCGTTATTCTTACCAATCAGCTAACACATTTGAAAGCTCGCTACTGGTCTACAGCGTAAAAGTGAAAGAAAATATTGATGGAAAACGCCTGCTCCACCATCTAACATTGATGTGTCTAATTGCGTGGACCATAAATTCACTAAATTATACAGTATGTGTGGTGTAATTATAAAATAAAACTCGGTTTATTTAAATATAAATACTTGACTACTCACGATATGTGTATCCGGGGCCAGTTCATTGGTAGTTCTTTCCTATGTATAATAGAGACCTTCAAATCACCACATGAGATCATGAGAATGAAGGATAACAAACAACGTGAAAAGCCGAAAACGTGGCAAGGCACACTGACCCAGTTCCGAATGTTGATTCACTCCTGCTCTAATCCCGGCCGGAAAGGAACTGAACGACCTAAATAATGTTTCCGGGAGCTCGGAGGGGTGTCCACTATACGCTGCCATAACGGGACCTCTGCCCCCATTTGATGGTTTGTGTATTTACCAGCCCATAACTGGGGCGAATCGATGGCCTTCGCGGAAGGAAGTTCCATTCACAAGTTGGAACCGTGTTCGTCCGTTCCATCATTTAAATAGAAGCCTCTTAGGGAAAATACAGTAACATATAAATCCTGAGTCTTACAGAATTGTAGTTTTAGCTCAGCAGATATATTTCTTTTTGTAATTTGTTTTACTGTAATAAATATTACACTAACTTACTCTCTATTTTGATGCAATAGAGGGATGAGATATGGGGAGGGTGGGAAATAAACATAGTTTCATTATGGAAAATCATTCTGATTTTATCATGCAATACAAAAAATGTTATTGCTTAAATTGTGCAATATTGCACGCTACTTATTTATAATACATAAAAATTATTAAATACAAAATTATAAAATGATAATGACTATATGTGCAAGCAAATATATAAAATGCGTTTTAATTCTACTGCATAATAAAGTGTAAACTAATATCCATAAACTGAAATAAGTTTAAAATAAAAAATATATGTACTGTGAAATCAATCACTTTATTTTTATTTCGTGCTTTAATTAAGTTAACTGTCAAAATTTTTTCACGCTGTACAATTAAAAGCCCACGAAACTAAGTTGAATTTTGAAAATAATTTTAGGAGACAATAACTAGTTGTAATCTTAATAAATGTAGCCTACTGTTCGTGTCAGATTTTGTTTACCATAAAACTAGAACTTTGAGCGTTAAGCTGTTTTACAACCCCAGATTATCGATGGGTATTCTTCACCATTTATAAACTTGAGGATCCAGCCAGTGGATTTTCTCACTGGATATAGGCCACTTCCCGTGAGAACGGGGCAAGGCGAGAGGTCCGAGGTCAAAGAAAAATCACCCCGCCCATATTCGGCAGTGACAAGTAGACTCAGTTGATGTAGACAAATGGATTTTTAAAACACCTCAATAGGAACACAATTAGTTTCCAGTCCACAGGTAGGTTTTGAGTGACGCCTGAGTAAAAGTCATTAATACTAATCGATCCTATCTCTTTGTGTGGAACGAAAAAATGAAATTAATTCCTCCTCGGTGGGGGGAGAGGGGTAAACCGGAGGGGACCAGCTGATGCCCACCTGGCACGGCAGATGTGAGCTCGTAAAATGGGAGATGTCTTTCTGTTCGCGAGGCCGTGCCGCTGCGGCTGTGGCGACGGGCCGCCATTTCGCCAGGGGTGAACTACCCTCCTCGAACTCTCCCCCTCCTTCCCTTTCGCCCTTCCTAGTAGCCCTTTCCTTTCGTCGGCCATCATCTCTGACCGGTTTAGGTTCGCTCGGCTCGCCTCCGACTTCAATCTTTGATTGTGCTTTGTGTTGGTCGGATCTTAATGAAGTGTGTGTTGCCTTTTTAGTTCATTTGGATATTTTCTTTTTGATGATGGAAATTGTTACTGGATTATCTCAGGTTGGAATGTGGATTTGTTATTGTTTTATTCCTCCTTCAGCCATTCAATTGTAATATTATTTGCATGCCTTTAGAACCAATCAATTAAGATTTAACTTCACTTTAAAAAAACACGTTTACCAAATACACTGATAGACTAAAGTGAATGTGTAGCAATTATATATACTGTAGTTTGTATAAGTTAATTATAGATGAACCATGTTTTATTATTGATATGCTTCATTTGTGTTTATAGCTCTTCAACTCAAAGACAATTCTATACCACAACCGCTATTATCTTTGATGTGAAACGTATTATACTTTTAAGGTTTAATTTAATGTATATACCTCAAGTTTGAATTGTATAATAATCTGGTCACTCCTTTTCTGAACTGCATTACACTCAGTAATTCACAAAATGGGCAATACATTGAATTTCTGAACCGATAATAGAATTGATATATAACACATATTGTTATTACAGTTTTAAATGAATAGTTGGCATGACGGTAATAGAGCTAGCCAAACCAAACTAAGTCAATCAATCATTGGCCATGTTGAGCGGCACTCACACTCACACTAGGCCTGATGTACAGTGTACAACATCACAGTCCGTCTGTACAACATTACATGGCACAGCCGGCTGGATGTTGACCTGGTAGACTTGATTTATCAGCCAATTGTCAACTAAACATTATTGACTTACTTGTCCAAAACACATTCCATTCTAAGACGATTGTAATATTCACTTACGCAATGCATGAATTTCCAAAAGTTTGTATGAGTTTGTTGAATAAAATAGCTTGTATTTTAATTTTATGTTATTGGTTGCACTTAGACAATATTATATTCAATAATTATTATATTGTATTGAAATTGTTAGAATTACTTCGGTACAGAACAACAAATCCAACAACTTTAATTTAATATTAAATTAATTTAAAGTTTACAATCAAATCAGCGATTTAAAGTTGTTAAATGAATTAATAATACACAATTATTCCAATTCACATGTAAACATTTAGTTTTAAATTTATTTATTTATGTTTGATTTTATAGTAATACATTACCTTTTAGTTAAATACAACAATTAGGAATTTAATACATTATGTGTGAGTCACTTGTTTACCTAACCTATGCAAATGTAAACTTTGTCGTAATATACAAATTTAATGAAATTGTATGAACTTTCTGGAATTTTTATTGAATAAATTATGTGTCTGACATCCGCTTGAATAATCTTTTATACCAAATCTGGGCATTTTACAATCTTTTATGATCCTTTATTATTTTAATACTCCGTATTAAATTTAAGCAGCCTACTCCTTTATTAATCACACGATAATTTGAAAGCTCATTTTAAAAGCTGTATTCTAGCCGAGTTTATCTTAAATGCACCTTATCTACGGTTTACTAACCAGAACGTCCAAGACATGTTCATAATCTTTTTTTGACATGCATACAAATACTATATATATATATATATATATATATATATATATATATATATATATATATATACATATATACATACTATTTATACTACTTGTAAATATTTATATATACCATAATTTATTAGATTGAATTCTTTTCGAGTAATGGAAATGACATCTATATATATCAGCATTAACCTAGAAAACAGTTTATTAAGTAAAATAAACTAAAATATTGTTATTTTAACGTTTGATAAATAATTTTTTAGTTTATTCCAAATGTATTTTAAATTTTTTTATTTCTTCTGGTCACATTTTTGACACTGACAAGTGAATTTTATATACATCATTATATCGAAAAATCTCAGGTTGTAGGAATACTGATGTAAATACATAATATACCTTAAGATAATAGGGAATTTCACTAGTTTTTGCTTTGACTTTTTGTTATGTATATTCTCTATTACGTATGAGATTACAATTTCCACACACCCGCCTTCGAGCCATCGCGGGTCCAAATCACGGCTCCTTCTTTCCTTCCACTAACGGAACCCGGAGTGAACAAAGATGGGTTTTTTGCCGGTCAGAATATTTGTCCTGAGGGCCATCATTCGGTGCAGACATGTTTGAGGAAATTCCCTCTTGTTCGGTATTACAGGTAAGAGTTTTTTTCACCACCCCGGGGTTTCAGATAATGGTCAGCGTAATTCGAAGGTCAGTTTTTTACCCCGGTTGTCAGTCTGTGATTTGTGTGGGGTGGCTGGGGCAGGGGTTCTTTTGGGTCAGTAAGACGTCCTGAACTCTTGTCAGAGCGTCACCACTGCTCATACGCACTGGATTCCTTTAACATTGCCATACTTACAATACATTCCTTGGTATGATAAAGTCAACAACAACCATTAATTGCCATTGTAGTTTTCATCAATAACACTTTATCCGAACTTTATTTTATTCAGTCTCTTTGTGGCCTACAATTATCAGCTATTATATTTTGTAATTTTGACCAATAACGCTTCATTCGGACTTTATGTTATTCAGGATTTTCTGTGTAACTTCGAGGTGGTGCTATTACATTTTTGGTTAAGTTTCTTTAATTCGGAGTCATGACCTATTAATATAACTTCCCTTAAAACGGAAAAAATATAAACACATTATCACTCTACAAGCATTTATTGGTATTCCACGTACTGTTATTGTTGTAACTTGTCCGCCATAAGAGTGCTGAGAATGTAAATAAATGTTTTCACTGTACACGTCAGATATATTGTACATTGCCCCTACAACTGTTAACCATATACTGATTTCAATTTATGAACTGGTATGATCTGATGATCTAGAAAGGACTCTACAACTTGAATGTATATTTTATTGTTACGAATAAACATTGTATTAATATAATAGTAGTCTATTACATTATGTTTTCCGTGTTGAAGACAGTTGCTTGCATGTATATGCGCTATAAACAATACTGACATTGTTATATTCTGTTCATAAGTGAATATGTTGAATGTTACATTGTCTCAGGTGTGGATACACGCCACATTTACAACCTCTGCGTTATACGCCTCACGGCTAGGTGATGCACACTCACTGAGACAGTGAGAGGCGCAGTTCAGGGGCCAAGTGTGACCCTCCCGCTGCAGCAAAGCGCCAAAACCGCCCAAGTAGCGCGCTTGTCGAAGGTCCAAAATGTAGTCATCACTGAGGATTGCGCAATTATTCTGGGGGCCGAACAAAGCTGGTCAACAGGTCTCTATATTTATGGGGCCTTTATGTCAGGAAGAGTGGTGCCCGTATAAATCTCCACAAGGTGCAACTATGCCAAAACCTCATTATGTACAGCGGTACTGTTATTTGTAACGGGCTAAAATTACCTAGCTGTACAAACTTGCATCCTGCCAACCTACATGCCAACTCACCTCTCCTTTGTCTACCTTTTATTTATCCCTTTCTCTTTGATTTCTCACTAGCATCTTGGCTCCGGGCTTCTTTGGTCAACATATGTGCACTGAACGGAGTCAGTACCGTTACCTATTAAAACAAACATTTCATTTCTTATTTACTTCTTGGAACATTCATTCAGAACTATTCTGTTATTGCATCTCGACTGTAAGTAAATAAATATAGTGTTCTTAACACGTCAGTGGAACTTTGTGCTCACGGTCTAAAACTGAATATTCAATTTCGTATATTTACATTTATTTTACATAGGGATTTTCGAGCTTTAACAGTAGCCAGTATTTAATTTGAAGATGGGGAGAGTTTTTAAAACATAATACTCAGAAAATCTTTTTGTCATGGTCCACTTTTTCAACTTCTTCTGCGCATATTTATTTACAGATTTTCCTAACTATCCCGTCAAATATTAGTACACATAACAATAAAAGTTACATTTTTAGACACAAATGTATGGACAGAATTCTGTTGTTATCAAACAGCCTTAAAATATAAAAATTACCAGTGTCTTTATTCTCAAATACAGCACTTCATTCTTCAAGAACCTCATGTACAACTCTGTTTAATGATTTAATTATTTTTATATGGCTATCACTTCTCTTTCGTATAAGTATTTACATTATATTTAAAACCTTTTTTAACAAAACAAACAAAATATCTACTGCATCTTCTGTGTTCACTATTGTGATAAAATGTACGTGCTTAAAACACATAACCATGACTGTATAAGTCATTTTATAATAAAGATTACCACGTATAATATAAACGCGTATAGAGCCTGCAACTGATTAGCCATAATTTGAAATAAATCAATGGGCTTATTTGTCGTGATGGGTCTTATCACGTTATCATTGTCATTGAGGCACTTCCCAGTCTTGTTTTCGCTTTAAATGCTCAGCTCGCGACGTGACCTCTGGAGATAAGAGGCCAAATTTTAATTGGTCTACCACAGGGCAGCCTGCCTGTCCGGCTGTCCGACGCATAGAGCCCTCTTTGTTTGCCAACAGTTGTGTCTTTTACAGTCTAAATCGAACCAACTTACGTCAATTTATAAACCAGATTTGATTCGTGTTAATAGAAGTGACGCATATTCTAATTGAGTTTCTATGTCAACTTGGTGTATTACGGAAACTGCCTTATTTTCAGTTATTTAGACCTACAATCTCCCTAAATACAGTTAATTAAATTATGGTATCCATAAAATATGTATAGCATGGATTAATGTAATTCAACCATACAATTTAAAACCTCTTAATGCTGTTAACAAATTAAACTTGATTCATAAACTGGTCCTTAAAATTTCGCGTGTGACCTAAAACAGTGTTGATAGCCCCGAAGCTTTAAAAAATAAAGTTACTAAATTTATTCCCCTCATAAAAAATTTGCTCAGATATTTTGCTCAAGAAATTCTAACCGTCGTCAATTTGATTAATAATGTACTGATGTAACACCACCAATTGCATGTTGACGTCATAAAGTGATGATAGTTTAATGATTATATTATATTTGATCCAATTACAACACTATATATATAATATATATATATAACGGGATATAAAACAGCGTATATTAATTCATTCGTTAATTATTAATTTCGAAAGTAGTATGTGAATGATCTAAAAAATATACTTGTACAATTTCAACCACAATTAAAGCAACGTAAAGTAATACAGAAGTAGAATATACTTTTGTGTACGTTTGCCGACGGCCATAACTCATACATTATTGTGGAAATGCGGAAAGAATCATAATAAAAAAGCTTCTCTACATTTGGCACAAGCTCAATGCTCTATTTATATTTGAACCGAGTGTACGCGGGCGCTGTTGCCAAGTCGGGTTGTTTTGATTTTGAATTACTTTATTCTGCGGCCTGTCTTGGTGGAGGCCTATTGATTCCAACGTACAGTACAGTCTGCCCGCTATAAAGTAGACCTCACGCTTTACTGACTAATTATTGTAAACAAGTCTGATGAATTGCTTGAAATTATAATACTAATGAATAAACGCAGTAAAATTTACAGAGGCGATTCATTTACGACTAAATTGGATTGCGTTTCCTTTTCTTGGTACTAAAGAAGGAATAACATGAGTGGAAAATCAGCAATTATATTTTAATTGCTTGCTTTTCTAGCTTTATTATCTGCCTAGTCATCACCATTTAAACCTAACGGAATTATGAATTATGTGAAAGGGCCCCGTTAAAACATATTATACTTTGTAGTAATGGTCTGATTGTTCCTTGATAAAATATTCCAAATATAAATATTACTTGTAATGCGTTGTTAATTTAAGACCACGTTATTTTATCTATGTTATACATGAATTACAACTAATTAAGTTATCTTATTACATATAGCAATGTTGTGAAATTCAAATAGTTCATCCAACATGTATCAACAAATGTTAAAAAAGGATTATTGTACTTAAAGATTCTGTATATAAAATCTTAAAATTATGGCTCTGTATTAAACCAGGTTCCAATGCCGGATACATATAAATTAATTCCTGACAGGGTATAGTTAAGTGCTTCAACCTTGTTTAGGGAACGATTTATTGCCTGGAGTGTATACTGAAATAATTTTGTTAATCTTGTATCAATACTGCATTACAATTTCATGAAGAGTTTCATTTTATTTTCAGGTATGCAGCTTGCCATAAACGTGTAAAACCAAGAAATGCGGTAAGATAACACATAAGCTTTTATAGTGAATCAGGGCTGGTTTAACTCGCACTCATTTTTATATAGCTTTTATATTGGATAAGGGCTGGATTACTCGCACTCCTTTTTATATAGTTTTATGGCTTATCAGGGCTGGTTTAACTCGCACTTATTTTTATATAGTTTTTTTGTAGTTTATAAACCACACATTATCTGGCACACATATCTTTCTTGTACTTTTTAACTAAAGTAATTGTTTCATGGAAACTTTACGTTACATATAAGAAAAAAATTATATTAAATGTATAATTTAATTATTTTACTTTATTTTCTAGTGTGTTATCAAAATAGAGCTAGACAGTATAATTAAGTTTTATTATTTCGAGAAAACTACTGGTCCTCGTAGATGTGGTGTTTATTTTATTTAATTAATTGTTTTTAAACTCACTTAAATTGTGTCACCAAATGCATGACTGGAAGATACACATATACCAATTTTATAAGTTAGCATGCCAGTATTAATATTTATTATAGTTTAAATATTTCTATATAAAGTTATAGCCTGATAACATAGCGTTATACTGATTTTAAAGACATTCCCATCGTAATATTGACATTCGGGTATGTACCATGATTGATTTATTCCCTTCATCGGAAAGGGTAAGGCTGTCGTATTGGGTAATCATTCAATCAATAATTGACTTGGTGGGGGGGGGGGTTGAGCGAAAACATTAAATCGTCATGCACCGCATTGGATCCCCAAAAACTATTTTAATTGCATAATGAAATTTAAGTTTATTGTAAAGTAGTTTTTTGTGGCACAAGGAAACTTCAGTGACTTCAAAGGTGCGCTCTGTGTTTGCAATAAAGTAACACTAGTGTGTTGAAACCTAATATTTGTGCGGCAGAGGGCTGGGATAGTACAGACCGACCCCGCTACTCTGGCGTGGCGCTGGTGGTGCACCCTAATACCACCTAATCCGACGTAATGAATTCCATGACTAATGTCCCATCGTATAATTGACCCTGTGTCTGGCCTGTCTGTCTCTCCGTCTGCGAACAGCACGGTCCTCGATTCAGGGATTCACAGTAAATAATGCAACAGAGGGTCAGGCATGCGTGGGTATCATGCTTACTCAGTTACTGTACTTCCGTTCAGATAGTAATGAACTTTATATTTTAGTGCTTCCTATAAGTCATCAATTCTACGAAAGTCTAGTATTACATTTTTCTATCATTATATTTCTAATATATTCAATTCAAAATTACGAAGAATGTTTTTACGTATTTCACTTAAACTGTACATGTCATTATAAGTCTATGCATAATTTGATAAGCATTAATATTACTTTTCCCATGTTATGCTTTAATTTGATAAAAGTATTTGTGTGAGAATGAGTAGACTGAATATAGTTTAAATATGTAGGGCCTAAACACCAAGTGTCCAAACACCTTCACTGGACTAGAAGTGTAGTATTCATTAAAGTGTATTGTTGTTACTGTGATAGAACATAATATGGTATCTTGCTTAAGTAGCGAAAACCCGTAATACTTGGCAAAAAATTATGACGTATTAATGTAATCTGGACCTTTTCTTGTTTAAGTACTACGAATATTTTTAAGAGATTGGTTAAAAATTTAAATAGGCCTACCACACTAAAAGCCCCCAAAATACCGAATGTTATGTTAATACAGTAGCCTATATATTTTTTATTATAAGTATCCTAGTTATGTCCATATATATTTCTAAATAACAGTTCTTACTAGAAACGCCAAAAAACGTAAATTAACTGGAACGCTGTTTGAGATAATTGTTAAAGAGCATAGGCTAAATCCAATTCGTACAAAAATATATTACACCGTTCCAACAAACGCTGGGCCGCTGCGGCTCAAGAAAGTTAATGAAATAACCCGACTATGCCATTCTTCATTTTTGCGATTAAAACAACAAAAACCATTGTCTTAGACGCTAAAACAGTGCCAGGAAACAAATATATTATTCATTCCAAAAACATCCCTGTTGAAGTATTGGGAACAGGGACCGGAAGCCATTATTGTGTGACGTCAAGGGGGGAGGGGGAGTGGCCACCCTTCGTTCCCCCTCCCTCGTTGGATCAGCTGTTGTTCAGTCGCCGGCCACCCTCGGTGGGGTAGAGACGGCAATGGATTCCAATATGGGGCATCTTGCTGTTTTTCTCCTTCACCTGAAACCTCCTCTTTTGTATCAATTTGTTAAAATAAGTAGTTGGTAAAAAACAATTTTTTTCAGATAAGTTTGTAAATTGATAAGTTGTTTATGAAACAAAAATGATACAATCTGTGTATTCTACCTCTACAGTAGTTCAGGTATTTTCCCATAAAAATAGCCTACATTATGATAATTGCTCTGATAAAAAATATGTATTTGATTATTAATTAAAAATATCTTACACTGTGTTTAATATCGACACACATAAATAGCTTATTTTCTTCCTAGCAATTTTAAATATTTTAAGATACAGCCCGTATTATTTTTAATTGCAATTTAATGACTAAATGTTGAGATATCTATTACTCATACCACATGCTTTCCCTTTCAATCCAAATTATTTTAGAATGCACAGTTATTGATTCGTTAAACCCTTTAGGTCCCTGCGTCTAGATCGGATTAAAACCTATGAAGATATATATGTAGAGTAAACGCAGCAGCGGGGGGGGGGAAATGTAATAATACCCGTGGATTCAACTGATGACTAAACGTCCCGACAGCATAGGAACAATAACTCATTACAAACCACATTCCGGTCATTACGCCGACAATGAGGGAAAAATTACAACGTCCTGTAACTAATCAAGAGGCACTGAATAGTTGAGCTTTTTGCTACCAGGGAGCGCGCGGCGCGGAGTGGTGTGGAGGTAACTCACGTCGGTCGTGTCGGATGCTGCGATGGCTCTGATTTAAACAGAGAAAAAATAGTTCAGTGGGTGAGTTAGGACCACCATCTTGATTTAGAGACCATCACGAAGTAGGAGGGCCGAACGCTGCTCTGTCCTGCCCGCCCCGGGCCCAAAATCTGGTACAGTCGCTTCTCCAAGGAACTCTTTGGACAGTCTCCAAACATCTAATTAATCCGCTCTCACTTTCGCTACTATTCATCCACTCTGAACCCAACAGTATAATTGATTTCACGTTGTTTTAAGTTTATGTAGTGATTTTAAAAGACTTTCATTTGTCTCTTGATATTTGCAACTTCTAGGATTTTATTTTAACATATTTTATGTAATTAAGGAAAGGATCATTAATAAAATCTTGTTTTGATTAATAGAATTTGATTGGCGTATTGCTGTAAAACAATTTTTATCATTTATTCTCCACTAGTGTAAGCAGATTGAAGTCCAAATCTAAAGATGCGAAATCATGTTTTAATTAAGCTTTTACAATTAATTACCTTCGTGGCGTTGGATACAGAGGTAAAAAATAATTAACCACTCTTAGTCTTACAAATATTTCTCGATTGTAAATAAAGAAATTTCCACATATAGTTTTAAACCTATTCTGATTTGTAATTATCTTAAATTCTTTTCAAGACAGCATAATATGTCAATTCTATGTCAATGTGTAATGTGTTATTGTAATCTTACGCGTAAATGAAAATAATTTTTCTGTCCAATTACAAAGACCAACAAAACATGTAAACAAAGTTTAAAATATAACTTCAATTACTGGTGTATTTAAAAAAAGTTCAAACAGGATGGGGGACGTTTCACTAGTAGCCTAACTTGATTTTTTTAATTTAGGTGTTATTTTGTCATACATAATTATTCTACTCCTCATGGTGTTATATTCCATAAAGGATCCGTCTGACACCTTTATGAAAAAACTGGACAAAGATATATTTCTTTATTTATAAAATAAACCAAAACATGTTTTTACATATTCATTTTCAAGCCCCAAGATGAACTTAAAGAGTCTATAATAAATTAAACAATTACGACGTATACGAAGTATCCAACTTAAACTCAATTAATTTGTATTCTTCTTCAATGTTAAAGTTAGCCAATTTGTTGCCAAAACAAAATCAGCGTAATACCGTAGTTAGATAGGCCTGTTCTGAAGAGGTAATGGTCGTTTGTCTCATCTTTGCGACATTGACCTACCGGCGTTGTCGTCACCTCTTCTGCTGCCAAAGATGTAATCTCGTGGTCCATTATCGCGGCAGATATTTTAATGGAATGGTGGGGCGACAAGTTGGTTTATGAGACTTGTGCAGCGCTGGAGGCCGGCCAATCTTGCGGCTGTCCGCATGTCCAAGGACGTGTTTGTAAATCCGTCTGTATTTTTATGTCACCTGGTACCGAGACTTCATATGGCTTGGAAGCTTCAGATAAGAGCATTTAGATAAAGTGAGATAATAGTGAGGTGTTCCAGTTAAGAGGAGATAGTAGGAAGAGGCCGCTTAAAATACAAAATATTTCTAGTTAAATGAGGAATAGGGAGGGGTTCCAGATAAGATTAGATAGTAGGGAACCTCAACTGAGAGATAACAAGCTTCCATACTGATAAGAGCTCATGTTCCAGCTACCTCTTGGCAAAAATTAGGTTACCTACGCAGTAACCTTTTAGGATATTCAGTATATCACAGAGTGATAGTACGTCTGCAGTAAACTACAAATGTGAATTATTAACATGGCTCCTAAATCTATAACCTAGATAACTAACATACAAAAGCTACGTAATATTTTTAGTTGTTGCTATATTGTTTATGCATGATAACACAGAGAGCTAATTTATTATTGATCCAATCACATTATAGTATTTAAGATATATTCTTACACAAATAGGTAGATATCGGAACATAAGTTGAAATGCGTATTTTTACAAAATAATAAGTATAAATATTTACTGTAATTTAAAGTTACAAATTGTAAAAGTTCCGCTCAGTGCTTAAAACGTTATATAATGGAAATTACAAAAATGGTATTCAATCATTTATATTTGTAAAACAATTTTCCGGAGAGTAATTAATTTAATTTCCTGTTTTTTATCGTATCTGTTGACAAAAGTAATTTGTATTTATTAATTAAATTAATTAAGTTTCTGTAAAATATTTTTGTACTCTAGCTCATATTATAACAATTAACATTTGTCGAGAGAAAGGCTGCCCGCATATGATCAATATCCCAGATCAGTGAGGCAGGTCAGTAAGGAAGTGATAATTATTACTGACTCAGGAAAGCAGTGGCACGGTGCGTAAAGAAGATGCTATCTAGCGGCGAACTGTTGCACCACAGCGGGCGCGCGGCACGCTGATAGTTCACGCGGAACCCGACAGATGCCGCGCGCCTCCCTTGTTTTGATCGTAAACCTTTCAGCCCAGACCTACTGTTTGGACGTTATGGCTCTATAATCGTAACTCCAACTACCTACCTTCTTTGTAGTTCCTTCTTTATAATGTCAACTGTTATTCCGGCATTTCTTCACCTTCTACTTTATTTACTTGTCCTAACATTGTTTCTTCACTTCAAAGCTGTTTACGCGTTGTTTGGGGTTTGCTTGCACTTTTTAATAGGACAACCACGTGTCTTTCTTAGTATTGTACAGGTTAACAGATTAATACGAAATTACACGGATTGTTATTTTACAATATAACCCACATTCTTTCACTTTAGTTTTGAAGACAATCATAACGTAAATTGAATATAAAATATATTATACTACAGTTTTAAGTCATTACTGTGAATTGTATTTATTGATCTAATTCCATTGATATAAAGCCTATCTAATATTATTATATAAATTCATTTTGGTCTTGATTGTTATTTTACTTATTGTATTGGTTATAAGGATTGACATGTCATCCTGTTTCTATTTTTATATAGCCGAAGACTATGACATAAAAAGTGAAATTTTACATATAGTTGAAATTTAAATCCCATTATGTAACTCACAGACTGAGGAAACGAAGTTTTGCCAATATGAAGTAAAATTGTATTCTACACAACCAGGTGTTACACAAGTAGTATGTTTACTACAGATAAAATTTTAACACTTACAAATGTTTTTCTCTTAAATATTTTGGAAAATAGTATGAAACCTTTTTAATATCAGTCATCTGCGCTCTTTCTCCTTTATTCGGACGAGATGTACAAAGTGATTTTAAACAAACTATGATTGTTGCACTTACAGAACTCCCATGAGCGTCTCGGATCGCTCGACCACGGCAGAAGTGAGGCAAGAGCGTTGGCGGCGGTAGCAAAAAAGTTGGCATGAATTTTTCACTATCTCGTTGTCCAGCTCTTACTTGTATAAGCTGACAAGCAATTAGGGCGTGAACGACTCTGCAGCAGTTGTTCATTAGATCCCTGGTCGAGCTGGGTGGCCTAACGTACCGCCCCCTCCCATATTTTTTGGTTTTGTTTCATCTGTCACTTCGTCTTGCTTACCCAGTCAGTCATACGATGCCGGGACTAGTTTTTGCACACTGAACCCTCCTCGGTCTGGTGGTCACTCACTCATAAGGGCCCATATTTGCATGCATTATTGCCACCGACCTGAATTGGTTATTCAGATTTTCATCCGATCCTTCTGGATCTGAGGGTAAGATAACAATTATCGTGGGTGCCTCTCTGCCCGGGTAAGTTGTTTTGCGGGGTCCACTCCTGTCTTGGACGTACACTTCATCTAATATATCTTATTTAGCTCTCCCTATTCTATCCCCTCCCAAAAGTCATGTTTGGACCACAAGAATAAATCTTTCAAAGGAAAACATAAACTGTAAAAAAAGATCTTGACACTTTTTCTAGATTAGAAGTTAGTATCTGTTCCCCGAGCAGAGAACACACATCACGAAGTTAGTCATGTCAGGAATGACCAGAGGTATAGAAAGTTAAAATCTTATCCCCTATAAGTATGAATATTGTAATTGAATGTTCAGAAGATTTTTAGGAGGAATCTCTAAATAAACGTGCTTAGTATAGATATAACTTGTATTTTCTATATTTTAGTGTAATAGAGGTTTGTATTATGTTTTAGGTCAGCATATTTTGAATTTTGGTTTTTACTTTTCGATTACTACTCAATATAAGTAAAAGAAAAATGAAAAATCTATTTCAAATTAATAAGCGCTAGGATATGTTTACACGAATTTACCCACTAAATTATTAGAATCGCAAATTATTTTCACAAATATGGCGCAGGTTGCAGATGAAATAAACGCCTACCTTAATAACCTCCTTAACCTTAACCCTCTTCAACATATACTCCGCTCTTCTTGGAATAAAGTCAAAAGCTTTGGGGGAGGAAGATGTTTGTTATATTTGCCTTGTGCCAACTCCAAATCTGGGAAGGTAATTTAAAATTTTCAAGTGTATAAACTTCTATCTTGTTTTGTATCAAATGAAGAAACAATTAAAATTGCTGCACTATTTATAAAAACAATATTTCTTAAAGTCTTACTAAACCGAGATATCTAAAAATTTTGAATTCCATACTTCTCCATCTAAGTACCAAATATACATTCTCCAAAAGCTAAGTTTGAGTACCAGAGAATCCTCCATTATAGTCTATCACTTAAGGGTACATTTTTCATTTTCTGTAGAGAAAAGTTTTTGGCTACACAATGTGCAATGTTTAACATATCTTGCTTACAACGTTGTTTAATATCTTTTACAATAAGGGATATTTTAGCTATATGTACTGGAATATTTTTAAAATAATTTTCTTGTTTTAATTAGTTTATTTCATAAGTCATGCATGGTAGTTAGTATTTAAACAGTTTCCCTACCTCCTCCTAAATATATCCTTTCCTTTTTTGAAGTAGGGGTGAAAAGAAATATTTTTTTAATTCATTTGTCATCAAATTTCCCACGATATTAAGATGAAGGTTGTTTTTATATATCTTTGGCATTTACAAACATTATATTTCTTACATAAGCAAATAAAATATTGTGAGTGGTGTTGGATTAAATACGATTTTTACCTCATAGATATCAGAACAGGAAATTAGGCTACTTTGTAATTTTTCTGTAGCATATACCTAAGCAATTGGTATACGTTGATATTTAAAATTAATATTTTTATCTGCCATTTGAGAAAGCAAAAAAAAAACAGTCATGCCTGATAAATTAACTTCAAGTAACCTATTATAACCTCCAAACCAATTCTGTTTTATTTCTTTTTATAAAGTGAAAAAGAATTAGAAATTCCTACTACCTAATTTTGTGGCAACGAGAGGAAATTTGAGATTTTATTATCTCTAAATAGTGATTTGAAAAAACGATCGTTCAAGACATGTCGTAACAGTTTTAATGTACTATAAAAACATCCCTTTAATAAAGTATACCACATTAAGAAATTATCTGCTTTACTTAAATATACATCCTCTTAAAAATTAAGACAGTACTGAGTATGGATTTCAGGGGCCACGGTATCCTTGTTTCTGACGCTGTCTCTCAAAATAACAGATAACTATCTATGGATGTTCTGTTTAGAAAGTATCTGAAGATACCATTGTGTATCTACCTTAACACAGCATACTGTAGAAGTATCTTAAAAGCAAAATGTATTTGTTGTACAACCTAGAAAATTTTGCTCAATGTCTTTTATTATATACTTAGAACCTATATATCTAATTTACTAGACCATTCATTAATAAAGAATGTAATAAAATTATGAAGGATTACATGTTAACCTGACATCTCAACAAAGTATGTATCGGTATGTGTACTGTGGTAGTCTCAACTACATCCGACCCACAAGGAACTTTCCTTCTCGATAAAAGGAACTTTACGTGTCACGGGTAGATGCAGACGCTATAACAAAACGATCGCGACGTTCACCGCCGCTCGTTACTATGAAAGCAACCGAGGTGGCAACCGAGGCCGGCCTGGGGGCCGCAGCACACACGAGCAATAGCGCATGCTCATTACCGCTGCGCATAAATCAAACAGAACAATTCGATTTGAAATGAAACGATGCCGTTGAAAGATCGAGGGTGGTGATCGCGGGGCAGCTCGAGCGGTGTCCTCGGGCCCAGACCGGGGCCGGTGTAGGAAGATGATCGATGTGCCAGCCGATGTAGACGTCAAGCCTGTATCGAGATACACAATCGATTATTCATATTGTCCGGTACCCGGGGAGAATAAGAATAAGCCGAGGGGGCATGGGCAGCGGGTCCGCGCCGACGAATGCCTCGACCCGGCCCCGGCGCACCGGCCGGCCTAAAAACAGAACTTTGGATTGTTGTGCGGCCGGAATGCTCGTTATAAATTATTAATTGGAAGATCGTCCGGAACGCTTTGACAGAGTTAACTATTTCCACTAGCCGTTTTTCTGACTACACGGAGGTATTCGACCACACGATGAGCTAGTTTTTAACAACAGCTTTTTCACTAAGTAGATTTGATTGTCGTTCTTGTGTTGATTTATTGGATTAGGTTTTTAACCGATCCACGATCCCGCTTATTGTTTTCCGCGTATTATTTTATTCAATCTCGTTGAGAAATCTCTTTACCGTAGCAGTACATTCCTTACTGCGGTTATCTTCAATTTCATAAATAGGTCTAACTACCACTTCGCGGTAGTGCACGAACGCTGTAACTTGTACAAACGAAATTCTTCAGCTTCTTTCTCAACTGGAATGTTGGAACTGCAATCTCAAACGACCACTGCTGTATGTAAACTTTATTCTATGAAACAGATTCACCAGATTTCTATTCTCTCCACCTAATCTTGACCATCTTATAACAAGTAATAAGTAGTTCAGTATTTAAATTTTATAAGTGAATTCAAAGAAATTAAATGCTAGATAACTAGTTGACCTATAGGCTACCAAATCCACCACTTAATCGAGTAGAGAAAACTAAATAGAATCGAGTTTGGAAGTGGTCCGAGGTTGCAATTTACACCTGAACTGATGAAAAACAATTCTATTAACATTGAAGATTCTTGTGTAGTAGAAAATATATTCTTGGAATATGGCAGTTGGAATGTAGAGTGGCAGGATGATACAAAACACCGTGTCCAGGGATCCAAACTTGTTCGTAAAAACCACCTGCAACGTTGAAGCGGTTTATTTGGCACACACGAAGCCACCGGCCACCAGTTTGGTGGTGACTGAGGACAGGTGATGGGAAGCAAGTCAGGTGCGTGTGACGTCACAAGAACCAATGTCAATCAATCCATTAATCACCGCGCCCTCGGCTCGCACGTACAACCGACGAACGTGCCGACGTACGTGTCGCTGATGTACGCGGCGATCGACACGCGCCCTGGTGCGACTCTAGTGGCCAAAGCGGGAACTAATCACTCCGGCTGAGCCATACTAACGAAAGACCACCTTATTTGGACCGCCAATTGTAAACGTGCTCTGGTGTCTTTAAGTTATTTTGAAACCTGGGTGTTCGAATTCCGAAGCGGTCCTTAAACTTCGCGATACTGTCTTTCCAAAACCGATATTGTTCCTTAAATATGTATAAATAGCATCATGGAGTGTGGTGTTAACACATTTGTCTCATGTCCAAAACAATTGAGTGAATTTGGGTTAAAAGATACATAACGTCATTATGAATATCAGCATACTGAGCTTCAACATCCAACACAATAGTGAAACAGCAGTGGGTTTTAAAAGAAATGTGTTTAATTCTGTTCACCATAATACTGTTTGTTACTTCACGTAGTATTCTTATGAGTGCTGGGGGGAGGGGGAGAAAAATATTTGTTGGGCGTTTCTCAACGAACCAACTTGATTTCCTTAAGAATTTACTGTCGTGTTCTTGTCTTCATGGGACCCCTTTAAGGTTGATATGCCCCCTAGTATCAATGAGCTAAATTTGAACTGATTAACTTTATTACAGAAACCAAATGGCAAACGAATAGGACTCTACATACACTCTACATGACATGTTCTATAAAGATCTCAGAGCTCGAGTTCTGACTCGTAAAGTTCTTTCCTCAATTTGAACATTGAAGTTAGTGCAGTACTGCGTTCTAAGTTCACTATACGATTTTATTTCGTAACGCTAATCCATCACGAACCTAAAACCAGGGTTCTATTGCTCGAAATTCCACTTCTTTAAGATAGTGCCTCTTTATGATTTCATAACCTAAACTGCATTTAACACTCTCCGTCTCCACCTATATTGGTATCACAAATTATAAATATAACTAACAAATAGCTTACCTGTTTGGATAACAAACATGGTAGGTTTCAAATTGGTAGTACATCCAAATCTATTCTTGAAAAAATATACTCCGTAAAATTTTAACATTATCCCATCCCACTGAAGTGTCTGGTGATGTTTCAATCAACAGAAAAAATGAGTTAAACAAGGTTTAAGGATATAGGTGTTTACGAGTTAAGTTTATTCGTTCCTATCCCAAATACAGCGTCCCAAACACTTGTACACTTGATTTTGGATTAGTAACATGGTACCCGTACCTACTAATAAAATAAACCTGCATGTTTAAATGTGGTATTGTTCTAACTTCATACATGTGTAAACAGAAAGTTAAATTTCTGTCATACTTATTTCATAAACATAGTCCATTAATGCGTACTTCGCTAAATGTTTCGCATAATATAATTTTATTCAAGATGCAATAAATTTTATATGAGTAAAGTATTTATTCCAACAATAATATCCCTCTAAAACTCCGTTAATAGCATCTCGTAATAACAAAAATATAACATCGTAAGTAGAGTTAGAAAACCATAACGTTCTGATAATGAATCAGAGCCTGCATTTAGTTCCCGGCTTGTCGGGTAGGGGCGCTGCCGGTTGAGCAGAGCAGCAGCGCGATCTGAGTGGCAAAAGCCAGAACTACGTAGCCGTTTGACAGCTGATCTGGTGGGGGGCGAGGGGAGGTACTCGCGGCAAACCCAAAGCGGAAAAGTTAACTTGTCTATTGTTTTCTGCAATCGATCATTATTGTACACCGCGTAGTTGTGTTGTGATACGGAGCGACAGAACCTGTGGCGGTTGGGACCCACGCGTCATGTGACATAACCTCTAAATGATCAGCTGTTCTTCTGTTTGTTGACACTAGATAGTGACGGTCAGCTGTTTTCAAATCTGCTTTCCTACACTCAAGATGCTGCATACAGTAAGTGGCAGTGTAAAATATCGTAGTGTATTTGTAAGGAACCGTGGTAGGAGCTATTTATGTATATATTTAATTAATTACATTTATATAATTACAGTTATTTATTTCTAGCTGTAGCTTAAACAAGACTTGCGTTGCTAAAAATGTAATCTTGCGAAACAGTAACATTAAAGAAGTAAATGTGCAATCGTGTATTCGTATACTTACTTATCAGAGAACATGTTTTGTGAATTTCCTTATTAATATAATTATTGCAAAAGTGCATGCATAGCGTCAAGATTCTATAAGCGACGAAAAGTCACATAAAAATTAAACTCGAAATTTCAGATATACTATGTTTCACAACTCATTTCGAGTCAATGTACCCATTCATTTGTTTAACAGTGCGATTTGAGAATGCTAGTCAGTGACGGATATGCGTATACTAACCATAATTATATTGGCATGCATATCCAACTCTGACATAGACCCTAAAACTAATGAATAGGTTCATACTACCTATGTATTCAAACCTGTAACATATCGTGCATTAATCACTATGAAAAATGTAGAAAATATTAAATACATCTATAAATTAGTACAAAATATTTAAAATCCGTAATTTAAATAAAAATAGCATTACATGTTCTTTCAATTCAAACAATTCTTTCTCGTATCTTAGTAATACACCTTTTATGATAAATTACCTCCTCCAAAAATTTACTCTAATAAATAATAATTAATTAGTATGCAAAATACTGTTTAAATATTGTTTCCCTCGTGGACAGTTGATATGGTAATATAATTTATGATTATGAGAAGCAAAGAGCAACATTTTGTTTGTATGATTGTAGACTTAGGTATAAAGCAAAGTAAAGTAAAGTAAAGATGCCTTATGTTACCAGGTAAAATTATGTCATATAAATATAAAAAATGCAACGAAAACAATAAATATTCAACATTACCTACTATAATGTTATACATAAATCTTACAAGTGGTATAAATATTCCACTTGCACTATGTAAAGATGAATGCCCATTCATCTTTACACATTGTACTCGAATACATACTATCCCCCAGAACGAAATAATTCTAGTAAAGTTTGAACAGAGTCAAGGGATCCAAAGGCGGATAAGTTGCAAATACGTTTGAAGTTGGAAATGAAAATAGTAGATTGTATTAACAGACTTGGAAAAGAACTATCTTTTACTACCAAAATTATCCATGAAGTTAAATTGTTTCAAAAAACAATTAAAACCAAGCCGTGTGTATTTAATTAATATGGAGGAGTGTCTTATTTATTGACTAAGATTACTGGCAATTTTCATTCACTAAACGTTTTAAATAGAGAATTAGTTCTCACACTAAATAAAGAAAATATCTAATGACATAACCATATGAAATTTTAGTTAGACATCTATGCACCATTTGATATATTAATGAATAATTATTTTCAAGCACAAGTTACTTTCCTAAAACAAGCTATATAAACTTTGGCAATTATTAGTGGGATGTCTTTCACTAAGATGGTGTAAACTTTTATTAAAATCATGTAACCAGTTTTGAGTTATTTTAAATTTAAATGGAAAGCCATTTCGCTACGTAATAATTACGTGAAGAACATTTTCGATCAGCCCACGAGGATTTATGAGCATTAAATTAAAAATATTGGTAACTGTTTTCGTCAGGAACAAGGAAAAATGGCTGAAGATAAAATGGTTGTAAGATAATGTATGACTTAAGTATATTTTATTTGTAAAAGGAGTATAATTTAAGTAAATCGCATGTTCTTCAACAAAATACTATTAAAGGAGGTTAACCTTTTCTATAAATGAAAAACACTCCGCATACTACAGTCATCACTCATACATATCCTGTTACAGTCGTAAACATTCATTTGTAATTTTTCTCATCAGGAATTATATTTTAAAGACTTATGAGTGAACAGCCTTGAAAAATTAAAAAAATAATCCAACCAAACAATGATGGAAACCTTAAAATGTCACCGAATCTCTGTTTACGTGTTTAGTATACACCACGATAAGATAAGTAGCTTTAGGCCTGAGGGGATACCACACTACCCATTCCATAGTTCTTTTACGCCAATTTAAGTATTAAAAAAAAAAAAAAAAAAAAAAAAAAAAAAAAAAAAAAAACTATAAAATGCAGCAAAATTTATTTAAATGTTCTTTAACATGCCATATTTCATAAATAAGTCTCAGAATTTGTCTAGGCTTCGCTAATTTGCATTGAGACGCAAATGCAGATGTCATAAAATCTTACAAATAGAAAAGTTTAAAATTTCTGGTTTACGAGACAGACTTGTTGTTAGTTACGGGAAGTGAAGTTTCCATAACTAATGATGATCTTGTACACTCTGCGAGAGATTAAACGACACTTATTCACATCCAAATGTACCACTGTTCACAAAGGTCCAATATACTACCTCTAGTATATTACATTAAATATTATACTTTTTTTGTAGTAGCACCTCATAATTTTATTAAATCCCTTTGATCTCTAAGTTATCACACAATTCGTCTTGTATTCTATTTCCTTCCTTGACAAGTTAGTAAGTACAACTCCAAACATTTTGCTCTTGAACACATTTTTAGTTCAAACTTACTCGATTTCAAAAGGTGAATATGTGTAATTTTCAACTATGTACAAAGTACGCTAAAAGCACTCAGGATTTACTGATAGCCATTTTTATTTTTACCTTTATAAGAATAATACTCTGCGATGTTTAGGTACAACCGGTTATTAGTTTAATTCATGATCACTTAAAAATTGAAAGAATCTCTTGAAGTTGATTCTGTGAGGGCAAGCAAAATTGCTAAAATACACTGAGTGTTAATGAAAGGTATATCTTAAGAAAATTACAGTAGTCACAAAAACAAGCAAAATTCATATATATATATATATATATATATATATATATATATATATATATATATATATATATATATAGAGAGAGAGAGAGAGAGAGAGAGAGAGAGAGAGAGAGAGAGTATATTTTATCCTGACTTATATCTGTCCTTATGTATTTTGTATTACATCTCAAAAGATGTTAATGATTTGAAAATAAGCATTTATGTTAAACTAATAAACTTTTTGATTTAAATAATAAATACTAAATGTGACTCTCCGTTTCTATAACTCGACATTCAAAAGTTTTCAGAATAAATACCTGGAAACCGGCATTTCTACAACTGATTTGAAATTATGGTGTTTCGTATAAACAATTAACGAGAAGTCCATCTAATGTAAATAGGTTTAATATAAAATAGTTATGGCTGTCTTAGTTGTTGTGTTTTTTATTTCTTCCGGGTGCTCGTAAATCTAGTTGTAGGTTTTTAATTATTGGATTTAACATTATTCAAAGTTGTTCGCATTTTTGTTTTTGAAAAAATATATATATATATATATATATATATATATATATTGGCCTTGAATAAATGTTTGTATTCAAACTAGTGGAGTCCTCTAATAGAGAATGTAAAGAACATGACGCATGTCTTTATTAAGGAATACATTCTTCATCAGAACATTAACAAATTAAACACATTAACACTTCAGCACATCTGTATTGAATACTTTAATGTGATTGTGAAATGCAGCCCAGAAAATCTGTGTATGTGTAACCTATACTCTGTTATTAATTCTTAAGAATAGAAGAATAGACTGGAATTAACAATTTTTCCAAGAGAGCACCGCCCGCCCCCGCGAAGCTCCTGCCAGCCTCCGCCCCGAGATCCGTCCAGTACGGCCCTAACGGAAGTGATGCCCTAATTAGACAATAACTTATCGTTTCCTACATACGCCTGGCCGAGACCCAAGTCTCGGTCCTCTGGCTCGGCCCTACGCCCCAGGACTTGCCAACAGAAAATATTGGCCTCCATCATAAATTACTGGGCCTACTGCGCCTAGTTGTCAATAGTCTGCCCTGCCACTGTGCCAAGCCGGGCGGATAAATCTAAGCTAGGGATCTGATTGTCGGGAAAAAACTGCAATGTGGAGGTCAATGTTAAATATGATGTCGCGTCGGCCCTCCGCCTCAACATCGCAAAACGCGAGGTTTTCCTAATGGAGGACCTTATTTTAGTATTGTTCTACTTTTAACCTCAGTGTATTGGTAAACCTGATTTGAGCCACGTTGTTACATATTAAATTTAAAAAGGCTAGAATGGTCACAGTTTGAAATATTACTTATGTTGAAATAACTTTGATTTTGTAAGAATATAAAAAATATTCCTCAACCTTAATTATTGTAAAGATGATAATGCTGGAATGATAAGATGGAATACTAAATTAGCGTAAAATATTATTCTGCCTGGTATATTCCATAAGCAATACTACAGAGTATATATGTTACATATTTTCTTTAAAAACACAAATGAAACATAAAATAAAGTTTAGGATGATTTGACCTTTTCTTAAAATATTTAAAAATTAGTCACAAAAATTATCAAATAAAAAAAATACGAGAAAAACCCATAAAATATGAAAATACGAGTATATATATATTAAACATTACACCTGGCTTTGATTTGAGGTAAACCAAATAAGTTACTATTATCTGACGATCCTCAAGATGCAACACTAAGTTAATTTAAAAAAGGAAATTCATTGTGTAAAACCCGTGGTAGCTAACTGTTTATTGTAACAGCCTAGTTAATACCGTTGTGCTATTTAATGTAGTCTGCTTTTGTGTACCTTATATAATTTTATTTTACAGCTATTACATATAATATTTGTATAAGTCCTTTTGTATATAATATTGTCAGAACAACATGTGTTTGTTTCGTTTTACCTATATTAGCTTGTAACGTAAAATTATCATACATTGAATTTATTGCTAATTTGTCAGCGAATAACATTTATTCAAAATCTCATTTAAATAAATAAATTATATCTTATAATAATATGTGATAAGACATTCAATGTTACATTTTATCATTTAAATAAATAAACTTATTTAAATAGGAACAGTTCATATTGTCACCACGTTGTAAACTTAATCTCTTTTAACAATGATGGGTGTTGAACGAATAAACATCCTGGCGAAGATATTTTCCAATAAACATTCAGGGTATTCGAAAGTGAAACATGCTGTAAATCAACGTAAATATTGAGTACTGACACCATAAGTTTGCACGTGACCAAATAGAGGCACTCATTATAACGTAATTTATTTAAAGTACAGTAATTGCATTAGCCATGTTAGAGGAACACAGTAAAATACATACATACTCATTGATGATGAAACATCTAATAGGACAAATTAATTATTTTATGAACCCGTGTAAATAATATCTGAAAGGGTTTACTGTGTGTATTCACGTAATAATGACGGAAGAACAACCTCTTTAATCAATTTAGGATATAAATAAATAAAAAAACAACTTAACGCTCCTCACACTTTAGGTCTCCTCAAAGGATCCTAGTGTATTTCTTTAACAGCAGTCGGCTGCAACTTGTAATCTAGATTAATTACATAACATGTTTGTAATTAATTCCTGGCGTGTTGTCATGATTTAAACATGAGTCGATCAGGTTGGCCTTTGTGTACTGCCTGACCGGTGTGTTGCCATACGATAAAACTGCTGCTCGCTTGCACTTTGTGTTCTACGTGACCAGCATGATGCCACACGATAAAACTGTCGTTCACATGCATTTTGAGTACAACCTGACCGGTGTGTTGCCACACGATAAAACTGCGCTTGTTTGAAATGTAGGTATAGCCTGAAAAGTATGTTGCCGTAGGATTAAATTGTTGGCATTTTCGGTTGTGTGTGATTAGTATGTTGCTTGACGATAATCCGCCACTCAATTGTATTTCAGTACGGTTTTATCGATATGTTGCCTGCCATATGATATCACCGCTGTACCCTTGAACTCTGTGTAATATAGGCGCATTGAACACATATAAAATAAAAACACGTCAAACCACAAATAAAACACATAACAAAACCTATCTTAAATTCAATACGTATAGACAGAATTCTTTCACTGGCATTTAGTATACTGTACTTGTAGCCGCAATCTCGTTTAAACTGTGAAAATACAAGTTAACGAGCAGTGTCGCTTCCTCCTTCAACGGTATTAAATAAATATACATTTTTAAATTTATGATAATTATAACACAAATACTTGTTTTAAATAAAATATCTGTTGTTATTTACTTATTAAAACCGTAATAAAACAACAAAATGTATTGTAAAATAAATGTTAAACGAGTTTAAAATAAACGTTACCGATAATTAAGGCAAAATAGAACAGAAAGCTTCTTATATTTGTCCTCTTACCGTTGAATGGGGACTATATCTCCATTATTGAAAAACCTCCTCCAATAGTGAAAAGCAGCAAATCAAAAGTTAAAGCTTTAATGGCAACAACAAGAAATAGTTTTTATGTGTATGTTACAGGTTTGTACAACTAATGATGAACATTTTTGGGATCCTAGATAGTCAGTCATAGGGTGAACAAGTACAGCAGAACTCGAGAGTAAAGTAGACGGTGTAACTGTGCTTCGTTTAACTGCTATGGAATTGTTTATTCACACTTAGTGAGGGGTCAATATGCTCTTCATGTAGGGAAACTAAAGTATCCCGAATTCACTGAGGCATAACACTGGGCATTAACATGTTAAAGAAATTATAGTTGAAATTTCAAAATACAGAAATATATATTGAGAGCAGATAACTTTTAAAGGGAACAGCAGAACTTCTTGTAGAGTTTAATTTAGCCTACTGACGTTTGTTGGACTGGTAGGGTACGAGGGTTATACTTGTCAGATGACTTCCCGAACTATTTCTCAAGAATGGAATTTTTCATTTGTACCCTACTAGAGGGAGGTTGCAGGAATAATATAGTCCTTATTTTATTTATACTTCACAATGGATAATAATAATTAACCATACGAGAAGAAAAATATGTACGAAGCACCTGTATTAAAAACAGATTAAGGGACTATTTTAAGAACAAACGTGTTTATTACATAAAAGTATTCAATTCAATGCCATTAAAATACTCTCTGCTGTATACGTTCGTAGTTTTTTTTACTAATTACTTATTACTGCAGTTAATTATTAAACGAGTTGAACGGTTCACCATACGAGTTGAAAAATATGTACGAAGCACCTGTATTAAACACAGATTAAGGGACTATTTTAAGAACAAACGTGTTTATTACATAAAAGTATTAAATTCAATGCCATTAAAATAATCTCTGCTGTATACGTTAGTAGTTTTTTTTTACTAATTACTTATTACTGTAATTAATTATTAAACGTATTTAGAATTACGTGAACATTAATGTTATTGTAGTAAACGTTTTGACGTAGTTCTTTCGTACTGCATGTAACTAATTAATACAAGCTTATTGATTATTATAAATGAAGGTATCCAAGTTTAATGAAGAGCAACTTAGTAATAGTCATGGTCATAGTTATGGTCATAATTTCTAAGGCTAAATTAGAGCCACATATCCCGTTCTTACATTTAACCTAAAATAACCAACTACTAAACACATACATAACTCCAGTTACAAAATCAATAAGCTAAGCTTAAATAAGGAGTGTGTTATATTTGAGGAAGCGCAACTTAAAATTATGCCATATTTTTATGAAGGGCAGTTTGCCAAATCTATGAAGCTCAAAATCATTCGTCAATTATTGACTCTGTTGTTCAGCATTTCGGAAATAATACAGAAACTGCAACCCCAATAATAGCTATTTCTTAACATTCAAACGAGTTTCGCGATATGGATTACATTTAGATCGTATTCATTTAAAAATAGAGATCAGTACGTTGAAAATTTCTTTAGCAATATCGACAATGCATTATACTGTCGCTAGTTCGGTGTATTTTCAATAGCAGCATCCCCACACTCCAACAATGGATAAGGCCTGACAACTGCTAATGCTATTGCCCGTAGACATACACTCGTAGGCCTAGTGCCGATCCAAACCAGTTTTTATCACACCTACTTGGCTTTTCTCCATCAATAACTCGGGAGTTACGTGTCAATTATGTGTTAACGCTCGCCCATTTGCGGAACTACTTTTGTAATTGTAGGCGCTCCGGAGTTATTTATGCGGCGATGTTATATATCGGCTTGTCCAACGTTCTTAAGCGTTGACACTGTGGGTAGCCACGCTGTACTGGTTTGTTTGTATAGCATTGCTCACTTATTTCTTCTTGCATTTCATTTTGTATTGGTTGTGATTCAACACGTTTCACTTCCAAAGTGGCTTCTCTTCGGCTGTGAAACTGTTACAATCTCATCACAGATGAGTTTATTGTATATAAAGTTTGGCAACAGAAACTGGTCCGTTATACAAAAACGCATCACGAAGTTTGGAAATACAACTAACTGTTAATTAGTTTTGAAAAATAAAATTATTTTTAAATTACTATAACGTATGTGCAAACTCAAATCGAGTATCATTTTATCTCCTCAGGAAACATATATTCCTTTAATATTCCTTTCTTTACATATAGAAATCGAGTTATATCAAATTTTGTATCAATTCGAGTTATATACAATTTATACATTAACAACATGCAGACTTATAAAGAATAACTCAATTGGAAGAAAAAGAAAGTTAAAGTAAATATAAAAATGTTAATGGACGTATTTAAAAAAAAATACTGATTAAATATGGGAGATATGAGATAGCAAAAGTACCCTTAGACTGGGAATGGTAATCGGGACAAACTCGAGAGACTTGCATCGTATCGCGGCCTTGTTGCGCATCTGAGTGAGAAATTCTTTCCCTCATTGCGCTAATGGAGAAAGGAATGCCGATGCCGCTAATTTCTAGTTGGAAGCGAACCGTCGTTGGGACTGTGATATGCAAGCAATAAACTTCGTTTGCGGTAAGATGGATCTCCATCAGAAGCCATTTAGCGATTCGTTTTGTTTTAATTTTGATAAATATAAATTTGTATTTGAATTATTTATCACTTGTAAGTAAATTAGCATTACTTGTGCTGCCATCGGCATTAGTATTAATTTACCGATAATCTTTATTTAGGTACGTATTTACAACTATTTATCAATTGTTTAAATGTTAGGTCCTCCAAGTAATGCCTCTAAACTTCGATTTTACTTGTAACTACTTATAATATTCACAGTGTTTTTTTTTTGTAAAGTCTTTTCCGAAAAAAAAATCGTCTCCACTCCTTTGTCATTTTATTTTTGTTCCAGAAAATAAATTGGGTGATAACTTTTTAATAACTGCAAAAATGTATTTATTTCATTTATCATTATTTGTATAAATACAAGAGCCCAGAATTAATCTGAAAACATAGCACAAATAGAATGAGTTTGGGTTTCAATTCATGTGTAACGCCACATGGTGAAGCATTGATCAATTTGTCACGTCACAATAAGGAATGGAAATTGTAAACATCCCAGCACAGACGATTGGCTCTTTCGATTAAAAAGGATTCTATTCGAATAAATATAAGTTAGGCATGAGAATTAAAAATGTAAGAATCTGGCACAATGTTCATTCAAATTGATAATGACATAATATCTGTTAAATTATGTACTCCTTAATTTAGACAATTATGGCAGGCCGTTTACAGTTTTTTTAGTGTTTAGGTGAACACTACGACCGTGGACCACCTCCAAACAATTACGGAATCGTGGAAAAGGAAAGTCGCTGCACAACGCGCACCGCCCGGGTAGGGTCGGGTCGGGTCGGGAAGGTATGCTATGTTGAAGGCACGAGTCCATCTAGCCGAGTCGCTCGCGGCGCGCGAGGCAAATCCATAAATCATCTTATGACTGATTTATTGCCCGAGGAAGACGAAGAAAAAACCTAGCATTAGTCGGCGAGCAAACGTCGACCGTCGACCGACGCTGCTGCTTTTTTGTAAGTACCAAAACGGACACGGATAATTCGAGGGTGAAGCGCACTCCGGGATTGGTTCGATTAATTCCAGCAGGATATTTAATTAAGCGGTTGTGACGGCGTTGCTCCATGGGAAGTAAATGGCGGCCTGCCCGTCCGTCCGTCTGTCTGACGGTGCGGTGACGTCACCGGCGATTACTCCCATAGTTCAAGATCGCGCTCTCAGTTACAACTGAGTTATAACATTAGCGATATTCACGAGTGTGTAGGAGATCTGACACGGTTGTTGAACATTGACCATTAACTGTTGGTAAATCCAAAATTAATATATACAAAGGTATTCCCTCATATTGATTACCTACTTGCACTAAGATTTAGATAGATGCACATGTGTGAGACTGTTGCATATTTTTAATTACATTAGAAATGGGTTTCAGATGAAATATCGTATCTACCAAAATACAAAGCCCAGAAACATAATTCGTCTAAATATTAAATGAATAACAGTGAGCAATAATCTACATAAGTGTCGATTACAAAAACTTTGATTAAAAACAACAGTTAATTAATTACTCGATGTAAAAAGTTTTATTACAAACTTAAATCATAAAGCAACAACACTTAATATTTCAATGCCTTTATTAGTTTGTATTATTTTTTTTAATTATTTTTTAATAATAAGTTTATAACATTGTATTTTTATTATAACACTGAATACGTATAATGGTAAACACAATTTTAAACATGGCTAATAGAACATTATAGCATGTAATATAAAAATGAATATTATTGTCTTTTTAAGTTATAAGTTAATTTTTATCGATTTTGAAATATCGACATTATCTTCTCTATATATTTTATGGCAAAAATATTAAATAACTTTGAAATAAATAATACATATTGAATATCCGTCCAGTAATGTTATCTTGTTTCACTACTGTTGTTTTTAATGTTCACGTATAAATAATAGTTGATGATATCGAGCCTTGAGAACATGTTAATTTGATAACATTGTAATAAACTTGTAATGCCTTGCATTATGCATGGTGAGTTCACAGCAACTACAGGTTTCATCCTTAACACTGCTATCACATGTCAGCCTAGTTTATGTGTGTGAAACTACAACTCATACACATGTAGTATTAGAACACATACTTTTATCTTCAGTTGAATACGTGTGTTCCTCGTGTTGTACTTTACATTCCTGTGATTACTTATGAGATAAAGGAACTTTGTTCCTGCCTTTATACTGAAAGAACGTCAAAAATTATTCTAACCAAAAACCGATTACACTGCCTTAAAGCTGCTTTAAAATCTTAGTTAAAGATTATATTTGTATGTACCTCGTCACGGCCCGTGTTTAAATATATTTGTAGTATGATATCAAATCTAAGTTCGATAGTAAAACTTTTCGAAGAAAGCTACTATACACTTGTATTCTGTTCAATTTCAAACAACTGAAAACGACAACCACTTTGAACGAACACGCGAATAGAAAGTAATTACGCACATTTAACCAAACAACAATGTAGTTTTGAACGCAGTTAAATTCAAGTGATATTCATAATATTTTTATACGCTTGTTGGCTACTATGAGCCAACGCAACTAACAACTAGGGATTTCAAAGTGCGATTGTCATGTGAGGAGCCTCTCAAGCCATTTCCAGTTTATTTATTTTTGTGATCTATCGTGATAAATGACAGAGCACAAAGTTTGCTGATAGAGCAATACATTTTTACGTACTAGTTTGCTTAACATAGCGTAAATGTAAGTAAAGTTTAATTTCAGCAATTTCAATTTAACAACGACGTTTCATATTTAAGAATGTTTTTTGTATGTTAGGTTTCTTTGTGAAGAATTTACTTTGTGTTCAGACCTAATTATTAATAATTAAGTATGTATGTAAAGTTACTTTTAAATTATTTTTTTCCAAAGCAAGACATACTCTGATACTACAAAAAATTTGGCATTTATCTTTCATACGTTTGTCCTTTTGGAATTCCGTGTGGTCCAAACAATTTACCAAGGAGCCGGCACGACCTCGTCGGTGGCTGTCTGTTAGTGTGTACGGTAAATCTTGAAAGAAAGGTCCTAGAGGCTTGAAACTTCAGAGGCACACAGTTTCTTCTTAGTTCAAGGAGTCGATTTTGGGGTTAAGCGGCAGCAAAGAAAGTCCGAGAAAGTAACTAATCCGGAAAAAGTTAAAGATGACTTCGGTAATGATGTTTGTTACATTCTTTTGCGTTGTGTAGATTTGTTCATAGGGGCAATCATTAAAAATCTTCCTGCATATTTAAAATGACTTTGTAATTTATTATAAAAGTCATTTATTATTCTTCCACAATAAAAAATGAATGAATAATAAAAAATATAATAATACATTTATTTACATTGAAATAAGTTAAAATTGTGAAAGAATAAAAAATGTCTTTTATATTAAAACCTGGTGACTTCCATCAAGAATACAAAGCAGAAAATGTGTTTTTTATGTTTACAACACATAGAGATTGTAATAAGCCGGGCTTTTCCTTACCATTTTTGGTTTGTGGTATGCAGAATCATTTTAATGTGATTTTGAGCGTGGAGCTCTTAGTTTTTTGACACTTGTTGAAGTGTTGGGATGTAGGAGTGGATGAGAACTCTTGCCAAGAAACATTTCGAAATCTAATAGTTTTTTTAGTCATTTATGATCATACTAATTTATAATTGTCGTTACCATTTCCGAGTAGGGTCGCGTCGCGCCGCACCGCGTCGTGTATTCCAGTACGCCCCGGACCGCGCCGCGCCGGTACGGTCCGATCGTATCTATGGTATCGCTGTCTCATGACACTACAATACTATCGCTCTCTCCCTCGCACCCGTGTTATCGCGATCCCAGCTACACAATGGTTTGCGCCTCGACCGTTCAGTTCGCCTTTTTGCTCCCGATCGCCTTTGCCTTTTTGCGAACCGAACCTGTAGCTGTGGCCAGCTCGGCCCCTGGTTACCCTCCAGCTTTCCATACTTCTTTAGTGCTTAACGTATCGTTGGTTTTGTCTCTTGGAGAACAGTTAAACTTTTCTTTTTATATTTCCAAACACTTTATTCTATAATATTGGATTTTGAAAGTTCCCTTATCAAAACTTCACTGTATGGAAATTAAACTTAATAAATATGTCATAAACCATGATGATATTGTTAACAAAATATCCTAACTATCCTAACCACAAAAGTAATTTCATAAGGTCTTAGGGTATAAATATAAGTAAGTTATCCAAAACTACGAGTTGTTCTTCAAATCATTTTCATTATAAACTATTTAACTGTATATGATGCGCATTCAATACAATTTCACACACGTTCCAAATGATTTAGTGTGAAATTGTATTGTATACTAACACTTAAAATTGAAATTTTACCTATTGTTTCAAGTTTACATTTACAAATATTTATATCGCTTTATCTAAAGAACTAGTAAAACTCGTTGTAACAAATGTCTTTAAACACAGGATTCAATAAAAATGAATCAACATGGATAAAAATACCAATACTCAACGCTTCTTGAAAACGACACTTTTCAACTGAATCTGATTTTCATCAGTGACAATGTCACAATGCTCAGGAGCAAACTAGTTTTATGTAAAATTCGCGTTTTCCAATTGTAACATCTCTTCACGCGTTGACACATCGACAGCGGCATGCGGTGTTATAGGGTTATCGTGTAAATGATTGCGTCTTGATTTATAGCCTGAATCAATGATCGTTAATTGTTATAAGTGGAATAATTGGTCGAATAAATCATTTTCGTTTGAAAATATAATTGCAGCTTGTCATTTTTTCTGAGGAGTTCAGATTTCTTATAAGTATAATTGAAACACGTGTTTCCTGTTTCCGAGGGTAAATAAATTGATTTTGTAACAATGTTTTTTAATTGTATCAATTTATTTATATTTTTATTCAGAAAAACTCAAAATATAACGTTATAATCATTATTAGTTATTTCATTTGTAAAAGTTATCCTTTCATACCTACCACCGTCAAACAAAGCTTTATATCTAAGAATTTATTACATATATTTTTTTTACGTTTCAATCTATACTTCTCTCTAAATTCAGACAAATCCATTTTATAATTTACCCATTCGCTGTGAAATCCGGTAAGGAGATCTGGTAGAGTATACTCTAATGCTTTTAAAAACCGGTTTTAAGAAACCGGAAGATTCATCGTGATTTCTCAGATTTATTATACACTGATTACTTAATATATTTGATACATCACGTGTTATTTAAATATTTCATTATTCAGATTTATCCAACTAAAATTAAAAGGAAAGACAGGATAGATCTTAGGAACGTCTGGCAGTCGGTGCTGGTGTCACAGTGACCAGGTGTTGAGCACAATCTGCAGGATCTGCGGCCGCTGACCGGAAAGAAGCAAGACAAGACGTGGGAGAGCTGGGGTGGAAAGACAGGATAGATCCTAGGAACGTCTGGCAGTCGGTGCTGGTGTCACAGTGGCCAGGTGTTGAGCACAATCTGCAGGATCTGCGGCCGCTGGCCGGCAAGAAGCAAGACAAGACGAGGGAGAGCTGGGGTGGAAAGACAGGATAGATCCTAGGAACGTCTGGCAGTCGGTGCTGGTGTCACAGTGGCCAGGTGTTGAGCACAATCTGCAGGATCTGCGGCCGCTGACCGGCAAGAAGCAAGACAAGACGAGGGAGAGCTGGGGTGGAAAGACAGGATAGATCCTAGGAACGTCTGGCAGTCGGTGCTGGTGTCACAGTGGCCAGGTGTTGAGCACAATCTGCAGGATCTGCGGCCGCCGGCGAGAAGGAAGACAGGACGGGGAGAGCCGAGGTGGCGAGCTAAGTTATGGCCGCCGCACTGCTACGGCCCTGCCGTCGCGGTCGCCATCGCCGCCGCCACCGCCGGGACACCTCTGTGCTAATTGTCTCTGAATAGCCTCACGAAATGCGGACAGACGAGATAAAGAATACCATGGGAATCCCTCCAAGCCCTTGTTTAAAGACTGTCGGTTCTCTTTTCAGTGACATTCACAGTTTCCATTATACCTCCTCTACCCATTCACACCCCCACCACTCCCTGGTACATGTATTCATTCGTACGTCGGAAGATGAGATTTGTTCTTGAAATCTGTTTGGGGTTATTATGGTTATCTGATGCCAAGCTTTAAGTCAAAAATTAGAATTTTAATGGTCACGAATTCCTGCAGTGGTGTAGTAAAATAGTAATTTTTTAATGGCATTTAACAACTCCATAAAACTTCAAACCCGATTATATTTTTTAGTAAAAATACAATAATCTTGTTACTTTGTTATTTGTAATAGTTTGTTTATAATGTTAGGGAAATTTACAGAACTTTTTAAAATTCCCTATAGTGAATTATTATCAGTCGGACGAGGTTTTAAAGTGACACTTACGTTTTGAGCCAACTGAGCGCAACGGTTGCGTACGTGTGTCGTGGGGCAGCGGCGCAAGGCGCAAGGCGCAGGGTACGGTTTGGGACGGGTCGCCCGTAAATAATAGGCGCGGCCGCGACATCAATTGCGCGTTATTTATCGCCCGCTGGACAGTGGAAAGTGGAAGAAAAGCGGCCCCTTGTAGGAACGGTAAATCAGATCCATAATAGCACCTGCGACACGATGCCAACAGGTGTTCCCTATCCAGTCGAGAGTCTCTTTATCCTGGATTGGTATCATGTATCCAGGAGAAATTGCTAATTATCGTATTATTGCTCTCGGACGAATGAAATACGTTCCCTTTTAAGGTATCAATGCTGGAATGTTCATCAATTCCTGATTATTTGTATATCATACACATGTGCCGACACAAACACGTACAGACAAGACACTCATGACACATGTTACGAAGTTACAATTATGTAGTTAGAAAGTACGTGGAACATTAACCATTGACAGAACGAAAAGTCGAACTGTTTTGACGGGAATCGCTATACCGGAACTGTGTTGCTTAATCATGGCCTATCTTAACGTAGTAGACTATACAATAAATATAACGTGCACACGGTGAAATTATAATCCAAACGTGTTCTAAGAATAGTATAACGACTGAAAAATGCAGGAAAACTGATATTTTTAGTCATCCAAACTTTTCCTGTGGTAGATGATTATTGTATATATAGTGACCAATTCCATAACTGATTTTAAAATGCTTGTATCACTGAACATTATTAAACAACGGTTTAGCAGAATCATAATAGGAGCTCATAATGACATAAATACCCACTTAGGATATTTTCTGACTTTTTGGGGGGTGAAAACCTAAACATTTTGTGGAAAAACCCCAAAAAATTGCACCTCGATAATGTATTTCTACGTGTAGTATATTGCAGTTTCTGTTCCTTTTTTACAACTTATAGTGATTACCAATATTGCAATTTTTATGTAAATGCGATCTAAGACGTAAAAGATTCAATCACGTAACAATAAGTGTTTATAGTGTTTCTTTCATTAAACATACATTTGGAGCTTTTATTTCTTGTACTTATAGTTTTTTTAGGTACCATAAATAAATTGTAAAGTTGGAATAGAAATAGCCTATTTCAAATTGTAATAAGATAGAATAGATTTTGAATATTACATTTTTGTGGTCTGCTATATTTGTTTTGCCTAAATCAGCCACTCATTTGACTATTTGAAGTATCGCGGGGCACTGTTTTGAATACATCGTTTCCTAAAATCGGGTTTCGGATCGCTCACAAAAAGTCGACGAGCATTGTGGGAAACGGTCTAATCAAAATGGACGTCTATTAGCAAAGGACATGAAATAAACATCGGCCAGGGTCGGTACAAGTGCACTAACAATAGCCAGATATAATTGTCAGGGAGTATACATATGCAAGACATCAGTGAATACATCACTGTCAGCTGAAGTCTGCGAGCACTGCATCATTGCGGCTGTCATGTCTGTCCGTCTGTCCGTCTGTCTGTCGGTCTGTCGGTCTGTTTGTCTGTGTTCTTACTGTTGACTCGGCAAACAAACGAAGAATCTATCAGTGATCCTATTATGTCCGTGATAAAGTTGTGCCACTGGGTATTGCGATCGCAGGTTCCACCCGACAAAGATATCATTCATCGGATTTCACCTGAAATCATAAACTGTACACAAATATGAACTAAACACAGATCATATCTTTATAGTACTTTCATTAGTTAACTACTGCACTTGGCTTAAAAAGCGGAAAGCTCTTAAATACTAAGTGCGATGATTTTTATAGTTAGCAAGTTTTCACAGAATGTATTTCCACTTTTAAAATATTACAACAGTTCAGTTTGAATATAAATTGTTAAATTTTAAAATGTAATTCTACTAGACTTCATCGTCTACTACGTTCTACGTTGATAGCTCAATTACATAATAATTTAATTAGTAAATTACTATTTGTATCCAACGAACAGTTATGAGAAGAAGGTTAAGGTGGAATTAAGAGCTCTGTAGCTATTGATTATATTTTAGTTTGATGGGTTTATGACATATTTCAATGAGACCAAAAACTGAACCCACATTTTATAAGTCAACGAAATTGTAGACTAACAGAAAACATATTTTTTACACGCTCGCTGTCATTATTCTGCGTTTAGTTATTACTTTTCATTTTGTACATGTTGTGACACGATAACCAGTAGAAGAAACTGTTGTTGATTATAATACTTGCTTTCATTGTTAATATTGTGCTCATGACATTAAAAAGGAGTATATTGACGTTATCACCAGTCTTTAGATGTGATGACGTAGTGTTGCAAGCAAGGCTGAGGTACGTGGAATGTGGAGTATATGGAAAGGAATTGAGACAAAAACGAGCCAGGAACGGAATACAAAGATTGGACCTTGAGTAGAAACTCACTAGGGTTAGCCTACTGCTGCTGTTCATAGGCATTAGTAATTCCTTTGGTATATTACACATGTTTCTGTTACTACATGGTTGTAGTACTTACTGGGTGTAGAGTTGCTAGGAATGAAGAGAAGCTCTATTCTAATTTTGTGGAAGTATAATTACTTTTTATAAGTATTACGTTTTCCCATTTGTAATTAAATTAAATTCCCCCTCTTGGGCATTGAGTAGGACTAAAGATGACTTTGTTGTCCAGAAGAGATGAAGTTTATTTTACAAACAGTTTGCCATTAGAGACAAATACGAACAGTAACTTAGAAAATCTTGACTATTTGTAAATATTACATTTAATTCCATTCGGGCTAGAATGTAAATTTAAATTTGGAATATTATGGTAGATTTCGTTTCAGATTGTTAATTCGTATACATTTGTTACCTTTTGTTATATCGGTTGCCAGGAAATCAGTGAACACATAAAATCAACTATACTATAAAAGTACACTATAAACACACGTGGTAGTGGTGGTAGTGTACACGTAACAGCAGCTAGAGGGAAGATGTCCTACCACAAGCAGAGTAAGCTTTAATTCCAGTGATAATATATTACCAGTTACATGTATAGATACATTCTACATAGATACTACGACCATCACTCAAGTGATGTGGAGTAGTGTTGAGATTCCCCTCACCACAACTACGCTGGACTACTACAAGATAACCGAATGGTGGCAGATATAAAGTACTCATGAATGACTACATTAACTATTGTATATATAAAATTACAACATTAACTTGTAAATATAAAAATTATTGGTCAACACTCACCAAAGTTAGCCTTGTGTAGACCAAGTTATTAAACACCGTGGAGCGGAAATAAAAACGCCTGACTAATGTAGGTCACAGAATAACTGGAGTGTGCACGATTATACACCAAAACTGACGCAAGCCAAACCAAAACTGAGGGAAAGGTGCGACAGGTGACAGGGGAGGGACGGGAAGGTCATGTGAAGGACAAATGAAACACCCCTGAGACAATGTTTATTACGGCGGAGCAGTCGGTGGGTCGGCTGAAGGTCAGCTCACCCACGCACTGTGCGTGTGACGTGCGTAGCTCGCCGTGCGGCCGTGTGGCCGTGCGACGGTGTGCGGTGGTGCTGGCGTACGTGAGTGGCGTGCAAACTCCCCGTCCGCTAATAACGCTAACAATGGCTGGGAGCTGCAACACAAATGACAACATGGACAGTTAAAGGTAAAAACGATAATGGGCGGTGCAGAAGCCCCTCATCACAAAATTCCAACCTGAAAACTCTAAATCAGGTAATCAATTTTCTTTATATGTACAAAGGTACCAGTTTGTACCAGTTGTATAACAAAAACATAAACACACTAAATTGGATATTAAATATAAACCCCTTTAGGCATGTACCCTACACTGAAATCTTTTTCTCCGTCCGTTTATCTATCGAGTGTAAGTTTTTTCTTTTATACCGCAATCATTAAGATTTAGAATACAAAAGAACGTAAATTTAGCATTTATACTTCAGTGTAAAAATTAAATTTGAAAGAAAATGGAAAGAAGTGAAATTACTGCAAAGAAAGGCTGTACTGTTGGCCGTCTAGATCTTAGTCCAATAAGTAACCTGTTAAACCTCAAACATTATTATGCCGTTATTTTTGATCACAGAATTATGGGATATGGCTCCCTTGAAAAATATCGTTAGAGCGCATCCAAACGCTTTTTTAGTTTCCTGTTTTTTTTTTCTTTTTTAGATAAAAAATAAATTCTAAACTTGTTTGCACTTTTTTGCTTAGATACTCAAAAAGTATACACAAAAAAGAAAACTTAAAAGCATTTGGATTCATATCTTACGATAGCGTCCACTATTCTACTATCCTAAGATCACTAAGATTTTATATCTCAAGTATAAAACTGTTTTTATGGGGTAAAACTCAAGATTGTTTCACTTTAAGGTCTTTGCATCTTTTGTCACTGTAGCCAGTTAATTTGAAACCAAATTATTACAAAATGACTATACGTATAAACATACACAAAGCACATTTGTACTTGTACATAATTTTGCTTTAAATTATAAAAAATACGATTCCAAGATAGCGAAATCTTATATAGTACAAGTGAATGTAACATGATTTTTTTTCCAAATTCGAGGAAGAGATCAGAATGCAGATCTCCAATCGTAGATTTACTGATTTTTCATATAGTTGAATCATTAAAAAAAAATCATTTCATGAGCAAGCTATTTTACTATGTGCGGGCAGTATAATAATTAGAATTTGGAAAGTCTATTTCGTGTAGCAATAATTGATTATTTGAGTTTATGCTTATTTCGCTCAATTTCTCCAAAATTAAAATAGCGTATAAACATATTTTCCAGTTTCTTCTATGCGACATTTAAGGCGTGAGACTGTGAAAGATATTCCTTTTTTATGGCTGAGATAGATTAACTGAAAATAGAAAACAAGAATGGGTTTTAAGGTTGGTAAGACGCGTTCGTACGCAGCAGTTATAACTTTAACTCCCTCTGCACAAAGATTATAAATAAATACACCTCGATAAGATTAATATGTCAATATACAAATATAATAGGTACAGTACTTTAAAATTAATAAACATCAATAATGGTAGTAACTGAAAAGCAGTGTCATCATCAGTACCAGCTTTAAAGGCAAAAATATCAAACTGGCAAAAATGAGCTTGGACTTATTAAAACGATCCAGTAAAAACAGTTGGTGTCTCTTTACAAAAAGTCCATTTTAACAGTACCACTCAGGTATCTCAAAAGCGACAGGACAGTTTAAATGGGGGCGGTATATATTTTTAGTGTAAATGTTAAAATATATTTCAGCATTATTTCATTGAAATATTTAAGTTGGCCACCATATTGAAAATTTCAGCTATATTTTTTAACCATATTGAAAATTTCAGCTATATTTTTTAATCTCTAAATTCGAATTTGTTATTAGCTCCAAAAAGTAGGTGAAGTCCTTTAAAATTTCCTGTAAATGTAGTCCATTCTTTTTGAAAGCATGGTGAAACAGTTCACATAGACACCCTGTATATCAACCCGCATTGTCACAATGCTAGAGTTATCATTGTTACTACTTACCATTAATACCGGATATCGTCATAGATACAGTGACGGAAGGTATTCATGGCGTTAACTACACAATACGCAGTAGTGAGTGCGTATAAAACATGATATGAGCAACAACTACGAGTAGGGTATAAAATGTTCCCTCCTATTAAATATTTGATGAGAAAATAAAGTTGAATCATTAATTAGTACTACTTGCATATGTAGATGGATTGGTTTTCACAAATAAAAAAAGTCATAGTTTTCCTTTAGGTCGGGTTTGAAAAAGCACTAAACTTACCACTAACACTACATGTAAAATGTAATCCTAATTTTTTCCATTACAGACAAGTAAATAGCCCTGTATAGGGTAAAAGCTTAATACAACCAACATTTACGGTTCATGGCAACTGAAGATACGTAATAAAATTTGGCACACTTTTTTGACTGAAATCGTTAGTGCAAAACTCATCTGGTACACGTCGTCTACATCAGTAAAGTAGTTTTGTAAATAAGTAAATTGGTCCGGAGCTCAACCTTTGATTTTGTGGTAACTCATCCAATCTTTCACAGGCAAATGGCCTTTGGTAAGGTAGGGGTTAAGCTTTCATTAAAGTGGTCTTGGTCAATTAAAGTGAGTCTATCAATTTGCAACTTTTTCAAAATCATCCAGAACAATTTTGGCCTCTTAGAATTAATTCTACCGAGGTGGCAGGACCTTCAGTAAATTTGCTCTCAATATAATGAACTGTGGTTGCGTCTTCACAAAACCTTGTAGTGCGGGGGGACCGGGATGTGGAAGCGCACGGGACCACCAGGGATGACGGCAGGAGGCAGGCATGCCCCGCCGCGCCTCGCAAGGCAACGCTTACACCCACCAGCTGGGTTCCTTAGTTTACAGACCGGTAAACACTAATGTTTGTGCATATCTGTGTTTACCGGGCTGTCCAGTTCTGTCAACATCTAGACACGTTGTTATTCATCCCACCCTATCTATATACTGCGGTACAAGCATCGCGCTACCTCGCTCGCACGCGTTCGTTCGCAGAAACAAGAAAACCGGTAGCGTTTTCCTCCACACCCTCTTGCAGGTAAATGTTCTAAACCTTGTCATTTGATTAGAGAAATATAAATGTTTACTTAGCATAGCTAATATGTTTCTTATACACTAAACGATACAAGATAGTATTAATAAAAATTATAAAGAAAATGCAAACATAATTAGAATACCTATATAAAAATGTAAAATACCCTGATGGAGGTTAAAATGTCTGATGGTGCTAAATTGGATTTATATTTTCTATTCGGGGTAAAAATTATGTTTTACAAATTACGCTTGTTACCTGAATAAATGGTATAACCCTTATTTTTTTAGATTTATATTGGTTTACTTTTTCATTTATTCATTTTTTAGAGTTGAATGAACTTTATTTTATATGACTGTATCACTAAAAATTTATAATAAAAACGTATTGTACATGAATTTTAAGGACAAATTTAGTTTCATATTTTTACAACAAGGTGTTATTTTAAATCGATTTCAACAAAACATTAGCTACACCTTTTTATCAATAAGATCTTTTATTAGAAACACTTAGTACGCTTAGCTTACTAATTTAAAATTGTGGTTGTTAGTATTTTAAAAATACAATAACTAAAAACGTAAAAATTTTACAAAATTATTGCGATATGGCTGCTTTAGTATATTCAAAAGTAGGTTTATATATATATATATATATATATCCTACTTAATTTTGGAGATTGAAACTGGACAAAAATAAGTAATTTGGAATAGATTTACAGGATCAGCCAATAATACTAAAATGTAGAAAAACATGACCTGTAATTTAATTATAAGTTTTTTTTATTTATAAGGATAATGACTGTTATTGTAATTTCATTTGCTCTTTAACTCTAGAGATAACAAATTATTCTGTTTCAATTTATTTTTATTGTAATATGTTGGTTTACAACTGTTATGTGCTACATGAATTACAAACAAGTATATATATATATATATATATATATATATATATATATATATATATATATATATTCTATATAAGCTAATAGTCTACATACAAATTTATTTTTAAGGGGTTCTTCAAAACACCTATAATCCCTTTACGTATAGGTTAGTTTATGCTAATGGGTAGGACTGATATCATACATTCCCTCAATATATTCAAATCCAAATAAAATGAACTTATTCATGAATAATTATGAAATTAATCAAATAAGAAGTTTTAGTTATGTTGTGTTGTAGTTATGTTTTTACGTAACTAAAAAAATTAAACTTATTCATGAATAATTATGATATTAATCAAGTTAAGAATTTTCAGTTATATTCCAAACTGTGTAGAGTACTGGTATAGTGGTTCTTTTAAAAAAGTATGTAATGTAAAAATAAACATGTAATGTTTATTCTGCAATGTTATTCTCGTGAAAAGCGCAATCAAACGTCAAAGTCGATAAGATATTGTTATAACAATAAATAAGTAATAGTTATAGTGTAATAGTTAAGTATGAGTAAATAGATATAATACACATTTAATCCCTATTGTAGAAACACATGTATGGACAATATTCACCGTTAATTTGCTACTTCTGAATTTCTACTGGCTAATTTACATTCTTAAAACACACCGAGACTAAAGACTTGGGGTCTAAATTAAGCAATTAATTCCGGCGTGCCCGGGTGTTCCGGGTGTGTGCTTGCCGGAAGTTCCTCAGTTGGCTATAGTTTTGTTAAAGAATCGCATTGAACATTTTTAATGCGCACTTCTGTTGAATAAATTTAAATATCAGAGTGTCGTAAGCGCAGTTAACGTATCTGGTAGTAGTTAATTAGTGCCTAATTAATTATGGGAGTTAAAAGTCAATTACAGTGATGAATTGCAACAGTTATCCTACTGAGATTATAATTTGCTACGCATCCCAATTAAATTTTTAATCAGAGGTTAAGCAGATAGTTTTTATTCTTTTTAATTAAGATTAATTTATTCTCGGAAACCAACGAAAATTACGGGTTATTATCTTGATTCGATTCATTAGTGTACTGGATTCTTATTTGCTGCGATATTTCTACGCCAATAAATCATAATAAACAAGTATTTGTTAAATCCTCATGCGCTTTTCTCACCAATCAAGTGTTGTGTTATCGTAATTTAAGAACGTAACAGTTATTAATTGTTCACTTCTGAATACCTAGGAATGCATAAAAGTGTTTTATGAATTGACTTTTTTATTTATTTTTTTTTCTCAAAATTAACAAAAAGGGTTTTTATGCATGAAGTAGGAAACTATAGTAGTATACTTCTGTTGTTAGTTTTAGGTACGTCTGTAAAATAACACAATTTATACTTAATGGGCGATTAGTAAATGTTGAAATACACATCGCTATATCATATATTGCGTGTGTATTATATAATGTTTTAGGAAGAACCAACATTCAAAAATAATTAATATAATTCAATTATTTTTAAATTTGTTTTAAGATCTATTTTTCAATGAAAACTTTTTCTTTGTTTTCAGGTAATGTGCAGACACTTGTTAGACTGCCCAAAGTTATTTGTAAGTAAGTTATATATCGATAAGAAGTCTAGTATATTATAATACACAATGATATACTAGAATACTACATATTCTAGCAATAAGCATATTTATATTCTGTGAGGAAACACACACACAAACACACACACACACACACACACACACACACACACACACACACACACACACACACACACACACACACACACACACAGTGATATAAAATATTATTTTATTTACACAAATTCATTATAGTTTTAAATTGTCTAAAATCAAAAAAGTTTTTAAGTCTATTATATAGTTTAATCTATATTAAGTAAAACAGTTAATTTAATCTAGTTAATGATAGTGTACAATGATATAACGTTTCCAAAACGATGTGAATAAATACTAACCAGATTTTGCTACATTAAACAACCTGATACATTTCTTTCTAGCTAAAGAAGGTAGTTTTCCGTGTTTTTAAATAAACCTTAATTAATGTATAGATCAAAAACTACCAGAAATATACGAAAATACCTGATTTATTTTTATTTATAATATTTAAACCAATTAGTTTATTACTTATGATTAAAAATAACTTGTGATGCAACCATTACGCATGAAATAATTTTAAAAACTACTATCCAGGTTTTTCATAGTTATTATTATGTTTACATCTTTTTATTCTATAATTTTTTATAATCAGATAACAATGTAATTATAAAGCAAACGTTTGAAAATATTGATTTTTTTGTTAAAACGTTTTTAAATCATGTATTTTGTTTTTTGTCATTGCGGACCCACAAATGTTCTACCAAATATAAATGCTGTAGTGTTCTCAGTAATATAATACTGTATATTCGTACTAATGCTGTGTACGTAATAAACGAGTGTTATTTAAAACAAAGTGAAATAGTGTCATTGTCTTATGTGACAAAATTCGGACCCAATTATTGGTGAAAATAATCGATCGGACTAAAAGCAGAACTTACCTCTTTAAGGCCTCGGGAACGAGTGATCCTCCACCCTCGCCCGAAAAGAGGGTTGTCGGGCAAGTCAAGTGGTCGGGCGCGAGCGGTGTTTAGGCAAGAGACGACTACTTGAAGTCGCAAAGCACCCATTCCTCAACCCAAATGGCCCGTTTAGCGGCAAAAACATCAGTGATTGCCGTAAATCAGGGCTAGTTTGTTTGGTTGGCAGGTTGCAGCCGGTCCCTGAAAAAATCTGTCAACATAAAAAATCTGTTAATACAAACTTATCCGATACATCTAAAGCGGCGAGGCCGTAAGAAACCGTTAGACGTGTAATATATCAGTTGCCGTTTAGCCGGTCCATATTAAAAGTCCAATTAAGAACACCTATGCACAAACAATTGTTCGATATATCTAATAAATTGCTAGCTTCTTGTTATTAGACAAGATCGATATGTAAAAATCTCTCTCATCCAAAATTAACAGTTTTCGTTATTTCACTGATACAGCTTTCTGATTTGCATCGTTATTCAGAGCAAGTACTTTTATATGTTTATTTTAATTTACACCTATCGTTTACGCTCTTCTTAACGTAGAATTGCAACAATTAAATTTAGTTTTAGCGTCATATTTTATATACTAATTACCTACTTGTGTTCGTATAATATATCAACTATTTAATTCGACGTTTTATTTCTATAATTGAAACACTTTTAGTACTAGGGCTCGTACTATGATTCTTATACATGTGCTTGTATGTCTTCCGAATATACCTTGCAAAATTAAGGGTATACACAGTTTTAGCAATTTGCATTATACATCTGTGTTTACACATAACGTTCTCCCATACCATATAATCTGTTGGATCTGATCTTGATATGTACTTGTATCTATTCCCTTAGTTACACTGTGGCAAACCGCTTCAAAGGATTTCTTTCGCCGTTATTAAAAAGATAACTTCGTCTGAGGAAACACTTTAATATGATATCTCCGTTTCATTTCACTGACCCGCTTCTAATAATGTGAATCTATTTGAATAATTTTTCCAATTTAAATTTCATCCTCTCCCACCGGTACAACCAGGTTTCAATCTAAAATCAACATGCAAATTACTCAATCCGCAACAACCCCCGGCGGGAGCGACTGTTTGATTTCCCGCCAAACAGACAGCTGTCGAGGATCGCAATGGAACAGCTGTAACAAGGTATCATTTGATATGCTAAACCGTAAAACCTAACCTCAATCCGGCTGTCGGCGGCCATCTTGAACCGTGGCTGACGCTACACAGCTACTCCCGGCTTACATTGACCAAACTAAACAAACTGAAACTCTTCAGTTCTCGCCGATCCTACCTAGCTGTGCCCGCCCAATCAGAGCTTGGTTTTAGTAGCTGTGTATTTTTGTGGGACGGGCCCCAGGATGGAGAGCTTCCTCACTGTACAAACTTACCGACGCTTAAATAGAGCTATTGACTTTATTTTGTGTATTAGCTTTCGTTAAATTTATTTAAAGTGCCCTGCCTATTTATTTGCGCTGAAGAAATTTGGCACCGGTAGAATGCGATAAATATAGCGCTAGTTAAGTTCATATAAATAACAAATGTCGCCAAAACAATTTCACCCATTGAAAAATTGTCGGTTTATCTAACTTGTAAAACTGATTGGGTTCATGCGCGAAATAATGTAAACACACGAATTTTTGCTTGATGATATTTAAACCTTATTCTCAAGTACCAATTGAGTTTTCCTAAATACTCGACCGCCATTTTTAAAATAGCCACAGTTATTTAGTTCTATGTTGTTGTTTTTTTGTTTTCTTAAGAACACCAAATTTGTTCATTAGAGTTAGTAAAGTTTTTAATTTTTCTTACTGCTCAGGGAAGTATCCAGATTTATTAGTAAGCAATACAGATACCCCAAAATATTTGAGATTTTCAAACTTTTAAATGGCGTCGAAAATACGTTCAGAATAATTGCGGTATGCAATAATGGAACAGTGAAGTAAAAGCTAGAGTATAGATTACTAGATTACTTCGGTTTACATTGAGGTCGCACTTAACGTAGAAGGTAGGGCACGTTTAGATTTTCACGCTGCCCCCTCCACGACCCCCGCTCCCCACCCACTAATAACAGGCTGCCTTATTGTTTCAAGATGCTATCAGGACTTCCTACACTTTACTAATCAGCGGGTACAGCAGAGACGGACAGATGTCGAGCTGATCTGATAGCTTGTCCTACACGCTAGTCCGCCACCCGCCACATGCTAGCTAGCTACACACTACACACTACAGTAACTTACTCTATCTAGGTGGCACGCCACTACACTCAACTACCACGCTGTCCCAGTTTTCCGACGAGCCTTCTACATTTTTAATTCGATTTTGTTGACAAGTTAAATGTCTCATTAAAACCATTTGCTTCGATTAAAAAAATGTCATTTTTCGAAGGATATAATACGCCATGTTAGACTATTCATGGAAAGAAGGTAAAATTACGAACAAGTTGAAAAAAGAAATAGGTTAATACTGCTAGATGATTTCTGCAAGAACATTAAGGTGATAATACGATTGTGTAAAATAATATAAGAACAAGGTCAAGTTTTCGTTAGCATAATGTTATATTAGGTTCTTTTTCTAAAAGGGTCAGATGTAGAGGATAAACTCCTTAAAAGTTTACAATAAAACGTAGTCCAGATTTCAAATTAAAAAATTACAATTTACCTATCTAATTTTAGTAGTATTGGGAAACAACTATTTGTTAGTTTCCAATCTAAATCTGGATTTTTGAAAGAATTGAGATCAAAACATTTGTTTGGAAGTATTTGTCCATAGCTTGAAATTGTAGTATATTAATGTTCAGTGAAGTAGCCAGATAGCTGAATACCAGATACCTTGAATACATTCAACTCTGAAGTTTTTTTAAATATGTAAAAACCAAAATTATTAGTGCTAGGACATTCAGAACCTGCTACTAAAAAAAATGTTATATAACTTCAAACACATAGTACGAAAAATCTAAACAGTTAGCATGTGGATTATAAAATTTGCCAAAATACAATCAAAATTTAAGAATTATGTTGTCCATAACCACAATCGATATAAAAGAGTGTGTTAATTTTTTTAGTAATAATTTAAGTGTTTTGTTTTTATTACAAATATTAGTACGAAATTCTTTACTAAAACCATTATTGTATTCGTGAAACGAGTAGATTTGTTCAATAAAACAAGAACAATGAGAACAATACCCATGTTCTAATAAAAACTTTCAGTGTACAATTCTTCTATTCTTTGATTTTAGAGGCAATCAATTTTAAAAATATTTCACAAAAATGTTTTGGGTTATAAAACCTCAATGCTTAATATTCAATCCATTTGCTGTTTGCGCTTCATTGAAGCTAGACTCCATTGTTAGTTAGAAGTGGACCGCCACTGTTGATAATTATATCTCAGAACAGATATACAACAATATATATTCTTTCAGTTAGGTCTAATAATTCATGATGTAAAGACTAAAGAGGTGGAATCTTGTGCCAGCTGAGTAATCTAATAAGAAAACGAGTTGCTCTAGTTTATTAAACAAGGTCAGTATTTTGTTGTTTCAACGTAAATTATTTTTTTTTATTACTGTTTGCATATGGAAATCATTATTTAATTATTCAGTGGATGTTTCGTGACATTGTTACTGAATTTCTATGGTCTATAACACAGGTAGTTATTGTTACGGACAATTTACAGAAGACTAATCATTCTTACAGTTTTCCACTTGTGGTATATACACTTTTATCAAGTTTATTTAATCTAATAAAGTAAAAACGTCACAGATAAAGTCGTACATACATTGAAAGTAAATATTAAATATATAAATACCTATATATTATTACGTTTAATTGTATATTTTCATTTAACCGTTATATAACTTATAAGTCCTACTTTTTCGCTTTTTCTTCATAAAACATACAAAAATACATTTTTGTAATAATATAATAAAAGAAAATGGATGTGTGTAATTCATTATTAATACATACAATGGTATAATATAGACTTTTGTTTAGATATATTTCATAAGATCATACGAAATCGTTTGTATATTGTAGGACAAGTATTCAGAAGTTTTGGAAAACGTGTGCCACAGTCTTTGTATCCTCCGTATTCTGTGTTGTATGAGGACGTATAAATGAATTACTCATATTTACATTACGCAATTTAAATTAATTACGTGCCCTGCAAACAAATATTACATACCTTATCTAAGACAGTGAAATAAAAGAATTACCTCACCAAAAACAAAAACAAATCTTAACCATAAAAATATGCACGGTCGATTAATATACACGAGTAGGTTAACTGTAAATTATACCAGTTTAAGTGTTTCAATGTTATCGTTTTTCGTCTAGCCATTTATGTTGCCTATTATGTAAAACACAAATAAAATTGGTAGTTTAATCCAAGGCGATATTTTTCTTTAACAACTGAGATTAATTTTGATTTCGATTGTTTACAAAAGAAAATGTTTTATTGTCAGTAAATAGTTACAAATCAAATTAAATGTAGTAAATAAAATAAATAAAACAACAGAACAAAAATAAATTACTTAATGTTAAACATTTGTTAATACTTAAAATAATGGAAATATTCATAACAATAACAGTGAAAAATAATGCTAGAGGACAAATAAGGTGTTTTTATTCATGCTAAATAATTATAAAGAGCCTGCTGTAGTGAAATTAAATTACGTTGAATTTTACCCTCTCAGAACAATGTTAAACTTTTAATGTTAACCACTTTTACAGCGTTATTTTGAGTCGCATAATTATGATTTATGCACCTGTATCCATAGGATTCAAACTATTTTCAGTTTATTTTTGTATTTTTACAGTTTTTGTTTATGAAAAATTACAAAGCATTTGGATGCGTACTGAAAATAAAGCTGTAAAAGTGTTTATCATTACAATTTTAATATTGTTCTTAAGGAGCTAGATCACGATGGCCTCTGGTGTGGCCTAGAAAATTAAGGATTAGAATTCCTTGCAATATAAAAACATTGCGATTCAAAAGATATAACTGACTGTAAATAACGGGAGAGTTCTGAAGCATTGTATCTTAATAGAATTCAGCAGAAATTGTCTAAAACGTGATTCACTATTCCATATTATAAGTTCAATAGCTCAAAGGATTCCTTGAATACAATCGCTATGTTCTGGATTTTAAGGCACTTCGATAGGTTAGAAGAAAACGTAAGTTATCTTTGTATATAATTTAAAATATTATTTTTATTGTGTTATTATAAATAAATAAATACATTTAAATATATATATATACATATTATATTATATATTACATTGCAGAGTAATCATAAAATGTAATATTCATCATGTATGAAAAAATTAACTTACTGTTACCTATATATTTGTTCACATTGAGACAGCACGTACGTTTCCATTAGGAGGATGGAAGTGGAAAGAAACGCTGACCCTGAATTCTATCTTGCTTGGCCCAGCCTCGGGGTTTCCAACTAGAGTCGATGATTGCCTAAAAGGTGAAAGGTCAAGCAAGCATTTGTTAAGTCAGTTTTCGTTCGTTGAAATCTTAGTATACAAACTCGATCTGGGCAAACATCTTTCAACATAGAAATAATCTTGGAAGATGTACTCCAATTTATGCCTAAATGTATACAGGTATAGCCTATAAACTATGTATCAACAATTCATCCACCTCTATTTCAGCATCCTGGAACCTTTAACATGGAAGACTTTCCTGGACGGTTGAAAGTCCTTAAGTTGAGGTCAGTAAGGAAAGTGGGAGAAATTCCCATCCACGTAAAACTTTCTTACCATTTCCATAATCGAACGTTTCTTACTTTCAAACCGATCGTTCCAGGCCAAACTATTGGCAATTTTAAATTTATTACATTGTTTCCAATATGTCACGACGTTTTCAAATGGCACCATGTAGTTTTAAACAACTGTATTACCAAAAAATAAAAAGTTCTAGAAAAATTCGGATTTTCTCCAATTCTCTGCGAAATGAACACCGAGAATATGTAAATCAAATCCCACAACGGGGTGTACCAATTCTACTAAATTTAATACCATTTTAAAAATTCCGTAATTGTGATGGCTTCTCAAATGTTGAATAACTTAATTTTTGGATATTTATTCTAATACGCTTTACAGAATATCTGCTTTTAAGAATGTCCTCATATTATAGAGAATGTAATGAGTAGGTGAGGGATTTTTAATTTTCTGGAAATCACGAAAAAGCAACCTATGCAACTCTACAGATGTATCGTGATGCTACACCACATCCGAATCCATGTGGATTTCGTAATGGATGGCGAGTTTGGATTGAAATGAAACATTACGACTAGTCATAACAATGGTGTAATTTGTTGCCATTGTAATATAATTATCGTTTTTGACAGTAATGGTTGTTTGGTCTCTTTGAATATCGGTTGAAACGGTCTAGCAGAGTGCGGTGGGCACAACGGCAAAACTGCAGCTGTCCACAGTCCACTGTGAACCAGGTGTCCTTGACATCTTGGCTTCCTTCTGATAAACACAGATAAGCTCCGTGCCCGCGCCATGCCGCTTGCCGCGACACTTACAACCAGTTGTGCCACCTTTCTAAATGCTGTTAATTTCCCTACTACTAGGTAATCTCCCGTCCCCGTCTACCTCCGTTTGATTTACGGCGTTTTCTCATCTGATAGTGTCGGAGATGATATAAATTTATACTAAATGGTCTCCGCGTTGTCCCCTAGATTTATAGGCTTGTAAGGCGTAAATGCGCTTTTTGGAATGCTATTTATTTTGAGAGTGTTTGCCTAGACAAACGTGAAGACAGCACTTTCTCTCTTTCTTACTTCCAAGAATGCTGGACGTAGTATAAATGTTCAAGGAAATAAAAATAATACATTGAATTAAGTATTTAGGTTAATTATAATAAAATGACATGAATTGAGCATTTTGGTTAATACTTTTGATTAAATCATTCAATTTGATTAATGATTAAGTTATTGTTTCTGTATTCTTTCTCTAAGCCCAAAACATGCTGCTAACTAAAGTCAACATGCATAACTTCTAATTCAAATAAAATGCGTGTTTTATCATAAAAAGCAAGAAATTTAAGAGGAGCACATCAACTCAGTGACCACTTCAGATATTGAATCATGGATAGTTAAAAGAAGTTCATAAAGACAATCGGTCAAAATAGTATTCTCTGAAAAAGCATTTTACTGAATTTAGGAGACGACAGTAGAATGTACATTAGCTTTATTGTGTAGCATTCTCAGAACAAGCACTCTTGTGTATGTTACTTCTAAACTTTTAAAGTCTGGCAATAAAATATAAATTCTACACTATTATATTTATTGTGAGGAGATGAAAGCCTGGTAATAATAATGTTTTCTTGTGTAACAACGCAAAATATGTTCTCATCAAAGTTTGTCTAATATTGAATAATAGTTTAAATCCTATTATTGTATTGCATATGAAACTTTGCAACTATGCATACAACATTTAACTAAACCTTTAAATTTTATTCCGAGGGAAAATATTCTCCATTCTTGAAAATGTATAAACGATATATTATTGCCTGAACAGAAATTAATTAATTTTTTTACACATTAAATTATGTATGTAAACTATTTGCCTACTACACAAAACATATGAATATTTTATTTGTTACAACCTTGTTCCAACGTCACAATTCATGTAGAGTATTTATGTTTGTAGTTTATGATTTGTAGTTAGTAATTGTCGTTATGCAGTTAGTAATTGTGAGTTCTGTGTGGAAAAGTACGACAAAGTTGTCTTAATTCTTAACAATTCTAATATCAACTTAAATTCGTAAATAATAACGCCACTGAAACTTCGAAAGTTGTATTAATTCCCATTGTCCTTGACGTTTAAGCTAATGGTAAAGGTTTCTATTGTTTTGTATGTAGTTTTTCCTGTCCTATCTACTCCTATAGTAACAGTTGTAAGCCTAACACTAGATGAAAGGAAAGTATTTGTAAATTTGTTACAGATTTCAAATGTGTTGTTTTATTACAGATTTATTCTTAAACATCTTATACTGTACTCTTCATATATATATATATATATATATATATATATATATATATATATATATATATATATATATATATATATATATATTGTGTAACTACGAGAACTTTTTCTTATAATGAAGATAAATCATTATTATAGGATATTGGAAAAATTCTTTTCTTGTCAGCAATGCAGTGAAAATTCTAGGCGCACATTAAAACTTACTACAAACGAATCATTCTGCCAAATAATTTCTTAAAAATGCAGATTTATCATATTTTTATCAGCCAAAGTAGAGACGGAGAGATCAGAATCCTGCCTTAACGACTCGTTCATATATCGGCCAAGGCAAGCAGGCTTCAAAACCTAATGCCGGTTGCACAATTCTGTTTTCACCAATACTCCCTGCAGAAAAATGCTGGTAATTACTCACTGTTGCTTTTATTATACTTAATTAAATTTATCATACCCAAGGATACCTTACTGTCGGTCATCGCCATATCCGATATTTGATTTTGGTGTCGTAAATTTACAAGACATCTTTGATGTACATGTGTCTTATCAATCTCTCCGCAATATTACGTGCTTAGGTTATATATTACAAAATTGTATGTATATAACATGGCGTTTTATGATTATAATTTAGATTTTTAAACATGCGTAAGAGACTTTAAAGGGTAAAGGATAAAATGGATAATTATTCTTGGGATTTTAATTGAACCCCTATATATATATAAAAGGTTTAATTTAGGCAATTCTAAGCAATATATGGGTCAACCTCGATTTTTCTCATATTACAATATAATGTTCCAATAGTCAATTGGAAAAGGAAATGACTAGAATTTCTTGCCGGAAAGCAGTTATAGGGAGCAGGCAACTCATATTACAATATAATGTTCCAATAGTCAATTAGAAAAGGAAATGACTAGAATTTCTTGCTGGAAAGCAGTTATAGGGAGCAGGCAACCGCGAGAATTACCTATTAGTGATCAGGGGCACTGACGTGATCTGGGCTTCAAATTTGGAACTACTCGAGTTAATTTTTTTTTCCAAAAGAGCAAGCAGCGCGAAGCGCTGCGCAGCGGGCAAGCATCGTGCGTGATCTTCGTATATACTGAATTGATTCAGGCCAAAGGAATGACACAGATTCCTTTACCATATTTTTACGGAGATTTTGTATTGGGCGGATTATATTGGTTTACTTTGCTTTCCAGCATGTAATTATGTGTTTAAAATTGTTTTACATACATTACCTACATTATATTGTAATATGTAATAACAATTTATCAGAAATTTTTAATAAAAAAAAGGATCACGCACGATGCCTGCCCGCTGCGCAGCGCTTCGCGCTGCTTGCTCTTTTAGAAAAAAAATTAACTCGAGTAGTTCCAAATTTGAAGCCCAGATCACGTCAGTGCCCCTGTTTACTAATAGGTAACTCTAAGCAATATATGACCGTCTGGCGGTTGCCTGCTCCCTATAACTGCTTTCCGGCAAGAAATCCTAGTCATTTCCTTTTCTAATTGACTAATGGAACATTATATTGTAATATGAGAAAAATCGAGGTTGACCCATATATTGCTTAGAATTACCTAAATTTATTTAAATTGTATAAAACAAATAATTGAAATATGCCAATTTTTATTATCAAGTCAATGCTTGATAAAGTTTAGTAGTTTATAAATTAATTTCTCATCTCTTTCACATACCCCAAACCGAACGATTTGATAAATAATGTTTTCAACATGTAAAGTAAGTTTAAAAATAATCAATCATTTCCAGTATTACTTAAATGATTGCACGCTTAGTCATCAGAAATGTCATTGAAACGAGAATACTAAATTCAGTAAAACTGCATATGTAATGTTTTATGTACGTTTTTATTGTTAGAAACACCCAGCATTGCTCGGGCTTGGTTTTATAGTATTGATATCATTATAAAGGATATACTACTTTTCCCAAATAGTATATTAATCCTGAAAACACACTGAGAAATATGTAGATAGATCTCTCAATAAACATGCCATTGACACGAAAATTTGCGGCTACAAAGCGCAGTACCCTTGAGAATCAGATTCATATTTTTATAACCCTAATAATTAATTCACAAATATTTTTAATTTTGGTTCATATTTTACGTGTAGCCTGTTATAAAGTTTTATATAAATTTTCAATAAATGTGATGCAACCTTTAAATTATTTTTACACGTCCTACATGGACTAGATATTTTACCGATCTTTATCAACCTAAAAAAGACAGTAAATGTACAGTTTATTTTTGACGATTACTTGGTGACATTTTTTCACTAATTAATAATATAGTAGTACATGATGACCTCTCTCTCTGTCCCTTTCATTGTTATGCACTTCGAATAATTTTTCGTATCATCACCTTTAAGTTTGTGTTTTTTAGACCTGTTTTTTAATTAATTGCTTACGGGTAATAATAACATAATTGTCACGTTATCAACCTATTTGAATAAATAATTTTAGGACTCTAATAGGCCATAGCATGAACGTGTTATAAAAAAGTATACGTACAAATAAATCCCGTAAAACATATAAAAATGTAATTTTGCCATAGCGGTAGTGTGCTCGAAGTGGGTTCCAGTAGAAATGTTCTTGAGAAAACAGTTTAAGATGTTTTAGCGTATTTTTAAAATTGTCAACGTATCACATTGAATTGTAAAGTTCCTAACATTTGTTCGCCTACGTGATGAGTGTCCCAGCGCCCCAGCAGGTTGGGAACGGCTGTGCCGCGTCTCCGTGACCGACTGGCACTGAGAGAGAGAGAGGTCTGTCTCTGTTGCTGCGCTCGACCGCTCGCCCGCCCGGCCCGTAAACCAGTTCTGCGCCACAAACTGGCCATGATTTATGCGCGATTTGAGCGCAAATTCCATGTTTCGATACTTATTAATTAAGTTATTACGGGTTTTATGGTGTACGAAGTGGCTGTTTGATTTAATGTCGCGGCTGATTGCCCGATTTATCGGCCGAGTCGATCGGAAGCCGATGTTTAGACGGTCGGTCACTCTTGCACCTGCAGCGCTGCGCTCTTGCGTCTTACACCGGGCGTTAATGGTTTCATCGAGTGGTTTGGATTTACGACGGTGTGAACATCGAGTTCTCGGCTACGGCGTAAAATACGATCAAATTACTATTGACGATTTAATTTGAATTGCTCAGAACTCCTCGATCCTCTCTGTAGGGATCGACGATCAAATTCCAGTCCAAGTCACACAGTACGTACGTGTTCTTCGCTGGCTGCCTTCTGCATTCGTGAATTAATAATTGCTAACCCATGAGCATATAATGATTATTTTGGAAGTGAACTTGACAGTATGTTTGTGCTGTTCAAAAATGATGTTGTAATTTTACTGTTTCATTACTTTTCTATTTCAAACTAGCCAGTATTTACTAGATATCAATACTAGGTTGTTTTTAACTATTATTTCATTAAGATATTAAATTTAAGCTCCTTTGTGACAAGTATAAATATGATATAATGCTGTATGTTGTACTTGATATAGACGAAGGTAGTTTATTACCTAAATGATTGTTCTAAAGCCGAGCCGAAAGAGCAGGAATATCAAGCGTGCTTCGCATATCTCCAACCATCTCCAACACTTTCAGATTCCTGTAACTCCAGCCCTTGCTCCACAAGGGTAACTTACTCGAGATACCAAGAGCCTGCAACCTTATCGTTGAGAAAAGGGCAACCCACTTATCTCCATGACACCAAAGTTCTTTCTAGCTTTTGGTTCAACAAGCTAACGTGTTCAGATATCAGCTTGACATGTATCAGAATACCTAGGGTGGTAAATAATTGAAGAAAAATATCATCCATTAACAAACCGTACTCTAGTGTCCTTCCCAAAAGCTTTGACACCCCTTGGCAGTTGTCTTCGTAACAACATAACTTGGTACTGAACCACTGTTTCGATACCGGGTTATATTTGTGAATCCATGCCGGTGTCATAGCTAATGGGGCATATTCTCTTATAAACAAAACTGTGTACGTTTCTGCATATCCATAATACTATATCTACAAGTCAGATAAAATGTAGGGAGTTCGGGAAGCCACTTCTGGAATCGACGTCATTGGCACAACCGTTGTTTTCCTAGATGGAAAGGAACTTTCCTGCCACTAAATTCCTCCGAATAAGTACATAAACAATTATAAGATTTTTTAAACTAAGGGATTTCATGAATCATACAAGAAACGAGATTGGGTTTTTTTAAGACTGGCTTCAGGACCAATACAAGGGAATTGTGTGCATTTGAAAAATGCTCATGATCAGAAGTATGTTTACCTTGTCAGGACGTAAGCGAAGCACTCTACAAAACACAATCTATGTGAAACACAGTTATAATAAACAATAATAATTAGTTTCAGATGTTATTTATTGCCATTCTCTTTCAATTTCAATTACAAAAGAAGTTTCTGTGGGAATCCGACAATTAATTGTAAGTCTGATAAAATATTTAAACGGAAAATTAACTATTGTATAAACAATTTTTGAAACATTAACAATTCCAAAGTGGGCCGCAACAAGTAAATTACAACTCGCGTTTGCCAATTAATGCGGTTTTTCAGCCGCGCTATCAGAGTCTCCAGCGGAACTGACATAGTAGCGGGTATATCTCTCATTGTCACAGAGGGGGGAGGGGCGTCAGGGGGATCTTCAACCCCGGCCCAGACCAGGTACATTGAGCAGCCACGCACTCCTACGTACACGCGATTCGATAACGCCATTTGAATAAATGCAAATAGACAGCGATTTAATTAAGATAAGAGTTGGCAACAAATTTTTATCATTGGCGACTTCCTAGGCAGAGGCGCCGCTGCATACATTGAGATAGAGGCCGTGTTCGTATAATTAGCCGATAGTTATACTGCTTTTAACTCTTTGAGCTTTACTGTTAGCTCGTTATTTATTGTGCCCAGGACCTACCTTACCGACTTTACTTGGTGGTAGGGGCTGGAGACTACAGGAACAAGACCGAGACTGTGATATTCCGTTTTGGATACTTCAAGACTTACGTGTATTTTCTTATAAGCATGAATATGTTAAAAAATATATGTTTTAATTAAAATTGTCCCATTTTGCTACTACAAACTTATTTGTTCCCAATTTATCTAATTTATCTGCTTTTTATTGTCACTTTCTACTATTAGTGGACTTTAAGTAATTGAAGGAACGCTAAATTTATATGTTACGAATTCAGTTATAAAAACAAGCATCTTACCCAAAGTCACTCCTCCATTAAAATATCTACCACAGTTAAATCTAAATACTTCTGTTTTAAATTACTAGTACACATATGCAATTTCTACACATTAGCAATTTACAGCTAAGAATACAATTTTTCAAGCATTCAGATTATGTTTAGTTTGTACTTGTGCCATACCTAGGAACAGCAATTAGTCTGGGAAGCGCACACTCCCCGAAGGTCCATACCGTTTGACCCCGAGGAGGTGGTAATTGTGGGACAGAAGGAGAAGAGCAGATAGGATATCCTGGCGGGCAGAAGGTCAGAGAGACTGTACGCAAATGTGACTGTCCGTACTGCCGCGACCAGGCGAGCTATCGGTGACGTTTCGCGATCGTGCGACTATCGTCCCCAAGTGCCGTGCTGCCTTGTAATGGCACCTGGCGAGATTTATAACCTGACTATAAGGAAACAGCCCGCAGTCTGTGAGGAGAATATCTGATAGCGACGTTTGTGTGCTGCGTCGAGAACTGGCGGTGTTCTCATTCTCGTCTCATTGTCGTCCTCGTGTTCTCGGTTGCGGCTGTCCTCACACTAGTCCTCACTACGTTCTACGTTGTCATTGTCAATTTACACTTTGTCTCGTGTCATGTTGATGTCACTTTTTTACTGAGTGACTCCTCATAGTTTCTAGATGTGACGTATGGCTGTTGTATTGTCTTTAAACAATGTTTAAGTCATACACCCATCATAAAACCAATTCATCAAAGTTGTTGGTGCTTCGCAGTATTTAAACTATACTTCCACTCTATAACCTGTTTATTAATTTTAGTCTTGGATTTCTCTAGTACTCATGTTTAATGAAGGTTAAGATTTTGTTTCCTGCAACATCAAAAACAACAACAACTAAATAATTCTTACCTTTTGCGAAATGCAGAGGTTTCGGATTTTATGAATTAAAAATTAAATTGTGTTTGCTTTATTATGCAATATTAGTTTATATTAGTTTATTTACTTTTATTAAACTATTTATGAAACATTCTTTTCATAAAAACAATTTTAATTTTTTTTTAATCACTGTACTTTCACAATTACTTTAAATAAATCACATTGTTCAAAAGAAAATGTTAATTTTTTTTTGTTTGGATTTGTTTTGTATTTGTTACTATATAGTATATTAGTCATAGTAGTAAAAGATATGTTTCTATAATCCAAGCAATTCTAATGAAAGATCCAACATTTTATTGGTTACAATTAAATAAATATGAATTCACGGTATGCTTAAAACCATTTACCTTTGGTAGAATTATATAATATGACGTCCTTCAGAACAAGGACTGGACTGACAAAGGACGAAGGACTCGGGAAGGAAGGACCGGTACAGCTCTCTCTGTCTGTCAGTTCACTATCAGCTGTTAGGTAATTCTCCCAATATCCGGTAGATGCGGTGCCGCCCTCGCGGCCATTATAAACCGGAAATGAATGGGTCGGCGCCTTTCGGCAGTCAATAAGTCCTTCTTGTGATCAAACATCTCGGTAAGTTACAATAAGTTTAATTATAGTCCATGAGCTAGGTTCAAAATTAAAAAAAAAAATTAAAAATGGATCTCAACTTAAGCTGCACTCTAGTAAACATGTTTTAAATTATTCAGCAGTTGTGTTTTACGCCCTTCGAGTTCTCTGCAGGATACACATTCAGTGTTCATATGTGAAACGTGTAAGAAATAGCTATATTTGGATAGTTATATATTCATGATGATAAGTTCATTGATTTGTTTTATAAATAGGCAAAATTTTACTTGTTTGATTGCTTCGGAAACACGTCCTATATACTAGAATTTTAAAAGACAAATTTCAATATTGGAATTTGTAATTAAATAAAGGGTATAGTGCCTTATTGTAACTAAATTTGAGACGTCATGTAAATAGGCATTTGTAACATGTAGGGTAATATAGTACGATGTCATTCATAAATAAATTAAGGCCATACTAATCTGTTGTCTATGAAGTATTTATAAACAGTAGGCGATACTTAACAAGCATTCTTGATGTAACAGGAACAATTTATAATTCGTGGGCTCAAACTCACTTCCACTACTTGTTATATTTATAATTTATGCAAAGCTCATTTATTCAACACACTCCGGTATAGCGGTGGAACATGGCCGATCTGAGGCCGGTATCGAACAACTCGTGATGTACTGACAGACGAAAATGTTCGGTCATGTAAAACTTCTAATTTCTAATCAGATTTCGAACCACGAACACATAAATCCGTCCACCAAAAGTGACAGCCGAAAGCGAACCGACAAAAGCAAAAGAAATAAGTGAAGAATTAGAATTAATGCGTGCCCAAAAACACGTCTCAATGTCAAAACCTACAAGAAAACCAAAAGCCAAAAGCGGCGCTGAAGCGTCAACGTCGCCGGGGATTCAGTTTCGAGATGAATAATGTGGGTGGAATAATTGGCGATGAAGTTCCAAGGATTGTGTTTGGCGGGAAAGATTTATGTAGTCTGTGTTTGGAAGGAGAGGGGGATAGACGGTAGGGGGGGGGCGGGGTGCGGATACTAGACTTTAGGTTTAACTACATCGTGTTTATATTTTAACTGTAATTCTCTCCTTAGTCTTTTAATGTTATAATTTAACTTCAACAAGGTTTCAAAGTTAAATGATTCTTAAAGCAATGTTTCTCAGTAAATGATTTTCGCTTTCGATTATATGTTCAATACTAGAAAAATTATTATTTTTACAAATTATATTAGTTGAATTATAAATTAAATTACATGTTATTAAACTATTCGTTTATGTATTAAATACATATAGTTAAGAGAAATGGATTAATCAAGTTCACTTAACTAGTTTTTCTTACTCAATTAAATAGTTTACGTTTTTATATAGCTTTTAACATATAAACAAATACAAATTCAGGTATTCAAATGGACGAATTCATGAATGGATGAATGAATGAAATTGACTTTATTTGCATAGGCGACGAAGCGTTGGGGCTAAAGCATTCCTCTATAACATACAGTTTCAAATTAAAATGAATTAATTGGAAAAAATCTATAATGTTATAGTTACTTAAAACATTAATAATTTCAAACAACTTCTTAACAATACAAATAATAATTAACACCCTTCTGGGCAAAGTAATAAAATGATGATGTGAGTATTGTAATGTTACATTATTTAAATCAGTGATTAAAATTATCAAAATTATTGTAAAAAATTTATGTTTCAGTTTTTAATAGCGTTGTGCAGTATTGTCCGCAGGATTACCCAACCAACATCAGTAAATGTATTTAAATAATTGTGATTAGCAGCCACCTAGTGTCTAATTTGCCGTAGCTTTTTATTTGATCTTACCCTTACGTATTTCCAAGTTCTACTAAGAATTTCTCACGCTGTTCTGCAGAAGTCAATGGAGGTAGTTATTAGCAGGAATGGCGGCCCTATGCCCTTTGAACGTGGGGCGACTTGGCGGTAGGGGCTAATCGCTCTAGGGCCCGTAGCACCCTCGTCAAGGCCACCCCTCCACCCAAGGGTAACAGCTGACCACTCAACATGGCCGCCGAAACAGCTGTAATGGACCTTTGTTGTTTTTAAAACTACCCTCTTTCTTCATCATTAGCTCCGGCTGTCGGCTCTGCTATATTTTTCAGCAAAAAACAAGGGCCTACTCTCGCTAGTTACGTATTTGTGGAGGCTCCGATAACTTAAATTGCCGGATTCGATTCCTTCAATAATTGTTGCAGGGAATATAAGGAACCATGGTCGTAAATAAAGATCCTATATGTCATCATAGAAAATGGACACGAAAAACAAACGCCACGCTGCAACATTTGCGTAATGCAATTTATTACCTATAAAATCTCCAAAATCCATATTAAACCTAACTTTAATAATTTCGATCAATATAAAGTAGTGTATTAAGTATGGGAAATGAATCAACCACTAATCAATCAAGTATTGTTATAAATTTAAATTGCATTCTAGTCATAAACTGCTGAAATGTTCGATTTATGTAAGAACGAAGAACTATAATTCTTTATTATAGTAGGTTTGATCCATGGGAACTTATTTTATGTAGTACATTTGGATAAGTTACAAAACAATTATAATTGTACATAGCGGTTTGGATGGCCAAACTCTCATTGGATATTATACAGTGTTGTTTAAATGCAATCCTGGGAATAATTTGATTTCTCTTGAGATTCCCAGAAGTCTGCGGGCGTTGTTCACAGAATTTCCTGGAGAGGCTGACGCGAGTAGTCGGCATGCCCGGCCGACTGCGGCGCGGCGGTATCCCAAGGCAAACTACAAATTAAGGCCTTCCTGAAGACTCACCACGTAGACCCGCTAAATGCTAACCATGTGATTATTACCCAGTGCGTCTCAATGGCATGGATATTACTGGACCTTGTGCAATCAAGCGGCGTAAGGACACAGATGGTGGGATGTTTTACCCTACAACTTTGCAACCCAAAATAAACGTTCAAAATGCAATATTCCAGCGGCATATGCGTTTTTAATACATTCAGTTAGCAGAAGTTAAGAGCGAAAAGAATTTAACCCCAAAAATCAACGTACGGATAACTTGTAGTCCTTTTTCAATTATCCCAAAGTAATAATAATCTAATAGTTCCCTTCTTGTTTTCAGATTATACCAGACTAGGCACCAACTGATTTTACCAGACAAGGCACCAACAAATTATACCAGACTAGACACCAATAGATTTCACCAGACTAGGCACCAAAAGATTATACCAGACTAAGCACCAACAGATTATACCAGACTAGGCACCAACAGATTTTACCAGACAAGGCACCAACAAATTATACCAGACTAGACACCAATAGATTTCACCAGACAAGGCACCAACAGATTATACCAGACTAGGCACCAACAGATTTTACCAGACAAGGCACCAACAAATTATACCAGACTAGACACCAATAGATTTCACCAGACAAGGCACCAACAGATTATACCAGACTAGGCACCAACAGATTATACCAGACTAGACACCAACAGATTATACCAGACTAGACACCAACAGAAATTTTAATGAACGCTGCCATTTGAAGCCCAGTTTGGAGGATTATAACTGACTCTAGAATACTCTTCCGAAAAACAAAGCTATAACAGTTGAAACCACCCAGATAACATTTATTTTTTATTTAGCCCTGATTTCATGCTTTACGAACACCGAGTAGCCTACTTATACCGTATTATCATTATCATTTTGTATAAAAACAGTATTTAATTTATTAAAATATGTTGTTTAGATAGTTCACGTTGTCAGGAAGCCATATAGGAGTTGAAGTATAATAATTATTTTTTTATAATTCTTTCTCCTATTCTATCCCTTTACTGTCATATATGTAATCCGTGTTTCAAACGTCCATCTCAGGAACGAACTCCTGTTAGATAATTTCCCTTGTAGATAAATCTTGCTAAAAAAGAATATAGTGTCGTTGTTTGGTGCTGAAATCCTGCAGAGCGGCGCGACTGGTGTGAGCATGGCGCCCTAAATCATGCCACCGTCAGTCGCGAGTCACAGTCGCCACCGCGACCGTTTGTTTACCAAAGTCCTGGGACTGCTGTGTACCTCTGGTTCGTCTATGCAGCAAATGAGTACTAAGAAACGGGAAAAAATGGTACCATATCTTGCAATGTTTGCGCTACAAAACGTTTCGACGAGTATGTCTCTGATATAATAGTCTGTTTGGAGTGTAGGCTACGCTTAAAATCCGTTTACTTACACAGACAAAGTCAGGGAGCTACGGAATTTTGTATTACCACTTTGAAATAGAAAAGATTAATCACGTATGTTTCAACTTCTACAAAATAAATTAATATAAATTAATCAGAATTACCCTGAAGATAACTGTACAACTTCACATGTCAAATCAAACACCGATAAACTAATAATAATAAATAATCTGTATGAATGTAAATGCAAATACAGGGGCAAAGTTTATATACAAAGTTTAAGTTGATATTTTATGTTTGAAAGAATCTATAATTTTCAATATAATAATAAATACATTAGTTTAAACAAACACACTCACGCACATTTCATGGGAAGAGACATTTCGTAAAAACAAATAAATCAGGTGTAGCAGAGTGAGAACCACAAAACCTGATGAGTTTATTGTTACTGTTTTCGGTGGGTTTCCCGAATGAAATTCTTATCTTCAATTCAATTCAATTCAATTGGAAATCCGAGAAGACGTATAATGTGAACACCCCAAGGAAAATCGTAGAAAACGAAGGATCATCAATTAATTTATCCCTATAAGGATAAGAATGAACTATTAAAACACAATTCACCATGCAATTCTAAAATGAATCGACTAATTGACATTAGCAATATTTCATCTCCAAAACAATTATCTTACTTTTGAAATACTAAAATGAGTGCTTAACAGCAACTTTTATTACACATAACACTATCGTAGAATAAGATAGTCCTAGACGAATAGTGGAATGGAACATCTCTTTGTGTCGAAAATTATTACTCCTGTAACAAAATAGTGAAACTTACTAGTTTATTTTTAACTCCTTGATTTACTGATTTGTTTGATATCCAAATACTAATCATCCACCCATCACTGAGTCTCAAAAACATGGACGCCCAAATTCGGGTTATATACATATGGTCAAATCATTATAAATTGTTATGACAAACCGCACAATACTTTGCCTCTACGTTTCAGTTATATTCGTAGATATAGATTATATTTAATATAAAACTAGCAACAGCTCGTGTCCGTATGTCTAAAATGGTTGAACTATAAAAATTAAAAGTCGGTAAATATTAAATGATACAGTTTACATATGAAACTTTAACTCCCCACACTTAATTTAAGATGCAAGAATTGATTAGTAGTTGTACAGTAGACAGTAGATTCTACTTGCGAATTACTTCTAGATATATTCAGAGGTTTATCTCGAGGAATGGTAGAAACCGTCAGTTTTCATCCTGGGACTCCTCGGAGGCTGTCAAAGCTAGCTCTAAATCAAAGCGACGACATCAGCTGGAGTCGTATTTGTTTACCAACTTTGCACTCAAGCAGGGCGGCGGTGGCGGCCCACTCCCTCGGGACCCTCTAGGTAGTGGGTGGGGGACGGGGGACGGGGGAGTTCCACTTGTATCCTGCTGCAGTATGGGGAAACAATAAAACGAGGGGAAGAATCGAGCAAGTTTCCCGTCACCCCTTCCCGTCATTTCCAACTGTAGATTGATTAATGTAGGGCACCCCACAGAGCGGCCACCCCTCCCCCACCCAACAACCACCCTCAACGGCGGCCGAACGGGAAAATAATTTCCTCCATCTTTGAATTTCCATTTCAGGTTGAAGCCGGGATTTAGCCTCCATTGACACGTCGGGATTGCTTCTTTCACCTGAGTTTATTTATGACCTCACCTGATTTGAGGTCTGTGTTCTTCGTTTGCGAACAGGGTCGTTTTCTATTTGAGTTGTTAAAGAAATTGTAAACTGTTGCTTTTTGTATAACCGATGCCATTTTTTAACTTGGCTCTTTAAAAATGATTATTTTATTAATCACTTTTTCTTTTTCAATGTAAACTAAGAATGATGTACAATATCACTGCACAATACCATTGCATTCTGCAGTGTACAGGCCAAATACTAGTTTTAAATGTTACAATCTTGTGAGTTACATTGTGAGTTTATTGTTTCACTGGTGTGAGTGAAATATTGTAGTCATGTAGTGACTCAATATTAATATATATTTTCAGCGGAATCATGACACATCCAGATCTTTCAGTGGTTTCGCTCTGTTATAACCGAAACTAAAAAATCGATTTTACACTGAGGCTCAAATCTATGTACATAATTTTGGGTTGTGCTACTTACCTAGAGTAAATAATCGAGACCACTATAACAATACAAAGAAAAGGATAAGTGTAATTACGAACTCGTAATAACCGACAATGATCGTTCAGTATTCTCACAATTAAAAACTTCTATTCTTCTTTTTCTTCTAGTCTGTAATCAAGACGGTGGAGTTAACCAGGGAAACCACCTGGAAACTGTAATTATGTCGATTTGAATCAATCCCTTTGATTTGGTCACTAACGCTGTCATACACCAATCTTGATGTTAACTATGCGGTTAGCATACATTACGTTATTGTGAGTACAGCTTAAGGTTCCTTAGGTAAGTCAAGGCCAACAGTCACCCCGTTCTAAAATGTTGTTCATTCAAATCTACAATTTGTCATTACATTTATTTTAACTCTGATATTTTATTTTTTCAATGTATAAAGTTTATTTATTTATATACTGCGCTTGTTGCCAATCCCATTATGTTGTCATCGTGATAAATGTTTCAGTACAAATTGTGCAATTACCAGTACAAAGTGAACTCACTTGAATAAAACAAAATAAGACATTCCATCATTTATTCATGTGTGTTTATAGTGTTGATTTGATTAGTTTATTTTTAACATGTTAAATGTTTAATTTGATTAGTTAACGAGTGCAGTGCACGCTTGCAGAGTTTACAGGTTTTAATTCATACGGTTTTAATTTAAAAGTTCCTAATGTGGTGTTTCCATTTAAAAATGATACGATTTACATGTCGTAGCGTATCCTTCTGTTGCACTTTTGTTTGGACATGCCGAGTGAAAGCTGGAGTGACGATATATGATAGATAATTTTCTATGGAATATTTATTAGTAGTCCAAATCTACCCTCATTCTATTTTGGTTTGGTCTGCCAGTTGTAAATGGTTTGCGACAATGAACCAGACACACATCGCAATACTATGTGCCGACCTTGGAGCCCTATCGGTGTAACGTACATGTAGATACTATAATACTGTCGACACCTGCGTGGTTGTGTGCTGGTAGGGGAGGTTATGGTGGTGGTGTGGTGGTGGTGGTGGTGGTGGTGGTGTAGCGTGGTCGCGTGTACACCAAATTGACTCGACAATCGCGTGCCTTTCTTTTCCTGTCGGCAACATCGCGGGGTTCATGGGAAGGGGTGGGCATAGATCGACCAGCAGGAAATTATTTTCCGCCGTACAACCTGTCAGTTTCTCACAGAGAGAAGCCCGGGCGATTTGCGAGCGATTCTCACAGTTTCAGGGCAGGAAACTGGCGTTCTATTGTTCGCTCAGGTCACCTATGTAGGAGGAGGATGAGCTGAGGTCGAATAACTTTAGGAAAGCCAAGTACTTTTTTCATAGAGTAACTTTAATATTCCATTAATATGTTGTCTATCACATTTTTTTATTGGAACAAGTGCATCTTACATCATAAGTTGATTTAATTTAATTATTTCAAATAAATTTTACTACCCTTCTCGTGCCATGAAGGATTTTAAAAGTCCTTTACATATTTATAATCTTATGCATTTTAAATACGACAGTATTTTAGTGTCATTAGAAGACAATGTAAGAGGATTCAAATATGACACAATATTCCAAACCGTAAAATCCATATATTATATTGTGTTAAAAACTGTCATTTCTGGACTGTATTATTGTAAGGATTCAGTTTCTCACCACACTTAAAAAAATGTTATGACATCTTATAGCATGTAACATTTTTTAGACATATAAAAGTATTTGTATGTTAATTTTATTTTTGTCCATGTGTAAAATGCCGTATAAATGAATAATAATGAGCTAAAAGTTAATTCTTTTACTTACACAGGTAATTTAATGTTTCTTTAGTAAATGCCGATGAAATATATTTCTGTAATATGTCGATTGTAGTTGCTATTTTTTACGTTACGCTTGGTAAACGTTAGATTGAGTCACGCATTTCTCAACACTCCAGTTGGACTCAGACCTATTTTTTGTCCACATTGAACGGTACATTAGGGGTAGCTTGGGGGTGTCGGTAAGTTTATGGCTTGTCACTGACTCCTCACTGGGCAAAAAACCGACTTCTTCGTGTACCGTTATTTGAGTGACGGCCTCAGATCGCAGCTGGGAACTTTGAGATTGAAAAGTGTGAAATCGATATGTCTTGCTCACTTCAAACCATCTGTGGAGTTTGAGCTGTAATATGGTATAATGTTGTAATCAATAAGTTGCAATTTAGCCGAGACATGCAGAGCTGGTTAGCATGATGCTTCAAGGTTCTATGAACCCCAATCACACCAGAGCCACCTATTACAAGGCATCTCAAATCTCGACGTGAAAAACTGGTTGGGAAAAATAAACCAGACCCGGTGTCATGGATAAGAAAACAGAACGCAGTCCTTTATTTTCAGACACTGCATTTCTGGACGAGATTATTTAGGAGCTGTCATTTTTAACGTACTTCTTTTTGTGTTTGGCGAAACGAAGACTATATTCCATAGACGTATATTGTTTTCCTCGCTTATAGATTTCAATCAGAGTGACCGTTTTTATCCACTGATACCTTGTACAGTACCGTCCCAGGACATGTACGGAAACATGTTTTGACTGGAAGAATTATTTAACAACCTACATTTATTTGGAGCAGATAATTTCTCAACTGCTTAGAATTACGGTTCACGACTTGAAACGCTGTTATCGCCTCTGGATACTCGGCGAATTCCTTCCCTCGGGCCCTGATTTAGGTAATCTCCCTCGACAAGGTATGGCGTAGAGTGACTTATAGCCTGCCAGCGCAAGGGTACGGTGGTATGTGTGTGGCGAGGGGGGAGGAGGGAACGCAGACAAGCAGAAAACAAAAATTCAATAATATTGTTTACCACCCTCGCTACTAAACGAGGGATGATCGCATGGACGGGTACAACGCGCGAGGCGGCATCCCCCGTGTAAGGGGCTGCAACAGCGACGGTGGTCTGTGGCATTAGTTCTACAGATTTATCCCACACTTCACTTGCTAACTTCCCGTCCTCTTGCTGGCTACTGGCGTATTTGCTGAGACCCGCAGTGTTCTACAATTGTTTGTCACGCAGAAAATACATTTCTTTACCCCTATTTCATGAATTTATATGACTTACAATTATATCGTGCATATGTAAAAACTATGTTTCTCTTTGCACATTAATAAAAAAATTATTTTTTTATTTATGTATCATATAAATAGCTCATATTTTAATATTAGATCACCGGGTAAAACGTTTAGACCACTAATGCGAATGGGAGATCTCCCATGTGTGTAACGCAATGTGTAGGTTTTTGTATTTATCCATAAAACATGTTTAGTTAATAATCTGAAAATAAAGTATACAATGTAATTAATAATGAATTTATCATAAATAATGACTGTCACTTGAAATAACCTAACGGTAACCTGAAAATTTACAAAAAGAAAGCAATATTGTTAAGAGTATACTGTTAGTACAATACAATTATAAAGAACGTGTTTCAATGTAAAATGGATGTTACAATACGCTACCTAATTTTCTACTATAAATGAGAAAATAATTTTCAGCAGAGTCCTTTAAATCGTTGTGTTTTTTAATAAACCTAACATTTGTAGAAAAAATAACACGTTTAATTTGCGTTTTAGCTAACTAAACTATGTATTTAAAAACGTGGTATTTATATCGCATATATGCTGGAATTATTTATCTTTACTATTGTACTTTTGTTAATTTAAAATAGAAATTTTCGTGTACTTATTCTATTTGTAATGGTGTAAATATTTTATTTTGCAGAACTATAATTTGAAGAATCTCACAACTATACCTCGATCTGTATAATCTATGTATTTATGATGCTGTCGTATATTTGTACTTTAGGAGTTGTTCAGTGTACATTAACATGAAGGCCGAAAATTTGTGTTTAATACGGACATTTTAGATTGCTCATAGAGCTAAGATTTCATTATATTTTAATATTAAATTCGTAGACTCGATTTAAACTAGGAATATGAGGAAAATAATATCCAAAATATTGAAATTAGAAAAATATCTTGTGAATAACCACTAAATGTACAAGATTGAAACTGTTGTTCAATATTTGATCATATATATAGTTGTATTTATTTATTTTGGGATGACTCAAAAAGAAGTAAAATTACATGTGTCTGACCACGCCAGTTCACGAATATCTAGTTTTTTAGTTACGGGTGGAAAGGGGTGAATAAAATTGGTTATTTTCTATTTGTTCTTGCCCTCCTGAGGCCCTTTCCTTCTGCTACAAATTACCTGTTGTGTCCCTGTAATTTGTACAATTGTACCCGGCAATTATCGGTCCTGAGCCGGAAATAAAGGGGCGTGGTCGGAAGTGACGTCACGCGATAAGGCTCAGCTGCTCACACGATCCGCTATTGGTCGGCGGCCACATAGTATATGGAGTATGCAAACAAATGTGGCTACTACGAGATCGACCAATGTTAAACAAACGCCATACTCCATACATCTCTCACTAACAGACCAGTGTCTGACCTTTAGTGTTAGAATCCCTGAGCATTCATTGTTGGTAACACACAGTACCTAATAATATGTATAACACTGTGTTAAATACCCAGTCCCTAAGTCAATAAAACCTATCAAGAAAAATTACAATTTTTATTAAATTAACTCGGAAATCATATATTTATATATTTATACCAATAGGTCAATAGAAAAGTTTATAACGTAAAAGAGCAATTATTAAGACTATTATTGAGTTTGTTAAATGTTCTGTTGCACCCAAAATAAGTTTGACTTATTTGGATATTTAAAATGTCAAAACCTTTACAGTCTCATATCAAGATTCAAATTATTTTTATGAAGTGTATTCATATTTAACTCCGGTGATATTAAGTTTATTTTTTAACTATTCTGAACAAATATTTTTCATTTTGTTTTATTTTGCTAATGCTCTCTTTTATTTAGTTAAACTTTGAGGATTAATATACTCTGTACTAAATAGAAATTGTTTATTTACATCGGCAAAAGTGTAACCTCGGTAAAATAGAGAGCTAAAGAAACGGAAATTTCAAAATGGCATATTATATGTGAGAAACAACAATAATCTCCTTTTATACAATAAATCTATATGTTTAAACTTATGTAGTAACATATATCTTCAGATTAATTTAGTATACAAAAGCAAATTCATGTGCACTCCTTTTACCTCGTGTATTTTCAAGGTCCCAACAGTGTTTTGTGTGTGGCGACAGAACTAGTGAAGTAACACAAATATTTAATTAGTTATTTATTAGAAAATATCGTTCGGTTATATCAACTAATAGTCATATTGATGAAGGAATAATTACAATACCTTTCCTGGAATAAACAATGAATTTAACAATGGGCGTATTGGTTCTTATAGATGTGGTTTTGCCAGACATAATATGCATAGACGATTTTGATTTATTATTTTATGAATACCAGCCTAATAAAGGTGAATGATAATGTGGTAATTCAAGGAGTAATTGTCTATATGTATATTTATCTTTTTTATAATTTTTTTCGAAGCTAAACAGTTCATTTATCCGAATTCGGTAAACAAAAACTTAAATATATTTTAATTATGAGTCACAACGAAAGTTTTATTTACAAAATATGAGGGCCGCTGAGTGTTAGGGCACTAGTTGACCGGCCAGGATGGTCTGCCGATAGTCGCATCGTTAGAAATTTAACGATCGTCCGCTAGGTGGCAGCACCGATGCGTCCCCGACTAGAGGCGATCACGGGTTGTCAAACTCGTCAGTCGTCAACCTAAGACTATTTGTATGCAATCCTCGTTAAGTAATTTATTCCGCAATTATTGCCGAGAAGACTGCACCAAGACGTTGAGCTCCTCGGACCCGCTGGATTTAATTAAACATTAATTTGTTTACCGTTCCGTTTCGGTTTCTGCGACTACGCGGCGTGATTACATGAATATTTATTAGTCCGTATGCTGAGTTTAAGTGAGGACGGTGTCGTTTTGCTGCTCAGTTTGCTGGAATGCTCGCTCTTAGCTGTTCACTGATCCGGTGTCGTCTCATTGAAACAAAACTAGTTTTTCTAAGAACCCTACAAAAACGAATGTGTCCCGTATAGAATAAATATATCAACAATACAAACAAACACACACACACACACACACACACACACACACACACACACACACACACACACACACACAAGCGCTTGTCGCCCACGTCTTAACTAACCATACTTTACTGTCTATTGCCACCATTATTGGCAGTATTACATTACGTGTATTGTAAATCCCAAAATGTGCGAAATTACAAGACAACGCATGTGATACTACTGTAATTAATGTTAATGTAATAAATTGTTTCAGATTGTTTAGTACATATATTTTCTAAGTTTATAGTTTAAAAAATTGATAGTGTGTTATATTTAGCAGCCTACTACAACACGAAAATCACAAAACTGTATGCCTAAAATGTTAACTCCACACTCACATATATCGTATATAAACTTTCCAAATGAGCATTTACACACGTTTTAAAATAAATAAAGATATTATCAAAATTGTTAGCTAGTGATATTTGTTTCGTGCTTTTGGGGTACAGCTCATAAGACAATTTCAGTGGAGAGCTTCTTTTCCTGCAAAAACCTTAATTTCCTGCTATTAATTTTTGTTCTTTTGCAATGAATCTTTAATCCATTGACTAAAAGATGTATTGGGAAGAAAGGTTTAGCCCCACTCCATCTGGTGAAATACGTTTTATTCTTATATGTGTAGTATAGAAATACAACACAAAGTATTTCTGTTCACCCCTTAACTTTTTAATCGTGTACTGTGACTCAGGCATAGACCTCAATTATAAACTCAACAATCCACCAGGAACAGTGCCGGGACTGGTTTTACTTATACAGTAAAACTAAGAATAAACCATGTTTTTAGTGATTTTTACTTTTCAATGTTTCTCTATTTTTCTCCCATTGAATGAATGGTCGAGGAAGTGAATTTCAATCAAAATAACAGACATCCGAAGGGTAGCAGAAGTGCTCATTCACTAAATGGTGAATGTTACGAGTACGAGCATAGTAAAAGCCACGTGTAAAACACGTGGAGACCGTGTAAACAGTGGGCAGATCATGAATGAGTTAAACAGCCTGTTGAGTCAGGTTATGTTCGCAATTTGTACCTCATAAAAACAGCCATTTGGCTGAGAACCGCTCTTTAATAACAGTCATTTGTTGCGCGCCGTAATATTCAACTTTTATTGCCTCTGTTGGTAGTTAGCCGAGTTTCCGCTTGAGCGCCTCGCTCTCCTGTAGTGCTGCTTTCTGCCGTGGGGCAGCGCTGGCACCGATCTATCGCCGGAAACTGTGTGAACATAGTAGTTATTGTGGTCGTTCATTTAATGCAGGGTTTTAAATATTAAGTGTTAAATTTAATCGCATTAATATATTTTGTTAATATTATAATTAATAATTATATGATTATGTAAAGCAATACACTGTTGCATGAAATATTGTTAATGAAAATTGTAATACAAAATAATAAGTAATAAAAATGTTTTATACACATCATACTGTAACAAGGTGAAGGTAGAGCCCAAAGTAACAACTAAGTTGTCAAACTGTAAAAATAGCATCCAATGTGTATATTAGGTGAATCTTTCGTTTCACGGTGTGTTAGAATAAGTAGACTATGTGTTGACATCGCAGTTGCATTCACATTTGCCGAGCTCCTCGAGAAGAAAAGTCAGCTCCTGAGACGATCCTTACACTAATTACCGACTCTTAGATTTTTGCGACCGAAAGGGAGGCCCTCTGCCACAGCCCTGCAGCTCTGAATATTTATAGATATTTGTGGGGTGTCTTCCACCCGACTTGTTCCCCGTAGATTCATGCATAAATTCATCTGACGAGATCCCGGCTCAACCCCGCCAAATACAATTCATGCATTTTAAGCGCCATGAATATTCATGTTAGTACGAGTACCGCGTCATGGCGATAGGTAGCGGCACCGGCAAGGCGCTCAGGATTATAGCGGGCGCTTCCTAGATCCCACGGTCCTATACCTGAGCTTACATTCCAATTAGGGGCGTAATTCCTTAGGATTATTCCTTTTATAAAACGTTAAGTTCTTCCTTAAAATTTGTACCTACGTCGACCAATCATATAAATTCAAGATTTAAGATGGAGTTCAAAAGTTGAATTGTGAAACCTTATTATCCACTAATAAAATTATCCCATTCCGCACTGTTATACTCAATTCGGCTGTAAATCTAATATTTTCACATATTTAGAATACTACTTGTCCAAATAATTCGTACCCAAATACTAAACAAATGTCAGTATTTGAAGGATACTGGAGGAAAAGAGGAATACCAAACCATTTTTTTCCACGCTCTAAGTGCCACACAGTGGGGCTTTACGCAGGCTACAAATTCAGGTAGCAAACTTGAAACAAGAAATACAGAGAGTCAAAACAAATCAATAAAAAAAAACAAACAAGATTTTAAAAGTTATGTCTTCTAATATTAGTAAACGCCGTCAATCTACTTCCTCAAGCTGTACTCTTTATTTGTAAATACATAATTTACTGAATGTTTAAAACAATTCTTGGTGTTTTACAGGTATGAAATCGCATAACTTTGTTGCAATACGTTGGTGAGTACACATTACATCTATATTTTAACTTTTTAAACTAGTTTTAATTTCACGTTAGAACTGTATAGCATAACATAAAATATTAAGTACTTTTTCAAGTAATAAAAGTTAGAGAATCACAGTTTTTATTAAATATAATAATAATAATCATTCATAATAATATACTGACCTTCTAGTAGATATAATTATTTGGTACAGACTGAATAAACCAATAGCCTAAACAAGAATTAAAATAATTGCTACTAATTAAAATAACAAATCTTGAATAATGTAAAAATGATTAAGTCTTACAAAATGTGAATAACATTTCTAGAAATGTATACATACATAGTGTTTTGAATACTAAATTCATATATAAGTGTAATACAGTAGGCTATATTTATAAATAGTTAGTAATTTAAAATTAATTATATAACAACTAGAACCCCTTAAGTTTAATATGGAATAAAAAACTCATTAAGTAAATAATATCATTTAAATATGTAACCAAATATATTAAAGTGTCCAAGGCCTTGTTTGGTTAAGGACCAATAAAGATTTATCTATTATTTACGTAATATAAAAGATATATTAATTCATTAAATTGATTTAATATGTTTAAATTTTAAAATATTTTTAATGGAATTCTTTTTATGGAGTGTTGTGAATATTTTTGACATTCTCATAATGTTACCATTACATGTAACATAGATTGGGTTTACTAATGATATACCGTAAGTAAAAATTGATATGCTTATTTTACTACCATTATGGAACTATAATATATGCGAGGAGGGAACTTACCCTGGAACTCAGCAACGCTCACAGAAGCTCCAGTGGCCCCGGGGGTTAGACATAGAAGTGACGACTCTATCTACGGGAAGCACCACTACCGGGCAGGCGGGCCCCTCTCGAGCGAAAGTTGCCCAATTTTGGCCCACTCTTCGACAGATTTATGTGTTTAGGTGAAAGCTGCTCCTGGATTTGCCATTGTTCGCTATGCCGTTATTGTTGCCTTACGCAAAAAGGTCCTTTGTTGGTTTTATGGACGTCAAATTCTCAATTCCGTTACACTTTCCTAAAGCGTCGTGGAATAAAAGTTGGCTTGAGTCATTTAATATCACAGTTTATTTAGATATTTCCGACGCCAAGAGGCTTCCTATAGGAAGAGAAAATTTGTAATAATTATCATTGATACCATTTCCCTATCCTTTATAATGAATACGAAAAATATTCTTCATCTAAACGCATCATGAGATAACACATGATAGAATAAAATGCAGATTTAGAAATTTCGGTGTACTTCAATATAGCAAACATTTTCTTCAACTATTTCATCTCAGTTCAAACTTTTCAGTACAAAAAAAACCAAATAGTTTTCTTATTTTTTTCGTGCATTTGTAGCTTAGTTTTATTTATTTATTACTTCCTGTTTAGATCCGCTCAAAGGCGCATGAGAACTGGCAGAATAAGTTTACAAAAGGGATCGGATTCCCCTTTTTTTACAAATAAAAGAAAGGAAACATTTCAAAATAGTACCAATGCCTATCGGCCTGAATATTGATGTATTGAACTATAAAATGATGTATGAATTTATTTACATAGTTGGGTAGGTTGTCAATTTAAGTCTGTTTTTAAGTATAAGAGCTAATAGAATTCCATAAATACTTTACCAACTAGTAAGTAAACAATTGTGATTTAACTATATTAGATATACTATTAATTTGATAAACACAAACTTACACTTATTTTGTTGTTCACGTCAATAGTATAAATGGTTTTAAATTACAATTATCGCATTTTTTAAGTTTCTTACGGTAACGATCGCAAACCATTGCAAATCATCCTTTATTATATTTGAGAGTTGTAGAAATGCTACTTTCATGGTGGTGGAAGCAGTTTCGTGATTTCGAGCAGTCCGTGAAGTACCAGTTCACTGACCGAGTACGATAAAAATTAGCAGGCAATGGCGGACAAAAAGTGTTCTCTAAATAAATAATGACTCTCGGCAGTATTCTCCGATGACCGACAATTACGAGCTTTTATAGCGAAGCATGACTCATATGATGACGCATCAGGGTACGCTCAGCCCGCCGACTAGGACTACCCCCGCCCTGTATCAAACCCCCTCCCCCTGCAGAGGGTGATTGAGGGGAGTTTAAATGGCAACTGTGGGAGTTCACAGCTGATCGGGAGTATGGCTGTTCTGTTTGCGTGACTAGCCTCCCCCAACTTTTCTCTCTCAGCCCACCAAGGAAAAGTTTTTGTATTAAATTTTAACTCTAAGCGATTAAAACTCAGTGTGCGTTTATAGTTGACGGAGCAGTTTAAGTATTACATAACACATACTAAAAAAATTATAATTCTTTATATTTTTGTGGACGTTAGGGAGAATCCTTGGAAAGTCTTGAAAACTTAGGAAGTATATAAGTGCAATGCATTTGGCTCTGAGTAGGGATACAATAGTATTTTCCTTTACACTACACTTTTTTGATATTATTTAATTAACGGCGTAAGCAAAATGCTTCTAGCTTGTCCAAAATACTAAATGGTAAAGGTTGAAGCCAAATTTCACGTATTTCTTCAGTTTCGCCTATATAAAACTACAAGACGCCATTATCAGTCACTTATTATGAGAAAATGAGACCTACCAGGAAAATTTCAGCTGCCAAGTAGAACATACTGCATTCGTTATATTTGTGAGATGATTTTAATGTAATCTCACATTTTTCAATTATCTGTGTACTCTAGCTACAATGTTTTATTTGTTTAATATGAGATTTCTTCCAAAATCGTTTGTAGCTCGTTAACAACGTTCTTTATCAGAATTGTCAGAACCTGTATTAATTAAATGTTTTTTGAGAGGAGTTCCTGAATGCTACGTCATTGCATGGCAACAGTTTGTATGAATGTTTTTATACAATTATGTATTAATGTGTTGATTTTTCACACTGGCTGAAATCAAATAAGTTTAAAATTTGGAAGGAGGAAAATTTTTTAAAGCATTTTAGAGGAATCACTCAGTATATCTGTATAAAAACGGTGATAAAAACAATGCAGTGATTACGGAGATATATCTCTCCTAAAGAATAGATACAGGAATTTTCAAAAATAATTTAATAACGGACTAGTAGGTACACAATTGAAATTGATATAAATGCTTGTCGCAACAGAGGAAGTATTAACATTTACTCTTTAATATTCAAGAAAAAACCACTGAGACTTAAAAGTGTAACATTGGTTTATTTCATGGTTTTGTATTTCAGGTTAATGCAGAACGAATAAACATACCTGTTGCTTTTCATTGCCCTACCAAACCTACACATCATACTAACGTGATCAATACGCTAAACAGTCGGAAATAGTGGCGCATATGCCGAGAGTCGTACGGACTATTAAATAAAAGGTTAATTGCTGTGCAAAGTTTAACAGGCAATTAAAGCACCCTTACTACCATAAACATCTGTGGCTAAAGCCTGACGAGTAGTATGCTCCCTAGCGGCAAATTATCCGATAAAATCAATTGCATCCTCACTCGTAATTAGGGAGGGTTCCGGTAGATAGAGTTACTGGTGAGTTGTAAACTATATACTCAGTGTCTGGCCGGTTGTTTTCTGCCGAGCACCCCAGGGTATATAGTCCCAGCAGATTTGACATTCTGCGATGTAATGGGTACTCAGATACTTGCAAGTGTTAATATTAAGGGTTTAATTTGTTTTTAATTTTATTTATTTATTCATGAACGTTTAACATAAATTGAATAATATAATTATCAATATAGCAGAACGAAACACTAATTTAAGTTATAGTTTATGATAACATAACGTAACATAACATTATTGAGGTATCTAAACTAATTATAAATGCTATATAATATTATGAACAGAATAGAATAGTAAACTTGCAAAATAACAGGAGTACATAGCTTGCAACACTTGACTTGCAAAGTCAATAAAAAATATTGTATTTATTGCAAAGTATTGTACAGTGTGTAACGTACTTTTGTATACAATGAACTACTCAAATTGGTCTGAAACATTTTCTATTGTCATTCTTTTCTTTAGTTTTCTTAAACTATCATTAAGAAGACTCTTCTTTTTAAAAGAAAAGCAATACATTTTAAACCCTTTCTTTGAGACTTAAGACTCAGTTTTTTAATACAATACACCTCTATACTCTCTTTATCGAGTGACGCTCACCTATGCAAGACACTAGAATAGATGAACCATTTTATAAGACATGAAAATTATTTTCGCTCTCAAATTTATTTATAGGTGTCATTTATAGGTTCACATTGACAGCGGGTACTAATGATCCATGTTGAATTAATTACAATGCTAGTATACCCTCAGAGATAAAACATAATAAGTAACTTACGTACAGCATCTTTAACAATCATAGAGGAAAGTGTGTGTGACAAAGTGCTATATAGAATCAAGTTGGGAGAAATGACATTTTACATTTTCAAGAAATTTTTCTTGAATTTCTTCAAGTTTATTGGCTTATTTATTTTAGGTGGTATTATAACAAAAATATTTTCATTTCTTTATTTCCACTCTTTCACTTAAACATCACGTTGTTTAGAACTAACAACGTTAAGGTTAATGTTTTATCACTGAATAGCGCTTATACATTGTATAGCACGTCTTTGTAACCTAGACTATAATTGTAAGAATGTTAACTATTATTATAGTTTTTACTATGTTATACGTTTTTAACATTTTGTTTTAAGGCTGAAAACCTAAGCTTCTTAATAAAGGCTCTTGTAAAAGATCAAACGAAATTAAATAATTGTGCCCATTCTCTAACCGGAAAAGAAAACAACAATCGGTTCAATTTATGTATTTATGATAAATAGTTAAAAATATTAACGATTTTACTTATTACAAAATGCATCTAAATTTTATAAATTAAATTTACCATCAAATGAAGAATTCGTACAGGATGGTCATACAACTTTTTCAATATTTGGTATTATAAAATAATATATAGAATGATGAACCCTACAAATAACATCTTTCACTCACCAATCACAATGTCTATTTATAATATAAGGGGAACAGTGTCCACATTTGTGTAATGATTCCTTTAATAAATATAATATTTTTATAAAATATAATGAATTATTTTATTTTAATTAAGTAAGGCTCCTGAACACAAACAGCCTGGTCGCACTGACACTACTGTATTAGTTTTTTTATATCGATATTTACAACATACATACATATTTTATACTATATAAATAGTCATACAAACAAATAAATGCCTGTTAAGCCTCTGATACAGGTTCAGATGTTAATTTATTTCGTTGAAGAATATTCATACAGATCAGGATATCTATTGAGGTATATTTTTCCGTTTATAAGGTTTGCATTTCCTCTGATTGTTCCTATATGCAGGCAACCCGTGCAAGCCGAGGAACGTTTCATGATTGAGGTCCACAGTACTCACGGAACGCGATTAAACGATTCGTCAACCCGAACAAAATTTATTTGTGGGATGACATTTCGGATGAGCATTGCGATGACATTTGATCAGTCCGTTGTTGACATTAGCTGATCGTACGGTCTCCGGCTCAAATGCCATTCTCCCACCCTCCAACTCTTTGTTCACCTCCGTCCGTCCGCACGTCGGGCTCTGTCCGGGTGATGGATGGGGCGGGTCCCCGAACAACGACCATTTTGGGAGTCGCCCGCGTGGGTGCTCTCGGCGGAAGTCGTCTTTGTATTTTAATTCTAATCAATTTGCATGTCGCCGGGAATTTGTAGCAGGATGTATCCGACCGCTTTGTTTGCTCAGTGGATTTTAGTTGCGGTCACCCACTATTAGAGTTATGATATCTAGTTAGTGTAATATCTTAAAAGAAAGGTGCTAAGCCAATTTATAATTGCTGTAATCTTATCGTCTTGAGTGAGTCATCATATGTCTCCTCAACTAAGCTGTCTGAGGGATTTCCTCCCTCCGACAGTCTTGAAGTGATCGGATTCTGTACAGGTACGCCTTAAACTTCATCTGCCTGATGGTTGAGCTCAGTGATAGTTGATGATTTGGAGATAATCTCCAGGTACTAAGAGGCTACAGAGATTTAACAAAGGGCAATTTTATACAGTATAGGTCTCACGTGGTTGATCCGACGGAGGATCAGGTAGGATAGTGAGGGGCGGGGATGATAAAGATGAGTGCGAAAACATGTTTCAAGATGAAACACAATATGTGACACAGGCACATGGTGAAAACTACAAAGTACAAGGTATTTTTCATTTGTCTGTATATTGGGTTTAATATTTCTAGGATACCTACTTTCGAGGTAAAAAAGTATTTAACAAGTGAACAATGTTGTCCAAATTTATTTTAAAGTGGTATGCTTCATAGGTGCATATACAAATTAAGTGATATCTATACAAAATAAGGGTAGATAGTCTATTACTCTATACTTTAAATCTCTTCAAAGTTGATATAGACGAGATTCGTAATAAACATCAAATAACGTGGACGTTGTCGCTACGTCTACAGTTTTATGATCCCCAGTGTATTTATGGATCCATTAACAAGTGAGAATCTCGTATGTGTATTTAACATTTCAGATTATGTGAAAACAATAAACATGTACAATAAACTGTACCAGAACACCCACATTGTAACATTTTTAGTGTCCCTTAACCTTGTCGCAAATAATCCTAAATTCACTGTATGATATGAACCAAATCTGAAAGATCTAAATGTTTAACGTAGATACAGAAAGGTTGACGCTAAGAATAACGAAATAATGGCCCGGAGTGGAATATCAAATCCAAACACTCTAACACAATACACAGGATACAAATACGGTTAATTAAACTAGCTGCGTCTGGAAATTAATCCAATTATTTGGTAACCCGGGAAACAACAATTCAGTTTCCAAGCCTGTCTCTCCGGGGGGCACCAGCTGATATAAAAGGTGAAATGGGATTGGACATGCGTCAATTATTGTTTATGTCCTCCAATCAGTTAATTGGCCACCCAGTAATTGGATACCAATTATCCGAGTAGGGCTCACTGTAGTGGACGCCATCACTGCAGTACATACATACAGTACTGCCTACACCGTCACTATGCAGAGAATCCGCCTTTAACCGGCCAATTTAATTATGGTTAGTTTATAGTAACAGTAGTTATGCTAATTAAATTCTTTGTCCTTGGTATACATTTTACAATAACGTAAAACAAAACAAATTAGTTATTTATCGTTTATTGCACTGACAAACAAAGAAAGTCAACATTTTGTTCATTGAGTTTTTCTTTGTAATTCAATGTTATTATACCATGAATATTTACGAATTACATCGTTTTATGGATCAGCCTATAAAAGAACAACTCCGTGAGTTATTTCTTCATCATAGAAGGATTACTATAAGTATGAAATATGTTTTAAGGATAGTTATTTGGATCATTAGCATCACACCTTCATTCACTATGAAGAAGTAAGAGATTCAGAGCTATCTGAAATTTACAGTTTACTTTTGAATATTATGGAAAGGATTTTAAAATGAGTCCTTAGTTAATACTTTAACAGTTTCTCTGCTAAATCCGGAAAATTCTTCCATTACCTCTGGTTCTAGGTATACTCAACTTCCACCTTGACATATCGTGTAACCAATTTGTTTCGTATTTTAATTTCAGAAGACTTATTACAATAGGTTACTTTTGGAACATCCATGTTATAGTGATGATCAAACTTCCTTGTGGCTGAAATAACAATGAAGGATAGATCTGGGACATCTTAATTAATTTGAAATTCCCACTCATCGGCCATGTGTCCGTAGTTCACTAACTCGCAGTCGACACCAACTCTCGGCATCACTACCATCCTCCAATCCTCTGTCACCATCCTGCCGCTTGCTTCATCTCCAGTCACAACAACATCGTCCTCCATAAATCGCGGACCTGTCTCCCGTTATTTTTAGTTCCTGCGGCCCGTGAGAGTTCGTCCATGTGCTGGTGAGAGACGGGTATAATTTATAGCACCTCATATGCCCTCGATTCGTCGCCGTGCAATAGTTTCCACTGTTTCTAATTATCTCTGGTTTACTTCTAATTCTAACGTATATATAGAATCTCAGTAGTCCGTTATGTGGCTTACAGCATCGTAATCGTCAATTTAGATTATGTGAAAGAAAAATAAAATCCATCTAGGAACTTATTAGAATTAATTGACAACGTTCAATGAGAAATAATTTTTTTAGATTGTAGTGTGAAACATATCTTCGCAAGCCTGTCCGTTCTGCTTTATTACTCGTCATGAATGTAATGAGATCTGAAGTAATAATATGAATACTAGAGTTATCGCAAAATAGTAATATTCTATACTCATACGAAGTTTAAACAATGTATCTTTGGCCCAAGTACATAAACAACAGTTTATTTGTCACAACTGAGACTGTCAATGATATGTCACTTACTATAGCTTAGTAGTCTAGAGTACTAGAGTTTAGAATAGAGTACTCGATACTATAGTAACAGAGTAGGATATTAGGTAGAGTAGGTTAAGTAGGCTGTATTGGCTGCTATCTTGATTTTATGCCCATAAGAACAATTCTTTAATTTGCACTTTCCCAACATGTATTAATCGTATAATTAGAGATGTCTCATGGAAAGATATAATTCATTTGTACCAAATGATTCAAAGTATTTAGATATTTTTAATAATTGATAACAAATTACAAATCGCACAAAAACAAAAAAGATTGTGAATACGTTTTAATGACATCATGTGACAAATGTATCAGTACAGCGCTTGATTCTTAAGAAAACATTAAATAAATTTGACATACAAGTCATTAAGGTTTATTATCAATCTAAATATTGGTTACCTATAAACGACCAAGTAATATCAATGGTTTTTGTGATCTTCAAACACTAAAGACAGGTCAAAGAATGATCCAGAAAATCATGATCAAAATTAAATAAATTTCAAATGTCACATGAATATAGGCCTAACTTGTTGTGTTAGTTGTTTGCAACTAACTGAGAAAACAAGTATTTTTCATAAATGTATGTCACACTGACATGTAAATCTACGATCATATAAAACATAACCAAACAATTTTGGTCGTTTTAGACCAGACTGTTCAGAACCCATTACTAAGAAGAATATATTTATATAACTGTCGAATTTATAAAGTCGTCTAACCCACCCTAGTATGCGTATTTGGTATTCATTTGTCTCATTCGTGTTTATAAGACAAATGCGTCTCGTTTGACAATGTTATGGCTTTATTTTAGTTATAATTTATGTTTATGAAAACAACAATATTTATTTAAGGATGCTGTGAGTTCAGGGTATTTTTTATTTAATATTACGTCTACTAAAAATATAACGGCTCTACATTTACAATTTCAAACGACTTTAAGCGTAAAACTTCAATAAATCAGGAATACAAGAGATAGGAAATGTGAATAAGTTAAGCTCTTTGATGAATACATTTTTATATTAACAGTGGTAATATTTTTCCAATATAACATTCGGTATGTTTTGTATAAATTTATTTGTCTGAATGTATTTTTGATGCTAACTTAGAATTTATACATTCTGTATTTATTACTCTTTAATTACGCTTTATGGTTTTCCAAAACTCCGGGACTACTTGTTTTATAAAGTAGTAGTACTGGTGGGCCATGTATGTTTATATTCACCTATACAACTTAAGACGTTCAATTCATCGTAAAGTTGATGTTGAAAATGATGAAATGTCACTGGAATCAGAAACACTTTCTAATTGCCATTGTTTATGAATCGCATTGGTCGTATTGACTTGTGTTCTATAACAATAATTTTAAACAGGCATATCGATTCCAACCCATTCATATCGAGTCAATTGTCGATCCAAGGTGTATATGCGTCAAATATATATTTCAATTATAATAAATTTCGATACTGCTCTTATTTCTTACTCATATCGATTCCAACCCATTCATATCGAGTCAATTGTCGATCCAAGGCGTATATGCGTCAAATATATATTTTAATTAATAATAAATTTCGATACTGCTCTTATTTCTTACTCATATCGATTCCAACCCATTCATATCGAGTCAATTGTCGATCCAAGGCGTATATGCGTCAAATATATATTTTAATTAATAATAAATTTCAATACTGCCCTTATTTCTTACTCATATCGATTCCAACCCATTCATATCGAGTCAATTGTCGATCCAAGGCGTATATGCGTCAAATATATATTTTAATTAATAATAAATTTCAATATTGCCCTTATTTCTTACTCATATCGATTCCAACCCATTCATATCGAGTCAATTGTCGATCCAAGGCGTATATGCGTTAAATATATATTTTAATTAATAATAAATTTCAATACTGCTCTTATTTCTTACTCTGATAAATGAAAAATGTGAACGGTTAAACTTTAAGTTTGGTTTATATTTTAGAGGCGACAAACCACCGAAACCGGGTGCAGCGATAGTACAAGGATCTCATAAAGATAATCTCTGAACTTTGGGGACTTCCTCATGACTTTTTACAGGCTTCATAGGGTGAGCCAGAGAGTGCAGAGACTGTGATTCGTCCTACTGAGCAAGGTTAAGCACAGAGACACATGCCGGTGTCTTGCAGGCCAGTTGAATTATGAGCTTCATGACCTTGTACAATGAAATGCGAAGCTCTTGGTGATGTAGATGTAGAAATGAGTATAATCACCTTGAGGAAGGCTTTGTACAACTTTGTGACCAGTCGAGGGTTCCATGTGATTCTTTATTTGGTTCGGAAAATTACTAATTAATAACGAATCTCAAACGAAAGTGGCATACAGATGTGATACAGAAGCATGTAATTTGTGCTAATTTCTGTTCACCCCTTGCTCTGATTACCCCCCTCAACCGACAACCATTTAGTCATTTATGTATATATACGGATATCTTTTTAATAATAAAAATCCACATATCATACAAATAGCTATCGTTTGATGACAGGTGGACTATAGGGCTTGGCTGGACCTACAGTCCCCAGGATTACATTGTTAGCACATCCACCCAATCGCCAATTTACGACATTGTTTAAAAAAAAAAAACTGTCACGAAGCCCCCCAGAAAGGGACGGAGAAAATTGCTAGGAGTATAAATATTTGGCCGGGTGTCGATAATGACACGCTAGCAGTCGGAATGTAGGGGGAATGCAGAGATAGGAATCTCAGATAACTATTGGAGTTACTGTACAAGTAGGAACATGCGATCCTACCGTAACCACAGACCCATGCTGTACTATATAACACGAGATTGTGTTTGTACTTAAGTACACCAATAACAAATATTTTAGACTACTGGACACTATTTGTGATTTTAAAAACAAACCCAATATTTATAACATATAAACTTTGTTTGCATTATGTACTAAAAATAGTGTTTGCATTGAGTTAAGAAGTAAAAATACGGCACAAAATTAAAAGCGTTTAGTGTTTGTTTCATATTGTAAGTTTTTACTACTGATCTCTGTAACATTCAATATACATCTCAACCTTTTATTAGTGTGAAACCGTTAAGGAATATTTGCTTTTTTCTTACTATTTGAAAGCTGAAAATGTGTTACTAAAATAAGGGTTACTCAAATTGGCACTTTTTATCCTAAAAGAATATTGCCAGTGGAATTTGAAACAGTAGAAATAGAAAATAATTCCTTTCTTTATTTTATGTGAGAAGATTTTAAAGACATATTTTAAAAATGGAATCGTATATTTAGACTGCTTAGTATAACAAATACGGACTAGTCAACCTAGTTTTGTCATTTTGCATCAGATTTGCATGCGTATTCCCGAAGGTAATTTTTTTATAAGAACCGAAGGTATATACTTTATTATGTAGGCCTAATATGATCGCACAGTATGGATAATTCACTTTCCACGATAGTTAAACTAAAATACAATTTAAATTTAATGTTTTAACATTGTAGTAAATATTTGTAAACTACTTTTTGTCAGATACTTTTATTATTTGTTACTCAATAAAATTGATCTTTTAGGGAGAGTAAAATAATTATCCCTTCCGTCTGTCTCTCTTAAGTCCTTTAGACCAAGTTTGCATTTCATCACTAGAAAAAATATTTTACTTAAAAATAAATATCAAAAATTAAATGTTTAAAATAAATTGTAGTTTTTGAAATTGTGCGTTCAATGAACCAGCATGCTAAAAGCATATTTTAAGTGGTTATCCTGGGTATTATCAATAATTTATAGTTATGAAAATTATTATCGGAGCAATGAAACCCACAATTTAAATAAGTTCGCCGCCACAAGTGAAGGTGTAAAGGACACATTAGGCGCACATTTAGTGGGGTAGAGAGGCAGCGGGCCGAGCCAGTAGATTGAAAGGGGTGTAGATAGGTGCGTGCGAGGGGTCTATAAATTTGAACGGCTCTGTGGTGACGCTGGTGGTGCGGCCCGCGGCTGGGCCTAGCGGCGCATCACGGCGCCTACTACACTGTTGTTGATACCATCTAACATGTGTCGCTTGTAATTATGAACTGCTATGATAGCAAAGCAACAGTGTCTCTTTCCTCGTCATTTATACACGTCATTGCTTCATGCGGATATAAACATGTTTGTTCAGTTGTGCCGTTATAGTATCACGATTGCCGTGGGAATTTTTATTTTTTCTGATGCTATAGAACTTTTATACAACTTAAATTGTGATAACTAACTATTATTAATTTAAAATCTTACATCAATATTACGTTCTTGTTTTATATTTAATGCTACTTTTAAAACATTTCTTTATAATTCTATTATTTTAATTTTGTTTATTTGAATTGCTTTCTTATTTCATATTTATTATGTTGTACATGATTTACATTACATCACTGTGGAAATACAGTTTTTAAAATGTTATTTCTTGTTATTTAATTTATTATTAGCCTACTGTTAATTTTTTCCCATTCTATTGAGTGACTTGCAACATTTCTTCCAAATTTCAAAACATAAATTAATACATGAAATCTAAACTTATTTATATAATTATCTGTTTCTTCATATGTCTTTGTTTCCTTCTTTATAAAATATATGTGGTCAGTTCTGTATTTGTTATTTTAGTCAAGTGTTGAAATGTAAAATACTTTTAAATCATCTTACTTTATATTTTACTTATATATTAATTTATATTTAAAATGTATAAAGTAAAATTAAACCACCCCATTTAATTACTATGTACTTTGTTTACTAAAAACAGTGGAAATCTAGTAAGTTTAATTTTATGTTTAAACACTATACTGTATACTGACATAAAACTGTAGATCCTCAGTTATTACAGGAATCCGGTTTTTCTTCTTTTTAGTAACTAAAATAAAGTTTCTCATCAAGAGATCTCTCATATACATGTATGTATATATTAAAGAGGAGGTTTTTCCTTGTATTATATTTAGTATCAACAAAAATTTGTTTCAATTCAAATGTTATGTTTATATAGAATATTTATCAAAATAAGCAATTCACGTTCCGTCTAAAACCAATATTTTACGCTAATTAGAATTGTAGATATTTGTCTTATGTTATTGGAGTTAGATCATACTTACTCTTATCCTGCCGTATATTGAAAGCATTTACATTTTAAAGCGTAGAAGAAACATTGTTGCTTTTTGCCAACCTTATCGTGAATACTTGACGAATACGTGTATGCAGCCTATAGACATAGGAGGTCAAAATTGAATAAGTTGATGGAGTGCTGTCTGAACAGATGATCAGTTTAACAACTACTTAACTTCAGGTAGGCTACAATTATAACACAGATTATCATTAAATAAATACCACTTTATTTGAAAAAGTAACGCTGGTGGAAGAAAACAGTTGCAAATAACGTAAAGTTCTGAACCAAGAGAAATGTCACAAATACGGAAAGAGTTTTCACTTGGGGAGCTCACGTCGGTTTGGAAAGTGGAAAGAGGAGGGGGGTGGGTGAGGGGTACTTTTGGGAATTGACCTCCCCCTTAGATCTGAGTGCAAAGCTGCATAGGGTGGCCTTTAGGGATGCTCTTTGTGTTTTGTTGTTATATCTGTCTCTCTCTCCCACAGTGACCCCCCTCGCCATCGACCACCCCTTGCTTGGCCGACAATCTCTTCGAAGTCTCTTACCGACTCTATCCCCCATCTCACCAAATCAATTTTAATTTAGATCCTACTTCCCTGTTTAGACGAATGCAAGGTATACCATAATATTACACTTTACTTGATTTATCCACTTGATAAACAATTTTTCTACAGTCGGTTTAAGGTGTAGTTTCTCCCTAGCGAACGTTATGTTAGACTTTTTTTATTTCTGTGAAAACAAATCTCTAACTTTAGCACAAATATGGAGTTTTTAGAATTGTTTGGCCCACTATATTGTTGATAATCTGCATAAGTGTTACTTTACAAACAAGTGATACTCTAACTACCAGCACAAAAGTGTAATCTACAAAGTAATTATAATAATAAGGGAGACTATGAATGATAGAAAGGATATAGTGATTACTGTAATTATTATGTAATTGGAAAATCCCCGCATTTCTGGTAGTCATCAAAGTCCACCTTCTCAATTTTACATGATTGCCTCAGAATAATTTTGTTGTGATTTCCCTGAACTGCTGACTTTTATAGATCAAACTCACCAAGAACTCCGCACTTATAAATATACACTGGAGAAGATCCCGTTGTAAACGAGCGTAAAAAACAAGAAGACAAAGTCGCTATGAGGTGACATTTTAATTTGCGATAGACTTAGGGTACGTCCAAGATGCACGCTGGTTTTCTGAGTCAGGCGATCGGCGCCGGTCAGCGCCGAGTCGGTGTGCGTAAAATTCCTCGTTGTTAAGCAGGAGTGGCCACACTGCACCTGCGCGCTGACTTTATGCGCACTGGCAGTCTGACTCCGATTTTTACCGGAATGATTTGTTCATTCTGGTTTCAGACGACCTGCTAGTCGGAAAGTGATTTTCGTGTGTGTATTGAGTGTTGTTTGTTTTTTTTTACGATGGATATCGACGATTTAGTATCAAAAGTGAAACTTAATCCTCCGATATGGGATAAGCGCCTCAAAGAACATTCCAATAGGAACTTCGTTGATGCCTGTTGGCGGCAGATTTAAAGACATTAAGGTTGTTTTAAAGAGGATCACGAATTATAATAAACGGTACCAAGAACTGGCACATACTTTCTCACAATGTTCTAAAACGTGTTTTATAGGCCATGGTCGATATAGGTAGTTTCATTTGCTGGTGCCCACATAAGGGTTGCTTCAATAAAGCTGCAGCCTGTTCACTTGTAAGTTCCATTGTACACTGATATCTTTTTGGTGGCAGCTCTTTCAGCGCTGACAACCTGCTTACATAATGGCCACATCAGCCTACCGCTCAGAGTCAGACAGTCGGCGCCGAGAAATCTGACTCTGTTTACCTGCTTTTATCAGCGTGCATCTTGGACGTACCCTAAGTATTCCAACTTGAGACCGACTCCGCAGGGTGCAAAGAAATGAACGCAAGCGCCCCATCTGCCAGCTGAGTACAACGACACAAATCTCTCTGAGATAACGGTGCGAGCTGAGTATAGAAATATTCTCCGGTACCACATTCCAAGCAGCTTGGGATAAAGACGCAGCCACCGTGTCGAAGACAGCATCGTTACGCCTGGTGCGACCACCATGAGATCCGTGCCAACATTGTACGCCGTGAGTGGCAATCTTCAGTACATGGCACCCAGCCCGGCATCGGACACCAAAATGTAGACTTTTTCTTGTCGCGAGTATTCTTGTTGGTACGCAGTTCATTTGAATGTGAACGAACTGAATATAATGTCTCCCAGAGATACCAAGAAATGCAGAGCCCACCATGTATCGTGTCTTTTGAGCTCTCCCTCTTCGTCTACAACCGTCCATCGAACTGTGAAGTAGCCTACTTCGAGCCATATCTACACCTGAATGCGCTTTGTATGTAGCTGTTCAACTCTCTTGTCGACCGGTAGGAACTGAACACTGCTTTAACGATCTGGGTGATCACTTCTACGACGTTTGCTACCTGGTAGGCATCAACCAGGAATGATTAAATCCTGAAAGAAAACATCTGGTATGTTGTTTTGGAAACCGTAAAGTGACGTTAAAATATTAAATTACGTCCGTATCCAAACTTTTAAAGCAAAGATTGACCTTAGAGATCAATCAATAATACACAGGGGCAGTTGTATTTTTTCAACAAAAGAACCTCTTAATTCCAAACTTCTTCAATTTAACACTATATTAACCCAAAATCCCATATAACAATACCGGCACGTTTCTTACAAAAATAACAGGAAATAATTATTTCTTACTGATGCCTTATCACACCTACACAAATTGGCTCATGTCTTGTTAGTTGTTTAGAAATTAGCATTAGACAGTTGTTTATTTAATTATTTTTACAAAATACAGGTTAACTTTTACACGTTCTATCCGTATTGTATATTAAAGAACAAAAAGAGTTTTTCATCGCTTTCCATTTATTTGGAAGTATACATAGAACACGGTAAATTCTAATAAAAATATATTGATTATAGGAAGTTAAATGTTAAATATGTTCAAACTACACAGGTGCCTTTAAGCTTTTATTTTATTATAAATTTATATGTTAAGTTTTCGTTGGTTACTATTATTGAAGTCTGTAATAATTAAATAGGAAGACCCGTTATACTCGATTAATGTGTCTGCGCGTTTTCATACAATGTTATATATAAAATATTTTCTCTGGTTTGTAAAGCATTATAACACCTGTGCTGAAACCCTCCAGTTTATTTTTTATGACACCCACTTTTCGAAGAGCACCGATTTCCGAATGTTAACTATGAACCCTGAAGTATAATAAGTTAGATCCTAACTGGGAAAAGTGCGGCTGGTTAAAAGGCGTTGAAAAATCAGTGAAATAAAGCGAATGAAATCGAGTTTGGCGCTCGGCAGAGAGGCTAGACAGACAGACGGACTGCGGTATTGATTTAGGGGCCGGATAAAATAACGGAGGGGAGGCTGCCGGATAGACAGGCCGGAGATGAGTCTTGGGGGGTAGGGGGATCCAAGGGGTGTGGGGGAGGGGGACTTGGCAACCTTCCGGACATTCTGACACGGGAAGAGTTGGGTCCTACCTGGAAAAGAACTGGTGAAATCTGTGTTTCTTGAGGCACTGAAATGTTTGAACAAAGAGAACAGTGCAAAATTTCACAACTATTTTTTGTTATCACAAAGCATTCTAAACAGCCTAAACCGTTGCGGGGCGCCGTCGCGACTTGGTTGAATGATAGAGTTATCACGTTTGATAGTAATTGTATCTGTATTTTTCGGTCTATTTACCTTCAAGGCGTACACAGTGGACGGACTACACAGGTTGAGAAGAAATGAGGCCTTGTAAACAATAGTTTTATAAGTTGTTTCTGCTTTCCGAGTAAAATATTCAAATATTCTTATATAATAATTACTAATCTGAGTAATTTATAAATACACGCACATCATAAGTCTAATTAAATTGTAACGACTTTGGTGCTGTTAATATTGGTATTAAATATTATTTAATACAAACATAAAAGTACCAAAATAGAATATTATTGAGTGACAATTTTTTTACTATGTGAAAATAGTTCGTAGCAAACATTTAAATCTACTTTGACTTTGATCTGTGAATGATAAAGGCCGTATTTAAAAATAATGCTGCTTCCAGTGGAAACTAGGTATAAAATTTAAAAAAATCTTATACGTTACCTTAGCAAACACTCGTGTTCAGCCATCGTTAGGCATAATTTAATCCTAATATACATAAAAACAGAAAGGAGTGAAATTACTTATGTTTACATAACATGGAGGAAATATAAATGTAACTCAACGATGCCTATAATGAATCTGTATATCTTCTGAAAGTGGAGCCAATAATATTTAAAAATAGGAATTCCCTTCATAGTAAGTATATTTTGAACGTTAAGCACCTAACCGCTATGCTGGCGGACTGTTGAGTTAGTTGTTAACGATTCCGCATTGAATGAATTAACATTACATTACAATAACATTCAATTGAAATCACATCATGAAGAAATATCGAACCGTTGTTATTATGATGTTTAGCATAATTATGTGATTGACAACAACACAGTTACTGATGTGAAAGATTTCATTGCATTATCAACGACAAAGGACAAATTTAACCAATTCCTAAGTAATAATCTTTGTAAAGTTTGATACATTGATGTTACAAAAGTTTCTTGGCATTTACGTAACAATACGATTTATTGTATGAAATATTTTACAAAACTTGAACTGAACCATGTTTATTTCATATTATTTTATAAATAAACTCATTGGTTACAATCGTCACTAAAGCACTCAAAACGTGTTTGATCCGTAATAAATAAAAGCCGAAATTAGTTTCATCCAATGCAATAGCAGGGCATCGGGAAGGTTGAAAATTTTGTTTTTGTACTATCTCACTGTCACCAACAGTTGGCATAGTAGGGCAGGGTGGGGGGGAGTGGACAGGGAAAAGCGAAAAGCGAAAGGGTTGACAATTTCAAACAATGAATAATGTCCCGTCGCGTCGCGGGCTTTTCGCCGACCACCGACGCGACGTCGAAAACACATTCTACGTGACTAGCGGCGCAGCGCGGAGCGGGGCGGTGGACGGACGTGTAGGAATCGGCGGTAAAATAAATAATAATTAAGTATATCGGCTGAGTGGTTGACGTTGTCGACTCGGGTTCCAAAAGCTGTAAATCCCGTCAGGACTGACTTGTCAGTTCTCGGGCGCAAATTAAATATATGGACCATCCGTGTATAAGTTTGACTGGAAATAAATCACAGCCTCCTCTTCCCCCAGCCAGCGCCGCGACGCTAGTGACACAGCGTCTTCCCTACCCCTCCCACGCTTCACTCTTTTCCCTCTCGGCCGACACTTTTAATTAAAACTGTACTCGATTTTGAAACAAGGCGGATGCGATTGGTAAACTTTTCGACCGACGGAGGAAGAATGTTCCAGGGAGTTCCCGACCCTTGAAGACTTAAGGAAATTATTCCCGACTTAATACGTAATGTGTCTGCCACCCCCATTCCCTGCTTTTTAGAATCGTGTTCACCCTCTTCAAATACATTTAATTGTGTATTACGCAGAGGAGTGTATTTTTTTAATTGTTTTGATGTTGTTGCCAAGTTTACATCGTTCATGTTCTACTTCGATTATTAATGTTCAATACTTTGTGTTAATTCGCTAAGGGATATGAGCCATTACACAAATATACTTTCCTAACTTTTGGTGCTTACATTCTGTACAGCAATTTTTATAACCAACGTGTCTGAATAAATATGATGAGAAGAAGAAATTGTCTATTGATAATTTAAACCACTTTTAATACAATATTAAACTTTATTCCCGTTACTAGTAGTACAGTTGATTATTGATTTCTTTCCATTGGAAAATTTTTCTATCGATTTCACAAAATACCTCTTATTGGACTACACAATAAAAGTTGGCTCTGTATTTCTGGACTATTATAGTTATAGGTTTTGACGCAGAGTTAACTTACCAAAATAAGTTACTTTATCATTAACATTGGTATAAAGTACACTTAAGATGCGGACACTTATAAGTCTTTGTAAAGCTCACAATGCATTAAACGTTCTTCCATTCCAAGGTGTTATAAATATATATTGCAAAGCAATCTCTCTGTTTTACACAAGGATCCTTATAAATAATAGTTGAACAACTATTGCATGTAGTAAGGTATTTACAGAACAGTGAACACACAACTTGCGTGCCACACTTGTTGTATTAAAAACAAACTCTGTTAATTAAAATATACCAGTCACTGTGTATAAGCTACACGGAAATCCTTAATTGAATTACCCCACAATTAAAGTGGTTATTGTTGTTCGTATATAGGGAAAGATTAATTATCTGTTTGAAAGTTATCAGTTGTTAAGGAAAGATTAATAAAAGCCAAGCAAAACCAAGCTGTCGCAGAGTGAGGTAGAATGTGTTTTTGATTCAGTTCGATTGGGTGGTGGGAGGGGGTATATGACGTTGTAGAGGGGTTCGGGGTTGTGAGGGGGGTGGGTATCCCCAAGGCTCGCGTAAGGCCCAGGTAACATGTCTCCCTCAATCCCAAATCAATTGCCGATGATAGGCACAAAGATTTGGTCATACATAACTTTACTCTCCCCCAAACTTTCTCGAGTATCCTCTAACTCTATTCATCTTACCTGCAGATTCTTCAGTGGCTTTTATAATTGTTCCATTGTTCCTTCACTGGTGCCGCTTTGTCAATTGTCTTGTTTATAAATATTTCGTTGGATTCGAAGGTATGTGACTTTAGGAAATTTAAATAACAGTTCTTTGAGACATCAAGGATAAACTTTCAAAGAGAGATCTGATTGATAGTCCAGAAGTTAGGTTTGTGGAACCGTAGGTTCACCGAATTACTACTTCAGGGTTTCAGGGTTGAATTGCAGTTCTGGCATTAAATTCTAATACGGTACAAATAATCACTCGACCCTAGATACAAATAGTTCAAATAAAACGATGTATGTATAGAGCGTGATATGTGGCGTATTCTAATGCGGATTAAATTAATGAATGTTTATTAATAAAATCCTCTAGTCTGTATTTTAAAAATAACTTTTGTTAGAATGTCGGATAGGATCTTTTTGTAAATGATCTGAAAATTAATATAGGAACTATATAGCTAAACGTATATTTACAAATCTATATTACAAAGTGTGTTATTGTTGATGGGTTATTCGAAAGGATAGTAGGACTTATGGCATTTGCCGTCGTTATGTGATACAAAGATGTAACACTACGTTTCGTACTGCTATCTATACTTTCATCAGGTGTCAAATAATATCAATGCATATGCTTAAGCATTCACAGATCTAAATAAATGAATAATAAAGTGGCAATGACCTCACCAGAGGTGTGGATAACAACTGAAGTTGTACGCGAAAACCCTGAAAGAAGGTGTCAATTTTTACGTAAGTAACGGTAAGGCAGCAAGTTAGAAGAGTAAGGAGTACAATAGTACGACACCTGTTTAAAAATACAGTAGTACTATTTTTTATAAACAATGACAATGCATGTTGACTTGAGTATATGATCAGGCAATCGCTCTACAGAAGAGTAAGTTATGCTTTAAAAATGCCTATTAGAGAGAAAAACGAATTATTGATAATATATAAATAAATTATGTAACTTATAAAGGTGGCAAATATCCGACATCCAATTATAATTTCAAATTATCAATCGTGAATTACAAACTTAAAACAAATAAAGTAATTAAATTTCATATGGGTGTCTAGAGAACATAAACTAAGTATTAAATAAAATTCTTTTCGTCTCTAGTGAGTGTAGTTGCAAGAGATGGACGAGAGTAAAAAGACGAGAAGGAATAGATAAGGAATTACGGTGGAAGTAATTTTTAAGGACAGAAGAGACGTGACAAAACAAATCAGGACTTGTCAAAAGAGATTAAAGGGAAGAAGGAAGGCCAGAGAGGGAAGGGATGTCTTATTAAGAACAAAGGTATGCCAAGATTGTAGCTGGAGCAGTCGGCTATTTTGTGTGCTCGCCAAGGCAAGAGACGTCAACTAAGTAGCGAGCAGACGATCTCCGGACTGGTGCTTGGCGCTCGCTGCGTCGCTATCTTCTGCATTAAATTTAGTACGTTTCACAGCAAACAACAAACTTCTACCGTCAAGGGTCCGCTGCCTTTCTGGCATTGTTTTCTTTCCGAGTACATCCCACTTTTCATTATCGTCCATTTACTTTAATTAGTATACAGAAGCGTTACATCCAGGACGTGCTTTCAAGCATTATACCTTATTTCGAAACCAATATCTACTACATAGGACTATACTTCCTGTAGGGTATTAGATATCTGTTTTTGTTAAAATGAAAGAAAACTACTATCATTTAATCAAGTATTGTGACAACAACGATTTTTGTCAAACTAATACAACTGACCTACAAATTAGGAATATGTTCGATGAACAAGTCATGTGTAAATAAAATATATGTATAAGTGTAATACAAATATGGTTAATTGTAGTAATAATAGGTGATAATTTTCTTCATGAATAAGTAAGTTAAGATCATTAAAACATTTTCAATAAAAGTACTCAATACTTCAAAATAAACACCACGAAAACTGTTCTGATATATTTGTCCTAAAATAATAAGCATACGTATATGGGTAAAGACCTAAATTTAAAATTAAAATTTTAAATTGTGCACCAGAAAGTGATAAAGATCTGTAATCTGTATTAGTTTATTTTGTAGGTTTTTCTTATTGTAGTATGTGTTGCTGATTAAGATAATTTGGCATATTTGTTATTTATATTTTGTTACAAAGTAATCTAATTAAAAATGTTATAGTAAGTTTATTTTATTTTGGAAATAACAACACTTTCGAGTGTCGTTTTTCTTTGATTTTGAAATGGAATACTTACTTAAGCTGACTACTAAACCTGCTGTGTAAAGACTAAACATAATGGAAAATAGGTATATATTGATTTCAATAACTTAAAACGAATTAGCGTGACGGCCGAATTGTAGGAAGGTAATAAAACGTGTTGAATTTAACTGAACCTTATAATAGTAATTACTTGGTAATACCGTATATAATAGTAATTATTCTGGCTTTAAAATTGTTATACATTTTATTTTTTATTCTTTGTCACTTATAAGCTGTTGATGGCAAAGTACTTTAAAATAATAACTGAAAATCCGAAGTCCGAATTATGATTGGTTATATTATTAGGATAATGATGTCCTACTATGATTGTCCGATTATCTGCTTTTATAGTCTGTGAAAAATTTCAATAGGATTAGATCGGTTCTGGCGTTGGCATGACATAAGTGTAAGTAACACCAGTACCTAACCTACGCTACGCTGTGTGTCCGGCCTCGCGTGATTTAGGGCCGGTGTTATCAACTCTGCTGCCGGGCCGGCACGGTCCTAGGGTCCCTGCCCCGGCCACGGCCCTCCTGTGCTTTGCTTGCCATCTAACTTGCTACACCCGCTACGTATATTTATGGCTTTATTTCCGGCCCTCTACATTCTATTGATAACGTATCCCTCATTGACACTTATTTACTCAACTAACAATTTTTGCCGTATTGTAATTTTCTTTTCTTTATTTTATAGTCTAGTTAATTGGTTTTTGTAATAACATAGGTAACAAAAACTGAAAGTATGGCTAAAAATATTAAATCTTCGAGCAATTTCGAATCAGCGCAATTAAAAATTTAGTATTAGCATTGAGTTAAGGTTAAGCAATTCTTATTGTTTAATCTCTCAGTTATTATTTTAATGTGTTCTATTGATTAATTGTTCTTTTTTCAGGTTCGTGATGGATTCGTGCAAGGAGACCCAAGTATTGGTAAACACCTGCATTATATACGTAGGTCTAATAGGAGCTTAAAATGCCTTTTTTGACTTATATAATACCAACAAATAAAAACACAATTTCATAAAGAATGGCATCTTTTACGTGCATGTATGTATGTAAATGATAGGAGACACTTTAATTTCTTAAATATTTTTATATGGTATGGTGATATCATACCACAAAATTATATATAAAATTAGTTGACGAATTCAAGAAGAGGTGTATTTTAAAGCAATCTTGGTCAGGGAATTTTAACATTGAATAATTAATTAATATATATATATATATATATATATATATATATATATATATATATATATATATATATATATATATACATATATATTATATAAAATAATGCTCGTAGTATAAAAGTCATAAATAGAATTATGTCTTAATTTCTTTTTTATTGATATTCGAGACATTCATTAAAGTTAATACATAAACAGAAGGAAATAAGTCAGGTGGGGAATTTTCAATCGGGTTATAAAATTTGTATTTCTATAGTATTTCTCAACAGGTGAAAGGATTAGCCTAAAATTTTTATAAAACAAATAAGTTATATTATCTACAGGTGGATGGACACCTATATTGCAAGATTGAACAACTTAAAATTTAATATCCAGTATGTTAGTTTATTCGTGTATTCGTTGCAGTATAAATTCATTTATTAATAAATAATAAAGAACGTTTATTTGTCTGTATTTCCTTTGTAGAAAAAGTTACACAATTTTTAAGACCGTGCTTAGTCACATTGTAGGACTGTCAAAGAGCCGCGTTCCTTGCGTTGGTTTCTGAAACATCAAGCTTAGGGTTACCAGGTCCACACCCACGTGACATTAGAGTTTGTATAGGAGTGGACGGCTATGGCCTGGGGACATGGGGCAACAATGGCACAGCAGAGACAGCTGACTGATTGTTGTAGCTGAGCTCTGATTGGGCAGCCACCTCACCGGCCGCTCACTGCTATGTCGCCATCACGCGTCATTTGCTCCACCAGTAGTAGGGCGCAGGGCGCAGGGCGCAGCCCATTCTAGCAACTGCACTGCGCACAATCAATTGGCCTCACGCTGCAACACAATCAGGCCTTGTCAGATATAAAAAACTAAAAACATTCTAATTAATGTAATAATGAAGACAAACATTACGCAGTAAGCTTAGCAATAACTTATTATATATTAGGTAACATAAATAATAACCAATAATTATTTTGCAAAATTTCAAACGAGATTATTATCAATATCAAACTACAAATATATGGCACTCTATTTACTTTAAAATACACAGAATAAAATGCAAACAATAAATTTTACGAACTGAAGAAAATATTTATTCAGCAGATGTGTTCTCATATTTAACGTATTGATTTAATAAGTATTATTAGTACTGCTGGAATATGACTTTCCGAATAAATTTGTTCTACCTTAGAGTTTTCTAAACTGTACCTATTTGTTATATATTATTACATTTACAACGCAATAGAAAGATTTTTTGAGAAATATTGGTTTTAGATTACTTAACAACAAATGAAAGTCTTTCAACTAAACTCCTATGTCGAAAAAGTTGGTAGAAGCAGATATTTATAACACTTTCACACTGTAGTATTTTAGTGCCAACTTACATAGATAGGAATTAACGTTTGTTTTGAAAAAGACCATAATCAGGTTTGTTTTTAAATAAATGGATATTTAACGGGTTACTGTTTACTTGGGCCTGAATTGTACAGCAACACGGACCATGAATAACGATGAATTTGATGTCTTGAATTCTTCAAGTGAGATTAAAAAATAAAATTTGAGATTACATTGACGGTGTCGAGGATGTGTAATGGTAGCGTCATGCGCCCGCGCAGGGGAGGCACATTGCATGTAATTGACTACAGCGTGCCCGCCGCAAGATGGTTCTGAGTGACGTGTCAGGAGTTGGCGCGGGGGCGGTGCGGGGCGCGGGAGGCCGGATAATGGGGAATGTAGGCCACCCTACCTCGTTACTGGCACTCTATATTTATACAGAATAACCTGTCGTATTACACAGCCAGCCCTTCTCGTTATTTTACTAAATGACATTGGCAAAAACATTCCGGCTCTCATATTTCCGTTAGATAACAGTTTAGAAAATTAAAGTTAAATTCTGTAACCTCTCGGAATAAGGGTGAAACGTTCGTTCCCTTCCTTGGCCCTTCCACTTTTACACGGGTTTTCACTGCATTTAATATTATGTGTTTATTTACTCATTTTCACACATTGCCATTATTCATGATAATCAGAATGATATGAGAAGAGTGATAAGACAAGATGCAAAATAGTAGCCAAATAGCACTTTTAATGTGAATTAACGTTATGCCTATTAATTACAATAAATACCATGAGTATGGCAGCAAAAGTGTGCAACGTAAATAATGTGACGTATAAAACATTGTTAATTGAAACGCTGTTCAAAACATTATTAAAATTGTGAACACAACTGTTTTACTATGAAAGTTACAAAATTCAATAGTTCGTTAAATAAATTTGCCACTTATATTTTGAAAAGAAAAATATAGGCCTACTATATTAATATACTATTTATTGGTTCATGATTTTGTAAAAATTACTAGAATTACTTTATATAATTTAAACTACCAACACGTTTCTACTAATCACTAGCAATACAAACTAAACTTGTATAGAGAAAGTCTATCAGTATGAAATAAACATTTCAGTAAAGAATAATCTATAATTATGTAGGGCAGTACTTGTACTCTTAAAACACATATCAGTAAAAACAATACCTAAGAACACAAGCACATTTAGTTATTGCGCGTAAGTCAATAAAACAAATTCTATAAGCAGACAACAGCCATACCATAAACACACTTTATTTATTTAGTTAATATTCAAACAAATATAAATAATTATGATTGAATTTTTACTATGACGAATCTTGAACTATTTGTAGTTTCATGAATGCAAAACAAAAATTTATTCCAAACCATATAAATATTGATTAATAAAATGAATTTCTAAGCCTTAAAACGCTTGTTTATTGTTAACGTTGCTAAAATCATATACAAATAAATAAAAAAACGTAAAAACTAATTCTATTGTTGCATTCTTGACATCTGTAAACCAAAAGTTTATAATAATAACACATTTAAGAATAGAAATCATAAAGTTCCGTTATCTCTGATACAATTATCATTTCGTAATACTTAAATTTACAATTATTTTTTGAAAACTATTATTTATAAATATATATAAATAAACACTCTACTCAGTGTTTATTAATAGAGAGTTACACTACAGCGGCATTACTGTTAAATAAGTTTTGAATCATAAAATTAACATGACTGTAATACAAGTGATTCAATACATTAAAAGATGCATGTCATATCGAAGACACAAATTACCCTGGTTATTATTATTATGTAATAAGAAAAATCGCCCTGTATTATTATATTTAGTAAATACTATTTACAGACGCCTGAGGTCAGTATCCAAGCTCGTCACACTAAAGTATAAGACTCATTTAAAATTAATTACATAGATTGCCGATAAGATATGATCAACAGACTATAAATCCTGAAGAAATGTTCACAATTGAACTATCCATGACAGTATCTAAGGCAAGGGCCCTGGAGCACCGGGAGGGGGGCAGGTGGACTATCCTGGATAGTAATCTGTGGCTAGGGCCCTGGGGCACCAGGGGGGCCCAGCTGGCTTAACACCTTCCCAGCTGCCCCCTCCTATCGTAATATTAAACTATATCCCTTAATTCTGAGATGACCTCACTATCGGAATAATGGTAAAAGAACTATTTCTATTAGTATTTCCCGACGTTTAACTTACATACAACTCCTACGTTAATGATTGATTTTAATGTAAATATAATTAATAATATTTTTACATTTTATTTTTATATTTTAACATATTAAATAAAATAAAATTGCATCTAAATATTTAAACTCTGTTTAAAGATCAAACGTATTCGCATATTACATTAGGGATGTGTTATTATCACACAGATTAAAGATAATGAGACTCTCAACTGACCACAAATGGCGATGTAAAAGTTAGAATGTACTCATTCTGGAATTTATTTTTATAAATTTTACTTTCAGGTAAAATGTTGATATTTCCTCTCGGATCTTTAAATATTTTCGCCTCGTGGAAAATGTTTGAAGTTACGGTTTCTTCAAAACATTGGAAATCATTGTCTGATATTAATGATAAAGCAATTATTTTAAAATGTTTCAAATTATAATTGAAAAGAAAGTATTATATTCATAGGAGTTGTTTTATAATTAGTCGATTCCTCCGATTATAGTGATATTTTGCAGCAATTATCGTAGTAAAAATGGACTAGGGTTATTGACAATTTTGTATAATACATTTTGATAACTCTAGGGTATATAAATTTTACATTCCAGTTTACTCGTAAATGACTAATGGGCGAAAGGCATTGCAGTTGGAGTGTGTCTGTAATTGCAGTATTGCACGCAATATAGTACTTACTTGACGGTTAAAGTCCACGCGGACGTGTGTAAAGTGTCGTCAGAGAACTTGATTGGCCAGGCTATCAATGGAGATAATAATTAGAGTGAATATTGCATCGAAAGCGGGAGAGCTAGGGCGACGGGGACGCGGCACGGCGCGGCGCGGCGCGACGGCACGGGACGTAGCGACGCCGGCGCACAGTGGCGGGAGGGGGAGGGGCAGCATCGTCAGTATCTGTGTCTGGCAGCTTCCGTGAGTACAGCCGTACAGCGTCAACAGGAGTCACCCGGAGGAGACGTGCCGTCAGGAGTGGACAGTGATAACAGTGGCCATCTGCTCGCCGAAGAATTCAAGATTCCCTGCTGCGACAGGATATCGAGGAGTAGCCGAAAGAGTGAAATCCGCAATTGACTCGTTGGAAAATCCCGAAATCCAAGAACTTTTTTGAACATTACTTCGGCGAAAACCCGGGTTTTCGAACGGTCGTTCCAGTGATAATGAAGAATTCTCTAGTGTTGCAGTGTCTGTGGAGTGATTAGAAACTCACGATTTCATGGTGAAAAAGGTCCGTAAAAAACAATCCCTTGAGCCGAAAGGGCGGCCTTTTCGAGGGTGAAACACAGACGTCAATGTCTACACCGAGGTTTTGTTTCTACAGGCCCCTCCCTCCCGCCTCCGTAGAGGTTATTATATATTTTACTGAGGGGCCATCACGCCAGTCACATTAGTAACTGTCAGAGTGTGCGCGGCCACGGTGCTTATTACTCACATGGTCCGATCCATCAAAATCGGACCGGGCTTTGAACGATTTAATTAGCTCAAAAGTACGTGGTCCGGTGGTCAGACCTCCTTCGGTTCGTGGGCGAATCGGTCAGAGCACTTCATGTTTTGACCGGCAGTGGGTCCCGTTGTATTTTTTGTTGGACGAGCAGACTTGGCGGGGAGTGCGATGGCATTTTATTTGAGGCGGAAGAAGAAATGACAGTGCGGCAAGGCGCGATCATAGACTCTTGCTACCGGGAGGTGTCACTTCTGGAAGTGCCGAACTTTCTTGTAGACTTCGTGAACTCACGTCGCCGCGTCGACCTCGTCTGTAGTGTAGACTAGACTGGAACTTTTTGGAAAGTAGAGATTTTAGGGACCAAAAACAGACTCTTCAACTTTCAATCGAAAACGTTAAGTACCTGAATGTAGAAGTGTAGTAAAAAGTGATATAATTTTGTACGCTAGTCTGTAGATAATCACCTTCTGTATATACTGTAAAAGTGACATTTCCTTTGGTTTCGACTCCATCGACCGCACTGTGATACTCTATTTAGGCCTATATCCTCACGACTGCACGACTTCCGACACTTCAAGTAGCAGGCTCGCATTTGGGCTCTCAACCATTCCAAACCGTCTTAGTATTTTAGGTATGTATACAGTGTTATCGGTTCTTTTCTCTATTATATGAGTGCCTAGAATTCCTGTTTTTTTTTGTACAAAGTCAGGTTATAAGTGCATATGAGATTAAATTTAAAACACTTTGCCTCAGTCAAATTATTAAGATTTTACACCTTCCATGGAATGTTGTGTTTTGTAAAACTACTTGAAACAGACTCTAACGGTACAATGGGAATTCATCTAGGAATGTTGTATAATTTTGTTTTCAAGTTATTTTTAAACCGTGTTTTTTTTAACTAAACAATTTGTGTAATTATTGAGTACACATTTTAGAAACTGTTGTGTAATCCCAGATTTATTTTAATCTCCTTACACATCCTGGTACACTGAGTAGTAAACGTCATAAAACATTTTGGCTCTCTTTAAAACACAATGTATAAGTTAAGAATTTGCGTAAAATATCTAGATTTTTTCAGTCGCTGTTCATTTTACAACTGATACCTTACATGAGACAGTTGAAGGAACGGCACTGTTTTGTAGCAAATACAATCAGTTGATGTATAATCTTGTAAAATAATAATATATGTTATAACCTGGTAATAAATGTAATCACGAATAGGGTGGTGCAAAAACCGTCAAATACTGATATTGCTAAAACATTATAAAAAATAAGTAATTCAAAGCAGAATACACATCACTTCCACTGTTTGTAAGCACGCAAAATTACATTAAACGAATTTCAGTATATTTTCTAAACATATTAGGGTATAATTTTATGCATTAAGTTTAGCCAGTGTAGTTTGAATTTTGGGAGTCAAGTAAGGGGAGTTAAATACCTTAGTAATGATTAATTTAAGTTACTTGGTTTAGTGTTGAAAGAATTAGTTTCGGCGTTCATATCAAGGTTATAGATATTACAGAGCCACCAGAACAAGTAAAGCCTTATAAGCCATGGCTTTTCGCAACAACATTAATCCACTCTTAAGTTTTGGGCTAACATCCTATACACGATTTAAATAACTTATTTGTTATATAGCTCTTTCGGACGGAAAACCTTCTCACTCATTGTTGGGAAATTATTCATTGTTATATCGTATTCTGTTTTTATTATTGTTATAACAATTTGCTCCCGAACAATATTTTAATTGTTGTACATGTTTAAAGTTGCATATGACTAATATTTGGTCATGTGGTCTTAAACAGAATTGCTTTTAATTTAATTGTTCCACAGTCGTGAATAAAGTTCGTTCCTGTTTTTAATTTTTAATTAATTAATTATTTTTTATTTTTACGTAGTGTTTTGTTAACGAACAATCGATCAAATATTGTGTCTACACAATTCACATTCTAATGTGAAACGCAAATTTCATTTTTAATAATATTCTCTACTCTCTGTACCTCGTGCAAAGATTTTAAATAACTAGTAGACTAGCATTTTAAACTATATCTCTAAGATCAGAACAAGCCTTCCATTCGACATTTAATATTAGTGGAACCGCACCATAATGACAATTGCGATAACATATTAATTATGGTCATTATCATACCATTTACACAAATTTCATAATATTTTTTCACTTGCATTTAATGTGATAGAAAGTTCAAAAATGCTTTAGATGAGTTGCATTAATACAACATAACACAGTAGTGTTACAGTTGTTGCATGAACACGTTTAATGAGTCTCAATTAAATTCATTTCATAACATATGATATAATTAAAGAGTAACATACAACTACCGTCTTCAACGCGTTACATAATGGCGAACACGTGGAATATTTATCAGTATGGCGCCTAATGTGAAAAGATGTCAGTCTAATAATTTTCTTGGAATCTTTGAACATAACAAAGCGAATAGACTAGCTTTATTAACGTAGTATGTAACTTACGTCAGTTGTAGTTTGAGTTACACATTGCAGAATAAGGGTAAGATTTCAAGGGCATAACTGCGAGTTATTCCACACGAACAAATTCGCTAATTACAAACGTTGAGAAATATTTTAACTTATGTACAATACGAACACTCATCGTTATAAATCACGTGTCGCTAAATAATGTTATGAAGGAAATCTATTTAGTTAAATATTACTAATGTAACTTGACTTACCACTTTACGATTTACAAATGTATTTATCGTTGCAATGACTGTATACTTAACGAGCAAAATAAACACCTAATTGTTCGTTTTAAAACGGGATGTGAAACACCAAATATTTGAGAATTAATAAAAAAAAAAACAATAATTTACGTGTGCATAATTACATCATTAATATAAACTTGCAGTAATAAGACAAAGCTTTAGATAGTGTGTTATGAGCCAGATTTGAAAACCAAAATACAAAACAGTACACATAACAACGTAAATACTAATATTTATAACAATTAACCATGCCAATAAGAACTAAGTATTTAAACAAAATCTATATATGTATAATGGACGTAAAAAGTTTTTTAAACTCAAAACAACAATAGCACTAGTGACAAAAAATCTGAAAATAATCATTAAAATCTCGTATAATAAGGTAAAGCGAGGAGAGATTGCGCACAATTCAAAATATCTAAATAAAACGAAAATTTTTAGTTGAATATACAATTTTTTTAGTGTTATATTTACATTGTATGGTTGTCTATTCTCTGTAATTTTTCCAGAATTTATATTATGTTAATAACGAAATAATAAGGTAAAACCAAATCGTAAAATGTGTTTTTGCGCAATCTCTCCTCGTAGGGTAGGTGAGTTTGCGCACATGGGTAGGAGAGATTGTTTATGGAATAACTACTGCAATTCACACTTTAAACATATTTAATTAATGTAAAACTAATGAAACCTTCAAACTTGATGTAAGAAATTGAAAAATTAAAAACATTTTAACTTGGGCACATTTTTAAAAACATTATTACATAATAGAGCATTAAAAAATCATTTTTTTTGACGTTTTTCACGGCGTCCACAGTCAATGCACTTTCCTTCATAAATTGTACAGCTCTCGTGCATCCATCTTCCACAGACCATGCACTTGATCCAGTAAGATGTCGAAGTAGTCTCCTGATATAGTTCAAGACACTCTGTACACTCATCATCTTCATTATCGCTGACATGATCGGAAAGAAGTTCAATGTCTGCGTCATCTTCCTCAGATGTAGAAGATTGCTCAAACATCAACCGTTTCTTTGTTTTAAGTCCCTTTTTTTTGTATCTTGCAAGATTTTGGCTTGTTCTTTCCAATGCAGGTTTCTTATTTTCAATCTGGTCGCTTTTTCTTGTTTGATGCTAACTCTTTTTTTATCTTGATTTTGGTTATGTTATTTGGATCTGTAACATTCATGGCACTTTGCTTCCTTTTTGATTTTGAAGGGCTCCAAACTTTTAGGAATCGGTGAAAGTTTTTGTAAAACCTTTTGTTGAGTTTCTACAGATGCGGCTGAACATTGTCTTGAGGTTGATGGTTGACAGATTGGAGGGATTAAATGATTTGATTGAGATGATTGGATTGAAATAGGTGGTTCAGTGTTTTCAGATACTGGATTATTAACTGATGTCAAGGTTGGTTGGAGTGTTGTGGGATCAGGAACAATCTGGTTTACATCTTGGTCACAATGTAAAAGATATGCATAGTCTGGTAATCCACATCAATATTTAGAGGATGGATTCCTGTGGCACGAAACGCAGCAACTCCAAGTGAACAGTGGCAGCACGAGGCCAAGATAAATTCAATAGATGGCCAATAATCGTCCCTTGAAATTTTGCCAGTACCACAACGAGATGTGACTAATTTGTTACAAGCATCTTTAAAATAAGTTTTCAAAGGCTTGAATACTACACGATCTAGGGGTTGTAGGTAGTGTGTAGTTATGACTAGGCAGACATAAGATAATGATGTCATTATCATAAGCCTTTTGCAACATATTGGGACAGTTCATGTGTGAGGCATGGCCATCTAAAATTAGCAAATGCTTTGCTTTTCCAGGAGACTTTCTTGGGATTGAAGTGTTCAGAAATCCATTCCATGAAACAGTTCACTATTTATGTACGCACTTTCTCTTCTCATTTTTAAAACAGTTCCAGGGGGAGCATCTTTGATATATTGTGGTTTAGCGTAAACTCCCTTAAAAATACAAAAAGGGTGGTAGGAACTGTCCCTCTGCATTGCAGCAGGCCATAATAGTTACAGTTTCTCCCTTTTCAGCACTTGTAACGACGTGAACCGTCTTTGCTTCCTTTTTGGGCAATAACTTTTCCAGGCTCATTATATTAAGCTGCACTCCTATTTCGTTCGCAGTTCCAAATACAGTTGGGCTTATCTAAAAGGTTGTTTTCTTTTAAGGTGGAAGTGAGAAGATTGAAAATAACTTTTTACTTCTTCCCTATTCATTCCTTCTGTTCTTGCTCTACTAATGCCTTGAGCTTTTCTCACACTTAAATTAGGATGTCGCCGCATGAATGACGAAAACCAAAACTTTTCCAGCGGTTTTATGGTCTTTGTTGAAGGGTGTGTTTAATACCCAATGTTTCTGCTAAATTGTAAGCTAACATTCTAAACATTCTTTTGTGTAGGTGCAAACCCTACAGATTGAAGTTTTATTATGTGCAAAGCCAATTTTTTCTCGGCTTCCAATCCTAGTTGGCCATCTGGACCCAAAATTCCGTTTTGCAAAATCATTCTTCTTCATTCGATGTCTTAATGTAGACTCTGGTATTTTAAACCTCTTTGCTTGCTGCTCTTATTGATAATGATCCCATTCTTTATTGCTGATACAGCTGATGATAGATCATCTTCTGTCCAGGATCCTTTGTTTGTTTTTCCTCTTGTACACGTTTAGGCATGTTAGCCTGTAAAAAATAAATAAATAATAGTCATTCTTGGTAAATAATATGTTTTTAATTTTTTTTTTAAGTTGTTTTATTAATGGTATATGCAATTCATATTAATAAAATAAATAAAGATTCATAAATATACATTTAATTGAATTTCTAACGAATATGTAGATTCACAAATAGTTAATATTAATTATGAAATCCATGCGCAATGTCTCCTACCATTTACATTAAATGGAATAAATGCGCAATCTCTCCTCAACATGAAATGCGCGTACTGTCCTAAAAAATCGGTAGGTGAGATTGCGCAGAGGCTTAAACTAAGATGGCCGAAGCGAGATTTGACCAACCACTATCTGTACAGTTTTGCCTATGTCATTACCTCTCTAGAAAAAAATGGTAAATACCGAATAATGTATCGTAGCATCGTACTGATTAAATTTCATGCATCCTGCAGACAAAATTCAGCCACTTACCTTTGAAATGAAAGTTGTAGGTTTAATTTATATCACTAATAAAACAGACTTAGCGTCTTGAAACTTTTGACAGGAACACTCAACTAATGAAGCGGATCGAGGCACTGAGGGACGCTGCGCGCGCACCCAAACTCCAACCAGCTGGAACAAAGAGGGCGCAATTCTCTCCTACCGCGCAATCTCTCCTCGCTTTACCTTATACTATATGAGCAACAGTTTCATTTAGTGTCAGTCAATTAATATATGAGTAAAATTAGTACAAAACAAAAAAGCAGTAAAGCAATTAAGAAATTCGGCAGTAATCACTTCAAAATAAGAGCATTAACTTTCCTGAGGCTAATAAGTAATGAAGAACTCTAAATGCACGTACCTTAATCATTATAAAATCCAATAAGTATATATATTGTAAATTAAGTTACAAAGAAAAAGAATGTAATAATGAAATACAAATTCAATAACATAGCGCTCAGTACGAAAAAATATTGTATTGTTGTAATTTAAGATTAAAATATAAAATTAAAAAAATTATAATTTATTAAAATTTAAAAATATTGAAATATACTAAATATTTGGAAATAAAATATTGCTTCTCAGAAATCACACTGTAATGTGCCACAAATAGTGTTTCGAGTTAATTTACCAATGTCTTATAAAATAATGCACCAACTTTATTGGTTTTTACACGGCACGACATTTGGTTTTTACAGGATATTCTTGGTTCTTACGAAGCAAATAAAAAAGTACCAATTCAAATTAAAATGTTGATTTAGAGTTTTAAACAACAACAGAAATACAATCATCGTACCAGTTATGGATTTAGTTAATGTTATAATTCAATTAGCTTTATTAATATAAGATGTTCATTACTAATTTATATCGTTAACTTTATGAAGAAAACAATAAATTTATAACGTTATGTAAGGCAAGGACACTTTATTTATATAGTGAGCTTTTACTAGTATTAACAATAAGAGTAACATAATTATAAACTAATTTTCGAACAACATTTTTGATAAGCTATATTTTTAAAACGAATACAATTAATAATCTTATATTTTATTACTTGTTATAGTACCACAATCTCAAATTTATATTTAATCAGGTACTTTTTTATTTCCAAATATTTACCGGACGTTGCTTCCGGATTACTTGGAGATTTTTCACTGCAGTAGGGTTTTATAATGCCTATTGGCTTTATTATATAGAACTATCACCCAATTCCTTTTGTTCAAGTACAATTTGCTAGTGCCTTGTTTTTTACGTTAACGTTAAATTCTTTCTTACCTACTAATTTTGTGTTATTTGTGTTCTTTTTAGTTGTTCATCGCTACTAACAAAATTAACATTACAATATGTTTTTATTCCAAGTTTATGTTAATTTAATTAGTTGCTAACTATATTTATCGTTGGTTTGTATTTATATTCGTATTTTAATCGTTTCTTTCTGGTTTTTCATTTTAAAGTGATTTCACGCTCTATTATGCGGTTATATTTTAGACCGCTAAAGATTTAGAGTTAGATTTTTTTACTTCGATAATCTTTATTAATCAATAACAAAAGTTTTATTACATTTTGAAGGAAACCTAAAGATCAAACAAAAATGAAACACAGAGAGGATTTGTTCGGTTTTTTTAAACAAGAAAAAGAAGTGAGTATCGGTTTTAATCGGATATTTTTATCGCGATTAAAAAGATAAAACATTCCATGTTCGTTACTTATTTTGCTATTAGTAGTTGGTAAAATATTTAATACTAATTCACGAAAAGTGGCAAAATATTTTCCGTTGTTTGTAGGAACCCAAGACGACGGGAAAAGATTTAAACAAATAAATAGTAAAACACTAGATATTTCTCTGTGGACAATATATGTGTAAGAGAAGAGGATGTTGTCCGCTGGCCCTGCTGCCGACAGCTGACTCGAGTCCCGCCATCGCGCGCTAAATTTGGCCCAATTAAGACATAGATTAATTATATGAGGCCAGATGCTTCTCTGGCAGCTCTCCGCTTCCCGCGCAGGCGCTAACCCCTGTCTTGTCCAGCCTTCCGCGTGTGCGTTTGTTGCGTGGCTTGCCAGATACAGAAAGTCCAATAAAAATTACGAGCAGTTTTTAAGTAACAAATACGCCAAATATGTTTTTTTCGTAAAGATAATGCCCTTATATTATACCTAATCAGTCTAAAGTAAACCTGATTATTGTTTAAAAATTTAAAAAAAAAACCAATAACATTGTTGTTCTTTTTCATGAGAGTTTAGTTTTACAACAGTTCGTACATTAAAATATGCTCATTGTATTGAGTACATGACATAAATTATGCGTTGAAAACTTCTTCACAATGTTGAATGAAGTCTCTGAACTTCGCCGTCACCGCTCAGCGTCCTGTCTGCCTAGGGTCGTTTGTTACCTCTGACTCATAGGCTATACATAAAGAGCTTTATGGTTAAATAAAGTATAAAAATATACTTTCGTATTGAATATATTTATATAAAAATCAATTGGGGTTTTAATAGTCAAGAAAACTGTTTCTCCGTTACTGAAACACATATTATATATTCGCTTTCTGAAAAACACAGAAGTGGCTTTTTAATATAAAATCTCATTTTACTCTCCTCTGTTAAAACGTACACGAATGAGACTTGTTTAAGTTAGAATGCGGTCATTCAAGTCTCTTAATTATTGGATTTATTTTGGGAGCAATTTCAGTTAGTATTTTTATACATTTTTAGTCGATTATTATATGAAACGATAAAATAAAAAAGTTTACTTACTAATATGAATAAAAGTTACCTATTACTTACTTTTTTACATATATACCTATTAATTTTCCAAGTTCATTAGATAAGGGGGCACATTCTCACTGTAACCCTTGCTCTAAAATTTTAAATATATATATATATATATATAGGCTATATTTAAAAAATGTATTTATATAAACGCAGATTTCCTACAACACTAGATATTGTACAGAGTTTCCAAAGACCAAGTTTCCTGTACCAAGTATCCTGTGTTGAAACTAACAGCGGAGTGGAAGCGAGTGAAAGTCGAGGAAAGGGACCACACACGACCGTATTGGCGTCGGAGTTGAGTCCACGGTAACCCAGTGCGACTTTATCAGCAGAACCAGCTATAAATATCGGCTCAACATTGTAAACGGCTGCAAATTGCTCGATCTCACAACAGGTTTCCGTTTGGCAGCCGATAATTAATTGTTATCACCGGCTAACTGTTTAATAGCAGTTTTATTTCGAAACCGGTTCGCGCCAGAGTAAAATAGTAGCTTTTAAATCGGCCGGATGGCGCTTCTCGGTCGTATATCACCATGCCGCCGGGCCGCCACCACTGCAACCGGATCTCTCTAGCTACCATATGTGCTGCAGCCGCTTGAGCCTCATACTCCGACCGAAAAAACACTAAAACAGTCAAAATGGTAGAAATTATGGTTTACTGTCAAAACAAAAATAGTCCATAACTTTAATCTCAATAATATCGTCGATGTTAAGCGTGTGTGAAGTAAATATATAAGCATTATGATACTATTTATTACGTTTAAATAAAAATAATGGTTGTGGAATAGAATGAAAAGATTTAACTGTGAATGGTCAGATAATAGTTATACACGTTAAGCTATTAAAAACAGACAAACTAATTAGTTCCAATAAATGGCACATAATTCCTCTTTCGTATATATTTTTTTCTGTATATATCCACTAGCAAAGAATTTTACGTACGCCATGGTTGTAATTGTATATTAGTAGCGCCTATATTAGCTGTTCATAAATGCTTTTACGCCGTACTTTTTGGATTTTTATGACATCTCATAATAATATCATATAGTTTATGAACAAAATACCGAGATATTATTTTTGTAACTCTATACATACATACAAATTCAAACAAATGGTAAGCGTACCAGAACATTTATTTTTCTAAAGTAATCTAAAACAAAAATAATGATTTTTATAACATTTGCATGTAAAAACTATCGTATATTTGGTACAATCAATGTTTAGTTAGAATCAAAAACATGTAACTCAGTAATCATTAGAATACATGAAATTCCCTAAAGCTACACTTCATGTTCATATAGCAAACAAGTCATTCTTTTACTTCACTCGTATTTATTTGGGTCTGGTTATAGCCTACAGCGTGAATTTCTTAGTTTACGTCTATAGTTCATCGTTAAGAGATGAAAAAATTATTTTTTTTTTTGTTATAAGGGAATTTATCTTTGATATAAGGGTCAGGGATTTAATATTAAAAACTTATCCCGACCAAAAACCGACTTTAACAAAACTAATAACATATGACATGAAAAATACAAACATCGTCAATAAAATTGTTCACAAGTGTATATTAATGTTTTATTGCCGGAGTCAGATATCCGCCTGAAGGACACAACCATGACCTAGGTCTACACCGTAGTTGCGGTGTGACAGTCACCTGGCTAGGGGACACACCTGCTCGCCGCCGACGCTGCCACCACCGCACGTCACTCTACCCTGATTTATCCTCCGTCGACAATAAAAGAAATAAACGACTCATCTCGGCGGATTCGACCCGGGAACGTAGCGTAGAGTCGCTATTTGCAATGCTAATTTAATTATGTCTTTGCATATCCGCGGATTCAGACGGCTCGGCGTGGCCGTGGTTGCGGCGCTGTTTGGCGGGACTTAAACAGCTGTACTGCGTTTTCGCGGGAATTAATAAGTGACTTGTAAGGTGGGACTTAACCAGACCACTGAAGCTGTTACCAAATTTAGCGGAACTACTTTTATGAGATTTGCTCCTGGTTTAAGTTCGAGAGTTATACTAGACTAGGTACGTCGATGTCGCTGAGAAATGTTCCGGCCATGTATGTTTGTAACTCTGCATAATATTTTTGGAAAAATTTCAGATTGATGATGTAGGTGTTACCTGATCATGAATGAACTAAAATTAATTACATTTACTCACATAAGAGACATTCAAAAGTCAATGCGAGTAAATAAACGATTCAATCGGTTTGATAACTTGTAAATCCTGATTTGTAGATATTGAACGATTCTACTACAATATTCATTAAATACAAATATAGCTTATGAGTGTCCGCCATGAAATCGTGAAACGTATCGCCATTTCGCACCTCGGCGCGCCGCCCGCCCCGACCCCACATCGCCAATCACGTGCCCATCTCTGACACTGACGTAGACGGATCACCGCGATTGCAGCGCCCTGGGTGGCTGATTGCTTCATTTTTCAATCTTACAAAGAAAGGACGGATTTTTTGTTGTTGCCGCATTCCTATTCCCGTCCGCCCGTAATGGACCCATCGCCCGTCGTCCGACGACCAGAAGATTAAGACAACGGCCGGTACGATCTCCGTAAATTTTCGGTTTTTGACATTTCTAGTTTATCATTTTTCTAGGCTCCTCCTCCGCACAGGATTTCTTCATTAAGCTTGGCGGGCGATGTTGGAGGGTCGAGGGAAAATTTCAATGCCGACAGGTACGGGGATGAGTCCCACGCGCCTATAGCATTCTTCGATGCTTCTATGCCATACTTTTTGGAATTCTTAACGATATTTAATAAAGCTAGAGTATGTCCACAAAATGCCCAGGTATTATTTTTAAACCCTATATTTATACGTGACGCAAAGGAAAGAGTTGTTAAAATGTAAGTTTATCTTTGACTCACCGGTAACCGTGGCTGGAAGAACAATAGGTCTGGGCAAAGGAGAAAATAGTGGTATTGATGTCAGTAATAGATCACAGTTGAAGGATAGTACTATGGCGGGCGGTAGTGGGAGAAGTCGAGGCTCATATCCTGAGCAGAGCTGCTACCCTCCGCCTCCATCCCTTCAGAGCTGACATTTGCATCCCTTTCCGGCGTGGCAGGCGCGCGCGGGGGCGGCACTCGGCGTCATGGTCATGGACAGTGGTTGACACACTCCCTGCCCGCGGGCACTCGGCGATGGCGGCTTTGTCGGTGCCCAGAGAGAATGTTATATATTCCACTCCCTCCTTGTTATTACCTCAATATTTGTTTAAAATTTTAATTTAAGAAAACTGTGCTGACAAATAGACTTATTGCACTTTTTGGATAGTAATCACTCGGAAAACTACACCAATGATACATGTTCTCTTCTAGCATAAATCTGGTGTGCCATAAATATTAGGAATAACAGGCCCCGCTTTCAAATATCATATTGCATAGCAACCCTCCATCGTTTTAAAACAGTTTGACTTAAAGAAAAGTAAAATAAAGATGCATTTAATACACTTTATTGTAGGTTGCAACGTTTAGATCAAACAATCCTACCACTACCATATCTTAGACATGCAAACACGTCTAACAGTCTAATAATTACTGAGTAATACGAAAGCTCTATAAAAATATTCAATAATTTATATCAAATCATTCTAGTGTAGTATTAACTTATAAAATCCATGAACTTAAAAAATCTGATGATAAGATAAACATAAAAACTGCAAAAATAATAATAAATTATAAAACAAATAATTAAATTATTTATTAACGTTAGCCGATAAAAAAGACCATCTCCTTCAAACAGCAGTCAGTATCAAGTAACATACATTAAATAATGGTGCATTTAAAAAAGATTTTTAGATAAGCAGTTTACGTAGTAATCTTAATAATAGTATTAATAAAATGTACAAATAACTCAAAATCAACGGAAATAGACGATACCATTAAATCTAAATGGTGAATTATGAAAAATTCTGTAGCAGAGACACAAAATTAAAGTGACCACAAGTTATTGAATAGTCTGCGATAGAAACTTTACTATGAGTTAAGCCCTCCCACGCAGGTTCCAAGACCAATAACGTGGTGTCAGTTCCTGATTCCAAACGGGGAACCTAAGAACCAATCTAAACAGAACGTTCTCCCCCCCCCCAATCCGTCATGGCTGACGTTAATTATGAAAAAACTGCAATGATATTTAATCTCGAAGGCGTATGTCGGTAGGCCCCGGGGGGCGGGGGACCCTCTGCAGGCCCCACGCGGGGTGCGGGCGTCCCGCAGAGTAGCGTCGCGGCGCGAGAAAAGGCGTCCCGAATATATTAGATGATGATATTGCAACGCGACTTGCAAAAATTCATTAAAGAGGATGGAGTGACGAATGGGGTTATAAATCTGGGCGTCGCGCGCGAAACCTATTGACGGGCCGGGAATTAACATCTGCACGATGCGATTTTGATTCCCTCTTCAGTACTCGAGAAAAATCATGATCCTCTGCAGGAACAAAAGGTTGTTCTAATACCAAGTTCTAAACTTTAATAATATAAAAACTTCTACAAAACCGTACTGTGGACGGTTGGAAATTGTTTATTTATAAAATGAAACATAAAATATCTCCTTTTCCAAATATTTTTATGAATGTGTTTTGCAAGAAAAACAATATAAAAATAATTATATGGTTAATTTGTTTTTCTTGTGTATATATTAAAAGTTATAACGCTTAAGTTATATTAGTCCTTTGCATAGTACATTTAAAAATCAAAATAGCTGTGTCACTTGTTGTATTATAATACATAAGAATATTGTATATAATTTAAACTACTGTAGAGTTTTGTTATATATAAATTTAGAGATTTGAAATACAATAAAGTATGTCCATACGTACTTACCTCTTGAAATGTTTGAATAAGTAAAAAACCTTTCTAAATAGTACAAAACTAATAATCTACGTTTCAAGGTTATGTATGTGATGGGTAAAACCTCTGACTGGTTAAAAGTGTAAAATGCAAGTACTCAATGTAATTTTAATTAAGTTCCTACGACTAAAAACTTCTTCTACTACAGAGAATATAAACATTCTAACCTATAAGTGGCTGTAGCCGTGTTACTTACGCACGCAGAAATGCCAGGAGCCCCAGAAAGAGCGTGGCTAGCCGGTCTCAATGTCTGAAAGTCACCCCTTGGCAAGGGATGTGAATAGGGACGGGGATGGAACACACCTGGCAACCCTAAGAGGGCGAGTTGCTTCCATGGCTGCCGAGGAACTGTAGACACGATGCAGAACACAGATTCAGCCCTTCGGCATTAAAGGGTTCGACAGACACCCGCTATGAATTTAAATGTGGAGTTACTTAAGGGTTCACTTTTGGAGCTGTACTTTTCCCTCTTCAATATTCATACTCACTCCCCCTCCCTAATAACTGGGCGATTTAAACATAAACTTCTGTCAGCTGTTCGTAATTTAATTTGCTCAAAATAGTAATACAATGAGAATGTTTTATATATATATATATATATATATATATATATATATATATATATATATATATATATATATATATATATATTTGATATGGTATAATTTTGTTACTTTTTTATGAACTACTGACTCTTAAGGATTAATTAACATTTACATTATCTAGTATGGTTTCTAAATTCTTGACGTCGCAAAGGCCATGGTTCAATTAACTCTAAACACCAGGAACAAGGACTGGTTTAGAATGTTTATTGCGTTAAACTATTATAATACTTTTAGTGCAGAAAATGACCACATTAAACTAGTTTTCAAACGTTTCCTGGTGTCGAAATTTCAATGGTACTTAATTTTTTTGTGCGTAAACGATGACCGGGTTAGTATAAATTAAAAATGAACAAATTAGTTTTATGTTAAAGTCTTGTTAGACTTGTAAAATTACTATTAAACTTAAAGTTATAAATAATTGCATTCAATTCTTTACCTTACACAAAGATTTGTTATTTAAAGCATTTAGACTAAAAATACAATTTAAAAATGTGTTCTTTCAACACACAAGGTGGGATGGAAATTGACTGCGTAAGTATTAGAAGCATTCGTGAACCAACATGCTATGTCCACGGTTCTCAGTGTGTTAAAATAGAATGAGCACTCTGTTAGGAATTCTGCTGAATATAATACGTACACATTTCCCCTATTAACGTTTCTCTATTAAATACCGACTACAATTGCAATTGATGAACAAAACTCTTTGTTAAAACAGGTATTTGTTTAATAAATCCTTCTCAATAATATTCCATTCGATAATAAATAAATATAAAACGTCCGTGTAGACCAACACTCGATTCATTTATATCGCGCAACCTCTCCCCTATTTTCTCCCCCAAATCCACTTCGCCAGAACTAAAACTAATCGCACCCGTTTCCTCCCTTATTGTTGGACCGTGTACGGAAGCGTACTCCTCCCCCCTCCATCCCCTAAGTATCTAGAGAATTGTCCCGTCCCTTGCCCCCGCTTCCTAGGACTCCATCCATGATTCGGGGGGCAACTTAAATAAATTGACTGGCGATTGATCCATTGTCTTGCCCCCTTATCAGGGCGGCCTTTGATAAGCCGGCCTAGATTGCTCCGCTATCTCGGATCAAGATAAATAACAACTCTCCCACCCCTCCCCCACCATTCTTCAGACCGGGTGAGAAGAATTTACAAATGTGTCGCGATCATCCGGTGCTTGCCGAGGATCAATGGTATATCATCCGGAGAGACGCGGCCTACACTGCCGGGGTAGGTCATGGGGAGCCGTGAGTCATGGCGGCCACACCACCAATGGTGACGTGTCCCTGGAATTCCCTCCCCCGGGAAACTTTGTTTGATAGTTTCGCGGAAATAAGTGAGCCGTCCTGTTATAGCCCATGACTGTTTTCTGTATTATAGTTGTAAGGGTGGGGAGTCTGATTGATGCGTACCTACAAACTGCAATACTATAAAGTGTTATAGTATAAATATTAATAATAGATGGCTGTTTCAAATTCAAGAAATCCTGAATTTTGTTTACATTTAAATTAATAACGAACAAACCTTTTTAATAAAAGGTTAAAGGTTTGTCATTATATATTTGTAATCAAATATATAATGACAAAATACATATTCATTAATATACCATGATTTTATACCTAATTAAGCTTTAAACTTAAAGTGGTATTAAAGAATAAGATTAGTTTCTTATATTTCTTTTGCGACCTAAAATCCCAATATTGATTACGACTTATTAACATTTACTGCGTTTGAATTTGTAATAAAATCACAACCAATAATAAAGTTAATACTATTAGAGTGTCTGTTTATTAATAAAAAAACTTCATAGTAACAAAATCTCATGAAACACAACCCAAATTTGTTTTAAGTAAACTTACAAACACTCCAAAAAGGTCGTAGTTAAAAGTAACAGAATCGTTATTGTATCTGACCCTGTATAATATATTATCGTGAGTAAATAAAATACTGTTTTACGCAGAGTGTTGCCACAAAATACAACAAGGAACTTATAATAATTTGCTAAACGTATGTCTAAATACAATTGACCACTTCATTAAAATTTAATCAACTTGTTGTACAGTTTAACTCAGCAAAATTATTTTGCTGTTTTCTTGTTTTACCACTATTTAAATGGTGCAGTTTAGGAGTCTATTTCATTGTACATTAAATCATAATAGCTTGATTTTGTGAATGTTTAATATAGTGGCTAAACTGCAACATTTATTATCTGGCTTTTGTACAGTTTCCTTTTAATTAAGTTTCATTATTTGTTTCTCATTCTCCAAATAATACAATAATATTTGAACAAATAATATTGAACAAATAGTAGGTATACATTAACATACAAATATACATTACGCTAGGTTGGAGTACGAAGTACTCGTATTAATAGTAAATTATTTTTGAAATTACGATTTCATAACTTTTGTAACGAAAGTGATTTGAATTAGTTATTGACGAAATACGTTTCCTTAGGCGAAAGGCATGCGTGCTTATTAGTGTTTGACTTGATCTGACATTTCGTAACTCACTCTATTCCGTCACATTTAAGGCCAGTTATGACCAAAGATCTGATTGGATATTTACTGACTGCAAACTCCAGATCCAGTACGTTCCACGTCGAAGACATGTAACGAAACAAAACATGAAAGTGAAATGTATTTATAGTAACAATACCAGAAAGACATTGTAAGCGGTTTTCGTCAGAACCAAAGGAGCTCCCTCAACACCTCGGGTGACCCGCGGGTCGGGACGTGTTAGACTGTCACCTGGAATATCTGCAGCGGCCGGAATGCCTCCGTAAGCCGCATTGTTGATGACATTCCGCAGCCGTCTAGGCCTCGCGGTGGGCCGGTGGAAGCAATGATTTAGGTCTCCGCGAAGCCAAAACTCCCGTGAGTATTTTTAGCGAGTCTCCCGAATCTCTATCTCCAAACCCTTTGTCCGCTCCCCAAGTTAAGACCCCAGCTCGCCTAACAAGACGCCAATTAAGCCCGCCAGACCGGAATCCCTGGCTTGCATGTGGTATTTGTCAAGCCTTTCTCGACGATCCCGTGTTTTCATTTTATCCTCTTTAAAATCTAGCCCTTACTATTAATTTAAACTACGTGTCCTCTATAAACAGCAAATTCTTTGTGCTATGAACTCAAGCCTATTTTAACTCAAATTTCAGATTGTCTGTCGCTGTTAGTAGGTAATTAAGTTGAAATCTAAAAATGTACTGTCGACTAGTAGATCGGTTTTAAACCAGTGACATTTAACAAGCTATTTATTTACTGTTTGAAAGTGTTATAATGAATAAACAAGTTAGTTATACTGTCACAATTAGGATAATTGGCTCATCCCGCATGCGCAATCTGAAAATAATTGACTAGATACCTTTATGTTTAAAAATTAAAAATAATTTCTATAAAATTATATTTAGTTTGGTTGCAGACTATGTTGAGGTTACTACATAGAGTAAAATATATATTATAAACCAAAGCAAATTACGCTAAACCTGGAATTAATATATACGCTCTCCTCCCAACAGGAATAAACAATGAAGACGGAGCAGGAATGAAATAACAACTAGCGGGTTATAGACAGATAAACTTCCCCAATATAAAGCAATGATCGGTATCGGTAGTGTAAACAGTCCACGTTTCTGTTAGTGAAAAATCGGGAGTTCCGAGTCAATCTTTTAATTAAACACCGGCGCTGACGTGGTGAGTCCTACGGAGTTCTGTTATCTCGATAAATCCGCTGAATACATTTGGAAATGGGGCATTGATCTGCAGCGTCCTTTTGCTGTCCGCTCTTCATTTCGCGTATTTTCCGACGTAATAAATCAACAGCATCTCGTTGCCATGGTGACGGATGTAGGGGTGGGAGGGTGAGGGGGGAGGGTGTGAGAGAGACGGAGTACAGCACTGGTCGTGTGTACATCTGTTTGTACCACTCACTCAGGCCGACATACCCGCAGCCATGTTAAGAAACACGTGTTTAATTGTTCTTTCCGACTTACTCCGTAGTTAGCAGTTAATGCCCACCTCAGATAAATCCCGCAGAGGTAATGTGTTAGTTCATTAGGGCGATGCGTTTTCGGCTCAATCGCCGATTTTATTTTCGTTTACTCTTTTTCTTGCAGTTAAATCCAATCCCTCTCGAGTGCCCAACACTGTGCCATAAATCGGTCACCATCACGTATTAAAATTATGGCGCGATCGTATCGGATTTGAATCGATTCCTTAATTATGGATTAAATGTTGTTTCGACGGTGAAGTGCCAGTTTTTACGATAGTGAGCAAATGAAAATGGCAATTTTTAACACTTTACTTTTAAATAACGATACAGAAGAGCGCGATACACTGAAAAAAGTAACCTAAACAAGTAGGCCTGGACATTGCAAGTAGAGCTCAACATTGCAGTTACCTTGGCTCAGTATACTTACTACAGTTGACAGAACCGTAAAATATGTCGAAAACACCTACAATGAATAAATGATGGCATACTTCTGCCAATGAGTAAAATTTGGTAGTAGCTAACGGAAAAATTATATTTTATTAGTCAAACACACTACGTTAAATCCTTAATTATAGAGATTTTAAAGTTATTTAATACAAACAATGTTTTCCAATAATAATATACACCAATACGTTAACTCGTTCTTCTGAGTTCAATTAATTAATATAAAATTTACTTTATCATAAGCAAATGCAGCGTATATTTTACTAATGCTATAAAGACAACATTTCGAAACAGACCTATTACCTCCCTTTTATAGTTATTGTTATCTTTGTAATATCTTTATTATATTAGTTTGAACACTAAGTCAGTATCTTAGTGTTGGTCATAACATATGTTTCCTGTTTAGGTTATTATATTCCGATTAAAAAACTCTATACTAGCACATACAGTAAGTTAATCTAAACCTCGGAAAGTCCCTTTCCTCGGTTGCAACTTTCTGCAAACATCTATTTCAGACTTACTTTGACTGGAGACGTCAGCCGGGCCTAATTAACAGAGTATTATTTCATGTTGGCTCACATAATGGGCTTCACTCTATAAATCTTGGCTAATAAAGATTGAGAAGCCAATGGGAGTTGACCTGAGTCCAAGTGGCTGACTGTCACACACGACGGTACGCGCTGTGCTGACGCCAAGGTACATATGTGGACACTATTCATGCTGATAACAGATTCATTGCTCCTGGGTGGCACTAGCTCCTTAGTCACACACAACACACTCTCATCCTTTCATAATACCTTATAACTTTTACATTTTAATTTTTATCACAAAATTCCAATGTCCTGTTTTTTGTTTGTATACTTAAAATTGGCAAGTAAAATAAACTCCTACAAAAAATGTATGCCTTCGAAAAAGTGATTTACAATTTTAAATGTATCCTTAGTATTTCCTTAATCAGTGAAGATGAGTCTATTTGGATAACTGTATTATACAGTAAATAAAAATGTTTGTACTTCAACCGAAAGAGCAGAAGATAACTTATATAAAGTAAACCAATATTGTAATCAATGAAACCAGTATTTTATTAATTTGTAATTGAGAGTTTCAAGTATTTCAAAAACATAACATGGTAACAAAATTGGAAATACTCAACGTATTACTTTAAACAAATTTAATAAACACGTAACTGCCTAAACTCCTTAAAACTAAAACTGTGTACTTTTCGCCCTTTTTTATGTTATTATTGTAAATTTACTCACATAATCATATTATTAATATTAGTAAGTCATATTTTATAAATGGGCCAAGAAATTAATTTTGAGCTTTTCAAGCAACAATGAATTTAAATAGATCATATGTTATTAACCTTACCACACCCTTACTAAGCTTTCTTTTGCCTTCCAGGCATTTCTTTTTTAAATATACGAACTGTACAACTATATCCGCTTTTTAAGTAGTAAAAGTTTGTCAGTTATTAGAGGGACATATTAAGGCCAGTTTAGACCTCACGTGGTGTATATCTGGTTAATATAGTGAGGTTGATTGTTTTGGGAGAATTCAGATGTAAATTAGAATCACTTTTAAAATACCTCGAATCATACCATGATAGGGCTCTTCGGCATACTCTATTTTGTCTCAATGATTTCGATATTTATTTTGTGGCGCATGAAAGACATCTGATAATAGTTTGTGACTTCTTGTATCACGTAACTGTTCCTGGAACGTGTAGGCCTATTAAGTTAAGTAAAGTGTACATTTATGAAAATTTGTAAATTTCAAAAAGGATTTATGTGGATTAAAAAAAATCTCGAATCAAACGAAAAGAATTACCTGATTTCTAAAGGTGTTAAAAAACTCTGTAAAAAGAGACAAAGCATACATAAGTGACTAAATGGTATCGGTCAATGGAGTGTCTATAGACATCAGTTATGAAGTGGATTATGTAATTTGTGTTGATCATATCTGAAAGTTAATCCATTGAAGTTGCCATTGCACGTCACATCTGGGGGAAGGGCGAAGAACACAAGACGACGGCCTGTAGGAGGTGTCGTCTATCGCGAGAGGTTTTTAGAAACTGACGTCACAGACATGCCTGATGGTTCAGAAGGGGTTTTTCGGGCTGCGACGACAGAAGCAGATTGATGGTTACCCCTCCCCCACATACCGACTCGGCTAACAGGCGTTCCTACTGTGCCCACACCTCTGCCCGCACAGGCGTTCCTTGTCGTGTACCTTAGGGCAGTCGTTTCGTAAACAAATTTTAAAATAAAGACGGTATGACAATTTCACAAACACGGTTGTTTGATTATCCTGCAGCGTGAATTATATTATTCTAGATAAATAGAGGTTTGTACATTCTAAAATTTGTGCCATATAACCCCAGGAATTAGCCTATAAATAGTGTTATTTTTATAAAGCATATTGCTTTACCTTGTTCAATGTATAGAAGTAATTGTGAGAAGGGTGACAGGGCCGCAACCGTTACGGCAAGTCTAGTGCGTGAGCGAATTAAAGTGCATAACCCTAACATTTTAAATTTATTTTTTTTTCTGAAATTTATAAAAATATCAGTTTCTTACTAATAAAAAATAATAATATTGCTATTATTTTACTGTATATTTTAATACATTCCTGACGTATGATGGTTTCAATTACTTTATTATGTCGATTGGTACTTGAATATAAGTACTCAAAGATAGATAAATAATATTTCCAGTAATACATATTTTTTAAGAAAACAATCAGTTTTTACTTAAAACGTCTTATTGGGATACACATACAGGAATTTTTAAATTGAACGTTATACATGATTGTATTTAAAATGTGCCTATATTTGAGTAAAACTTTTTGGTATTATAGCTAATTAAATAATTTACGATGGTTATTAGTCATGCTACTTTTGCCGTTATCGTAAAAATAAATAAGACCAAACAGAGATAATATTTATAAGGTTACGAAACATTATGCATTTAAAAAAATTAGTGCTACTTAAAAAACAAAAAATAGTTTTATATTTTATATTTACAATGTTACAATTTGGACACATGACGATTACAATAGACAACAAGTTGGAATCCAGTGGGTCCCAACGCGTGCGCCGCGGCGACCAGGGGCGTATCCATGTGTCACGAAAGACACCGTGGCTACCTGGCTTATAGTTTTATTTATGTTTATATTCTATATTTATATAAAATTGGAAAGCTTATTGAATTGGAATTTAAAATGTAATTAAATTGATAATGACGTAATGCAAAATAACTTGCACGTTAAGGCAGCTGGAGGTCAAACAGTTTGGAACCAATGGAATTTGCAGGATAAGCTAACGGAAAACGTGTGTAATATAAAAAAGAAAGAAATGTTGTTCTTATGTTAATACCTTTTATTTATTATTTGTTTTATATTCAGTATTTAGCATGTTTTAAAATGAAAGAGATGTCTCCCCCTTCAAAGCGAATATACAAACCCATTTGGATCCTCTGGTGATCCAAGTCTTAGTCCCCAGTTCCTCCTGAAACAAAAAAATTGATAATCAACTTTAACTAAAATTATATCCCCATTGAAATATTTAATAATAATTTTTATCATAAAACCTGAAACAATAAAAGAACGTTGAATTATGTGGAATGTATTTTGAGCTCTAATTAACGTTTAATCTTGAATAAGAAAATACCGTTCGTTCGATACTTAACTTTTCTAAGTTTGTTCACAACATTTAAAATCTTTTTTCAACTATTTTTTATGTATATTGTATCTCTAGGACTGGTAATAAAAATTATTAAAAAAATTTACATTACCAAATGAAAAGTAATTTTAGATTTAAATTGAAAATACGATTAGTTTGATACTAATATAGAGAGTTATAGAAAGTCTTAAAATGTAAAGATATGACTCCTATATGCAGGCATACAATATATTTGAAATCCTTACAATTTATTATTGAAATCTTTAATCTTTCCTAAGCAGTTATTTTACTTCTTTTAATGCATACAAAATCTAAAAAATCCTAAAAACGTAAGTATAATAATGTCAAAGATAACGTTTTTTAGTACCCATACAATGTTTCGTAAAAATATATAAAATAATTATTCATTACTAGTAAACTTAACATAAAATGCTGATTTAACATATTTACGGTTCATGAATCCGTACACTAATTGCAAGAACAGTCGAGAAAGGTTTTTCGAGAAAGAAGAAATCTAGTTACTCAAAGAAATTCTTATCAATTGCTATCATTACTTTCACACTTCCATATATTTAACACTTACATCGGAAAAAATATAGAAGATTTTTAGACATTTTAAGAAAACGTTTGCCTGAATATTTCATTGCAGTACCTGCAGTATTAACAGTCATAAGGTGGGCAATTTTGAGTAGGTGGTCTTTTAGTATTTAATTTTTCAAATGTTCTGCAGCCGGAACATCCGAGAGATACCTTTAGGGTTTTATGACAGACTTTTACTGTAGGGTATTTTTAGTTTCGTCTGGCAGTCTTTGTTTACGTTTCACTTTGTGTTAGCTCTGAATGTGCCACCTACATCGAAATCCACGACGGAGAAACTGTTCGTGCTGCAAGGCGAACATGCGGAGTCCTGCGGGGGGTAGAAAGCGCGTGGCCTCGCCTGTAAAAAGCCACCCCCAGTTTTTATGCGAACAGTAACAAAGAAAGTGAAACTTCAAGACGCTGAGGTGACATCCACTATTGTCGAGGGGTCGGGAAAGTTTTTCACAATGTGCGGGCCAAGGTGACGCAACGAATGGAACCTTCCTTGGGGCAGGGTTTGGCAAGGTATCGGGGTTCCGACACTAGAATCTACATTTGTGGCTCAAGTATAATCTCACTATATTTTTCGGCGGTTGGGAGGTCTGCTCACCTTCTGGAAGAAAGCAAGCACAGAACACCAACCATGACACGGATTTAAGTATATCCATTAATACCGATAGTAAATGATACATACCGATAGTAAATGATACTTACGATAGTAAATGTCTGAAAAACTGTTATAATGCAACAGCTATATATATATATAGCTGTTGCATATATATATATATATATATATATATATATATATATACACAAATTATATATATATATAACTCTGTAATACAAAACTAGGAAAGATACAGCTACATAAAATAAGTATTTTTCTTGTAACCGTGTAATATAAAAAGGTGGATAATATAGTTTAATAAATTAAATCTTCCTGTATTTTTTAAAATATAAAAGATACATACATACAACACGAAAATATAACCTTGTGTAATAATCTGTCACAAAAATTTGAAAAAATTGATTCCAACGCTATGTGCAATGAATATCAGTCAGGTTTACCAACCATCCGAATAGTATAATAAAATCTTTTTTAAAACAATTATAGAAAAAGACAGGTTTTTATTAATTACTTGACGAAACCTTAAGTATATAATATACGGTATTTTTGAAATTAGTAAAAAATCTACTTGATGAAGTTATAAAATAAGTCGTAATTAATAACAATTGACTTACACCCTTACACTTCATACTTGCTCGTCTACATAACTATTATATTAAATTGTATGCAGATTTTACGTAAAAACGTTTTATTATAGGTACTAATTAGGGAGAGTTGTTATAGTATGAACATTTTGACCAAAACAGTTTCTTTGAGTGCAGCCAGTGAACAATAAAACTAATGATTAACTTAGCCACATTGATTTGTTGGTTTTGTTACTACGCACAACTTTGTCCATTAAATCTTACCTGTATTCTTTATAGTTTTCAAGATCTATTCAGTGTATGAACGATTTTGAACACACTGTATACAACAAAAATTGCACAGTATTCTTCTTTTTGTATTAAATATTTTGCTAAACACGTAATATTATTGTAGAAAATGCGGTCCTAAGTAAAAACATCGTAAATAATATGGTGGGAATAGATTTTGAAGTTCCATCCGGGTATTTTTACCGCTGCTCGCGTACGAATAAATGCATTAGACAGGGATGGCGAGAATCGTTAGGCATGTCGCCTGAAGCCGATACAAATTAATATTTCGACCTGTGCAACGCTGTAGTTATGTATGTGAGGAGTGACCAATGAATTTCCCTCACCACCCCCATTATACCGCCCACCCTGCCCCGTACCACACCCAACCATTCACTTATTATGGGAACGTTTTAATTACGATTGTACACGATTTTAAAACAGTTCAATCAGCCGGTAAATCTCGTCCTGGCTGGGTCAATCGTTCCGCTAAATTAAATTGATTTCCTCTCGATGTCGTACCATATAAATCAACGATGACTATTTACAATTCATTGGATAAATGTAAAGGTCAGTTAAAATCTAAAACTAAAAATGTTTAATGATAAGAGGCTTTTTATAAATAACTTTAGATAGAACCTCCACATAAACGAATTTTATTAACGCTTACAGTCGATTTAAAAGTTATTATCCTATTTCCAACCAAGCCACTAATGTAAAGAGAAATGTAGACCTATTAAGTTTATAAACAGATCAGCCGATTTTTTATATTCGTTGTAGTGTGTTAAGAGATTTATTATAAGAGATAATTATACATATTATAATAATTACAACCCGCATGGTTTTTATCTTAATATTTCATTTATATTGAATCTGTCTAGTATAATGTTATAATTACTCTATGATTCAAAGCTGTTAAAAATAGCAGCCCCTTTGATGAAGCAGATGTACTTGACGTAACGCGATACATCATGTAAATAAGTATTTATTTTAATATAAAGATCAAAATAAATATTTTAACTTCATGGTATTGAATTAACGTATGCATTGTTTACCATAACTTACACGAATGCAAGCAAAGGCCTTTTAATCATATTTGACTTTAAATATAGTAATCAAAGGATAAGTATCTTTCAAACCCTATTAGTTAGGCTTTTGATATAGGCTGTTATTTAAAACGAAACGTGAAATTTCAAATTTTAAACTGCTTTCTGTCCAGGGACATGTCCTATATAGCTTTGAAGGTCACTCGAACGGAGTTCTTAACTGAGAATGTTTTACTTTGAGCTCTACGACGTTATGAATAGTCAAAAAGTGTAAATTTAATCTTTTTTAAATTCTAAATATTTTTTTTTAATCGTTATAATACAGTTAAGAACGGAAGTTTAATACTTTTTAGAAAAAATATAGTTTTAATTAGTATTCGTTTGTCTTTGCTAAAGCCATTTTGAGATTTCTTCCACGAACTATAATGTCTTGCATCAATATTAGGATACGTCTTTACTCTGATTAACCTCTGATTAAATTGTATTTCAGAACTGTCTTTTAATTTGATGAGATATTGTAGTAGATAATTTGCTTAACGTGCCACTTTTCAATTGCTTTATATTATTTTCAATGTCAATGGTTTATTTTTATTGTCAGTATTAAAAATTTGTTATTCTTAGATTTTATGTATATTGTGTTTTACGTGGAAAATAATGACTAAATAAAATGTTTTACTCGAATCATTTCTAAAATTACATTCTAAAATATTAATTTACCTATAACGTAAAACTGATTAATATTTACTTACCGTGAGGTATACAGCGGAAAATGTATCAGCAATGTTAACAGTTTAATTACATTTATAATGGTGTCATGTAAAAATTATTATATTTATTTTATATAGTTTTAACACAATCCCTATTTTGTTTCAGGTGGGGTTCCACTTAACTTCGGAAAATATTATTTAGATCGTCAGGTATTGAACAGTAAAGTTGCTTGGTAGTGTTGCTAACCTTATTATGTATATCTTTGCTTTATATCTAACAATATTCATGCACCAAGTTGAGTTTTGCCTACAAATATTTTCAAACAAGACAAATTTATACAATCATCGGTAGATGCTGCAACCGTCTTTTGGTTAGGGTGTATTTGATTTAAAACTTCTAGCCTTTTAAGATAACGTTTCTGAAGACAGAAAAAGTATACAAAATAGTTTGACGGCTCAGATAAACCAAAGCCAAGTAAGACATGTAGGCGATATTGTAACAAAGCTAAACAAATAAAAACGGTTCCAGATAAAAAAATGTAGCCTGAATTCTTTTCAGCCCGTTTATGAGTTATGTAGGAAGCCTATAGGGCGTTACGTGTTTATAATGGTATATAGTGTAAGAAAAGTTTTTAGTAAAATAATACTTACCAATTTTTTACAAATGAAAGTAATGATATTTACTCCAGTAATCGTACATCCTATAAAATGTCACACCCATATATTCAGCCATTTTTTCATTGGGCCTGATTACAGACTAATTTCCGAAAATTCTGCTTCAAAACCCTAAAGAGGTTATAAAAAATCTTGTCTACTTATCCTGCGTTCAGAAACGTATTTTTAAGGGCTGTAACCAAATTGGTGGTTGAAAATTTTAAAAATAATTATTCTACAAAAAAGCCGATTTCTGTATAATTAAACCCGTTAGCCTCGCAAAAGTAACTATCCTCGAAGGTTGGTAGCTTTAACCTATCAACGCTGATTTAGGTTTCAATTTGGTATTAGATTAATTGAAAATCGAAAATTCTAAATTATCTTATGTAATGTTATGACATATTTTACTGCATGAAAACTTAATTACTTTACCCCTTACGAGTAAACAAGCAAATATAAAAAACATAGCATATTATTGTTAAAATGCAACCTGATCCTTATAAGAAATGTTAGAATTACTTGAATTACATATAATAAAGGAATTTCAAGCAACTTCAAGATAACAATAAATTAATCAAAACACTGCACACTCAATGTTTAATGTCACAGTAGAGTATTAATTCAATAAAAAATCGATTAGTTTGCCGTACAACTAAATTCAAGACAACTAGATACGTTTATGTTCCAGGAATAAGTCTTTTAAGGAATTATAGTATTCTTAAGCTGTGGCAAATTGGTACAGTAACTGATATTGGTATTATATAAAACTTGATTGTTTATTTGTTAATTAGTTACCTGGTACACATACACGATTAATAATTAGTCTTTAAATTTGGATGCAGAACACCTACGGATAAATTTCTCTGTGGAAGTGGCTTTTATATTGGTTTACGTTTTTGTAGTCAAGTATACAATCAGTCCCTTCCACGTTTATTTGTTCAATACGCTTAGTCAATATCTGAAATCAATTAACGTATTACGATGCGTAGTTGCAGCATGCCACGGGATTGCGCAGCGCATTGCAACGAAACATGTACGCAGCGATTTCTCTGGCCATTTCTGTAACGACTGATGCTTATCAACGCCCCTATCGCGATCACGTGGTTCTAGGGCCCGACAAGAGAGACCTTGGACCCTTCTATGTCGCCTCGTCAGCCAATAAAAGTAACGTCCAGTCAAAAGTCACTGAGACATTCCCCATTTCCTGATGCAATAACACCGATAACGCCAGCGATATCTAAACGAGCGCGCATTAAGATTTCAAAACATGTGACTGCGTCGACTGGAAATATTAATGCGCGTGTCATCGTTTCTGGTTATCTGGGATAATTTGTCCGCTGGTCCCAGTCAACAAGATAGTATGAATGGGTTTTACTCACAGCCGATAAAGTGGACAATTAAGCAACCTCGGGTCAATTTTGGGTCAGAGATAGTTTTTTAAGGAACCGATGGTTAAGTGCCATTAATTCGATAACGATTCTACCCCCTCCATCCCGACTGTAGCCATTTCACTCTGTTTATCGGCGAGAATTGGTCGTCCGACCGTAAGTATCCAGTTAATTGCGTATTTAGCTCATATACCTAGGTGATTTTGGTGATTTCTGTTTATAATCTGATGTCTTATCTCGCCTAACAGCATTTTATAGCCTGAATGGCAGTAACAATTGGTGTAAAATGTGTTTGCCACTCCATTTACAAATCGTTATTGGTCTATAATTGAAATAGTCGCACGCTTCCACCATTATAGGAGATTTTATAACCGATAGTTTGTTGGTAATGTTTTAACAGTCTTTATACAGAGACGATTTGTTTACTCACATGTATCAACAGCCTTGATCGTGGACTATTATGTTTAGTAGGAAGTGGAAAGTGGAGTTTTCGCCTCTAAAATTAATTTCATAGCATTATGTTACACTGGAATGAGTTATTTTTAATTTCAAATGTAGCTGAAATTATTAGTCATGCTAAGAGTTTTTTAAAAGTTTTAAGTACAAAAGTTAAGTTACAGTTTTCTTAGACTAGGTAAAAAATACGTGTATATTTTGAACTTTTAAAATTTGTTTACATAGGTCTCAAAAGGACGCACATCAGCGTCCACCAAGTTGTGTCTAAAGTTAGTGTGTACCAATTTACCCCGTTCACTAGCACTGCTAGTTGTTTACGTCAACACTTAATCATACCAACACAACCATTAGAAATATTTTGAATTATGAATAATAATGTAATTCAATTTTTCAATTAGATCAAGGTTACTTTATAATCCAATAGTGTGGGAATAATCCAATATTCCTATAGACACAGAAAAATGTATACGAACTCATCATCAAAAAATTACTTTATACTATCCTTAACTCTTTATAAAATTCTTTTACTGAATAATAACTGTTGTATACATGAGAAATTTTCATTCTAGACCCTAGCTTAAAGTTAGCCAAAATGCTATAATGGTGATAGTCTGAATTAGATCTTGGACGTGAGTACGACAAATAATACATATACGGGACGAGAAATAATTAAACTTTAATATTTCTGATTTACAAGTATTAATTTTAATTGTAAAATAGATATAAGTAAATAAATAAAGTGGAAGGTTGGTCTGTGTTGTGAATTTTTTATTGACACTTTTAATAGAATTACTGGAACCTACTAATAGCCTTATAGGACACATTTTTCCAAACGGAAATCTAATTATTTCGTCTGCGGAGAGAAACAGAAACCGAATCGTGTCTCCAGATTATTTACTAACTCTTTAAACGGCCTTGAAATAGTCGGTAGCCTATCGTCTCTTCAATTTATAACGGATACGGAATGTTTGGAAACCGAACGGGGAGTCTAAGTATAACCCGAGTAAGCGGCTGAGACTGTTTCCCTCCTTGTCCCACTCACGGAGCTCCCCTATACTGCCCTCTCTGTCACACCTACCCCTCTCTCTCGCTCTCTCCAGCAATCGATCTTCTGTCTAATACGATGTCAGCCGCTCCGTCCCGGCCCAGCAATGGCGGCGGATACGCTACTCTGGATTAAAATCTACCGCCAAAATATTCCCTCCTTGGCACCCCTTGGATAAGTAAGCCCCGCTTGACGAACGCCTTAAAAGTTTAAGGGCTCCGAGAAGTGAAATATGGTTTGTTTACTGCCCCCCTTGCGTCGCCAACCTGCCGTAGGCCCTAAGGGATTGTTTACTTAGTGTTGATACTAATTTAAAACATCACCTGTACAGTAGAGACATTATTTGTAAATTATTAAAAATGTAAAACCGAGTTTTCAGCGTAAAATGTAATAAATTTGTGTATGAAATTTAATTTTTAAACAATTTCCAAATTGAAAAACAAAAACTCGCCGTTTGAAGATTGGCTGGTTAAGAAAGTATAGACATCTAAAACGATTTATGTAATTTAATCAAAACAACACCCATAATTATTAAAAACTAGCTTTGCAGTTAAAAAATGTAGTCATTATTTATAAATCATTTCCATATGGGAAAGAAAAAATAGACCGTTTCTACTGTATTCTGGTTAATTTATTATCTGAACCCTAATCCAACTTGTCTAATTTAATCTAAACATATTAAAGGATAAACAAGGATAACTGTTCCTCGAAATATATCTTTTTATAAACTCATAGTGGAAAGTATTTGTTCTACTTTTGAATCGAAAAATTTCCCCAATCATGTTGATGAAAGACATCGTATCAATAATTGTATACAATTTTCTAACAATATCATATCAATAATTGTACTTAATAAAGAGTATGTGTACAAAATTTAATATCAATTAGACAGTTTTCGCTGATTCTAGACTGAATATCCTTAGCATCGAAATCAGTCTTCAACTGGCCTCATGCAATTACAAACAACTGCTTTAATTATTAAAGTTGCGTTTGATGGTGCTGTGAGAACAGAGTATGTTTCCAATTTCCAAACTCTGACTAACTTAGTACCTTACAACGAAATTTCCCACTAGATACAGGTTAAATGTAAGATAGTCCCGTGTAGCCCTAATCTCGCCTCTGTACTCACGCACAAATAAAGAAAAGAAATTATAATTACGACCAATCTAATTAAACGTGTTGATATTTTTAAGTCAATTAAACTATTACATTTTAAAAGCATTAGACATTTTTCTAAATGATCAGTAAGTTTGAAAAATCACAGTGGTTTTGTACCTTTTTTCCACTATTTATATCCTCTACTGATGTCCTATCATGGTGAGAAACCTCATCGGTACGAGATCCTATTACCGCCGGCCACACCGCTTTGGATTTGGATATCCAACGCGTGGATATTTGGATTTGTTGTCTCAGCAACTATACCACAGGAGCATGGCTTAAATATTAATCTAGACTAATTTAAAGCGGTTTATCCTTTACTTCTAACACCAAAAGCCTTAAGAAGGGGGGGGTGTCATAAAAATAATATTTTCCAGTTAATCGATTTCTGCAATATTGATAAAACTTTAAACCCCTCTACTAGGCCTACCATCCGGTTCTCATCAGAGCATAAAATATAAAACACAACTACGATTACAAATTCAACAAATATATAACACCGAATTGGGCGAAGAGTGCTAAAATTTAAAATCATTACATACAACGGTTCTCATCAGAGCATAAAATATAAAACACAACTACGATTACAAATTCAACAAATATATAACACCGAATTGGGCGAAGAGTGCTAAAATTTAAAATCATTACATACAACGGTTCTCATCAGAGCATAAAATATAAAACACAACTACGATTACAAATTCAACAAATATATAACACCGAATTGGGCGAAGAGTGCTAAAATTTAAAATCATTACATACAATTAACTTTTAACACAAATCAATATTTGATCCATTATATGTACTTGTCAGATTAAAAAACACATTATTGCATTAATGGCAAAAAGTCAATAGCGTAAGGATAATAAGGGGCCAGCTAGGACGGAGGGCCATTTATAAGTCATGTAAGAACGACCAGCCGACAGCTACATTTGGCCTATCCATAAACAAGTAGTTGTATTAAGTGAGCGCGTAAACATAGGCAGAGTGGCTACCAACTTTACGACCTCCCCCCCCCCCCGCCACAACAAGCCCTACCCTGGAACCTCACCCAAACTCATTATATCGTGTTCACACGTCCCAAGGCCGTTTATATACTGGAAGTCCTCACTTTCTGCTCAGTCTCATATTTACCTCTGTTTGAGTCGAACATTTACGATTGTTAATTTTGTACTTGAATACATTTCTGGTAATTAAAGTACGGCACAACTAATCTAGTAATCAAATTAACATTTTGCGACCTTTAACAAATTAACATAAATCTAATCAGTTTCCCATGACAGGTTGGCTAACTATTACGGAACTACGTATTTGTGTTTTAAGCAAGAGTACTTTTAAAAATTGATTATGTTAAAGGGAAAATGTTTCGGTTTGTCCTACTTTTTATTGCAGATATAAGTTTTGAATATTTTAAAAAGATTTCCACAATACGTATTTGTGTTTTAAGCAAGAGTACTTTTAAAAATTGATTATGTTAAAGGGGAAATGTTTCGGTTTGTCCTACTTTTTATTGCAGATATAAGTTTGAATATTTTAAAAAGATTTCCACAATACGTATTTGTGTTTTAAGCAAGAGTACTTTTAAAAATTGATTATGTTAAAGGGGAAATGTTTCGGTTTGTCCTACTTTTTATTGCAGATATAAGTTTGAATATTTTAAAAAGATTTCCACAATACGTATTTGTGTTTTAAGCAAGAGTACTTTTAAAAATTGATTATGTTAAAGGGGAAATGTTTCGGTTTGTCCTACTTTTTATTGCAGATATAAGTTTGAATATTTTAAAAAGATTTCCACAATACGTATTTGTGTTTTAAGCAAGAGTACTTTTAAAAATTGATTATGTTAAAGGGGAAATGTTTCGGTTTGTCCTACTTTTTATTGCAGATATAAGTTTGAATATTTTAAAAAGATTTCCACAATACGTATTTGTGTTTTAAGCAAGAGTACTTTTAAAAATTGATTATGTTAAAGGGGAAATGTTTCGGTTTGTCCTACTTTTTATTGCAGATATAAGTTTGAATATTTTAAAAAGATTTCCACAATACGTATTTGTGTTTTAAGCAAGAGTACTTTTAAAAATTGATTATGTTAAAGGGGAAATGTTTTGGTTTGTCCTACCTTTTTATTGCAGATATAAGTTTGAATATTTTAAAAAGATTTCCACAATACGTATTTGCCAGCATCAAAGCGTACATTTTGATATTTTAATATACATTATGGACTTATTACTTTTTTAAATTTTCCAACAAATTTGTAAGTTAGGTAGTTCTTTTTACTCATGTTAAAAATCTTTTCACATTTCTCCTGCTTCTTTAACAGCTACATTGCATGTATAGACTTAATCGAATTTACATATGTTCGCATTACAGTGTGTGAAAAATAATCAAGAAGAAAATTAATTAAGAAATCATTTACAAGTAATAAAGCAACTAACTATTCCATGTGTCTTACTAGTAACGAAGTAAACATATTACCATTCAGTAACCAGAGCACCCTCATTAAATGGATTCGGTTTCTCCTATTTTTCTTTTTTCACAACTTATCCACCATATCCGATAAGAATCTGAGACAAACTTTTCTTTCTTTTGTTTGTTTAATCTTTACTTAAATGTCTGGTCATGTATCATTTCAAATAGAAGAGAGTTTAACATTTTTTATTTTTAAAAGAAACCAAGTTTGACAGTTAAAGGACATTCAAATCCGAATTAGTATCCAATTAGTGGGACCGTGAGTAAGGAGTAGAGTTCTGATTTTTAAAATTTATTTATATATCAGCACGTTTGATGAAAAAAAAAAATGCCCAAATTACTGAACTACGTTGTTATTAACGGTTTATTTCTCGTAGCTGTTTATAAGAAATTTATATTATGTTTATACAAGAGAATATATTTTATACAGATAATATACCGTTTCTAATGTATTCGTTCAAAAGGTTTGCCTAATTATCAGGTATTTTTTGCAGGTATACAACTCAGTCCCAAAAACTATGGTTATACATGTTTAGATCAAAATGAATATATTCTTGAAACAGAAGTATCTAAAATAGGCTACACGTTGTTAAAATTGTATTCCTTTAAACATACAATTGTATAAATAAAAAATACTCGATTACAATGCTGTTCAGTTTGTTTGAAATGTTGTAAATGTTTATTAACTATGAACTATTACCATGACGTTTCGATAATACACCAGTGCGTTTAATAATTTTTTCGTTTTCTACCATTTATTCAAGACGTATATCATTATTATTATTCTTTTAGAAATTTTCTCTAATTTATATAAAGCCATGCTTTAGCCAATGTCTCTTTACACGTTCGTTTCCCTCAAGAAGTAAATAAATAACGTAGACGAAAAGTAACTTTGCTCCACGGTCAAACATCGGCCCATAAAAATGTATAAAAGCCCGCGCAGTAAAAGCCAATGTTGCCTGAGAAACATATACGGCAATAAAATCTGCAACCCGAATGAGACAGTAACTCGGTATCGAGGTAAAGAACTCTACCGGTAGGCTATAGACGACTGTCGAGCGGTACAAGCCCCCTACCACTCACACCTTTGGTAACAAACACCCGTAGGGGGGAGGGGGATAACTTACTGACGCCATCAAATCCTTTAGCGACAAATACTCTTCCGATTGCCCGTAAGGACTTTGTCTTTGGTGTTTTCGTTCCGAGACGACTTGAGCGCTTGTTCTTTTAAACACCTAACGAGATTAGAACAAGATACACTTTCTGTGGTAGAAGTTAACACAATATAGGATTTGAATTGTTTTTAATAAATAAAAAAATATTTTACTTAAATAAAACTATGGTCATAGATAAATGATAAACGGAGTGATTTTCACACTACACATGAAACTGACAGTTCCAACTAAATGATAGTCCTACTGTAACTAAGTTAATACATAACCTGTATCCACTTGAGAGATAACTAATATTTTCTGATTTTTTTACATACACAGCAAGGTTTTAAATATTTTTTACTTTAGTGTCAGACAACTTACATTATTATAAGAATTTGAAGTTGGTTACAAGTCTATCACTCTCGTATGAGTCTCATACCTCCTGATGTATTCATTCCGGTAACAACAGGTGGGAAATTCACAGATCCTCGTTCAAGCCGATGTTCAGAATGTAACAAAGATCACTGAAGAGGAAAATTTTAACTGATGTGAAATTCTAATATCACCGTGTTGGGAGAAAAGGTGGCTGCTCTTAGTTGTTTCCTGGGTAGAGATAGAGCAGGTTCGAATTATGTTCATGATTGGATTACGTTTCTTCAGTTCTCTCGCCTTTTACTACCTTAACTCCCCCCCCCCCATTGGCACGTCCTATGGCCGAAGAGGGCCAGTAGAATATGACCAAAAAGGTGATGACGTTCTCTCTTTAAAAAAAATTAAACATAAACAAAAACCACTTGTCTTTTGTTAAACCTATTTCCATGAATATATTAAAGTAATAATTATCCTCCTCAAAACAATGATTTTAGGATTGCTATTTGAAGTTTTATAGAAGACCATAGATTTAAATTATATTACGATACAAAAAATATGAACAAGAACGTACTTTTATTGAGACTCTTCCAGTCACGTAAACCAAAACTTAATTTTAAGATCATAATTTTATGATGCATGTAATTAATATGTAGGTTACTAGCTACCCTCAAAAGGGTCTTTCAGTAAGGTTCCTAGAGTCACACTATGAAATAAATTTACAACAATGTACGAGATAGACATTTAAAAGAAGATGGTCTTAAAAGATGTTCTGTTGGAAAACATCCAGAGACTTTTTAGAATTTGTCATCATGAAATAAAGGAATGAAATGAGTACCGAGATGTTATGCACCTTATGAATCAATGGGAGAAAGTATAAGAATTTAGAGGGAGGCACAAGTAGCAAGGTTATATGTATAGTATAAGATCACTGAGAGATGATACCCGGCAACTACATATGTTGAACTGGACTTTTGGAATCATTTTTAGATTTGATAGCGATGTATGCGTCTAAGATAGAACGCCTAATTTCACCATGAGGGTGTCCTAAATTTATAGTCGGTCGAAATTAAGTCTCAATGGACTCAACATCCCCGAACGTTCGTGATCCTCCGATCAAGATCCGAAAAATGTTTGGAAGGGGACTTTGTTAGATAACGCTGAATTGGTATTTGATAGCAATAAATATGAAGATGTGAGTTCATGGCCATTACGGACTCTATATTGAAAAATTACGTTCGCAGACCTCATAACAGTGTATTGAATTTTTCCAAAAAAAAGTACAACAATGGGTTATTCAAATACTACGCTCGCTATTTACCATCCTCTGTGAAAAAAAACTCATTCAACTGTACTCCTCATACCAGTATTTACCAACCAATAACGTAAATAATTTAAATTGCAAACGAGTAGTACACAAAGGGTGCATTACAAACGTCAAAAATGTTCATATCCAAAAGTCCGCTTACACAAGAGTGGGGTCGGATTATTCCGGGGACAAAAAGGGTTCAAAAAACTAATCCCTTTTTCATATGGAGCCCCGACAAGACATCTGTGGGCCAAACCGGATAGGGGGACCATAAATTTGCGTGGCCGGGCGCGGTCCCCGACATCACAACTACAGACCAGCCGAACTCCGGCCGCCGCTCCTATTGGGCCACGTTGACCCTATATTGACCCACGGCCCTCCCCGGTAATTTTGGACATTTGCATACCGTAGTCACTCGTCCCTTCGCGATTTCATGGCCTTCCACGGCTCCCTTGTCTTCATTACCTCCTCGTGATAAACGCACGGCTACGCTCGTAATCTCCGTGCACGGCAGCCCGCTTCATTACGTGGAGTGGACGTCTACCTAACATTTCACTTTGGCCCTTCGTGCATCTCTATTAACCACAAGGGTTCAAAGCTCAAAACTGACACTTGAACACTGTCCGATTATTATATAGGCCTATTTCATTTAATGCCGTACTGTTCTAACATTCGTTATTTACCTAGCAGTAACTTAATATTGTATATTATTTTTATTCATAAAATCGATCTGCACTTTGTTCTACTTAGTCCAAGCACCGATAACTAGTATAGTATATCGATAACTTACTTAGTATTTGAGGGACTTACGAGTTGTTTGAGATTAACACTCAAACGCTCGTACGAAAAAAATTAATGGTTTGCATTAATTCTACATTTAAAAGTGACAATACGTGCAATAATCCTAATATGGTTTTTTACGAAAACAAATAGATTTTGTGAAAAAAAGTATTATAAATTTTATTTTAAAATATTGTTTGATTTCTCTAAAAATGTTATATACAAAAAAGTCACCTAATAATCGCATAACTGTGCATACAATTCAGGGATTTTCACTTTATAATACCAATGTATTAAATACCGTAATGAATCTGGGATAATGTGCATAAATTAAAAATGCATTACTTGGTTTTAAAACAAACTTCATATCTGTTAAACGATTGGAAAACATGTAGAACTAGTGTAACAGTTTGGTGTATTTTTAAAGTGGAAAGATGCCTAAATCAAAAAATAAACCATCCCTGAAAATCTAAACAATCAAAACTAACTATAAAAGAAATCTATTTTGATAAAATACAACCGCGGGGTCGGAACGTGAAAAGCGCTCTTTTGATACATCGCGGCTCACGGCCATAAAACAAAAATAACATTTTAAGAACTTCTTACAAATCTGACGTTGCCGCAAGAAAGGAAAAGGAAGAAAAACAGAAGAGGGGTTCAAGGGTGGAAGTGGACCGTAGGTGGGCGGGGGGCGGGTGTGGGAAGCAGTTGTCCCCCAGCAAACATTAACAATTTAAGACGTAGTATTGTTTAGTTAGGGGTGGGGTGGGGTGCTCGTAAATACATCTAAAACAGGCAACTCCCCCCCAACACCCTCCCGCCAGCGTCTTGGAGGGCGCGGACTTGGAAATTGAATCAATTCCACATTGGTGAGTCCTAATTGAAAAGTCAGCCACTGGCTCGTACAAAGATTTACTATGGGAGTTCCCGTCAAAAGTTGCAATTATTCCCGAGAATCAGCCCTCTCCCGCTGTCTAATTTACGTACAGATTCGGTAAAACACGTTTGGCCATTTGCGCTACATCTTGGTATCCTCGACCATTATGAAATTGCCAACTCCATTAATATTAATTGAATTGAGAAGAATCCATTCATCGTTTAACAAAATTTAATACTTAAAATTGTATATCATATTTATAAAATTAAAATTACTTTTGTCTCTTGTTTTATCATTCATTACAAAGTAAACATGTGTTTCGCGTCGTTGCAAAACTAATCCAGTGGCTTTAACGTAGTTAAATTGACAATGAAGTTAATTTATAGGGTGCTATGGTTACACTTCCTAACGAATTGTAGCTTTTACTATTTATTCGACATATCTGTAAGTACTAGACCCTAAGGCCGTGAATTGAGCAACTTTTTTAGCTAACCTCATTGTTACAGTATTCTGTAACCAGTCATAGCAGTAATCTTTAGTGCTTATACATTGGAATATAAGGTACAAACGGTATACGCAATTGTAAAAATTGAAATCAAATTTTCAACGATTAAAAAACGTGTATTTACTACTTTTAAATAAAACTTTTTAAAATAAATTCGAAATTAAGATTTCATTAAATAAATTCATTACTTTTATATTAGGGTACCGTGTGCTTAATAAGCTGTAAACTTTAAAATACCCATTCTACACTACAAAACCCTCAAATACGCAACGTTTCTGTTTTTCTTTGATGCACTGCAATGTTTCAAACCATAAAGGCCCCTTACAGTTGAGTCTAAAATTTACTACTTTTATTTAGAGTACCATACTATAACTTGAGCAAAATGGCGTTTCCTTGCTCAGAGTATAAAATAATTGCTTAGAGAACTGTTTACAGGTAAAATAATTTGAATTTATAGAGAAGTATTCAGCTAGCTGGCCTTGATCAACCGGCACGGCAGGCTTATTAATATCGAAAGCACGTCTGGGTTTCTTGTAGCACAATGCTGCCAGTGTACAGTTAGACTGACAATTGTGGGATATTTCGCGGTGGTGGTTGGTATTCCTGCGGTGGCGGTGGCGCGGCGGCGACTAACGTGTGCGGAATGGTTGGCAGACCTGTGTCTCGCTCTGCGGAAGTGGGGAATTTGCATGTCAGATCCCAGCTGACATAAAACAGCTTTCCCCCACAGCTCCGAGCAACTTTCGATGGTATCGCGAAATAATTTCCTGATTAACACCCCACCCTATAATCGTCTTATCATCGCAAATTTGGCAGGTTGAAAAATGGACAACGTTAGCCCCCGGACTTGAGATAACACCGGCTGATACCTTGTAAAGATACTGGGGATTTTCAATTTAGAATGCAATCAAAGTGTTCTGGGTTCGTTGTAGTGCAATTATTTTTAAATAATATCGTAAGGTAACCAGACACCTTTATAATAAATTAGCTCACAAGTATTTAAACTGTATGCGGTACTTGTTGACATTTTTAGTTAGAAGGAACAAAAAGTAAAACAGCTGATAGCAGCAGTTACCTAAGCAGTCCATGGATTTATGTATTACGGAAGAGTAGTAAGGCGTGTTACGAAATTTCCGACCTAAGGTTTTATGCAACATTCCTTTTTTGAAGCCTTGTATTTATGTTTTAATTCTTAATTAAATAATATAATAAAATATTTTTAAAGTCAACACTTCAATAGAGTTAATTATTTTTTACTGAATATTTGTATAAACACAGTTTACTGATTGTTGAACTTTAAAAGTGTTATGGGAGGACATGTTTAGTAAAAGTGAAAAGTTTATATTTCGACAATCTGAGAATAGAGTTTTGGGTGCTTCCTTTATTCCCAGATGTCCGCCACCACCTCCCCTCGCCCCCACTCCGACCACAGGGCTGTCAGCTACCTACGGGGGTGGAATGCGACTCTTTCACACTTTGAGAAATGTCTGTCATTTATTTATCGGCCCCGACCCTCCCGCCTCGGTTATCTACCATGACGTCCACAGCAACCATGTTCAGTCTCCGGGTAGTGGTGGTGCCAGAAGATACAGTTGTAGCTTTTCCAGATGAAAGTCGTTACTTTTCTGTGCGGGGTTTTATATTTGATTCTTTATATGTATTCTAAATTCAAGCCCGTTACAGTGCTAGTTACCAAAACATTTTTATACGTGTTACTTGTTTTGCAATACTCTTTCCTCGCTGGGGCAGCAGTATTTTACCGTATGCCTGTACTACCACAACTGATGTAAATACTATCTAGTAAAATAATTTTAATTTTCATCTTCAGAATATTATTTAGCGTGTCTAAATCAGTAAACCATGATTATTTATAGAAGGTACTAACACATTATGAGCTTCATTTTATGTTTTTAAATATTGCCTAGTGATATTAATAGGAATTTCAAAAGCCATTCCTGATTAGTAGGATATTTAGAATTTTTAAAATTCAAGAAGTCATGAAATATATTTTAGGAACTTTAAAATTACCTAGCATATTTAGTTCTAGGAAACTTTGGCAATCCTTTAGTACTTGTTAAATGAAAACGTAAGCTTCACCATAACGTTCAAGGGGTGAGTCCATCAAGGGGGTTGCAAAATAAATCGACTGTATTCACGAGCTGCTAACGAGCACCAGTGCGAAAACCGGTTCGCAGAAACCTTGTTGATAAAGATGTATTTACAAAATTGCGAACATGGGTGCAAGAAAACCCATAGAAAGCTATCGAGGTGGAACGGTCTTCGAGGGTGAAGTGCCTCCTCCCCACCCTCTAACCAATATAGTGCTCGCAGTAGTGGGGGGGAGGGGGGCAGTAGCGAACCCATGTGAAAAAACACACATAGACACTTAGCAGTTGACGCATAGCAAAGGCAATTGACAGCTGCTCCATCTCTCTCTCTCTCTCTGTATGTCTGTCTCTCTCTCTCTCTCTTTCTCTCACTATCTCTATCTCTTTCTCCTGTATCTGTCTCACTTCCCCTATCTCTATCCAATCTGGACGCGCGCTTCAGTGTTTTCTACTGCCCGGACGACGACATACGCGTTCGCCGCGCTACACAACCGGTTTTGTTTGGTGATGTGTGATTGAATTGTTTAGTGTTCTCTGTGATAAAATGACGGTGTTCGTGTCCATATTAGTAAGTGTTTTTGTATTATATGTTACTTATATTATTGTAATTGACCAGCTTCTGAAGTTTAGGTTTTATTTACTTGTTTGTTTACATGTTATTGATAAGCTTTCTTGTACTTTATTGATACCATGTGTGTGGGTGTGTTTTATTTAGCTTACCGTTATTCATAATTATCCTGTTAGTGTGATGTTTTGCTATTTACAATTCATGATTCTTCGATATGAGATACTATTTAAGAGATGTAATTTTACTCTCGACTACTGAAGTTGCTAAACTAAACTATATAATTCAATACGGTAACTAAACTGAAAATGTTTTCTGTATGTATGATTAAGTATTGCCGTTTATTATCTTTACAAAAGTCTAAAATTAGCTCGGTTACATTCAGTTTTACTTAATTTCATTTTAATAATCTAGTTTTTTTATTATCCTTTCAAAAAGTTTTTAAGCTTATTTCATTTAAAAAATAACAAGTTTATTATATATTCGGCAATCCATTGCAGCTTGAAGAATAGACACACCATTTAGGAGATTGTAGGACCTACAAGACTGTTATATAGTCAATTACTATGCAATAAAAACAAAGAAACCATTTTTAATATCTATAAACTACTACATTGCCAGATTGGAATACACAATCTTGTATAAAACACAAATGTGAACAAGATTATGTAAGATCTAAGCAATGCACTCATTTTTTATCACAAAACTGCCCGATCTTAATAATTACCACTTATATAAAAATATTGTAAAACATTTATGAGTATTAAAAAGTTGAAACGAAAGATTACTTACTACGTTCTAACAAAATACCTTAACGATACGACACCATTACATTGGTCAGTATCTTTTGTTATTAGTGGTTATTTCTGAAGAACCGTTTAAAACAGTCATTGAAATACTTAGTCACAAATACAAAATTTTAATATAAACGTCCAGAAGTCTAGAAGTATTTACCTTAGTCATAAAATTTACATACATAAAGAGATGCGTTCAACGATGTCTTTATTTGACTGATATTTACCATTTGCGATTAACAATTTATACATATTTCCTTTTAAGGAAAAGATTTAAAATGTATTTTTAATCAATGATATACCCCCTGAAAAGATCAAACGACATGAGCTTATGTTAGTAAGATTTATGTATTTTTAAAGGGTGTAACTCTTGATTCAATTTAATAGTTGGCTAAAGGTTTTTTATTAATATTTGATATTACGGCTGAAAATAAATTTCAACGTCCTTTAAAAACTCCCTTTTCAATAGGTTAACTTTCTAAACGGCTTAAAACCTTTAGATATGCAATTCCAGATTATAAACCATTACTACATTACTGATAATGTGAAATTAAACCAGTTTCTTTATTATTTTATCCCGTTTTAAGAGACTTCTATCATATAATAATATTAACTGGTTTGTATTGATTTAATATCATCTTGTAATTTCATTCGTAGTAATAACGTACTGTCAGTAGAATGTGTGTGTGTCTGTTTTCCAAAAGTGATTTATGTGAAAGATACATGATCAGATCAAAGAATATGACTAAACTTTGCTGGACATACTGCCTAAGTCTAATTAGGACGTTTATTTTCTGTATGATCTAATAATATTACTACGATTTTTGCAAACGTGTTTAGACAAAAATTACGCAAAGAGACTTGCTATTTCATACGACCCTCAAGAATATAGACGTAGGAAAAAAGCAGGAAGGTTGAATACTCTAATAAGAAGTTAATTTGGAAGATTTGAATTGCAGTTTATCTCTTTTAAGGGATTCTTAAGGGGGAAATTCCTAGTTCCCATAAAATCCTACATTGCCAAAAAAGGTTTTAGATAGAGTAATTTTAAGATGGCCGCAAGGATAGATTACAGGGCTATATCACTAGCTCTGGAACATTATTCGGTTCCTGTCTCGAATATAATCCTTGACGTTGAGGTAAAGTGTTATAAAGAACTCATAAGAAGCTGGCAAGGATTTAGGAAGCAATTGGGTGGCAGCTCTTCGACGTCAACTGAAGAAGTCTCTATGAAGAGTTCGGTAGCCACTGGACCAGTGCGAGAGGAGGCCAGATGGGAGACGGGGTCGTAAATTGGTCGATTAGGGGGCGTTATCGGATGTAGCGGTGCACGGTCGCGCGGCAGTGCGGCTGCCGGAATATCTTTGCTACCTTCCCATCCGCCCGCACCTTCACACTACGCCGGTGTAACTATTACTACTCAATTATCCTTATAAGATGTATGATGCCTTTATACCTCAAGTTTCTTTGTTCAATATTTGAGACAAAGGTAGCTAGTTAATTGTATTGCAATCTTCACACTGTTGAATTTCTTTCAAAGCAAAACAGTTAACTGCAGGGAAGTGCCAATATTAGAGTAATATTTTGAGATTTTCTATTTACAGCTCAATAACCACAAAACTAACTAAATCCAAGACCCAAAATATCCAGATAAAACCTATAAAAAACGACATAGAGAGCCAATAATACGTATGGTATCTCTGTGTATTCATAAAAGATATGCATCGGAGCGTGGCTGCATAACTAGTTTTTTTCATAAAAATAATTTAAAATTGAAGTACAATAATTTAATTTAGTTGTTATTCATTTATCAGTAAAAACTTTCTGCAACAGACATTAAACGTGTTATAACTAGCTTTTAGGTATTTTGATTAATAAATTAATCTATTAAAACAAACCGAAAGGAAACATTACACTAAGGACGCGATACGCTGTAAACATACGTTTTACACCAAATTACTGACCACGTGACCAACTGTAGGTGGTGGTTACATGAAACAAGTAGTTAACTATTAAAGATTATCCTCTATTACATAAATTGGTCCCCATAATACTCGAGTGTAACGTGACATAGTCACTAATGCCGGTTAGTTATGGGTATTGAGCCCGGCGTAAGCGGCCAAATTAATTTTCTTCAAAAGGCAATGTTTACCCATTGTTGAAGACGTTCCGCGTAATCGCTCCAGTGGAGAGGTAGGAGAGGGGGAGAAGTAAATGAATTACAGGCGATAATATTATGTAGATGGAGGTCCGGATGATGGGTTAATCTGGGAACTGGTTTGGAAGTCGATCACTAGAGTAGTACGATACGGAGTCCCGCAAGGACTGTTTTTCGATCTGTTTCTCTTCTTCAGTTGTTTGAAAAGATGATAAAAAATAGAAAAATAAAAATCATATTTATATTTAATTTATTTAATTGAAAATTATGTATTGAAATTATATTAAATAACAACTACGCGTATGTTATAGTTTTAAATCTATAGTTGAGATTTATACATTAATTGTTGTAATTATTACATTGTTTGTTTTACACGGTTTTGTTTAAAAATGGTGCTGTTATGCGTTGTAATATTCTTATATTATCTCCGCTTATCTTTCAAGAGAATATGGCTTTCTTGTATTTGAAAACATTAAGTGTGTAAAGCACTTTTTAGTTGCATTTTTCTTAAATTTTAATTATTCGTTATTCTTCGATTTTCACTAACCGGGCTCTTATTACAAATTACAAAATAAAAACAACTTCAACAACAATTACGGATTTGTGATTATGACAAATATCTGGAATTTAGCTTTCACAATTGTAGACTACTACTATGTGCTATAATTCTTTAAAGCAGCATTACAAACATACGTTTACTATTAGAACATTTAAATATGTTGTAATATATCAGTCCTATATTATAATTATTATTTGCTAAAGGCAGCAGTATAAATATATAAATAGTGTTTAGCTATGTCTAACAGGAAGCGTTGCATAATTTACAATATAGCGCAACGTAACCTGTGTAAAAAGTTATGGAACAAGTTACAGCTGTATACAAAATTATACCAGCACATAGACAGACGTAGCTAATGATTTTACAAAAAAAAAAAAGTTGTTACATATTTTTCAAAATACCCGCCGCCTAGAAATATGGAAAAAGTTTCTCGTGGGCTATTACTATATGACAAATAATGTGTTATTATTATAAGAATTAAGACATATATCAAACGAGGGCCAGAAATTAGGACCACCTTCATAAATTTATTATAAATTAGGACGGTTTGTTGTGGCAGCCGCGGGCAAATTGCGGGCGGTATGGTGGAGAATTTTTAAATTAGCATAAATTTAATTCCCACAAATCATAAGCACAATTATCCTTTCCTCCAGGCCGATTTTTTGAGACTGAAGACTCGGGTTCTTATTGCTTCGGCACAATTCGGACCGGTGTTGCTAACGGCTATCCGATTACGGTCGGAAGGCACCAGATTCGAAGCGGCTGATGCCTCCGATCATCGGCATTATTTATTGCGTTTCCGATCGCCATAAATCGTCCCAAAACGGTCCGCTCATTGTAATTGACAATGCCGCTCAATTTGTAATCGTTGAATTTACTCGACGCCCTGAAGGGTGTCTCCCCATTTTTGACACGATATCCAGCATTTAGCCTCCATTGTGCACCACCTTTTGGGGACGAGAATCGATTTTTGATTTATAGCAGGGGACGAAGAAGATGCCCGCCATTTTTCACATACACGTTGAAGGGTTGTGTTTTGATTTTAACGCCATTTAAAATGGGCTTTTTTATCCTCGCTGCATGCGTGTTGTGAAAATAAATGCAGTAAATTCGTAATTCAACCAGATTAAATTTATTGGACCATTTGCCGGCCATGCCATTCGAATGAACTTATTTGTAACACAAAACTTTATGTGTGGTAGTATCATGTAAATTATTTCGCGAATTTCGGTTTCCCCTCAATATTACTCACACACTTGTAATTTTATTCATGACTGTACCACAATACGCCATTACCACAATTGGAGCTACGGTAACTAAATTTGATTTATCATGAATATTATAAGGGTCTGGGAGAAAGCTATAGATAAAAAAAGCCAGGGCTAAAAGCTAAAGAATTTGGTCAGAATTTACACTCCGATGAAATGACAATTATTTCCCAAGGCTCGTTCACAATAGCCTCCCTAGAAACTTAATGTCTCTATTAAGTTGAGATTGTTACGAGAGCCCGAAGGCTCTTCAAAAATTGAAAAGTGACGTGTCTGTTAAAGTAAGACTTACCTGTGGCGAGAATATGTTTTCTATCTGTTGTATCTATAACATTTCTTGCTGTTCCAAGAGCGAGTGTCATAATTGTAAGTTAACTATAAATATTATTGATCAATGTTTCCGTGTTTATGACCAAAAATTTACTATGGTATAGGTATTTATCTTGAAGCATATTTACATTACATATGTATTACTGATAAATTATAAATGAAGGTGTTAAGAGAAGAAAACAGCATTGAACTGTGGCTGCGATCTGTGGGCGAACGTAAGAACTAACAACAGCTACAACAGCTAGCTAACGACAGCTAGAAGTAGACTAATGAGAAAGTTCTTATATTGTGCAGTTTTTTATATAGTAGTCTGTACTATGCCTGAACATTAATAGGCTCGTAGACGGGCATGATTGCTGAATACAACTGACTGAATAATTACTTCACAAAAATTATATTCTCTCACGATTATTCTTATTAACATAATATTTTGATTCTATCAAACCAAATTTGTATAGCTTGTTCCGTTTTATGAGGGCAGTAAAGAGTGATATTTTATTATTTACGTTTACTGTGTGGAGGGGGCTTCTCAGATGTTGTATCCCAAATACACCCAGTTATGAAGGGCAAGAAATACACAGGTACAGGAGTACGGGGAGCATACATACAATTGGTGAGGGTTTTCAGCAACTGAGTTATACGCGTTTTAGTTTTTCTGATAATTAGTTGTGCATAGATGACACAGCTTAACTCATTATTATATTACACGTGGAAATAAAAACTGGACCGAGACGAAAATAAAATTTATCACAGACGAAGACATTGATGAAACGATAGTCGAAAATAATTACAGCTGAAACCAGAAAAGAGTCAGAGGAGAACGAAAGAAACGTGACTAAGTAGATTAACAAATAATGGAAGTTTTTACACAATCGATGAGTTTGGCCGTAAATCATCGCAAGGAGGCATGCGAACACCCGACGATTAATCGCTTCTTATGATTAATGGAAGATCAGTGGAGCCGAGGAATGTTTGATTAGATCGTGAATATCACTCCGACCGGCCCCTCCACCCCATCACTGGCCGTCTCGGCGATACCGGTCAGTGATAAGACAATGTCACTTGTGCCTGAGATAATTGAAATCTGTTTTTTAGATGGCCAATTCACAGAAGCAAAGATAACGACAAGTTCTATATCCTTATAGGCGTTTCGTAAAAGGTGTGTAATATTTAAGGAAAGGGTTTAAGCCAGTGTATAGAAACATAAGAACTTTGTTTTCAAATACAATACTGTAATTTTTATGTACGAATTGAGTCACTACGAGTAGGAAGGTATTTTCTGAACGAGTTTTTTTACTTTAAAGTGTTAAGAATCATTCAACTCTCCATGGTTAACTAACTATTCGAAATATAAACTTCATTTTGATGACTTTTGAATTTAGGGCTTGATATGAATTGATACATTATTGTAATGTTTTGCAAGATCAATATTAAGTACTGTAATACCCTGAGGAGGAAGACAGGAATCACTACCACAATTTTTCTAAATTTTGTATTTGATCGAAACTTGCTTTTGGTTCCATAAGAAACTTGCCTACTTCACAGTTTTTACAGATTCACAAACTGTTATAGTAATTGCATTGACGAAGTTGAGTAACGGAACACATTAACCAAGCCAGTATTATTCAAACAGTTGATTTTTGGTTTTGGTATATCAAGTTAACAAACACAAATGAAATTATTAATTTGATGTTACAAACATTAGGGAGTACTACAAAAACAATTTACAAACCACTGACTAGTATCACAAAATATGTTTGAACGAACCAAAACATGGTGCAAGGGTTTAGAAAAATGGTTGTAAATAAAAAACTATGACGTTTCCTCTCAAAGATTTGGTATATTTGTGCATAAAAAAGAGCTGTACAAAACCAAGCCCTAAAAGTTTTAGTTCCTATCTTTCATGAACTATTTAACCTGGATAGATTAAAATACTGAGATATTTTATAATCTGACAGGGTATACAATAGGCTGAATAAAGAAATATATTGGGAAATGACCCCAAAATATGTTCGTAATCTTCTATAATACATATAAACCAATATTTATACGTCGATTATTACTTACGTATTCACGATTAGGATGTAGTATTATTACGTTTTTATTAAATTTGGATTGGTGATGCGAAAGAAACACCCGATTAGACTGTTCTTGTTACAGATCATGCTATTTCTTACCATGCAGAATGTCGCGGTGACTAGGAGGTGTTTGTCCATATCAGAAAGTTGTCACCATAAAGGCCAAAATGCAAACTTACTCTACAATATATGACATCAATGTTCAATTTAAGACATGTAATATTTTTAATAAGTAAAGAAAACATGTTGCACTTACGCATTGCACGTAATGATGGAGTTTATCATATATGCAGAACTCACGGAATGAGGTTAGGTCGGTTTTATCCGGCAACGCGACTCTGGTTGATTGATTTACACAAGTTTGACTAATTACACTCGGATAGACTCGGTTTCGCGAGATATAACTTACGTCTGTGATATATGGCACGAACAACCAGGCGTTATTTATCGTTGTAAGGTTGGCAATGGTCACAGTGAAGACGCTGATGTAACCTTATTATTGTCCACATGCAGGCTCAAGGACAGCACTTGACTTCACGCGATCCGCGCAAGTGCGTTCCTAAAATAAATGTCCACGTCATTTTAAAACACACTAACAGTGGTTACACATGTAAATAATAATATGTGTATTTTTTGTCGTTGCGACCAATCTATATTGTAAATTCACTTTTAATTTCTTAACGTTGAGGAAATTTTAATCGTACATTCGCAACTGTATGGATGAACTGGGCCGGTGTAAAGTTGTTTTGGATTTCCTACGGTATGTGGCATTGATTAAATATTACTGTACAGGTGATAAATTTCTATTCATAAATAATTAAAAAATTAGAGTAATTAAATGCCACAAATCGCTTATTAATTGTAACTACTCTATTCGTGATTTTATTAGCAACACAAATAAAATCTCATTGTTTATTGTTTACCCCTAAGAAATTATAAAAATATATTTGCGGAAACCACAAAAAATTGTTTTTACAATTCCATACGTTTCAAAAAATTCACTTTCTTTTAAGTGCAGTTTGGTCTTTCAGCCTACAGCGCCGCTAACGCAACAAGCAGCATATTTGGATTTAGCATAGTATACTTCGAATTGCAGGAGCTGGTTTTACTGTATTAACTATTTCCAACTGCCTGTATAAGTGTTTTGGAATTATTCTAATTCTTTGTCATTACGAGCGAAGTGAGTTCCAAAATTTGCTGTTAATTTTGCACCATAATTGAAATTACTAATACTGCTAACACTTTTGTGCTTACTGCTAATATTTGTCTTTTTTTCATATTTCTACCTATTATTCGCCTTTTGTGACGAGTACTGTATGTCTTTAAAAGATGTCTCAACAACACTAAAGGAAAACAATAAGAATTCAGGTCAGTCGGGATTAGTTTAAATACGTATTATGAGAGAGTCAAAAGAAACAAATTACATCTTATGTAAACAAATTTTTTACCTAAGTGGAATTGACATATGTGTCTAATGTATACCAAACTTAGTTAACTATTTGTATTGGAATTGAACATGCTGTGTTTACACTAATATTCACAGCAATGCTCTATAAGAATTATCGGTGAACACTGACGTTTTACTTGCTTCAATACTTAGGTCTAGCTAAGCGGTCATTTATGTGCCGCTTTTCTAGACCTTCCGGCTCAGTATATGACGTCGCGTCACCTCCCCCATTCCACCCGTCCAATCCCCCTCTTGGATCCCTCGACGCTTTTTCGCTAACGAGCCGTTGTTTTGCCAAGTTTATACGACTCGTTAAATTTTTTGATGAGCTTTATGACAGAGCTCGTCCTCCCCACGGGTGCTTAGCCTCGTTTAGCAAACCCTGGTAAACATCCTCCTCTTAAATAAACCCACCCAGACAACTTATTGTTATTTGATTCTATTATTTTGCACTTCAATAAAAGGATAAGTTGAAATTTAATATGTGTACTTCCATACATGTTTACGTATACAGTTATTTTTGCTCACTGTCATTAATTAAACTTTATGATAAATCAGCCAATCCACAATATTTACTAGCTTAAATTCGTTATATATTTGTTTGTTTTGATATTTTATAATTTTGTAATCGTTATTTTCATATACAGTAATTAAAATAGAATATTAAATAATAAACATTGCTTTACAGTTTATCTGTAACAAAGTAGTGTATGTATTCAAATTAAATACGCCGTACAATGAAAAACGATTTATTTGTATAGGAAAAGTTAGAACTTAAAAGGCTTCTCTTCCACTTAACCTATAAGAATGATAACAAAAGAAGAAAATATTAAATCTTGATAAAATTTTGGAATTTCGTTTGCAAACACCATTTCAGTTTTAAATTATTTATTACACACGGCTTATCGTACTACGTGCAAATAATTTTGACTCTATAAATTAATAAGATAAGTATTTATTTAAATAAGTATATTTAAAAGAAAAAATCGTAAAATAATAAATTTCCGTTTAACATAGCAAGAGAAATAAAATATTACATCAAAGTCAGTAAGCTCACATCAATACTGTTTCTCTAGATTTAAATTAGAATTCATCAAGTAAAACAAAATGGAGTACCACTACGTTCGTTTCGAGGCCTGCAATCTGATATCTTGTTCAGGTGAAAGAACTACATTACACAACTACACTATACAATTACGCAAACAAACACACTGACAACAAACTAGTTGTGAACGAACTGTATCGACGCGAAAATTTCTGAAACCACAGCAAACATGATGTATAAATTTTATCAAAGTATATCTTTGGTTCCAATCAGTTAAAAATAATTATCACGCATGAAAAAATGGCGAGGAAAAATAAATCGATGTTCAGTAATGTACTGGGCAAACAAAAGTTCTCGTTTGACTATTTTAATTTAACTAGGATGTCCCAAAATATCGAATAAGAACTTATCAAATGTATTTTTTTATAAAACCATTTTGAATAATAAGATAACTTCAATGTTTCAAGGACGTACAAAATGTACAAGTAATGTGTTATACTTCTGCATCGGTCATCACTGCTACGGTCCAGCAAGGCAGTGTAGTACAGTGTGGCGGCGGCCTATGGCCCGGCGGCCCCCAGCCTATTCGCGAGGCGACAGCATGGCAGCGGCATCAGTTGTATCTGTTGTCGGTGACCCGCGAAGACAGACGGACAGGCAGGCCTTAATTGCTACCAAGATTGATGCCTGCTGCTAATCAACACTTGAAAAACATCAACTGGAGCACATCCCGCCGAGGTAGCGTTCGATTAGACATTTTCTCTAGCGACAGTTCCAATATTTAACACCGGTGCCAATTAAAATATATAATATACTCTTTGGTCATTCTTGTACCCTATACACACCTAATTTTGAACGCGTATCTTTCTGTAAAAGTCAAAAATGATTTCATAGTTATTGCCTATCAATGTGTCTTCAGGCCAGGAATAATTTATGGTAAGCTAATTTAAATCTTAAATACGTTGATCTCGTTTTTAACATTTTCATGGGCTTATCAGATGCTTTACATCGAACGCACAGAAAACTGTTTAAAATTTAGCACTAGACTTTGTGCCTTAAACAACACATGAGATCATGCCATATTGGTGTACGTTACAAACAGAACCAAGGAGACTAACGGGCGCGGAATATTAGAGGGAATATTTAAAGTACGTGGGGTAACCGTAAAAAAGAACCAATTTAATATCAACACAGGATCTAGCAATACATCGATTTAGACCTACATAAGAGGGAATAAGTCAATTGGTACACGAAACACATTAGTGACATAAATTAGAAAAGTTTGATTTTTCCCCCATATTTGAAAATGTTATATGTACCTACTTAAACTGATATCGTAAAAATATCTGACAAACAGTATGTACGGTGAAGGAAACAGAAGTTATATATAATTGTATATAATGACTTCAACATATATTTGACAATTACGTTATTTTGTTAGAGTTAACCTGGACCGTATGTACACGGTATCATGCCGATAGCAAAATTTGACTCAATACTTGACAAAAACGAATAATAAACGTTGATTATACGCTCAGCAGGGACAGGTGCTTGTTTTAGCTTCGACTGCCAGGTCCGGGAACAACATATGGAGTAGCTCTAAATGTTATGATTGTCCGTGTTTGTGTAGAGTTTGAAAACGCTTCCCTTCGGTTTGTGCGGAATCGTCTGTTTATGCCACAACAGTTTGCTTATCCCTTCAAACTTATCGTTTTTTATCTCCGCCCATGTGTGGATCTGTGTGGGCCCTTTAAATAAGACCGATATACATTTCTATTGTAACCTAACTCGGATTAACCAGTTCATATGAATAAACTTTACACATTATAAACCGAGATGTGAACCTTGGAAGAGTTCGTGGAAGACGTGAAGAACGAAAGGTTAAATAAAACACATCCTCTCAGAAACACATCATGATAATAATTAAAGTGAAAACGTATTGACTAATTTAATATTGTTTTTGTACACTAGATTCTGTAAGCCGTCCATTTATGCTTCGGAATTAATAGTAACAGTTTGAAGTTTAAACATGAGAGTGTTTAAGCTAGAGTTTATGTACGTTTAAAACATACGACCTCTATAGTTATTTTGAGTGTAGCCCTCGTGATGTAGTGGTAACCGATGTAAAATATACGCGGCGTAAAAAACCGAATCGTGACAAGCTGTATTCAATATCAGATACTGTGTTCGATGAAACGGCCCCCAAACTAGAAAACCGCACACCATAAAAACAACTGATAAGGATAAACAGGACCGACAGTACGTCGTAAAACAAATTGAAAATTTCCGGAAATGACACTTTTAAAGGGTGACGTGGGAGATCCATCACTTCTGCGCCATTAATTGATGACAACACACTCTAGCGGAAGAACTCGTCATAACTTTGGTCGAGTATTTTATCGCTGAATATGCGTTGATATGCGGCTTTATAGAGCGGCCACATTGATTTATTCTCCGCACTCCTTCCCGCGTCGACGACGTCACGTCGGGGTGAGCAGGCGGCGCGGCGCGGCGGTATCCCATCTTACTCTCTTCTGTGGATATACTCTTCTGTGGACATTTCCTCCGATATATTTAGCAAACTTAGAGTCTACAATGACGGAGAACAATCTTAACAGAGCCCTACATTCTAGTCAGGCTAGCCCTGATTCGGTCAAGTTTGTGGCAAACCGCGAATGCATGCTATATTCCCAATTTTAAACAACAATATTCTACTCCATTTCCAAGCTCATGAGCTACATTTTCCTGAACCACATCTAGAGATTTTTTAAACTTAAATAATCACATGAAATAGACGCCATACTTCAATATTTACTTTATATAAAGCTACGTCTGTACCTTCACGTCCTACGATTCGTTCTACCACAAGAGTTTTATAAAATCTAACACCATTACGTGTTTACTATAAGTCTTTGCAAAAATTAAAGACATTTTAAAGATTGGCCTAAATTAATATGCACATTAAAAATAACACACAATCAATAACAAATGCAAACATTTACTGTACAATTTTACTTGAAATGTTGAAATGAATTTGTACGTGATTTGTATTTTGAGTCTAGTAGTTTTTAAATGTTCTAATTCATTTCAGTAAATTTTTAATAGGCCTACAAAAATTAGTTAATGAACGAATAAAATTACTTTTGAATCGAAACGTCTGGTACGAAACCTGCATAACTGGTAGACAAATGCATGCAGGACACTCTCGCAAATTGAAACCCAGCACTTTGTGCGGAGTTCCATTTCCACTGGTGGCGGAACGGTGACGGTCGACTGCCCGGGGTGAAATGCCCCTCGCCCGCCAAAATGGAAGACCGCCTCCCCTGAGGCGCGATACAAGGGTGGAAACACAGAAAATGGTGCGGGCCACTTTTATAACTAAACGATCCTAATTATGCCTACCAATGAGGTAATGTACCTTTCACAAGGAATAATCACTTATGACAAGTAAAATCAGTTCTACGCACATACTAATACTTACAAATTACTAGGCTAAGGTATGTCTTAAAAACAGCTTTTTAGCTAATATAACACTGTGACTCATAGCGTTGCTTCCAGTCTGTGTTTCCACATAATTCCATTGCAATTACAATTGAAAATATAATATCTTGATTCTAGTACATGTCGGCTTTTAAAATTTGTAGACTATTTGTCAGAATACAGCAGTTTTAGCAACCTGAATTATAGAAGTAATTAATTAAAAACACGAATTAAAATGAAAGGTTTCTAACAGATACCAAATTACAAAGATTACGGTTTGAAAGATATTAGAAATTATAAACTGGGCTACTGCTTCTGAGCTGAAAAATGAGTTTCAATCAGGCCCAATGTTTGTTGTGTGAAGCATATTCTGTTAGTCTCTATCGAGTGAAGAAAATGTGTTTATTTCATTGTAACATTAATAGCGTAACAACAGGATTGAGTTATATTCTGCTCACACATAAAGTAAATTGTACGATCCACTAACAAGTAATTCGAAGTATTGGTCGTTACGATATTAAAATTTCTTTATACGGACGAACGGACAGAAAATGTTAAATTAAATTAAGGAAGAGGCTAAATAAATTAAATGTTTGTTTCAAAAGACTTGCATTTTTTACTCTGAAACAGAACTATAAATAAATTAGCAGCCCGCCACAACAGACCGACCAAGTCTGCACGGTTTTACGAAATAATTACGCGATATGAAAACAAACGGGGAGGGCTGTCTGATTCGGACATTCCAGCAGCGCTTTAGATTTTTCCCCGGGGTAAAAAGCGCAATAAATTCACATTAGCGCAATTAAATTCTCGCGCGCATAATGGTTTGGACTCATCACGGCTCATAGGCCTCCCGGAGCGCCAACTCCTAAATCAAATGTGTAAAATAAATATAGAAAAGTGGGATTGGAAACGGTGTGCGTTGTTCGGTTGAGATTGTGGCGCTAGATATCTCTGCACAGCGCCGCGCAACGCGCAACTACCGTTCGGTTCATTTTGCTATCGGAATTCCACATTATTGTCCTTATCGCGGCCCGATCTCTGATTATTTTATCGCTCGTCCCCGAATGCTCCGTTTGGTTTAAAACTCGCCGTATTATATTTTAGTCATTGAACACGTGTTTCGGCAGCCAGGCGTTGAATTAGAGTCTACTGATGAATATTAACGATTAATAAATATTTACCGTCCTACAGTGTTAATTAACGCCTTAACACTTCTTTATTTTCCATGAAGCAATTAAAGTAATTAACAATGTGAAGTTAAATTAAGTTTGACCTAATTAGTTAATGGATTTATTTTTGTTATTACAGTAAACACATAGAATAAATATAGATAAAACGATATTGATTTTTGCAAACTTTTCGGACCAGGACATTTGGCCAGAATATATTCATTTCACGTAATAAAAACATCGCTCCACCCCTAACCATCCCTCGTTAAATAATTATAAATATGTGTAAAATAATTATTAGTGATAAGAATTCAATACCTTCATATTTTTATTATTGATTTTTTTGCACTGTGGGAAATATTAACAATTTGGCCTTCAAAAATGTAAACAATGTAAAAGTTTCTTTAATATTATCAATACTCATGTAGTGTTACTGCAATAACTTACATCCAGTGTAGGGCACACTAAATTCTTAAACAGTTCCACACGTCTTCTATTCAATACTGAACTTTTAGCCTACACAACTTATACAGAACTACCCCTAAGAAATTCAGGGCGCATTTTTGCTTAATTGAACTAAAATAGAAACAGGTCAAAATTTCTATTTCAGGGTTTTAAGCGTGTATACAAAACCGAAAGCTAAAAATTTGTATTGTTTTAAAAACTTAATAAATCAATCAATTTAATCAATCAAAATTAAAGATTAAAAATGTAGTTATGCGATGTGAATAGGACTGCCACGTGTAAGTGAGGGGAATCAATCGCTGTTCTATATAATATCAACAATGCAAAAAAAAAAAAAAAACATGAAATGCACATTTAAGAGCAAGTAAATTATTTATTTTTGAGGTGAACAAGGACTGCCACGTGTAAGTGAGGGGAATCAATCACTGTTCTATATAATATCAACAATGAAAAAAAAAAAAAAACATGAAATGCACATTTAAGAGCAAGTAAATTATTTATTTTTGAGGTGAACAAGGACTGCCACGTGTAAGTGAGGGGAATCAATCGCTGTTCTATATAATATCAATAATGCAAAAAAAAAAAACATGAAATGCACATTTGAGAGCAAGTAAACTATTTTTGAGGTGGACACTTGTTCAGCGCTACCGGAGTAACTTTAGATTGATCATAGGTAATGCCACAGGGAAGAAGTACAGAGCACCTCCTGTGTGGGATCACGGAACTGAGTTCAGCCATCATTTTCGGAGGAGGCCATTGCCGCCTGACAGCTCGGCGAGTTTGATTGATTATCCCAACCTAGGGTGAACTCCAGCAGTTCAACTGAGGCGAGCTTTCTTTTGTCGACCGCCCCTCCCCTGACTCCACCCCCCCTCCGGCTTGTGAGTTCCTTCGTAGGCCGATAGGTGTCGCTCAAAACATCACTGACACGATATCTAGTAGATTTATGGGGTACTAAGTCCGGCAACCCCGCTAGATGCAGTGTGTTGGCGCTTTCTAGTCCTCTATTGATTTATGTTTATAGATCTAACCTCTACTTCTTGTTTCATTGCCCTATCACTGTGGAGAATTGTGTATTTTGTGTTGTGGTAGGCTATAGGAACATGAACTAATAATCAGTTGTGGATAACCTTGCTGCTTGAGACAACCCAAGTTGTTTTTGATGAGCACTTGATGAAGTTTGAAATATTTGTTCTTTTTGTTATTTGATGTTGCTAAATTAATTTGTCTTATCGTTATATTTGATGCCATAAAGTGAAACTTTCTTTAGATCTGTTGTCATATTTTGCCAACAAATTAATAGGATTTTTTTGCTAATATCCTTTTTTATAAACATTATTTGACGCAGAGAAGAATAGAAACTACATAATAGATTTATGCTAAGTCAAAATAGTTTGCGACAACATTTGATAAAGGAAACTTTGTCAGGTTCTATTAATTGGATTACCTGTAGCACAATTAAAACTACCCCAAACTGCAACCTCCACTCTGACCTTGAACTCGTTACTATGAGCGCCTCACGTTACTACCAGGAGACAATGTATAGTCTACGTATCAACTTTTTTCTTTTCCTATCTATACTTTTCCAATTTTACCTCAAGATTCCAATAACGGTGAAACCCCTATGCAATTTTTCATTTTGAACCTTTTTATATATTTTTAGTGTTTAGCAACAATAAATTAATTGTACAACTTGGTAGTTGAATATAAACTGAAAAAATATATCAATAAACCAAGAACGAAGAAAACAGGATTTCCGGACATTTGCCATAGTTTAGTGATACAAAAAAATAAGTAACATTACGTTTCGAAATCTGCAAGCTGATCTCTTCTTCTGGTAAATAGCTATCCTAACTTATAATTACAATCCAGGTTAAAATAAACAAATCATACCAGAGCGTTGTGGCACGCATAAGTCAGGGATCACAATCAGTTTAAATCATTAGGGTTGTGTTAATTTTTATTAAGTGCATGTGTTAGTGAAGTTGACACACAACATATTAGTTGTGATTCAGTATCTTTATTTTATTCTAGATTTTAATTATGTGTTAGGTTAGTTATTTACCTGATGAAGTGATCAGATTGCAGATCTCGAAACGTAGTGTTACTGATTTTTTTCTATCACTGAACAATCCCTAAGGTCCGGAAAATCCTGTCTCCTTCACAATCCTTCCATCGTCAAAAACAAACTTCAAACAAACCAAGAACGTTTACCATATAACCCCCCCCCCTTATCATTATAAGGAACCGTTAAAATATGCCTCAATTCTTGTAAGAAACATCATAGTGTTTTATACCTCTAGATTTAAATATTTCGTGATGACAAATTCGTTTTAATACTCCAAACTACTAGTGAGTGAGAAATTAGGCACGTTGTCTGCTGCGACCTTTATTTACAATACTTAATTAATTACCTACCATCAGATGAAATTTAATCCTAAGTAAATACAACTCCTAATCCTACTCTGTTTACACAGACTGGTCTAACTAAGATAAAAGTTTCAAAAGTTCCCTACTGCTCTATTGACTTCAATCCATTTACTTCTTAACGTCCTGTAGAAAAACGTATTTCTCAAGCAAGATAAGCTGTATTTCATCGAACTTGACAGCTCATTTGGTTTGGCCTGATTAGTAAAGTTATCTAGTAAACAGAATAATTAACTGCATTCAAGGAAAGGTAGACATGTTAACTAACCGATTGTGACAGAACGGCGATAAGGTCTGGAAATAGTTGATAAATTCGCAACAAACCCCAGACCGGTGACGCGTGCATAATAGTTTGATAACTCTGTGTGTGTGTGTGTGTGTGTGTGTGTGTGTGTGTGTGTGTGTGTGTGTGTGTGTGTGTGTCGTGTTCATTTGCACAGTATCGTGTTTTACATTTTCCTGAACACTTGTTTGTCAGTTGTGCACGGAAAATTGTTTGTTGTGCAATTCCTGGCAATAATTTCATTTGTGTGTTTGTTCGTGCGGTTAATTTCTCTTTGTGATTCCAAACTTATTTCCAGCCTAATCTTTGCCATTTCATCAGGTGAGCGAAATTCTTGTTTAACTATTCGTGTCAGAATGTAACTACAAGTTAATAGCGGCTGAGATCCATGCGTGTTACTGCCGATTGCATTACAAATGCACTATTGCCGCAGTTAATACTTGAATTAGCAAAGTAGTTCTCCTCGATGTACTGTTTTTTTTTCTTAATTCGTACTCAAAACTTGTAGTTGTAAAAACGTGAATAAACTAATTATGCATAGTCAAGGCCACCAACATTTTACTAACATTCTACCAAAAAATAAAAGTGTGAAATCATATCTGGTAAAATAAGTACACTATATCAAAGGCAAGCAGGAGACATCCTCGGACGATAAGACGGTACTTACTACTGGCCCTACCTTTATCTTGTGAGATAGCATTTCTACTCACTTTACTTCGCATTCAAACACAACTGTTTATGCCATATTTAACTACCTAATCTCGTTTACTAGTAAGTCTGAAAACCTTCCTGAATTCTTTTATAATCGGATGAGAAATAACTAGTTTACACTATAAAAAGCGGAATATATTTCAATGTTACAAATATAAAAGTAAACCAATAGCAAGTGTATAGGATTAAGTGAAACCACTCAGAAACCTGTGCCCAACAGAGAAAAAACGTAAACGTACGTTAACCGCTCAACAATAACTATATCAGGTGTGATGTTTTGTTTTGTGTTGTTAAGTATGGCGTCTTGATATAATGATCGATGCCAGTCGAGGTCACCCGAACATAAGGGATAATTATTAGTTATTACGTCAATCAAATATCGTAAATCATATAATACCTAAAATAGTTTCTGTGTTATTTTCGCTTGAAATCCAAGTAGAATGGTTCAGAACGAAAGTTTGTATGTGGCCCATACGTGTTTCATGTTATGCAAGTTAAAAATATCAGCAAACATTTGGATGTAATGTGGATTTTAACAAAAAAATGAATTTTTAAGAGTAGTTCACAAACATATGTTGTCATGATATAGCGTTGAGTTACGCCTATGTATGATGGATTTATAATAATACTTATGGATATAGAATGTTGTTAGCAATCTAATGATCATATATACCTTGTATTTTGCTTAATGTTCAATTCTTGTCTAATTTAGATCGTCTTTACACAAATCATCCCTTACGTCCTGTTGAACTCGAATTCAACAGGAAAAGATAAAATAATACTAAGGTGCCCATTGTTATTGTTACAAGAAATAGTTTATGCTTGAACATTAAACTCTGTTTCTTTCTGATATATGTTTCTAGAATATCACTATTAACACATTATACTTCGCCCTGTCGAGATTTTGCATGTTTTTGGCGCTAAGGAACATCACCCAAATAATGTGACATCTTGAAAGTTCAGTGATAACAAAGTATTTGAGTAAACCTAAACCATTTGTTGTCATTTATGTAGTATCATTATGAGTGACGACAAAGAAATGAATTAAGCACACAAGAAAATTTATTTTGTAGTTCGAACGCCCTAAAGTTTACAATAACTGTACTAGAACAACTATGGACAGAAGTCACCAATGTAGTCTCTCTAAACAAAATTCCCCTTTAGCGACTTGACAATCACGGTAGTCAGAACATAACTTTTCTGTTCACGGTTGGTGCAATGCAAACTAGTTTGATTATTATAATACCATAATTAAAATTTAGTAATTGAAAATATTCTTAAGAAATATAAGGATTTTAACAAGAAATATAACCTCAGGCGTGAGTGAGTGGTATGATTAGTAAAATATTTTTATGAACGAACCTAAAAGAGTTCGAAAATCAGTTAAAACTGTGGTTTATAAACGATTCTGCTAACTATATAAACTGTCTGACTAGATAGATACAGATGCATAGGCCTATCTAGCAGCAACAGTAGTACATTAGTGTCGACTACCCTTGTACGGTGATCGGTTGTAGGTTCCAGTGGCGAATCGCACAAAAGGGTTGCCAAACTAATTTATAAAAGATTCATCAAACCGGCGAATGAAAAGCGGCTAAACCAATGTTGACCGGTTTTCATTAACCGAGTGAACAGCAAAACAATGATGCTGTGTTTAATCAGTGTGTTTGTCGGTAGTTGGACGAGCGGCCGACGGATGGCAGCACCTCCCGACCCCGGTGTGCTACAGTACGGTGTTATCGTGTTAGCAATTAGTCCACTGGGTGGAAGGGGTTGCATGTGATTCTAATCGCTTGTTGTCGACATTGCCCCCCTCCACCCCCCTCACCACACCGCACCCCCCTCAACGGCCGGTTTATCGATTCTGCTGTATTAATGCCGAAAGCATAGCCCATAAAGCCGCGGCAGGATTCGGCCCGATATTAATTACATCCCAATAATATTGTCAGTTTCGGTTTACTGACGTTGTTTTAAAATTAGAATCCAGTGACCGCTTGCGGCTTTGTGTGTCCTACTGGATTTGTTTCATTTATGAACGTCTGTTGTTTACATCCGCTGCTTATCGACGCAGCGGCCCCACGGGCTTTAGTTACTGCAATAATTGTTACACTGTACAGTCCACTATAAACTGACGAACACTACATTTTTTGAGTGTTTATATAATTATGATCATCGAGTGTATTTACTTACATTTGTAAAATAGGGGCTCATTTATAAATAGCATCATATTTCAGACTTATTTATTACACTATGCAGTTTTAAAAGTACAATAAACGTTAATGTCTGTCAAGTTGCAACCACAGAGTTGCCATACAACAATATCGAATTTTGACTATTTTTTCAACTATTACTACTATCATTACTAATACTATAAGACATTGTCTTGTATTTACATTCTGAAATATGTTTATAAACAGGGGACTTATACTTTAAACACAAATACTTGTGCGCACACTTTTACAATGAGGATTGTTTTCATCAATCCGGTGATTAAGTCTATCAGCCTATAATAGCCGAAAACAAGTGAAACATCAGTGAAAACAATACGAAGTAGATAGTTCTTTCTTTAAAAAAAATAACAATTACGTGTGGAAATCCCTATATTACGAGCAGTTACCATTGGCAACGTATCGAGTTGATCTGAAAACATGTTAAAACCCTTAAATGAATTAGATTTATATCAGTACCTTATAAGTCATTGTATGAAAAATATTGGTTGCATGTATTAAAAACTCCGGTTCTTTTTATTTAATCGTACAAGATAAATAATGTTAGAGTTAGCAGGGGATAGTATTTTTCAAAAACTTGATGAACTAGGGAGCAGACTAAAAAGTAATTTAGTGGTGTTTCTTTGTTTAGTGGTGTTATAATTATTTCAAACACCATGAATCAATGTGAATTTTCAGTTATTTACCGCTTAGTGCAACGTCTGAAATTCAACACTATAACAGACTTTACTCCTGGAATCTGGAGAACGTGTTCGTCTGGATTCAAACAAAGTCGGTGACGATGATGTTTGAAACAAACTCTCCGTTATTTCGTCATTAGATACACCTACACTAGATATAGGTCTGTTTGGTTTGCTCACCATCCATTGCAATCTAGATGAAGAGGTGTTTTCTACGAAATTGAACATTTTGTGATAAAACAACATGCGTTTCTTTTTAGTCATTGTATTTTATCCACTGTCTTTTTGAAAAAAAAGGTAACATAATTACTTTTTCACCAAGTGTTTAAAATAAAATCCCGGCGAAATATTCACAACACGTTCATATTATACAAATCCGAGAATCCAGCATATGAATCTAAGCACCAAAATATTGATGGAGCCCTTTTTCTAAATGATTCTAAACAGTGGAGTTAATGGAGGAAATGAGCTTGAGCAAATCACGTACTCGCTGCCTGTGCTATTATCATTACGTAAATTATTAGGGAATTGTAATTCATTGAATGTCATTCTTCACCTACATAAATATTTTTAAGCAACGGAGATTGTTATTAATTGTTGATATTTTCATTTCATTTCGAGGAGTGAAATTTGGGCAGCAAATATTAACTTAAACATTCGAAACGTAAATTTTTCAAAATGGAAATGTAAATACCACAATATATATGATTGCAATAAGTGTTTAGATACATATTTAACGGGCATATTTTGTTTATTAAGATGAGTTATGGGTCTGGAAATATAGTTTTTCGAATTAAAAGTATTTTACACAGGAGGTATGTGAGATAAACGGTTAAAATGTATCTTTATGTTTAAACAAATACTATGATACGTGTTGTGTCAAACGGTGAATGTAGGTTGGACTCTCTAAACAGTAGTCCATAGTATGTAATAGGTAGTATTTGAGTACTATGTTAATAAAATCTGTAGAAATTGTTTTGAAAGTAAATTATTCTTAGTCGAATTTACTCAATAACACATACGTAATAAAAACAAAGTAATTATCGTGCTCTTTATCAACAATAAAAAATAAGCGTTTCACAAAAACAACAGTTTCACTCAATGTTAGTCTTCCAAAAAAGATTTTGTAAATAATTTAAAAATGCTGAGTATATATGAATACTTATATATTATTTCTGTTTTGTATTTCAGTCATCTACTTTTCAATCTTTTCAGTTACCTACTTAACAGTCAACTCCATTAAACGTCAGGTCCAACATAAGTTTTGTCTTTCAGTTTATATTTACTAAATTATAAATCAGGTATTTACATATGGTAGACAGCTGTATTGAAGTAAATATTTTCCAAATATTTTAAGTAATCATTAAATATAATTAATTTATACATTCAGGATTGAAATACAGCTACATTTTAAATAAGAGTGTTTTTATACAAGCGTGTGTTCATTTACTTTAAAAATTACGTTTTTACAATATTGAAAAATAACTTGAAGCGCCCGATCTATTAAGCACGTGATATATAAACAGCAGTGTATCGAAATTGCCTACCATATAGGGGCCTCCGGTTACTGGACAAACTTGGCGGGTTGTCCGTTAGAGCGCAGCATAGTCTCTGATTGATAACTGGGCTAAACATAGTACGTTGTTGGGTTTATTGATTATGCCACAATGATTTAAAATTTAGTGACAGTTTTATACTTTAGTAGATTATTGGCCTTGTTTTTTAATTTTGTAATTTTGTAAATTTTGTCTGTGTATGGCAATACTTAATGCAATACTTAAGACACAAATAAGCCATTTTCAATTAAAACCTCGAAAAAATAATATTACTAAGGCATATTATTTTACATTAACACTTTGATACATTGTAATTTAAATGTGATACAAGTGTTCAACAAAATAATTAAACTTATTTACCAACTTTATTATCTCAATATGAGTCGATCTAATATATATATTTAGCAAATACAATATTTAACCTTAAATGTACATATACAATGAATTTCATATTATTTTACGTTTTATTGGTGTTGATTATACCTGTCAACTGTAAGTAAAACTATACTAACATATACATCGTACACACTATTTCACAAAAACAACATTTTTCGAAACATTCGGGCTTCGCTAATAGTTGAAATTAGTTCTTACAAACATTATAAAAGTTAAACCATTAATAGAAACTTACCGAGATCAAGGAAATATCCGTACAACTTCACAGACACATCGAAGGGCTCGAACTGAAGGGAAGGACGGTACTGAAAACGAAATTTCTCTTTTTCACAATATTGTGACATTTTAGAAAGTGGGCAGCTCACGAGCCGGCACCTTTGTCGGGTTTACAGCCTTTAGAAAATAAGGGACCCGGTGACGCAACTTTCCCCTCTAGACAAAACCTAGTTTCACTTCCTAGGTGGAACTGGTGTTTCCTGTACATCTTAAACATTCGGTTCTATAAACAAAGTATTCGAATAAAATCACATCTTTCTATTTAATAAACTAGCTCACGGGTGTATATTATGTCTGGAAACACCCAAATATATCCTTTAATAATTTAAATATAAATTTGAAACCTCTTACAATCGTGATAGAGATTGGGCATCTACTTTTTGGAACAATGTTTTTGTTATGTCACACCAACGGGACGTCCTGGCCGAGGGTATCGTGAATATATTCTTAATGGAAGCCTATACCTTGTGATACATAATTTTAAAGGTAATAGCTTACTGAATTGAAATGCCACAAACCGCATCTCAAAGGAATTATTCTATCAGAAAATAGAGCAATTTTTTAGTATTGAAAAATTTACTGATGTTCAACAATGTAATTTTAACATGGTTTCTTGCCACAAAATGTGTTACACTAATTTTTTAGCATTTTTTTAAATGTTCAATTAAAATAAAATAAACAATTTATTTTTAAGCTGGTTTCCTTAGTACAAATTTACCAGTTTTTATTACAATGAATAAAACTTATGAGTCACTTTCTCTGATTACTTATGAATCTGTACTTGGTGTTTTCCAGTCAGCAGGAAGGTTTTAAAGAGACAAAGGTCACTAGCCTATGAGAAACATTATTGTGTTATTAATCATTCTGGTCTACAGGTTTCAGTTTGTTGAGCATGGAGCTTTCACTAGACAGGTCTAAGCTTGGGAATTACAAATGGACAAAGGTCATATCATTCCTGTCGAGTTAATCAGTGTCTCTGAAGCATTGCTGTCAACAAGTTTATCTAATTACAGTAGTTCAGTTTTTATTTGGCATTTTAATGGAATTGTCTGAAAGAGAACGAATTACTCTGTTGATGATGCGAGGATATGGCGATCGTCAAAGATCTTATCGGGAAGTTTGTAATTTGTTTAATGACACTTTCCCAGAAAGGAAATCCCATAAGTGTTTCAACAATATCAAAAACTATTGAGCGTTTTGAAATGACAGGGAGTGTACGTAATCGGCCAAAGTCGGGTAGGATACAATCTGCAACAGATGAAGAACATGCACTAGATGTTTTGCAAAACATTTATTGAAGACCCACATACATCGCTCAGAAAAGCTGCACAGCAACATGATATGCACCCTATGTCTGTGAGTAAGATTTTGAAAATTAATAAATACAAACCATTTAAAGTTCATTTAGTCCAACAGTTAAGTGAGGATGATTACGACAGAAGAGTTGAGTTTTGTGAACTTGTGAATGCGCAAATGTGATGACAATAGAGATTTTCTGACCAACATACTATTTTCTGATGAGGCAACTTTTTTCCTAAATGGCAATGTTAACAGGCACAATTGCCGTTACTCTGGGCTAGTGAAAACCCACATTGGATTACTGAGTCCCATTCACAGCAACCACAAAAACTGAACGTATGGTGTGGAATTTTAGGTAACAAAATTGTTGGACCCTTTTTCATCAATGGAAATTTAAATGCCGAACTTTACTACAATATGCTCCAAAATGAAATAATCCCAGCTATTCAAATTGCATCAGGAGAATACTTTGATAATGTATGGTTTCAGCAGGATGGTGCTCCACCCCATTATGGGAGACAGGTAAAGAGGAGTATTTGGATTTAAGGTTTCCCTCATAAATGGATTGGCCGAAGAGGAGAAATCGAATGGCCTCACAAGATCTCCGGATTTGTCACCAATCGATTATTTCCTATGGGGTCATTTAAAATCCAATGTTTATAGAAGAAAGCCTCATAATTTGGAAGACCTAAGAAACAGGATTATAGAGGAGATTGCTTTGATAACTGAAGAAATGTTAGGCAACTCCTGTCGAAATCATTTTACACAAGATTGGCTCATTGTCAAACCGTAGAAGGAACACAGTTCGAACAATTGCTTTGACACCAAATGCAGGTAAAACGTTTGTTGTAAGACTTTTCTAACAGCATACATTATTTTTTATTTGTAATAAGAAATCAATAACATAAGTATTTCCATAATTGTACTGTAATAAAAACTGGCAAATTTGTGCTAATAGAACCAGCTTAAAATGAAATTTTTGTTTTATTTTAAATTGAACATTTAAAAAAATGCTAAAAAATTAGTGTAACACATTTTGTGGCAAGAACCATGTTAAAATTACATTGTTGAACATCAGTAAAATTTTCAATACTAAAAATGCTCTATTTTCTGATAGAATAATTCCCTTGAGATGCGGTTTGTGGGCATTCAATTCAGTAAGCTATTACCGTTTAAAATTATGTATCACAAGGTATAGGCTTCCATTAAGAATATTCACGATACCCTCGGCAGGACGTCCCCCGTTGGTGTGACATAACAAAACATTGTTCCAAAAAGTAGATGCCCAATCTCTATCACGATTGTAAGAGGTTTTCAAATTTATATTTAAATTATTAAAGGATATATTTGGGTGTTTCCAGACATAATATACACCCTGTATATTTCTTTTTATATACAATGATAAGGGTAAATAAAAATGATAGTGGGCATTTTAAGGTGCCCTATGTTGCATTGTTTGATATATCATAAAAGGAATACACTTTTCTCAACATCTAACTCATGAGAGTACACAACATCTTTGACAGTACACAATTTACAGACATTCCTCAAAACCAATTTAGTTTAATCTAATAGTCAGCACAGCTTTATTGGGATATTGTGTAAATAATAATACAAGTGCATTACAAAAGGCATACTGCATAATTGCATAAACATACTCCAAACTATTATTATTAATCCATTAATTACAGAACTAACACCTTATATTTGGAATGGGAAACTTGTTGTGTGTCCAAGATGTTTAATGGAATGAATCATAAAAAGATCTATTTAACTCGTGATAATTACTTAAGTAGTCTGTTTATTAGACGAATAGTGGAGCTGGGTGGGGGTAAGGGGTGGATTAGTGAGCTGGTGCTCGAATTTCACTTCGGACAGTTGTTTTAACTCGTCACACTTAAACACGGTCCAGATCCAATTCATCACAGCTCTCCTCTGACCCTACAAGAACTATTTCCTCCCCAACCTTTGTCGAAAGTTGGGCCGCCATCTTGGAGACGTTTAGTCGCCGTGGAATTCCACCCCCTTCCACCACCTTCCATCTAACCCACCCTCGATACCAAACTGTTAACTAGAGACATCTGGGTGTTATTCTGATACTCTTCTCTGAGCTGTTTACTCAAGTGGTCCCTTCACTTCAAGTCTTGCCCCACTTCCTGCCACTCACTCTACTCTGTTTACGTTCTGGAGTTCTCGGAAATCCATCTTCTGTAATACAATATTTGATCTGCTGATAGTGAAATATCCTTCCTCCCACTTCATAGCTATCATTCCTACAAGAAATAAAATTCGTCGATGAAAATCATTGAAAAGCATACATTTTAAAGGACCCTTTACTTTAGGGCATTTACAATATACTCAGACGACTCAATTAAATAAATTGTAAGTTTTTCACTACAACTTTTTTTATTAACTCGATAAGTGAATTGGATATGTGAGTTCCGTGGAATATTATAATAGTGCATCAACACCGTAAATAGCATTGGAAGGGTTTTGTGACTACACCTCACTAGAAACAGTACACTTTGTGAGTTCTTACAATGCCAAATAACAAGCCGAATAAGTGTCTTGAGACCTGTATAACAGTACATTAACACCATAAATAGCAATGGAAGGGTTTTTATGACTACACTTCGCTAGCAACAGTACACTATATGAGTTCTTACAATGCCAAATAACCAGCCGGATAAGTGTCTTGGGAACGGAATAACAATAAACTACCACGAGAAATAGTATTGGGGGTGTTTTACGTGCACATATAACTAGCAACGGTTTATTATGTGAGTTTTTTACAATGCCAAATAACCAGCCGGATAAATGTCTTTGGAACGGAATAACAATAAACTAACACGAGATATAGTATTGGGGGTGTTTTACGTGCACATATAACTAGCAACGGTTCATTATATGAGTTTTTACAATGCCAAATAACCAGCCAGATAAGTGTCTTGGGAACGGAATAACAATAAACTACCACGAGATATAGTATTGGGGGTGTTTTACGTGCACATATAACTAGCAACGGTTTATTATGTGAGTTTTTACAATGCCAAATAACCAGCCGGATAAATGTCTTTGGAACGGAATAACAATAAACTAACACGAGAAATAGTATTGGGGGTGTTTTACGTGCACATATAACTAGCAACGGTTCATTATATGAGTTTTTACAATGCCAAATAACCAGCCAGATAAGTGTCTTGGGAACGGAATAACAATAAACTACCACGAGATATAGTATTGGGGGTGTTTTACGTGCACATATAACTAGCAACGGTTTATTATGTGAGTTTTTTTACAATGCCAAATAACCAGCCGGATAAATGTCTTTGGAACGGAATAACAATAAACTAACACGAGAAATAGTATTGGGGGTGTTTTACGTGCACATATAACTAGCAACGGTTCATTATGTGAGTTTTTACAATGCCAAATAACCAGCCAGATAACTTGTGACCCCTACTTTGGTTACATAGGGTAAAGATTTTGTCATGACCGTGAGCATTTTTATTGTGGGGAACAATGTGGGTTGCTGGGGTTTAGGCGCGGGCGGTGACGTGTTTTATTGGAACTGGGGCATTTCAGGACATCGCTTCGCATCGCGCGGCTTGGAATATTGATGTGGGATATTCTGGAACCGATCCAAGGCCTACTACTGTGATAGCGGAATATTCTATTGGACGGGACGGTCCGTATTGCAGCTGTTTCTTCAAGGTTACGATCATGGAGAAATATTTTTACATCATTGTTTGGAATAATCATCTAATGTTGGTTTTATTTTTACGACAACTTCTATTTGATTGTATTGTTTTATGTGGGCCTAATGTAAACACCAACATGTACTTGGTTCGAACGACAAGTTATTGACTGTGACGTCTAAACCTAAGTTTAAAATTAACTTATTAGTTCACCTGGCATTTCAGAGAATCAACGAAATGTGGCAGCAACAAATGAGCGTGTGTTCTGTTTTAAAAAGCACAAAGTTAAAATTTATTTATCACCACTAACATTTCTGAATAATATGTTAAACACACCCTTTCACATGAGGATTAGGGTGTATGTGGTATTAGTGAACTGTTTTACTTCCTGTCACAAATACATGTTTTACAAATAGTTATGTCACAACACTTCTTGTATGCTTTGGGTTAGTAGTAGGGGCAGCACCTCGGGAGAAATAAAAATATATATCTGAAACAATCGTTTATTTCACAGTTACTCCGAAACTAATGCTCGAAAAAATCGACTTTGTTAATGAAAACATGCAACATTTTGAAATTCTTATTATTTATGCTGGTCTAACGTTAATGTTGGATTATTTAATTCGATCAACGTGAATTAAAACGAAATTACGTGCAAGGCTAGGTAAAGTAAAAAAAAACTAGCTCTAAAAAGTACACATTTGAAGTCAATTTAATGACGTATCCTATGTGGCCCCAAGACGTTACTCAATATAACTTAATTTCTCTTGAATAGGTAGCCCCCTCACCATCACCACACTGACTGAGGTTGCACGACGACAACTATACGACTGGCCTCCATTTGGCACGGGACTGGGTACGTTACTTAGCCAGAACTTAGTTATGTTGCAGTCACTTTAAAGATATATTTACTGAATAAATCTTAACGAATGGGAAGATCTTGAGCTTTTATGATGGGTAGTTTCATGAAAGATTGAACATTGCCTTGCTTATCTTATCTTCAGAATGTTATGTCATCAATACAAATTCTTTGATAAAGTAATTTGGAGATCATCCTAAAGGAGTAAATACGTGACCTTTAGTGAAATTACTCTCTGTCTTCACTGCTTCCCAAACTCTATTCTGAGCAATTACAACATTACTCTATTAGTGTACATTATACGCTAGAACGTATTTTCTTCTTTACAGAACAACAATACAGTTTAGTTTTGGTTCAGGCTATAAAACGCCCATGTCAGATTTCACCCTAGAACGAAAAAGATCCGGGACTGTGTCGCCTTCGACAGTTTCTTACCGCTGTCCGCTCCGGTTGCATTTGCTAACAACCATGTCCTCGTCCCGCAACCATGTTAATTGGGCCAGATGTCGCCCGAGGATGTTCTGTCGATCTGCCCCATCGACTGCAGATGGTCCTCTGACCGGGAACTCCCCGTCACACCCCCGACACCTCGACCATGGTGTCATATCTGCCCTGATCCCGCACCGAACCACAGCGTGTGGTGCTACCCGGACCTGGTCATGTGAGTACACAGGAGATTCACTCGAATACACATTTATCCTTGAATTGTATCCCCATTATTGTGGCACTGATATGAGTTATGGATTAAAGTAAAACATTTTACGTATTTTTTTTAAAATGATAGTAAAATAATAAATAAGCGGGAACACAGTGATTAAGGAAGAATATCATATGTATTAACTGAGAATGCCGTTATTAAAAACATTTCTTTAAGGGTAATATATAAGTGAATTAATCATTCATTATAATCAAGGATTCTTCAAATGTGACTATTCCATGTTTCCCATATTGGGAGATTTAAAACGTTTTTTGTAACCTTTCCAACCGATCTTTGTTAAGAAACGTCTTAACGTTTTAATATTCAAACATGGGCAATGTAAAAAGTAAATTGTCTTTATCAAATCTCTTTAAGGTGGTTAGTACAACAAGAAAGATACTTAATTGGGTTAAACCTACCGGCAATATATCGCTAAAAACTTGACCACGCCTTACATAAGGATTCAAACACGATGCAGAATATTCCAGTAAGTTAACACTGGATACGTGTGTTGTATAGAACGAGTTGATGTTGTGGGAGGGGGTTAGGTGAGGGGGAGAAACGCTGAGCAAATTATCTCTGGAGCATGAAGTGATTAATGCAATGTTTTGAACACGTTTGACCCCCTACCCTGCCCCTCTCCTTTCCTTTTGTTTACCTGCACCTCTGTGCTTACTTACTTTAATTACAGTCTACTTCTTGATGTATGATTTTTTGCGTATGTTTCGTTGTTTATTTTCTGTTGAAAATTGAAATGTGTGTAGCATTTACCTATTTGGAATTGAAATTTCAACAGAGAAAACTTATTCAGATAAACTTGATCATAAACTGCTTTGGTAAACCTATCGTGTTGAATGATATTGCTATTTATACGGAATAGTTTATTATCAATGATTGGCGTTGATCTAAGAGCCATAAAATCCAGTGATTGGTTATCACTCACTGATGAAAACTGATAACGGAGTGGCCGGTACATCCCAAATAAAGATATATTTCCCTTCGTGATTAAATAATAGAGATGAATCCGAGAGTTAGCGCTAGAACGTGTATTATGGATTAGACCTTATATTCCTTTACTCAAAGAAGACTACAGAGGCTAGGCAACCCTATCACCTCGAACCCGAAGGGAAGGACAAACGAAAAAGTAACTGGAGATCAGTCTAGTGCTTTAAAAAAAACTAAGCTAGTACAACTTTAGTTGTAATGATAGTTATAATGCAGTACAATTATTGAATGTGTCATAATTTATTAAACGTAATACCGACTAGCACATTTTTCATTCTGATTTGACCAGATACAAGTAATTATGCTTCAGAAATAATTGTTTGACAAAGTTAACACTGTAATTGTTATTATACAATACTGAGCTGTACGTATTTGTAACGATTATGTTTTGTCTAACTAACAAGAATGGCTGAGTGAAAATCCAGCGTAAAAATCTAGAAACGTGACTGAGAACAGCTGGCCAATATGTCAGTTGTCCGGAATCCATTGTGTCAACACCGACACAATGATCGCCCCATCGGCGTTGAACTGAACTTTGAGCAAACAATCGCGACCTGAGACTTCACTCAAATTTGGCGGGTTTTAATTTGTCTGCACGTTTTTTTCAATAAGTATAATCAGGGTTTAAGATTAAATATATTAATATGAATAGTTGTCATAGTATTTTTCTCTGTAGGGGTCTTGTAAAATGCTAAGACTACCAGAAATGTTGCAGTAAACTTTTCGTGAATTTAAATTCCTTTCAAAAAGTATTTTGCAAGACTAGAAATACATTCAAGGCTCGAAATTGACGAAACACTGTTTGTTTACAGGGGTGGACCCAGTTTTGGGCGTCGAAGCTTCAACTGTTTTCATCGGAAGCCTGCTCTCCGTCGACGGCGACTCCACAGCAGCACCCTCTGTGAGAGAGTGATCTCCCTCGACGCTGGGATAAAGTGTCAGTGCTGTGATCAGTGTTTTGTGACAAGTGTAGTAGAAAGATGATATAAGGATGATTAGTGGGTGTGATTTCTCGGAGAGTTCGCGAGAGCGAGAGTTCGAGATGAGTTCGTATTTCGCCAACTCGTACATGGGGGATTTGCGGAACGGAGGGGTCGTTCCTGCGGAACATCCCCATCAGCAGCATCAGCACTACGGTGCAGCGGTGGTTCCGCAGGGGAACCCCAACCCGGATCCCAATTGCGACCCCAACGTCGTGGGACTCCGGCAGGGGATTCCACCTCACCATTACGGAGGCCCTCCGGCCGCGGGGCAACCTCCGCAAGGCATGCCTTACCCGAGGTTCCCGCCGTACGATCGCATGGACATCCGCAACGCCGCGTACTACGGCGCTCAGCAAGGCATTCCCGTGGAAGGGTACCGGCCCGATTCCCCCGGTGGTATGGGCCACATGGGCGGGCAGAACGGTCACCAGACCCCGGTAGTGTACGCCTCGTGCAAACTACAAGCCGCGGTGGGCACCAACGGAATCGTGGGTGGACCCGGGAGTCCTCCGGACCTCGTGGACCCGGGTCCTCCCATGAACAACCACCACCATCACCAACCTCCGCCCCAGCATCACATGAACCACCAACAACATCCCCACCCGCACCACCAGCACCATCCGTCGCAGCAGCAACCACCTAACCACATGATGTACAACAACGTTAACCAGCAACCACCGCCGCACCACCAGCAAGTGGTGGTCAACCAACAACCACCCGGGCCGCAGTCGCAACCACCTCCGCAACAACCACCCAATAACAACAACAACTCAAACCTGCCCAGTCCACTATACCCATGGATGAGGAGTCAGTTCGGTAAGTTCATTTACAACAGCATGCAAATTATCTAGAAATAGATTCACGTATTTTTTATAGTATTCCTTTGAAAAGTAATAAATTTTATAGTAACTGTTATATCAGTAAGAGGAGAATTTAAGTGATACATTTACATAAACAAGACCTTAATTTCTCCTTTTGATAGAATATTGTTATTTGCTAACCATTTGCTTCATTTACATTTTTTCTAAACCAATAACTATTTTATAGCTATTACTATATTCTGCTCTCATGTAGTACTGATGTTTGTTTATGTCTCAAGGTTACTGATAAAACTGTCAGTATCCTAAAATATCAGTATATAATATATAAGAAAATATATGTGTCAGTATCATACACCTTGTAAAGCCATAATACAAATGCAGAACTTACATATTGATGCGGATTTAGTGCAATTATGTTATGGATTTGCCAGGTAGTTTAGTTGATAAGATGTAGTTATGAGCAGAGACCAGAATGGTGTCTGTTATGAGTAAACCATAAGTAGGATGAGTTTTTTTTTTGTCAACTTTATTGTTCACTGGAATGATTACAAGTGGACAGCATGTTTTACTATAGCGAGTTATAAACACGAAACTATGAATGGTCGGTGTAATGTGATTGTTGTAGTAGCTGTAAACAAACAAGCAAACATTTTGTTACATCACTGCTTACAAGTGTGGGAAGAGCAAACGTATATATTCTATCGATAAGACGGACGGTGTGCGCTCGTTTATTGACAATTTTCAATCCGGAAGTGCAGATATTACAATGTATTTTTAAAGGAGGGCAGGGTCGGAGGGAGACTCATCTTCCGGTGTCATCAGAGCTCGATCAAGCTGATTTACTGCTCACCAGCTCTCCGTGAATAATATATAGGGCGAGTTTTGATCCCTGGGTGCGCGCCAACACCACAAGTCACTCGCTGTGCTCACCAGTTCCTAGCTTCTCTTCTTGTCACCCCGAGAGTTATGAACCCACACCGATGTTACACATGCTCGCACTCCCCCCCCTCGTGTGTCTCCCTGTTTCTCTCTCTCACTCTCCTCTGGTCTTTGTCCAATGATTAACCGGTCATGTTTCTCGAGCAGTTGGGGACTTTGATCTAATCTCGGGTGTCAAAATTGTTTCATTGTGCTGTTCGCCCGGATATTTTTGGCGCCCGTTTGAGAATTATTTATGGAAGTCCGGCCGTGATTAAGCGTCCTTCAAGGAATTAGAAGCGCGTAATAAGCATTGTGTGGAATTGGTTTGTGATGTACTACCAAGAGATTGGACCGACTGCATTGGTGTTAGCATGTATCGTGTTTTTGTCGATAAGTTGAAATTTTGTGAAACCATCCGAATAGAATGGAAACCAATGTAACTTCATGACTAACACGATGTCTGGAGTGTAAATTCAACTTAAAATCAAAGGATTTTTTTAAGAGAAGAGATTTTGCTATTTATTAATTTTATTCAGGTCATCTTTACGTAATATGTAGGGATATTTCACTACAGAGTACTAACGATTTCACAATCAAATTATATTGAAAATGATTATTAACAGCTACTCACACAGTGATAAAAATTATTTTTATGTGATTAATAATAAACCTGTCTCGACAATATGTTATCAAGGAATATCGTGTATCTAATAAATACTTATTCCGAGCGTTTTCGCATCTAAATTATCCCACACGTCCAATTCTCTTACGTCCACGCCCGAACCAATACCTGTCGTTGACCTCTTCTAGACCACTACCTCGCTCACCCCTGTCACCCCAGCCGTGTTCACCTGTCGAAACTCTATTGCCAATGATTACCGTGACCGGCATGAGGCAACAGCCCGTAATAACCCTAACCTCCCACTACTAGCTTCTTTTGTCATGCAAAATGATTTTTTTTTTTAAATCACGTTGAATTTATTTTCACAAACACCTGGGACTGCGTGTCTGCATATGTCGGGTCAAAACAAAGTTGTATAAACAGTATATCTGTACCATAAATTAGCAATAATGTATGCGTAATTGGCACATCAATTATTGTCTAATAAAGTGTCATGATTTAAAATAGTCCTTACAGTCGTAGTGTTATATCTTATAATGTGTGAGGAGGGTTCCGAATTCAAATTCCCCTTCCAGGACATAGCATTGGGTCCAATTTCATGTCAGAAAATAGTACTACAAAGTATTAGCCTGAAAACGTGATAACTGACAAAGGAGAAATATAAGTAAGAATAGTTAAAAGTATTTAAAACCAATAATTTGTCTCTGTAAAGGTATATTAAAAGCCCGCATTAATCTCCTAGTGTGATATAACATTATGAAGTCTATGAGGATTGTAAGCTGACATACAAGATTTGAAAAATCGCGCTACTTAAGGCTATCCAAATAGGTAACATCTTCAATCACAGTTTCCTACCGTGTAAAAGTGAGATAGGCATCAACAAACCTATTGCTCGCGAGATGTCTCACTTGTATCTTTTGGGGGAGGGGGCGGGTGAAACATCTGAGACTATTACTTAACACTAAATTATCATCAGATATCACTCTTGCGAAATTTACCAAAGTATGTTGATTTTGCTATCTAAAATGTGTTACAACCTAAAGCTGTTTAAACTGCTCATGTAATGAAATAATATAAACATATATTTTCAGAACCTTTTTGACGTATACTGTTAAAAAATAATATAAACACTATGGTTCTTAATGCTCCATAACTTTGCCAAAGATAAGTAATAAGTTATTCAGTGTACCATAATATAACATAATTATGCGGAACCTTCTTAGCCGTCAATTAAGTATTTTTCTTCGTAAGTGGAGTGCAGAGATTTCAGAAGGTGGTTCCATTCACACAAAACCAAGAACCCCCAATTATAGTACATGTCCTCAAACGTTTCTTTCTTTCTATGTCCGACTTAAAACATTTATAATGACGCTTCAAAAGTTTTAAAAAACGTAACTGGCCTGAAATTTGTATCTAGTTTATAAGGACTATTTCAAAATATACAAAAATTTATTGTCATGATTAAAAATTAATGACTTTGAGCTATGTCTTTAAATTTCTATATTCGAGTAGGATAATAATTCAACACATTAAGTTCAAAATTAATTTTAGGCAAAAATTACATAAAATTGAAATATGATTGATTTATGTGTGCTTTCATATGCCTTCTACACATTTTGGACAATATCAAATAGAATTAACTGAATTGAAAACTTCTTTTATGAACTTTGACGATTACTAAAACATTATTTTACTGTTAAATATTGATAGTTGTATGTTTATTTCTGTAGTAACTTATTGATTTCTATGTTGATGATAAATATTCACCAGAATTAAAACCCTTTAAAAATGAAATAAAACCGTCAGATTGGAATTCAAAATTCAAAACGGGCAGTTTTAGGCTTTTTAATAGTAGATATTTCAAAATGTATATGTTTAAAGTTTAGGACACGGTCAATTTAAATATGCATATAATAATGAAGTAAAGTTGAATGAGTACAACTCGCAGAGAGTACAGGCTACAAAAAGATCCAGGCTGTAGTAAAACAATAATGGTGCAAAAGTAGCACAATGAGTAGGTAACAAAGAGCAGGAGGGTAATAACGGAACAATTGTCTAGGAAGTAGGAACTTGCGAGCTAGGTCCAGCACAATACTGGCCAGTGATTTAGTGAGGTATTGTGCAAACCGAGGACAGTATTGTGTCCGTCCGTCTGTCTGTCGACCTGTCTCTCTACCATCCAGTGACATACCACACTGCACATCGCTGGTGAGTTCCAACCTCCTACACCCACGCACTCGGTCACTCAAACTCCGACTAGGTCTATCTTTCTACAGTCACCGGGTTTGATATTTCTTATTTGTACCTTGGATTATAGTCGTTTGTACTTTCCCAATTATTAAACATTCATAATTTTTGATGTTACAAATAAATGAGGTAGCACTAGTAAGCTATAAAGTAAATCCTTTATGAAACAAATTTTTGAGAAGGGGTTTTGGAAACGTGGAAAATACTAGTAAATCGTTAAATGTGTTAGTCTGTTTGTTAGAGTTTTTCTTAAGCGCTTTTCTATAAGACTGTTCTATAAAGTGACAAATGCCATACGAAGTTTCAAGAAAACCAATTTAAGAACAATTGAAATGTAAAGCGACAAATAAAATAGTGCCTAAAAATAATTATTGCAGTACCTCATTATTTTATTGAACGATAATATGTTTAATGAATTATTAATGTTTAAAATTAACATTGACTTTATACAAAGTCTATCGTACAAAAGAATTAAAAATAAATTTTCTAGGTTTTCTATCACCCAGTTATAACATAGGAAACACTAAACGAAACTTTAAGCATGGGCTAGTTTTACGTTACTTGTAAATTTTGTGTTCATCGAATTTTAAGAAATTTAACATTTAAACTTTTAAACGGCCACCACTTGAAAAATGTAAATTATTTATCAATTTGGAAGTTAGGTTATAGTAAGATATGTATTTACGGAAAATTACTAAGCTATACCTTTAAACGTTTTAGAGCTTTTAATTGTTTAGGGGACAACATACACTAAACGAGGTCGAAAACACCCACCCCCTAATTATATAGTGAAGAGAACATTATTTTAAGAAATCTTTTATTTTATTAATGAAATAGATCCTTTCTTTTTTCAGACATTCTGTATACATAATTCCTAGAGTAAATCAAAATTAGACGTTCAAAACATTTCAAAACTTAGCTAAATCTCTTTTTCTTAATAGGGCTATTATTGCAAGAATACAAATTTAACTGTACACGTCACAGAAGGTAGACACAGGCCTTTATGCAGTGAGGGATAAAAGACGTGGTTTACCACAAAGTATGCTATCAGTGACTAAATTGCACAATTTATATTATGTTAGAAAACATTGATTTTTCAGATTTTAGGACGTTTTCCTTAATTAATTTTAATCAGTAAACATTATAAATTCTGATATTTGTTATGCATATAATTTTCAATCTAAAGGATTACGAGAGTTTCATTATTGCATGTCCTCGTCGTATGTAATTGTATGCATTCTGATGTTAGAGGACGCATTTTAACGTAATTTTACTGATGGACGATCCTTTTCGTTGCAAGTTATACGAACTTGTGTAATTGGGTAGCCAAATATTCAGCAATTCCATAAAATACTACGATTTATTATTTAATAAAATATATAAGATCGAGCCCTGACTGTAAGAGTAACTGAACGGTACTGCCACTATTCAAATTGATAACTAATCAATCATTTAAGGAAAAATGCTTTCTTTACCTGCAAAAAATCGGAGCCTTGATATAAAATACTGTAAATGATAAAAATAAATTGGCAGTATACCATAGTTATGTCTTAAATGTATCAAGAACTACAATTTTAGATATTTTTCCACATTTTAAATTGATTATTGTAAATTAATTCATAAATGTTACATACACAAGTTGTAAGTAAGTGAAGAAACACTACACTTTTGACAGTTTCCCTTCACTTTACTTGTACAACACAAGTGGAAATATAATTCGAATTGTCAGGAAGTACCATAACCGAGTTTCAAGTAATGCTCAGCGGAGGTGTATTTACAAGGCTTGTTGAGTATGTAAGAGTAGACTAACAAGAGGTGTGTTCTGCGGGAGCGATTCATTGTTTCTCAAACAGGTGAAGCCCGGTTAGCCCTCGGGATTTACAGCTAATTACTATGTTTCACACAAAACGACTTGTCTAATAATAACAGAACGTAATTAGTTCGAGCAGCGACTCTGCCCGCACTGCCGCGACCACTGATAAGACCCCGTTTCGGTTCTGATTTATTCACGCCGAACAATAGACCCGGAGCGCCTCCATTTTGAATGATTCCCAGCTGTCAAGAGGAAGCCCGCTCGCCAATTTTAAAACCCGATGTACATGTGGCTGACTCCGGTTAACAGTTATTTATTACCCTCGAAAGTTCGTGAGAGTCCGTCCAAAAATTATTTACAACCTGTCCACGGTATGCGACTACACGAGCTGTAATTAAGTTGTCTTTTGCAAGTTAGCGAGAACGAAATTATTAAACATAGTTTAAAGTGTATAAACATACTTGCGTAGTTTTCCTACTTTTGTAAACACTATTTCTGTTAACCCATAAGGTCAACAACAATTTTACTCAGACTTTAATTTGTAATCTCTATAGAAATACTCCAATTAAGAAAAGTGCAAAACACTAAATGCTTTCTTAAATTCTAATTTATTTTTAGATAAAATGAATAAGTCCCATATTTTATAATCAAGCAGGGTCAAAGTAAGATGTCACTGTGCGTTCTTGTAAATAATAAACCTAACATTGTGGTATTGTATATCTGTTAGCATATTGACTATTTAGCAGTAAATAAAATTACCTTATTTATTCAAGTACTCGTATATTACCTGCTTTACTATTAATGTCATCCATTTACCTTTTTAGTGAAACATTTGTAAATGAGGCATTTTGAACTGGACCGCGTACGACGTACAATGTTTTGGGCGAAATGGAACTGCAGATATAAAATCTCCTATAAAATGATATATAAAGTTTAACTGGGTTAAGGTCAAAAACAAAACTATTTTGAACCTCAGTCGTATGGCATGTTAATTTATGTTTTGGCGTCAAGGAAATGTAGGTTTCGGGGCTAAAGAGGAGGAGGATGTTTCTGAATGATAAGCGTGTAAAGGAAATACTAAACCTATGGTAGAGGGGTAAGGGGGAGTGGAGGGGGGCAGAGGCTGTTATCTGAAGTTGGAACTACTTGTTGAGTCGCGGATTTATAGGCCTACGGTGAAGCGGCGTGGCGAGGCACTACGGGATTATAGGCTCTCCCACCGCCATGCATCATAGCGCAGCGTCAAGTAGACCCTTCGCGTCGCGTCTTGCGTCACTTACCTACACCGTTTTCAATTACTATCACTCCAATAAAAATTTTAATTTTATTTTCTGAATTTCCTATGTAAAATATAATTGTCACATTTTGAGTTTAGATTACCATTTTGAATTATATATTTGTTTACATGTATATAAATAAATAAAATAAATATGAAACAAGAAAACGGGATGAAAACTGATACGGGCGTAATACAATGACTCTGGTCATCATTTATAAAAACTTAATATATATATATATATATATATATATATATATATATATATATATATATATTTAGTACATTGTTTTTATAGATTTGAACGTTACGAACTGTTGTTTTATTCCTTATTTTTCTCTGTTCTTGTGATAATTAATTTAACAGTCGAAATGTGTATTTAAAAATACACTTTAAATCACTGTATATATATATATATATATATATATATATATATATATATATATATATATATATGAGCGATATACAGCGATATACCTGTATGCACGGTATATACAAACTATTAAAATGTAATAATAATTGTTTTAATCGAAAACTTGATGTAATGAGTATACTGTACATATCATGTTAATTAAGACTAAATATATTGTTTTGTTATTAAAGTAACTCAAAATGTATGAAACTTTAAGGCTTGAATTTGAGCAGCGTTATTGCATTTTTAGAAGATTGTCCAGAATGGAGGAGCTGGTGAAACCAGAAAAATGTTAGCGGATCGGTAGAATTAACATTAAATAAATTCTTTACACTGTAATTTTCGACTAAATCGCAGTTGTTTGAACCTCGAATTAGTTGGTTCATACAAAAGAACTGTTAATGAGTTCCTTGTTGTTGAGGGGGGGGGGGGTGGCTGGATGGTGACATTCAACTTGCAGTAAAGTACATGTACACCGCCACCGGTCAACGTGGACAGAGTTAGGAGTACAGAACAGCTGCCATCTTGCGGCACCGGGCTAAACTATTTCAACAGAGTCGTTCTCTTATTGGCTCCCGTTCCCGAGGAGAAGAAGGAGAATTAAAAAGGATCACACATGGAAATAGGGTAAAGCGGGGGGTGAGGAAGGAGCTGAAAAGGGGGGATGGAAATTACGAAATATTCTCCTGGGATGAAAGCTCGGGGAGAGAAAAAGAAAGAGAGGCATTTGTCATCTGTCACATTTTATAAGTAAGAAATCCATCAGGGCTTTTTGGCGGCGCGTTTTTCATTTGACGATAGCAATTTATATCGCTCTGTCTATTATTGAGCGTGTTTTGTTTTTGGCGTTTCCCACTCAGTTTCGTGTAATGTGTGTTTAATAGCACGGAATATTGTTTTTTGTTTTCTTCGCAAAGCCCGTTGGTTCCTTACATTACGACCTGTTAAATTTTGTGTAGTTTGATGAATGTTTCTCATATTGTACCTTGACCTCCCAACGTAAAGGTTTTATGTTACATTCCTGTCGATAAAAAATTCTCTACTTTGGACGTTAACATTTGACAATTATTTCAACAAACACATTTTGTATATATTATGACTATGAATTTCATTAAATTCATCAGAAATCTAATTTTAGAGACAGACTGTGTATCAATATTTTAAAACTTCATTGCAGACTACCAAGTACAACCTTAACGATAACATAGTGACATTCTTTGTGATAACTTCTAATCATCCAAACTCATGAATTTCGTATGTTTCTTTTATTCACCACGGCCCTTAACACCAAACATATAAAGCGTTATTATATTGTCTCTCCACTTATTTTTCGCACCAAAACATGTTTATATTGTGCTATAGGATGCATTCGTTCGTCCTCACCTTTAAGCAAAATGGCTTGCTGAAATATAGATTTGTGACTCATATGCTTATTGAAGACGACTTTTCCTCTTACTTTTCCTCAACAATTGTGTATTGAATTATTAATCATAGACATTATCGTATTTGGTACAGTGTTTTAACATTTCAAGCTAGTTATTTTATTGTTAAGGGTTGCTTTGAAATATAAAAATTTACGTTATGAGCATAAAGCTACAATTTGCTGCTTATACCTTTTGTTTTATATATATATATATATATATATATATATATATATATATATATATATATATATTATTTATATATATTAATAGATAATGTAATTTTGGGATAGATAATCAAAACAAGAATCATTGAATATAGCTGAGAATGTTTAGAAGCAATAAATGTTATTTGCATAATGCAAAGTTAGTTTCATTTTGTAGGGGAAATGCACAAATTTGACGAAACAGTAGTATTATAAAGAAGAAGGAAAAATGTATCTTTTTGCTGTATTTATATAAACACATTTGATAAAAATAGTAAAAACTAACAAATTTGACAAATTTCATAACAATCGTAAATTGCACATACTCAAACGATAACGATTTGAGTATTAATAATGCATTGAGGCATACTCTTATAAAAGGTTCGTGTTGAAAACCGAGAGTAAACATAATGATACGCTGGAATAACAAGGTTGATAGATTGGTTTTAGGATTATATAAACGAGATTTCAAACAGCAACTTCTCTTCTGTCTGAAAATTATTGGTTTTGAAATAGTTAAGCCAACCTTCTCTGAAGTAATTGTGATTTTTATAGGTGGATATGATTATTTCCGAGTAAAATATTGGTTTGGACTACGATTCCAACGGTTTCATTTAAGGATGTAGGATTATGTTGATAACTATACACAAATAAGTAGTGCATATTTTGCATTTTTTTTTTGCTGGCAAACCTGGCAAATCAACATTATGCAGTAGATCAAGTAGCTTTAAATAATTTACTGGTAGTGTAGTTAAGACATTTTACATTTTTAATTTACCTATGGGTTTCAGATAGTTTGAATTACTTAGCACCTACACTTTTCTCCTAATTCGGTGAATGTTCAGTTATGATTGAAAAACCATTGAAAATGAGGTCCAATTGAGAGACTATTGTGGAAGAGGATTGCAGTGCAGTTTTATGTCACGTGTACAACTAATCTAAACGTACACGGTACGCCGACACGGATGACGGTCGGGGGGGGGGGTATCGTGAGGGTGGAAATGGGGAGTGAAATGAATGTGGTTTTGAATTAAAACGGAATTACTGTATAGTGTATACGCGGCCACGCTGGACACGGGGGTGAGGGGTGGGTGCTGAGTGGTGGAGGGGGAGGGGTGGAATTAAACGGAACTGGAAATGATGGACGGACCACATTAACAATTAGATCGCACCACTGATTGTGTATTCATAGGGCTCGATTCGTACGGGCCTAAAACTCTACATGTAAAATTTGCATGTTAATTGCTTCATTTGGAGTTGTCGCTTGTTTTTAACCTGTTTTGTGGTAGATCCTACCGATCGGCATGCACTAGCTTCGTGGGCAGTTTTCATACAGGGGAAAGTTGGCTATCTCTACACTAGTATTCATTTGCGTGTCCTGAATTAAAATTACTGATCTGAATTCCCAATGCTTTATTTCTTATAAGTTTATTGACTTTCTAAGGTAACAATATTACAAACATTTATTGAATAAGGTGTTATGATTAAACATCGATTATAAATAGATTGATAAACTTGTAAAATATTCTCTCAAATTATTGAAGAAATCTCAATGAAATTTTTAAGTTGTACACAAACATGCCGTCTTATTTAACTATCGAAACACTAAACTTAACTTATAACTGTAATTAATAAATATAGTCTGAACCGATTCTAGCGGCCATTTCAGCCGCCATTTCGATTCTCCCCGATTGGCCAGCGGGGCGGAATCCCTGCGATGCTGGGCAGATTACTACCCCGGGCACTAGGGACCATCCGTCATCCTCAACCGACATACGGACACTCCTTAATTAACCACAAATTCCTAAGGGGCTGGCCTCTCTGTTTTTTTTGTCCAGAATCGTCTTACAAGGGTTTAGGCAGCGATGGATAGTTGGTTTTTAAGGAGGAATTGTCTTAAGTTTCAAAAATCCATTAGTAGCTCTCCTTTCAGCCATTTTTTTCTTTACCTTATACGACATCGGTACGTTTAAAACATTTTTGAACCAAAATTATTATTATTAGCAATTTAAATAGTATAATCATGGTTAAATAAGAACGGGGACGAACGGGATCAATCGGAATATAGTCGTAAGCCCCAAAAATCTTATTTTATAAACTGGGATTGCAGTTCTTTTTTGTAGTTAGGCGGTGGTCTGCAGTATATTTCTACTGACTAACAGAAGGTGTAAGACTTGACTGGATCATTCATCTTTTAAATATATAAAGAATCTTCCGAAAATGTTTCGTGAATACTTTTCATAAGATTAAAATGAAATATAAGAAAAACATCCGGTAACGTGTTAATTAAATTTCTACAATGCAATCAGCTAATATGGCTGATGTTCAGAAGATCCCTTGTTGTTCTAGCAATAAGAGGACAATCAAGCAGTGAGTGCTTGGAGCTTTACAGATACTATTCCACTTAGAGTAGAAGTGCTATCACTCGAGAGCAAGAGAAAATAAACACATTCAGTAACAAACCTCGTAGAGGAACATGTAGTGATATATCACCGTTGATAATTTATACGAGTGCATAAGAACAACATATGTAACGTTTCGATTTTGTATATTGACCGCAGTAACGTTGAGTATAGGCCTAGTAGCCAACTTGCTATCATTTGTCATGTAAGAATCAACTGTGGGATTAATTAATAATTGTTGGGATTAAAACCAAATTACTGCTATAGCTAATACGTCTGCAATTTACTTCTTGAAGAGCAATGATCATTTTGAGACACGGAGGATGAATGCCCCACAAAATGATCACAACCGTGTAGTGTGGGTGTCCGGAGTATACATCTCGTAGAAATGTTACGGAATGTTAGAGATCTCACCTGTCAGGAAGGTGACAGAATGGAAAGGCAAATGGGCTGCATTTGGGGTGATAACTGTGAGTGGGAGGAGACGGTGGGAATTTTAATTGTTGTGATCGAGCCGGCAATTATTGTCAATTCCAATTCCTTTGTTGAGACGGATGTTGGAGCATTCGGGATAGAAGTTAACCACGTCTCCTCTCCCTCTCCCTCCCCCTCTATCTCGGTCTCTCTCGCTCCGTCTGACATGAGAACAGTCAGCTGCAACTTCTTATTTCTTTCTGCCAGCGAGGCGCCATTTATCTTCGTCAGTCATGACGCAACTCCCTCCCTCCCTCCCTCCCAGGCTCCCTCCCGAGCCCGCTCGGTCCAGACATCCATTACTGCTCGGAGAGGCGAGCGGCGGCCGCACTACAAAGCTTGCTCGTGTCGGACATGTCGGCATTGTCCCGCCGCGCCGCGCCGTGCCGCGTAGCGCAGCATCGAGGCGGCAGAAAAAACAGAACAATCGGAAGTGATCCATCCAGGTCGAACTGGCGACGTCTCTATCTAGCACACTACTCCGAGACACTGTGCCGTTTAGACGGACTTGGCCCGGCCAGGACACCGGACGCTGTGCTGGACAGCTGTCAGGCCCCGTAAAGACAGTTGCCTAAACTACACGTCGTTTTAAAACTCCACTCATCAGTAAAATGCCCTTGTAATTATTTAAAACTCTTGACAGAACGATAATAATCTTTCATAATAAATAACCGTTAGTGTTTTTATCGGCGCTATTAATGCAGAAGCCAACAAGAATCGCAATGTATGCTCCTACTTCCTCGAGTTCTTGCTCGAATAATAGAGTTAGTAAAACATGTATACTGACTTTGAATACACTACCCATGGTTGGAAAAAAGTTTTCTAATAACCGTGTTATATACCATATGCTATTTTTTATATTATATATTGGTAGTATACATGAGGTTCACAGCTTTTTTCGCCTTTAACTTGTCGATACAAGTTAAAAGGATTAAATGAATGTAGTCAATGTCTTTTATGAGCTCTTTTGGCCTTTTACTTCTGCACTTTAATGACTCTATTTCCGACTTATGTTCCGTATTATGGTAATTATTATTTAATTTAATAAAGATGATACAATAATAGGTGTAACGTTGAGGAAAGTGAAGAGAATCTATGATGCACGAAAGGAAAACTACTCATAGAATATTTTACAATGAAGAAATATATTTTTAGGCAAATAGAAGGAGTTTGTAGCAAGACTATGGGTGGAGTGAATTGGTCGTTCTTTAAAAAGTTGTATACAGCACAATGGAAGATAGTGATAACTTGCATTAAATGGGTTTCAGAATATTTTATTTAATTTTTGCTCATTCTTTAATTTTGTGTGAAACAAAACGAATTTTAACTTAAATTTGTTAATTTTATTTACACTAAGTGAATTTCCATTACTTTCAAAAACTTCGAGAACGGCTATTGAAGCAGTCTATCTGAAGAATTGACAAGAGGACTGATTTTGGGGCAAATTGAATTGAAAGCAATTAGTAGCAAGGTCCTGTGGCAGCTCGCTCACTCGTCACCGGTAACGAGTTTTTGATTACAGGATTCTGAGCGGACCGTAAATCATCTGCTCCTTGCTCCTTCCAAAAATATATTATTTAATTAAAATCCCTTACAGTACTCGGCGTGAGGTTTCTTGAAAGGTGGATTTCCCACAGGGTCAAGGAGAACTCTTTTGTTGTTTCCTTTTGTTCCCGTTTATTTCTCTTACTAACCGAAATGCATTTCGAGCTTTCTTTATCAGTTAAAAAAGTCCTGTAAAAGGATTTTACATTTGTATAGCGTAAAGGATCAATTATTTTTATATTATTTTAACAATCTAGAAATTCAAGAAACTTTCACAACAGTTCCACACAACAAACGATAACACATTTAAAGAATTGAAGGTAAATTGAAGGACATATAACTACAGTGCTAGAATAGATAATACTAATACAAATAATAGATAAATACGATGAGGAATTCTACTCGAATTTGTCATTGAAGAATATATTTAATTTGTTTATTGGAAAACTACATTATATATTAAGAAACATCTGATAAGTATAAAACAGAAGCATTTTTATCACATTATTTATTCAAAAACAGTTTTTTGTATAGAATTTACAATTTTATCGTTATTTTGTTATAATGAAAATAATTCTTTGGGTTCACGTTGATACAAGTAAAACTACAAGTTTCCATTTTCTAAAAAGCTAATTTGGTAGAAATAAAAACATGGGTGTATTATTGAATTATCCACAAAAATATTTTGTAAAATTAATTCCTCGTTATATCACTAAATTACTAATCTCGAAGAAAAAACTTTCCTTAATACGATAAAATTCTCGTTTAATGAGAAATAATATTCATTACATTTGGCCACGACCCCCCCTTTCTTAAAAACATTACTGAAAAACTACCTGTTACATTATTTCTTGACGAAGCTTCTTTAGAAAGGGCAAGAGTTCGCTCAGACCCTTGGTTGTTATTTTAATATTCAATCAAAGTTTCTAATTATAACTAGGTTTTAATTTGTCTTGCTCTTTGTTGCAGAAAGGAAACGGGGCCGCCAGACGTACACGAGGTACCAGACTCTGGAGCTGGAGAAGGAGTTCCACTTCAACCGCTACCTGACGAGGAGACGGAGGATCGAGATCGCCCACGCCCTCTGCCTGACGGAGCGTCAGATCAAGATCTGGTTCCAGAACAGGCGGATGAAGTGGAAGAAAGAAAACAAGACGAAAGGAGGCGACGGGGCTAACGGAGACGGGAGTGATATCACCCCTCAGACATCGCCGCAGTAGTCTTCACCTGCCCCTCCCTCCTCCGAGTCTATCTAAGTCAATGTGTCGAGTAAATACTCATGTATAGTCATAGCAGTCCTAAGACAGTATTAATGTACAGCTACTATCCCAATCATAGCGCCCTATTCTGGTTTACCCCAAGGCTCTGCACTCGTGCCAATGCTATTTATTTATTGTAATTATTTTATCTGTTATTCGATCATGTGCTACGGAACCAAAGTATAAGTTAGGACCAGCCAGACCTCCCCACTCCCCCCCGTATGTTGTGCAATGTATAGATTTTTGTAATGTACAAAAGAGAGGTTAGCTTTATATCAAAGTTGGATATTTTGACGGTGCCATAGCGAGCTATGGATCACGCGGTTTTCGATTATGGATGAAGGATGGTGACGAGCAAGCGTATCGGAAGAACTTGGACTCCTTTTTGGCGATGCGTTCGGCGTTTTCCAGTTAGTGGGATTTATGTAAAAATTCTGGTCGCATAAATATTACTAGAAGTAAAAAAGTAACAATGATGGACGCGAGTGACTAATGAGCGAGCCATCACAAGTAAATTTAATAGTTCAGTATGTACGCTTTGTCAATCCATAAAGTTAAACAGAGTAATAATTTTTAATCTTTCTTTGAAAGTTTATAAACATAAAACATCTATATTTCCAAACAACTTGAATTAACATGCATAGCAATTTAATTACATTAAAAATTCATCTCTAAATCATAATGTAATAAACATGACTGAGATAGCAAGTCACATTGATTTTGGAAACAACTTATTAGCTGTAGGAAGAAGTTAACCCTAAACTAACTAGATGCTTGACGAATAGTTTGAACAATCCAAACGAAATAAAGTAAACCCGTTAAACGGTATGTCAGGCTATTGACTCTTAAATATTTTATTTATACAACTTCTTAGGGGCTGTATTTTTAACTATTCATAATGCTCTTGTTTTACTGAAATGCAGAGCGAATAAGTTAAAGATTTCAACACTACCAAATCACAAACTTTGAGAAAAAGTTTTAACATTTGCAGAATCATTTTATAAGCTCATAAGCTTACTAAAGGAAGTTTCTCACTTGAGCGTATCAGCAGAGCGCTTATTTAAATGCCCATCGGAAGAAAAGAAACCTGTACTTGAAACATACATTGAGTGATTTTCGAAGAATTAAACGAAAACCAAAATCTAACAGCAAGCGATTGAAGGAAACATAAGAAATCACTTTCCGTATTTAATATAGGGTCAAACGAGTTGTTGAGCCATAAAGTAACCTATATAGTAGTCACATTAAACGACAGTCCTTTATTCCTGTTCCCACTAACCTCGGCCAAGTTACCAGCAACGTCATATTCGAGTCCCTCGTTCCCTCGTTGATAATGTGTTTTGTACATTCAGGTGGCTGAGACACTTTTTGTGATTATGCCAAGATACGTAACTCTTAAGACATTCGCTATAATTGTCGTGTGTGTCGTACCCCGCTCCTGAGGGTTTCATTTTGGATGGGCAAATTTGTTGTGTCCTTTTTGTAAGAAAATGAAAGTAAAGTAAAAAATACCCTTTGAGTGTTGTGTGTTATATTTAAGATATATTTTGGGTCGTTAGAATTAAGATTTTCAGGAATTGAATATGTTGTGGTTGTTTGAAATTCTTTTCTTCTTTGATTCCACTGAGTTTTTGAAGGGATGCATTTATTATGTTTATTTTATTTGTATGTTGTTTTCTACTTGGAATTTTATTTGTTGTTTTTTGACACCGGTTGAATAGTGCTGATATTTTGTGTTTACCACTTTGATTATAATAGACCTAATTTTAAATTAACAGATTGTGAGTGATCATACCCATAACAGATGATATGGTTTCCCAGAACTACGTGCCTTTATTTATCATTCAAATAATTTAATTTTTTTTATTTTGTGGTCATAATTTAAAATTCTCTTATTCAAAAGATATTAGAAATTATTTTTCCGGTGTCATGCTAATGAAACAGTTTTAATTTCAACACATACTTAAGTATTCTATGATTTCTTGAAACGAAATATACGTAAAAAGCCTTTGAAGAAATCAAGTATACGTACGAAGTGCAAATTTCAAATAGTTTACAGTCAGATATATTCATATACATAAATTTGTATGGTTTATGTGACGTTGTTAAGAAAGATTTTTCTGTGAAATACAAAAAGCAATTGCTGTAATAATAATACTGAAAATCAACTATTTTCAAAGATCTGTACATGTAAAACGAGAATGTATTAAAATTTGCCAAATTTTGGCGGTTATTGACAGTTCCTTAATTATTACTTGCGTGTGTGCGTGCGTGCGTGAATCTGTTGTACAATTTTGAGTGAGTGCGAGAGTGATTCTGTGTAGATGGGTGGTCTTACGACGTGAATAATGTAAATTAAAAATTCTTAAACATCTAACCCCACAGTTTGTTAAGAATGTTTTTTACTGTCTGGGTAGTTCTGAGTAATTCGTATAAAGTGTATTATATAGTATTGGCTTACAGATATACATACATTTTGAGAATCAGAATAATACAAATATTTTGAGCCCTACTCATACATAGCTCTCTTAATACTGATCTCATGAAGGTACATATTTTTGAAATATTATGTTAGTCGAGATTCAAGTTTTCAAAGTAAATGCATAAATAGTTCTTTTGGCTGAAACGAATTTCGTCCAGTGGTTTAATTGATTAATATTATGTGACATATCTGAATGTCCTGTCTAGCAATAAATGCAATAAGTTAAGCCTCTAGATTTATGATGCTTATTTGTTCTTGAAATACTATTTTCTGAAGAAACGAAATGAAATCTATATGTAAGTCGTATTTTACCTATTTAGTTCTAAATTGTAATATTGATGTGTTAAGGCAGTGAAATTATCTATTTTTGTTTAATGTAATTTGAAGACAATAATAAGCAAATTTGTCCTATAAAACTGAATGAAGACAACTATTGTACTTACGTCTACATTCTGACCGTTCACAAGCGAATGAGCTCTACTTTCTTGCTAATCTCGTTAGCACATGTTATATATCTCTAACAGTATGAAATATCTAAACTAAAAAGAACTGTTTATGTAAGTAAAAGAGGAAAGTAAATTTTATTTTATTGATTGACATACAATACCTCATACCCTTTATTTAGAACAGTGAGGTAGACTTCTTAGCACTTAGAGGCCGTTGTGGGTGTAGCCACCCTTCGTCTATATTAATATTATTATTATAGTCACTGTATAAATGGTACTATTTGTAAGTGAGCGTCATCACAAAGCATTGATAAAGTTTGTCCTATATAATTTTGTGTTCAAAGAAATTTGAAAACGAGAAACATAATAAATGATATGTGGTTGAATCGCTGTTTTATTTTCAACCCTTCTTCCTATCATTTAGTTTTAGTAAAAACAGCAACAACTTAATATTCAATATATACTGGTAACAAAATTTCAGGAACCATTTGGCACATTGAAAACATAAAATGTTTTCATTGTAAAAAGTTACTAATATTTTTTAAGCAGCTAGTTAAGGGCGGAAATGTGTTTTCTGGTTCATTCCAACAAATATTACCAACATTTTCTTACTTGAAAAACTCTAACATATACTTTATTTCGTGATCATAGTAATTCCATATCTGGTCCGCCCTTTAAACTATGAAAGCTGATAATATTTAAGACGATTGGTGCAAGAATGTTTAGTTCAAATTTATAACTGTACTGTTTTCCTTTAGCAATAATAGGATTTTGAAAAATATTTTGACAGTATATACAAAGTTATGAACAGCATAAAACAGTTTTGTACTTTATTATCAAATTATTACTTTTATTTAATTGTGAATTTATTACATAAAAAAGAACACTAACATCCACAACCTGCTCTCCAGCCCATGGGCAACAGTGATTTCTGACTTATACATAAATGACATCATGGGGCTACCTGAAGGATAACCCACAAGAGACAGTGAAGAAGTGCGTGGTCGAAATCACAGTTTCGCGCGTTCTGTGCGGTAATTGACTTGAACCTAAAGTATCGAGTGACTTAAAGTGTCCTGTGACTTGTGATCTCAAGTGGAATGAACTGAAAGCTACTCATTCAGTGCTGAAGTCGGCTCATGGTGAGTAGAAAGTGTTCTAGTATTTATTACGCTCTTTTGGTTATTGATTTAAAACGTAGATTTCACAGATTGATTTCAGGCATTAAAGATTTCATTAGACAGTGGCTGAAACATCTCTAAGGTACAAGGAATGGTGCATGGGTTTTTTGCAGTACAGGTTCGAATCCTAAATTGGTAAAACGATTTGATCGATTGTAATAGCCGTTCAAAAAGAGTAGCCCTTAAGGGACAGGAAATTCGTTCAACAAAACAATACAAGTGTTACAGACATACCCTATCTGATGTATATGAAGAAAAAGTGTATTGAAAAGTTATGACTTGTAGTTATAAAGTGACATTGAAAATAAAACGAAATTTTTTGAACTTCAAATCTTAAATAAATCAAGCACACTTAGTGTGATACATTAAATACCAGTCTCCTTATTTAAATGTTCTATTATTTCAAAATAAATCTATTTTGTGGAAAGTCATTGTTAGGATCAAGCTATTTGTTTTGTTGAATTCATTAAAAAAATTTAATTCTATTCGAGTGGAGTAATAAAAGAGGAAATAACTATAAAAAATTAAAATTTACTAAAAACTATCGTATTATTAACTTTCCTGATCTTAATTTATATTGTTATGAATACTTTTTGAAAGTGAGTTTTTTTTTAAAACGGTGTGGCTACTTGGAAAAACTGTTTGATGATTTTGTAATATACAGCTACTCCTCGCAGAGTAGCGCCGACCAAAAATTTCACAAGTGGGAATAAACAGATGGCCCCTCGCTCAAAATATGTTTGCTCATACTGTGTTAAAATAAGAGAGTAGTGTGGGGGGGGGGGTTAGTGCTATTGTACAAACTGTCGGTTTTTGTTTTAACTTCTAAAATTAATATATTGTATTTTAAGTGTAAATTTCATTGAAAATGAACACAGATTGTTTTATAACCTTTTGAGTAAAATATTTGTTGACAGGAATAATGTATTATAATAATCATTATTGAACATTTAATCTTCGATTCCAATTACTAATTGAATTCAGTGTAAACATTCAAAATTGTTTCTATTTTGATATTTCGAAAAGTAATATCATATTTTTGAAGAAAAGACATTTTATTTGACTATTATATTGACAGTGTAATTAAAAAATAGTAGTGTTCAATTTTAAATGCACAGTATCTACTTGACTATATTTTAATAATTTATTGCAAATCTTACACATGCAAATAATTTAAGTGTAGTTTGACAATTATGTCTTGATATAGTATTTAAAGTTGAATAATTTAGAATTGTGGTAAATAGAGTCGATTCTGTTTGACCTGGCTCCAGAAGTAGTTATAATTGAGGCGTCTGGTCTGTTTAAAATAATTCTACTAGTTATGAATTAGCTGTAAATTACAGGAATTAGTCTCAGAACATGTGCCCCAGGCGGATTGTCCTCCTCTAGAGCAGGCCCCTGAGGCTGGATGCTGTTGGAGGACTAATTATAGATCAGAAACCTGCAACAGAAGCTTCTGAAGCAACGAGCTCAGCAACTTTGCTCAATTATAAAATACTCCAGCACTGCTACTATTCATTACTCAGGTTTCTTTTTAAAATCATGGAATAATTTGATTCCAATACGTGGCCTGTATCGTAAGCTTGGGTAGAACAGCTCACAGAGTGAAATATACTAATAAAGTAGTTTATTTACTAATCATACACACCATTACTCACGATTATAAGATAAATTGCTATACATTTTATTTGGCCAATAGGTTTCAAAGTAATATTGCTGGGAATTATACACGGAATATATTTATATAATTAAGTATAGTAATATTGGTGTTGTTTATTAAACGTTACGAAATTATTACTGAGGTAAAACTAATTTTATGGGTTAACAAGAATTGCAATCAAAATTATCAAAGTTATACTTAAATTTACATTTGGTGTATTGAACTTAGTCATTACATAGATTTTAGTTCCTTAAGAAAGTTCCTAAAATTACAATTAGCTACTGAAACACTTTATTAAAATTGATGTTGTATGGTTCCGTATTTGGTCTGGAATAGTGATAATATTAAGTGGAAGCACAATATAAGTAGAGATTCTTCCCTTGCAGAAAACTGCTAAGATTGCAGGTTCAAACTCTGATTTAGTGAGGTGGGTTCAGGTGTGGGATTAGAATTATTCTTTTGGCCATCTGAGGATATTTTTAAAGTGCTTGGATCTCTTTATTTAGAGAAGGATTTATAATAGCAGAATTATGGGTGGCTTGAAAGAAAAAAGACTTCAATAGACTGCAATATATCATTGTCTAAGTGCAACGATTCACTATTATGAGTTCCAAACCTGGTGTAGATATACGCATCTAGCCAGGATAGGAAATACTATCAATAAACTTGACGTACTTCAAGAATGCAATGGGATTTTAGACATACCAGTTGTTAGACATACCATTCCTGAAGTTTCCCTTAATGGAGGCCTTAATTTCCAAACCTGGTGTAGATATACGCATCTAGCCAGAATAGGAAATACTATCAATAAACCTGACGTACTTCAAGAATGCAATGGGAATTTAGACATACCAGTTGTTAGACATACCATTCCTGAAGTTTCCCTTAATGGAGGCCTTAATTTCCAAGCCTGGTGTAGGGGTACGGGAAGCTGCTAGAGTAGTAATTCTTTCTTCAAACATAACTGAATTAAAAATTGCTAGGAATATTCAGTCATACAAATATGGACTTTCGTTTAAGCGTGTATACAAAACAAGGAAATCCGACGCTAAGGAAAGAGTATACATCATATGCTCCTTGAGCATCATCGACTTCATACAGCGATGCAGGATGGTTAGAGCCTTTACAATGACTATAATAGATTAATATATGTTTTATTTTTTGAATTATTTTATCACTTATCCTCTACATTGATACTTATAATGTGAATTTATTTCACCACCAAAAATGGTCTTATAATTATTCATATTGTAAGTTCATTCATATTGTATTTATTTGATATCAATCACATTCATCATTAACTGATTGACCAAAACTAATACTTAAAGATATCCCCATCACTGTACTCTTTATAACTTGGTTCATTTTAAGTATTCAGAGACAAATCATATGCATATTTCAAGTAATTTATATCTAGATATAACAAAGTTTAAAATGGCACAATCGAGTTTTTGTATATTTCTTCAATTTCAAAGTAACAGCCCATTAAGATATTGGGAGACATAGAAAATATAACAAATCTTTAATTACTCCACGACTTTATATAAGCATTTCCAGTAGAAATTTGGTAACCCGACCCATGGAAAATGGCTGACGATAAGAGCATGAATAGTTACATGTATGTGGGTTATACTCGTATCTTCAAGGAATGGCATGCACTGTCTTGATTCATAATTTAAGGTAGTGAGTTTTTTGATAAAATGTAACTTAAGAAAGATACATGTTTTAGAATAAAATATTCATTAAGATACAATGCTCACCCTTCTGTAGGCCTGAATACAATTTTGTAGTAATTTTCTTGTTTAAAAAATGTATCTTAGAGAGTTATAAAAAATTAAAAAAATATATAAAGCAATCCGACTATTTTTATTTGCGCAAGATTATGTATAAACATTACATTTATATTTAAATGTTCTTATTTGATTTGAAATTTGTAATTTTTAGCAATTTTTTATGACGTAAACGGCGGAACAAATACGTGAATACGTGATTTTTTTTGGTTAAAAGTAGTCTGTAATCACAAACGAGTAATATATTAGAGTTCTTTATGTCATATTTCAGATATTTATCCTAATAGCTGTGAAGTGTTCAGACTGAAAGCAGGTTTCGATTTACACATTTGTTACTATTTGTTATTTCTCAAAACAAGATGTCACAAATCGAGCTCCACAACGGGGTTTTGCTCATGTAAAATAACGCTCTTTAAAATGTACAAAAAGGGTACCATTTTCAGTGTACACGAAACAGAACACTTAAAGTTGTTGATACTCATTCCATATGTTATTAGTATTTACTATTATTTTGAAAAAAGTGCAATTAAATTTAGCACATTAATTCAGTGTTGAGTTAATTCACTATTCTATATAAGGGCAATCAAACATTATATGAGATAAGTATGGTCAGAACAGGCAGAAAGAAGGCTACGTGTATATTCAATGAGACTGTACCTAGTGTGCGGGGGGAGGGGGAGGTGAGTATCGTCGCTGAAAGGGTTGCATTTGGCCTCGTGGATGCCGCCGCATTGATTTACACAGAATTCTTTTTGGGCGGGTCGAAATGACTTTTCCATATCTCCCCCTTCCTACCCCAGAGCATACACCCAGATTGACTTCATCAAACGAGTTACTTCCTAACGCCTATGATGCGGAAGTGATAAAACGGGCCTCCATAAATTTTCCGTTTTACCCCTCTCAGTTGTCATCGAACCTTTCGCCTTACTCTCTTACCACGGGTCGGTTTTAATAGAATCCACTGATGTGTACGTAATACTACTGGCAATGTATATCGAGAATTACCCCTCCTTAAAACTCTTTAGTGTATTTTGGTTGTTTATAGTGTCTCACATATGGAATAATAACAACTCTATGAATGTTGGATAACCCGTGCATTATGTCATGTTCAACATACGATAATGGGTATTCTTTGTGTGAGTTTTAACTAAAACAAATCGTGAGTTTGAGTGAAAATACTTAATTCCACAAATTTACGAACTCGTTCGTCCAAATTACACAACCTATGTGATCGTCGATTAATCTGGACTAACTTAGACGAGAAAGGCTTTATACAAAACATCTGTTTTAATGTTTACCATCGTATAGAATACGACGAATATAAACGATTTGTTACTCATTGAAGGATAACTTTCCATATTTCCTAAATGTCACTTAACTGTTGCGTTTTATATGCATTTGACATGAACTAACAGTATAAAACATATTTCTAACTATTTCTGTTAGCAACTTATTGTAAATTTTCAGAAACCAGTACGTTTCATTATTTTTACGAGATGATTATTTCCCTAATCGTGATCAATTGCGCAGTTTCATAAAAAGATATCATTGCGTAAATACCTAAGGTCAGCAAATTAGGTATTAGGTATAACCTACGTGAAATTCGAGGAATTTTTGTTTGTAAGTAGAAAGTAAAGATTTGCTCTGACTGATATATAATAGCTATATTGTATACACGTGATTATCCGTAGTAAAGCCAGCTATGTCATCGTACGGACGGATAGTAAGATATCTACGAAGTACGGCAAGATAGTGTTGGGCGTACAATGTGCTGACTGAAGGCACTCTTTCATTTATAGCTAGTTCATTGTGGCTGGCTAGTTTGGCCGCAGAGAGTCGATAAATAAACTCGATCAGCTGTTGAATAATTAGATCAGACGGTTTACAAGTCGCATTATTGTTGTAGGTTAACCCACTCCTCTGACGCTACTGCCGGCAAAGTCATGAACTTGTAGGCTTGAGAGCGGTCATAAATCAATACCCTCTCTCCCCCCTCTCTCTCACACTGGTCTCTCTCTCTCTCTCCCCTCGTCACCCCCCAGTTCGCTATTGAATATCACGTTTTCAACGTTTTGAAATTAGTACGGAGCATTACATCTAGAAGCTTCTTCTCCATTTATATACTGTCAGTTTTCTTGCAATCTCTAGGTTATAAAAATAATGCAAACACTCAAACCTTATTATGAAAGAATAAAATTACATTGATCGCAATGTAGCCTACTTTGTAATTGTCTGGGCTCATCGTATAAAAAGTGCAGATGGTGGAAAATACAAAATCGTTAGATAAAATTTTTTAAACTATTAACTGCCGTATGTTTATCATTATTTATAATAATTTCTTTTACGATGGTTTACCGTCAATGGTTCTTAGACGTATACGCCACATAACAATGACGTATACTCGTATTATCAATACCATATCGATTTGGAGCCTCAAATTTAAGAACTAGCCTATATACAATACCAAACTTAAATACTGCCACTACCTGAGCCTTTCTTTGAGACTAGAAAAATAGTCCTTATCATTCAGTTATCTCAGCTTCTGCTCAGTACACAATCAACTAGTCTCTTTCGTTACTTTTTAACAAACGCTTACTTTTCCACACCCATGTTAATTTTAGTCAATACACTTAACTACACAATTTTCACAGAGTACGATGAAACTGGGTTTGTCATTGAAAAGGCCACGATGACAAACTAATCGTACGATGAATAATCCCACGATGACAAAAAAGTCACGTACCCACTGCTCGATAGAATTACTGATAGGGATCTTCGAGGTCATAAGCTCATTATTAAGTAGAAAAATATGACTTCCAGAGCTGCGGGAGCTGCGCAGGGCCAGGTAGTCTGTTCAATGAGGTGAATTAAGAAAAGAGTAATATTTCACTCGACATCCTTTCATTCATTCATTCCCTGTCTTATATACCTTCTATTCTCCTTTGGATTGTTTAGTTAGTTGAAATTTACTTCGGCACTGCAAAGGCATAAGCTGATAAGTCCATGGCGAAATTTAAGAAGAACTTTTGATCGATGTGTGAAGAAAAAGGCCTAAAATATTTATATGCAATAATTTAAGGGAGATAAACCGTTTTATATATAGAAATTCAGAACTCAATTGCTTGTTTTTTGTAATTTATTTGAAAGTAACTTTGTGAAGCCATTAGAGTAGAAAACATCTATATTGAACGACTCCTATTTCTTCTTCATCTCTTCAAAGGCCCACGTTCAAGACATAATGCAGTATAGTTTTATCACAATCCCATACTTTCCCATTGAAGTAGCCTGATTCAACTATAATATGGATCTTTATACTATAATATGGATTTTTCGAAATAACTCTGATACTGAGCAATGTTAGTGGTGCTACACCTGAAGTGTGCTTACGAAAATGGTTGTCTTAGAGCTCAGCACGGTATGTGCTATACTTAGGGACTTTGTCAATACTGCCCCTACTAGGTGGCAACATATTGTTCATAAAATAGAGTGCGATTGGTGAAATAAGAATAACTGTTTCTGCAATGTCACTCCACGTTAATAGAACATAGTGCAATTGATGTTCAAAAAAATCATTTTTCAGTTTTAATCTAAGCTTTTTATCGTATATTATAATGATGTTTGCCATGAACAACCTGCAAGGGTGAACATAATTGAACTATTCAGTAGAACTAGGCTCAATTTTTGGGAAATAATTGTCTAATTTACATCATAGCATTTCATGGTGCATGGTGCAAAATGCTTTTTTGTCATAAATTTTCAAAGCCAGAATATGTAGTATACTAAAATATGACATCTATTAAAAAAATAAAAGACTCTTAAACCATATTCAAGCAGTGTCCAAAAATACTTGACACTTGTAAATACTTTGAGTCGTACTCTCAATATATTAATGTATACAGGTCTTATGGACAGCGTTTATCGAAATTCGTTGACACTTATTTGATTGAAAAAATAAATTTCAAATATTTATAAACCAGAAAGAAGAATAATTCACGGAATTGTTAAAACTAAGTTGTTCTTTTGACCTGTAGTTACCAAATACATAGAGGAAGTAAATATTTTTTAAACATGAAATTGTATTACTTTAAAAAAATCAATAGATTCACTTTATGATAGGATATTAAAGAGTCTGGTGGACAGTTCAAATTTGGCGCCAAGGAAGCCATGCTGATATGGGAGGTGCCGACGGGCCCCGGCCCTCCCATCGCTTAGTCTCCGTCAGCCTGGGGCCGCCCCGGCCTCCCATTGGCCCAGGCCGGGCCTGATGATCAGTCACATAGACGTAGAAAAAAAACAAGGAACAACAACTGGGAGGTGGCTCATCCTAGCGGTGGAAGCTGAAACTTAGGTAAGTCCTCCACTCTCTCTATCTCTCTCTCACTTTAATAAATTATTGATGCATGAATTAAGGGAAGTAAGTTGTTGTAAAGATTTCATGGCCATCTCGAGAGCAGGGTCCAATAGCTATCCCTTACGAGCTCCTGGGGATTTTCGGGAACCGCGCATCCCCCGTCCGCTACACGCGAGAACACCGCTGTTGTAAAGCGAGCTAGTTCACTTCTTGGAAATGCCTTACAGTCCGCACCCGGTTTACTAATGTAAATCTCCCAATCTTAAAAGTAACTGAAAAGTTAAAGGGAAACCTGAGAACGTCGTGGGTAACAGGTCTTTATCAGCGACCAAAGCCACTGTCTGGAATCTTATAGCTTTGTACATATATCTTATTATTTTACTTGAAGTATACCGTTGAATAATACGAGGATATGGTGATATCAGTTACTGAATTAATATGATTTATATCTGTCACCGAAGAGGCTTTTCTTTATCAAAAATTGATATGTTTAACAAAAATGTTTAGTATAAATCTAAGAAATGTGTTTTTCTTATTTACTAGATATTCCTATAAAAGATGAAAGCAAGAATACTTTCATCTGTTGTGGAAGATAACTACGACACAGGACAGTAGGTTTTCATACATAAAAACAAAAAAGGTTGATAATCTCATACTCAAATTTCAGTTGCCTTTAATGTTATTTCCTTAAAGACGTATGCAAAAAAGATAGCTAGACCAAATGTTGGTACCGATAAAGCGTTACTATGTTTATAAAATTGACTTATTATTTAAATTTATCAACCCTTATAACTTATAGTAAGTAGCTTCAATGCCTTAAAAATTGTCACTTACTTGTTTACAAAAAAACAGTTTGTAAGTGACTTACATAATATTTAAATCCCCGATATCTATCAATTTGAACTCATTAAATGAAAAGGAGTTATACTTGTAAAATAGACAACGGTTTTAAGAACAAGGTGCTTGTTAAAATCCTTTAGCAACGAATTAAAGTATCAAAGTAATTTTTTGCGTATTCCAAATAGGTTATCTCCAAAGAAAAACAAACAAATTCGTAGAAATTTAAAACTGAGTTACCTATATGGTTCATTGATACCCTCGTCATTACTTCTGTTTGTTGTTATTCACCTCAAACATAATGGAATATTGATGATCACAAATCTTATATTTTGGTGAAGATGTTCATTTTAAAAGTACACAGTTACTATCAAGAAATAACAATCCAAAATCAACCTTTATTAACTTTTATGTAATTATTTCAAAAATATCAAGTTTTAATAATCGTAGCAATGTATAAAAGGCTCATGAAATACAATATTATGTATCAATTACCACAAATAATGCTAAAGAAAGAGAAACCAACTGATAAGATCGATAAAATAGAGAATGCACTGAATTTAATTTCTTTTAAACTTTTTATTTTTAAGTTCTTTCAAATAACTTCATAATATCTTTAACTTACTATAAAAATATTTTCCTTGCAATTACAATACTTATTATTTGGATGAAACACACAGTTATTGCCTGATTCACTGGGTTAACTGATATCTCATGTCTCAATTTCAAAACCTGTTTTATAAATATCCTGTGACATTTAAAAATATAATTTGTAACCTAAGAACGTAACGATTTTAACGAAGTAATATTTAAGACGGGTACTTTAAGAAATATTGTATTTTAATTGAATTTTATTTGACTTTATACTTATAAACATAAACATGTGATTCCCTCTAGTAAGTTATCTTTGCTATACTTAATATACAAAATTCATATCATTATCTCCAACAGTTTTCTTTTGGCATGGTTTTAATATGGCCCTTTTTTTAGCGTTACAACGCCCCATAATCCATCAAAATTATGTGTATTTTACCTTTTATTCTTAGAAGGAATTTTAAACAACCATCTATTTCTAAAATTGTAAAAAAGTATCAATCTAAGTAAAGATACCTAAAATGATTTGTGAAAAGAATAAACATTGACGGCCAAAACAGGAGAGTTGAAATGGAGTATAAAATTGCTTTTGTTAGTATTTGAAAATAACTTTTTATTACCAACGTTAAAACAATACCATAATTATCATAATGCTATGTTTTATTATAGTTGTTTTCATTTTGAAATGAGGACATTGTATGGGGAAGAATAAATGTTTTTATTTTTCTTTTAGTTGTCACTTTGTTTTTTTCAAACCTAAAATCACTGCTATCCAGATAAAAGAACGTAAAATGCCTAAAAATGATCGGTGGATGAATAAGTAACAGAAAATTAAGTTTAGGTCTTTGTGTGACACTCACATCAAGTAGTAACAAATATAATTTCGGTAAATTACGATCCGAAACAATGCTTTCTGATAAGCAATCAAGATTCCTTTTTCATCCAGTGTTTTTGGCAATGATATACTTCATGTTGTATTGTTGATAGCAATCCTTTGAAGTAAAGAAACAATAATACAAAAATTTGAATTGTTTGTTAACTCTTAATGAGTTGGACTAACCAAACTGAATCAACGAGTTATTGAGCCATCTAATAATGGAACATGTAAGGACTTGTTTAAGGACTGTATACAAGATTGATTAAATCGACGAACTAGTAATTAATTATTAGCACTTTTTTTATTTACCTTATCCCCTCATTAGTGTTCTTTACACACACAATGTGTAGTAACAAAACTTTCATATGTTTCTTTCATGTTTGAAATCAAACTCAATAATAAAACATAATCCTAGTCGGATATTTCTGAATCTTAGAATTAATAATCATGTAACATAGATTTGTTTGGATCTGGTAGTAAATAATTTAAGGTTTTTGCCGTTTTTTCAGTGCCTAGATATGGGAGTTACCGGCTAAATCTATATGTTTGTGACAAACATTTGGATGGTTACCACAACTAAGTGTTCAAATGCCTTTTGCATTCAAATCGTACTCTGTTTGGTATATTCTAATATTTTGAAAGGATGATGTGGAGTCAATATAACTCACTTGACAAATTTGGAATCACACGTAATAAAACGTTCGAATCGTATTATTTTAACGGCTGGCGTACTGATTTCAAGTGAAATGCTTATTACTCTTTCAAATTTGATAGACTTTTTATTAGGCATTAAGACATTCAGGTGATACAAAATATCCATAAAAAATTCGGTATTTATATTTGTGCGCTCCTTGCATGGTGAAATAGACTATAAAAATATAAACTGTCCACTTTGTAAATCATAGTTGTTATCTGATACATATTTCTATCGCTCTTATGGCTAGTTGTATACCAAAATATAGCTTCTAACTTACCTTCATGCGTACCTTGTACATTTTATAGGCCTACGTATCATAGTGATGTGGGGTAAAATTAAACTAAACACATTATTTAAATTTTATTAACTATTACATAAGCTTGAGTATTGTAATACATAAAATTTTAAATATTCGTAAATTGATACAATCAGTTGACACTTATTTATAATCATATAAGTTTAAAACATATGTAAGTAGTTATCACAGTTCATTATTATTATACAATAATTGAATATAAGTATTTATTATACCTATACATTATAACACTACAATACTAGTGAGGATGTAAAATACTTGAAGTAATTAAATAGCCTTCTGATTTTGAAGTCCGTATTTATATATATTATTAAATCCTTAGCATAACTGCTAGAAAAAAATACATTTGTCATATTTAAAATCACATCATGTACATTTTTAATTTTCACGAAGAGAAAATTAGAGTAATGAAATAGAAATTAACTTTCTGTAAAATACTTACTATTATTATGGCAGTGCAATCACTTTAACGTACATTAAAAATTAAAATAATCTATAATGCACCAAATATATTTGGAAAGAATATTTTTTGACATTTGCCATAAAGATGGCAATAGAAAACAGCCATTGTTAATTAGACATACTTTTTCTGGTTTCTCAGTAGAACAACAATTTAGTAACACAATATTATAGGGAGTTCTTTTGGGAAACTGTATTTAATCTTTTAAGTACTAATTAAATTAATTTCCTGCTTGTAATAATTGAATTATTACTTTTTTATACTTTGCTTTCTGTAAATATAATAAACTAATAAATAATAATCTAATAAATCTAATGTTAATTTGATTACAAGGTGGACTTAAAAATGCGAAAATTTATTAAATTAAGTTCCAGAAAAATGTTTAAAAGTATTCTTTATATAAAAATAATAACCAAATCATACTATCTACTGGGCTATTCAAAATCAAAATATTAAATCAAGTTTACAACATACCACATTAGATAAAGGGAAATATTAACTAAATACAATTTTAAATATCTCAGAAACTCTATAAATTCCTTTAAAATAACATAAATACGAAGCGGATTGATAGTTATGAAGTAACACCGATGCCCAATAACCTCGGAGTCAGGAAGAACGGTTTAGCCCAATAAGAGTGGAATTTCTCTGCCATGCTGGTCGGGTATCTCCCCTGCCTGATCCACAGAGACCATCTCATCCTCGAGTACCTGTAAAACATACGGAAACTTCAACAGAAATAGTGTAAAGTAATTTAAAGGTTCAGTCCAAAATTACATAAACTTAAAATGATAACCTAAGTTTTGTTAACGAATATGTTACTAGTAGAGAGAAAACGGTTGCATTATAGCAAATTTAAATTTTGTTTAAACGTAACTTTTGATTTGCTTGTTACCTTCAGAGTTAAATGGTGTAAATATAAAGTTAGGCTAATCTAGACACAACTTTTTAATTAATTACTAATAACACGACTTTTAGACATTCGACAATTGACATCATAAAAAGAATTACAGTAGACGTATTTACTACTTCTTTGAAAAACTGTGCAGTGCAAAAACGTTGAACTAGTCACTATTTATTCATAAAGTCCTCTTAAGAAGTTATTCATCAATATAACTACAAAATACGGGGACTTAAACTTGTTAGATTTTTTTATTGTTTTAGATTAGTTTAAAAATGTAAGTTCACTTTGGGGTGAAATAAAAGTAAACACTTTTGTTTTACTCGTATAGGGGTTGAAAATGGTAAAGCTGCATAATATACACATGGTTTTTTCTGTTTATATTGCTTCTATGTACTTCTATGTGATTTCATGTATTGTTCCAAATATAAAATAATGATGGATGCAAGTTAATAATAGAAACGCTACAAAATTAGTAAGTGGCTCACATAATAAACGATCCTTGAAAAATGGGGATGAACAACTTCCTGTTAATAAAATAGGCCTAATAATAAAAATAGCTATGTTAGTGTTCGGCTGTATATAAAACGCTAAATGCTACAAGATATTTCCATTTGATTAAAATTATAAGGCTAAAATATGATTTATAATTACTTACAATTAAATTATCGATATACTTTTATTACACAGTTTAAAACGAAAACTCCAACATCGGAACTAGTGCGTAATATTACTAGATCTAAGGGACTTGCCATTTTAAACAAAATAAATAATACTAGAGTATAATACAAAATGTCTTCCTACTTACAATAGACTACTAGCCACAGTAGGCAGAAATTCTAAGATACCAGACAGTATTATCTAAGTTGAACTACCATTTGGTCACCCAATAATTCAATTGTTTTTCATACAAAATCAGTAAAACATTTTAGAAATCTATAAGTATTGCAAAATCTAGTAATTGCTGAGTTGGCATACAAAATTTAAACAACGCACTGGTCTGTACATTTTGAAAATAAAATAAAACTTGACTTTAGAAATAAATGAACCTTATTTATTTATTTATTTCCTTCCAACGGTCAAAAACCAATTTACATTTATTCAGCAACGTTTTTGATAAGACAAATTTACAATGAGGCCGAAACGTTTATTTCACTGAAAATCAAAATAAATAGCGTTTGTTTATTGTCAATGTCTTCTTCATTAGAAGAAAGTGTGATACAAGATGGAAATTTTATACGAACAATTTTTACAAAATATCTAATACCTTGATGTCATCCATTACCAATGCAATTAGAAATGAGTGTTTTTGTAAGTTTCTTAAAATGAAGAAAATTGTGAAAACAGTCTACAAAGAGTTACCAAGACGAGTGAAACAGGCCAGAAAGTATTTGACATTTTGTATGAAAGCTACCGACTTGCCCAACATAAAATTTTAAATTTTATAAATATTTTATAAACCACTTTAACACATATAAGCAGATGCAGATTGTTTTGTTATACAGTCAGGAAATGCTTTATATGCTAGTTAGTTTCAAATTATTAAGATTCACCTTCTTATTTTCATCTTACTTACTTTCAAATTTGGTCTTGAAAAAAAATCTTAACTATCTGCAAAGTTGAATCTTGAAACTACAACCATTTCTATGTTTAGTGTGGGCTCATCCTGCTATTTGGTTTCATGAACTTCTTGTGGACGTTTCTGGTCTTGTGGCCAGGGAATAACACTGTAAAGAAAAGTATTTCATTAAACATATTCCATAACATTCTATTACACACCATGTCCTAAAATTAGATACGTGGGTCGGTAATTATAGAAAATCCAAGAATTTTGTTTGGTATAAAATTATGATTTCCAACGTCAGAAGTAGCGTGGCGTGCTTCTCGCGATCTCGGAGGAGCTCTAAATGTGAGCCGAGAACTTGGCAACTCCCTGAGCTATCGCGCTCACCGCTCGCCCGCCAACTTCGATGATTGATTCGGTCTGCGCCTTGACAAACTACTCCGCAATTGAAAAGTCAGCTGCAAATATTTTTTTGTAATCCCAAGCCCCATTTGCTCCCCTCCAGAAATACTATGAGACCGTGGAATCCCACCTTCAAATCGACTTGCCCGTTACGTGGTCGCAATCCGGGCAACGAAAGTGTCCTTATCAAATTACTGTTGACTAACGCTGGAGATTGTGTTACTAAACCGGACAGATCTGGATTTGAAACTAAAAGTTTTAAAAAATGTTTCAAAGCCTGTTCGAACTAGAAGAAGATTTTCTCTTCTTAATTATATTCTATCTAAGCTTAGTTTAACCAAGAGTTCTAACAAATTGTGTAGATTGTATATCACGAACCTATAAAATTAGAGGCAAGAATCAGGAATTCAGGTTACAATTCTTAAAGTAACAATTTTGTAACGATTTAACGTATAAAATATACAACCACTTTTTATGAAACAACGTGAATAATTAAATCATAACTATACGTTTTGTCTTAAGACCATGCTGACATTAAATATTTACTTCATCAATGACATACATTATTCAGAATAAATCCTCCCACAAGAATAACGGCACTACTGTCTTATAACCTATTGGCCGAAATTCGGACTAAGTCTTGGTCTCAATACCAGTCAGTGATGGAAAGAACTGTTTCATCAATGATACTCCATTATTTTGTTGTAAATATTTACAATCTTAGTTAATTTACTTAAGAGTGCTATAATCAAATCTTATTACCAAATAAACCAAATGGAGGTAAGTTTAAAACAGATTAAATTTCATAAATTTAACTATTACTATGAAATGTATAGCCCTCATGTGCGTAATATAATTCAATGTAATTGAAGTTCAACTACTATTAACTTGATAAGGTAAATTTTATTTCATTCTTTGTTGCACTAATGTCATTCCTAAAAATGACTTATCACAATCAACATTGAGTAATCTCAAAATTTTTTTGAAAATAATCAAAACAATTATTGGGAACATAAAAACAATCGCATTGTCATACTATAAATTAATAAATAACAATTTACACAAATCACTATTTTATTAAATCAATTTAACAGTTAACATACTCGAATATTATGAGCTCTTAAGTCAAATACGCGATAAATAACCCATTAACTTATCACAAGGACAAACTAATTTCTTGTCATTGCTAAACACATAAACTTGAGAATCTAAACTCCCTAGTTAACATTATATGTTAACTTATCCTCCTGGTCAACTTAACTCCCCAGTTAACTCTTTCTCCTGCTAATCTTAACCCCCTGGTTAATTTTCCTCCCTATATTCTTAACTCCTCAGTTAACTTATTCTCCTGACAAACTTAAATGTACGATCAGCCTATTCCACAAGCTCAACTATCCAGTTAACTTTTTCCTACTGTCAACTTAACTCTCCGGTTAATTTGGCTTCTTTGTAAATTAAATTATACGGATGAGTTGTATCACTGATATTTGACCTTCACACTCAAATAACTTTCTGTTCAATTTAACTCTTACTCAGTTCAGTGTCCTAGCCAACTTGATAAATGACTTCACCCTATAGTTAGCGTTATGCACTTGAAAACTAAAACCTCTGATGACCAAAATTCATAGGTGAAAAGTACCCATTTTGAAATTAATCCTTTGGTCAGCTTAATCCTCTGATCAGTGGTCGACTTAAGTCTTTTGCCAGTTACGCCCTTACCCTTAACCCATTGGGTGATTTACCTATCCGATCTTTACATACATAAAAAGATTATTAAGGCACAATGAACATGGCCAACACCTCTCTATTGGCTAAGAGAAAGCCCTCAGGAAGACGTAAGTCGAGAGTGTATTGGATTAGGAAATGTCCTATCGGTCACCTAGGAGGAAAAACCTGGAAGGTTCCATCAATCGCCTGAAGCGTTGGTTCCATAACTGTAACATTGACGTTAGAAGCCCCACAATACACGTCTATTGCATGAGGAAAAGTACTTAAGCATTAGCACCGTGAGGACAGTACTCACAAGTTCACTGGTTTTTGGTTTCAAACTTTGTCATAAATGATGCATTTACTTTCTTTAGTAAATTACGTAATTTAATTCGAAATAAAAAAATACGGCTGATTACAAACATTATCACTGTATACCAGATATTACAGGAAATATTTTATGAAACATAGGTTTAATTTATTATCTGCTTTATTAATTCAAAGTAATATTTTTACGCTTATTTCAGGGTATAAGCTCAGTAGGGAGTAATCAACATATTTTGTTTCTTTCAACGGTGGGATTTACTGGGGAAAATCTAAGATGCGATAATAAATTGAAGCAGATTGCTCTGACAAGAATTTTGTGCAAATTTCACGTTAGTGTAAGGAAAAAGTAAATAGATTGTAGAGTTGATATGATTGAAGAGGCGTGTTGCAGCGAAAGAGCTCGGATCAGGGAAGTAGCAGGGCTCCGGAGATGGCTGGCTGGCGGCCGCGAGTAATAGGTCCGATCAATGGCGGATTACCCTGTGTCAATCGGCCTGCTCTATATTCCGCTCGAGTATCTCATAGCCTCTTCTTATTGTGTGTTTATGTCCGACCCTCTTATTGTCGCAGACGCGGTCGCCCCCTGAATCCTGAGCTGCTCTGATTGTACCTGGCTTACACTACTGCTTCGATACTTCGCTCGCCCTTTAATGTCCTCTGAGATCTTACTCGGCTCAGTCGACCAAGTGTGATTAAAACTTTTCGAATTTCAAAGTTCCCCACTTCGGGCGACCCTCTTGATGAGATCATGATATTATTGAATGATCCTAGAGTTGGCCAACTCTTCAGATGAGGGTTGCAGAAAAATTCAAATTATAGTTCGTTATATAAACTATTATAGCATAAAACATCGTGTATCTTGAATCTATACTAAACAGTCTATAGTTCTAAAAATCTTTAATGTCGGTGAAGTTAAGTATAAAAAATGCCTATTTTTTTCATAACCAAATCCAAAAGCCATCCTTTTGAAATGATAAATACTATTTAATGTCACCCAAATAATAAATAAACTCTATCAATACTGTGTAAACTATCACTTATTTTAATGTTTTCAGAATAAAATTGTTTAAAAGTAATTTTCCTAATAAGTAGATACATTCAGAAAGTTTTGTGAGTGATGATTAAATGCAATCATTTTTAAATTGAATTATTATTTTCTTAATCACAGTTTTTTAAAATACAGTGTTTAAAGACAAAAACTTTACAATAATCAATCAAAATTACATTTTTCATTTGGAATTGTTGAAGTTTAAATGATTATGAGTATATTGAATTTAGGCTCACAACACAATGATAAGATTACATGAATATTTACATATACTATTTTAAAATATATAAATAACACGTGTTTAGATGTGTTTAACAATTTCCCCGAGTTATATTTTATTTAATACTTTCATTTTGATCGCATGTCATTAAAAATGCCATTTTATAAAGTCATACCTGTTTAAAAAATATATGAATTTTATAAATAATAATTCATATACATGCTGTAACCATCCATATCTTTATGTTTACCTGAGACCCTAAAATGATTAGTTAAATAAATGGCAGGTGGAGTGAATGTTTACCATCCCCGTTAAGACAGGATCCTAAGGGAAAGAAATTAGAAAAAGGAAAGAGCAATAAGTATAACGTAGATAACATAACCAAAACCAGAAGTATCTTCTTACAATGAAAATTTAAATGTATAAATAAAAAGTATATATATTTGTAGTTTATGTTCTTGGTCTACGCACCTTGTCAAGCAAGGTAAGTAAAAGTTTGCACTTCATACTGCTCTAAATAGAAACTCACGATTTTTTAAATTATTTTTTGATCGTGCCTTTATAAATGGCAAGAAAATATGCTTACAGACTTCTAATTTAAACCTGTTACAGATGTATAGCTAGTAACCAGTCAGTTAGTCACCGTTTCTTGCTAGCATTAGTCTAATTCCATATGTTGAGTATTCTTTGTAAAAACTTTTCTGTAATACATTTCGGCAGTAGGTAATATAAGCATTAGCCGGTTTTGCTGCAGCTAAGCAGTATTTTATATGCAAACAAGCGGGTTTTGCACCAAGAATTTATAATTGAAAGAGAGGAATGTAATCAAGTTCGTTAGCTATCTAAAATTTTTTTACAACACAATAACAAAACTCTAAAATCAAATACTTAGAACATAATTATTTCAGAAATAACTCTTTGATTTAATGTACGCTTAAAAACGAATACCATAGTAAAATTTAAACTTTTGAAAATTGGAAACCTAAGAAGGAAGGTTCAATTGAAACACTGCTTTTATATATAATGTGCTAAGATCCAACCGTGAACATCCAATCAAATAACGGCAAATTTCAAATATTTTAGTTTTAAGGTAGAGCGAAAAACTGTTATTTAAACAAGTAATTTTTGTTTTTCTCTCGACATTTATTTATGGAGGCACGCTAAAAGAAGAAAAATCGAAGGGGGATGAAATTGATGAGGAGACTTACGGCAAAGAAAAACTTCTTAAAATACCCTCTCCCTTTGGGAACTGCCTAAGTGCGAACTTGTCGGGGCGTTTGTAAAATTCTGATACGGTTTGAACCACTGAGCAGCCTTGTTTCATGAATCTCTAAACTAGCATTATCATTAATAAACTAATTATAGCCGTAATGAAATTTACGGAATTTACACAGATGTTACCCTGAACTATTAACTTTGACCAACTTTATATGCATTATTTCGCATTTATGAAGTGGTGTATTTTATTTAGGTTTCGGTAATATTTCAGCTCTATCAAAGTATTTTCTTAGTTAATTAATTTACCACATAATTAATACAACCATCCACTACTATCTATACATTCTTTCGGTTTTAAAATATCACAGAAAAAATACTGATGTAATAAATGAATATTTAAATTGTTGAACGTTATTTAAATTATTTATAATTTATAAACGGTTAAACACAAATTTGTTGATCGTTGAATTTTTGAATGAAAATACGTCCCTCAATATTTAAACTGAAAACTTATTGAAGAGACTCTTATTAATATACATACATTCCGTACACTAACCAACTCAAAGAATTTACGATGACTCCAATTAAATAGTTTATTTATATTATATTATAAAACGGTGTACAAAAAGAAAATACTACCACCAGAATATAAAACTAAATAACTGGTTTACCTGTGGAGAACACCATATATGTAAATTTATTTTAATCCTTAACAGTGAGGGCCTTACGGTATTTTTAGCGTGTCCGTTTATTGTGCCTGTAACGTCGCCTATTGTTGTTAGTAAATTGTTCAGCTTTTTATTTTTTGTATCATTTCTTGCATTCTCATCACTGAAACCCCCGTAGCTTTTCGTTGATTAAATCTCTGAATAAAAAGGGAAAGGTCCAGCTGGAGCGATGAGTCCCATCCGTAACAAAGAGGCGGAAGGGGAAGCGATTGCAATAAGAGTGTTTTAATAACTTTTTCGAGCTTTGCACAACAAAAGCGAGTGTGGACTTAATGTGCAAGGTTGCAGGACCCCGGGTCGGAACAGGAAGGAAGCAGGGGACAAGATGGATGGGAGAGAAGGACCCCCTGTAGACATCAAATCCCCCCGAAGAAAGATTAAATGTGCGTGGGTGGCGCAAGTAGGGTGCTTCTGTAGGGCTCGGGTTGATCGCGCTGCGCTCTTTAATGAGTTAACGATCGTTTTCTGATACTGTGTTATCGGTCTTGGAGGGAGACTGGAGGGGGAGAGGGGCTGACGGAATGTTTACTCCTAGAAGAAGGAATGCTTTCGGTCAGTGGGTTTATACCAACGTTCAAATATTGTGATTATAATGAGGACATTTAGTGTTCCACATGTAATTGAAAAAAATAACAACACAAAACACTTAACAGTTGAGGGAATGATTTTTGCACAAGAGATACATACTAAAAAAAGAGGTATATATTTTAAAATTTACTTCTTTCAACAAAATCTCCATGGTCTATTTTGTAATACTATTCAGCGGCAAACTATAAGTTTATTTTTTTAACCGTTTCAAAGATTCGTTAGTAATAACAATTTTCTAAATATTCTTATGAACAACATACGTTTAAAACATATTTTTTTTTTGTAAAACTGACGCTAATAGCCATAATCACATGAACTATGGACGTGTAATAAAGGTGGTGCAATCCGTGTTCGATTTGATATATTTTTATTTCTGATACATTTTTAGTCATGCCTCCGTAAGATGGTACAACATAAATAAAAATTTTGTCATTCTACAAGTACTTGAAGGTAAAGCAGTATTAGGGTGGGGGGGGGGTTGTATATTAAATCAGAACGTCAGAAAAACGGCTGAAGATAAGAACGTGACATTTTTTACATGAGTAGAAAAGAAAGTTTAATGTGTAAAAGGGTAACTTTCGTAAGAAATATCTTATAAAAATTCAAATAAATTTTTTGAACCACGTTTAGTAAAAAGGATTATTTCCTTAATTCATAACTCTCCAAAACACGTCATTCTTTAAAGTTATTATTATATACAATATGTACATAATTACTATTATCAAACGGCCTTATTACAAAATTGCCCCAAATTGCTATTTTACATGACTATACATCCTCTTGCAGTGATAAAAACTGATTAAACATTTTTATTTAAAGAAACGCATCAACAATATGACCCAACCAAAATCGATTGCAACTCCTTAATCTCCCAGATAGATATAGGCCTAATTAAGAAAAATGAGTTGAAAATTATACTTAGTGATTCTTTCCCTTATTTGTGGAACAACCCCTTTGAAAAGGAGGAATGGTGGATTTGGTATAAAAAATGTCTAATAAAACACATACGGTACCGCTGTAATCTGATTTAGCTTGAGGGAAACTGCAATATTGTTTTTGTATGAGTCCCCAGCACGGACAGACAGACGTACAGACAGTCGACGGTCAGGCTCGAGGACCCCAGCTGATATTAATAAGTGCCATCTGTTATGCACCCCTGGCAGTTCTCTTTAGGACAAGCCCCAATCTTCCCGCGGCCTGTTTCTGTACTCCAGATTTCCGCAGGACCCAAAATTAGTTGTGCCCCTAACGTGTTCATTTCTTTTCATCTGCTGTAGCTCTCTAAACCTGTTTAGTCATATCTAGGTACACGTTCCTTTTCAGGCAATTAGTTCATTTTATGGTCGTGACTGATTCTGCTACCTACTCTCAGAACACCCGCGAAGAACAATGATAAATGAAAAAATATAATTATTACCCTTGGAGTCAAATCTAGACCAATAATTTGCCGGACTATCAAATCCATTATAGTACATAGACCTTTACATACTGTTTACTGAATTTTATATGTACAGGCTCTACACATATAATATGTATGGTCCTATACATATTCAACGAAATATAGATATTTAACAAAATAAATATACTACAAAATAAGTGAGGAGTGACCATCACTATATGCATTATGTTTAGAACAAAGAAGTTAAAATAACGTTTTATCGTTAGTAACATTTATTTTATTTAAAACTATAAATTACAACATAGTGTTTCCGAAAATTTGATTATATTATTTTGCTGCTGCTACGATACCTCCAAAGTCGAATAATTGCATCAAAAAATATCATAATTTATTAAAAAGTATTAATTTTTACCACTATGTAGTTATATAAAGCTGAACAAATATAAATTTATAGACGAAATTTCTCTACTGTAACCGTTTCTAAGTATAACTTTTAAGCATAATTTACAAATACATAACATTCTCCATTCAAGTTGAACACTTTAATGTTATATAGTAACAAATATTCTATTTCAATCATATATATGAAGATTGATGATCTAAGTACGTTTGTTCTGTATAGGTAATTTTGGTTCACATAATATTTTGATGACGACGTACAGTACATTAAAGATCTTAAAGAGTGGTTTCATAAAGTGTGTTTGTTTACCGTTGAAAAAATTTAAGAATTACTAGTAAAACTGGTTGTCTGTTTGTTTCAAATTTTGATTATAAGTACTTTCTTAATTTGTATTCCTGTCTAACCGAGATCGGCCAGTAAACAACCCTACTTAAAATGTGACTGTTTAAAAATTATATCAATATGCCCTTTCTTGACTTTTGACGTAATCATTACTAACGAAAAGATAGTAGGGCTAAGTATACCTGCGATCTATCTTTTTCAGGCATAAACTCCAAAAACCTAGGGTTAAGATCATAAGCAGTTAAACATTAAACTAACAAGGGGATAAAAACCGTACAGTGAAAGATGTAAGTCTTCTCGCATTTGGTTGTCATGTAAAAAATCACAAAATTTTCAGTGGAAATGCTTGCATGCCTAACAGTGTGCTTCAAGATGTACCCCTGAAGAAGGGGGAAGATACTAGGTTTAGAAATTTAATGTATCTGTTGCAGAAACTCAAAAATATCAGATGTTTAGAACGTGTTATCTTATCGCGTAGTCGTAAAATTAATTTTTATATCTAATTAGTTGAAATATTACCAATAAGATGAGTAACTTGGTGATTAAAGTAAATTTTAGTAAATGTATACTAATAATTAATAATTTTGTGAAAAATATAGCACGGTTTATAGCACAGTGGGCTTCTTGATAGATGAGCTGTTTAAATGAAGCGAAGATCGGCGACTGATTGACATTAATAATCACTAGGACGCGACGGGACCCCATCTGATCACCGCGGCTTGTCACCGTCGTGTTCCCAATCATCCGGTCTCAGTCTCCAATAACAGGAGAAGGCCCTGCATGTGTGTGATTGTATAAATAATTAGGGTGCAATCCACCCCTACGGACCGTTACTCATGTGTCCGGGGCCGAGCAGGGCCGGTGGAAGGGGAGGGGTAGCAGCAAGGCATGGCGCCCAGCAAAGAACGCCGACGGTCTACAAACTTTGGTAGGAGACATCGGGAAAAACGTCTTCTGGACTTTCTAATTACGTGCGAGTCGCCAAGCGTGACGTGTCTCCGGCAACCAGCATCTGCGAAACATGGAGCAAATTAGAAAAGGGATATTTACATTAATTAACAACTTTTCTAAATAGATTTCAAATATAAAGTCCAAAGAATAGCAAACTTTGTGTTTCATTTAATATTGTATCTATATCTGTACTCCTATATTTTCTATACACCACTGTATTGTATCGTATTTATTACTAATTTGTTCTTTTGTCTCTCAAAATTATGTGAAGGTCTCAAAAATTTGTAATTATAGTCTTGGAAATGAAGATGCACCAAAGTGTTACATCAACCCGACCAAACCAGAGAAAAAGTTGTTCTTGGGCGGCGACAAAATCACTGATAACACGAGAACAGTGAAACGTAGGTAAACATACAAGAACAATTACTCGCCTAGAACGATCAAAGATATCACTGATAAACAGGGCCGTACTCAGAATGACCGGGGCCCCCTGACGGACCGGGCATCGGTAAAATTATCCAAAACACCGGTCTGAGTACGGACCAGTTGATAAGACGAGAAAACGGGACCTAAGCAAACATCCAAGAGGAATTACTCGTCTAGAACGTACACCATCTACTAATAAATCAAAAGTTCATTTAAGAGCTGGAATCTTTATAGGGCTCTTGTAGTTGAAACTAAACAGGAGCTCTAAATTTGTCCGTATCTTTAATTTGTCCATAAATGTTTCTAGTATAAAAACACTCAAAATTGACGTGTCAAGGTCAATATTTTTGCCTCTATGTTGGAATTAAGAAATTTGAAAATATACCAGTAACTGATATTGTTTAATAAAAACCTTGGAAAACATGAAAGAGTCAGTTGAACAGGCTTGCCTGATTGCACATTTCTTATCAAAATACCGGTAGTTGGTAAATTCTACCAGTGATTCCTAACTGATATTAATAATGTTCGGTTAAAAATAGTTTTGGTAAAATTATCTTTATTTTACCTTCCCGGTACTAAAATTCACCTTAAAATTAACATTGTTATGGCATACCTAGAGTGTCATAAGTTAATGCTTTCAGGTAGCATCAAAATTATATAAATGAAATCACCAGGAAATGTCAATGAAAAATACTGAGAGGATATGTTTATTTAAAGTCTACTGTTTATGAAAAGTAGTGTAAGTGGTCAAACACTTAAAACGAAAACACGTTTAAAGTGTTTTTGGAGTCGGAATATTCTTTTGTGCTTGTTTAGTTAGACTAATTAAATGTATTCTTGATGCAGTTATTGGCACGAGGATTAATCCGTTCAGGTATAACTGAGCAATATGGTGAAAGACTCTTGGACTTATGCTACTACTTATTGAGGCTAAACTTACAAAGCCTATCTTCTCTAGCCACGTCTAAAACCTTTGTGAGCATTAAGTCAGGACCTTCTGGTTCTTGGTTGAGCCATTTTTTGTCTTGACAATCTAAGGATACCATTTGAATACCAATATCATTGGTTAAAGTAAGTTAATGAATTCGAAGTAGTCTCCAATACCAAGGTCGAATTCGAACATCCATAGAAACTAATTAAGCTTTTATTTTGTAACCACCAATAATCTCATTATTAAGCCTAGGAATTGTTGGAGTTTTGGATAGTTACCATATTCAGATCTATTGACGATTTAAAGACAAATTTATAGATTAGTATTTAAATATTGTTAACGTCAGTAACAGTTATTTGAGCATATATGTATAAATAATATCATATCACTTGAGAAATTTACAATAAGTACGATACTCCTGTGTGTGTATCATTAAGATATTTAATGATATTTAAAGAATAGTATATCATTGGTTTTCTTTAGAGTCTAAAATTGCAATACAAATACTGCTATAGCATATGAAACATATATTCAAGTTGAAATACTCTTATACAGGGTGTCCCGTAACACTCTAGAGAAAGGTATACCACGTTATTGCTCAGGACAAGATAAACATATTTCACCATATGAACATGGGTCTCTGATGCTTAGTTTCCCCTCTGTCTGTCTGTATGGGTTTTTATAAAAAGTAATATCTTAAAAATTAAGTAATAAGTTAAATTATACCAAATTTGGTTCAAATGTTTATGATAACATCGAAAAATGTATCATGACATTATGTTTCAAAATGGCGGCCATTAAAACATTTCAACTTTGAATATCTTGAAAACCAGTATCTTGATAAAGAATTTTAAATAGTCGTTTTTAGAAGATATTATCACAAAAATAATGACACGAAAAGTGTTTAAATCGAATAATAAATAACTGATTTAGAGCAAATTTACTGTGACAAGACAACTATACAAAAATAAAATAAACGGCAGCTCTCAATGTAAGCAATGGCTGCCACAGTAAATCTGTTCTAAATCAATTATTTATTATCGCTTTAAATAATTTGGTGAAATATGTTTGTCTTAACCTGAGCAATAACGTGGTATACTTTCGTCCAGAGAGTTACGGGACATCCTGTATAATTTAATATTCCATACATGTGATACAACTGTTTGAAGGAGTAAATTCTTTTAAATAAAAAATAGATTTTCATATACTTACGCAAATCGATCACTCTTGACTATAATCACTGTTTAACCCACTCTAGAATCCACAATTATTTCACCCGCATAGTTCTGACCTGCCGATTTATTGAGAGGAAAATCATGTGGGAAAGGATGCCATTAATGAAGATATCATTACGCTAAATTGGGCTGAGCTGTTATGCAGCTACCAGATAATGACGCTTGCACCGCCTTCGGTTAACTATCAAGAGGAACACTTTTGCATAATCTCAATGAAGAAACTCAGTGCATGTATATCAGGCAGACAAGCGTTATAGAAACAGTTATCCTTACTAGCAATGTTGTTTCAGAACCCCGATAACGTCCCATTTGTATTAATTATTTATTAAAACTATCTATAAAAATAATAAAACTAAAGTATGACGTGTGGAATGATTTACACAATGTGTGTGGCATGTAATATTCTCGTATAGAGTTGCAAAAATCCAAAAATGACATACTAATGGTTTAATACAATACAGTTTAACTCAGAGAAATAAAACTTTAATCATTATACTATAGATCCTACTTAAAACGGACATTTTGTAATTATTAATTTTCTGACCTCAGGGAAAGTTTAAAACGTAAATATACAATTTTAGCTTCGTCCGTGTTGGTTTGGAGAAGGATGAATATACATAATGAACAATGTAAAACTTGAAACACGCCCATATTTTAGGCGAAAAATAATGGGGGATGTCCCATTTTAAAGTCAACAAATAAACTTGCGTATTGCCGGTTTATGTTAAACAATAAACATTAATTTCCGGTTATTTACTAATTCTTAGTAATTGGATGAAAATATTTGCAAATATTCTTTTTACACTCTTATTTTGTTTGGAGTTTCCGTGTTTGTGTAGTGTAACAATATTGTTTAAATTCATCGCTGTTTTAAAATTAGTAATACATTTTGGTCAAACTCTTTTCAATAAACAAGTTTTATATAAATACACTTTAGCTCCTCCTAATCCTAAGCTCGTTTTTATACGGCTTTATAATGTTTAAACATTTTCATACACAATTTTACAACTTTTATATCAATGACGTGGATCCTGATAAAATTTACTCCAGAAAATTATAAGCTCTAACGTACCCGTGAATAATGAATTAGAATTGTATATTCTGTTTGTATTTAAACCTAAAAATGTACGGACAAGGTTATCTGAGGAGATAGCCCAGTGTAGAGAACACGTCACTCACCCATCCTTTACAATGAATCTAAGTATTGAATTTACTAATAACTATAGAACGGTATAAAACTTTTGTACGTTTTACAGTAACATACATTAAATTGATAGTGTGATCTAGTAGACAACACATTTCGAAAATAAATACTATAGCACTTGTAAAACCATGTTTCTTACATATGTATAGCGCATATTCCGTCTTTTTCTACTAATAATTTTACCATAAACTTTTGTCAAAATGCATTGGTCACCATTACATTGCAGTAAACAGTAAATTATGGTAACTTATACTGAATGTTTTCAAAGAACGTTTTTATGTTAACATTGCTCGCAAAAATGCCAGGTTTGATGAAAGGGTGGGTAAGAGAGGAGCCGAGGTTCTAATGGGAGGAGATGCTGTGATATTCGCACCTCGATTGTACCCTTCTTGCTCCCTTATTAATACTCAAGACAACAATGGCTGGTTAATATCCTGTGCATTGTGATACATCTTTTGTCGCGTCAACGGCACAGCCGCCGCGCCGCCGCTACCACCCGCCCGTTCCCGCTGAAAACATCCCCGTGCAAAACAAAGGCCCACTAAATCATCGAATTGTATTCAACACTCCCGCGCTCACGGTAATTAATCACGACGTCATTTATACAGGCGAAAATCACCCGCGCACCTTGGAAAAACAACCCCGCAGAGTTTTAAACTCCCGCTGGATATTCCGGTGCGAGGTTGGTAGCACGTGTTGTTTTGCATTTTAAAGATGTTTTAAAGATAAAATCAATAGAAAAATCTTTAAATTTCAATTCATGGATAACATGGAATAAATCGGAGGGTATTTTCGAATCACAAAATCTTACATTTAGTTTTACAATATAAATGTTAACTAAGAATAGACGCATTGAATTGTACGTTCAAACTATAAACGTAAATCGACGAATTAATTTTTTTTAGTTATAATCCATAAATATACAACAAATATACAAAAATAAATCCTTTTCACCACGCTTTCATGTTATATCATTCATGATAGCTTACTAAAACACTATTTTTAATACCTTACATATATTGTGTGCACATTCAATAAAGTAAAGGCTCTGAACCAAGTTGGTCTGAGAAGTAGCTGAAGAACATGTCTAAGGACTATCTAAGAAAAGATCTGCCTACCACAAAACAAAAGGCAAAGTAAAGTATCTGGTCCGAACCAAGTTGGTTTGAGAAGTGGCCGAAGAACATTGACTGTATAAGAAAAGATTTGCCTACCACAAAACAAAAGGCTAAGTAAAGTATCTGGTCCGAACCAAGTTGTTCTGAGAAGTGGCCGAAGAACATTGACTGTATAAGAAAAGATTTGTGTAATACAAAACAAAAGACTAAGGAAAGGAACGGCTCTGAACCAAGATGGTCTGAGAAGTGGCAGAAGAGCATTGGCTGTACACAGAGAGATTTGTATAGCACATAACAAAAGGCTAATTAAATTATATGGTCTGAACCAAATTGGTCTGAGAAGTGGCCGAAGAGCATTGACGCTATAGGGAGTAGTTTTTTAAACCATAAACCAAAATATTAGATGAAATAAAGGCTGTGAACAAAGTAGGTTTGAGAAATGGGCCGAAGAGCATAGGCTTTATACAGAAAAGCTTCCCAGAATAAAAAATAATAAAAATTTGAAGGCAAGTTCTATTTTCAGAGATTGATGATATTCTAGTTTTATGGTTTCTTCCCAAGAAATCTCCACAAAAAAAGTATATTCAGTTTAACTACTAGTTTTTACGTCAGAACGTGTAAGGTATCCCTCCATGGAGTCTAATGGCAGGTATTCAGGAAGAAGTATAGCTCAGTTCTGAAGAACACATTGCCTGGAAATATGAAAATATATGTAATGTAACATAAAACGGTATTAGTACCGTTTAAAAAAACATACTATGCTACTAAGTTAACCCCGCACTCTTCTAAAAATGTAAGAAAATCTACTACAATTCCAAGAAGATGAATGGATAGCATATTTTTTATACCTCTACCGACCGCGTGAAACCAAGTGAATTCATAAGGAACGATGGAAACTGTAAAGCTTTGTGGAAAATCAAAAGGAACGTTTTATCTCCATACCAGAACTCTGGATTGGTATAAAGGTAGAGCGGGATAATTCCATTTCAGATACAAATCGCGCGTCAGCCTCCCTCCGTATTGTGTTTTGGGCACAAAGGAGGAAATGACAGTGAGCGAAGTGAGCTCGGGGCGGGTGGCGTGCTGTGGGAGGGGGTGGCTTTGTAGGCGTCGGGAGAGTAATGGCGTTCCGTCAGCGTCTTGCGTCAAGGGCTGATTGTTGGGGTGATTAACATGGGCGGTAAGGTGGGGGGGGGGGGAGATGACGTCGCGACTGTATGCACTTTTATTAAATTCATAAATTGAAAAATTGGTTATTTAATTGTCATTATGTTGGAACTTGCCTTTCATTATGTTGAACGATGCAAAACATCTTGTATGATGATTTTCAACACACTAGTTTCAAAAATACTTCAAAGGAGTATGGAATAATAATGAATTTTATTATTTTGGGAAATCTTATATGTAAAATACATTAGACCAAAATATATTTTCTCCTTTTGGAGACTAGACTATCAGCTGTACAAGTTAAACCATTGATAGTAATTTATTTACACACTAGTGAGTTCTGAGTTTTGGGGGATTAATCGAATCAATCAGTCAAATACAAATCGGAAAACTTAATTGAAAACTGGGATTGTTGGAAATATTTAATCCCTTGCTTACTCCACAAAGTGCTCATTATTTTGACGAGTATCGTGCAGGACCTGCTGATTTATTACTCATATTTTCATCGTTATCCATAGAGCCTTGTACTAATTACCACCTTCATTGTTTCCTAGTCAATTAAGAATCTACGCTATTAGACTACAATCGGGATGGTTTACTGCTAAGAATCCAGTTGGAACTGAATGAGGATTTTTCTTGTAATAATTTATAACGTTCTCCCTAGAAGTCTATGCTCTGTAATTGGTTCTCAGCTAGCGACAATGCTCCAAGAGTTTTTGTTGACGTTAAGAAATATACCAAAATCGAAAAAATGGAAGAGAATACGCAGGAAGATTCGAAGTGACTTCACCTAGCGTATCATCCGGCCACAGAGCATCATCCAGAAGAAACAACACTATTCCCTCGGGGTTATTTTGGACTCGTAACGAAAAATGCCGAGTTTATCCAAAGGATTACCCCGAAGCAGAAATATAAACGGAGACTGTGGCCACACAAGAACGAGCGCAACGAGCCCGTGATTAATGCTGCCGTAGTCCGGACAAGCCGGCGACACCTGTCGTGTCCCAGACTAGGATATTATTCCAAACCCATAATCTTGTCATCCATAAGCGAGTCTGACACTGCCTCGAGATTAATTACAGGCTTGGAATTCAATGAGAACCTCCCCCCGCCACACCCGCGCCCACCCCGCGCCCCCCGCAACACCGACACCCCCCACACACCACAAGGAACTGTGACAGACCTGCATACTCGGGTATAAAGTGATTAATAATGCTACTCCCAGGCTCGGCTACACGATACTCGAGACTGTTGGTCTGTTGGTCCTCAACCCCATCCTTTACTCTGGTGGGAGCGGTCCGAGCAGGTCACATTGAGCTGCTTAGCAAGTATTCGTTTACAAGTACTTCACATTTTTCACAAATCATGATGGAGACTTCTTTTCACATTACCTTGCCTTGTATAATCTGAATGAAAAATCAAATTGTAACTGTTATAACTCACTCAGGTTTGCTTAGTTTTACAATGTGCTGTACCGAGTTTTATTCGAACATTGATAGAACAAGAATTTGGCAAAAAAACAGCAGTGATTTTAACAACTGTGTACTTATTTGATTTTAAAATGCATCTATTGTTGTTCCATATCCCGTTGTACTTATGTTTTTTATCGATAGCAATTTAAAATTTAATTAGTTTATATTTTAAAGTCTATTAGTGGTTTTGAGGTTTCTTCTGCAAAATTTGTATTAAAATCTGTTTTTACGTAATTTATATTTTTAGGGAATGTAATGTAAGTCTTCCAGTATTAAATTACACTACGCCTTGGTTAGCCGGAAAAGTTCTAGTTTATTTATTTACAAGGTAACATTTATTTTTAATACTTTTACATCTGGTCAGGACAAAACTAGTAGTGTACTGGAGTACTGGAGAATGAATTAATATTAACCGTGTTAAAATTAAAATTAAAATCCGATGAGCTTTAAATACTGATGTTAAATGATGCAGTAAGTTAGATCATTATTAAATAAATTAGTAGTAGATAGATTTCTTTAAACCAATTCATAGCCAGCCAAAAGAAGTATTTACTTCAATAAGGAGCGACAGTAACCTCTCTCTAGCACGCCTGGATAGACACTGAACGGAGGAGAAACGCCCTGCCAGACATCAAAATGGCCGCGATAGTCTCGTCCCTAGCGACTACAGAGCGAACAAGCGTGACGATACGTTCCGTGACGCGAAACGAAAGTTTTTCCCGCATAAAAACATACATATATACATATAAAGAAGTAGTTACTTCAAAAATATTAAAACTATTACATAATTAATATGCTATTATAGCACTTAGCACAAATTTGAAGTGAATTACCCACGAACGTTGCAAGATGCTGTACATTTAAGCTGAGTATTATATGAAGTAGACATGTGATATTTAGTTCTGCACATTGATGTACCACTACTGTAATACACCTGTGTTACGTAAACTACCTGAGTTGCATATAGTTTTTCGGTTCCAAAGTAGCTTTTAACAATTGAGAACCTATATTTATGCGTTTTTCAGGAGGACAGAACCAAGACCTTAACTAGTCACTGTATCTCATAAACCCACAATTGTATAAGAAACATGTTTTCCTATATAGACTGAGTGTGATACGTAACTATGGTTAATTTTCAAAATATTTAATTTTCTGATAGATTAAATACTATAAAATTATATTTTTCTATTTTTTTTCTATATTCTATATTTTTAGAGAAATTAAATACTTAAATAAAGAAAACACTTTAAAGTGACGTAAATCCTGATCTGGGCTTCTATTACCAATTTTCTTCCAGCTTCCATCGAGACTACAGGACAGTATAAGGAAACAATTCATATACCCATTACTCTTAACTTGTGGGAGATAGATGTTAAATGCAAATAACATTTAGAAAAAGCAAAGTATTAGAAATAAAATATAATCCGTATATAACATGTTTGTCAATTTAAAATCTATTTAAACTTTCAAAATCCTCTATCGGATCTATTTTTATTTGTAAACATTCATATCGTTCCAAGTAAAAGGACATTTGTCTCGGACATTTCCGACAATAAATGAGGAAGAAAACTCCACCATACAAAAATGAAGATTTTGATCATATATTTCACAAAACATATGAATTTTTAAAACATTTTGTTAATAATTAATTTTAATGTGGTCTTGCTACTTCTAACAATACCCAAGTGGTTGAAGATTACAAAGTCGTTGAAGATTACATTAATTTTTAATCCGATCAGTTACATTTTAAAACATTTTATTTAATCGTGTGTAATTCATTATTCACTTGTTTAATTTCAGTTTTACTTACACATGGTAACCTGATTTGGTGAAATTGATTGGTAAGTAAATAGTAACATGCTTTATAAATGCAATACGTGTAATTGCCATTTTCAAAAATGTTTACAATGGTACGAACCAATCTCTAGGAAATAGCAAAATTTGTAGTCGTACACGTTTTATATCCAGGAAAAACACGTGAATGCACTCACGTAATTTACTCACACTTACTCACAGTAAATATTCGTATTAAAAATTAATTGAAGTATATTACAGAAGACGTAGGAAATGCTCAAAAAGTAGAATTCCCATGAAGTTGAGTAAACGGTGAATCCCCAGCGCACCGGGACGGGCGTGTGTCTCCTAAGTGGCTATATTAGTAGAGCATTAATCACCTACTCTTACATTAAGTCCGATGGTAAGCGGTCTGGCTGATGCGGCGCGGCCTTCTTGAAGACTCAATCCAAGGACAAACATTAATATTTTGTTCAACTCGGGCACGACAGGAACTGTTTGTTTTTGTTCACCGACGCGACATGATGGGAGTAAGAAGGCGGAGGGTAGCGGAGGCAGGGAGCTGGGCTACGGCGGGAGGAAGGGAAGGAGCAACTAATGGGTTCTTCAATCAGGCCCTAGGTAATCAATCTATGCTGCGCATCTTCTTGCTACATCTTAATTCTTTTTGTTCCGACGGTTCATCAATTTTTATGAGAAATCACCTAACGGTGTTTACCTGTTTACCGGATATAACTTTCCATTTTCGGGTGAACATTTTTGATGCTTCAGAATTTTTACGATGGATAAAAGTATAGTCGCACTTTTCGTAATTTAACGAAAATGAGAATTATTTAAGAGCAACTAATTCTAAGTGGGTTTCGCTTAAGTAATTTATAAAAATACGACCCACAAACACAAATTGGCTTCTGAGTTTAAAAAAATATATTTGTATTTTGCATACTAAACACAACTAAGTCATGTAATTTACATTTTGTCTTGGATGTTCAAGCCGAGGTTAGAACCTAAGCTGTCACGAATAGAGGTCAGGAAACAAAATAGTTGTATATTGAAACCGTTAAACTGTTACTATTAACAATGTCAATATTTATTGAGATTTCATTCATAAACAATACACTGTATTGATCAGCTACAAGTTGTGTAATTAGTATCAAACTATTAATCGTCCCAGATTGATTGGCGCAAACTTGAGATAGTAAACGTTTGGTCTTAGCTAACACAATAAACCCCGATAGAGTTCCGTCTCACTCTTCACTCTCAGTCTGTTCTCTTACGAGATTCCATCGGTTCGATCCACGAGGTCGTGACGGACCGGACAGCTCCGACCTGTCGGTTGTGGGTTCCACGGGAAACGTTGGACAGGATCTCATCTCGCGGCTGGACGTCGGTGATGAATAGGTGAACAGGATGAGTGAGGATATAACTGAAGAGGTAGATGTTGATTACTTCATAACAACATAATCGGCGTAATAACATACTTTAACGTATTTTATTTGTAACCACACGCTGGTTCCAGATGTTGAGCTTACAACCAACTGCTAGGAATCTATTACAGCTCGTCTACTTTACCCAGCGTGGTGGTAAACACACACTCCAAAATAAAGCGTAATGGAAAGTAATACAAAGTGATTGGTTACAGTATTTACGAAACAGAAGTTGATCATAACTGAGACGTGATATGTAACGGTACAGTGATTTCGAGTGAGAGGGTCCAACTCATCCCTACATAGTAGCCTCCATGAAGTCAATAACATCCAATCAGTGGAATTATCTAAAAATCAAATAATTACACACTAAATACATAAAACTTTAAAGGCTGAGGTTTAATTACAGGCTGACTGTTGGAATTGGTTACACTTTTCAAAACGACGTGAGGAGATCTAAACTATGTGCCCATAAACTGGTCTTTTCAAAGGCGCTTTATCCAGGAACTATAAGATCTATAATTTTTACGATACACCGTAGCCGTGGAGGGCTTTACCTACCCAGCAGGGATCACTTCTCGGTGGTTTATACCTTACAGTTGAACCTACCACTGGGCACAGCAAAAACTGATGTGTCACTTACATCTGGGCAACCTTATGGATATCCAGGAGCGGCACATCACTAACCGCAAATGTCGAGATTCTGGGGTTCAAGGGCAATTCGATATGACAAGTCTACTAAGGGATATGGCTGTTGGAGCTGGTGGGGTTCGTCCCCTAACCTCAGAGGTTCTTGCTAGCCTCAACGTAAGTGTGTGCCACCCCTGCATGCTTTGACTGGAGAGGCTGGTACAGAGCTGGCATACCCTTCTTTCGAAGAGCCATGACTGCTCTAAATTCATCCTCATGTATTTCGTTAGGAGGCGGCCTCTACCCCCAACTTTACTGTTCCAGAATGTGCGTTACCCCGGAAGGGGCAAAGGTCCTTATATGACTAGTGCATTTTATAATCTTCTTGTACTAGAGGAAAACACCGTAGAAGACTGCAAAAGACGAGTCTGATATAGTACCGTCAACTGTTGGTGTCGGAAGGCGATGCACTTCCGCAATCTGCTATTAGCTCCGAAAAGACTCAGACCACGTCTCTTGTTGAACCTTGAGTTCTCTCCAAGTTCCCTTCCCAAGTTCTCTCCACGTCCTCGACTACTAGATCTGTATTACCTTGATACTATTCCATCTACAACGATAATATTTTAAAGCGGGTTCTTTACTAAGTATAAATAAAGTATCAGGGCAGACTTTTTGACATCTACAAATTATCGGGTAATCCATGTTTCTTGTAACTTTCGAAGTGACGATGTTTACGTGTTCAGGAGAAATCGTGTGACGTATCACGAAATTCCACCTCAGTGAACTTTGTCTTGTACTTACCACCAATCCCATGAAAATAAATAAAGAATGTTAGTAAAAAGATCGAAAGATAAGTACAATATATTTCAAAAATATTGGTATACCGGGTGTCCCACGAAGAGGTTGAAACGTTGATTTTATATAACTTACCCATTTATGCACCGAACATTTTCAAACTCTACACAATTCTTTAAATAGGTTTTTAAAACAATCTGGGGAAATTTGAGCTCTGTAGTGACATTTTGAAAAAACTATGCTTTAAAAACAGTATTTTTGGTTTTGTAAAATTATTTCTTGTCATATTATAGACAAATAATATTTGCACATATCTTGCCTCATTTTACGGTGTCAGAAATCGATCAAGCAATCTTTGAACAACATGGCGCTTCTCCTAATTTCGCAAATCATGTAAAGCGATTACTAAATGACAACCTTCAAGGCCGTTGGATTGCCCGTGGAAGTGATTTTTTTAGATTGACCATCCTGATCCTCAGATTTAACTGTGTGTAATTTCTTTCTATATGATTACTTAAAGGAACAAGTTTATACTCGTTGTTACAATAATGATGAAGAATTAAAACAATCAATTAAAGAGGAATGTCTCTGGATACAGCTGAATTTCTTTGTAACAACTTATGATTCATTTGTTAACTGTGGATGGATTACAGTTCGAACAATTGTGGACTGTAATTGTAAGTTTTTTAATAAGCTATGTTCTATTTTTTTGATTGAAATGCTTTATTTCTCTAGAATATGTCAATAAATAATGTTAAAAAAACAAAAAATTAGTTTTTTACTGTTTTTTTCAAAATATCACCATTTTGTTTCAATAATCGCTACAGAACTGAAATTTTCACAATTTCACAAATTATTTTTAAAACCTATTCAATATATTTTAAAGAGCTTGAAAGTGTTCTGTGCATAAATGGGCAAGTAATATAAAATCAAACGTTTCAACCACTTCGTGGGACACCCGGTATATGAGTATATTTATTTATTAAATTTTTACTGTAAGTAATTAAAAGTCAGCAGCCTTACTTAATTCTATCGCCATAAAACAAGACATTGACATTCGTCAGCGATTTTGGTCACCACAAACTATGGGTTTCAAAAACTATGGAAGAGTAATGGATTTCATATTGTGCAATGTTATTTAATGTTTCAAGAGATAGATTTTTTATAGTAATATTACATAGGTGGTCTCCATAAAATAACATTTTGAGTTGTCTTCTGTTACCATCTATCTTGAGAACGCTGAAATCTTATGACATGCAGCATCACAAAATGATAAATGGCAAGAAAAAATCAACTATGTTATGAAAGTTTAAGTCTCAGGAGTTGAGTATGAGAATATGCAATAGTTTAATGTCAATATAAATGGTATAAAAGTACGGTATCTTTTAAACCTGCAGTGAAGGGAGAGTTCAAACTAATTCAGATTTAAAAGTTTTGAATGGAATTAAATCCCAGCTGGAAATAACTTTGGTTAACTGAGTGAACTTTTAATCATAGCATGGTGGTGGTAGAAAAATGAGGAATATGGATAGAAATTAAGACGTAAATATGTACAGAATCCATGAAGTAACCTCCTTCTCGAAAAAACCACATGTTCAAATAAAACTTGGCACAAAAAGCAGTGAAAGACTTGAATGCATTTATATTTGAGAAGGAATTCACAAAATGGACGGTGATTTTGTAAATTAGTTTGTAACGCTTACCTGCTTTCTAAAAAATACAGTTGTTTTAATCAGTATTTTGTCATATTTCGTTAAAGAAATAAAGAACAGAGCCAATAGTAAACCATTAGAATAACTGTTGAGTTACAAAATGTTAACAGTTCGATATAAATGTGTTAACTGGAGTATTGTCAAAATCTATTTCCATGAACATTATATTTCAAGGAGTTTTAATTCAAACATTTCTAATGAGGACGCCACAGCCTTCCTTTTTTCGTCGTGTTCTTGGTTATAGAATGCCATGGGTTTTCGTTGTCACTTATAAGACGAACTTTTAGCAATAAAGTGAACTCCTAGATTAAGAAAAATGTTTACCTCAAGATGGCTTTTGTTACTTGCAGAAGTCATGATGGGGAGTCATCATCAAATAGAAAATTGTAGTTTTTGGAATGTTATAAGAAAGAAAAACAACACGGGCTTGGGCGCAGACCCCTGAGGAACTGCCATATACAAAATTTAAAAGAAACAAATTTAATGATTTCAAAATCTATATTTAAAGGTATGGAATATCTATAATTACGATCTTCTTCCACTAAGAAATGAGCTTAGTCAGGAATCAAAAACCTTTCGGACATCTAGTAGACTGAAAATAGTATATAGTGGTTAATTAGGTTTTTTATTTAATATACCTTATTCCGCTTATACTCACGAGCCTCAGGCATTTGTATGGCTTTGAAAAATAGACTAAGAGAAAGAATCAGTGGATTATGAGCTAAGTGGTTGGGAGACTAATTTTCAACATAATTGTTTGTTAAAAAGTAGAATGTTAATATCTGCTTAAGTTTGAATTCCCTTATGGGTATTTCACCTGAAAATTTTACACTTAATATGACAGTACCGCTTACTGTAACCAATAGATTTTGATGTCTCAGTATTTTCCATTTGATTGAAAAATACCTTTTGATGAATTTTTAAGCTTCTGTAAGCTTAAGAGTTTCGATTAAACATAGGCTAATTGGTCTAATGTTTTATAAGTGAAATTTTTTACATGGTGGTCCTTTGTATTATTACTGTAAGAGTCAGTTTTTAAATAGTGTAATGTCTGAGAAGTTATACACCGCGTATGGGAATGGTTTCCGACAGTCAACTGGAATCCAAGCCACCAGAATCAAGATACAATACAAGCCACAAACAAAGATTTTGAGTAAATATCAATGAAGTATCATCTCCAAATAAAAATGTTGATAATGCGGTAGAAAAGCAGTGTTTAAAGCAATAGTTCTATAGAACCTTCATGTTATTGTTTCGTTTAGTTTATTACTGATTATGCTTGTCAAAATTAAAATAAAATGTGTGGGAAATAACATAAATTCCTCCACTTTCAGAACAATGTGACCCACACATTTTAATTTCATGTAGGCTATGGATATATTATTTGTTGTTTTACGATCTATATTTTTTTATATAAATCTATAAGCATTTTTTATTTTTATGTTTTAACGTAAATGTGTACTCCTATATGACTATATGACTATATGACTTTCAAACGCCCCAGTTTAAAATTTTATGTCCCAAATGGTTTTCAGTGATTGTTGCATTTTTAAGAGAGCTTTATTGTTTTATCAATTTTATTAGTTTTAGATTGTGGTAATACATGTTGTTCTTTAAATATAAACTGTCATGTCTTATAATTTTATATATTTTAGGCATTTTTAGTATTTTAGAAGGTATTTATATTATTCGGAAATCATGTCACAAATTATATTTGTGACAATAGTTATAAGCCTATCCAAACAACGTGTTACGTATCTTAAAATTTATTACTTTTAATCCTGTGTCAGTTCATTGGCACCTTTTGCTTGTACGGACCTTTATATGGTAATTTATTACACATACGGTCTTAATATACTTTTGTTTTAAAAACAATTTTTATATTTAGAAATTTTAATTAAAGACTACATTTAGCCTTAGAGAGTAGATTTTAAATTTTATTTACTTATATTATTGAACGCTTTTCGAGGAAAGTTTTATATAAAAATGTTGTTAGTTTGTAGAAATAGTTAAGTCAAAGTTAAAATTTAAAATATCAAAACTTAATTATTAGTTCCGAATCCTACTGTATCATCATTAACAATTATTCATGATATTTCAACATAAGTGAATTGTAGTTACACAAGGAACAAGCAGTAATCTCTAATTCTTAAATTACTTTGTGCTTGTGTTTGCAAAATTACTTACACGACAGCATTTGAGAAGTTAATTGAAAAAGACAAGGGTGGTTCAGTTTTTCAATTGGTAATGTATGATGTCAATTGACCACATCACATACTCAGTAGCGTGCCAGAACAGACTTGGCTGGTCACACCAGCACGAGTATTGCCAGTAGTATTATCTTACAATGTAGGCGCTGGTTACGATTTGATCATAAAGTCACATTTTCAAAATTGATTTTACATATAGATTACGAAACTAATAACCTGGTTTGGGAAACTTTAGGAGAATTTCGTGGTTTGCCAGCAGTAACATATAAAACCCTACAAATACAGTGAAACTTTGAAATTAAAATCTGTTATGATGACAAACAAAGTTTTGAATAGAGTTTGTTTAAAATATAACATCTAAAAACCGTTACATAGTTTTTGTTTTTGTAGGTTTTTGTACACAGCGAAAGTTTTACCATATGAATACCATGGACAATACTATTATAACACAGTACATTCAAACTAACAAGTACGGACCGAGGAAAACTCCTATAGGAATAACTCATGTAAAATTTATCTAAACTTATGCTATATTGTTAAATCTGTACAATTCAGTTTCCAATTCCTTATTTCCTAGGTCTCGGGACAAGAAGGAATCGTGGGGCATGAGAGGGCGGATGCTTTGGGAAATCTGGGTTTAGTATTAAACATGACATGAGCTGGATCGTTCTATGCAATGTCCAGTTGTGTAACCTTTAGAGCTATCCAGATTTACACTGAACACACAATGGAGAGTATTGCGGACTTACTGAAGAGTGTGCTTGTCCTTAAGGCTCCACAATATAGGTTGGCATAAGATCTCTCTATTAGCAGTTGTCCTTTTCAGATATTAAGTCTGTTCACAGGGCTGGGAAATCTGATGAACCATCCAAGCTGTTCTGAATTTGGAACTAGGACTATTTTGCAATCCTTAGAGGTTTATATAGGTAAAATTCATCCGAAAAGACCTGTTTGGTTGTTTTTATCGATTTGCATAAAGCTCAAACTGCAAACTTAAAGGGCTTCTTTTCATACTTTCGGGGTGCGCAGTATGCCATAGGGGTTTTCAATGAACTATCCTTTAGAAGACAAAGCTTTTTGCCTCCATCATTTTATAATACAACATTTTACTATTTTCTAGTATCAAGCCATTTTTGTATTTACATTTAATATTATGAAATTATAGTATTGTGGAAATAAATAAACAATTTAATAAAAATAGAAGTCTAGGGACCTGAGTCACTCTATTTGATATCCGAGAGAAGCAATGTAACCCAGCACAATGCTCAAATTCAAATTCAAAATTATTGTATTCACAAAATAACATAATTGGCAATATTATAAAGATTGAGATAATAATACTCTTCACAAAGACTACTCATCTGCTAGTGAGGAAGAGCCCTAGACGTATGCTGCGTATAGCTTTTATAGTTAGTTTTAAAAATCGTTTTCTGTTATGACTAAATCCAGAGCATATAAGTATTACTTAGGCATTAAAATTAAAATAATAAATAATTATACTGATGTTAAGATACAATTGCTCACAATAAAGAAAATGATTTTCTTTACACATAATAGTTTATTATTAAACATAATACAGAATTTTAAAGTCTATTTGCAAACGTGTATCTCATTTTATGTAAATGATTCCAAACTTTCCTGTTTTGAACATGGCCTGACAACAATGTGTAGAGATCTAAAAGCTCCTTTGTAATTCTTCGAATCAAAAGATATGGGTCAAATTTGGATTGGCAAATTATTGCACTATGCAGACAACTAGTGTGATTCACGAAGTTTCATAATAACAGAATAATAAGTCCTCGAGGACAACATAAATGATCTAGACTTATCTGGTATTAGTGTTTTGAAATAATAATCATGTATTTAAGAGTATTTGGCTATCTCATATAGTTAAAACTGGTATCTGTAACTAATATGGCTATTTATGAGTTATTTAATTCGTCTAAAAACGTAACAGTGGCTAACTATTTCATATCAACTTAATTTTCACAATTCATAAATACGTTGCTGTACGTTTCTGAGCATATAATATTTTTCAATTTTAAAGTAATTTCATAGTATTCCCCACAATATAAAAATTAAAAACGGAATCGTGCCCTACTAATATTATCTTTTGGGATTATATAACTAGTATTGACTAAATATAATTATAATTTTTGGAGAACATATTCACATATAATAAATAGAATTTAAGGGTGCATCTATGTTTAATCTATCTAGGAATCATTCATAACCTTTTTAATTCTTTGAATTTCGAATGTTTTTAGTTTTTCCAGTTGCAATTGTAATTTCTTACACGTAGAAATAAATAATTAGAATCTCATTGTCATTGAGCTTTACATTTAAGCAACAGAAAAAGTCAATTTCACCATTTTAAATAATATTAGTAATTTAGGATAAATTCAGCACACACAAAACATCCAGAAAATTTCAACAAACTCAAAAAGACAAATACAAATACAAAACAATTTAGACCAAATGTGGTTACCATAGCAAGAGGTCAATCTATAACTTAATCTAACATAACAAAATATCTTTATAAATATCAAATTGACGGTTTTTTTGGATTCGAAGAATTCCTGAACAGAATACTATTTTAACTTAACTAAAAGCCCAATCAACTTATTCTTGAATAAAGCTAGGTCGTTCTGTTATTTATTAAGGGAGTTCCTTGAACATTTTCACACCTAGTACCGAATAACCTTTTTAAGATTTTGACAATATACAGAATGGTGTATCAATGTATTTATTATTTCTTGTATTATAACTGAGCATATCTTGTCATGATGGGTGGATAACTTACTCTTAACAGTTAAAAATTGTAACATTTCACAAAGAGGTTTGCAATGATCTAATTTATGAGAATCCGTGATTACTCTACCAAGTGACAATATCCTAATAATTTGTCTACCGTTACCTTAGAGTAAGATATCAAAGTGATTACGCTTTGAAAGAAAGCATATTAAGCAGATTTTTGTAGTTTTATTTGGTACAGAGTTGTTAAACTTCTGAGTAGATATATTCTAGACAATGTAGCTTAAACGTATACTACATTAATAGTATACTCTACTATTAAAAGAGAAGAACGAAATAAAATGTCAACACCTTAAAATTCCCATGCCATTATACCAACCATTAGGGCAGAAAACTCACCGCCAAGGCCCACTTAACGGGTTCGCCCATCTTCTGTGGGAACACAGTCATCGTCCTCGGCCGTTTTGGCGTAGAAAGTCCTTAATGACTCCAGAACCTGAAGGCCCCGGGGTGATGTTGATAGATCACTTAATGGTGTGAAGGTGTGCTGCAGGCTCCAGGAATGGCTGGAAATCACCAGTGACGTCATCAACTCTGGAGACGAAGACTGAAGAGCGGCTGATGAGTCGTCATCCTCTTCGACCCTAATTACCGCAGGTTCGATTGAGTCCTCACCGCTCTGAAAGGTGTAAACCATCGGTCATTTGCCATTATGAAAGATGCATCATTTAACTGCTGCAATTTTAAGTGTATGTTATTTTAGGCGTTAAACCCACAGTGTTAGCAATCAGTAAAATGAAAATAACTTCATTAATTTAATCTAGCATATTCAGTTTGGTTATTTTTTGCTATGTCAGTAGAATTAAATTTTTATAGATATATCATAATATTCTCAACGGGCCTGGCAAATGTATACGCCAGGGTCACAAATTATCCTTACAATGATTAAATGGACAAAAATCGAATCTGTTATTATCATTGAGAGTGCAACAGGAACTATTTTAAATCAATAGTATACAAGCCAGCGGTCATATACTAATAAGTCCATCCATTAAAAAAATTATGCTAAAATACTGCACCTATTAAAAAAAGGAAAAATGTATTTCTTTCGCAGCCTATAGTACATCCCTGGATAAGTAAGTATATAACAGAGCAATACTATGGCAATAACATCCCTCAATGACGCCGACTAGCCTATATCAACAACAAAACGATGCACAGTTAAGGCAGCTAGATACGCTAAGATACCAATACTGCATTGATATGAATGCTAGTGGCTTCCAGTATTACTGTATAATATACAGTATATACATCATATATATATATATGAAAGATCAATTATAGGTGATCATTACAGTCACTAGAGGCGCCATTACAACAATACTACATTATTAAGACCGTGATATAGCATATAAGCATACTGATTATATAAGGTTCAATCGGTGGCCACTCAAAACTACTAGAATATATATAATTAATTGTTATAACCACTAATGTCATCTAAGGTAACCGAGTATATAAAATGTTATGTAATGATGATGAAAATTACCTAGATGTACTGGGATATCCTTACTGGCATGACCATTAAGTATCTAAGAACACTAAGTATATAAACGTTTAAAATGTGGTTACTAATGACGCCTAGAGACTTTCGAATACCGATGCTAAATTAGTATCCAATGCCACTAATCCACACCACTAATTGCATCTTAGAATACTGACTACAAAAGACGTGCAATTGGTGGTTCTAAAGGCAGAGATTTGGCTATAATAGAACCCTTTGATATAGCTATTAGTTTTGTTATATTTGAGATGTTTTTTTCATTGAGTTCGTACATTAGTTCTGTTGTCGAATAATAACCGCAGATATTCGATTTGGAGATGACACCAAAATAATAGTGTAACTGGGCTCCAAATGAGTTCTCAACTCTTTTCAATTCAGTTTTGATTGATATTTCTACTTATTATTAAAAAATTTGAACTTGGGGGAAATAACTATTTTCAACATGGATCTTGCCGCACTGCTCAATCAGCACTGATCCAAATTCTTCTTGTATGGTGTGAGGTCGTTCCAAGTTTCAAGGTTTCGTCTCCCACTACAAACTTCATTGACAATCTAAATTTGTGTCTAAATCTAGATTTTTTTTGAATTCGGCTTATTCCTATTGCGACACATTTGTATTGCGAAAATATGGGTGAGTTAAATTAAAAAAAAAAAAACTAACCATAATAATTTTATATGATCTCTGCACATAAAGCTGTGTCGATAATGTTAAAAATTCAGTTTATCATATTAGATTAATTGGTTCTATTTAATGTGGCGCCTACCCTATGTGACAATGTGAATTCGACAGTGACAGTGACCGAGGCTCTTGTAACACTTTGGATTTTATTTTTGAATATTTTAAAGCCACTATGTGTGACACAAAAAATATCAATGCCTTATTACGCAGTATTAATTAGTTTACGAAAAAAAAAATAATTAACCGTTATTTATGATATATTCTTAAATAATCTTGAATGGATTTCCTGAACTGCGCCAAGATTTATTCCGATACGAAGGTTTTTCACTGAGATTTACAAAAGAAGAATTCTTGTAATAGAGTCCACTTAATACTCGATACCTCATCTATTTCCATGCACTCTTGTCTACCGATATGTTATCACATGGTCGGCCTCTGACATGTTAATATCAACGCAACACTCCCAGACACCTGTCTTTATCAAGGGTATCTGTATCAAACTCGAGCCAATTTCGTAGTTAATAAATTTGCAAATTTTCCCGCTCGGTCCAAGGATAAATAACCAATTTGCATCTTTCCATCTCCGGTAATGACAATCATTAAAATTACCTTTGTCGGCGTCACACTCTTATATTAAGTCATTAACATGTGGTCATTAAGTCATTACATGACGACAGCATGTGAGCTGCACCGGCTACTGTTATGCTTGCAAGCTGTGGATACCTGTACAGTGAAATTGCGAGATTATACTGCACTATTAGACGTGCCGGTAGGCCTTGTTGGAGGAGATACGGAAATACGATCCTCGGAACGGAACTAATAAATGGACTAGTGGTGCACCTCCTGGACTTTAATGTAGAGGCGAATTGTGTGAGAACCGTGAATTCATGCGACTAATTATTCTGGTAAGCAATTAGATAAAAGTGATTTCCGCACGATTGATGGGTCGATCTTGACAAAACGTCACTTGGTTTAGGCATGCTTAGGAAATACCTAGGCATAAATCATATATCATATGTCGTAGGCATTCTCTATTTCACACAAATATAGAGAAAATTCTCCTTACGAAATCTTATATATTTGCCTAAAAATTCCAAAATCCCTGGCTGCACATGCTCAACACTGTTTTAATGAATAATCAAACATATATACTAGGTCCTACCTATTCATTTGTCACCCAATCTGCAAATATGACTCAAGACTCGTTTACACTACGAGGTAGTAGTATGTCGCATGTCGTATGACAAGCTTTGCTAAAGTTGCATGCAAAATTTCAAATCTATGGCCCATTTCTTTCATCAGATGTCTTGCTGAAAGACAGACGAACAAAAAATCATACAGAGAAGACATTTTTACCGATTCCAGGCTGGAAATATCTGGGCTCGAAAGTTTTAATACTGGTCTTTTTGCAAGTTCGAGAATGGCTTAATTTTATTGTAACCATATCAGATAAAGCTATAAAACTGTACACTAACACGTTCTTTAAGTTGTATTCAGTGTCCTGCTATTCTTCTATGGGAGCGGTCCACGAGGAGTCAGTAGAAAATTCTTGATATAAAGATAGGTCGAAAAAAAATCATTTTAAAATACTAGTCAAGCAAAGAAGTATGCTTTAAAACCGCACTTCAAAAGGTTTATTCGGTACAAAATTGTGGAGGTTCAAAAATTTTAAAAGTAAACAGTAAATTCAGCAGAAAATTCGGGAAGTTGTTTTAATTAGTTTAATTCCACATAAAAATTTTTTAGTGGTTAGTAACAATAGCAACACAAACATGTTAATAAGAGCTACTGATTGCATAAAAAAAGTGTAATTTTATACCCTGTGTCACTGTACAAGATTTTATGTTTGTAAATTTCCGAGTACAAAAGACATTAGACAATTTCAAGACGTTTCAGCACCCCTGACTCTAAGATACCAATATCCCTCCATGGATATTGGTTTATGTATTTCTGTTAAAAAGATAATAGTGGTGAGGCGACTTTTGTGATACCTGGTATAGCTCTTAAAAAACCTACATTTTAACAAGGAATTGATATTTTTCCCAGTGAGATTTAAACACGAAACGATCGTACAAATAATTTAATCAATGTTCATGGAATTATATGAAACCTTTATTATGAATTATTTGAAACCTCAATCGATTACATATCAAATAGACTAGTGTTGCAGATCTATTAAAAATGTGCTTTATTATAGTGAATTATACTATTAAACAGTTGTCGAAACTGTTAAAACTTTCTTTTAATCCAGGTATCAATTACCCTAATAACGGTATGCAACCCATCTAAATGTTTTACATTTTAAAAGGACTAGTAAGATGAAATATTTTTAGTTGATGCATTCCATCGGCTTATGAAAAGAAAATAGTGTTATGTGGAGGTTTGTAAAAGTGTAAGAGAAGGTAAAAGTACTAATTGCTCTGTGCATGGAATAGTACTAACTGTTATTAGACAACGTACGAGTAGGTTTAACAGAAACGGAGTATGAATGTCGCCTTGTTATAGTGTCTCACAGAGTCGCAAGAGCGAAGATTAACGCGGGCAGTGTAGTGTTGTATATCCAGAGAGTATCCAGAGGGAAAGGTTAGCAGCTAATCCCGGAGTGAATCCTGTATCCTGTATGCGTCGCGGGCTGACAGGGACCGAGAGATACGGTAGAGAAATTGATTAGAGCCATTAGTCCCTGACACCATGGACACTTTTATTAATGCCTTTTCACCCCCTCCCCCCTCACTACCTCCCGTGTACCGACCCTCACTGTGTTCACAGTGCCTTTTTTCCACCCCTCCCCGTCCTCCCTTTTAGCCAGTTTTATCCGACGCTCTCTTTCTTTTATTCGTCACACTCTTCATTTGAGCAAGACGTCCCCGAGACAACGAGCTGTTGGAATCGATTCCGCCTCGGAATAAATTATTTTTGAAAAATCTCCTCCATTCAATCTCTTTCAAATGGCCGTTACAATATTGCAATTCAGATTTGTTTTTTCGCGCCCCTTTAAATGAGCGCTGAAAATTACACTTCGCTATGAAAACAGTGAAATTTTGTTGAACCGAGAACCACTAAATCTTCACAACACGGTATGAGAATATTTGTAATTATTGTATGTTTAATGAACGCTGTATCCTTTCAATTTCAAAGGTACCCTTTAATAAGCACTGAAAACACGATTCCTGGTAACCAGCAGTATTTAGACGAACTGAGAGAGTCCAACAGTAATTAATGTGTATTTATGAATCAAAAAATGAATACTTTACCCCTATGACTCCATAAGTAATAACAAAACAACAAATAACCTATATCTTGGGTTGATTTTCTATTTCAAAATGTACAAATTATAAACCGTACTAACTAATGCGTAGAGTGGTAACCAATTTTAGTACGCAGATAAAGATACTAAAAATAAAACTTTTAATTATGACTCCATATAAAATTAAAGTTTAGATGCAATCAGTAACACATTTCTTTATAATTGTATAAGTTTTCATGGTTTTTCTGGTATGAACTGAAACTTATGGTCGTGTGTCGAGATTCATTCGATCTCTTTCCTGGAAATCTCCATTCCAAAATGGCACAATTTCTCCAAAGTGAGCATCATGCAAAAAGGTTTTCGTATAAAGTTAATCTTACGTTCTTGTTTGTCTGTGAGCGCCTGATTTTATATTCCCTTGCTTGTTGATTAGTAACTTTACTTAAATAAACTTGATATATTACATTTATTACCACAAAGATCTTTTTCAGTTTTTAAAATGTTCCTCTGCAATAATATTTTGCAGCAAATTAACTTTTTCTCACAAAGAATTAAAGGGTTATCTCCTTATTGCTAAAGACATACAAACATTGCTAAATTATAATTTGCAAATGGTAAAGATTTGAATTCGATTCTGAATAAAAGTGTAGCTAAACCGTCCTGTTGAATAATAAGTATATATGATATTTATAGTATATAGGTACGGAGTAGGGTTTTAACCTGAATTATTACTCATTTATAGAAATGATATTTTTGTGGATGTTCCCGTTAATCATTTTAAAATTAGCAAAACTTGATACTCAAAATGTAATAGACATTATCAATTGCACTACGACTTGTTCAATTGTTTATTCGTTTCTCAGATATGCTATCATCCAAAAATAATTTTAATTTTATTTTTAAAATTGTCTTATAAAACAGCTGGGTACTACAATAAATTTAGTAGAAGTTTTTAATATTTTTTTAAGAGTTTGACCCATCCAAACAATAATCATTTTGAAGTTTATAGATATTTTATTATTAAAAAGTTGAAATAAGGCAAACAGACTCCAAAATAATCTCAATTTAGTAAAAAAATTTAAAGTTGTTGAAATAAAACTTTCTTTTGCCTATCTGTTGAACTTCTGAGACAATTAAAGTAAATGTAATATATTCTTGTATAATAAGGTAAAATAAAAATGAAATAAGAGTTACACTGAAATGGAAAATAAGACAAAGCAAGAATAAATATGGATTTTGATTAAATACTTTGAATGAAATATAACTCATTATAAGATGAAAATTTTCTTCAATTACAATTACACAGGATTAAGCAACAAAATCCATAAATTTTCTCTTTGAAAATGTTCATTATTTTAGGCTGAAGTGGCACAAGTTATTCATTTAAGTTCAAAGCTCTGTGATAATTCATTCATTTTGAAGTTCATAAAAGTTATAAAATACTATTTGACATTTAAAAATCAAAATAAGGTAAGATAAGTGATATTATCTTCAAAAACTACTCAATTACTTAATCTAAAACTATATCAAAAGTACTTTATAAAATATCTCTCCTTGAATTAAAAGTCAGTTGATGAAAATGAGCTAGCTAATATAAATCTATGTTAGTAATTTGAAACTAAAGTATTCAATACAATAAAAAAATTAACGAAAATATACCGGATTACACATAATACTTACGTTGGGAAGGGTTGATTTAACGTGAATGTTGAGTTTAGCTCCACTTCACCTTCCTTTTGCTGCAGCGTCTGGTATATGACGCTGTCACAGACGTGACTCCTGGATTTTGGAGTCATGTTCGTCTGTAAAAATTCAGCGACGAAAAAGATCATAATGGACTTTTTACATCGTGTTGACATCAGAGACACCTAGACTACAAAATATAGTGTAATCTAGGTGAAAAGGTATTCTCATTGTCTCATTAGGTCGCCAACTTTCTTAGATCTCTTCAAACGAACATAACTCCAGATTCCAGGAGTCAAGTCTGTGACAGCGTGAGATTCCAGACACTACACTAAGAGGAAGGTGAGCAGGAGCTACAGTAACTAGAAATTCACAAATCCTGTGTTTGTTGATAGTGTTTTGAGTCTGAAAATATAAAAGGACAACCATGAGATTTGTACATGTCTATGCCTCTATAAAACGAGCAAGTCATAGATGAAGACAAGGTCAGCACATTGCAATACTACCATGAGTTAGGGTTGACAAGATTGTATATGAAATGTAGTTGATAGAGAGTCGCTAATAAATCGAAAAAGTAGTGGTTATAATCTCTATGGGTAGATAACAGCTGGGAAACGTCATGACAGATTTGGACTGTGAAAGAGGCGTATGCACGATGGCACCTTGTGGATGGGCAGTTAGGAAGTCTTATGTATGACCCTGAGTCTAGGATCAGTTTTTTAACTTTTAAATCAGGATAATTTTATCCATATGATTGTTGAAGAAATAGCATTACAGTTATTTTGAGGAATGGCTTTATACATTTTCACACGTCACTAAAGTGCAGTAATAATTGTATTAAAGAGTGAACTAATTATGATGAACCCACAAATTAAGTGCCACATATTTTATTATAGGCTGAGCCTTAGCGAAGGGTACGACTTGCGGGATAAACATTTCTTTTCTGTCTGTCTGTTCGCACGAAATCTCAAAAACGAACAGACTTAAAATGTGTATGCAACCTCATTTCCATATAGGAAACATAGGTTGTTATGGTGGAGCATGTCACTCAATGGAACATTAGAAAATATTTTTACATTGGTCTTATGGGTAACTGTGACGAAAACGTAAAAATATAGAATAAATAAATTTATAAAAAATTGAGTACAGTTATATGATATTTTTATTTATGTAGTAAAATTAATAATACATATAGTGGAAGTCAGTTAAAAGTCGCTGACAAGAATACAACAGATTTCAGCGCACTCTTGCTATACAGTACTCTCCCTAGTTCACAGGATCTTTTATTATTTGAACATAGATATACTTAATGTATAAAAATGTGAATGAACCTTGTGACAAGATAACTCAAGAAAGATTTCATTTGAAGTATTTGCATGAATCTTATTTCTGAATAGAAAAATATAATTCTCTGATGTTGCATGGCTAACTGTGGAATTTAGCTGAGCCGTATTGAAAGCCTATCACTTCTTTCGTCATGTCGGGGGGTGTAAACATTTATTTTTCTGCATGATTGATTGTCAGTTAATCTGTTCGTAGGTCATTTCTAGATTGAAATGAGCTATTCATGAGAGTGTTAGCAAGCAACTTAAGTCAAGCTTGGTACACCATGCAGCAAGTCTATTGTTTATTAGAAGAGTGAATTAATTATGTTGAATCTATAAATTAAGTGCCACATATTTTATGATTTACATATGATTGATAAAGTTGTTTATTAATATTTCTACTACATGAATGAGTACAAATTGATTTTAACAGTTTTACAAAAGAGCTTTTGATTATAACTAGATGTAGTGAGACTTTTTTTTAGTTCATTCAGGATTAAAACTTTTCTACTGTAGCAATGTAATCAAACCAATTTAACAGTGGAGATTCTTAGGCAGATTTTTATTTTTGATTTATGTATTTCTCGGAGAATTCGGAAAGAACTGGGGGTACTGTCACCACATGACTGTTGTTTTCACTCTGATTTATGGACAGGCATAAACAATGAATGCATGGATAGAGTGAAAGAATAAGACAAAAGATGAGTTACTCATTGTACCTAAATCTTGTAAGTACGTTAGAACACACAACACTTGATGGAAATTGATTTAAGACATTTAAATATGTGTAAGTTTACAAGCTCATGTATTTTTGGCGAATTGTCTGAAACCTTAGATGTTCGTATATTTGTTAAAACCAAACAAAATTTAAAAAAATCAAAAATATACATTATGAGTAGTTTAACTAGTCATTGAAACAAGAAACGCGTGCTTTTTCACCACATCGGGTTTATACTTCGAATTGGTTTTAACAATCTTAGCACATTTAAGGTGCTTAAGCATTGTTTCATTTAGGTGGATTGGTGAATTTAGAAAAAGACAAACCGTAATATTTACATGCGTTATGTTACCAAGAAATGCGTCGCGTGAATTTTACCACCACAGGCGTGTTTATATGGTGATATAGCCGAAACAAAAGTGTTGCTGTAATGTCTGAGACCCAGGATTCGTGTCAGATATTAGCCTGGACGTGATAATGTCTCCATCCACGTGCGCGTAGTTGCGCGTAGCCTGCAGTGAGGTGGCGACGTCACCTAGTATCTCAATATTGATCTAACAACGCGGTGCTCGTGCTGTGACGGTGCTACCCCCAGAGTACACGGAATACAGGTTTGTGCTGCCAGCCTGTGCGTGCTGGGCCGGGAGGGCGGTGGTTTCCCACGTAATTAGGGTCGTATGACGATCTGCCCCGGATAAAGATGTGGCCCCGGGTATATCTTGATGTTGTTTCGAAACGTACCCCAAAAAATTATCTCTTCACAGAATGCCTTTAATGGTTCAGTTATTGATCAATAGGAATTGTATTGTTTGCTATAATTTTAGAGCCAGGTAGCGTAGAATTATTTCAATTGGTATTTATATGGGATTCATAATATTGTCCTGGATATAATAAATATTAACCCACGTAATGGTTTTCAAAGTGATAGAACATGACTGAAAATTTAATGACATGAAAACGAAATTTAAAAAATGTCAATCTAATATACAACGTTGTTAAGTATTATATACAATAGAAACATATACCCTGCAATTGGTTAATTGAAAGGTAATACTTAACAAGGGGAAGGGTGGGGGTAAATGGATGTATTATGTGCTTCAATATAAATAAAAATTGTCCCTGTGATCTAAGAACTAATTTCTCTGATTAAGACCTCGGAAATAATGGTATGGGATCAAAATTAATTGGAGTAGCTTAACTTTACCAAAAACGCTATCAACGTAATTTTTTCTCTCCAGTGTTGCATAATGCTACTTAGTACACTAGTAGTATCGCTAGTGTAGTATCGCTCAAATAGCCACTAATCCAGTAGAATCATTACAAAGTGCCAGGCCACCTCAGAGTAAAGAATGCCGTGAACAACTGATTTAAAATATCCAGGTTGGCACGTAGAATGTTCCTAAAACAGGGCTACATTCACACCTTGTCAAATAACGACGTATACTATACATTCGACGTATACTATTCTACCTTTACATAGAACTGATAGCCCAAGAGGCCTTTACAGTTAAATGATAATTGATACTTCAATTAACGTACAAGGTATGTCTGAGTGAAGAAACTAATTTTGTAGTTTATAAAAACGCTCTATAATAATTGTTTGCACTACAAAATATAGTTGACACTGTTTTCTTTTTTTTGTAACTATGTACCATTTTTGAGAAATTCAATTTTGAAGGAGGGAAACTCCGCGTTTATCTCAGGCCGTATGTGTTTCTGGCTGTGGCGTAACTATCCAAGGGAAAAGATAGGAAGATAGGAGATGATCGATAGAGTCATGTACTGTACCAGCAACCCAGCTAAAATTGGTGTATAATTAAACACCTAATAAGGCACCTTTTATCGAAAAACCATTCAAATCATAGGTTTTTCATATTTTAAAAGTGTAGTTTTCGAGTGCATCCACTTTGGGAAAAGACTTATGAGATTCATCACGTTTTATTTCAGCGTTAAGTTACACGCTGCATAATGACTAGCAATGATGCTATTAAATAATGTTCTTAATACTTGGTGATTAATCTTTAAAGTATTAAGAAACAACTATCTTCTAAGGACTTGAACGTATGAAAATGAAATTTTTGTAGTTATTTATAAAGCATACATTTGTAAATAAATTACAAAATGCACGATTATGGACTGGACACTGTCGTATTCCTATTGTTTAAAACATAAATTTAACTGGTTCATATTTTGAAAGAACGAGAGAGTGGGTTGTGTACCATGTTTTAATGTGTACGCTTACATATGGTACCAATACATAGTATATGATAATAATAATATTACACGTTGTAGAGAGATATAAAATATCACTGAAATATTGAATCTATGTCGAGTAACATTTTGTTTTCTGGGTAACAATAACTGTCAATTTGTCAACTTGTCAAATATTCTAGTTGAAATTATTTAAACGTTTAAAAACATGGTTTTAAGTGTTAAAAGCTTATATTTATGCATTAATACATTTTGTACTAGATCACATAACAACGATATGTCCACATATAAATAATAAAATATTGGACAATATCTTAACTGATGTATAGACTGTAGAATAAAAGTTGTGAATTTCTTAATTTACAAGATATTTTTATGTTTTGATAATAGTTTCATAGTCTGTGTATAATTTACAATATATATATATATATAATAAAATAAGATTTAACCTTTTATATATATATATATATATATATATATATATATATATATATATATATATAAGGTTAAATCTTATTTTTAAATGCCTTCTAAAATATAGGCTTTGTAATAGAAAGTGGCCGAATTATTACCATTTGTTATGCCCATTTATTTCATTCTATATGTTTCATAAATAATTAAGTTAAAGTTTTTAAGTTTGTCTTACAAGATTTGTTATTTATTGCATTTCTCAAGATTTTCACCATTCTCATAGTATGAATTTGTCTGTAAGGCGTGATAAACAATACCAAATTATTAATTCTAGAATAAAATGATTCTAATTAAAAAATATCATTAAAATGAAAATATACGATAGCAAACTTTATTCAGTTCTGTACCACATGCAACGCCTTACTTGCTTTGTTACAAATAATGGAGAGACATGATCTTTTAATTAATTTAAAGTCCATCGATGTACTATATAACTTTGACGCCCGAATTGTATGGGATTTGAAGGTACCAGAACTTCAATGGAAGTTGAACGAAATGACATGTACTTAACTATCACTACATGGGTGGGGGTAAAGTTTTTTGTAGCTATTTGAAGTTCGGTGAACAAAAATAAATTTGTACTTCGATATTAACACATATTAAAGTATTCCAGTTTCTATGTTAATTTATAGTTAGGACGATTGAATCCCTTCGGATCCCTCATCTTATTACCTGCCTGCAGGAGTTAATGTTTAGACTTATCGAAAATATCATATTACATAAAGTAACCCCACCTAAGATGCAGCAACAATGAGAAATCCTGTAGTACAGTTTAAATTGCTATACAGTATGGAAAATGATCTAAGCACTAGACATCATAGAAGGTTTGTTTCTCTTTACACCATACACAATTATGAATGATTTGAATCAATATTTGAAAATGGCAAATACCTAACTCATTCGTTTCAGATTCTCCCACTTCCAAGAAGATACAAAATAATGCCTTATTACTGACATATTTCCTAATTTAAATAAAAATACAGGCGGTTTGATGAATCCTTATTTGTTCCAAAAAGGAAAACATGGTTTCTAATAATTTTCCTGCGTAATATTACTATTAAAAAGTTAAAAACTAACCGACTCGATGGAACAGCGCATTGGGTTGATTTGGTATGAATGATCTATGCCTCTACTTCACAGAAAAATTTGGAATACGTATGTTCTATGAAACTTCTTGTGGGAGAGGGAGTTCAACTTTTAACGGTAACAATGAGTAGAATATCGGCTAAAGTAGATGTAGAGTTTCTAAAACTATTCAAATTTTGCAAAAGAAAATTTACATTTTCTCCTTGAAATGGCTAGTTGAATTTCGAAAAATTTGGATAGTAATGCTTGAAATGGTGAGAGAGAGTTCGCACATAGGAAAATTTCCAATTTGTTGTTAACCTTAAGAGGCCTAGCAAAGTATGACTTTTCACCCCACGAAAGAAATTCCTCTCAAAACGAATACAAATTTTAAATTGAAAAAAGTTGGCACTAAATATATGGCTCGAAAAAAGTAGTTTCAAATCGTGGAAGTAATAGCTATCAGGTTTTCGTACAGAAGGTTTGTTTTGTTTGTATGAGTGTTTTTGATTTTGTATATATAAAACGCTTATTTCTAACACAGTTTTCAAGTAAAGGGGTGAATCCGTTTCCTTTAATTTTTGTATAACACATTGTTATTCTATATGTTTAACATGTTGAGATATTAGTTTGTTAAGCTACTTAGGTAATATGATATTAAATATAAATATTTAAACTTTGCTTGTTTCTTTTTCATTAATATCATATATTATTGATATCATTTATTTTTGTGTGAATATCTTCAATCTGCAGAATACAATACAGATTTAAGTTAATTCATTGTAGGATATTTGTATTTGTGGTTGTATTTATAATTCAAAACTGTATGTCCACTAATAACCATTATAGCATGCACCGAATTTCTTGGCTCATTTGTTTAATCCTAGGGACATTTAACCTTTAACGTTAAACAAGGAAGAGTTTATTATCAACATTGACTGTCCAACTGCATGGCTTTGCCCTAATTACCCAAATACTTCAAGTATGTAAGCGAATTTTGTACCTAATTAGGCGGTATAAATATTTAAGGCAGTGCATTTAAGATGGAAAGCGATAAATCATCGAGTACAATAATTAACCTCAGTTGCAACATGTGTCGAGAAGTATTTAAGGGTGTGTTGTGGATTGTCCTGCTAAGATAAGGGGCATCCTCCCCCCGAGATAAGGGAGGGAAAAAATAATGGCGTCCGTATGGATCGGGTCCCATGATTCATTGCTTCGGAGACGGATGAGGCTCCCATCCCTTCTTCAATACACCAGAGTGCTGCGGACGGGGCTGGTTGGTGGGGGGGGGGGGAGAACACGTTTTGATGCATCTGTCCATTTTTCAACCCTCGCGCCACTCTCGCAACTACCCCCACCCCACCCCCACCCACTGTTTTCGGACAATGACAAATATTGGTTTTTATCCGAGCCTGCGTGTCTATTGTGCAGACATTGATATAACATAACGTGTCTTGAGGAATCGCCCCAGAACTTCCCGCTAATCCCCGTCTCGCTGGGGGTGAAAAAGCAGAGGCGAGGACTTCATGGGGAAATGTTTTTGCAAGCGAACTACAACAATACTCGCATTCACATACAAACTTAAAGTACTGTTTCCATTCTACAAGTTTTTTGAGATAATCAATGTATAAAAAAATACGTATACAAATTTAATTTTAAACTTCCTTTATGAAGTTTATAAAATTATTCCTGTTATCAGAAAAAAGAATTTATTGAAACTGGATTTAACATTTTCTGTAATGAATGTTATGCAACTAAGAAGTTCATTTCCACAAGATTTAATTTTTAAAACAAATTTAATTTTAAGGGATAAATTACTTGAATATTATTAATAGCACAAAATATGAAATAGCTGCAAAGGACGCGTAAACATCAGAACTTACAGCATAGCACTGTAGCTTATGGACATTTTGATTGACTAGGAACAGTTCATGTTACTGAAGATGGGTAAATGGTTTTTATACCATTCTAAATATATGAGTTTATTGATTTACAAAATATATTGAAAACAAAAGTACTACATGAATTTACCATTGTTGTGTGCAACAAGGCTCCTTGTAAGACTAAATAATCTTATGTTATGACTTGAAATATTACAACAGCCTTTGATATAAACAAAGTTATTAATTAAAACTTGTTTTCAATTTTTCACCAAAATTTGTGAGTCGGACATTTGCTATCGTTTAGTGATTCAAATAATTCATTCACATAGATTGTACTTACGTTTTCGGTTTATAATGCACCTTAAAAAGATATCAATAAGCAGACCTCGTATTTATTGTTTTGTATCTGAAAGGTGGAAAACAGAAGAGATAAGCCTAAAACTAATCCTAAATCCAGTTTATAAATTTTGGAATACAATAATTTATTACATATTATATCCAGGAAGCACTAACGAGTACTTACAGAATTAAAACGTAACGCTAGGAATTTTAAGTGGAAAGTAAGCTTTATGTTGGTATTAACAAAACTAGTATATAACATTCTTCAAAATTTTTATTTTTTGATAATAAAATTTGATATAAAAAACTCTGATTCGGTAGATGTAGTGGGATATAAAAACATGCCGAATAGGTTAATAGAATATTAATTGTTTTAGTGGTTAAGAGGCTTTTTTTTTGTTATTTTATCAGGTTTAAATTTTTCTACTATTTTTTGTGATTGTTATACAATATTTTATTCCATTGTGTACGTAAATAATCAAAATAGCACAATCACTAATATTTTATGCAACAATTAATTTATTGAGTGAATGTTTATATATTTAATTAAAAATGTTTATGTTCGGGTATAAGCGTACTGAGACCAATGTAATTGCGTCAGAAGTAATTTTACCTAGATTTTATAACACACGGAATAGCTGTAACTCAGTATTGAAGAAAAGCGCTGTGTTTTGAAAGCGATGAGAAAAATAAAAAAAGAAGATTAAAATGGTGAACCTGTTGTGAACAGGTCGACAATAGGAGGAAGAGATTGTCGACAACAATGAGATTGTGACGAATAGTGGTCGAAGTGTGCCAGCTATAACAGGTCGGTAGTTAGAATAAAGTGGCATCAGTACCCTAACGGCGCGCGTCGTCCGACCTTGGCTGCTGCCGGCCCATAAAAGTCGACCTTGACAATTTATGTTGGGGGGCGCCGCACGCTGCTTTCATTAACTTTATTTATGGAGGCAATAATGGCGATAATCCGCGCCAGGTACTCCTGACTCAACTCTTCCGTCTCCGTAACACTCTATTTAACACATCCTTGCTCTTTAACCTCCTCACATTCCTCTAGCTTTCTTTACAACTCTGTTTCGTATTTTTTTATCGAGCTTTGCTTTGTACACTGTGTAATGTATGTTTAAAAACGTCTTTATTGTTTTGCAGAATATTACAGATACCGATTTAATAATGGATTTTGAAGAGTTTCGAGTATAACTTGTGTTCAGTACTATTTAAGACCGGTTAAAAAGTTTTTTAAGATATAGAATTTTATTGATAAAAACGTGGAAGCCATAATTAAATTGTGACAAAGATGCCATATAATTTAGTGAAAATACTGATCAAACATTCTAATTGTGATCGTAGGTGTTGAACGTGGTTAATTTAATTTTACATTGAAGGTACAATTTAATGTACAATTTTTGATTGCTTTAAGTTTTAGTAGATCTTTAATTAATTTTTTTAACACGTGAAATGATCAAATGGGCATGCAAAGTTTTTGTTGTTGAATCATAGATGACTAATATTTACTATATGTAGCCTATTAACTTTATTTATTTGCCTACATTTCACAAGTAAAAGGTGTATTTTTATAATTCTCCTTATATGTGTACATAACAATTTTATGTAATTTACCTAAAAATGAGTTGTAAATCACAATGTCAAAATAAATGAGTAAATGAGTTGCTAAAACAATATTTTGCACTGATCATAATAAATCGTAACTATAAGAATATAGTGCGGATTATAATTCTTATAGTAATTTTAATGTATATGTAATGCATTTTTAAAAGTATTTTTGTATCATATCAAGTCAAAAACACAAATTATTAAAATAATCGTGAAAGGTGTTTTGCACTTTCTACACTGTTATAAATTTAAAAATTAATGTAGTGAAAAAAACAACTACTGAACAGTAAAAAAATAATGCGGCGGTTCCGAGAAATGCGAATATTTATTTTAAAGCACTACCATATTTTGAGATTCATCTATCTCGTTATACAGGGGTAGATGCAGCTAAACTTTTACGGGGTGGTAAAAGTACTAAGCCATCAAATAAAATTTAATTTAATATTTGTTATCTAACGTAATTAATATTGCACAGTTTGGTTTAAAATTTACCAGCTGTGTGAAAAAATAGTATTTAAGTAACAACTTGCCAAAATTTCAAGCTGCAATCCTACCATGCCATCTCATTATATTTGATTAAGGACTAAAAAATTATAAATATTATTATTTTTCATATATTTCCCTTCATTTGTATTGAATAATAAAAATTGTGTTTAAAAAAATTTCAAACGTTGATTGAATTGCTTCCTCTACAAGTAAACCAAAGAAATTAAAAAATTTATGAAATAATAAGCCATTAATATTTAATAGTGTATACAAAAATGAGTGTCGAATGAGATTACTATCCTTAAAAATCAACCAGCTGTGGCAAAACATGATGAAAATAATAAATGTGTTTGAAATTTTCATCAAAGTTAAATTATTACGTATGGCTTTGAGAGATTCTTTAACATTTATACATTTAGAAAAGTTTATCAGTAAAACATAAAATATTTTCAATATCCAGTAACAATATTTTTTCCAGAATACTAGAATGGTTATACTACATTAAAAATTAAGTAAATACTGTAAAAATCATTCAGTATCCTATAATGAATACCACCTGTTATGTTGACAATTTCTCTATGTAATATGTAGAGAGTATGGGTTGAAGCTTTTTCATGTGCGGTGAGAGTGACACATTAAAATATCTATATAACTATGCACAAAAAAGCAAGGTTTAATTTATAATAGTACTAAGAGAATTTTCAATGTTTTAAATGCAGTTTGAGCTGGCCTAAATTGTTTTAATAAAGCGCCTTTTTTCAAACCGAAACAAACAAACTGACATAGTAAGAATTACTATTATTTACAAAGTTACTAGTGTAAGATATAATTGTGTTTTAGAAGCAGATTTTGTAACCAGGATCACTGTATGTCCAACATTAGCTAGAACTTGAATAACACTTAAGTTACTTATACACAAAGCGAATACGAGAGTACCCCTATTAGTGCACTTACGGCACGAATAAAAATATTCCACACACATTTACGATTATAATCTGTGGCAATATCGTTGCCGGTGGGTTGAATACTAATTGGGACTGATAATAAAACCCGTATCGCGACTGTAATGATTAATAAAACAAAAAATAAATCATAAAAACGGGTAAAAAGTACAACTTAATTTTAATGCCGTAAAACGGTCGTTTAAAGCAACAGCCCTAATCTCTCCTGGAATCGCGAGTTTTTGCTCGAAAAGTGTAAAATACTGACTAATAATCAGTATGATGGCAAAAGTAATTAGTAGATGAATGCATAAAGAGCGATTGCAAGGTGCACGGCTACTCAGATAAATGTGGGCTTGCAGGGTCGATAGCCATTATATTATTATAGTTAATCATCAAGTATGTCGGTCTACACTAATTGCTGGATGCCACTACAGATAGCAGTACAGCGTTTACGCCTCTTGGCTACGATTTAATAACACTCTGAATTAAGACATTATAATTTTAAGAATAATATATGCGTGTCTTCAAACACGACTTGATATATATAAAACAACTACAGGCCTAATTGCCCACGCCCACAGCCTGGAAGTGGGAGGGGGTGCTCTAATTTGATAAAATAATATTCTAAGGTCACACTTTTCGTGGAACCATTAATTAGTTAAATTAGATTCCTTTATCGATAAAAATCCGAGTATACGGGAGGAAGGGCTGGTGCCGGCAGGAAATCCGTTAATGTTGCGGCCGAGGTGGTTGTGTATGATAAATACGTCGAAGCCACGTTTTAATAACTTAATTTAGCCCACAATGCTACCTCTGGCCTACAAAATACCTCCTTTGTCCCGCTGTCACAATCGTATCAGTCGTGTCTACATACATCATTTGTGCTATAATTACATGAGATAATATTGTAAATATGTGAGGTCTAATACGACCCACAAAATTTATAACCGTGATTTTGAGCTTTCCGTCTTCATTACTTTAATCTGCGACCTTTCTATTAAAATTTAAAAACATTATACGGATCTAATCAACGATGAATAATTCAAATTTGGCGTATGTAAATTAATAACATTGTTTTATTCACAACGGCACATGATTTATTGGCAAGAACCGGATAGAAGCATTTAATTAATAAGTGGTATATAGGAAAACGTATAAAATTAATATGTCACGTGAGAGAAATAATCTCAGCCAAAATATACTACGAGCTCAAGATGGCTCAATATCTGCAGTAAACACAGCATTAAACAGCTAAAAGTTTTGCGAAGCACTGACGAAATCAAACAGCACACAAACCGTAAAAAGTAAATGTAATTCCGCTGTGCTGTCGGAAGTTGGGAGTTATAAATCAGAGTTATTTACATATCTGACAGTGCTGGGGCAGAACCAATACCCCTGTCCCCGGGGCAATCAAGCTGACCCAGGGCGCCCCGCGTTGCGACTCGCCGCGCCTCAGCCAGTATGGGGTGCGAACACCGCTCTTAAATCATTCTCTGTAATAATTGTCTTACAAGGAGAGCACCACGCTGCTTACACGGCGAGGGTGGGCTCAGCCGTAAGATCATGGATATTTGGGATGATAAAATATCCTGCCCTTTCCTCTGATATTGTACTTTCAACTACTAAATATCGTAATCAAAGTTGGTGTCAGTAAAAAATTTGTTGCTTTCTTAGCATAATGTCATGACGAACCTTAAATAATGCGATTTCTCTTAACAATTTTATGAATAATTAATCTTCCAATACTAAAATCGAATAAAAACGTTCATATAAAATTTTACAATAATGATCAATATAGAAAAAAGTTTCACGCAAGGAAATACTTCTCTTGGATATAAAACATAAACACCCGAGTTTAAGCGTTTACCACAATCTAACTACTAGTGGTACAATTACGGAAGTTCCATTAAAATTTAGCTTGTTTATTTCTGCGTTTAGCCGTTAGAATGAAGGTATTAAAAAAAATAACTTGAAATTTTCTTGTTGGTATGAACGAAAAGGTTTTTACGCTTTTCAGTCAAACTTCATCTTTGAACATTCATAACTCGGAAACTTGGAGTCCTACTAAGGCAGAATTTTTATAAAATTAGGTACAAGTATCCTGTTTTTAATATTTTATTTAATAATTTTATAATTATATACCAAATACTTATATAACAACATTTTAGTAGAGTGGAGAGCCGGAAAAATACAATTAAAATGTTTTCCTTTATAGAAAATAAAAAAGCAACAATAAAAATAATATTCTTATTTTAAAACCTAATATACTAGTTGTTTTAAATAATCCGAAAACAATTACAAATTAAACTTGAACACCCTACCTAGAGTGAGATGTGAATTATCATAGCAACAAGCGATAGGTGAATAACGGCAATCTCTTGCATATCATGCATGAAAAGAAAAGCATAAGTTATTGCTTACATTTTAATACAAAGAAATTATATTTCAATATATATTTATTAAATAACGTTCCTAATACATATTTTTTAAAGGAAACTCAATATTCTTTAAACCGTTCTACTAACATAAATATTTTTTAAATACAATTAATAACCACGTCCTTACATTTTCTTAAGTGCAAAGGGCGTGTAAAGTGTCTGGGAACACCTCAATATCTGTAAAACATAGCAAATAAAATCTAAAAACTTTGCACATTGGTATACACCTATCTAATTTTTATGCAATAACCTTCACACGCCTACACGGGTAAGATGGCCTTAGAGTAGTGTCGTGGAAATTTCAAATGCAAGCCTGGGTGAAATGAATATGCTTTTATTAGAACATGTAAAACTGTAAACTGTAAACCATACTTGTTAAGGCTATTTACTACAAAAAGGTGGATGTGAAGTAAGATCAATATTGAAGCTTTAAATGGCCGCCATTTTGCATAGGATAGCGGTTTCAGAAATCACTCTGTCAAATAGAACACTCTAAGGAATTTGACAATAAATATTGGATTTTATAAAAGTATAACTTTTAGTACCGCATTTCGGTTATTGAAAGACATTTTTGTGTTTACAACCATTTTACACAACCATTTAATGGTTAGCATTGCCTCAAAATAATGTAATTTTTCATATTTGGTAAATTGTATGAAGTAACGGCAATATTATAACAACAATATGTAACAATAATAGTAATAATAGCCTGTTAAGTTTTAGAACTAGTTGCTCTACGAGTAATAAACCATTAGTATTATATGTTACATACATCAATAATAAAGATAAGCTCGATATTCTCGTCAGCACTTGAATTCGATAAATATTTTACAAAACAAGTTTTTAATTTGTCATAAAGAAAAACCATTACACTATTTTGTCATCAATCAAAAAAGGCGAAACCCGAAGCAAACCGCCATAAATTTTGCGAGACCTGCTACTGATATGGGGCGACAGTTAGAAACTTGTCAACAGGAAAATGTGATGTCAAAGTTGATTAAATTAGGGCGGATTTGAATAAAGGTAGTAGATCATTGGTGAGCGAGGAAGAGTTATAACCCAGGAGACGTTGGCGCTGCGCTTCTGTTGGCGGCGGAAATTGAAACTGATAACTTCAACTGCTCAAATAATCAAGTCCCCCGTAGCGTCAAGAGTTCCGCACATCTTGGTGAACTTCTACAATGGTGCTCTAGACTCGGTGAACATTATGTGACAACCTCTACTGGATATAAGATCTTGTATTTTTTTAATAAGTTATGGATGCATTGATGAAAAATCTTCGGTTCAACATAAAGGCATTTACCGTTGTAGTTAATGGGAACAAAAGTATATTTTATTTTCGGAACGATTTCATTCAAACTGAATATTATTGACATAATTTATCTACTCTAAAATAAATACAACGTCGTAATGTTTCATTTAAGTTTGAATAGCTCTCCTCATATTGAGAACCTAAGGGAAATTAAATTCATACTATTATAATCTGATGTTTACTGAACGATAAATAACTGTAAATCTTGGCAAATTATGTAAACTATGATCTGTTATTTAGAATAATTGACAAAATTACCAATGCTCGTTGTGAAGTAAACAAGACTGCAGTGTTTACTAAATTGTCCCAAAATAAAACCGACCGTTAAATTTTTTACCCATAAAACTAATTCATGTTTATAAGTAATCGCTTTTCTGTTGAGCTTATTAAACTAGGTTAAGTGAAAATAACAAAATTTCAGATTTATATGAAGCACATAATAGTAACGTTAGAACTTATTAATAGAGACTATAAAAAGCATTACACATCTTAGTGAATGGTTCTCTACTTTAAAATGTATTAAATCTTTTGCAGTTATATTACTTTCTTTTTCATTCCTGCTAGTTTTTTTTTATTTAGCTGAACAGTCATGTGATATAATCTTGAAACAATCGGAATAATAAATAATTGTTGGAAATATTGTTTTACTAATTAACTGTCTTTATTAATTGATAAATGTAATTGAATGGTATTTTACATCAAATAGGCTATGGTGTGGTATTGTATCCGATAAAATTCACTAACACATTTTACTGTCTGGAATATTAAGATTTATCCTACGTTTACCAAGTAAATTTAATAAAGTTCATAAAAGTTGAAACTATTTTTATGAATAGATACACCGTATAATTATTTCCTAATTTATTATAAAAATTATGGTTCCCAGGGGATTTTACGTTACTATTAAAAACAAAGGCATATATAATGTTGTGGACTTTAATTATTACAGAGGGTCTTGAAAGGAATAAGTTAGCCTTATAGTTTTTGCCACTCTTGCCTTCTTAAAATATATTTTTTGCTCTACGGTATAAAATAAGTACGTACCTTGGTGGTTCAAAATGAAAGGCTTTCCCATTGTACCATAATCATTTAAGAAAACTGAAATTTGATTTCTGTTATTGAATAACCCCCCATGTGATTTATACATAGTTTATGGATTCTAATGATTATAAATTATTTCAAACCCCCTTGTACCCTTTAAAACCACACTATTATTTTTCGTGATGTTTTGCCAAGATGTTTCCACTTCACAACAACAACAAAAACTAAATATGTTCAAATTAGAAAAATAATACATAAATTATACATATATATGCACACACACACACACACACACACACACACACACACACACACACACACACACACACACACACACACACACACACACACACACACACACACACACACACACACACACACACACACACACACACACACACACACACACACACACACACACACACACACACACACACACACACACACACACACACACACACACACACACACACACACACACACACACACACACACACACACACACACACACACACACACACACACACACACAACACACACACACACACACACACACACACACACACACACACACACACACACACACACACCACACACACACACACACACACACACACACACACACACACACACACACACACACACACACACACACACACACACACACACACACACACACACACACACACACACACACACACACACACACACACACACACACACACACACACACACACACACACACACACACACACACACACACACACACACACACACACACACACACACACACACACACACACACACACACACACACACACACACACACACACACACACACACACACACACACACACACACACCACACACACACACACACACACACACACATTTAATTAAGAGGTATTAAAAGTAACATATAATAGAATTTTAAAATCGAAAAATAATAATGACTATGAATATTATTTGCTGTATATGGTTATGAAATAGCTTAAGTGGGAAAGTAATGAACAAACTGCGAGCTAGCTTAACTTAGCCTGCGGAAGCTAGTAGTAACAGTTCGAGCTATTGCTAACATTTGTACACACAGTACAGTTTCTTGCTAACCTTTGTACACACAGTACAGTTTCTTGCTAACCTTTGTACACACAGTACAGTTTCTTGCTAACCTTTGTACACACAGTACAGTTTCTTGCTAACCTTTGTACACACAGTACAGTTTCTTGCTAACCTTTGTACACACTGTACAGTTTCTTGCTAACATTTGTGCACACAGTACAGTTTCTTGCTAACCTTTGTACACACAGTACAGTTTCTTGCTAACCTTTGTACACACTGTACAGTTTCTTGCTAACATTTGTGCACACAGTACAGTTTCTTGCTAACCTTTGTACACACTGTACAGTTTCTTGCTAACATTTGTGCACACAGTACAGTTTCTTGCTAACCTTTGTACACACTATACAGTTTCTTGCTAACCTTTGTACACACAGTACAGTTTCTTGCTAACCTTTGTACACACTGTACAGTTTCTTGCTAACATTTGTGCACACAGTACAGTTTCTTGCTAACCTTTGTACACACTGTACAGTTTCTTGCTAACATTTGTGCACACAGTACAGTTTCTTGCTAAGATTTGTCCATGAGTTGAATGGGAGCAGTCGAGATACCCAGCAGCCTTGAGGTAGCGGCGGGCAAGTCGGTGGCTCCGGGCGCCATCTCACCAGATTCTCGGCCTCTTGGCCGGATTTTGCGCCATTTTAGAGCGAGGAACCGGTTGTTCCCACCGCACCGGCGGCTCATGGCCGCCCGGATCGCGATAGCCCCCATTGTCTTCTGTTTATCACCGGGATAACAGAGGCCGTGATGACGAACAGAGCAAACTCGCCAAACGTTACTCACTAATGCGCTCGTGGCAACTGGTTTCCACCCCTTAGGCACGCGGCAGTTCGCTTAGATGAGCATCAATTTCGGACCCAATTAGACGATGTGGCGTTATGCCTTGATACTTACTTACTTTTAATTTAGGCAGTTCAGATTACAACCTTATCTTTAAATATACTACAGCAGGGTATGCTTAAGCAAGAAAATAGTACATACGAAATAATATTTTTCTTTAGTAAATAAAAAATGTATATGACTATCGAAACTGTAAACAGTGAGATGAAATGTCACATCTATTGTACACGCACGAGAAATTACAATCTGATATAGTAATAGTTTTTAACCCGGAATATATTTAAAGCGATTTTAAAGTTTATACAAACTGATAAATATAATCATTTATATTATATATAAATATAAATATAAATACAAATATAAATCAGTAATTTATTGGAGAGAAATACAGAATTTCTATTTCAATAAAGTAAAACAGTACTTTTTTATTTCAGTGGGTTATTATTGATGTTTTTTCTATATCAATTTTGTAACCAACAGATAGCATAATGGCTAATTGCGTTGAAACTGTATTATAGACTAAATAATAACATTTTGCTAAGACCATTAAGCCTACTTAAACCCATAACAAAATGGTAGATTTATTTTATTCAACTGTTTATTCGCCTGTGAGTGGCTCATTTTTATTTATTAGCTATTAGTACTATTCGATATTTCGTTCCCTGCGATACGAACCTTTATGGAACATTTTGAAACCATTTCAAAAATAATCTGTACTAGCTTACAAATGTGGTTGGAATTATTGAATATATTACTTACAGTTGAGAGAATGAAGTAGATTTTTTAATCTTAAATCAATAGATACATTTCGGTACATCGGTATTCATTCAATACACCGATTGAAAACCCTTTTAAACTTTTCGTTTAGAGTTACCCATATGAAAACAAATGAAACGATAAATTCTTATCACAATTCTAGCTATAAGTATATTAATTCGTAAACAAGTATTTACGAAACAAAATTTGTTTTGTACTTTCAATGTCAATATTGGTCTGAAACACTCATGTACATGCCATCTTACAATTAGACTAATTCTATTTCATTTTTATTAATGACATTATCACCACTAACAGACGAGTGTGTTTTCGTCATTGAATAAAATACAAATTTAAATTCTTATCAAGAAATTAAGTATGATAGATCTTTAGTCATATATAACGGAAAATTCTTAAACACCCTTTTTAAAAAAATGCATTTAAGTTTTTTTTAATTGTGTAACGGAAAGCGATTACGAAGTTGCCTCTATTTTGTGGTAACAGTGTTTCATTCATTTATAAATAAAAAGGAAACACTAGAATTCGTCATTAATTACATTATTGAATATCAGCAAGCGGGTAGTTTCTGATAATATAAACTTTTGAATATTATTACGTAGGCATTTAGATTCCAAAAAAGCCAAATTTTCACAAATTAATGACAAACTAAAACCTACTTTCTTAATATTGGAGTAAGAACAAAAATAAGCCTCAGCATAGTGTTGGGCACAAAATAAGATTTTCCTACAGTGATATTTCATGATTTTTGGCACATTATTAATTTGGAATTGTTGGAACTAACATTTAAACTAAATGTTTTAGGCCAAAAATAAAATATGACAACTATGTTGACATACGCATAAGACTAAATTCTCCTATCGACAATGTAAACAAAGTATTTTAGAAAAATCCCAATTCGAGTACTTAATTTTGTTAGTAACTTTCCTGGCTTCTTCTCCTTATTTATATATAAATCAGCATAAACTTAAAATTAAAACCTTATTGTGTAATCCTAATGAAAGTAATTGTTTTTACACTATTTGTTTCGATCACTAGTAGTAAGCGTTAATGTAGCGACTTCTAAAATTATATTATTTACCTCACATTTGTATTTATTGCCAACCCAAATTTTCGTTTACGTGGTGCTTTGATGGCTGTATTGGGGTTTACCCCCACATGTACACAAGACAATGCGGTCAAATCATATGCTCTCTCTCCAAAGAATTTAAAAACATATATTAGTATTTTTATGGTTTACTTTAATAACACTGAAAAACACACTGATAACATTAATTTGATGGTGCTTTTTTCAGTGTTTGGTTTTGAAAATATAATCCTATTGGTTTGACATAAATTTCGTAGTTTCCAACTCTTTAGTGGTTTGACATAAATTTCGTAGTTTCCAACTCTTTAGTGGTAACGTTTGGTTACAACTCAACCCTTACAAATAAAAGTAAAGGATCTTAGTAACGGTGGAATACCAAGATAAGTTTACGAAGCTATCGGTTGCCTTTTAAGTTATTCTCTTAAAATATTGTTTGAACAGGACTCTCTAAACTTCAAGGAAGTAATAACTGAGTTTTAATAATATTTAGTTTATGCATGTGGAAGTTATAATTTGTTATGAAAATAGCTGGATAGTGTGGTTCGGTAGCTTCACTAAAGCAGTTAAAAAAAATGTTATTTTTAACGACAACCAATGTTTTACACTTTGAAATTCAACATCAAAAAATTGTTTAAATGTTCAATATAGGCTCATTTAAAAAATGTTAATGCACATGTATATGATTATAACAGGCGGTTGAGTGAGTGGATTTAATTTATTAGTTTACTTTAATTCATTTATTTTCATGAGTGTTTTAAGAGTGCAAACAATTTATTTTAGATATGGGGCTTCTTACAGTTTTCATATTGCCCAAAACACACATTGGTCTTCCATCTATATGTTTCGTTTAAGCCCAAAATAAATATGTATACATTTTTGCATTGAAAAGAATGTTTTACCCGAAATTCGCCCGATTTCCTATTCAACAAATGAATGTTTATGCCTCTCATTTCGTAAGACGGGTTAAGTCCGAGATAAACAACGTAGGTAAGCGAACCTCGCACACAATATACACGTCATAGTGAATAAATGTTACGTCATTGTCTGACGTCATAAGCCCGTAGATTAGGCGGTGTGTGGCTTATACCACGTCACAACATTATGGTAACGTCTATGCCCATCTCCACCCGGCATTAAAACCAAGAAATTGAAAATTAATATGAATTAATATTTTGGGACGGCGGGGCGATTAATTTCTAGAGTAATCCCGCCATTTCTCCCGTAATCCCAGGACGTGGGACGGCGGGGAGCGGCGTCTGTACCAGTTAGAGTAACGCCTGCAAACAAAGGTGATAAATGAATTTAAGTAAACTCCGCACAAGGTTAATGTCCCGTAAAAAAGAAATGTGGTGTTTATTTATGCGCTTTACTAAGTGCGGCATAAATGAGCTAAAAGTAAAATTGCGTTACTTGTTTCTACTAAAGAAACCGTTTAAACTGGAAATAAAAGTACTCAGAGAAAGCGTTTTTAAACATCTTAAATTAATATTTTTTGATGGTAATTGTATTAATTATAGCTAACATAAAAATATAGTTTGTGATAATATATTACTGTAATTTTTGTATACACAAATAAAATAATTTTGTCTATTTATTATTCTATATTCATCGATTTATTTGTATTTGGGGTGGGAATACATCAGATCATGGGAGGTTTTTTTACATTATCACATGTATTTTGTATTACGTAGTTGATCTTTGATTTTTGTAACTCTATTAATAAACTTGTTTTTATATTTTTATATATTTGTTATTGCTGTGTGAAGCATATAAATAGTTTTATAACAATGTTATTTCATTAATTGTAGCCTGATTGTCAGTTTTGTTACTGCGTAATTAATAATTACTTCCACCGTGTTTTGTGTTTTGTGTGTGTTTGTTTGTAGTTTACTATCGTTATTTATGATTGTATGTTATATCATTATCTTTGGTAATAAATCTTTTGAGTTATTTCTTGCTATTAATATTTATTTTATGCTATCTTATTTTTGTATACTTCATAGCCGTCGTCCACAATATTATTATTTTCTCCTTACTTTCTCGTTTTTTTTAAATTTAATATTTATTTGTTTATACCAATAAGTTTATTTATGTAGTATATTGTAACTTTGAATACCTCAATAATATCTCTGTAGACGATCTTTGTTATAAATCTGCAATATAATCTTACCAGCGTGTGATCTTTTTCTTTTATTCTGTAAATGGTATTTATATATACGTACATACGTATATATATATATATATATATATATATTATATATATATATATATATATTTTTAGTAAATTACTGTACAAATAAAATCTTTTTCATTGGCACTATATTTCGGTAAAAACCGTCTTCAGGTGCATAAATTGTATAAAATATAAAAATATAAAAGGAAACAGTACAAACAAAAGTAAATAAACAGTCATATATATTAAAAGGAATACGATACTTAAAATTACATTCAATAATATTTAATTTGATTTTTTAGATTAATATTGAGAATTAACTTTTTTATTTCTAGAAAAGTTTATAATATTATAAATTTAATATTGAGTGTATGCGATTCTCAAACTCCCAAAGTTCTCCCAAAACCTTAGTTAACTTAGACATCTTAACGGGATACAGATATTTGTTTATAAAAACAAATTCATATTTCATTAACAAATACCAGTAACTCAGCCATATTTTCAATGCAATTAAATCATTATAAGGGACGACACTCTTAGCCAAAAAAATATCTGTAGGTTTAACGACAAAATTGCACACGCAACTTGTACCGGTCGTGGAAGACTCCTGGCTGGCGGGGAGAAGCGTGAAACCCGTTCCCCGGAGTTTCACACACCTTGTCCCAGGTCTAGGAAGTGCCGAGCCTATTACGCAAGCGCTGACCGACTAGAAAGGCACCTTTGTTCTTCTGACAGGTATCAACCCTTGGGCCTGAGTTGCGTCGACCACGCGGGAGGCCAGTGTTTCGCTCCAGTTTCGGCGGCAAGCCCTGCCCCGGCGGGCCCTCTGCCTTTTTGTCCCTGTTCCTGTTGCACAATACCTCCACAAAAAGCTCACAAATCATCCCCGAGCAGCTTTGCAATTTCAGTGTCAACGTCAGAAGATAGCGGCTTCGGGGAACCTCTTCTAATTGTGCCAAAATGACAGTGCCACGCTGTCGTCTCCGGACATTGACAGCCGAATAAATCAAAACCTTAGCCAGATGTTGGGAGTTTTTATTCAGAAAACTCGGTGGGAATTTTATGGCTCGTACAAAAACGTCTGGTTCCGATATCCTGGAGCTAGTTCTATTGTTTTAGGGCCTCTGACGAATTTCACTTACAATATAATGGTATTTGTAGTGAAAACTAAAATACATTTTAGTACATTGAAATGTATCCACCTGCAATATCACAATTTCTGAACTAATATAGGGAGAATGTTCGAAAAAGTAATGCTTAATAGTTTAAATCTACTCTCCGATGAGGTATGTAGAGAGTTAATAAAAACCTAGAAATAAAATTAACAGTTTTAAAATTTAAAGTGCATATTTACTTTTTACGACATTGGACGGACAGTAGTTTTAACAATTACTTCGAGAAACTATAACTAGTAATAGCATTGTGAAAACAGTAGAACAGAATATAGAATAGTACGTAACTAACAGGAAAAAAGAATTCAAGTAACATGTAAGATTACAGGCTGGACCTTATTAAATTTGTGAAACTTTGAAATACTTCGTGAGATTCATACAAATTCAAAGATTAAAAAACCATTTTCCAATGACACCGTCCCACACAAAGTGTGTTGTGCATATTACAACGTTCCGAAAATATTTAAAATCCTCAATTATAATAAATGTGTTCTATTCTGGAATACATAAAACTAGCTGCAAAGTTGATTTTTGTCGTTTTGTCCTATTTTCATGATGCACCAATGCTTGAACTGGCTTATAAATATAACATTTTCAAACAAATAGTACATTTACATATAATCGTTGTTTTCTATACCTCTCACAATAAAAATCGTTTGTTACTTACCAAATGTCATGTATAGATTATTATAAGTTTTCTTATACCGGTTAAGTAACCGGTTTCCAACGTCTAATGCAAAGTATTAACATTAAGAATTACGCGCAACATCTTTCTATCTTAACATCCAAAATTATTAATAATTAATAACAATAAGAATAATCATACTATTTCAAGACAGTTTAAAAACCCCCAAAAATATGTATTCAAGTGCGAACTGATATATAGACAGAAATTTATTAGATTGATATGTGATGGAGAGAATGTAATGATAGAAGGTTTTTAAATAAATCGTGAATAAATGTCCTCGCCCGTTAAAGTTGTATATAATATCAATGTTATAATGTAGTAAGGACTTTTGAGAACATTAAAGTATATAGATGACGTTTCACAAAATGCACAAACAAAGCGCATAAGCTCTACTGCATACATTTGAAGATTTTATTTACTAAATGAAATGTAAATATTTCTGTTCCTTATTTTTCAAGTATCCGATGTTTTGAAAAAGGGGGAAGCTTAAATCTTTAATGCAATAGTTACAATATCAAAGATCTTAATATTATTAATTTTTGTTATTTAAAGAGTAAAATAAACAAAATTTTAATTTACTGTGACTGAATATATTGAATAAATCCACATGTGGTTTCAGGCGTATACCTTTAATGGAGTAGAAAATACATTTTAGTATAATAGTTTTATGTTGTTTGTAGGGTGTTCTAAAATTACATATCGCTATTTCTTCAATAAGGTAATAATAAATAGTTTCAAATTAAATATAAAAGTAAATGTATATAATTTTCAATTCTTATATTTTTGTTTCACATATCTACGTGTGAAAACCGTACTTTTTGATATGAGATATATTACAAAGTATTGAAAAATGTACACTGGATTTCTTAAATGGATGATCTATAATTATTAAAGTTTATTTCAATGTTAACAGTCATAAAGTCAAGGCTATTTCACGTTTAGTTATGATCCAATTGTAGTTTTCTAAATATTTGTTGTTGTAATTATAAACAATACACATTATATGGATTTAAAAAAATTATATATTGTATTTCAAGAAACTGTTCTTAATTTGTCCCCTAGGCCGTACCAAACGTTATTAATACAATAAATAAAGAATGTTACTAAAAATATGTTTATACGTATATTTAAGTAAGATTAACTGTAAACTTGGTATATGAAAACTGTTTTATTAGCTTTCAATACATTTAATTTTGCCCATTGAAATGTTTTTTTAAATAAGTATTTAAATACATTATAGATTTCAAAAACAAAATTTTTAGGGCAATAATATAAATAAATATAAATGTTTGATTACCTACCTCATTATGCATAAACACAACTAAAGATCAAATTGAGCAAGAGAAGAAACTGTTCCTTGAAACTGTACATTTTCATAGAATATTTAACATTGTTTTAAAGTATTTATGTTTTTAATTATTAAAATTCGGACCAATAATTTAAACACAGTATTCTTTTAACGTTGAAAAGATAGAATTGATACAAAATCAATTATTAAGGAATTGGGGTTCGTAAGAGCTGAAAACTGCTAAATTCAAAACATAAAATGATTAAAAAATAATGGAGAGAAAGATACAATAGATCAGATAATTATAAAGTAACAGTAATTGAAATATAAAAAAGACATACTTTAGTTAATAAAACAAATTACAGACTTAACTAGAGTTGTAATAAAGGAAATAACGCTATAGAAATGAAGAATAAATAATGAAAACTACGTGATATATAGAGAAAGAGACAGCCTGGCACCTCACTTCAATCGAGACAAATTCAATTAAGACGCGGCAAAGTGGACGAATTTATACGCCGGGCTCGCCGTGCGCGCCGCGCTGCGCTCATTATAAATACATTCATTAAATATGCCCGTAAATTGTTGTTAACTGAGATTAAGTCTGATACACCTTCGGGCTGGTTAAATGTTGGCCATTTTTCTGGCTTGTTTACTTGTGGCAGAAGCCCGTTGATATCTTTGTCGTATCACTTAATAAATATTGACACATTTTAATATCTACGGGATTTTACCGGGAATATTCGATTTTTAAAATATCACCCTTTTTGACGTTGTTTTATATAGGGGAGAGTGGGTTAATGGCAGTCACCTAAGGGAGAAATGAGTATAAAACAATTATTTTTTTAACAATGAAACACATCAATGAAATCCACTTCATCAAAGTATATTTTTTACTTATTGTACACTAAATTAAACTCTAACTAATCAAAGTACTGGTATTAAATAAAATATTAGAAAAACAAGCTATGAGCGGTTTACCCCTACCCAGGGGTAAATGGCAATCGGCAATTTCATGATGTTAAAAAGTGTTTACAAGTAAAGAAATATGAGGATATTCAATTACATAAACACGTAAAGCTGAAATATTGTTGTTTAAATTGAATTAACATGAACTCACATTTGATAAATTATTAAAAAATGAATTAAGATTATCGCATATAGTAATATGAAGTCAATAATTTAACAAACATATTTTCACTGTTGAAATGATCTTATTATTTTAAGATCACTGTGATTAAATCAATGAATATGTTTACATTGATTTTATATGAGCTTTTAGAAGTTTGAAGTAATGTTCCTTTCTCGAGCACATGACACATAAATACCCTGCAGGAGTGTCCCATCCCAGAGCATTCTTGTGATGTGCCCAAATGCACAGAAGTGCACCGATACCACATTTCTCCGTCACTTTTCTCGCATCTACACATAGAAAACAGATATCTCCTATTCAATACTAGTTAAAACAAACTCACTTTCTGATATCGTCTTCACAAATATTCTCCTCAACATAGAGGTGTCTGAGTCTGATTCAAAGAGTTTCTTGCGCCTTTTTTCTTTTGGATCACTTGTTGTTTTTAGGTATGCCGTCTTATTTTTTTTTAAATGTCTTTATTACATTCTTTCGTTTTTCCGCCTTATTATTTTTACTCTTTTCTTCTTTTATTTTTTAATTTATCTTTGTCTTGGCTTCTTTTTCTTACTCGCTTTCTTTTTTTCTCTTCAAGCCGGATTTTCATTGGCGTCGATGTCAAATATTTCAGAATGATTTTGTTTTTGGTCTACTCCTTTAGATGAATCACCAGCCTCAATTCCACTTGGCACCTGGGTAACGGGAGAAATTTGCTGAATGGAAACTTTAAATTGTTGGCTGTTCCTGACAGTTTCATTTTGTTCAATAAACTGAGACTTCACCTCGTTTCTACTTCTGATTGGTTTCATTTGCAGTCGGTTACCAGAGGAACTCCACACACATGGGTATTTAGGTCTTTATCTGTTTCTTCAGGAGAATAATCCTCTACTAAAAAATCTTCATCAGTGAAACCCCCCGGATTAAGAGGACAAATCCCAGTGTTTGTAAATCCACTTGTTGCTTTGGCAAATTTACTTTAAGACTGCGAATAAGCCTTATTAAAGATCTCTGCTACATCGTAAGTTTTATTTTTACTAATTTCCCCCTTTGTCTTCATGAACAAATCCCAATTCTCTTTTGTAACAGCTTCAAAGGCGAGTAAAATACTACATCTAAAGGTATGAAGCCTATGTGAAGTATGGGGCGGTAGTGAGACCATTAACAATCCCTTGTCTCCTACAAATGTCCATAGCTATCAGCTGAGCAATGAGTAGAATGGATGTCCAGAATCACAGTATTTTGTTGTCATTACTACAATGAGTAAATTGGGCAAAATGTTTTCCACCAAATAATCGAACAGTTCTTCATTGATCCAGCCTTCTTAGAAGCAACGTGTAAGATCGATCCCAGGGGGTCCCATTTTTTTCATAAAGTGAGACAACAGTGCGTGGAAATATAACATTGGTGGAACATAAATGCCACCTGAACTCATTGCACACACAACTGTGATGTCATCGCCCCTTTCCCAACTTGTTGAAGTGAACCCACACGCTTCTTGACCTCGTTCTGCCAAGTATTAGACCAGGGTCCTGCACAGTGGTGATCCCTGTTTCGTCCTACGTTCCAAAAGTTTTGTTTAGTTTGAACTTGTATTTTCTCAATTGCCTGTTCAAAATTATAAAAAACCGATTTACTTCCTCTTTGTTAAACCCCAACAGCTCTTCCAATGCTTGTGGCTTCAGGGTTTTCGCACACTAATGTTGTTTTCATGCCATGAACCCCATACATCCAATCCAGACCAGCGAGCCGTTTTTGTTCTTTCAAATCTATGACTTATTTGGTTTTTTTCTGCATACTCAATGCGATATGTCTTATCTTTATAAATGGCAGTGATACCGTAGAAAATCATCCGAAAAATGTTTTTACGGTGATCATCTAGAGACTGACATCATAGTGCAGGAGGGAAGACACACTTCCTGCCTAAGCTTTGATTGAAATCATTTCCACTCTTCATTCTGTCATGCAAACGTGCTAAATGGTATTTTAAAAATAAATTGAGATCTGCTGCCTTTCTGAAGCGATAAATCCAACTACACCCCTCACATCCCCCCCCGATCCCCAAAATTCCAATCCCCTCCGCCCGCCACCCGCCCCCGCAATCCGCCCCCTCCAAATGCCCCCATCCCTCCCCGCCCCGCCCTTCCCCCCTCCCCTCCCCAGCCCATCCCCCCAAATCCGATCCACGCACTCCGCATCCCCCAATCCCCCACCCCACAAATCCGAATCCCCCGAATCCGCCCCCCACTCCCCCCCCCATCCCCCCCCCCCCCCCCCTCCCCGCTCCCCCTCCGTTCCCATCCCCCCCCCCCGCCCCCTCCCCCCCCACACTCCCTCCCTACCCTCATCCATCGCTCCCCCCGCCTATAATCCCCCCCGCGCCCTCCCCCTCTCTCTCCCTCTCCCGCCACCCCCCCCTCCTCCCCCCTCCCCTCCCCGAACCAATCCTCCCGTCCGTGAACTCCCCCTCGACCCCCCCCCCCTCCCAAAATCCCTCCCCCAATCCCCCCCCCCTCCCCCCCGCGCCCCATTCCCCTCCCCCCCCCCTCCCAACCCGCCCCCCTCCGCACTCCCCAATCCTGGCCCCCCCCCCCCCCGCCAATCCCTCCCCTCCCCCCCCGCTCCCCCTCAAATCAGCCCATCCTCCAATCCCTTCCTTCCCTCTCCTCAATCCGGTCCCATTCCCACCCAACACGGACGGCCTCCAATCCTCCCCTCAAATCAAATCCACCCCCCTCCCCTCCTCCATCCCCCGGCCCCCCCTCCCACCCCTCCCCCCCCTTCCTCCCGCCCTCCCCCCGCCGCAATCCAAAGGCTGACGCCCCAAATCGCCCGGCCCCCCGCTCCCCTCTCCCCTCCCCCCGCGAATCCTCCCCACCCCAGCCCCCCGCCCTTCCTCCCCAATCCCCGCCCCGCGTCCACACCGTCCACATCCAAATCCCCTTCCATCCCCCTCCCCCCCACATCCGTCCTCCCCCCATCCGCCTCCCACCTCCCTCCCCTCCCCCCCTCCCCTCAATCCCAATATCCGTCCACCCTGTTACGCTGATTTTGCATTCTTAAAGTCCTCTCAGTCCATTTAGCTTTATCTGTTTTTCTTATGTATTTTCTGGGCATACTGAAACAATAAATAAAAATATGGATAACTACTGGGGGAATGTCCGCAGACGAAAAGGTGACCTGCCATACCCCGAGCATGGTGACTCCGACCATAAACTCCAACAACGTGTTTTATTCAAAGGCTAAAAAACTAATATCAGTGCTTAGAACTATAATGAGAAACTCTACGTAATACAACAATAAGGCTTGACCTTTTATTGCCCGTGATCAGTCCTCTTTTTCCATGAAAATTAAAACAATAAGAGTTGTAGCGGTTGAACTATAAAACTTTCTTAATAAGACGAAACGTCAAACCAGTCTTTCTAACCACAGCGGACACAAGGCCACTGGCAAGATGGCGAGCATTTCAGTAGTCTAGTTTCCAAAACTGTCGCGAAGAGCAGCACTAATCAGTTCGAACTGCGTTAATACACTTATACGAAAATCAAAAGTGCCCGCCATTACCCGCTGACCGTCATTACCCCAGTCTCCCCCTAACAATAATGTAATTGAAACAGCTTCCTTAAAGGGCGGAACCTTCAACGTAAATTTGAACTAAAAATTGTATTAGAATAATTGTAATTTATTTCGTTCTCTGGGTTATTATTATAAATGAATTTTTATTACTATAATTGTTATTAATTTATAAATTAATTCATAATAAATTAAAAGGTCGGAAATAATTTTAAATATAATTTTATTATTCTTGTGTTTCCCGTTAATTATATAAATTAAATTGTACTATAACATTTACCAAACAATTATTTTAAACAACGATAGTATAACTGTGTATTATATTAAGCAGATTGGATAATTGTTTACAAATATTGATAAACCCAACCTACACTACAATACAGGTTGTTACATATTTTCAAGAACGATTATACACAAAATTTTTGTCTGTTATTTTTACTTTATTTTATATTCTAATTTATTACTGCTTCGACTGGTAACATCATTGACAACATATTGACAAAATATAATAAGAAATTGAGTGTACAAAGCGATGTATATAATGCATGTTTATAACTCATTATTTTGTCATTTTGCTCCTTGATCATTCACCCTCACATCATCACCCTCAACTTGATCATTTTGCACTGATATTTAGCCAAGTTATACATATTTTTTAACTTGTTGCTATTCTAAAGTATTCTGACTAGTAATTTTATACTATATAAACATTATTTACTGCCAGGGAACGCGGTGGATTGGTTCGGAGTAACTTAAAACTGGGACATAAGTTAAAATGGTTTTGGAATTTTGAGAAGGAAAGATGATCTAATGTATTTATTGTTTCTTATACTTATTAATATAACAGAGTGGGTACATAAATTATTATGATAATAATTATATAATTTTGTAAACGGAAAATTACAGAAAACCTAATTAATATATATTATGTTATAGGACACATTGCTTAAGAAATAAATATTTTTAGTGATCTACACCACTGTAAGATCAATGTTTGGTTGATGGGTGTAACAGTATTCATAAAATTGAAATTCTGTACAATATTAAGACTTTTCACGTAAAAATAACTTATAACAATATTATTTTAACAATTAGAATTATTGAAAACAAAGTCTAAATTAATAAAATAAATGTGGCAGATATTTCTGAGTATTTTAAGTGTTTATGGCTGCACATAAGATATAGTAGAGTCTAATCAGAAGAAAATAAACAATTCGTATAATATTGATCAGATAAGATAGTTTATTTATGATTTCCTTTCTTGATATGTGTGAGAAAAGAATTAATCATACAATCCATAAAAAGAGGGAAACATCAAACATAATATTTAACGTGACTGTTTAAAACATTTACTATTTATCCGTAATTGAGTTCTAAATTTTTCTTTGATATAACATTTTAAAATGTGTTTATCGTGAAATAAATATAAATTACGTCATTTTAACGAACAATACCAATGCCATGCTAAATTATTAAATTGTAGAGAAACAAAATACTGAGTTATAAACTGAATATTGTGTATAACTAATACAAGGAACCATTTTTGGACTATTATAGTAAAACTTTCCCATTCGTTTCCATTCAAAATAAAGTTTAAATAACATTTTATTAAGGCGGTGGAATTGGCGCTCAATGGAACATATTTTTCTTAAAAAAAAAAAACAAGTTTCCACTCATGGCTCTTTAAAATGCATCAGGCTTCATTATCAGGCCCAAAAGAATACATATGAAAGATGGCATTGATCGCTGACATTAACTGGGAATTACTTATTTTTTTATATACAAATGTTTTCCCTTATTATTTTAATTACAAAAAGGTAATTGTCTAAATTTTTTACTTCGTTTTCATTTCATTATATCATAAATAAATCATTCCTCGAAGTTATAATTCTCATAAATATTGTAAGAACCATAGAAGTTTATCTTCAGCCGTCTTTACTTGAACGTAGTTATTAAACAACCCAATGTTCTTAATTTGAATGCCTCGTTTACTTACTATCAAAATCTACTATTCCTATCTGAATGAAAATTGTCTTAGATGCGTTTTAGAAATAAAGAATTGTAATAAAATACAGATCTCGGCACCACAGACTTGGGCCGATAAGGAAAATTAATGGTCTGTACAGTAGATTATAATACAACCAGTGGACCTATACCTGTATGAACGAGCGATGCGTCGAGGACGAAATGTGCAGACCAACTAATACCTTTGAGGGAATTTGCGAAGGAAAACTGACCTTCAGGTGTCTATAAGAAAAGTTAAAAGGGTCAAAACACACCCTTTCATAGCGATTTGCGTGCAAAATCGGTCGGCGTAAACAAAACCATGTTTGTACACCTTCAAGGTCGGGCGGTCCAGGTACCTGTCACATTCACCCTTTCCCTTTCACGGGTGGAATAATGGCACCGTAAATATCCTAGTGGTCACAATTATTGCTGGGAATAGTCAAATGGGTCCTTTGTCTATTACAAAAGACCTTTTAAGACTACCCACGGGAAGTTGGATTGTCTTCTCAAAGAATTCCTTAAGAAGTCGTTCAACCTGAGTCTTAGCAATAAAAAACTATTTAGTTATTTTTGAAAAAGTCTAAGCTATAAATAGTCTAAAGTGATATATCCAATGTGTAGAAATCACAGTACAAAAAAAAACGAGATTATTATTCACCAGTTTATTGGTTCAAGTACTAATATAAGATACTGTCCTTCATCAATAACGTTGATAACTATTAACTATATTGTGACTTTTTCATTTTCCACAGTTCTTTCCGTTTTATGTAACTAGACTTATATACAATGTTAACATTAACTTAGATACATGTTTATAAAAAATAATTCAAAACCCATCGGCTCTGATTCGTTTTTAGACTTTTGCTGAAATGTAAATGGCCCATTTCGTTTTGAAAAGCCGACGGAACCACGGTCATAGATGGTTTTCCGGATCTTGTGAGAGGACGTTGGTTTAGCCGATGTCAATAAACACAGCAGTCGCTAGCCTGGTGATCAGTCAGTGGTCGTCGAAAGGGCAATATATTCGGAACACTTCATAATTCATAGGTTGTAAGTGGAAGACCTTGAAATGTCCGGTGATAGCCGAGACCGAAGATGTGGGTACCCCGAACCCAGGTCTTCGTGACCGGCGGCCACGCCACACTCGTCTGATAACTGGTGCCACGATTACCCCGAGCGCGGCACAAAGACCCCTCAATTACTGTTTTGGCTTTTTGAAAATAGGCCGAAGAAGCCCACAACAAATAATCTACAAATAATAAAAAAAAACATATTTACTGGATTTCATAAATATCTCAAATAACTGGAAAGTATATAAGAAATGGCTATTTTTGCTGCCCTACAGAATCCATTTTGTACTCGAAAATATTTTGTTACTTGATATATCAAAATGTTTCGAGAATGGGTTAACAATGTGTAATACTATTAATCCTCTAAATACGGCTAATATAAACGATAGTGTTAAAATTATTAGAAAATTTATGAACGGCAGCTAAAAATTCAGAAAGGTGAATGTGATGGATTTAAAGGGACCAGGATCATGACAGTTCTCTACAGAATAGGTAATACTATTCAGCTTTCGTCTATATGTACATAGATAACATCACTTTTAAATGTCTTGGAATTTAAAAAGTTACTCAAGCTTTGTTTACGGATCAAGAAACCAGAGCGGTAAATCTTTGTGGCCTCAGAACCTTAGACACTTAAAGAAAAACGTCTGGGGTGTTTTACGGGCCGACAAAACGAACAAAAAACAGTAGCCAAATTGCTCAGGTGACCGGTGACAAACCTGAGAAGTGTTTGGCAACGAAAAAACCACCGTAAAGAACCGATAAACAACAGGGGGGAGGGAGGGAGCTGTAAACGTCAGGGTATCCGACGGACCGCTCAACAAGTCATAAAACACATGTAGACCTCAATGAGTCGCTCCCTCTCTCTCACTCTAATGGCCTCTCGGATATCACCCGTTTTGTATGTTTTATCTCTTCTAAGTTATGGCGGTTTAACAGACTCCGAGCGCCTCTTCATTTTTCGCCGCGCCAGGATCAAATTTATCGACCGCCTCGCCTTACCGCAGGCCCTCCCTGTAAATCTTCCGATGGAAATCAGGTGATCAGGTCTGTTACTCATGTAAATGCTGCAGATTACAAGGTGCTGATTATTTAATTTGCTTTGTATACAGTTTGATTGATAGCGCCGTTGTAGGTTTTCAAGGCGATTTTTATACACGATCGTTTTGAGTCACGACAGGTTGTTCCAGTGATCGGTTTTGTCACCTCAAGAAATAATAAATGATTCACGAATATACAGGGCATATCCTGTGGCACTCCTATATTCATGAATTTATGTATTGAATTGGTTAGGGATTTTTTCTATAAGCCTGTATGTTTTTGTTTTTAAAGTTGAAGTTACTAATATTAAAGCTATTAGAAAATTTAGGAGTCTAGATTTATACGGATTCCTAACCATAAAATTTTCGGGTTTATTGAATTAAATATTCAGCCTGATTGCCTAACTTTCATTAGGAGAGGATCTTATAGGCTAACCTACTTCTAAGTAGAAGTATCGGTGCCAAGCGACTGGTACTATTGTTAAACCTAATGTGTGCTAGGAACTGTTAAAACATATATAGAACGAATAATAATGGTATAGTAAATAAATGGTAATTTACACTGTTATGTTTTTGTTGTGTTGTATTTTAAAGTATTTTTATTTTTCTATCTTGTTTTTTTTTTTTATAAATGTAACTACGAGTTACAATCGTATGATCAATCGTTCTGTAATACAAATTTAGCAACCTTAAAATTTTTGTGTCACTTTGGTTTGCTACGAAATTGGCCTAATTCATTGGTGTAACTGTTTTATTACCATTTCGTAAATGCGCAACCAGTTTGGTTTAATTAAACAGAACCTTTATGGTTTCGGTATTTAGATTAAAGACGTTTCTTTTTAACATATATACTTCGTGTATTGAGGCATAATTCAATGAGTTAGATTAAACATACAGCATTTTAATGTCAGGTAATCTTCAAACAAAACAATCAGTAGTCAATGTGTTTGTCTTTAATTGATAACTCAACAATATCGCGTTAACTCGAACAAGGGATTTGTTGTAATTATAACCGTATCAAATAATAATAAAACATAATTGGTGTCTGTAAGAGCAACTACAAAGGGAGATTATGAGTGGAATCCATCCAACAAAATTTTGATGCCACGAGGGGTAAAATCCCTGTTTTCATGAAAGAGTTGTTTTCCGCGTTAGTCATCCATTTCTGCAACTACAAATCGCAAATGGCGTCATTATTCACCAAAAGTGAGAACTATGTATTTCATTCCTGACGTCAGGAAAATATTTATCCATAAATCTGGCCTGAGAGGGTAAAGGTTTGACGGGTGGGGGAGGGGATATATTTATCCATTGTCGAGGCGAAATACTAAGCGAGGACTTGCATTTTGAAATGTATTAGCGCAATGTCACGTGATTTACACCATATTCGCTCAAAAGATGCGATGATGTACGCGGCACGTTTTATCACATCGAGGCATAATAGTTTGTAACATTTCACCGCCACGGGGTGTGGTGGGAGGGGAGGGGGTGCTCCGAATTCCATTAAGTTACGGCAGGTGACAGTCTCTCGGTGGCATACGGTGCAGAAATAATATGTTCACATCCGTAACCGTCCGCGTTGTTTTAATGTAAACTAGCGCGAGCGTTAGCGTCGCTGGTAGTGTCGCCGTGTCAAAATACTCCGCGACTAATGTAGCGCGATTACTCATCGCCCGCTGTACGCCGAGCCGCGCCGCTCCACTCGCCCCTCGCCCCTTGCCACAGCGCCTCGCTCTGCCAGACTGCGCTTGGCAGTTATGGATCGCGCCAAACCCTGTTCTATTTTTTGTCAGGATCAAACACAAACGCAAACCCGTTCGCGGCGCTGATAAATTCCTATCGTTTTATTAAGGTTAAATAAATTCCCTCTTGTTCGGACCGTTAACGCCTGTCGTCGCGGGGTTCCGCAAGGATCTTTTCTCGGACCTATTATGTTTTAATTTTGATTCCCGGTTTCACAATAAGCATTTGTCAATGTGAACCCGAGGAGGAACCCATTTGAACTTGTACGCCTCGCGTTTAGTTGCTATGCCGTGTTCGTCCCGCGTATTACTCTGGAGAACGCGACAGATCCCATTTCCTTTTAGAGAAACTTCAAACACATACAGCAACAATGCAGGTTTTTAAAATTAAGGCTTCTTTAAAGTGACTGAGGAAATGTAAGACAGGCGAAGTCTGCATACTATTATTTTCCTCTTAAACGACTTCTTTATATGTAAGCATTTGTTGGTTTATTATAAATCATGCCTACCAGCACCAACCCTCTGAACGAATCGTTTTACACTGAGTCGTTGTTTGTTGGAGTACAAAATGTAGTGTTTCACAGTACCTGAGTTTTTATGGTTGTATATACTGTATTATATTTTTCATAATAATTAATTATAACAGTTTTAGGGCACTACAACGCAACGGACAGATAGTGTCTATGTTATAGTTCGTATGTTATTTTAGTTTTAAAATATGTGTTTCAAAAACCTAATCGGTCTCGAATGTTACCATAAATTTAAGAGAAATACTGTAATTCGCAAGTATATCACTAAGAAACTGTATTTAAAAACAATACACAAAACACCAGTGTAAAACTTATATTGATAACAAATTTATGAAATCCTAACATGTAAATTGTTGATTCAGTTAGGTGTAATAAATTAAACCATTCGGTGAAGGGTGTCTTGGATATTTTTATATTCAGATTCTGGATTTGTATCCAACGGTACTTTTACCAAAATCCGTCAATGCATCAGCGAGCATGATCACTTTAAATGTAGTCTTACACAAGCTGGAAACAGAAAAAAACTTTGTCTTTTGATAGGCACAGCTGTTTTAAATAAGTTATAACAATTTTCCAAGATAGCAACTGTTTTGCAATTTTTATAGCAATTTCAACGGTACTTTTTTCAACGAAATCCATCAACACATAGGCAAGTACGACCACTTTAAAGATACCCTTGCACAAGGCGGGAGCGCCAAACATGTCGCAGTTAAGAGGTATCAGTTGTGCAATGATAAATACCATCACTCACAGAATTTTGTGACAACCTTTAGTGAACACCCTGTATATAACCATGAGGGTGCTCCCTCAAATGCACTAGTGCACTAGTACTATACACTACTACTAGTGTACTAGTGCTATATCATAGGTTAGGTAACCTTTTTAATTGTTTAACAATAGTAACGTTATACTATTTTTTATGAGTAAATTTTTTACTTAATTTTTTTCATATACAGGGTGATTCATGAAGTTCTCCCCCCACTTCTACAGCACATTGTACTAGTAAAAATAATGAAAAAAATGTTATATAAACATAGGGTCCGAAAACGCTTCGTTAGCGAGTTACAGCTAGCGAAAGGTTTTCGCCTGAATTCCTGGGTAAAGAGTAAAATAAAGCCATACTGAACTTTTGGAAAGGTTAATTAAGTAAGAAATATCGTGGATTCTTATGTATTGTTACCTGATAAAGCTAATAAAATAGGTTTCAGAACTGCACCCTGTAGTAGTTTTTGAGGGATTCAGGGTTAAAATGCAAAAAAATTGGGGCACGAAACAATGTTTTTTTAAGTTTGAAGTACAATAACTTTGTTAAATTGGTAATAAATACATAAAATCAACAAACATTAATTGTAGAGAATTTAATTCTGAGAAAATTGATATAATCAAAGTCCTAAAATAAAACAGAAATAAGTACCAAAAAATCGATTTTATTCAGTATAATACATTACTAGCTGTAAAGAAATACCGTACGGTATTTAGTTAAAATAAAACAAAAACAAAATGTTTGTTCCTTAATGATGAGATAAATTGAGAAAACAAGATTAACTGTTAAATAAATTTGTTTGTAAATAAAAATATCATGTTTTATTACGTTGTATTTTTTTTTTAAATTTACTTCAAATATTTGAAAATAAATGAAGCAAACATTTTCACAATTATTGTTTACCAAATCATCGAAATGCAGTTTTTTTGTTTTATTAATTTTTAAGTTGGTAACGCACGAATAACAGCTGATCAACAATGGTATTCTGTACTGTTACTGTGTGTATTAGTGGTGTTTTGCAAGCTACAAGCAGGAGATCGGGTTCTGTGAATCATGTTATTAAATGCAATTTTTCTGTGAGTTATAATTCGATTGTTTATTCAGCGAAAAAAATGCGCTTACTTATTTACATCAGAGGAATACGCTGATATCGTTTTTATTTTGGGTTACTGTAATGGTAATACTAGAGCTGCTGTAAGAAGAATATGAACTACGTTACCCTAATAGGAGGATTCCAGATACCAAAACAATTTCAGGAACTTTTCGTACTCTTCGGGAAACAGGATCACTACCAAGTACTAGAACCAATTATGAACGAGCTGTCCAACCTTGATGATGATATTGTTATTAATGCTGTTCATCGCAGTCCAGGTGTAAGTACACGACGTATTTCTAGGCGGATAGGAGTTTCGCAGTCAACGGTGTGGAGGTCACTTAATCGAAACAAATTTTTATCCATTTCATAAACAAAAGGTTTAACATCTACAGCTAGGGGATGGTCCCGCTTCGCTTGGAGTTTTGCAACTTTTCGAATATTAATAATCAACTCTACAAGCGTATTTTGTATACGGATGAGGCACAATTCACTCGGGATGGTGTCAATAACTTGCACAATGAACACTCATGGGCAGAAAGAAAATCCACATGAGGTAGTGGAACAGAACTTTCAACACCGATTTTAGCGTCCATGTCTGGTGTGGCCTTTTGCACAATCGGCTGATTGGACCTTTCATATTACCTGGACGCCTAAATGCTGAGTTCTATTTGCATTTACTTCAAGAAGAGTTGCCGCAGCTGTTAGAGAATGTTCCTTTACATCTCAGACAAAAATTTGTACTTCCAGCATGACGGAGCACCTCCCCACTTTTTCACGTGCCGTTTATGCTTACTTAAATCATCAATTTCCTGGACACTGGATTGGTCGTGGAGGGCCTCACCCTTGGCAACCAAGATCACCAGATCTATCTCCATTGGATTATTGCATCTGGGGATGGATGAAAGACATTGTATACAAGACAAAAGTGAATTCTCGTGATGAATTAATTGCCCGTATTATGGATTCGGCTGTGCAGATACAGGTAAGTCCTGAAAAATTAGGAAACGCAACAAAAGCAATACACAAACGTGCTGCAAAATGTATTGATAATGATGGCCTCATTTTTCGAACATTTAATTATAAAAAGGTGCGTACGGTTGGCCCAACCTGATTAATTTTGCTTTAAAACTAGTAATGTATTATACTGAATAAAAATCGATTTTATGGTACTTATTTCTGTTTTATTTTAGACTTTGATTATATCAATTTTCTCAGAATTAAATTCTCTACAATTAATGTTTGTTAATTTTATGTATTTATTACCAATTTAACAAAGTTATTGTACATCAAACTTAAAAAACATTGTTTCGTGACCCCAATTTTTGCATTTAATTTAACCCTGAATCCCTCAAAACCTACTACAGTACAGTTCTGAAACCTATTTTATTAGCTTTATCAGGTAACAATACATAAGAATCCACGATATTTCTTACTTAATTAACCTTTCCAAAAGTTCAGTATGGCTTTATTTTACTCTTTACCCAGGAATTTCAGGCGAAACCTTTCGCTAGCTGTAACTCGCTAACGAAGCGTTTTCGGACCTATGTTTAATATAACATTTTTTTTCATTATTTTTACTAGTAAAATGTGCTGTAGAAGTGGGGGGAGAACTTCATGAATCACCCTGTATACATGCATGTATTTCATTATTACTAAAAATATGAGGTTTAAAAGATTAAAACTACATACATCTGTTATAACCCTGATAATTAATACACTTTGCCTCAAAGTAATACAATACACCCAAGTTTCTAATATGGTTACAATAAGGATTTATAAGCAAAGAAGGTGAAAGGTGACTTGAAGCTTCTCCCAAGATTCTTGCCAACATTCACTTCAAGGCTTCACTTCAAAGATAATTTCCCCACGTAGCCCAGTAGTTTACGAGTACAACCAGCACACAATTATTTGAAAACGAGACAAATATGCAATCATAAAATACAAGTAGATTCTAATTCATGACATTAAATAGTTAAAAGTAACAATGTTTACGGAATTTTCTTTTAACAATATACTCTTTTATAACTGTGGATATATTTATGACAACCCAGATAGTTCAATATCACCCTTAAAACCTATAAAATAATTATATATTTAATTCATGAATATATTCCTTATCTGATCTTCTGAAACTTAGAAAGAAAAGCTTATAACAGAAATGGTTAATTTCTAAAAGTACGACTTCGTGTGACGCAAGCGAAACCGGCCAGAAACGTCGCTGTGTTCAGGAGGTCGTGAACTATTAACGTTAACACGTGAGAGCATGAACAAGGACTTTTTCGCGCAAATACGTCACCATTACTCAAAACATTATAAAAGTATGTTGTTGTACTACATTATGAATACTAATGTTCATCGTGACGCGGTTTGTGTGTTAGACATCAATGTTAATAAACAACAGCTTTTCCTACTCAACCACGTTGTACAGGGGAGGAAGTATTAAATTGTTTTTATACATCATGACGTAACATTAGTACAAAGACTGTAGGAAGTAATGTATCTAAAATCCTTGATCCTGAATTCAAGATAAAATACTAATTAAAAGTTTCATAAAGCATGTTAAATTATTCATACAGTTGGCCAGTTCGTACCATTTCACATTGTCGCTGTGGAGAGAGTAATATTATCATTTTTTGTATTATTTACAAACGTGCTTTAAAATAATTACCTTGAAGGAAATAATTTTGTATTTGTTAATAATTATGGTTTTTATTTCATGAAAATGAAGGTTAAATATATAACATTCCGGTTTAGAAAGAAAAATGGATGATTTTTTTTCTTTATTTTCCTCTGAGAAAATATTGTAAACTAAAAAAGTGATAATCTATATGTTTATATTAAGCAGGTTTTACGAATTTGTTTCTAGAGTCACTAACCTTCCATAATATGGAAGGTTAGAGACTATATTATATTCAGTTATTTTATTATATATTGTCAAAGAATATTACATTTTTCAATTGTAAACATTTTTCCTGTCAACAACAACTTCCAATACTCCAAAATATAATATGCAATATTTTACAATAATAACCGTAAATGTAATACATATACTTTTCGTTTATTGTACCTTTCATGATTAATGATTTCTTCAATTTAGTTGTTTTCTATGAGTAAAAAGTGGTAGAACAGTGTAGTACAGATTTATTAGTGTATTCCATGAGTTCTAAGCTTGTTGCTGCCATCGTTAACATTGTAGCATTTAAATATTACATTAGGAAAGTTAAGTAATATAGAATTTTCATTCATTATTAAAATTTTTAACTATTGTCATTTGTGTTTAAATAATCACATTTATAATTTAAAAATATATGTCATTGACAAACATTGACAAAGAACCATAAGTATTTGGAAAGAAAATACTTTTACTTACTGGATATACTTTAAGTATTACACGTGATAGTTATGCCTACTTAGAAATATTCATATGAATATTTGTTTTATTATGAAACCAGTATTTATCAGCAGTAAAAACTTAAATTAGCAACGAAATTTGTCATCTTTGAAACGTTTTATTAATATTCTGTAATCCAAGACACATTGAAGAACTTGTATAGACGCGGATTATTATTTCAATGCTTGTCGACCGAGCTCGGTAAGATTGGATTATTGGGTATATTTTACATTTTCTAGCTCTCTTTCCATTGCCACGAAGCCTAAATACCTCAGAAAAAAGAAGAAACATCATGGAGTGCCCCAAACCATGGGATCAAACCCCAAATTGTTTACAGTTGGAATAACATTTTGCGCCGAACTGTACAACTTATTTAGCAAGCAACTAACATGCTGGAAAGAGTTAAGAACATTCTGGTACATGTATTACCAGAATAAACTACCAGTAGTAATACGTGCCCTCCTGGTATTTAACTGTAGTCCATTCGTATTCAGCGAGCATAGGAACCGTTTCCAGAGGCCAATTGACGCCTAAATGTCGTTCAGACTTCACACGTTAACGAGTGCGAGCAAGGTGACCTCGTTCGGCGGTGGAATGCGCGGGTCCGGCCCGGAGTGGACTTTGCCGGTTACCCACTCAAAACACCATCTGGGCAACGGCGGCCATCAATCCCGCGGTGGATGGAGACGTCAGAAGCATCTCGTATTAACAAAGCGGCCGGTCCTGTATAATGCGCGGTTCGTAATAGCAATTTAGAAAATTTTGACCAGAGGACCGGTGTTTTACCTCGACTCCGAGCGTCGCTGCTTGTAAGCCGAGCGTTTACAGGGAATTATAATACTTAACGTGGCTAAACGCAGGTCGGAATTAGGCGGAATTGCTCAATCCGGGGAAGTGTGAACGTACTCTGGCGAAGATGCTATCGCTTACGTAATATCACGGTGAACGTTAAATACAGTACGTTGCCTTGCACCTCGGGTCTAAGGTCGGTCGAGTGAGAGTGCTATTTGTTTAAATTATAGCACACAATATTTCTTCTGGCTGTTGTGGATTTTCGGTAGAAAAACACCGGTTTCCTCCTGCGACCGGGCTGCGCAATCAGGAATTCGAGAGTGCCCATTTACTTAATTTATATGTACGGGTGTCGAGTGCAACACTATAGAATCGCTCTGAGATGCTGATTTCACGAAAGTGTACTATGGATCGATTATGTATTTTCATACATTAAGAAACTTAAAAACCGGAAATTTCCTCCATAAGAGGCTTGGAAACCGTATGATATAAAACTAATCCATTCCTATTTATATCCTGAATCACTTTCGTGATACTACCCCGGCCTTCATTGACCAAATTTCCTATCAGAGTTGGTCGGGGGTGTGAAGGAGGTGAGACGCGGCGGTCACGGCGGGCGGGTTGTTTCCCCTCTAAATGGGAGCCAGATTGAGAACGATGGGATACCGTGAAGAGCGAGAGATTTCACCCTTTTCCTCATTTACGATATAACAAGTGTAAAATTTGTAAGTAGACGGCGGCTTTTAGATTTTTTACAGAAGTCGAACCCAAAAAGGACCGAATCGTTTATGGTTTGATTCCTACCGCAACCGTAGTTCCTCCTTATACAACACATGCTTTTTCTAATTAAAGATTAGGTAAAAGGATGCGCTGATGTGTGAAGGGATGAAGGATTTCATTTCACTTTCTATTAAGTTTGCGAAAAATATCGTGGGGATGTTTTGTAAGAAAACGCCAATCTGACAAGACCAGTTACAAATTGACAAAACTGTACATTCTTTGATAACTTCTTGCTAGATTATGCTAATGATGGCCTTAGTTCAATTCTGTAAAATACTAATTTTATTCGAACAATGGCGCTTGTCTCTACACTTATTCAACATACGTTATGGGGTTTAAACACATTTTACGAAAAAACTCTTGTATTAAAAAATTATTATATCAAGTATCAGCCAAGTAAATGTTCCTTACACATAAACAAACGGTAATAAATTCTGTATACCTGGAAAACAAAAACGCTTTGGACATTTCATGTTTTTCATATGAATCTCACCGATAAGTACATTGGAACAAGTCTGCGGTGATTTTAATCATATTTTTTATTTGAATTTAACTAAAATAATTTTATTACCATAGAATACAGTATTAGCCACTTAACTGCAAATGAAATTAGGTAGTAAGATATTATGGGCAACTTTTTATTTTGCAACTTGATTTCTCTTTTGAGTTTGTCAAGCTGCTTTGTTAATTATAATTAGTGGATATACGATTCGTTCTTGACAAAACAACAAAACAGCTAATGTTGACCATGTTTAGGATTTGTGTTAAAATAATAAAATTTGTTGTGCGCAACTGTAATTTAAAACAAACCGTATTTTTCAGTCTTAGAAAGAACTTTCTTGTACAAATGAGGTTTTACTTTTTATTTCTGATTATTATCAGCATAAAAATATATGTATATAGGGTAGAGAAGAATTCATGTTTTTTTGTTGTTGTTAACAGTTAAACTAAAAATATAGCCTACTAAAAAATAAGAACAAAATTTATACATTTGTATCATGAGACATATTTGAATATTCTAAAAAAAGTACATGGTATGGACATGGAATACATTAATCAAAAGTAAACACTTTGTTATTTACCAATGATTGTGTGAGGTTAACACTTATTTTTCTTCATAACAAAAATTAATTGGATCAACGAACTGGAATTTCCACTTACTGTGGTAGAGGTTATGGAAGGTTAAGTAAATAATGAGGTAAAGTAGATCCACTTTGTTATTATTTTGAGACTGAGCGGGGAGCTCCGAAGAAGACTATAGTAATATATATATATATATATATATATATATATATATATATATATATATATATATATATATATGAATAGCTCAGCTTTAGCTTTCATAGATTCTTACAAAATAGAAAAGGATAGTTTACATACTAGCTTATTACTGATAATTAATGTAATATCAGTGTAGCCTTCTGGTTTATACGTGCAATCATTAACTTTTTGGAAAATACAGTTTTAGTTTTATTTTTTTAATATGAGTACAAATTTTACAACACTAATTTTATAACAAAATGTACTTTTAATTTTGCGAATTTAACATTTTGCTTGTTAATGTAAATTTTTTAAATGTACTTTTAACAGTCTCTAAAATACTCTTCTCCGGTTTCTTATTCAAGGTCGTAACAAAATGATTCGAACCTCCTTCGAAACCACCCTCGTGGCCACCAATTTGTAGCAAACAAATATTTTAAATTACATCGTCCGGGGCGGGGGAAAAAAACAAAAAAAGTGTCCCCAAAATGCGCTCCCCCGAACGCGACACGACAAAGTATTTATCATATCCCCGGGAAGTCTTGTCCATAATCACGTGACAAGCCGGGACACTCGGCCGGCCGGGGGTGCAAATAGCCCACGATCACTCACGGTACAAATCATTAATCAAATCCAAAATGGCGGTGGCAGGGGGTGGGAGGCTGGCGATCTCGCCACTGTTTTGTATTCGCCTTGACGTCCGCCCGTTTCACCCTTACTGAATTTTTCCCCTTGAGACGAGACGAGTCGAGACGACGAGAGTAGAATTTTTGAATGATAACGGCGGCGAGGCGTTGGTTTTTTAGGAATTCCAGATGCCGGGCGGATAGCGGGTAGGATAGCGAGGAGTGCGGGGCTCCCGGCTCGCTAGGATTTGTCAGTGTCAGGCCGAGCGCCCCGGCCCCACACAAGGCGGACTCTGTTTGCTTTCGGATTAACTCTTTTGGAGACGAGAAAAATATCTTGATGTTGAAGCTCCGGTGAAAAATGACTACGAGCGTTCGGTTTGGTTTCTCATGCATTGTCAACTCGTGCACGCTCGTGATTCTGTAGAAAATACCTCGGAGGGGAAATGTTTCTTCTCTTGTCAGTGACAATAATGTATCCGATAGAGACTTGAGTTAGTCTCTAATTACGTAGAGTACGTGTAAAAATAAATAAAGAAATACACATATATAACTAATGTATAGAAAAACGTACTCGAGTGCAGGTACAATAAGTAGTAAAAAAATTCATATTAATTAAAACCCAGTACCACTTAAATAATATACAACAAATAATTAGATCAAATGTAAGAAATGGAGTATTTAACTAAATTGTACAGGACAGGTTACCTGATTTATTAAAATAGGGTTTTTACGTCGTTAGATGCGTAGCGATCTAGAGTGTAACATAACGTATCTGAGCACTCGAGACGAACATTTAAGTAATAAAAGCAACTTAATGAAATTTCATTTATTTTAATTTTCAGTAAAATATTGATTTTTGCATGTTTGTCAAAGATAATTTAATCTTAATAAAATGGAGACGTATTTTGTTTTAAAATTTCGACGAGTTCACATACACGAAGTTAAAAGAAAAATAGTTTTTTTTTATAAAGAGGAACGTTAATTTGAATAATGCAGTTTTGTCTACAATTTAGTTTATAAAATAGGAAGTGGACAGACCTGTAATTTATATTTATTGAGGTTCTCACATGTTTGAGTAAAACTGCAAAAATGCTGTATTATACTTCTAAAACCATCTCAACAATAAGGAGATTTACTCAAGGGGTGTTAGCCTCGGTGGAGAATGGAGTTAGCAAATCTGTTAGGGGGAACATAAAATACTTCTCCTGGAAATTCAGCTGAGGCTAAGAAAGCCTAAATATTGTAAACCACCCTTCCAGCTCCCACATCCCCGTGATGGCGTCAATCATAGGGGTTAAAAAATGTCGGCAGAAGTTTCTAGATAACAAAGAGCTCAGAGTTTCTTAGTGAACACGGGATCTGTGGATAATGTGGTTTCTTTCCTCGGGCCAAGCCCCACCCCCTGCACCCCCTGCCCGCCCCTTACCGTCCACCCCCTCTGCCATGTGTGTTGCCGAGCCGCTTCCATGGCTTCCATCTAGGCCGTCACGCTAGATCATTTCAGAGCCATTCCCACCTCCTCCCCAACTATGTGAACATCTCAACACTCTACTTTACTCCCCAAATAAAATCTCTAGCTTTCCAAAATCATTTAGGTGGTGAAGATTTTTATTTTGACTGTGGTGTGTTTATTTAAAACCTAAAACCTTTTAATGAAACTAAACGATACATGTTATTATATAACGGTGGAAGTTACTTGTATAAGTTGATAAAGTTTTCAAATGACCCATGGTTTTAAGGTGTGTAAATACGGTTAATTTTCACACCGGACTTTGTTTATATCAAAATGTTATTTAGTTTTAAATTTACTCATTTACTACATGTTATAAATTATTCTGTAATGTTATAATTACAATTCTTAGCTGTATTATTATTTTTTAAACCATTAGTTCTTCTACATTTGAAATATTTAGAGGTTAGCGTAACAGAATGAAATCAGGCGCTAGTACTCTTCTATGAAATTATCCATTCATTGTTAATATAAATAATTGATAAATTAAACACCAATTGCTTATTTAATGGAAGAAACAATGAACATAAACCAATGATTAGTAGTGACAAATTAAAATATTTTTCTCAGTTTCTACTCACACAAAAACTTTTGCAGACCAACAAAACAAACAATCCAGTGTAAACGGCACATTTTAGCAGTGCAATCGATTTTTGATTGAGAAAATATTTTTTCATTTTACATTGACTGTCTGAAGAATTCCCTGAAGACTTTGTAAAATATAAGATTTGTTTATCACTCCAGAAGGAATTTAGGCATTTAAAGCAGGAAATGCAGTCAATTTTGTAATTAAGCTTGAAGAAAAAATAATAATTTAAACCTTTGAGTTATAGTTTCAGGATGTGAGATTTTTTATTGATTTATGAATTCTATAACAAAAATTGATACAAAATACTGTAGGAAATTATAGTTTTAAACTATTTTAAACAATAATTTATTGATGAAAACATAATTTAATTCCCCCAGCCATCTTTTATATATATATATATATATATATATATATATATATATAATACTAAAAGTCCGTATCCTTTAGTTTAATAAGTTATACCTTGGGCCTGGATTAGATGACCCAAAAACGTCCATTAAAATTCTTTCCACTCATTATGGAATAATAATACATTCCTGCATTCAGAAATGGTATTTTAAAGAACTGCTGAACATTTTAGAAAGTAATTAACAATTAATCAAACCGAAAGCTGATAACACAATATAAATTACTATATAACATTACATACTGTAACGTTCTGCTTGGCTTTTTCATAACATTATTTTTAATTGTATATTTTTGTATTTACTCATGAGGTAGTTTGGATTTCACTATAAATTTCAGCATAAATATAGAAACGTACCAGTGTTCACGAGTCCATAAAATGTGTCTCAATATTGACCATCCTTAATTACTCGGTAGTAGTTCCCTCCAAAAAGGAGGAACCAAACCAATCACTGAACTGGAAGCTCCATCTACCCCGAGTTCCAGAGATTCCAGACATCTAATCGATCCAGAAATCGCAGAGTTTGAATAGGGATTCCAGGGCTGGTGGTTGAATAGCGACACTGGATTAATGAGGGGGTGTAATTGTATTAATCGAACGGTCGGGGGAGGGGGTGCCGCCCCGGTATGCGGGGGTATGCAGTCGAGCTTGGCATACCGGCTATGTGTTTATTTATTTGGCTAGTTGGATTTATTATGGACGATTAATTATTGTATTTTAGAGGCGTTCAACGCATTATTTATCGAGTTATGTGTGTAAACAAACATTACTTCAGCGGGTTTCACATTAAAAACGTTTGCGCCCGCGTTACGTTTTAGGTATTTGTTGGCTCATTAAATTATAACAAATAACAAACTTATAATACTTTAAAAAATTATTATAGAATGATGATTTATTGAAAAAATCAATGCAGCCTGATTTCCAACTACAAAAACTAATTAATTTCCGATCACTTACTATGTTCAGTTAGTGGAAGTTCAGTTAATTTAGTTATAGATTTTAATTTAAGATCAAATAAGTAATAACGATTGTTATTATACTATCAATAGGAATACCTCAAAGTACCTAAACATACACAGTTATAATAAACAATACCTAAGATAAAACAATTATAAGATTAGCAATTCGTACAGTCACTTCTGCCTGTAACCATTAAAACGGGTTCACCTGTTAATTTCAAACATTTATTTTTAATTTTGTTAATTTGATCATTCGGTTCAATTTTAATTAGCTAAACGGTTTAATGTAACTGAACTTTGTACTTCAGTAAGCTACCTAGTTTCCATTCATGTAATCTCTATCATCAGGCATAATTCCAATTAAAATGAATGTAAAGGTCAACCCTATTAAAAGGCAAATGAAAACAGGACAAGACGCGTTTGAATTAATTTAATATATAAATTTAAAATTGGTTTATATAATTTATTGTTTTACTCTGCATTGGCTTTTTAATAAATTCATTCTCGTTGGCATACAATTGTAGTAGCCGAATCTTAATGTTAACTAATTCATTAGACAATTAGTCGGTTAACTATTTGCACATACTATTAATTTCGTGTACTAATGGTTACAAACTAAATGCATATAGAATATTGTTTTGTTCTTATGTTTTATTGTTGGCATTATATTTGTTACTAGAATTATATCATACACTCTCATATATAAAAAATCTGTAGTCCTTTCCTTAACAGTAGAATTGAAATTATTAGCTCTGTGCGTTTTGAGTGGAATTTTAGGTATAACATCTAGTTAACATATTACTGTCATATTATCTGGTATAAAAAGCTGACAAAATGTACATGTTTTGTTAACTTATGTTCGAGAAAAATAATAAGACTTTTATTTTTATTTATCTTTTAAATATATTAAAATAATTGAGGATTATCTGGCATTCAATAGTTTTTCAAAATAAAAATGATAAATATATGGTGACAAAGTTGTATCCATATCAGTCAGGTAGTAGATATACAGTCAAAACAGTCAGATAACATGTTGTAGGTTATTTGACTACCATTGCAGATACTCTACCACTCCAGTTTTGCTCGACACTAATTTTTGGGAAACCCAATATTTGTTATTAGAATTATATTATGTATATAATAACTAGTGTTGAGAACACTATTTTGTTATTTTTTAAAGTCTACATTAATTATATATTTGCTAGCTAGTGAATTTGTAATACTGTATTAATTTTTTCCAACACTTATTTGATCAACATTCTGATTTTTACTCTTTTTACACGGAGCTTTCATTCGCAGCTTGCGTTGCCATTGTGACCAACCGATAGTACAGCAGGCCTAGGTTCTTGAGGGCGAATGCCATCCTTCTTTATAATTGTATTGCAAAATATAACATTTACCATTTAATACTTGTTAACTTGAACCTTCATATATTCTGATTTTTAATTTTGACGAATTGAGGCTTATTAATATTCATCAATTGAATTAATTATCTGTAGTTGTAAAAATATAAATATACTTATATTGTAAAGTTATCATTTCCTACACGATTGACTGTATATTACGCTGTTTACCCATTGTTTTCGTTAACACCATACATACGTTTATTAATATTTATATATTTGGAATAACATGTTTTGTTTCAGTTTGTAAGCGTATAATATTTTTATGTAACGATTAAATAATTTAGTTCCTTGATCGTATATTTAGTTCCTTGATCGTATATTTAGGTAGGATTCTACTTAAATGCTGTAATGCGGTTAAATACAACGGTGTATTTTCTTTTACTTGCAACCAAGCAAACGTCTGCCGCTTTCATTACAGCACGAGAGGTGGAGCGATCTGGCGGGAATCGGCTCAACTATTCCCCTTCTCTCTTGCGTGATGCTGATTCTAATAGAAGTCACAGTTTGTCTACGATTCTCTATTTTTTAAATTAGAACATGTATGCAATATTATTGTAACTATGCCCCTCTTACAGGGTATACGGTATAAATGGGTATAAAGGGTTATGTATGTACGATGTATTTAGTAATTATTACTTACATCTCAGTTGATGTATTTTGCTTGGAGGATATTCATCGCAGGAGATTTAGTACGACTTTTTTGTATTTTTAGTTTATTGTCATACTATTACCCCACGTAAAGTACAAGTTATTTGTAAGAAACATTATTAATTAAATTCTTCTAAGGAAATTAAAATTTAGAGACTATTTAGAAATGGTTGAAAAGATGGAAAATAATGAAGATACACACATTACAGTACACTTGCTGGATCCGAATCTGTGCCAAACTAAACTTTAACATACGAAGCCTACTAAATTACTGTTTATAAAATACACTTGACCCGATAAAAAATATATACTTGAAACCTTAACTTGCGTTTCATTTTAATTCACACTTTAATCAGTTCTAAGTAAGAAAACGATATAGACAATGTGAATTTTCATTCCTCACAATCAAAGATATATATTACAGCGATAAATTGTTATTGTATTCTATGGATTCGATAAGGGATTTGCGGGGGGGGGGGGGTGAAGGAATAAATTGTTTGAACACCAAACAATCTGTATACAGCCAATAGCTCAGCAATGTATGCGGTCAACTTTTCATATCTGGGGCGGCATGGCGATCTAGGAGCCAAAGCGATTTTTGATCTCCTCTTCACCACCCAAAGCCCTCATCTTTATATAAGCAGGTGGGCTCTGTCACCGGTATAAATAATGTATGATATACCACCCGACCCGTCACACGTGCTTTTTGACACCGATTCCACTGTCCGCCGCGCCGCTACGTCTGTACTATTCATTTCCACCCGTTATGATCAGTTGATTTTTAAATCAGTGGAGCCGTAATGTTTAATTTTGTTAGAAGAGTATCTATTACAACCATATAGACCTAGGTAATTCGTCATCAAGAACGTACAAAAATCTATTTCATATCATCTAGCATTTTATATAAAATATGTAGTACAGTTTGTTCGAACTAAAAAAGTAATGCATCGGAATATTAGTTATTTTTACCCGGGACTCCCAAAGAAATGAAGAAAAGGTCCCATTCTCAAATTATCGACCTTAAAGTGTTTACGTTAAATATCCTTCTTTGGAAAACTGGACACATATGTAGAGTATATTTTTACCAAGGCTTCGAAATTCCTACATAATTATCAATATAATTAAGTAAAACATCTAAACAAATTAGAGGAATAAGACTATTACAACCATGCAGTGCCATATTCCTATTATAAACGTCTATGGTACGTTATTATAAGTTATTATTATGTTAATATAGAGTCGATAACAAATTATGGAAACACTTATGAAGAAGTTGATTAACTCTAAATGTCAAGAACGTAAATAATAAAGGAATTTATGTTGGCTATTTTTGAATTAAATGTACCATAACTACTGAATTATGTTTTTAAATATTTTTGTACTTTTTATTATATTCCAGGTTTATGTTATCGCCCAAAACACATTTTTTGAAGAGAGGAAACTGCATAGAAATTTTTGCATATTTATCTTTGGTTCAGTGGTGAACTGTTGTGAGGGGGGAGTAAGTAAATGTAAATGGTTGAAGGACTTGAAATTAAATTTTGGTATACAAAAACTATAATTAAAGAAATTTAAGTACTGTATATTACAGTATGATTACATTATGAAAATTTTGCTTCCAGAAAATAGCAATTTGCCTATATAGCGTTATTAAAATAAGCTATCGTATATTTTTATTACTTATTTATTGCGATGTGAATGTTAAATTAATGGACTTAAATCCAGAGGGGGGGGGATTTATAAAATGTCTAAACCTCTGAGTGCAACATTACGAACTAGTATGAACACGTACAAAGTAAGGATTTTGGTTTTGTGTGTTAAATATAAATGCAAAGATTAAAGAAAAGAATATAAAACAAAACTAAAAAGGTTCAATCATCAGCCATTTCTATTATTATTGGTTCTAACTAAAGGAAATATATCCTAGTTCTTACTAACAACTAATATGAACGAACCTACAGTGGGAAGTGATCCTGGCAATCGCCAAACCAAAACTGGAACTTGAGCAGCAGAACTCGGGCCAGAAGACAATCCATAAATTAAAATAGACTCGGAAACCTTAACATAAAAAGGCAGGACAAAGCGGCGAGTGTCTAAGTTGGGTCATCTATCTCAGAGCACGTTTGTGGGGGGTAAATTGTCAAAACATGACCTTGGTCCTGTTTTACGGCCGGGGGTGCCAAATATTGCGGAAATGGTGAGCGGTTCTACTTTGTTGTTCGGCACCCCCCAGGGTCAGTTTATGATACCCCTGTATTTGTTGTGTTCCTAGCGGCTAGAGACAGGAAGTAACCAAAGTCACACATACTTAACAAAACGCAAATGTGTGAAGCTCTTCGTTTTAAATTTATTATTAACGATGGATAGTTAGAAATTATAAGATATGTTCCATCATTTGCCTTAGTTATACACTAAAAAATATCGAAAAACGCGTTTTAAGTGTTTGGATTTATCCTTTTCGTCAGTAGTCAAAGCGTACATTGTCAAAATGCATCTATTCGTAAGGTTCAGCGTAGAAAAAGTTTTAAAAATAATTAATTAATGTTTTGTGTATTATTAACATTGTTTTTAAATATATTCTTAATATCTGAATAGAGAGTGGGTCCCAATCCTCGATACAAGTCTTCTATATTCGTAACATAAAACAACGGGACAATTCCGAGATCACAATCAATATAAATCTAATAATAATAAAAATAATCTTAAATAAAATAATTAACAGTAATAATTACTTTAATAATTAAAGTAATTGTATGAATCTTAAATATAAAATGGAGAAGTATGTCCGTTGGAAATAGATAAATAAATCACATTACATTTTAAAGCTTGAGCAGTGTTTCCGAAAGTTTTTTGTCAGAGATTCACATAATGTTTTACTGCATGGCGTAATGATGTTAAATAAATTTACAATGGATCAAAACATATGTTGATAAACATAAATGTAAATGTTTTACCATTTTTCAATACTTAAATAATGTACGAAAATAGCTCAACAGAGCACAAAGTAGCAAACTTATGTAATATTTCATCCGTCCAATTAACATATCTTTTTGAGACTTAGCACGCTCTATTATAATGTATGCATGTGTTACGCAGCATATTTAAACTTGGGTTAGTCAAAGTCATATCTAAGACAACATTTTATGCCCAATTTCGATTGGTGCGCCACCTTCCTTTTTGTGTGCGCCACTATACCTACTGTCTCAAAAAACTAACCACAGTACACGTTTGTGCCCAAAAAGTATTGTTGTACAGCATAAATTTTCTCGCTACAAAGTACATTGCTTGGCTCGAGCACTGCTTCCTGACCTCAGCTTTCAACCCTCTGGTCTGAAACGCGTGTTGCACAATAGACGAGAGGCATGAAAGGCTAGCTGTGTCTGTCTGTCTAGCCGCGCACTGTACGGTTGTTAGGCGACGTAAACATGACCATAAATTTCTCGGACAGCTGAGAGGGTGGGAGGGGACAAAAGGTCACCGGGCAACACGTTGTAAAGAACCTGAATATCTTTCCGTGGAATTAATTGTCGTGCAAGTTCGGTAACGTCGATGAAATTACATGTCGGCTACTGGAGAAATAGTTACGTAAAATACTGTAAAAGGTACACAGAGTTTATATTTTGGTGCAAATAAGTAAATCCACAAATGTAAAAAAGCTTAAAGCGGAAATTTTAATAATAGAAAATAATGTGTCACAAATATGATAAAAACAGTTTGTAATCGATCCCACCTCTACCCTTTGCAATTTTTATGTATCCGTTGGGGATTAAACATTAATTATTTTACTGTTGCTGCACAAAATGCTAATTTTCTGCACGACTGTACAATTTTATTATAAGTACACGTATTATTTTCCTCAACAAGTAACATTGTGTAATATTTACTTTATAGCAGCAACTACAGAAATTTCACCAATATTTTAAAACAGTCTATATTCACATTCCACTTTACACATGTAATGCCTTTTTATAGTTACCATATGTTGCAATTAGACAAATATATGACATCATGTTAATATATTTCATAGTGTTGTATCTCTGATTTCTGCCCATTTTGTATTTCGTAATGAATCCACTTGCATTAAATTTTCATAAGTTTCGTTTGGGAAACAAAGATCGGATTCATCTTCAGGATCTAACTGAAACTGCAAAATGAAAAACTCAATGAGGGAACTTCAGATACATTTCTGAGTGTACGTGTCGATAACAAGCACAACTGGACCGATCACGTGGAATACATTTGAGAAAAGGCTTCGTACCATAGGACTGTCTCGCCAAGGTCTGTAGGAGAGACGTTTTAAGGTAGTATATTTCCTAATTTAGAAGCAATATGGAGATATGGTTTCTATTTTTGGACACTGCCTTAATTGAGTAAACTTTTAGTCCTCCAGAAGGGGTTTTTGTGATTCATTGCAGGGCAGAGGAGGCTTATGAGATTTAATTCTAATTAATTTTTCAATGACCTCAATGCCCTTATTGTTCTAATCTGTTATGTTATGGCCTTTGTTAAAATCAGTCAGCTTTTTTTAGGATACCAACTTTGATGAATTTCAGACAGATATAGAGACGAAGATCATAATATTTATCCACTACAGTTTTAAACCACTTGTTCTATATCAAAATAGAGCATAACATAAATTAAATATAAAGAAAAAAAACACAGAATAAACTTTTGTTATTAATTTAACATGATTTTGTAGGTTACAATCCATTTTTAAATGACATATTGTGCAATGATGTATTTTGCAATCAATAAAATAATATTGATTTGAGCAAACATTCTTGGCCCACACAAGTTTTGGGAAAACATATCTATATCTTCTATTATTTGTGCAATGGCAATGCATGTTTGGTATTTTAGTGTTTGGTATTTTATCACGCCATTTACTGTAACAATAGCTTTTTAAGAATAAAATACAAAATAAACTTAGGAAAGGCGTCTGTATAAGCTGCACATACAGGTATTCTGGAAGAAAAGTAAAAATAATTGTTGATGACTATTAACGTTTTTAATTTTAAGCAAACAGAAAATGTAAAGTTTTCAAAAAAATTCATGTTATCATAAAATACTTCTTAATTCTTGTATATACCTTTTAAGTACTTGCTTCAAATAAATATGGATCATTGTAGTTATATTGTAAAAGATGATTCAATGGAGTCCTAGAAGATCGATCCACTGTTACTACAGTTTAAATAAATTATAACCAAAATCACACTGATATCTTTTGAAATAATGAGACTTTTAATCTATTTATCAGATCAGCGTTTGATCAGATTGCTTGCCCAGAGATCGAAAGTAGAGCCTCTATAATAAGGAAATAACCGGGGAGCAATCCCGAACCCCATAATTTTTGGCCAGCACTACAGTCAAGGTGAGAAGTAACGGTATGAAATTGCAAAAATCAGAAACTCGAGCTGGAGGCACGCTTGTTGACCTTCAAGTTACCAATTCAAGAGAAGAAATTTCATAATTACAAAATAAGTAAATTATTACTTGAAAATGAATACAAATTTTTAATGGTTCACAGCAAAAAGAAGTTGGTACGTTTCTGTGTGGATGATAATAAAATTGTTGTTTCTTCACTAAAATAAAAATACATACATTTTAATAATAGTATACTACTATGTTTTGAGCTACAACTGTATCACCAAGATATAAATATCTCACTAACATTACATTCTAAAATATTCGTCATGTATGACAAAACAGCTATATACAAAGAAAAGATACTAAGATTCAATATATATAACTCCTGGCCATTAAGGGAGGATTCGTGTTTATTTGTTGGTCGTACTTATATTAAATATATTATGGCCCAACCGATTCAATACATAGCTCATGGAAACATAGGCTTTCTGAAGTTGACTTGGCTTTCTGAATAAGTCACAACAAATCAGGTTACGTAATATGTTTGTAGTTTTATTTTTATAAATAATAAGGCTATTGTTATATAACCGATTGATAAATTATTTTCATACATGAAAAGCGATTAAAGAGGCCTTTGGTATCTGCTAGTCTTTACATGTAAACGTATGTGTGACAGAAAAAAAAAAAAGAACAAATTAGTTAGCAGAGTAATCAGCATGCACGTCCAAGTATCTTCATATTTATTCGTTTATACTTATTTGTATACATGCATATGAAATATTAAGTTTTTATATGGTTATATAGTTATAAAGAACTTCGATTGTCCTATAAACTAGCCTATCAGTCTAAAATCGCCATAATGGTACTGTGTGGTGCTGAAATATATGAAATGAGATATTCATTCACTGAACAATTTTATGTTTAAAACTGTTGTAGTAGAGGAGTGCCAAATCGTCCAGACGCCGTGCGTTGCAATGAGTTCGCCACAGCCGTCGTTAAATTAAGTTAAACGACATACAAATTAATAATCATCCGTGGTTAAGTACTAACAACTTTTACAAACACGTGTGATCCAAACATTACCATTATATTTTACACAGTTTTTTAGCTTTGCTAGGATTCAGTATTACAAACTACATCAAATATGGTACATTAAAAATATTAATGTATAGTGGGATTGAGATAAAAATTAAATGTTGATAGTAAAATAACACGAAAAAATATTTAAACATTTAACTAGAGATCAAATTTGTTGAAAATTGAAAAGTATAAAACATTTTCTCATATTAAAAAGTGCTGTATAAAAATTAATTCCCAATACAATTAACAAATAATAAAGGAAAAAACGAGAATAAAAAATATAACCTCTCTAGACTCGTTTTCTACCTCTAGTGTCGTGATCATCTCATCGTTCCAGTTCTCATTCCAGTACCAGTACCAGACCAGAATCCGTTGCAACCAGATTCTCATCGTTATAACGGTCGCGTTGTCGCGCAGCTCCAGTGCAACCTTCTAATTTGTTGCCGCGACAGGCGTTCATTGCAGGGATCGCTACAGAAGATCTTTTAAAACTTTCGTTGTCGTTTCTCCGTAGCCGTTCCGTTTTATTTTTCAATTAACATAAAATTTCGTTATTGGGGGAAACAATTATAGATTATCGGTGTGAAGGATCTTTTGTGAAAATAGCAGTCCTTACATGACCACACGTTCACATATACTGATCGGAAACTAAACCTACATCGATGTTTGCTCAATTTTTCCCTTGGTAACTGAGACTGACAACCAACGAAAATTCAGTGTTATCTTGCAGCCAGGAGCAAACAGGGCTGTAGAAAACTCGATATCGCGAGTAATATAGATAACATATTAAACTTATCGCAGAAAGTGAAGCATATTAACTCAAAATAATACTATAACAACGATGATTAATGTGCTCTAATTATTGGAACACTAGTATGGTAGAACATAAGATTAACGTTTGGGAATCCTCTCTTATGGAAAATATAGTAGATGCACTGTTTCCAAATCACCCGGTCAAGAATAACGACGACATCCAAGTTGACTCTTGATAGATTCCTCCTTTACTGATGCGGAGCTGTCCCGGGCCGAGGGATTCTGAGCCGTAAGTTGCCTGGTCCCGATGGTGTAATACTGAACGTAGTAGCTCGGACCTTTCCACAGCTGCTGCTGAATGTGTCCCATCGCTGCTATTAAAAAGGCACCTTGGATAACCGATGGAAGATCCAACACCTGTCCTTATAAGAAGAGGCAAGGGAGATCCTGTAACCTCTCTGTACGCTCGACACGACAGAGAAGCTCGAGCGGCTGTAGCAGCCGAAGCTAAAGGAAGCGATTGAGTTGGGAGGCGGCCTTATTGACCATCAACACGGATTTCGGCCAGGCCGTTCCACAATTGGCGCAGGTTTTGAACGCCTTCGTAGCGGGTCAAAATGGAACTCACCGCACGCGCTGGCTGGTCATGCTGGCAACGCTGAAGGATTTGCGGTTTTCTGCCTATCTCCTTCGAATGCTCAACATCTATAACAAGGATTGGCAGTTGGCTTATACATTTTCCGACGGGCATAGCTAAAGTGAGACCACGGCAAGAGCTGCGTAGGGCTCGATTCTGGGACCTGTGGAACATCGTCTACGACGGGATCCTCCGAATGGAATCCTGTCTCGTAAGATACGCGGTCGATATTGCCACAGTCATCCTCCGGCAGGTTTTGGACCAGATCTCTGGAGCGGCAAATAAGGCCGGCGGTTGTTACCGTCTCTTTGAGCTGACTGATGAAGAATATCGGACCAGTGGCGAGTTTGCGGCGGCTGCCCATGTCAGCCACTCACTCAGTGCTCCTTTGCGGGTGCGAGATATGGGCGAACGCTATACGTCAAGGGCGCTACAGGTAAAATATGGCGGCAGTACAGAGGAAAGGGGCACTCGCGAGTGCTTACCGATCTGTTTCTGAACCGGCCGTCCTCGTGGTGACCAGGGCTATCCCAATCGACCTACGCGCTTTCGAAAAGAACTGGGTATACGAAGGGCCGAACCGGTCACCCAGGCTCGAGAACACACCATAAGGGACTGACAGGAACAATGGCTGCTAGAGAGCAGAAGACGTTGGACGGTCAGGTTGATAAGAGACCTGAGAGAATCGGTGGAGTGACAGCAGGGGGTGGTAAGTTTTTACCTGCCCCAGTTTCTCTACCGGTCATGGCAACTTTCAATCGTACTTGTTTAAGATGGGTAAGTTTGCAAGCTCCGAATGTCCCTATGGGGATACTGAGCAAGACGACGCCAACCATACTTCTTCTTCTGTAGACGCTGGGAAAACGAATGAGTAGTATTGCGATAGGCAGTCCCGCAAGTGAGTGATGAGTTTTAGTGGATATATACACAAATACCAGCAAATTTCTCTAATGGCGTATTTCCCCACCAATAACATTTTCGTTAGCGTTTTATTATTCAACCGCACAACAAGGAACTGTTTGATAGTCGGTAGTAGTTATGTTCTGTTTCCATAACTTCTTAACTTGTATAAACGTAAAGTAAACATTTATGGAAGCTTTCGATGATGGTTTCCTTGTTGGAATTAATATAGGTGTTAGGAATAAGTGGACGTGGCTTATGGCATTATCACTTTAAAAAAAAAAGTTAATTTGATTCGACCTTACTTCGTTCAGTAGTTTAAAAATGTATTGAGAAACTTTAATAAAGTTCACATATCAATATGGAGTAATGTAAATGTAAAATAACCCATAGCAAAATCTCCACAAATAAATTACGTACAGTAATGTGACATGTTTATTTACTGCAATATAAATATATAAAATCGATGGAAAACTGTTTTCTGTTTACCACTTCAGGCCTGAAACTTGTTTTCCATAGCAAGGACGTAATATTTCAAGATAACTAATAATTGTGTAAGCAATGTTTCGGCGTAGTGTAAACTGGAAAATTTAAGTGTTACGAAACCGCCTTGAAAGCCTAAGAACTAAGGTAAATTCATTGATCTGTAAAAAGGTTTTCGGCTCGATACTAATTCATCCTCAGCATCATTGTTAGCGATGTTGTTACATCTTGTTGCATAAACTTTTATAACCATGTATGAAACGAAATTGGCTTTATTATTAGAGTCGAAGTTAGAACTTCTTTCGTGTCCTCTCTTCCACTCGCTTTATGTAAGTGTTTTATTACGTAAAACTAAAAATTGATGATATACTTTTTTTTAAATATTTTATAACATTTTTAATGAGAAGAATATTTCAAGTTTTTAAATCAACAACGAAATCTTTGTGACAATTTGGTATTTATCACAGGGAGGCATTGCAACATGAAATTTTATCACAGGGATTTTGCAAATCATGAAATACATGACTGAAGTGTGTCATATGCTGCCATTCTCCAATACTTCTATCTCGGTCAAGGCACCATTGTCTAAAACTCCGAGAGGCACCCGGAGCGACAGCCATGTCAAATCACTGCATCAGCGGCCGGGCGGCCGAGAGACCCGAAGGGGCATACTTGAACTTTCGTCCTGTCTCGGCCGGCATTTCTCAGCGGTAACAGCGGTTTTGACGGATAGGCCTGACGCCAATTAGGAGGTCACACAGATAAATAAGTGACATCGCCGCTCGGCCACAAAGCGAACGCTCTAATGGCTACGAGGCATTAATTGCCTCGTCGCCTCGGAGTTAATTTGTAATTAACCAGATAAAAAGTGTTCGGACATAGAGAGCGACGTTGATAAGTTCGGCGTCAAGTGTGAGCCAAAATATTAAAATGCTCAACACTCTTTGAAATGATACCCAAATGGCGTGGTTTTCAAATTAAAGAATGAGGAAACCGTTTGTAATCTTGAAATATTTGTATTCGTCGTTAAAAATATACGAAACATCTTTAATATATGAATAAGGAAAATGTTCCTTAAATGAGAAATGACATATCAAAATATTTGGTTTTGCAGTAATTATTATAGCTGAATGGATGAACATCCCTTATTTAGCTTGTTAATGCATTCAAATCCAACCCAGAAAATCTGACTTATAAAGTGTGGTTTTATCAGTATGGTCACAGTTAAATTTATCATTTTATATTACTCGTATTTATCTCAAATCTTCACAGACATTTTGGTATTTCTCCCTTGATCAGCCAAGTCCCTGGATATAAATATTAATAGATCTTATAACATCCACATAGTGGGTGTATGTTGTTCTCAGAAAAGGAATACAACATTAAAATAAAATTAAACAAACAGTTCTTTTGTTAATTATTCAAAATAACAATCTAGACGGGATTACACATTTAAATCTGTATTAAGTTAAAGTTAAAGTTATATGTAAAACAGTACCAAGTGTCCAAATAGCGCAGTATGCATTACCTTGAATAAATTGGTATGATTATAAAATTATAATTAATTCAAAGATATAAACATAAAAAAAGAAAACTTATTTATGTAACAGTGAAAGCAAGTGTTAATCTTGTTACTGAATCTCAATAAGAGACATTTAATTAAATTCTGCCATTTAAATATAATTATAATACATAGTATAGGCACAATGTTCATAATTTATTAATATATATATATATATATATATATATATATATATATATATATATATATATATATATATATTACTATATAAAAGTACATAAATGAGTACGGTCTATTCTGATGATTAAGACGATTTAAAATATTGATATAAATTATAAAAATGTTATTGTCCTTTTTTTGGTAACTTTATTTTTATGCGGACCAATAGTTAGTTGTTTCCTATTACAAATATGTCATGTTAGACAACTATTAGAAATAATATTTTTAAATCATTGTGGTATATAAGAATTGTAGTATAGTATATTTAAAGTATAGTATTTAGAGGAATCTTATGATTAGGGCTAAGGGAAAAAATAATTATCAATCATTACGTTATTTCGTTAGTTCAAAGTTATATTTCTTATAAATTTAATATTTAAACCAAATTTAGGTTGCTATGTTAAGACGTTTTTATTTGTGTCTGGTTCTAAAATTGCCTGAGATTCCTACTTTAAATGCTTATAATACCTTTTATAGTATTTTTTCTCCTAGGAGTTATCGTAATGGACTATGACTCTGAAATTAAAAACCTAACCAAAAACCAATTGTTACACCTAGAGACCATTGTACTTAGAGAGTCATTGTACTGTCTGAAATATCGTAAGATAGCACCCCATTACAACTGACAGCTGCCCAAACAGTAATTCCTTTTGATTTGAGTAGAGTCTGTTCAAGAATGTGTGGATAACCGGTGTTGTAATAATTACAATTATGTCTATTCGCACCACCATTGCGGTAGAAAGTGGACGCGTCTGAATAACAAAAACAATTTGAGTATGCCAATTAGGATCTAGCTCATGAAACTCAATAATACGTAAACAAAATTCCACTCTCCTGTCCGGGATCATCTTCGAGAAAATTATGGACTAAGTGACTTTTGTAAAATTTAATTTCGTTCTTCTTAATTATTCTCTGTATTGAAGACTTTGGAACACCAGTTTCAAGTTCAACCTTCGTTAATGACTTCGGTTTACCTGGAGGCGGAGCATTGATGCGCATACTAGTACTCACTAGAGTACTTATTTACGGCATTTCCACTTTCTAACAAAATATTTTTCCACTTAGTTATTGTTCTATTGCTAGGTGGTTAAACTCCTGGGTAGGCAACCTGAAGTTGCTCTAATTGCTTCTGTAGTGTTGCCAAAAGTAAATAGGGTAAAACTATATACAGTCATTGGCACTTTAAGATGCTATTCCTTACGTCTGTTCAATATTTTGTTCTCAGACACATGAAAAACATATATTTTGTTAATATTGATTGGTTTTTTGGCTTTATACTTTCTTTTTACATTCACAATAAATTTAAAAAGTAAATATTTATGTTATGTGGAAGTGGAAATATTTATTTTGTTATTATGTTACATAATTATAGTGATTGGCACCTAATTCACAGTTATTGGCATTCTGTTTGACAGTCATTGGCACACTTTCATATTTTGCTAAAATAAGAGTGAGGCAATGAAATCATGCACACAACTTACTCTAAAAATGTATAATGTGTATATACAACTATTGAATACAATAATTATGATTGCATAAGTAGAAAGTTTAAAAAAAAATATTACTTCTATAGCCTATATTGTGACGTTAAAATTCAAATAAACTAGACAATAATAGTTTGCCCTTCTACAACATCTTAATAAAACCATTAAATGTTTAATTCGTTGGCAATTTCATTTCCAAAGTCCAAACAGATGTTGCATACAAACACAGGATCATGTTGATCAAGGTCCTCTCTGTTTTGTATACATTTTATATGATACAGTCTATCACACATGTCACATTCAACAGGTTGGGAGACTTCTTCGTCTTTGAAGTTAGTCCCACAACTGTAGCACAATCCATTTTTTGTTACAGGAAACAACTTTTTCCCCACAGACTTAGGCTTATGTGATACAGACGGTCCGTTATCAACATCAATTGACTTTTCAACTTTGACTTTCCCACATAATTGATCTTCATAATTTTTCTTCTTAACAGAAATCTTACTATGTTGTTTAGTAGAGTTTCCTTTCTGGGCTTTACTTAACTTCTTTTCTTCTCGTAGTCTTTTTCCTTTCTGTCTTGGCTCTTTCTTCTTTTGCCTTTTTTTCTTCCTTTTCTTCATAAATTATTTTCCATTTCTTCGAAGAAACAACGTAAGGTACTCTTTCTGTTTTTCTTTTGCCTTTTCTGGTTGGAGTTTCGGGCCACACGAGAACATCAGCCAAAGCTGGACCACTGCTTCCAGATGCTTGGGCAATGCCTTGTGAAGCATGTTAGCGCAACACGTGAACCTTCACTTAACTTTTTCTCGGGTGTTGTATAGTTATGGTCAAGTTTTACATTTACATTGTTGTACATTGTTTCACATTTTGATTGTTGGAAGATATGTGGTGTCATTTTTTTAATGCATTGGCACTGACATCTGGTGCAGGTAAATAATTAATTTCAGGATCATAGTTTTTTTGTTTTTGTAACATCAGTTGTGTGGCATCTTTGACAATAGGCCTATCTGGCACACATACATCAGTGACAGTTTTTGGAGAGTGTGGATTTAGTTCCATGACAGCATGTGGCGAACCAAATTTTTTGAGGTTGCTTATTTCTGGAAAACTCCTCCCTCCCACACTCGATATAGTGTGAAAAACAGTGGAGGTTCATTATTTTCCGACACAACTTTCTCTATAATTGCGGAATTTTTCTATCATTTCGTCTCCTACAATCCCTTCGAATTGATCCAAGGTAACTACATCTTTACCGCTTTAATGGTACAATTTTTCATTTGGGTTTTACAAGACACTTTGTATAGTCCAATTGAGTTGCAGTTCCAAGGAAAAACAAGCCACCAGGCTCTAAATCCGTTAGTAAGTGTTTGAGGCTTGACCTCGTCCACTACATGTTTTCAGGATTGGTGCAACATTCTCCTTAGTTTAAAGCGTCTGTCGGGTGGTTACTACGCCAATTAAACACTGCCTTTTTCCAGCCTGACTTGATTGGTCTAAATGCAGCAACATCTGCTGGCTGCATTATTCTGGTAGCGTTTGGGTATAGGGCTTATCAGTATTATTTGCAACTCAGAACACAGTTGGCTTAGCTGATAGGAAAGATGGGCTCTTATGCCCATCTACAAAAAGGATAACTGCCCGTGTGATATTGTTTTTTTCAAGGTGTGCATTAAAAACATTACCGATGTACTCATAAAAGACTTCGGATTTCATCCATCCAGTGTTCGAATGACCAATACCCCAAGAGTCTGGTACAGAATTTTACAATTGTTGATGGTAATCTATGGTACGGATAGATTAACATCGGTGGAACAATTCGCCCACAAGCAGAAAAAGAAAACATCACAGTAATGGCGGCTTTTTGAATTTCCCTTGTCAATTTCATAAACATTTTTTTGATCCTGTGGGAGCTAAAACTTTAGAACCCTTTGGACACAGTAGGAAATTTGTCTCAATCGCCATTAAAAACAACGAGTCGGGTCTTTCAAAACGTCCACCGCATTTTCTTCTTTCAAAATGTCTTCTATAGTTTTAAACCAATTTTTAATATCGTTTTCGCTGACGCATGAGCTTGCAGAAGTTACTCCTTCGGGAGTCCTTAAGGATAGGTTAGGGTGCCTTTTTAAAAAATGCTTGATACCAACCGAGGCCTGGAAGATTGTTTTTTTAAAAGGATTAGGTCTTTCATTTTGTATTAAGAATTCTTGAACGCTCAGTTGCAAATCTTTCTTTCCGTCGTGGGAAACCTTTCCGACAGCAGTCATTGATCCATTTTTCAAGTGTATCCTCTTCTTCCTTCGTCAGTACAGGTGGAGGACCAAGTTGTGTTTTTGAAAACTTGTCACTAAGCCGAAACTGAATAGTTGACCGAGGAACACCATGCTTTTTTGCTGCAGCCTTTTTGGTCATTCCATTTCTAACATCTTGTAAAGCTGCCTCAAGAGAATCGGCTTTGTAAGAGAATTTAGGCATAATTTGAACTCCGTTGGTGATCTGAAAAGAAAAAAGTTATTTATTGGCATGCCAATATCTATACATTGACATAGTGCCAATCACTGCTAGGTTACAGTGATTGGCATGCCAACGAGAAATATATATGTGTGCCAATGACTGTTTCAAATTGAGTTGTTAAACAATAACAATATTCATAAAAAGCCCATTGTTTTTATACTTCGAAAGATGTTATTTTGGCTTAAAATAAACAATCTCTTAAATACATAGTCATTGGCACTCCCTGCCGATGACTATATTTCATAATTTTTAAACATACAGTCATTGGCACCCCCTTTGCAGGTTTGATTTTGAGGTTATTTAACTTAAAACCTATCAAAAATGGTTTCAACTCCTTCTACATTACAGCTATCATTGTCTTAGTTGCAAAGATTTATCTTATCAAAGGGAAAATAACATAGTACAGAGAAGCAACTCTAAAGGAATTCACAAGAAGATCAACAGAAAAAGCTTACCTATACTAAAAATAATTTTTTCCAGACACCACGTGCAGTCTATCTGCAAACATCACAATACCAATTGGGGGAGAACTGTTAAGAGTATCTAATGAACTATGTTGGCATTCAATGCTGCCAACCTAAATCTTGTAATGAAACAAAATAATTACAAAGTGCCAATGACTGTACTAGTGCCAATGACTGTATGGTTTACCCTAGCACATACACAACACTTCACTTTTTACCTACCCTACATTAAAAGCTATATTTCGAACTTCAATATCAGTAAAACTGTAATGGAGGAAGTTAGGTTATGTTTTTATAGCACAAGCAATATTCTTCAATCAAACAGCTGTTTTCAACAATGAGCGCAATTAAACATCTGTTTTTAAAGCTGCAACCCAGTAATCAAATCAGGTAATTCAAGAAATGAATTTTTATAGGAAGCAAAATGGTAAAATGTTCAATATGTCACCATTCTGTTTATACAATTATTAGGGAGCTTTAATTTTCACAGAATATTCTTAAAACCTACTTGATTAATTGTGTAGAGTTTGAAAATGTTTAGTGCATAAATGGGCAAGTAATATAAAATCAAACGTTTTAAACCTCTTCGTTGGACACTCTATATATAACATATTATTCTGTTTTGCCAACGAGGGTTTAAATTTGTAATAAATTTAGTAAAATTAACCCTTTTCCGAGCCAATATTAGTTCTGATTGCTTCTTGGAATAGTCTAGATGCTTCCAACTGCAATATGTATCAAACTCAAATGACATTGTCGCATTTTGAAAGTATAAAAATAGATGTTAACAACTAAAAATTTCAGAAATAAAAAGTTCCCTGTATTTACAATATTAAAATGAAAATAGTGTTATCAAATATGTTAGCACTATTGACTGTATGTCGAGTTGACTACTGATAGTTGTGGAAGTGATACCCTGGTGGGGTAATCACACCATATTACGTATATGATTGATTCATATTGGGAGGGGTGTGGGTATGGAAGTAGATGTTACGAAAAGAAAAGGATGTAACTTGTTAACAACCAAAATCTATATAGTAAACTTCATTTTTCAAGGCTAAAGATATGGTGAACCTGAACTAAACACACGCTTTAGATTTTCCCTCGCGTATCTTTCTAAATGTTTCATATTTCTTGTTGCAAAGTCACTTTGGTATTTCTCTCTTTAAGTCTTCATAGTTATTTTAATTCTTTATTTTGTACCAATACAGTTTTTACAGGGTACAAGGTGACATATTAAACACTACTTTGATCACAAATGAGGTAAAATGTAGTTTAAAAATACCTATATGTATAAAGTAAAGAAAGGTAAATTATATAGAAGTGAATAGTGGTTTACAAGATCTCTATTGTTTTTCATCATATCTTCCACATATTTTAATTTTTAAATTAATTTCATTGGTCAGATATTTTAATAAAGAGACTCTAGCAGGAGTTAAAAATACCGGAAGGGATAGGTGCTCTCGTGTGAAAGTCTCGAATATTAATCCAGCGGAATAATCAACACCCAGCAGCAAAATGATCCACGTGTCGTGAAGAAGGGGGTTTAACTATCCCTATGACGTTACTTTAATAGCATACAGACATGTGCGTAATAAAGTTATCAAGGTCTAATTTGGAACAAATTAGACGTAATGTGGGCCCACTCATCATCCTTATTCATAAAGCGGACCACTGAGGCCAAGAGTTGGCTGTGAGAACTGGTGGCCAATTTTCTATAATTAATTCAGTTGTTATTATTATAATGTTCGTGCAGGGTTCCCTAAACTTTAAAAATGGATTCTTTCCCTTTCACCTTCTCAAGTTCTGGGCAATAAACCAACGACAATAATCGTGCTCGTTGACCATTGCTGCCCGTTGGCACCCGTTGCTTTATTCATCTTCAGTAAAATATATTGTGTTCAGTGGAATTAAATAATATTTCCACACAGAAGCAATAGTGATTCAGTAATGTACAGTTTGTTTTACAGTTTTGACTATAAGGCTGATGTTAATAGCAATAACAGTTACACATTTAAATGCAAATTAGTTTTGCGTCAGCTACATATTTTTACTTATATCCGAATTCTATAGCTTTAATGTAAAGTTTAACATTGCTACTTCCAGATTTGCAAAAATTTGTGTTATCCCTCTGAAAGTCCTGCTTATTACACAGGCTGAGTTATACTACCTATGGGGTAGGTATAGTTATCACACCAAGTAACTATAACACCTTTTCTTATTCTTGACCTCCGAACTTAACCCCAGGTAAGTTTGGAAAATATCTCCAAATGACCATTTTGGGGATGAGAGTGATTTTTAAGAAATTTTATAAGTGAACATGATTTACATATACAAAATTTCAAATTACTCATTACAGAGTACATTTTAGCCTAAAATAACTATTAATTACTTTGAACTGCATTTACTACGTGTACTAAAGCACTTACTTTTTAGAGTGTTTTTGAAATATGTGTTGTGTTACTTTTCGTATAATATGCAATTTTATTTTAATTTCCTAAATAAAAATGCTCAGAGTTCAAGAATACTAAAAAACCTGAAATCCATACGTGTTATGAATAATTGGTACACTCCATGAAACTGTTCAAAATAGAAATAAAAAAATTGAATTCAAAACAATAATTTTAAAAATTACATAATTTATTCATCTAATAAATAATCCTTATAACAAAACGAAACCGAAACCTAAAATTGTTTAATTTACCACCAGCCTTATGAAGAGATTCGGAATACAACGGGTTGGTCGGCAAAACCAATCGTGAGTAGTGTCGTGTATACACAGTTTTGGCAGTCAGTGTGATACCGCCACACTTATGAAGAGATTCGGAATACAACGGCTTGGTCGGCAAAACCAAACGTGAGTAGTGTCGTGTATACACAGTTTTGGCAGTCAGTGTGATACCGCCACACTTATGAAGAGATTCGGAATACAACGGCTTGGTCGGCAAAACCAAATCGTGAGTAGTGTCGTGTATACACAGTTTTGGCAGTCAGTGTGATACCGCCAGACTTATGAAGAGATTCGGAATACAACGGCTTGGTCGGCAAAACCAAACGTGAGTAGTGTCGTGTATACACAGTTTTGGCAGTCAGTGTGATACCGCCACACTTATGAAGAGATTCGGAATACAACGGCTTGGTCGGCAAAACCAAACGTGAGTAGTGTCGTGTATACACAGTTTTGGCAGTCAGTGTGATACCGCCAGACTTATGAAGAGATTCGGAATACAACGGCTTGGTCGGCAAAACCAAACGTGAGTAGTGTCGTGTATACACAGTTTTGGCAGTCAGTGTGATACCGCCACACTTATGAAGAGATTCGGAATACAACGGCTTGGTCGGCAAAACCAATCGTGAGTAGTGTCGTGTATACACAGTTTTGGCAGTCAGTGTGATACCGCCACACTTATGAAGAGATTCGGAATACAACGGCTTGGTCGGCAAAACCAATCATGAGTAGTGTCGTGTATACACAGTTTTGGCAGTCAGTGTGATACCGCCAGACTTATGAAGAGTTTCGGAATACAAAGGCTTGGTGACAAAACCAATCATGAGTAGTGTCGTGTATACACAGTTTTGGCAGTCAGTGTGATACCGCCAGACTTATGAAGAGTTTCGGAATACAAAGGCTTGGTGACAAAACCAATCATGAGTAGTGTCGTGTATACACAGTTTTGGCAGTCAGTGTGATACCGCCAGACTTATGAAGAATTTCGGAATACAAAGGCTTGGTGACAAAACCAATCATGAGTAGTTTCAGGTATACACAGGGTTGGCAGTCAGTGTGATAAAGCCAACATATCTAAAAAAATGTATACACCACAATGCAAAATTTCACATTGTAAATACATATGATAGCAGATTTATATTTAACAAAAAACATTAGAAGATTATAGAAATTATGTCCTAGGGATGGCTACAAAATTATTTGAAATAATTGGTTTTCACAGTATATACCAAAACTATAAATACAATACTATAACAACATAATACACTAGAACATAAATTGTGTGTGTGTGTGTGTGTGTGTGTGTGTGTGTGTGTGTGTGTGTGTGTGTGTGTGTGTGTGTGTGTGTGTGTGTGTGTATTATTATATAATATTATATAAATATAATATAATAATATAATATATATATTAATACATATATATAATATATATATATATATATATATATATATATAATATATTAATATTATATAAAAATATTAAGCTTTGGAGATATAGAATTGAATAATGTGCAACTGAAAATCAACAAAGCAACAATCAAAATTAGTTAGAAAAAACTACAACTTCAAAAATGTGTGCTTCATGCAATATAATATTAACAAGACAAATTTAACAATACAAACAATTAAAATAATCCTGAATTAACACACACCATGCTTATATCTGTCTAAGAATGAGAAAGAGTGCAGGTTTCTTGAAAAACTCAACCGAAGAATAAAAAAAATCCAGGTCAGCACAGACCTCATTTCCGCTTCTCTGCAGACGAGGGGTTGTTATGTAGTTGGCCCGGTAGTAATGTCTGGAGAACAGATGGGGGTGGCGGGCTTGTCGGGAAACACTGAAGTGAACCAACTGAAGCATTTCTGGGCAATCAGTACAATTCACGACTTTAAGGATGAACAGAAGATCTAGTATTCCTTTACGAGCCGATAAGGGTGGAAGACCCAGGTGATGCTCCACCTCGTGCAAGTTCACCTCAAAATAGCGAAATCCTAGTCTTAAACTAACCAGCTTCAGGAGGCGTCTCTGCACAGCGTCCAGAACAGAACAGTGGCCAACCTGCTGAGGACTCCAAATGGTCACAGAATACTCCAGTATAGGTCTCACCAGACTGATGTATAGAGCTCGAGTAGTTCGGACGGATGAAAACTGCAGACATGTTCAACCGACCAATCCAAGAACACGATTGGCACTTTTACAAATTTAACTTAAACTTTACTTTATTGACGTACTAACACATAATTGTGTATGGCAAAGTCAATGGTACAAATATCTATAAACTAATCAATTTTACATACAAGAATATTGTACTAAAACTAAACTTAAACTTAACAATTCTTAAAATATCTAAAACATTTTAAAATAAACAGATTTAAAAATCTTAAGTTAAATATAAAATAGAAGTTACACAGCAGTTAAAACATGATGAAATAAAGCAACAAAAAAATCCAGACAACAACAAAAACACGCTAAAACTCTAAACTAGTATCAAAGAACTCCCGAACAGAGTCAATCTCTCCAGCATTGTGCGGTAAATTCTTAGCTAAAGCTGAACGATGAGGAGTCTGACGTAAATTAATGCCAGCTTTAGTGTTGTGCTCATGAATTTCATTACCTCTTAATATATTTTTGCTTTAGAACTTGGAAAAACAATGGTTTCATAAATGTACAAAGCGGGAAATGCCATTGTACTTAAATCCGAAAATATTTTTCTACTTGATGAACTTCTCCTTGGTCTACCTCAGGATATGTTCAGGGTATGATCACCAGGGTCGAGGTTTGATGACATCAGCACTCCAAGATCAAGCACCTTGTCGACCCTCCTGATGATAAATTATGTTGAGATTGGGAGTACACCGACTTTAAAAGATACTCTATATTAAGATTGAAGCTAACTAAATAATATATATTTGCTGAGAATTCTACAAAAACACAAAACGCATTTCATAGGTTTAAAACAAATTTCATAGGTGGTTATGTAGATAGACAGATATGTAGATATATGTACCATGTTATTGGATTGCTTGCTTTATTTGTTGGAAAATACACAATTTTGAAAGTTTTCATTGCTCAAATCTTGGTAATGAACTCATACAAGGTATGTCTTGCTATCATCGAAGAAAATATAACAGTGTAACCGTCAGTTATTAGTATATTCAGTTACTAGTTTTGCAAGAATACAAATAAGAACCTTTTTGTTCTGCTGTACACTTTTGATACAGGATACAGAGCCATTACAGCTGACGACATTGGCAAAAATAAGCTGGCTGTTTGTGTTTTACGGCTACTACGCTTGGTCAATTCTGGGGAATTCTGCCCAGACCTACAACTTTCTAAAACTCTAACTGTATAACCTAATAAAATAACTCAGAAAGTGCCAGATATGTGTGTTGACATATCTTTAACTCAATTTAATGTGTAAGATATCAGCGTATCAGGTTGCAGATGTGCTAATTTATTTTGGGCAAACCGGAGGAACCAGAATATATATATGGGATGTTCGTGATAGTTCAGCTGTGGAAATACTTATCTAAAGTGACCAGGGCTTATGACTACTGTGGGTGAGATCCAAATTCTGAACTGTTTCCACCTTTCTATATCCTGACATTATAAATGAAATTTACTAGATGGTCGGCCATATTTGAATCGCCAGTGGAAAGTCCTTGTATTCCAGACTTCATATATGGATGTACCTCAGACTTTCCTGAACCATTAAGAAAAGGACACTGGGCACTCACATTTAATATTCAACTGAGAATCAAGTTTTATCAAAATTGCGTGGAGTCCCTATAAACTGAGGAGGTGGGCCCAAAAATCCAAAAAAACTTTAAAACTACGTAACTGATATAAAAATTACCTTAATCTATTTTCAATAATGAGGTACTTATTTAAATTTTTTACATGTTATACAATTTTACGTTATGAGTTGTTTCGACTATAATTATACTCACCAAAGTGGTTATTCAAGGTAAGTATGTAGTGGAGATGTGTTTTGAAGCGGCTGATTTTATTTCCTGCCATCACAGTAAACATGTATCTCAGAAACATATTCTTTTTCTAGATCACTAGTTGCAACAGATATAAAAAGCTGTAGCAGATTCGTTACCATCACTTTAGTCTTATACAACGTCAAATTCGTGTTACCTGCTCCAACCTATTAAACTTTATATTTCTTTTAGTGTTTGTAGATTGCAAGTTGAAACTGATTAAAATAGCTGTAGCTTATATTCGTTAGCATCACTTTAGTCGTATAAATGTCCAAATTTCCATTACCTGTCCTAACTCATCAACTTTATAGAAACATATTTCTTATAGTGTTTGCAGATAGATCTTATGGTATACTTGAAACAGATTAAATGGCCGTAGCCGATGTTCGTTACCATCGCTTTAGTCGTATTAATGGTCGAATCCCCGTTAACTCATAAACGGGCTCATAAACTCATAAACTCAATGCCGTTAACTCATAAACATTATAGAAACATATTTCTTTTGGAGTTTGCAGATTGGTACTTGAAACATATTAAATGGCTGTAGCCGAGGTTCGTTACCATCACTTTAGTCGTATAAATGTTCAAATTCCCGTTACCTGCTCTAACTCATAAAACTATGTTCATTTATTTATTTTACTTATTATTTATTTATACAGACTACTCCTAATTTGAACAAAATAGAAAATAATTCTAGTGTCCGAACTGTCTGAAATTTATGACTCAAGCCTTAATTGAGGGGCAGCACCGAAGGCGACTGGTGACGAACGGAAAATCTCTCAAGAAATATGAAGATTCTAGAGAGTCACGAATGTCTTAAAGAGTTATCACGCATAAAAACTCATTTTTATTGATATATCTTTTTAGAAAAAAGTTCCAAGCCCAGCTGACTAGTAGCAAATCTGTTATCTTTATAGCATAAGACGTTTGACTCGGGTAGTTTTACTGATAACGCCTTACAACTGATTCTTAATAGTCGTTAACAACGTAGAATAATGAGTGACATTGTGTTAGCGGTATAGCCGCATATAAAAAAGTAAAATTTTTAAGGTAGGTAACGGAATTTTACATAAAGTAATACATTCCTTTCGCAGTCCTATATAGTTAAAACCTACATTCATGTTTTCCTATATATTTGTGCCCTCTAGTGTGTGTAGTTTGTTCTCTCCTGGCACTTATTCACGAATTCGTAGTATAAAGACATAGATTAGTGATGTACTTTATGCATAAAAAAAAGGTGGTTGGTAGATTAGGATATACCTTTCAGGATACGGGTGCCAGAATGCGTGCGTGACCCTTCCCTTAAACACGCATTAAGGCTTGTCGTTTGTGGACCGGGAGTAGTGTGTTACTTTTGAAAAGACGAAAAATAAAGTCCAATGAGATATATATCATTTAGTATCGTATTTAAGTGCACATTATCAAAATATAACTTAAATCATTGTTTTAAACTAGTGGTTTCATAACATATTTTTTAAATCAGAATAGAATAATGAATCGTGAACTAAAACCCTTTTTGAAAATTATTTTATTTCAGACACGTGTTTCGGTATAAACCATCATCAGTGTGAACACTAACCTCTAACTAAATAATAAACAGACAACTAAATATACATTTGTGGACCATTTAAACAGATGTTACATTGATATGATACAGTTGTAATTTTGATTAGTATTCTGAGTTTAATATTTTTTCAAATATAGGATATGTCTTATTTTTTTAGATTGCTATTCAATATGTTGTAAGGATCTTTTTTATAATTTAGATAAATATGTAATTCTTCTTTCGTGTTTAATTTTTCCCCTTTCATTTCGATATCCAAAATTTCAATGTTCTATTCAAAATTTTTGTTGTTATAATGAGAATAATGAGAATATGAGAATAATGATTTATTCCATAGTAACTAAACAATTAAATAACATTACAAAACCTTGGAATTACACTGCCACGATTTCCAGTTATGTGGCAGCGCAACTAAAAATATAATATATAAATAAACAGAGTCCAGTCCATCACTTTAATTGCCATCTTCTGTGTAGATTTAACTAAATAAAATACATATTTAAACATATAAGTTATTAAAACAAAGAACAAAAAAGTTTCCTTTTAAATATTGGAAAATTTTTCTATATACATACATAAACATATCCCTGTACATAAATATATACAAATCTATATATAAAAACGTAATAATTTTGCTATATACAAACCAAAAATAATTTGTTTTTTTATTAATGTTGTTTTACATTATTATAGGTTTAGGCTATATACAAAAGAAAAATTACAAACAAAAAGTTACTAAATCAATATACTGTTTAAGAAATTAGTATCCTCTAACGAGAACAACCACAATTTTACAGATTTCTCAAAACTATTAAATGAGTTACATAATTTTATTTCAAGCGGTAATTTGTTAAAGTACTTTGGACCAAGATAATTAAAGGATTGCCTAAATGAAGATCTGTTGACTTTAGGTACTCGAAAGATGTTCTGAAAATTACGTCTAGCACTATAAACTAATTCAAAAGTTAAAGTATTACCACTTCTGATATAAAATAATCTTAGTACCTTATATACAAAAAGGTGTTGTATAGGGAGAATTTTCAAATGACAATAAAGAGGATAAGAACTTTCTCTAATAGATTTTCCTAATATGATTCGAATAAAATGATTTTGCACACCTCGCAATTACGTCCAGTTTCTAATAAATATTCAGCGAACTTTGATCTTACTGTAGATTTTTTAAAACTATTTAGTGCATATGGTTCTGATATTTCAATTAAGTTCATTAAAAGCAAAGCATTAATGGACAAAACCTTTGTCGCCTAACTATTAGAAATGCGATTAAAAACACTGTTAAATATTGAGAAACACATTTTCCAAGATGACTGTTAATGGTTTCTAGTGATTACACAGGTTTCTAGGGTATTACTCTGTAAAAACGCATATATTAGGATAAAAACTCTTTAACACGCCACATGTTTCAAACACCTGATGTTATCTAGTCCAACTAGAACTATTAAACACTTGCTGAAAATACATTTACAGACGACAGTATGCGTGATACTATGACAGAGATATTACGATTAAATACGGTCGATCTTTCTTCTGTGTTTACAACTACGTAGTCTTTGAGACAAATGTTTACACAGTTAAACATTGCCTATCCGTGTACAACTCTATAGACTATTCACTATTCATGAATGCAGTCGTTGCCTTGCCCGTCTGCCTAAGGATTAATAACTACTTGAGAAAGTGTGTGGCAAAGTACACAGCATTAGTCATAATACCTGTTTGTAATTCATGAAGTATGGTACTTTTTGAAATCCGGGTCTAGTAGTGCACGGTTTAGTGTTGCATAAAACTAACGCCTATTGTAGTGATTTGTTTAAAACATTTAAGTGGTAGCAATCTTAGTATTGTACTTACTTAAAGTGGCTTTTGAAAGGATAACCATTACGTACATGTCCTCATAGTCCTCAAGTCTGTATGAAAGTAAACTCGGATACTCCACCATGCTTCGGGATGTTATTTAAAACATCTTACTGTACTTAATTGTGCGCTTGACGAGACAATAGTATGGCTGTTTATTTAGTTACGCATGGTGGCTTCCTACAGACCTCTTTAGTAGTGTAAATGTCTCTGATGACGAAACTTCGCAGAGTCCGTTTTGAACTTATTCGTCACCGACATTTTTTATCTCTTCAGACGGAAGTGGACTCCAAATCCAGCAGTCAAGTCTGTGACAGTGCCAGGTTTCAGACAGTGCACTAAGCTGAGGGTGAAATGGAACTACACTCAACATTGACATTACGGTCTTGTTGGTGTGACTTCTAAGCAGTAATATTGATTGTGTAATCTTAGTTTTTCCTTCCTCGTGGTGAATATTTGCTTAGAAACGAAAAAGGAATTTTGCATAGTTTTTAGGGGTAACTACTGATTCCATAAGTATAATTTTTTCTACTTGTCAGTGAAGCCTACAGGTTCACTGAGGATGCTGGGAAATCTCTCTTTATTATTTCTCTCCAAACGATATTCCAGAACAAATTTAACTATTAGAATATAAATAGACTGTAAATGCACAGTTTCCCCTCTATATGGGCAACATAGAGTTTGATGATTGGGGCAAGTCCACTCATCATTTAGTTGAGCGTAGCAAAACGTAATCGTCCGCAAGATATCTCGAGAGCAAATTGGGGTGTACTCTAGAAATTTTGCATGAAACTTTGGTGAAATCTGTTATGCGACACATTTGATGTGTGATGTGGCATCCTCCTACTTTGTAGGTAGAAAAGTCTATGTCAGATTTAATTAATTTTAAGGAAGTTTCACTTAAGTACGATCACCGGAAAATAATTTAAAAGGATTGATGGCTGTAAAAATGTTCTGTTTCATATAGTAAGGTACACAGATGGCCAGGACGATGGCGGCTGCTCTTGTTCGGTGAACGTACATTCGAGATCCCGAACTGTATATCTCACACCCATGTGTGTAACTACTACGAGATATTCAAATATTTACAGTTCACAATAGTGCTAGTATACGGAACTTTCCAATTTGGTTATTTCCATTCACGGTACTACAAATAAAATGACTTACATAAGTTAACTTAGTTTTACAAATGAAGAGTCTTTAAAGAGCATTTTTGTCACTGTAAGCACATTTTAAAACTGCATATATTTTATAAATGTAATTCGGTGAAGATTTTCTGAAAATATAAAAATAATCGTCTTTGAGCTCGTTACCTAAAGTACACATAGTAAACTTGACCATGAACTTTAAAATATAGTACTATTATTAGTAACCAAATTTTACTCGACCCTATGTTAAAACGTAATCATTGCACCTTGGTAAATAGGTAATTTATGATGTATTTTACGAGTTTATAATGCTTATTGATGAAAGTTACCGATAAAAGCAATTTGAAATATTATGATTTCTACTCATGAATTTGTTTCAATATATTTTATATAAAACCAGATAAATCAAATTTTTTTTAACTGAAAAGAAAACGAATAAGATATTTTTAAAGAACAAGAGCAAACCTATCCAACGCCAATCCACAACCCAAACCTAGTATGAAAAATCTTTGTAACTTTTCTATTGCAAAAACTACAATGAAAAAGCAATTCGATTTTTGACCATTACATTCTTCTTATACATTTTTAAAATTAAGTCCTGAACGAGCAACTACAAAACAAAACTAAAATTTTAACTTAAGATATACAATAAATATTTCATTTAAGGAGTTTATACTTACTTACTTACTATTATAAATTAATGTATTAAAAAGTGTGAAATATTATTAGATACAATTCACTAACTGATAACAGTACAAATTATTCGAATTTCAAGGCAATATTTGCAGATATTCACGGTTCACCTTATACTACAGTATGTATGTCTGAATGGTGCCTCTATCTTAAAAGCGATTAATCGTATGAAAAGATTTACAAATGAAATGAGTCTCAAAATGTGTGCTCTAAAACTGTTACAATAAATTATAACATCATTGGAGAAATATAAAATGATATAATCGCTAGAAACAGTTTTTAATTACCTTTTACCTTGAATAATCTACGACACAGACACGGAGGCATATAGAAATATTTAGCTTATTAGCGCTCATTCTGATGTTGACCGCTATAATTACTAGACCTATAACAATTAACATTGTTGTTAAAGGAATTATTTTAGCAAATTTCGAATTTATTCCAAACCATTCTCATCCTCACAGTTATGAGACTTCGAGACTGCTTAGAACTTACTCTTCATTCAGGCTGTTCATGATAAACTGTTAGCACTAGACTGCAATCGGCCCATCTACCTGTGGTATTGATGAAAATTAGTTGTCTTCTATACAGAAGTAATACATATATGTCATAAAAATGTGAATTTCTACTGAGTATTGTCTTTCAAACACGACGCAATAACGATTGAGTTTTACATATTGTACGTATTGTTCGATGCAAATTGTGGGGAAAATGCAACGAAATGTGTATAACTCTGTAAATAATATCTTTCATATAATAGCTCAGTTTGCACATAATAAACAATACTGCAATGTAATAATTTGAAATTTGAACAACCTCAAATCATGGATCATAAAGATTCCATGTTTTAGTATAAAACTATATATAACATCTTTCATGTAATAGCTCAGTTTGCACATAATAGACAATACTGCGATGTAATAATCTGAAATTCGAACAACTCCCAAATCATGGATCTATAAAGATTCCATGTTTTAGTATATACTATATATAACAGCTTTCATGTAATAGCTCAGTTTGAACATAATAAACAATACTGCAATGTAATAATTTGAAATTTGAACAACCCTCAAATCATTGATCTATAAAGATTCCATGTTTTAGTATAAATAAACTATATATAACATCTTTCATGTAATAGCTCAGTTTGCACATAATAAACAACACTGCAATGTAATAATCTGAAATTTGAACAACCCCCAAATCATGGATCTATAAAGATTCCATGTTTTACTGTATACTATATATAACAGCTTTCATGTAATAGCTCAGTCTGCACATAATAGACAATACTGCCATGTAATAATCTGAAATTTGAACAACTCCCAAATCATGGATCTATAAAGATTCCATGTTTTAGTATATACTATATATAACAGCTTTCATGTAATAGCTCAGTTTGCACATAATAAACAATACTGCAATGTAATAATTTGAAATTTGAACAACCCTCAAATCATGGATCTATAAAGATTCCATGTTTTAGTATAAACTATATATAACATCTTTCATGTAATAGCTCAGTCTGCACATAATAGACAATACTGCGATGTAATAATCTGAAATTTGAGCAACCCTCAAATCATAGATCTATAAAGATTCCATGTTTTAGTGTATACTTTATATAACAGCTTTCATGTAATAGCTCAGTTTGCACATAATAGACAATACTGCATTGTAATAATCTGAAATTTGAACAACCCTCAAATCATGGATCTATAAATATTCCATGTTTTAGTGTATACTATATATAATATCTTTCATGTAATAGCTCAGTTTGCACATAATAGACAATACTGCGATGTAATAATCAGAAATTTGAACAAACCCCAAATCATGGATCTATTACGATTACATGTTTTACTGTTAGCTATGAGAAACTTGGCTTGATGAATGAGTTAGTTATAGTAATATATTGGGGTTTCTTATGCCTACACGTGCTTAATTTTTTAATAATTAAATTCCTTAATAGTTAGGCATTAATTTTACTATAATTTCCGGCAAGTTTCAGCAACGTTGTGTATTAATTTATTCCTATAGAAAATTACACAATCTTTCGTGTTTGGGCTTAATTTTGACATAATCTGGATTAAGAATAAAAAAGATTATAAACAAATAAATATTGTATGAATCATCAACATTATATCAATTGATTTGTATAAGAATAAAGAGACTGACAGATTGAGTTCCTACGATCATGTATTCATTCTCAAAGCAACTTTACTTAAGTACATAAAGTAAATTATTACTGGAAATTAATAGAGTAATTACATGCCAAACTTCTAAATAGAGTTAATTTAACATTAATTTTATATTCCAAGCATTAAAGTAATGTATTAGAATAGCTTTGTACATTATTTTGTCTCATTTCGCATATTTTGGTATGGTGTATTTAAAAACACAGCTCTAATCACAAAATTTCAACATTAAATGAAATCGTGTTTTTCTACTTTTGACTTGTATAAGTACTCCATGTAATAGTAGAAACGTCACATTATTTCCTGTTCCCTTGATCAACATAAACTCATGAACAACTTGACAGCTTCGCTACGGTTCTATACATAATGATCTTGATTACTCGTAATATTGTATGGTGTCTGCCGCAGTCAACGAGTTAAACTACTGTACAATAACTGTATGGCTATAGTAAATAATTTTTAATAACTGCACTACTTGTCTATACAAAGTGATCTTGACTACTCTTAATATCGTATAGTGTCTGTCGCAGTCAACGAGTTAAACTACTGTACAATAACTGTATGGCTATAGTAAATAATTTTTAATAACTGCACTACTTGTCTATACAAAGTGATCTTGACTACTCGTAATATTGTATTGTGTCTGCCGCAGTCAACGAGTTAAACTACTGTACAATAACTGTATGGCTATAGTAAATAATTTTCATAACTGCACTACTTGTCTATACAAAGTGATCTTGACTACTCGTAATATCGTATAGTGTCTGTCGCAGTCAACGAGTTAAACTACTGTACAATAACTGTATGGCTATAGTAAATAATTTTTAATAACTGCACTACTTGTCTATACAAAGTGATCTTGACTACTCGTAATATCGTATAGTGTCTGTCGCAGTCAACGAGTTAAACTACTGTACAATAACTGTATGGCTATAGTAAATAATTTTTCATAACTGCACTACTTGTCTATACAAAGTGATCTTGATTACTCGTAATATTGTATAGTGTCTGTCGCAGTCAACGAGTTAAACTACTGTACAATAACTGTATGGCTATAGTAAATAATTTTTTATAACTGCACTACTTGTCTATACAAAGTGATCTTGACTACTCGTAATATTGTATTGTGTCTGTCGCAGTCAACGAGTTAAACTACTGTACAATAACTGTATGGCTATAGTAAATAATTTTTTATAACTGCACTACTTGTCTATAGAAAGTGATCTTGATTACTCGTAATATCGTATAGTGTCTGTCGCAGTCAACGAGTTAAACTACTGTACAATAACTGTACGACTATAGTAAATAATTTTTTATAACTGCACTACTTGTCTACACAAAGTGATCTTGACTACTCGTAATATCGTATAGTGTCTGTCGCAGTCAACGAGTTAAACTACTGTACAATAACTGTACGACTATAGAAAATAATTTTTTATAACTGCACTACTTGTCTACACAAAGTGATCTTGACTACTCGTAATATCGTATAGTGTCTGTCGCAGTCAACGAGTTAAACTACTGTACAATAACTGTATGGCTATAGTAAATAATTTTTCATAACTACACTACTTGTCTATACAAAGTGATCTTGATTACTCGTAATATCGTATAGTGTCTGTCGCAGTCAACGAGTTAAACTACTGTACAATAACTGTATGGCTATAGTAAATAATTTTTTATAACTGCACTACTTGTCTACACAAAGTGATCTTGACTACTCGTAATATCGTATAGTGTCTGTCGCAGTCAACGAGTTAAACTACTGTACAATAACTGTATGGCTATAGTAAATAATTTTTTATAACTGCACTACTTGTCTATACAAAGTGATCTTGATTACTCGTAATATCGTATAGTGTCTGTCGCAGTCAACGAGTTAAACTACTGTACAATAACTGTATGGCTATAGTAAATAATTTTTTATAACTGCACTACTTGTCTATACAAAGTGATCTTGACTACTCGTAATATTGTATTGTGTCTGTCGCAGTCAACGAGTTAAACTACTGTACAATAACTGTACGGCTATAGTAAATAATTTTTTATAACTGCACTACTTGTCTATAGAAAGTGATCTTGATTACTCGTAATATCGTATAGTGTCTGTCGCAGTCAAAGAGTTAAACTACTGTACAATAACTGTATGGCTATAGTAAATAATTTTTCATAACTGCACTACTTGTCTATACAAAGTGATCTTGACTACTCGTAATATCGTATAGTGTCTTTCGCAGTCAACGCACATGAGTTCAAATTATCATACAGTTCGACTTAACATAATGACATGAGAGCCAGGTGTTAATACTGTGTACTGACAGCTATATTGATTGCAATACATGAGCAATGTTAATACTTAATTTTAGTCATAGAAATATAGAAAATGTGTCATTTTAAAGATAATATTAATATGCATCCAAACAATTTTTACCTTTGCAATATTTTTGAAAAAAAAAAGAAAATAACCTCAGCATTTTTGAATTGAACAGTTACCATTTCAAAATGTACAAACTTTAGAAGAGAACATAAAAATTGATTGAACGTTTATTAACTATATCTATAAAATGAGCATATCTCAAAGCCCTATGACCAAAAATAAGGGCGTAAAAGTGTACCATTGTAGGTTTCTAGTTGCTCGAACTATTGTGTCTTATTTCTTTAATTTCTTCTACTTAAATAAAATCTCATTGTGAATCATTTACTTTCTGAGAACTCCAAGGTGTAAGAAATTAATAATTGCATACATGGTTTAAACCTCGAATACAATAAAGAAATTACTAAATTGTAGCCACGAAAGCTTGTAGACTGTTCGACTAGGAGTAATCGAGTTCTGATGTTTACCTCGTGTTTCCCCGTTGTGGAACAACACTTAACGTCAAGTGGACTTACACGTGCAATTAAGTGGACGGGAAGTGTTTGTGGACCGTCAGGAAAAATAACTCAGTGATTAAACAAACATAGTGTCGACCGTCCTTGCATTTTTACGGAGCTGTATTTTGTAATAACGTAAACAAAAAGTCAGTAAACGAATACAAACGAGATGTCATCCGAATTGGACAGCTGCGTTTGTTAAGTTTTACCGTTACATCTCATAATTTACAATTATAGAGCGGACTTCGGCTACCGTCATAAAAACGATGTCCAGGAGCTGCAGCGAAACTGTCCGATGATGAAGACAAAGAGGTGAATAGCTTGAAAAATCGACGTGAGTTTTAACTAATGTGGTATAATTTGAGGTGGGAGAGAGACGGGTGGGGGGAGGAGCCCCATGGTTTTCAATTGACTATCTCAATGGGGGACATCAATGTGATGTCTGTGTCACAAAACAGCGGACGCCATCACAGTGACGCCTCGCCGACTCCGGCCCTTCAGTTGTAACCCCTCATACACATTTTGTTTCCAGTAGCTTATCATACACCACGTATCGTACACACAATTAAAATACAACAACACTTTACACCAACAATATGACATTAGGTTAAGTTCATTGTCCTCTTTGACATCATTGATGTTATTATGAGCAAAAAAAGATGACAACGTTGATATATAATATTGACCGAAAGATATTTTCATGTCCTCCATTCAAACCATATCCTAGGAGTAATGCCTACATGATCATAATGTAATGGGAAAACTTATCATAAACGTTTTATATAGACAGCAACAACAAACGCGGTCCTTAAAGTTTCCAGAGTATGACTAACGTGTTTATTTTGCGGTTTATTCATGATTTTTTGTTTGTTTGCTGAACTCGTCAAAACTGAGGTTATCTAATACTGGATGTAGTTTTACCAAATAACACTATTGTTTAACTATTTATTTAATTAATTCGCCATTATAACATATTGTTTTGTAAATTTTACTGCAATTTAAATTTTTTATTATATACATTGTAATTATTTGATTACTCCTATTCTTGTTTCCACTTATAAACGACTCCTAAAACTCTAAAAACTTAATTTTTGTTGTTGTAAATCATTTAATATTAATATGCAGGTTTGAAATTAACAGGTGGAATTAGTGGATAGGCAAACACTTTGCTATGTTATGCTCATAAATATGTTTTGGAAAAATTTTTATTTGCGGAAATCCCGAAGCGTAATGGAATTGTAATATATTATATTTGCTCTAATTTATAGTAAAAAAGTGACGTCCATAAGAGCGACGTGTTTTAAATTACTACTTATACATATAAAGAATTATTGTTTTTTTTAGTTAGAAAATGCATAATTAAAAAAGAGAGAATAATAAAGTAACAGTTAGTAAGGAAAATGAGTAATCCATATCGGATAGAATACATTACCACGTTTAAATAATTTCATACAAAGGTGATGTGCAGATGCAGGAGGCGTGTTTCTCAAGCAGTGTCCTATTTCCACATTGCAGTCATAGCTGACAATTAGGAAGACTTAACCACTAGAAGTAAAAAATTCACTTTTTTCTCATCTTATGTTATTTACTTTAATATCATATTACTGGAGTGAGAGTGACCGGTAGTTCCACATATATAGTTCCACATTCATGTACAACAAAGCTTATTTACTGTTCATAACAAACATCTATTCTTAATGCTTCATGAATCTGAAAACATAGTTTTGGCTTTGATGAAAATAAGATTATGTTGAAAATTATCAACGTTGTTGGACGATGATGTGATTTTTTTGTAAACCCGATTATTAACTAAGGGGGGATTATATCTGACTAAAGGGATAAAATGTCCATTGACATTTCTCAAATTTTAGAGTTGTAAAATGAAAATGGAACTCGGAAAGAAGTGATCATTTCCATTCATGGCTGAAAGCCTCAGTAGACCTAAAAAGTGAAAGTGGTACTATAGTCAGGTGTTTAAATGATATCCCAACTTTTTACACAATATGCTCATATTAAATATCATCTAGCAAATCCAATTGTATCCCTTGATATATAGATTCTGAATATTATTCTAAAACCGGTGGCTGTCAAGACATGAAGGATAGTCTCTTTTTCCTTGATGTAATTCTTATCCTTATCCGGAGAACGGAAGCGGCCGCGTCTAAGCACAATATAATCATGGGTAAGCCGGTGGACCTAGCCTAGCTCCCTGGGGTACTCCTAATCACCCAGTTAGCCCTTCATTATACGCTCGTTACTCGTCGGCAGACCCTCAGTTACTAGCTCTACATTTTTATTATTTGTCAATTTGCTCGGTTTCCACAGCGTTCACAAGGTAGGTAATTTTGGAAGGTCCGATTTCTCAAAACCGTCCTTGTTTAATGGAGTGTACCGACCGTGGCAGTGGTATGCATATCATAACGTTACGGACGCGGTGTTCCATCTCATGTCAACCAGAGTAAGTAGGAAATTACGGCTGTATGGCCAAATAGCGTGAATACTCATGTTAGTAAATAATATAACTACGAATTTTTTCGGGAATACCGGCTTAAATATGCTGCTGTCTGAAAACGCTGGACTCAAGATAAATAAAGGGATACTACTAAGTATATGTATTTTCAGACTGGAATAGGCGGAATAGGAATCATTACGCGAATGTAGGAAAACTACTTATGTAGTTTATTCAACCAAATTTCATAGTAAAATTATAAGCTAAAGTATATTAAATGGATGTTTGAACAAGTAGGAAGTAAAATTTGGTTTAAAAATACTCAAAAAGTTACGCAACTTAGAAAGAAATATAAATTGGATTTCCTAACAAATCATTAATTTTATATCTGTTGGATAGTAATCCAGTTGGAAATACTTGGGATAATGTAAGTTTCGAATGCATTATACTTTAGGAAAGCCTATTTGGAATTATAAGTTTAGAGTTTTTATGTTCATAAAAGGGACAGAGGATTAAAGGATACCCGTCACTACAAAAATGGATCACTATCAGTTGTTTTTATATCGTGTTTTATGTCAGGTTTTGACAGATAATAAATAAATTGTCTAATTTGCTAATTATCTTTGGACATTTAAAATTTTCCTTCCAGCGATGATAACGACAACGAATCTATTCTAAGAGTGGGTAAGCGTTGCTCAAACTCTAGAAAGGGATGTGCAAAGTTGGTGTACGTTTGAGGTATTATGTATACGTATAAAAGTAAATGATTTTTTAACAATCGGAATTAATGAAATTATTTACAGAATTTGTCACGTAAGCACGATTGTAATCGAAATATTTCCATGAAATATGTATTGTGTTGAAGATCAATTAGGCTCGCTTTTTAATTCCTATCGGTTTACGAGTACCTGTGTGCATAATGCTAATTTAACCTGATTGAATGAATTTGAACTTAAAATAAATATTACTGTTGGGTTAAAAGGAGATGAAATAAAAAATTCCACTTTACTGTGAAAGTTTACGTATTTCTCAATAACGCAGTTTTCAAGTCTCAGGGTTTACCTACCTACAACGATCGTCTATTTGGGTCGAGCCTGACCTGAGCCTACCCCGAGACGAAGTCAGACAAACTTGCCAGCCTAATGTTGTCATCAGTGAGCCCATCCCCCATCCCCATCCACCATCCCCATCTCCACAATCCCCCACCAAGGACTTGAGGGACCCCTCAAGAGTCTTTTATAGTTACCATACTTCATCCAGTTTGTTTTCAAAATAGTACCGTGTAATAGACGTAGACAGAACATCCACAACTAACGGAAGTTAGTAGTGATTGGGGATTAAATTTGGAAGATAAATACTATTCTTTATTATGTACTATTACAGATAATCTTTACGGATTGACATTTGGTATATAGTTGGGTGATTTTAAACAATTGAAATATGGGCAATTTATTTAGCGTTAAAACATTTATTATTATGATTAAATGTCTAAATTTAGGACATTAAGATTGAAACTGCTGAACACTGGAATTAATCCCGCCTAACTGTTAAACTCACTGAAGTTCTGGCTCACTTAAAAATGCTTAAGGAGGGAATGTTTTTACAACAAAATGGATTTATATATATTCTGTGATCGCATCCCAAGTATCCAAACCACAGGAGTCGGTATACCAGAGGTTCTGACTCTGAGTGATTCGTAGTGGAGAACTCTCTTTTATTTTCCACCGCTGTGAACCGCCTGACGTTGACTAAAAGGCTTTCATTAAAATTACAATTCTCTCTCTTTTTTAATTTCCCTAACAATCTCAGGGGAGGGCTGATGTCTGGTCCATCCTGGGGTGGGGGTGGGGAGCGGGGTCGGCGTCAATTCCACCATTTCGCAAAACACTTATTTTATTCACGTCCCCTAACCCTTTAGAGATTTTTCACAGCGTCTCTGCTATCTTTCCGCGGAATAAAAAGACCGATGGGCGAAAAGGGGAAGAAAAAGTAACCGTCGAGACTGGCGGGGGGAGATCCATCAAGTTCCAAGCGTAGCCGCTCCCACCCACCCCCCCTTCCCGAGACCCAGTCTTGTACAACATTCTCATTTTTCTCCAGCTCGCTTCGCTCAATCATTCCCTGTCACTCCCCCCACCACGCCACCGCCCAATTTTTCCCCGCCGGGCGGAATTTCGACAAACGACGAATGAAAAAGAGCCTCTCATTCCCTCCCAGTTAAAACCGATCTGGAGCAAGAATCAACACATTTCCTCCTAATGAATGATACCACTGTTGGTGGATGCGGTATGAAAGACCGCTTTGATTCCAAAGACTGGTATGTCTGTTCCACATGTGCGCCTCGGCCCATCAGACGAACCATTTGCCGCTACCCAGTAGCCGAGCTGGACTATTTGCTTGATGCCGGCACATTACTTACTTCACTCGCAAACTGATTTAGATAAATGCGCCAAACATTATGCGGTAGGTTGTGCACTCAGTGCATTCATAGTCAACTTGTGTTTTATTCTAAATTTCCTAGATTGATAATTTGCTAAACACCAACACTTAAAATGATTAATAAATACAATTTTTCTTTCTGACTCTTGAAATAAAATTAAATTGTTGATGTACTTATTAATCATATTTTTGTTGGTTGATGAATAAAAAAAATACTGGTTTTAATATATGTTGCTAAATTTATATGGGCATGGAAGCTAAGATACTGGTTAGCGTAAAAATACAGATAAAGGATTTCTGTTTGTAGTGTTTTTCGAATCGGATTAAGTTATAGTTGTACTTCATTCTTATTCTTTGACCACCTCTAGGGAGTCTCTCGGGTGTTGGACACCCTAGAACACTGGAGACCAGAGGAAACTAGACACTTATCACTTATAGAAGACTCGGCATATCTAGTGTAATTGAAACCTTTAGGAGAAGACACTTTTAGGAGATTGGACACTTCTAGGAGAATGGACACTTCTAAGAAACTCCTAGGACACCAGACACATTTATAATAGAGACCAGTTCTAGGAGACTAAACTTCTAGAAGACATAACACTTCCAGGAGGCTGGAGAAGAGATGTCTGAACTAAAGTCTGAGAAATCTGACAATTTTAAGAGAATGAACTTTTAGCTCATTTATAATTTGGTCGTTCCGAGTTCGAGTTTACTTAAATACTGTTTTAAAATGTCAATGTCTGTTGAATAACCCTAGAATACTAATGTGTTTCAATGCATATATAACATGCAGCTGTTTTACTCAATGCAGCTGTCTTATTCAATAAAACCTACAATCATCTAAATTCTTAATTTGAAGGAAAACTGTCATAATATAGCATTAAAACAGTATGCAGTGTTGGTTATACACTGCTGCTTTCCATTATTAAAATTACATATATGAGTTACAGCAATCCAAAATCAAGAGAACACTTGTACACTAATTTTCTCGCATGCTTTGTTTAGAAAAATATTAGAAAACACAGTTATTTAGGATAGTTCTATCATATTGATCTTCATTTGACCAAGACGTCTGTAAAGTTCATCAGTAACTTCAGTATATACCTTAACCAACATACACAGGATAAAATGTAAAATTTAATTATCAAGCGCTCTAGTTAACAAGATACGGATCACACTGGTGTAAGTTTTGACACGTACGAGAGAATGCTTGTTGTGAGAGATTGTAAGCTTTGTGAGCCGTTGAAAGCGACGCCACGTAAAGTTTGTTGCTCTTTGAGCTTCTACTGTAAACATAAACTGCGCGCCTTGACATCAGCGTTAATAAGTTGCCCTGAATTTTACAACTTAAATTATCCCAGTATTCATTTTGAAATATTCCTTCTTATTGGTTGTCATATGTCACCTTAGCGTTTAACAATCACTTTCAGATGTTTACTCTATGAATAGTTTATCCCTAAATCGTAAATTTAGTTTTATCAATTTAAATTATGATTTTATAACATTTAGATTTGACTTCATGTTCCTTCTTTTCTTCGACCCAACAGCAGCCTGGAAAATGTTAAGAGAAACTGTTCTTTCAAATTGAAGTAGTAGTGATTCAAATGTGGCTTTGAAGTCCGAGCTAAATTCCATGTATAATAAGTCAAACCTCAAAAGTAAATTGTATTACAAGAAAATGGTTTTCTGTTAAGAAGGGCCAAAAGGAGTGAAATGAAATGGTGAAATACCCGTAAGAGTATTTAGCAACGTAATGCTTAAGAGTTTTTTCAATAATAGTAAAGCAGGTTATAGCATTAATAAAATAAAATATACATTTTACCTAACAACAAACATTTACCTAAAGTCTCAACTCAATTGCTTCTTAACTTTTAGAGAAGCAGTCAGAAATGAATATGAAGCATTTGAAGCACAGTCTTAAACTGTTAATGCTTTCTTATACCCGCTTGCAGTCATTTGATGATTTGAGATTTCTCATTTGATCTGGTTTAGTAAGTAATAAAATAAAATATTCAAATCTAGAACCAATCTAGGATCAACGTGTGAATTTATCAGGTCTGGAGAGTTTCAGTATCAGTACTTGTTTTGCATTGTATTTAGAAAAAGACACAATTATTTTGGGGTTTGAGTAACAGAATCGCAAGGGACTAGAGTTTTTAATACTAATGGCTCCTACTGTTTGGAAGTCAGCTTATTTTAAGATTTTTTCAATATTTATTATACTTTTCACTCACGGGATGTACAGTTTATGACGATAAAAAAAGGTTAATTATAAAGGAAATTTATATGATACACAGTAAAAACAGACACAAAATTATTAAGATTAGAAGGAAGAATATTAAGCAGCTTGACTGATTAAAGACTTGTACTGGATGCAGTGTAATGTAATATTGTTTCATTTGTATCGCCGAGAACTTTGTAGTTGTTTGATAGCTTTTAGCCATCCTCCCACACTTGATGGTTAAGTCCATTAAGAGACTGAACGTATGTACAGACATCAGGAATGACCGACGATCAATAGCCTTTTACACAGTTATACACGGTTTCTTCGAAATATTTAGTTTAAAGTAAGATTGAATTAGTTTATTCCCACTTGTTTACCTTATCAAGAATGTTAAGCAATTAAATCCATGTTCCAATGAAAATTTTAGTTTTCTAATTATACGCTGGAGTTGTGTAAAGTAAACTAATTTAAACTTTCCTATATTACACAAAAATCAGAATTAGAATCAGAAAGAATACTTTAAAATTGTCGCAATTTTCAAATAAAAAGTTGCATTAGGGGAGGGATTTTCGATAATATTTTATGTAAGGATTCCTGTAAAAAATATCACAAATTTGTTTATATTTGGGATTGTTGGAATTATTGAAAAGTTGACTCCCCTCATTTAGTTTTTGGCATAGTCATATTATAAAAATGATTTGTACTAGTGATAAGCATATAACGTACTTTTCCGTGTCTCAGTTAATGTTTAACTCTAAGGCGCGAGTATTTTATAAATTGGACCACAACAGATAAAACGTATTGGTGAGCTTGTACAAACGTACATAAAGTTCATACGCATCCTCTATTTTGTTTATAAGAGATTAAAATCTCCTAGCTTAAAATTTTGGTTTGCAGTAAAAGATGTGTGATTAATTTAAGAACATAAACGAAATACTTAAATTGTATAGTACTTTAATTGTTTATTACTGAAGAACGTGTATGTGTGTTGAAACTTGCAAATATTAGACATACAAAAAAAATATTAATTTAAAATGAAGTATGAAACTAAAGGTTCAGAATGGAGCAAGATATAATAAAACTACAGTTGTTAGATTCGGTAAGCCCTTACAACATTAGATCTTCTAACGTTATTTGAAAGTAATGTATTCATCAAATAAAACAAATCATTTTCCTTATCAATACACCATATTTAATATCCTAAAAGTTGCATATGATGTAATACTGCGTATTATGACGGAGTCTAATTTAAAATGTGAACGCCTCCTTCCGCTCTTTACTGAAACTGCAAGAGATCTAATAATTAGAAAATTCACCATAAAATTGGAAAAAACAGTATAATGTGTTATAATTTAAATGTTGTTGGTGTTTTTTTTATGATATGATGTAAAATATAAATAAATTATTGAGACTAAAAGTTTTATTCGTCTCTCTATTTACACCATTCCTTTTCATATATCTCTCCCTCTCTTTATTTCTCTTTCTCTCACTCCCGGTTTTGTGTATGTATGAAACAAATAATCTTAACATCATTTAGAGTATCAAATCATTAAGTATGAAAGAAATAAAAAACTATTTCAAAGTACATTAGTCATTTTCATCATTATTCCAATAAACTTAAATTACTTATGTACTTCCAAATGTACTTTCAAATTAACTCTGTGTACTTAATTTATCTTCTATAAATCTCATACAGAGTATTTTTTAAGTCCGGATTAGTCTAAAAATCTTTTGATAGCATGACAAACTTTTGAATCATCTACACTTAACTTACTTATTTATTAAGAAAATAATTTAATTATAATTTGTTTTTCTTTCCACTGTTGCTATTCCACCATTGATGATAAATCAAATTGATCCGTAACATTATCATCACGAGCAAAAACAGACATTCACAGACAAAGCAGTGACAAGTTAATACTGTATATGTGTTAAGATTTAAAACCCTGCATTTCAAAGTAATGTGGATCAGGTCGAGAACTTCACGAGTGGAGTTTACATATAAAGCTGAGCGATCCTCGCAGGCCATCCATCTCCAGCGCCCAGGATCTCTCGGTGATGGTGTATTCTTGTATAGCCGCTAGAGTGTCGCGGACTGGCGGCTACAGATGGAGCCCGGACCTCAGATTAATACTTTGTCACGCGCAACACGGGTCCTCGTTATTCAGATGTCCCGGTAAAAGCCCGACCACGGAGAGGATGACTTTATCAACGCTGCCATTAGAATATCATCAACAGACTGCGGTTACCGGCCCGCCATTACCGCGAGACCTGGCAGCCTCCTCTGTGGTTTCACACGATCGCAAAGTTCTGTCAATAGTATCTGTGAATCTTAGAGTATTAATATTACTCCTATGTCACGATGAGTACGTACATCGGTGCCACAAATTTACGTCTGTATTACATAGTCATTATTTAGTAACATAATAAATGCTTTTCAGTTAGAGCACACACACACACGCGCGCGCGCGCGCGCGCGCACACACACACACACACACACACACACACACACACACACACACACACACAAGTAGTATTGAGATAACATTCCACTATTAAATATTTCATAAGCTTACCAAGCAGCCCTTTGGAAAATAAAAAAACCACCATTAAATAGTAGGTTTTCTAGTAGTGTTCCTGCTTTGTACTACTTGTAGTGAGTACACCAGTTGTGAGTCTGTCCCGTCGAATTTATTATACACAGAATCTACTTTATACTACTAATTAGCATCGTTTGAGTGAATTTTTTCATTTCACCTAAATTTTCCGTTTTTTCAACTTTACATTTTTTGTGATTTGGCTTAAGCTAATTCAAAATTTTACGTAAAAATAAAGAAAAGTTGCTAATTATTTTTGTTTTATCACCAAATATCCACCACTTTCAGTGTTACCATTACTTATTATAGTTTTCAATGTGTAACATGTGAAAAATAAACACAGTTTTAATACTGTTATAGGATGTATAACAATGCTTTTTATGTCATATTTCATGCTCAATAAATAAACTTAATATATTTCATAAAGCTATTTTTTTATTTTATTTAATATTAAAATGAAAATTTATAACTGCCACTAACTTTTTTTTTAAGTTCTATCGTATTTTTCTTTCATCAATTCGAATGACGAGACTATCAAGATCATACAGCTAACCGTACGGTTTTCATTAAAACTTTTATTGTTTTCATGCCATGTTTTAGTTTTTATTTCATTTGGTTTAAAGGTAAGTTCTAGTTTCTTTTTGTTGTTATAGTTTCAAATATAATTATAATAATAAGCCCACTAATAATCTTCGAATTATTACCCGGAAAATATCCATCTCAGATTTTTGTGTGTTGTAAATTGTCAATTTAGCTTGTCCATATGCTTATATACATATATATTTTCAGGGGAACATTAATGGACAGTGGGATGGTGTCGATAATGGTTTAAACGAGTTTTAATAATCATAGCGGCTTTAAGTGTAGAATTTTACTATTTAAGATTAATTTATTACTAGCCAGTTTCATTAGTAACCCAGAAATCAATTTTAACTAACATACATAACAGATTTGAGCAAATTACGAGGCTCTATGTCATACGTGCCATAGAAATATCGTTTGTTTTTAGGTCAAGAAGCTGAGGGAACGTCTACTGCACTTTTAACCTAAAAGGGCTTCTGGTTGGCTTTTGAATTTACAGGGTATTTAGGAAGAATAAGATTGAGGGGTTGGGGTCACCTCCTTCAAAGATCGTGTGTACGGCCATCATGAGGAGGGAATGTGGGCAATATTTCAGCCATGCCACCTTGGAAAACAAGAAACTAGCCGTATTCATCCTTTACCGGTCAAAGCTGGCAAGAGAGAGGTCTCTATCATACTAAGGCATGATAAAGAAATCCTCACTCACTCAAAACATAATGTGCCGCAATAAAGTATACATATCGAGTAAATTACCCTTTACCCAAATATATCGAAATTTGCTGTTTGTGATGTGCCGCTCCTAGTCTTCGCTCCTAGAGTTGCCCAGATGTAACAGGTGCATTGGGTTTTGCTGTATCCAGTGTAATTTCTACTGGTAGGTGTAACCTAGCCAGAAACGAACCCTCCTGAGGAATCAAAACTGCAGCTCTGTTATGTTTCATCAATACTTTGCTTTTACGGAACGAATGTATACTGTGTAAACACTACTAAACGAGAGATCACCTAAACCGACATAAAATATTCTAAAGAATATGGTTTTTTATATAAATGTTAAGGCTGAAATATATCAATAATAGTGAATGAAAAAGCATTTCTTAATAAAGGCGATTATGTATTTTTTTATTATAAAGAACTATTTTAATTAATAAGAGTATATATATATATATATGCTGGAACACAACTTGTCGTAAAGACCACATGTCAAATCGCTACCAGTTTAGATCTCGTAAATATACCATTATCAAAGAGTAAAATTACAGTACATATAGTGGTGATATCTTCATCAAAATTATTGCTATTACATTGAATTAACAAAAAAAAAAAAAAAAAAAAAAAAAAAACACACACGGAACGAACTCAAATAAATAAACACAATAGGTCTAACCGGCAAGCACAACACAGGCGCACGTATAAATGTTATTTCATCCTCTGTTGTTATAATATTCATCCCAAAACGCGTAAGTAAATTTGTACTGTAAGTTGAGAAATGTTCTAGCTTTTTTTAGTTTTTTATCGAAATTTGCTCTCCATTGTATCGGAATTGAATTTTAACAGTAAATAATTTGTGTTTACACTAATATAACATTTTAAAAATCCCATTAATAATTAAAACAAATATAAATGGTTGAGTATGGATGGTCTGAATATTATTTATTTCTAACGGACATACTCTCCATTTTTACATTCAAGATCCATATAATTAACTATTATAACAACTTAACCTAAACAAGAAATTCTACAACAAAACGTGTGAAAGGCTGAAAAAATGATATTAACATAATACACTATGGCAAGGCGTGATATATAACAAGAATAAATAAATATATATATATATATGTTTTAAAACTGTAACAATACCATCATGAAAAACCGCAACCATAAATAAACTATAACAATAGAAATAACATAATAACAGAAATAACATAATAAACTATAACATAATATAACAAGAATATTCATAACAATGTTTCAAAAACAGCAACAGTAAAAATAACAATAGTGGCAAGATAATCTATGGCGTACAATAAACAGAGAATATGAATAAATATATGTAGGCAGAATGTAAGCAGCAGATAGATTCACAGTGTCCTCCTAATGATACTTTCTTCAGCATCGATCTGCGAGACAAAATTCAGAAATCCAAGTGAAAAGGCAGTGAAGCGGAACCTACCATGTCGTATTACTGATGGACCTCATCATAGATTTGCCCCCCGCAGTCACATTCCTCTGCTACGATCGGTGATCTACCCTCTCTATTGTCCTTTCCACCGTCCAGCCAGTCACGCTCGCTGAGTAGGCTACCGCCGCACCGCCGCTGATGTCTTCCTCATTGCTGATGACTCGCACCTCGCTCCGCGTCATCCACAGACACTCAATAATCGTTTATGTCAACAGCTGCTCCTCTCCATTGTTGTGCTGATGTCTCAACTTCTCAACTGTTTCGATTGTCCCCGCTTTCTTTCCTCTGTTATGGAAGTACCGATGCTATTGAGACGCTATTTATAACGTACGGTAGGCCTGCGTTGCTCTTAAGTGGGTGTTTTATAGAGTAATGCGAAAGGATTATAGGAAATAAGATTTCCCCGATATGTTTAGAGCTTAATGAAGGGTATTTTCTTTCTTACCAGATTTTATCAAATAGTCAACTAGCCTAGTGTAGATGAAGATACTAAGAATCATAAAATTATTAAAAAAGTGCATTGAAAAGTAATGCATTGTCATGAAGTAGCGCTCCTTCCCTTCAATTCAAGTTTTTACTGTGTTAGTCATATCCAATCTACATAAGGGAAAAGTCAAATATCAGAAATAAAATAACAAGATATGTACCCATATTATATTTGGGAAACAGATATATTATGAGAAATGCGTTGGCGTGTGGTAGTAAAAAACATGCTTAAATATATAAAATATACAGAATCATGATGAGGAAAAAATAATGCAACGGAAATAAAGAAATGATAGCATAAACGTGTAATATACATCCAAGTATATGACTTACAGAAGGAAGAAATACTTAAAATTTAGTAGAAGTATTTGAAGAGAGGGTTTCGTATATTTTGCCAAAAATTTGATTTTCAATAGTATAAGTGCTACTACTAATTAAAAAATAATCCTAAACAAGCAAAAGTTCTATACAAGATGAACTATTGAAAATTATTGTAATAGATTCATTTGAAGAACAGATGAGTTTTACACATCAATAATTTTGAATATTAATCCCTTAAGCATTATTGACTAGAAAATAATCCAAAAAACAATGTCATAAAAATACTTTTATAACATATACAGTATCTAATGTATACTTATCAATGAACAGACTATGCTTAAACAGTCTCGTGTTTAATTTTCTTAGTAATAAACATACACATTTTCGTTATACAAGTTTTACATCTAGTTATTAACACTTTATCTCCAGAATTAACAAAAGGAAGTTCTTGAAAATCTGTATATCAAAATTTATAAATAGATTTCGTTCGCAAATCGGTTAATATTTAGGCTGAACAAAATGTATGTTCTACATACGTAACACATAAAAATGTATATTCAGATTCTTTATAAAATTTTATAACTATACGTTTGTTAGTAATTGTGTGTTGGTCTATCCTATTTTCTATCAAGATAGAATGTTAAGGCAAATGTATAATAGGTTATATTATTCCATTTCATTGGTTAATTTCTAGAAAGACTGCAGATGACGTCATCGTTTTAATTTTACACTTTAACAGTACCTTTGGCTGTTAAAGAGAACAGAATTTGCATACGGACTGTGTGATATAAATGTTCTGCGGAAAAGTTAGTTCTGTGCAGCGATTTGTAGATAACGCTATCATATTATATCTTTTTTTAATCCATGATTTTTTTAGAAATGTCTACATTTTTATGATTTTATCAGATTTAACTCAATACAATATCCTTAGTACTCACTGTTTTTTAGTGTTTTGTCTGATAGCGCACAACCACAAAGATTCAAGAAAGCAAAAACTAGAAATAAGATTTTTACTATTTCAAGTTATTTCATACGCTTTTTGGAAATAACAAAATGTTTCAATACATATATACTCTGCAAATTATATTTCAATTTTGTTGCAAACAGCAGTTAGGCAAAAATGAATAACTTCTCATATCTTACAGTTAATATTTCATTGAACTAATTAATATTATTCATTTAAATATAAATATGCTTCCACTTCATGTCTGCTTATTATTGACAAACCTAATTAATACAGCGCTCTGTAATAAAGCGTCATAATTTCAATTTTGTGAATTATTATTCAAATAATTCTCACTATACAATAAAATAATACTTAATAGTTTTATATTTGTTTATATAGGCGAACAAGGCCGAATATATTGAACACGTGGAAATAAACTCCACTTACAATAATTTAGTACGGGTACTAATGTGATGGAAACGAATCGAATTTCAGACGATGAAGTCTTGGAGGACGAGCTAAAAAGTGGCTTATAGCAAATTCATAGCTGAATACCTCGGTGGAACATTTGGATGGAAAACGAGCGAATAAATAGTATCAATAATAGAGGCTAACAGCTGTCATCAGGTCGGTGACAAAATGTCTGGTATTTACATAGTAAACTCCATGAACAGCATGGCTGCCGGGCGGCGCGGCGGCGGCACGCCATAGAGTAATCAATGACCTTAATGGGCTTTTGATTACAGCGCGCGGCGGCCAGTCATTCGTCCTCCCGTGCGTTGATGTCTCTGGCTGATTAAAAATACATCCCACCAATCCTCGCACCTAACGACTTCGGCTTACCACCTACTAATGAGCGGACGCCCGGCACTTCTGAAATATTCACCGGGGGTTGTATGCGTGTGTGGATTATGTTCTTTGTAGACAATGATGACGCATTTCAATTTTGCAAGAATTATAACAGACATTTCTGCAAACCCCCTCTTGTCAGGTCTCTTAATATTCCATTATTTAATGTGCGAGCTTGGTTTTGTTATTTTTAAATTGTTATTGTGTGCAATGTACAATTCAAAATAAAGCACTGAATAATTAATTTATTTAACAAATCTATTAAAAATATATTCATATACGATTTAGGTATTTTTGGGGACTCGTCTAAATATCCTTTAAATAAACATAAAATAAATAGTATTCCGAAAGATGAGACAATTTACAATGAATATTAATAATCTCAACTTATGATCAGGTTATTGTCATTCAGTTACATTTGCATCTACTAATTTAAATACTTACATGTCTATTACTGATCATAGCTGCACCTGTACAACTTTAAATAAATGTCAGCTAAACATATGTATAATTTGCAGGAAAACAAGAATTGATGGGCTTAATGATTTAAAATACAAGCCCATAATCTTATGATGAGAGCGTGTGGAACGTAATAAAGTACAACTTTTACTTGTGCAGTTAATAGTTTAAGTAAAAAAATAAACTTCGTATTGAATAAAACTTCAAGAAGCAAGTATTTCTGAGAATAAATTCTTCAAAAACTAACGCAACTCAACAAACATTATTCCTGGCTTGAAGTTAGAAAAGTTTAGAACAATTTAACCTCTGAACCAAACTCAGCGATTCAGCTATACAACTAATTAAGCCCATAATCCACGTGTGAACAAGATGTGTATCAGAGTCGCACTAGGACCGAGACAAAATGCGAGCTTCTCTGGGCGGGCTCCGCACATTCGTCAGCTGTAATGCCCGCCTGATGCCGCCAATGAGTTTTTAAACAACGGCGATTAAATGTCCATCATAGTAATACCCTAGAAGAGTGGTTTGGTGGGTGTGGGGAAGGGGGGCATCCGTCTTGTAATAAAGGAAAAACTACACGCGCATTTGATGGCGTAAGATGTCCCTCATACTACCTCCTTTCTAGCTCAATGGATTCAATATATTGTAAAAATTACTTATTGAGTTATAAATTTATTTTAATAATAACATGGTACATTGGCCTATATAAAGAAATACTATGACTGTTTAATTATACACAAACACATTGTATGCTCAATATTGTTTGTTCGGGTATATAACCCTAAATAGTTTCTTTAGTACAAAAACCAATTCACAGTTATTTTAATTCAGAAAGATGAAGTAATGTTTTTGCACCCGAATATCTCTAAAGGAATTGGAAAACACAAATGTTTACAGTGAATCTACTCACACTAATTTCGCTATGCCACAAAATTCAAATAACCCCTCGCTAGACAAAGCGTTTGACCCAATGTAGCATACACCCATATCGGATGTTGTAAATAAAAATAACTTGAGGAGAAAAACAAACAGTATAATATTAGGTAACAATAAATGTATAGAATATTATGATAGTTGATAGAATAATATAAAGAAAACCAACGGGTCTATCCCAATATTGGAAAATTTTAATCTTGAAAGAAATCACATACTTATTATATAACTATTCTAAAAATAAATCACATTAATATTTGACATGTGTATGTACTTCATTTTGATTATTGTATTGTTATTGATCATACATATATTTTCTATACACATATTAGATCATAGTCGTGATATTAGTCATATAGTCATAGTATTGGATTACAAATAAACACTTATCTAGTCCTACAAAAATAAAATATGTGCTTCTTTGTACTTAATGCCCTTGAAAAAATAATTTTCCAAGCGTTCAGTCCTTGTATCTTCTTACGTATTTTTCAGTTTTTTTTAGGTTTAACATATTTTGTTTCAGGGTGATTTTCGCTTGCATGTTTACTACACCTACGCAATAAAATATTTGTAAGATTGTACTGATTCGTAAGGATACTTGTTAATCAGTGCATATTCTTTAAAATATACTTTAAAAACTCAGTTACTGTCATTCTTAAAACTTAAAATGTTTGTTCTTATATGAGTTCATGAAAATTTTTTCAATTTTAATTTTTTGAATGATTATATCGAGGTCATTAACTATTTTTTAAATTAGATTTTAACTCATTAATATTTTACATGTATGCCTTAAATATATTGAAGCCAAACTCTGAGATATATGTAATATACTAATTGAAACATTTTCCTCAAATATTCTCGTTATTCGTCGATGGAAACACAACATGTACCTCAAATAAGTAATTTTTAACTTTAGTCTCTTTAAAACAGGTGTATATTTAATACTCTCAATTTATTAACAGGAACACCACTTAACTTAGCTATTTTAGCATTTGAATTCTTGTGTAATAGTACCATATCTATAAATAAAATTAATAATATCTTTAAGTTTAACATTGTAATGTAACATTGTTACTAACTGCAAAATAAAAGTGTCAGTAACATTCTAAAAGCAAAGATGGGAAAATGCTGAAGGCTGGGAATCATACATAAGCAATACAGCGATTCGGAGTTGATCCACGAATAAGGCAAGGCGCTAATTCTAGGATCTATAAAACGCTCTATCGTTTTTAGCACACCAACAAAACACTAATCAAAGCTTAAGATCGTAATAAGGTTGAAGTTTACCTCCAGCACATTTCACCATCATCGGCTGGCAACAAAAGCCGCTTGGCAACGCTCACCCAATCAGAAGCGGCCTGGAGGCGGACGCTGAGATGGATTATGATGGATTCGTAGAAACGTTTTTACATAGAATCTTCTTAATACATTCCGGCAATTAAGATCCAAACAAATCACCCTGTCATCTGGGGTTTATTGATGGAATGACTATTCGTCAGTCGGAGTATTTATTATTTGCCGACGAAACACCAATGTTACTTGCGGTAATTACTAGAGACCTTGTACAGTCACTCTGTACGTACGTAGGTTTTTGTTCTGTATTTAATTGTGAGTAAAGTATTTGTTACGTTCGCTTTTAGAAACTGATTTCTAGTTCTAAACATGGAAACAATAACTACGTGTGTTTTTATGAACGTTATTACTTCCATTTGTTTGGCCCGTACTGTTTATCACAAGAATTCTATTTGTTTACTTAGGTAGTATTGTATTTACTCGAAATATACCATTATATTGATAATTTAAGATCGTAGGTTGTTGTACTTACAGGAAATTTTATGAATTCTTCATCAATCATACATAAGCAATACAGCGATTCGGAGTTGATCCACGAATAAGGCAAGGCGCTAATTCTAGGATCTATAAAACGCTCTATCGTTTTTAGCACACCAACAAAACACTAATCAAAGCTTAAGATCGTAATAAGGTTGAAGTTTTACCTCCAGCACATTTCACCATCATCGGCTGGCAACAAAAGCCGCTTGGCTTTATGTATTAGTTGCCTGTTGTATTAAAGAGATTTATGTTAGAGTTTAATCTAAATGGTTAATTTTAATTATAATTTATATATATATATATATATATATATATATATATATACATTATTATGTTACATCCAATATGTAATTAATTATTAAAGTGATTTAGTTTAAGTGTCAGTTACAATGTTGTAATAAGTATGATTATATTTTACTTTTTTTGTTTTGTTTGGAGGTTAAGTGGTAGAGAGGTCTTTTAAGTCCTAACTTCGCCTCTGTAAATAAAGGCATTTTTCATTTCATTTCATTTCAATATTCAAAGGATGAAATTTAGGCTATTTGAAGCAACTGTTAGCGTTAACCTAAAATGTTGTTAAGAAACAAGATGTAATGGTTTGTCCTCCAGCTTATGTTTCCTTATTTATACGAGTAGATCCGCATTCTTGAACATATGTTAAAATCTATAGTGAAACAGGTTTCTGATTTCTGCACTGGTCATGGTACCCTTATGAATTATCATTACTAGAATTAAATAATAGGCTAAGTAGGGACACCAAATATATACACCAAAGGAACATTTTATAGTATAAATATATTTTCATCCAACAAAAACCAAAATTCTTCGAAATTTCTTCTTTTTGTTCATTCTTTAAGCTCCTGCCAAAAAAGAAAATTTAACTGCTTCTGCAAAAGATAGGGTCGAGTGACAGTAAACGACAAAACCACAGCTAAATGAGGCAATTGAGATCAGAATGAAGATAATTAATGATAAATGGCTTGAATTCTGCTGTTAGTTTTGATGATTTTTCACATATTTCAGTAGCTATTTAACTAAACAAGTTGTAATATTATCTGCTCATAATATAACTAGCTGGCAGAGTCTCATTACACATATGTTCACAAGTTTGCTTTCAATTCACATCCGACCATTAATGACTTACATTATAAAATTGTTTGTAGAATAAAATGATTGTTAACCAAACATAGATTCTCTTCTGGAAATCCATTAGCCAAAAAGACATGTCGAGTTGATGATGGGAAACGTTTCTTGAATGAAAGCCTTAGATTGTCTGATATATTCCACATATGGCTGCTATTCAAAACTGTTTCAAACCAAAAACTACTTATACATATATATTAAAATATAATAAAAAGAGCCTTGTCATTTAGTATAGGATATTTTAATTCCAGGTGTTTTCACATCAACTTATACTTTATTGCTCCAAAATGAAACTATTAACGTATAGGCTATTTCATATATTAATGGTAACTTCACATATTTGAATCGGTGTAATTTACTTCTTTCTAATTGTAAGGCAATGTACAGGATTTTTGATCAGTAAGTTTGGTTTAAATTGTAATTTATAACAATTAAAGATAAAAGAGTAGAAAAACACTATCACTTAAAGAGAAATTACAGCCATTTAAAGTAAGGATTTTAGACCATTTTTTAACATACGTGAATAAAAACTGCTGAATATAGAATTGTAAAGCGTGCAGTATGTACATGAGTTACTTATGTACATGTTTTGTATTCATAAAAAGAATATAAATAAAAGAAATCACTCCATCCAGTCAGTATTCATAAACATACTGTACAATAATGAAGATGCCCTACCCAAACTTCTGCACAAATTCTTGCCACGCTCTTTGGAATAACTTTGAAAAATTTGTCCTCTATTCAGTAATGGTCTCTTAAAGGCCTTTGAACTAAATCTTCTTTAAAAGTATTTTACTAATTATTACTCTTTAATGAGATGAGGTTAAACTTAACAATGCTGTGGGTTAATCTAAATGTTACTATGATTAAGAAGTATTTTAATGTTCATCGCCCTAAAACCTGAGAAGGCTGGAAGGCTTGCGAGGCTCGGGCACGGGTGTCGGAGACGTAATTTCCTCCTGCGACAGTGACGGATTTGGGGTATTCGTCATCAGTCTCCGGCACTGGATCCGAAATACATTAGAACCACCCGCAGCACCCGGTGCGGAAGCTTTGAAAATGTTACTGCTGGGGAAACTTACCGACAATCCTACCAATGTTCATCAGTATTTCAGCTCACACGTGTCAAGCGCCGTTAACTTGCAACTTTACCCCAAAATAACAATAGCAAGTGACGTTTTCAAATTATCGAATGGAATACTGACAACACTAACTAAATATGGAATATTCTATGTAAACCTTATGGTACTGGTAATTTAAGATTGGAATTAATATGAAAATTGTGCATAGGAAACGCGTATATATTTTAACATACTGATGTTTAGTAGAAAGCGATATTGTAATTATCAGTGTTTAATGATTACATCTTGTAAAATAGAAAAGGTTTGATTATTATCTCGTTAATATTATTTTAGTGATCTTGTTAGTTAAAATATCGTAAAATTAAGTGCACATTAGGTATATAAAAATGTATATTTATACTATGGAATGGGTACTGTTTTTTTTTCAGCATCACCGGAATTTGAGCAAAACGGAGATATATTTGCATTTATTAGTGCCTTGTTCAAAAATGTTTTATTCTTTAGTTTCAAAAGGCCCATTTATTTAAAAAAAGGGTTGGCTCTTCATCAACTGAAGGATGGATTATTTAAAAACTGATCACTCACTTGACGATAGCAATTTACTTGATTATAGAGGGCGTGATCCGCAATAAAGATTCTTCATTAGTCAACGATATTTATTCCATTTAAATTTTGTTATATACAAATGAAAATAAAATTACAATATACAGTATTTATACCTTCGAAGGACTTAGCCACCCGGAGGGACTCAAAAGTGTCGGTCTTTGTTGCATAGAACTAAAAACAATTGTTTTGTTTTAAAATCTTCAATTTCTCTCATATTTGCAGATTTAAATTCATGATAGTACATTGGAAAACTTATATTAATGAAGCTTAAATTAAATAATATTATAGTTCTATACTCTAAATGAAAGAAGATGAATATATCGACGAATTATTATGTACAATCAAAAATAAAAATAATTATTGAACAAATTTTAAGTAAGTTATTAGTAAATTCGTGCGTATTTAGCTTCATATAAAACGGGCACCTGTCAATAAACTACAGCAAAAAAATAACAAAAAGATCATGTTCGTTTTTATTTTAATATCATAAAAAAGTGTAAGTACTTTATATATAGTTTGAAAGTTAATTCCACTGTATTTAAATTCTCTGTTTTCTCTGTTTATGGGTGGGGGGGGGGGAGGGTGGTATACCCTTCCCTTAATAGTGAAAATTTTTGGCTACAAATATATGTGGACACATCTTAACACCATTTAAGCGGTTTGTACGAAAACTTATTGCGGGTTTTAGTATATTTCCTTTCGCTTCATGTATGAAAAAATAACAACCCCTTTAAGGAAAAACTTTCAATAAAATTTGTTTAAGTTAAAGTTATCGAAAAGGTTTTCTAAATAGTACTAATAAGCATAATTACAATTTAAAAGTTTGCGTATTTATCATATTTTAAGAAATATTTTATCATTGTTGAAATTCATTACTCGTGTACAAAGGTAGTCTGTGACTATAAATAAACCCTTACTTTTGCACTCTTTAAGGAGTCTTTTCACAGCTTCAATTGAATAAAACATACAAAATTAATTAATGTACAGCTTACATTGAATGGAATACTTCCACACAAAACCAAAAATGTTTAGTACCATTAATCCTCATCCGGCATAGAAAGGAGATAGAAAGTAAATAGAAGTAAGTGCGAAATTGTTGAGAAGTAAGTACAATTCCAAGGGGCATGGATCTAAGTGAATACATTTTCTAGTATTCATAATTTATGTAGATCTTTATCAAATATTTTTTGGTTGCTAAAATAAACGCGAAAATGCCACTTTAAATGAACTATTTATATTTCAGCCACTTTTTATGTGGGTCGAAATGTCGGTGAATCGAAAGGTTAATTAAAAGGATAACAAGACAAGCTTGCAGCAATACAAGACAATGCTCACAATAACCTGTAACAAGACAAGCTTGCAGCAATACAACACGATACCCAGAATAACCTGTGACAATACAAGCCTACAGCAATACACCACAGTGCCCAGATCAACCTGTAACAAGACAAACCTGCAGCAATACAACACAGTACCCAGACCAACCTGTAACAAGACAAACCTGCAGCAATACAACACAGTGCCCAGACCAACCTGTAACAAGACAAACCTGCAGCAATACAACACAGTGCCCAGACCAACCTGTAACAAGACAAACCTGCAGCAATACAACACAGTACCCAGACCAACCTGTAACAAGACAAACCTGCAGCAATACAACACAGTACCCAGACCAACCTGTAACAAGACAAACCTGCAGCAATACAACACAGTGCCCAGACCAACCTGTAACAAGACAAGCCTTCAGCAATACAACACAATGCCCAGAATAACCTGTAACAATACAAGCCTGCAGCAATACAACACAATGCCCAGAATAACCTGTAACAATACAAGCCTGCATCCATACAACACAATGCCCAGAATAACCTGTAACAATACAAGCTTGCAGCAATACAACACGATGCCCAGAATAACCTGTGACAATACAAGCCTACAGCAATACAACACAATGCCCAGACCAACCTGTAACAAGACAAGCCTGCAGCAATACAACACAATGCCCAGAATAACCTGTAACAATACAAGCCTGCAGTAATACAACACAATGCCCAAGAGTAACTTGTAACAATACAAGCCAGCAGCAATACAACACAATGCCCAGACCAACCTGTAACAAGACAAGCCTGCAGCAATACAACAGAGTGTACAGACCAACCTGTACCAAGAAAACCCAGTGTCCATACAGCTCTGCACCCATATAACGCAGTGCCCAGATTGCCAAGTACCAATACATCACTACGCCCATACAACCCTACACCCATAAAACACTTTGCTCAGTTCACTCTGTATCAAGATCATGAACCCATACAACACTAGACTAGACCACCCTGTACCAAGGTAATCCTGCTGTCATAAAGCATTGTTCCTACAATACACTGTGCCCAGACCACTCGGTATAAAGACAATCATGTGCTCATAAAGCACTGTGCCTAGACTTCACTATGACCAGACCATCTAGTACAAATTTAATACAACATGCACTCCTAAAGCACTGTGCCTACACTACACTGTACCTAAACCACCTGTACCAAGACAACCCTGCACCTATACAACACTGTGCCCTGACAACATAGTATCAAGTTAACCAAGCAACCAGTGAACCCTGTGCCTAGACAGCCATTAAAGTCAGTGTCCTAAAACTTGGAAATAAATACGGAAATAATCAATTCCATCCCATAGTGCCAACCAATCAAGATGTGAACAAGGATGATAGTAGATAGAAAACCACGCAGCACCTCTAAAGCGTCATAGACCACTAGTACTAGTTGCTCTTAGCTGCTTAGGTAGAAAGTCTTCACCAGATAGTGCTCTTTTTTTAAAGAAATGTTATAGATTTATAGTTGGTATTAATTAATTAGTTTTAAATTGATAGCTCATTAATATCTCATCAATGAAGAACGAAAAATAAGAAATCCTTCTTTATTACACCATGAGGAAATATAGTTATTTAAAGTAAGATATCTTGGTAGTTTTGTAATAAGGCCTAACCAAAATTTTATGGATATAATATTTACATTTTTAATTAGGAGGAAGCATGTGACTTCCTCAAGTTATATATCTTGTGCATATAGTGAAAATTGTATATACTAATTATAAGATGGGCCAAAGTTCTGCTTATATTCTTACCATTCCTAGTGGAAAGAATGACATTCTTTTGCATTCAGAAATAATATTTTAAAGGGCTGTAAAAACAGTTTTCTATAAGGAAAAATAACCTAAACTGATCGCACCACCTGAACTTCTTTTTACAGGTCAGCCCCATCTTAACAAGAAGTACTGGGAATAGGTAAGTTAGTATTAATTTGTCGTCTACAATAGTAGGGTGCAGTTCCATCATTATCTCACTAAGTATTGCTGTAAAGGTACGATTTAACGATGTTAGTACTGTCGATTTCATGTTGCACATAGTTTATTATTTTATTTATTTTCAATGTGTGCAATAAATCATACTTATTCTTTAGCTAATTAAGTGACGAACAATATTGAGAGCAAATCAATAAAGAAACTAATAACCCATTACACCGCAAACGATGGAGGCCTCACTGTTACAGAATTCTATAAAAACTGCATGTTCACATATCAGTTTTTATGTGAGTGTTTTGGAGGTAAAAAATCACAGTCATTAATCTGTAAATTTTATACTTTCGCGCGTGGTTCTATCAGGTTTCGTAAAATGGTTTATTTAATGAATGCACCTAAAGTTTTTCAGTGTATCGTGATACATCATGACCTTTCATGACGCATGATACATAGACCTACTGTGAGTGATGTGTTACTAAAGCAACTTAATGCGTTTCCATTTTTTTTTTTTAGATTTTTCTTAAATGTTTTGATTTTTCTAAAATGGAATCGTATGCCCCCAGCTTTGCAAAGAAAGAAGCGAAGTAATTGAAACAAAGTAAGAAGCAACTATTTACTTATTTTAACAATATACTTGGTTATAAAAATAACAGTTTGGTATAACTAGATGGAGTGCAATGTTCTGTTTACATTAGTAACTGATTAGTCTGAATACGTCAGCAACAATAAAATTACCCAAATCCATAGATGACAACAGATACATTTTAACAATATACTTGGTTACAAAAATAACAGTTTGTTATAACTAGATGGAGTGCAATGTTCTGTTTACTTTAGTAACTGATTAGTCTGAATACGTCAGCAACAATAAAATTACCCAAATCCATAGATGACAACAGATACATTTTAACAATATACTTGGTTACAAAAATAACAGTTTGGTATAACTAGATGGAGTGCAATGTTCTGTTTACTTTAGTAACTGATTACTCTAAATACGTTAGCAACAATAAAATTACCCAAATCCATAGATGACAACAGATACATTTTAACAATATACTTGGTTACAAAAATAACAGTTTGTTATAACTAGATGGAGTGCAATGTTCTGTTTACTTTAGTAACTGATTACTCTGAATACGTCAGCAACAATAAAATTACCCAAATCCATAGATGACAACAGATACATTTTAACAATATACTTGGTTACAAAAATAACAGTTTGGTATAACTAGATGGAGTGCAATGTTCTGTTTACTTTAGTAACTGATTACTCTAAATACGTTAGCAACAATAAAATTACCCAAATCCATAGATGACAACAGATACATTTTAACAATATACTTGGTTACAAAAATAACAGTTTGTTATAACTAGATGGAGTGCAATGTTCTGTTTACTTTAGTAACTGATTACTCTGAATACGTCAGCAACAATAAAATTACCCAAATCCATAGATGACAACAGATACATTTTAACAATATACTTGGTTACAAAAATAACAGTTTGGTATAACTAGATGGAGTGCAATGTTCTGTTTACTTTAGTAACTGATTACTCTGAATACGTCAGCAACAATAAAATTACCCAAATCCATAGATGACAACAGATACATTTTAACAATATACTTGGTTACAAAAATAACAGTTTGGTATAACTAGATGGAGTGCAATGTTCTGTTTACTTTAGTAACTGATTACTCTGAATACGTCAGCAACAATAAAATTACCCAAATCCATAGATGACAACAGATACATTTTAACAATATACTTGGTTACAAAAATAACAGTTTGTTATAACTAGATGGAGTGCAATGTTCTGTTTACTTTAGTAACTGATTACTCTGAATACGTCAGCAACAATAAAATTACCCAAATCCATAGATGACAACAGATACATTTTAACAATATACTTGGTTACAAAAATAACAGTTTGGTATAACTAGATGGAGTGCAATGTTCTGTTTACTTTAGTAACTGATTACTCTGACTACGTCAGCAACAATAAAATTACCCAAATCCATAGATGACAACAGATACATTTTAACAATATACTTGGTTATAAAAATAACAGTTTGGTATAACTAGATGGAGTGCAATGTTCTGTTTACTTTAGTAACTGATTAGTCTGAATACGTCAGCAACAATAAAATTACCCAAATCCATAGATGACAACAGATAGACTACATTTTAACAATATACTTGGTTATAAAAATAACAGTTTGGTATAACTAGATGGAGTGCAATGTTCTGTTTACTTTAGTAACTGATTACTCTGAATACGTCAGGAACAATAAAATTACCCAAATCCATAGATGACAACAGATACATTTGAACTATTGCTTTTACGATATAGACCTCTAAAGATTTAGGTTTTACATATAGAATTGCTAGTGAACACACGTGCATAAGATTTCCGCAGTCTTCAGGTTCGTACAAAAAAGAGTCAACAAGATTTTCACCCCAAGATTCTAGGTGATGTCGAGTTTATCTCTTAAAATACCCCAAATTGCTTCGGATGGATTGGGAAACTCACTCCCTCGCGTGTAGATACCACAGGCTAATGCCTAATGACGGATGCCTAGGGGGTCGGGTCAGACTGCCACCGCGGTCCAGTTCCTCGCCCAGTCTCCTGCCAGGAGAGCGATCACTCTTCGCTTCCTCCCGCCGCGGTTCTGACCACGGGGGCGTGCTGGCTACTTGGTATGAGCGACCCTCCTCGGAACGTTCTTTTGTACAAGTATGTTGTTGTCATTTTTCAAATGGTGATTAAGACGTTAAATATTGCTCGTGCATATTTAAGAAGAGTCATCCATATATGACCAAACTTGCTGTCCCATAGTTATGTATTATTATGGTGATTGTTTCAGATTCCGTTGTTTAAATATGTACAGCTCTGGTACAATATTTCATTGTTCCGTGATTTTCTTCTCACTGACTCATTTGCGTAAATAATTCACGAGATGATTTGATATATTTCATGAGGTAAAACGTATAATATCAAATCCATCTCAGAGTTTTTCCAGTTTACCCATCATAAGACCGAGGATGATGTTGATGTTGATAAAAACAATAATACAATTAAAATGCTATTTGAGTGTCATATGGAAATAGATATCTAACAGCAAGTTATTTCCGTAAGTGTGCATTTATATTTTTACACCACACACAATAGAAAAGAGTATACATTTTTTTACCAATAGGCTAGATTGGAACAAGTTCAGTAACTTATAATTTTAAATAAGATTATGGGAATATATTACTTTTCTCATTCCTTTTTGGTAAATTTGTCAATAACAGAACGAAATGTTCATTCTATATACTTAATATGGTAAACAATTACAATCGAAAAATTAGAAATAGGAGCAAAAACTAAATTAAGTCCGCTAATTACTGGGTGTAAATGGAAGGAAATTGTATAGTTAAAAGTGTTGTTTTTCATGAGATTCTCTGAAATACAAATGCTGTAGTCTACTGATTTATGTTTGAACAATAATATGCAATAATTTTTCATTAAATAGTATATATATATATATATATATATGTGTGTGTGTGTATACATTATATATTTTAAATTAGTTGAAAATTTGTACTATCATATTACATGATTCTTGTAAATTTTTATAGTAGGTACTTTTAAGTTCCTGTTTTCCTGGTAAAAATGTTCACCGTCGCTTATAATTCCTACATAATATATTGTCAAATTCGTCAAAACGTACGTAAACCGAGCTAGACAATTCAATAAGTAAATAAAATTAAGCTACATAATTCGTTGATAAAAATTGTAGTATTTATTCAAGAAGAAAAGATGGCCCACGATTCAATATTTCCATAGAAAACAGAGTGGGAAATAAAATTACTGGAGTTTTATCAGAATACAGATAAAACTTCTATAAATAGCGAAACTAATAACACCACTAAACAACCTTAGATATTATATTATAGTACACAGTACCTTAATAATTTGATATTTAACGTTTACAAATTTCACTAGCTAATAAAATGCACAACACTAGGATTCTGCAATGACATGATATTGCTTGAACGTGCGCTTTGATAACAAACACATCTACGTATAAACGGTTAGAATTAACAACCTCATTTAGCTAATTAAACCCAATAATATTTCGAAAATTTTCATGAACATTAGAGATCCTGCCCAATGGTCTTGTAATCGTATCTTAAACTTTAAGCAGTAATAATGCTAGATTTAGCACCTTTTATACTCATTCATTTAGTCGTTGGTAAGAAATTTGACAAAGACTGCCCGATTACTCCCAGAATTTTGAACTCTGGAGAGGGAAACAGCTAGAGCGAGGAAATGGTTCCCGGGTACAATGGTTTTCGATTGCTGTAATAAAGCTGTAGACCGACAAATCTATGGAGCTCAATAAAAGGATTTTTTGTTCGTAGGGATTTCCCGCATAAGAGAACTTTATGGTCTATATTCACCCAGTCCGACCGAATTTTCTCCTCAGTTGGTTAACCCCACTTATATTCAAAGATACGTAATACAGAATACGAAGATTTATACGTGTTCAATGTGTCACCTTCAGAACAGGAATTCCTTTTATGTAACTCTTTCTTTACTTATGTTATCACATTTCAGCTCGTGTAGTCTTTACGAACTTGAACTTTGAATTTAGCTCCATTTTACCTTCCTTTTATTACAGCATCTGGTATCTGACGCTGTCTCAGTCTTGAATCCTAGAATCTGTGGTAATGTTTGTGTGAAGAGACCCAAAGAAAGTCGACGACGAAGAAGCTCAAAACGAAACATTTACCTTGTTTCCACATCAGAAACACTTATAAATACATGAAGTGGTAGTCTCATTGTCTCATCCAGTACACACTTGAATGCACTACGATGTGATAGACACGATCTCTAAGCACGGTGGAGCAAGATACGAGACGCTGCAATAAACAGAATGTGAACTGGAGCTAAACTGAAAATTCAGTTGTATCAACTCTTCCTACCATAGCTACGTTATGTGTAGGAAGCTCAGTTGCTTCACCGTGGTTAGACATTTCCTCTTTATTCCCTCATTAAAATAGATTTCTATGTTTTTTGCTGTTATTTCATTATGAATAGAACCATAAAGAAATGTGAAAAGCATTACACTTTGTTTAATTATATTTTTAAGGGGACACAAGGGCAAAATATGACAAAATTCAATTCTTTGTATTTATTTTTTTATGAAATAGGAACCTATAAAGAACATTTTTATATAGGTCAAGGAAAAATATCTCTAAGTGCAAAAATAAATTTTTGAAAGAAACGTTGACCACCACGAAATAGCGTTATTCTCTTGTTATAAAACCAAATTACCTACAAACGCTACTGATTTCTGTTTTTGAGGTTGGCTACTCTGGTCTATTACTAGCTGTCATTGTTGTATAAATAGTGATGTTGTTTGTTAATTATTGTTATGGTTTCATTATAAAAATATAGAAACAAAACATTACTCTCTATTATTGTGAAAAATAGGCTTTCTAAAGCAGTTATAGAACAAATACAGTCTTACTATTTGTTTAGCTATCAAGAGAAACACCCATATTGTAGAGTGTATGGCAAAACACATTTGGGCCTTGCACTGCCATAAGCTGTGGACTGATGACCCACGACACGGGCTATGCCCTAAAGGCGAAACGAGTTGGTGTAGCTACCAACAAAAGGCTTTTGCTGAAGGGGAAACTTATACTCACAAGAATAATATTCCAGTTCCCATAATCGAGTTTATAAAGCCAATCTTCAGAAGTCTTTCAAACAATGATTTATTATAAAAAATTTCTCTCCATGGTAAGGCACAAAATCCTAATAAAATTGGCAACGATGTGATTAGGCAGCAGTCACAAAAAATTGGTTTTTGTTGGTCTAAAAATTCATTTTGTGGTGTATGATGCTTTATCATCTTTTAAAAAGTAGAAATGCAACTAAGTTTATGGTTTTTTTAAATGTTAGGCATGAACATACGAAAAAACACAGTTATCAACTTGAAGAAAATGGATGTACGCAAAATTCAGGATTTCTAACGACAGACACGAAGAAACCAGCAAGACAGAAGAAAAGACAAGTTAAGAGAAATTTCGAGGACACTGAAGAAGACCCTGATAAGCCCCAAGCTAAAGAGCTGGCATACTTAAAAAAAATAAAGGTGTTTTTAACACAAGTTTTACATTCATTTTCTGTAAGGAACTACTGCGTACAATCGAATAAAATTTTGACTACGTATTCCCTACATCTTGATTCACACATTAACATAGGGAAATGACAAAATTACCTTCCTTTTTCAATAAAAGAGTTTAATTTTGTTTAGATAGATATTAAATAAACTGATAAAAAATTATGTATACTTTATGAAATCCCCGTGTTAAAGTCTACTGCTATAGGTAAAGAATAAATGGTAAACATTTTGTTGAACTATCTGTGATGGTTTCTGATAAAACTTTGTTCAAAATATACAAAAATATCATGGAAAAAATACAACCCTCGTGGTCCCCTTAACATTGAATTTCTAACTGAGAGAGACAATCTGTAAAATTCGGGCACGGTACAGAATCAAGCATCTAAATGCCATGTCAAGTTGGATCAAATCGGTTTGTATCATGTATTTTCTGTGTTTAGAAAGCCATGTCATACCAAATCATAACTGAAGGTTCTCCCTTCACTTAATTGTACATAATCGGCTATTTGCAGAGTGGTCGTCTGTAATTACAGAATATAATAAATCGGCATGGGAGTTACTACAGAATGTTTCCTTATGAAATTTCCCAAAAGCCACCATTCGAGCTAACGGACTCGGTTGGAAGTTAATTATCCTTTAATTGCTCCAAATCGAAAACAGCTTCGGCAGCCGTTCCCCGAGCTCTCCTTGCGAGTCCGGTTCGGGAGTAAACCATCGCGTAATTGGAGCCTTGTTGTTAAGTCATGTAATTTAATTACTACAGACTGATACAAATGTAAGTCGGACAAATGGGTTGTCGGTATGATGAACTGCCGGGGCGAGCACGGCTACCATCGGTCACCGGTAACGACCGAGATCGGTCAACCGGACGGCGACGCTGGGCGCAGGGCGCTGGGCGCTGGACTGTGCGCGACGTCCGGTCACCAATATGTCATACCGGGCGCTAACTACCGGGGTCGATATCAACAGCCCAATGTCACGGCGATTACCACGACATGCCGGTCGATCGATTGCGGCTAATTGGTTGTGTCCGTGTTGAGGAATCTGGCCGGTCCTACTGCAGCTGTCATGCCAGTGAACAACAACATTACCCAAGGTCATATGTTATTTTAAATTTAATTCCTCACATCAATACCAATGGGTTTCCGCTTTAGTTCCACAAAAACATAACTAGAAAGTAAAAAACATAGTAGATTATCATAAAAGGTTGCAGGTTGATTATAAACAACAAAATTAAGTATGCTTGGACGAATTATTGGTTTTTTAACCAATAATAACTTATAAAAATACAGGTGTGATTACATATACGATTAACATCATTCAAAATTACACCACTGCCTTGACTAAAAAGAGTTTTATTTTAATTTTCCTCATAACATTATTTTCAGTTTCAGTGAAACTTCAATTGGTGTATATAAAGCACATGGTAAATATAATTAACTAATTATTTATTATTTATATTATTAATTATTTTTTAAATCAAATAAAAAGCCATTTATACTCACTTAGCCATAGCTAATATCACTTTAAAAAATTTACAGATTGTAAAATAAGAAATATTTAATCTTATTTATTTTGCTATAAACTAAATAATTATGAAGTTTTATGCAATAACGGTAAACTCCTTCCTTAAGAGGGGCATTTTCGGAACCACCGAGGATAAACGCTGCATAAACCTTGAATTGTCTTTTGTCAAATATCTTGTAATTGTTAACTTCAAGAATTGACAATTATAATGTTTTATCTGAACATGAAGACAAATCATCTATTGATGAATGAATCAAACTTGTTCTTCTTAGACCTTTGATTGTTATTGGCTGAGCTTAGCGAAGTCTATTACTCGTGAGGATGAGAAAATAGCATTTTCGTCTGTCTCTTCGCATGATATCTCGAAAACGAACTGGCCTGTAAACTAGAAATAGAACGCAAATCTTTATTTCTGTATGAGAAATAGTGAGTTGCATGGTGTCATGTGATTTGGCCGAGTGTTAGTGAACATTTTTACATTGGTCGTATGGATAACTACAAGGGCAACGAGAAAATAAAATAATTTGTAAATAAACTCAATACACCCATAACAGATTTAAACATGCGATATAATAATACATGTAAAGCACAATCATATTATCCCAACATATTTTATCATAACTTTGGGTGCATGTAGAACTTTATACCTTAAACACTGCTTTGAAACCCAATTTAATGAAAGATAATCTGAAAGTATCGTATGGCCTCATAAGCAGTAAAAGATTTTATACGTAGATTTTAAATGTTGCATAAAAATTCATATCTACAAGAATGAGATCTATGATGCATCATTTTTATATCAACATCTTATTTGTATGATTGTCTGTCTCTATACTTGTCCAGAGGACATTTGGAGAATAAAATGAGCTATAAATTTGAAACTTCAGTGAAGCCTGTTGCAACACGTGGTGTAGCATACTCCTACCTTGTAGCTAATAAGAAACAGTATGGGTCTCGTCGCCTTTGTGGCAGCAAGGTTAAGCGGTCAAGGTGAATTTGTTTGCCACCCGTTTCGTCAGAATATAAAGTGCTCACAATAGACTAGAGTTATTAATGAGACACATTCATACAAGACTTCGAATATTTTGAAATATATGAACTCAATAAAATATATAATAATTTAATATTAAAAGTAATAAATTAATTTTAAAACTGAAAAACAAATTTAAAATCCCGGGTATATCAATTCAATTACCTGCGCAGATTAGTACATTTGCATGTAACAATCAAAACTCTCTTCTTTAGCCCAGTTAGTTGCAAAACCTTATGAGTAAATTTTAACTCAATTATTATAAGTTAAAATTTTAGTAACATAATACTGAAAGAAATGGTATAATATAAGTTTCTAACGGTTTAATAAAATGCTGATATACACGTAATAAACAAAATTATATACGCTCTTGGCCTTAAAAATCTTGTTTTTCCTTTGTGACTTACCGGTGTTTCTCAGATTTAGAATTTGTAATAGAAACAAAAATAGTATGGTAAAAATATTTTTACTTTTCAATAATTTAAATTTACATTAGGAAACGATGTAAAATTTAAAAAATTGCTTTGTACTGTTAAAAAAATCTGCTTTCTTCTGTACGATAAGAAACTTTAATGAGATTACATTTTTAGATAAATTTATGGCATTAATTCTAACATCAAATTATATTCCTTGTCTACAAACATTCAAACAAAAACAAAACAAAAGTATTTTGGAAAATGTCTTGAAATATCTGTTAAATATATTCATAACACTCAGGATATAGCAGAATTACAACCCAATTTTTGGGGGTTTCCCATTCTAAAACTATTAATTTAACTTGCTAAATAATTTTTGACATAAATATTAAGGGTTCGAAAATGTAAAGCTAATTTAAATACTAGTTTGGTTATTAATATTATGTAATTCTTCCTAACCCACAGCGAAAAGCGTACACATTTGTTATTTAAGGATTCACAACATGCGGTTAGTACGCCTACATCTACCTTTATAAACTCATTCGAAGGTAGAAGTTATGATTAGCTTTGACCTTCAAGAAGACGTATCCTACATGTCTCAAGAGAAAGAAAAATGTCCAGTTTTTGTAATTTATGAAATTTCCAAGAATAAAATTCGTCATGGAATGAGACTAAGACAGGCGTTTCAAGATGTATAATAAGATATTAACCAGTTTTCCTTTTTCTTGGCCATGTAGTACACATCTTCTTTTGTACTATTGAGTACCCTTGATATCATCACAATTTATCACATTTTAATGTTCTTTTTCTTAAACGCACCCCTATAGTAATATTCCTCATACGTATGACCCCCCCATACGGAAAATCCGCCACCTGAATTCAAGCTCATACCACGCTTGGGATGCCCTTTTTCACTTTCTTTCGCATAATGGAGCATTAGATCTCCTAGTCAGAATACGGCTTAAACACCTTTTCTTTGTTAAAGTTTGTTATTAACGAAGGAAGGTTTGAAAGTATAATAGCTTTTGGAAATTTTCCATCGTTATATGTCAGATATCCTATTAAACACTTGGTTTGACCAACCAAGAATTCATAGGATCAAAATATGAAACAGAAAGAAGAAAAACTAAAAATAGTACCAAATTATTTTGGCACCAACGTGGTCCTTGAGCGTAAACTTTACTCATTTTCGCTTACATCTCAGGGAGCCCAGCGTGGAAAATCTTATAATGATTCAATCATAATAATAATCATAACTAAGGTTTCTTATAATGTTTGAATCATGTTTTAGTATGTTTCATTTTTAAACTAAAGAATGATATGGATTTTTTCTACTGTAACTGAAAATTAGTAGGTATATATAAGTATGAAGGTTATAGGTTAAACATTTGATTTGCGTAAAGTAGAGGGAAAGTAGCTTTGTACAGCAATAGTTTATAGCAGTTAAAAGGCAAACTATGATAGCTATAATGGATGCCAAGTGGCTGTATCAAACTATGAATTTCGTTCTCATCAAACTATATCTATTTTTGCTTTAAACTCTTCCTGTAGTATTGAAAGGATGATTTCTGTATCCGGGATAAAGCTACACCAACTTGTATATAAAGTTACGATAGAACATTTATTGGAGTTGGTCGCCCAGCAGGGCATGTTCGTGTTCGTTTTACAAGAACACGAAATTTAACAGCTTTGTTTGCACTATATTTTTGATTTATTTTGCATTTCATCACAAAGAAACAGACATTTAACTTTAATTAATCATGATTCGGAGGTGTTCCTACAAAGTGATATGCAATTACTTAAATCCTAAACACAACAGAACTTGACATGTAAAGCTTTAGCCTGATAGCAAATTAGCTTTTTGAATGTATTGTCTTTGTTCTCTTATCCTCACAAGTCCCAAAACACGAGTTGGTTAGTTCAAAAAAATCAACTAGAAGAATTCTATTCGTCTGAAGTTAGAACTTCTTTAGACCCCTTGAAGGCCTTGTTGCTGGGGGCTCGGGGGGTATAGCGGTTGGCGGCTTTGGAGTGTGGTACTTAGGGAAATGGAATGCAAGCTGAATGAATGCTAGTGTCTCTTGTACTAGTAGTGTAAATATGTATAAAGTTACATTAATTATAGATGCTTATTTTTAAGCTAAAGTTCGTTTAATATATATACTTTTTTTAAATAGATTTATTTTTCGTTATATATGTATATGTGTTTGTTTGATTTGTTATGAGGTTAAGTGGTTGAGAGGACTTTATAATCCTAATTTAACCTCTAATAAAGCCATTTTTATTTAATTTCTTAGGCATCAGTTCAAACTCTGAACATTTTGACACCGAAATTCTCTAATTTGGCTGAAATTTCGCATATGAACTATATCCATTCAGGAAGGCGATTATCACATTAGTTTAGTGCCTTACGAAACAGCATGGCAATCTATTCGGCTGAAGTTACCATTTCTGAATTTTCAAGTCAAACCAAAATTATAGTGGGTCTTAATCCCGCCTAAATAGTTATAATTATCCTGAACACTTGCAGGTAAAATATCCGTTTCGAATTAAATAACATTTATTAGAAAGACATTATTAAGAATTATATTATTTGGTAAAAGGATAAAGTTTCTACATTTAAGCAGTACTTGAAGACTGTATGAACTTAACAATTCAGGGAAAACATTTCATATAACATAACTTTTAGGAGAGATGGAAATGTATGTACTGAAAATCACATACAGTACTATTTAGCAAAAATTCTAATACTATCAAAACAGTGACAAATAGTTGTTTTTAGATTTATTAAATAAACACAGGAGAAACGTGAAATTTAGTTCAGAATTAAACACCCTCCTGCTTAGTTCAGTTGGCTCTATGGAAAAAATGAGTATTTAAGAATCTCAGGATGGTAAAAGCGAGGCTCATTTTGGTCAACAACGGCGAGGAACTACAGTTCTCCGAACTAATAGGTTGATCAGAGGAACAATGTAACTACACAACATTGTAAGTGTTCGGGGCCTGCCATCTCGGTCCAGTAGGCGTTCTCCATTGCAGAATTGTATAAATCTTTAGATGCTAAACGTAAAGCTCACTTTGGTCAAAAACGGCGAATGAGCTGTTATCCGAACTAATCGACTGATCAGCGAAACGTTGTAATTAAACCAAACCAATGTCTGCTAAGTGTTCGGGGCCTGCCATCCAGCTCCAGTAGGCGTTCTCCATTGCAGAATTGTTTAAATCTCTGGATGGAAATTGTCGCTCTGATGAGAGTTTGGTTTGTTAAGAGTGCGAAACTTGCAGTCATCAATTGTGTTGACTCCTGCCATTTATAAGTCTGCACCATCCCAGAGACTGCATGCCTATCTCGAGCTTTTTATGTCTTTCCGATCCGACCTTGGGCTTAATGAGTCTGACTAATGGGCCCGTCATAGACTTGTTTCGGTGAACTTTTTTCGTGCGTTGTCGTGAATGTTTGAACGTTGTTGTCGTTTGTTTTGCACTCCACACTCGTTACCGGTGGCAAGGTTTAAGCTCAGATCGAACAGAAATTTTACAATAGGAGGTTACCTGTTTCCCAAAGGTTTCGGTAATAATTCCCGGAGAGCAACGAATACCAGGATGTATTGAACTTGCAGTAGCTTAATGGTTTTATCACATGAAGTTTAATTTATGAACTTAAAGTAAATGTTAGGTATAGGAGGTGGATTTACAACGAAAGGTTTATTAGGCAATTATACATAGCTCCCGAGACTATTTGGTTGTAATCTCATTTCAAACGGGAAAACATGGATAGGATGAAACTATAAATAACTGAACTAGAAGTAAAGACATTGTAAGTATAATAATAGTTATCACAATCGTCGTGGAACAGAATTTGTTATTTTTGTTTGAATCAAGTAAACAAATAACGTCCTAAAATACACAAACCAAACACAAACACGTTACACTACTACGTTGTTGGGTAGTAATTAACGTCCTTTTCATCAAAATATTATTTAGAAAAGCATGTTTTTTATTTCCTATCACATTTTAAAATTCACACCATTACATAGTTTAAGTTATGATTTGTAGATTGTTAATAAACCATCACAGCTAAAATTCACAACTATCAACATTAGCTTTACTTAGAATTAAGGTTTCCAATAACTTCAGCATTACCACAAGAAGGAAGATTAAACAAGAAATGATGATGACGAATCGTGCTGAGGTAAGAAAATATCATTTATAACAGAAAAATAAGGAACGTAGCCACTGGAAAACCGTATTCTTTTGATTTTGAGGCATTTCGGTATGCAATCAGCGGAAGTTCAGTGAATCAAGGAAGTATCGTTGTGGTACGCGAGATAGGTCAACACCGCTGCCGCTGGAGTCCGGGCCAACTATAAATCCATCGACAACGAGGCAGAGGCAACCAGCCGGTCAGCGTGAGCGAGGCGTTTAGCCCGACTAATGAAATTAAATGTATTTTGACTTGTACTTGTGATGACCGGTTATTTGTCAGAGTTGGCCACGTATTTTTGTATTCCCGGTGACAAACGTAGCCCGACTGCCTCCCTCCTCGAGCCTCTGATTCATCTGAGCCGTTCCGTCATCGCCGCAGACACTCTTTGATTACGGTCCCTACGCCGAGACTGATTCTCGCCATTAGTCCGCTATTTTTAGGCGGTCGGTCCCAGTCAGCTGGTAGTGCACCTGTCTCTAGACTGTTTCCGTCCCCGCAATTGGACGTTCCTGTGTTACTTGTAAGAAGTGACAAGTCCTACAATCAGGATAAAGATCTGAGTCTGCTATAGCATCTTTTACCATTTACTTATCGACGTTATTGTATACGTAACGCTTCCAGTCACATATTCGTGTTCGTGTTACATAACAATCCAAAATTTTAATTTGCTAAAAATGTAAGTGAGTTAAAACACACTTAAGTTTAGAAACCAAATGGTTTGAATTAGCAATCGAAAAGTATAACAGGTTAGTATTTTCCTCCTATTGCCCGCCTGTAAGTTGTGGACAAAAGTGTAATGTGCTATGAATTGTTATTTGTTTTTAAATCATTGTCGTGTTTACAAAGAAGAACTATTTCGACATCCCTCTGGTTTCTATGAACCAAAAGCATCTTTTTGAAAATCATTCAAAATCTCTGTGAACCATTCATTTGTATTAAACTTCCGCGATTATCATTTCCTCACTTCTAATATCAAACATTGACCTGTTTCCGATTGCTTGAAAATACCTCCCATCCTCCCTCTAGTTTATTAAATGTTTCTAAGATGGTACAGACATTTTGATAATCCTCCCCTGGTAAGGCCAGTACTTCATAGAGTGGTAATTACTTCAAGTTTGATCACTGTAATAAACGGGTACGTCCTAATTTAGGATATATATGAATGATTATGAATAAGAGTGAACTGACAAGCATTCTATTTAGAGCAATAATGTAACCTTTCTAATGTTGGAAAATTTCTTTCAATGTAAACCTGGTTATTTTATGCTCATTACCCCCTTCAAATAAACTTTCAAACCAATTTTTGGTCTACCTTTGTTTATTTATTAAGATACTAAATACTATCCACTCCAACTGTTTGAGCACTGATTGTAACATCATTCGTAACGATATATCATAATTGTGCTTTTAAAATATTTTTAAAATTCAGTGGGCTGGTGTCGCTAGATCCTATGAATATGTCTCTTTCTTCCAATTTTTAAATTAAGATGTAGAAAAAATAAATTAAGTCTAAGCTTCTATTCCGAAAATAAGAGGTATTTGACATCTGTATAAACTTAAATAAAAAAAATAGACATTTTCTCAGTCATTGCTCTTTGTTCCTTACTGAAATTGCAAGGGAAGCTACGAAGGGACAATATTAAAGGACGTAATAAGACATGGAGAAGATAGGAAGCTGGTGCAAGTGCATAAAACATACACCACAATGCTATACGTGGTACAAAATGGCCCAAACTGAATAAAATTTCTCAGCCTTCACTCATCGCACGTTTTGTATTAAACCAATGCAGTAAACTACCTTCAAATTTATTGGCAATATTACAGTAGCTAATTGAATCTAGTCAGCTTTTCTTTATATTCCAAACCAAAAATAAACTCTTTAGTGAAAGTCGCAATGGATTTTTAATACATTAATTTCCAAAACTATTGAATTACTTAAAAAATCCGACAAGACACAATAATTATAAACCCCATTTATATGGAGTTTATGATTTCAATAACCACCAGAAATATATGTATAAGTATTTTTCGATGTTTGTTTAGAGGATACAGTAGTCATAAAGATGGTGATCTATAAAAACTGGAGGAAAATACAGGAAATGAATATGCACACAAATGAGTATTTAAATATCTCCAACTTAATGAGATTATTTTTTAGTAAAATTGATAAAGACCAATTTAAAGAACTATCTGTCTACCCTCCCTTGTATAAAAATGATCGACTGACCCAACCATGCTGATTAAGAAAATATAATTTTTATAGGAAAATGTATTGTAGCTTAGTTTCTGGAGTTTAGCGTACTACAGGGAAAAGCGTACTACTGCATAATGAACCATATGAACATGGAATATACGGCCTTTATGGGTAAATGTATTTCGCTGGTATAGAAACATTATATCATTGGATGTCATTAAAGTCACATTATACAATAGCCTCTGTATAGACAGTGATTGGCAATTTTGTATGAAGGTGCTATGTTGCCCCGAGGTGCTATGTAGCGAGAAGCCTATAGGAATGATGAAAATGCAGAGGTTCGCATTGAAGATGGTATGAAAAGGGTGTGTTCTCTCGAGGAGACGAAAGGGAGTGATTGCCATACAGGAAGTTACTCGATTATTTTATCACCATCTTAGTTCCTAGATGTATCCTTGAGACGATCATATTAATATAATATAAATAATTACGGTACTGCTCGGTCATGAGTACTGGTTAGTAGAGTAAAATATAGAGTAAAATATAGTTATTGTAGTAAGAAAAACTCCAGATCTCCTCTTCACCGTCAGCCGATAGCTTTAGAGGTCCTCATTCGAGGAAACCGTACCGCAGTCATGCCGCACACAAGTAACCTCTACCAATGTCATCTAAATGGATATCCTTGTACATACAAAGATTGTCGCTCCTCTGTCCACATGTTGCAGGTTGTAGAAGGCATTCGTGACTGGAACACATGTTTATTTAACAATTAGGGATTTCTTAGTAATAGTTCTACGTTCCCTCCGGATGTGCAAGAATAGACGCAGCTTTTTTTAATACTTCAGACTACTTTACTTCACCTGAAGTCGCCTTATTCTTTTCTATATCCACCATATATGATTTTAAGGCTATAATAAAAACAAGAAAGTACGAAAAACACGAACATAACTGTAAAATGATTGTTTGACGATATATATTATGTAGAAATAGGGAAATTTATCCTATAGTTATAGGATGTTGAAACTTTGGAATCCATTTAATAGGTTGGCTACATTGCGCCGTACCGCTGTAGATTTCACAGTTCCTCGGGAACATAGTTTTCTTCCTCTAGAATGTGAACACTTGCTAGGCTACCAAGAATTTGATATCGAATCAATTGTATTCAATCTTATTCTTGGATCAGGAGATTTCTTTGTCTGGACGAAATATTTTTTTCTGCAAAGTCAGGTTCTGCTCATCTAGCAGGTTTTGACCTATCAGAACTACGCTAGTGAACGTCTTGAATTTCCAAGGGAAGTTGCCTCACATCCTATTGTAACGGACATAACTGATTTTGTTACTTTGTTTATAGTTGTGCTGGGAACGTCATACCGTTAAGAGTTTTCGTGGAGAAAGCGATCGTTGTTGCGCCAGCTTCATTTGCTTAGTCAGTTCTAACTAAAGCATAGTTTTAGTTGCTTTAGTTTAATCTGACTAACTGTTGTCAGAAAAGTTTGACAGTGGTAGTAGTGGCAATTCGCGGGTTTATCATGAGAGTTATGATGTAAGGCAGAGATATTTAGAGTTATCTATTATTTTTCTGACTTATTTTTAATTCCTACTATTTGCTTGCAAACTCTGTGAGTGTGTATATCGTCATGACGCAAAAAGAAATTGCATCAATTTACCACTTTCCATTAGGGGAGAGCGGGGCAAGTTGATACGTGGGCAAGTTGATACAGATTGTGACTGTGAGCTAACGCGCATGCGCAGGGCGGACATGAGTCAGTAGAGGCTGTTGGTTTACCGAGACGCAGTGCCACACGGCGTCCAGCTGTTCAACAGAGTACTCTACGTGTTTTTATTGTTTGAAATTGTGTTTTCATGAGTAGAAAGTAATTGTTGGCTAGTGTGTTTGAGTTGGCGTACCAGCAAGAGGATAATATTCAGGAAGTTCACTGTTAGCACAGTTAAACACCTGTTTTCTTAGTAAGAATTCCATGATAGTTTCATATTTCTGAACTTTATATTTTAGAGACTTAAGTTAGACTTAAGAGACAATTGTTCAATGGGGCAAGTTGATACGCGTAGCTGGGGCAAATTGATACAGTGTATCAACGTACCCCAATATATGTAAAAATTAGAGTTTTGTCTTTTCTTACAGAAACATGGTGCGGAATTATACCAGGAAGACAGATCGAGGGCAAGTCCCGGATGAGAGCTTTGAAAAAGCCTATGAAGCTGTCAAGACCAAAACCATGTTCTTTGCGGGAAGCAGCTGTAGCCTTTGAGATCGACAAAAATGACATTGTTTAGATTTATAAGAAAAAAAGATGAATCGCAAGGTCAAACCGTTACAATGGGGTATGCCAAACCGAGACAAATTTTTCCATACCAATTAGAATCTCAACTCGAAGAGTATATAATACACTCTTCAAAAATATACTAGGGATTTACACCACAAAACATCAAAGTTTTAGCTTACGAACTTGCTATGGCTAATAGGAATATCATTACATTACCTGATTCATGGATTAACCATAAAAATGGCTACAAATGACTGGTTTAAGCTTATTTATGAAAAGACACCCTAGACTATCAATCAGGGAGCCCTGAGGTTACGAGCCTTAGTCGCGCTACCAGTTTTAATAAAGTCAATGTTGATCTATTTTTTTTTTGACAATTTGAAGAGTACTTTAGATAAATACAAATTGAACCTAAGGATATTTGGAATATTGACGAAACCGGTGTGCAAACAGTTCAGAGGCCAAAACAAAATCGTAGCTCAGAAAGGAGTACGCCAAGTAGGGGAAAGCTACGTCAGCAGAAAGGGGGCAGACTGTCACTATGGTATTGGCTGTCAGTGCCATCGGCAACTCAGTTCCTCCAATGTTCGTATTCCCAAGAGTATTCTTCAAGGATCACTTCATCATTAACGGGCCACCAGGATGTATTGGAACTTCTTACCCATCCGGATGGATCACATCTGAATCGTTTTTGACGTTCATTAAACATTTTCACGGCCACGTAAGATCTAGCAAGGGCAATCCCTGCTTGTTGGTTTTGGATAACCATGAATCACAACTTATCTATTGAAGTGCTCAACTTCTGCAAAGAAAATTGGTATCGTCATGTTGTCTTTTCCCCCCCACACTTCCCACCGCCTGCAACCGCTTGACAGGTCAGTTTATGGCCTTTCAAAAGATTTTACTTCGCTTTCAGTCGACGACTGGATGGTCAACAATGCAGGGAAAACTGTAACAATCTACGACATTCCTGGCATAGTAAAAGATGACACTCCCTAGAGCAATAAATCCTACAAATATTACATCTGGATTTCAAGCAACAGGAATCGCGCCATACAACAGAGAAGTGTTTACTGAGGATGACTTCTTGTCCAGCGCAGTCACGGATAGAGAGATGACTTCACAAGACAGCACTGTCAAGACTTCTCAAGCTGGGACAAGCAACGCTGATGGTCTACACTCCAAAGTGAACCGAACTGAGACTACAACTGCAGTTCCATCTACAAATAAGGATGTTTTCTGTAGGCGTAATTCACTGTAAGCCCTCAAGAAATCCGCCCCTACCCTAAAGCTGGAGAGCGAAAAAATATCAAAAAAGGGAGGAAAATCTTTAAAATACGCTATCCTTACTAGCACACCAGTTAAGGAGAGGCTTGGAAGTGGAAGCCAAAAAAAAGGAAGCTAAAATGGTAGCCAAGTCAGAAAACGCCAAAAAAAAGACTTTTTTAAAATGATAGAGAGTCATACTAAGGAGAAGAACAAGGTGAAGAAACAGAAATGCGTCCCAAAGAATAAAATGAAGGTTGAATCAGAGTCGGAGGAAGAGAACGACGCCCTGTGTCTCATATGTTTGGAGCCATTCTCCGAATCCAAGCCAGGTCAGGACTGGATACAGTGCATTTCTTGCAAAAAATGGGCCCATATAGAATGTGGGAAAGACTGTAAAATGTACACTTGTATTCACTGTACATCTGACTTTGTAATCAGTAGATTCTGAGTAGTTTATGAACACAATCTCATAAACTGTGTGTTTAAAATAGTTTAATAATATGTATTACGTTACCTTTGTACTATATTCTGCTTAATACATTTTTTTCGATTGTCTATTAAGTGATTATTTGCTACCTTAATGTCTATTAGCTTATTATTTATACACTTGTATCAACTTGCCTCTCGCCAATATCAACTTGCCCCCATGTGGGGAACATTGATACACTTTACAGCATTAAACAAATATTTTAATTTTGGAAGATATATATAGTTAATCAAAGCGTCAATACCATAGAAAAGTGCACAACTAATTGAAGTATAATATCAGTATTTTTTTCCAATTACAAAATAATTCAAACAAAAAATGTAAAAAATAAAATCTAAAGTTTGTCTCAACATGCCCCGCTCTCACCCTACTCGATCGAGCTGAAATTTTACATACAACTTCAAATCCCTTGACACGTTAGTTTTTTAATTATAATAATTCCAACTCTATTCCACTGGCCTCTAAAGATGATGAAATCTCCATAAGAAATGCATTGGTGAATAAATAGTCTAAATTTTAGTCACATGTTAAAATTAAGCTTTCAATCACTACAGAGGATGTATTATATGTGTTAAATATACCAGATGGTGTGAGCAAAGACTTATTTAAATGTTGCGTACATTATTATTCATTAGTTTTACTGATGTGTTTGAACACGAGGAGAAGCTTGCAAATGAAACAGGAGAGGAGTGGCGTTTACAAAACAAATCAAAAGAGAAACGCGCGATTAAATTTTTGTCATAAGCACCCACAAGAAACTCCATTTTAACAAATTAGGAATAAATTTAAAATGTATATTACTTGTTTATTTGTAATTAAAAGTGACCAGATATTTGTAGGTTATTGAGAATAAATTGTTTTGGGTTCACACATTCTCCTTGTGAGAAAGTGAGGGTATCTGGTTGCGAGAATGTCGATTCGTCGTTGAGAATTTCAAGGTGAAGTCGAGGCCAAGAAAGATGGTGAAGTTTTCACAGTAAGACGAACGGTTGTATACTAAGGAAGATTTAAAATGTCACTACATCCGCTGCATTAGTGATCTTCGCTAGCATTCTAATCCAAGGTGGGAATTACAATCAGTTCATTTAAGTTGGGGATTACCTGTTTGTATATTCGGTAGACGGATAAAAAGAGAAAAGCGATATTTTAGTGTTTGGTATTGCACTGATCACTGTGTGCCAGAGAGAGGTACATGGCACTCAACTGGCACTTATGTTTCGAGTTGCAGTAGGACTCATAATCATAATACAGTCTATGAACGTCGACAATTCAGTATAATAGTCCTATAACCAGTATTTCAACAGTTTTCGCTATGAACATAGATAATTCAAAAGGTTTAAAAATTTAAAAACCTTATATGAACAATAAATCTATGTAGTATTGGGAAATGTTTAGAACCTGACCCTGGTTGAGCATTGACTTGGTAAAGACAGATTTGTACAACTTAGATATCATTATGTATCTTTAATACAAACACTAATATCTTGTTTGTATATTACTCTGCTCTTTTTTGTGACTTTAAATTATGGTTGTTAATTAATTAATTATTTAAAAAAAATATTCATCCACTGCTAATAATTGACAAATAGAAGTACTTATATTTTATTCTGTATATGTTACGCATGCCATACAGTTCACGATTGTTTCCTGACAGTGTAAGTTATTCCCATGATGTTATATTTAACTTGCACTGGACACAGGAGCATTTTATAGATACTGAAAATGAGAGTCCGTTATATACAGTATGTTCTTATCTCTGTATCAGTAACTCGTTCAATCTTTAAATTTTCTGTCTTCTGACAGATTTGTACAACTTAGATATCATTATGTATCTTTAATACAAACACTAATATCTTGTTTGTATATTACTCTGCTCTTTTTTGATGACTTTAAATTATGGTTGTTAATTAATTAATTATTTAAAAAAATATTCATCCACTGCTAATAATTGACAAATAGAAGTACTTATATTTTATTCTGTATATGTTACGCATGCCATACAGTTCACGATTGTTTCCTGACAGTGTAAGTTATTCCCATGATGTTATATTTAACTTGCACTGGACACAGGAGCATTTTATAGATACTGAAAATGAGAGTCCGTTATATACAGTATGTTCTTATCTCTGTATCAGTAACTCGTTCAATCTTTAAATTTTCTGTCTTTGTCTCAGAATGTTTTTTATAATGTTAATAACATGATGTTCTCTCTGGGTGCGATAACGTGCTTAAGGATTTGGTCCTCTCGGAGCGGAGGACTTGGCAATTTCAGACGATGGAAAGGTCATTCGTACTCAGGAATTGTTGGATTAGTGTGGAATCCGAGCAGCTATAACTTATAATCTGCTTCGGGGAATCACAACTAAAATTATCCGAATTAGGAATAAGATATTTACGCCAGATACAGTTGCTTGCTCTCGGGTTTTCACCATTAGTGGTTTTATCACCATTTCCGTTTATTCCGAGTCAGCCAAGTACCAAAGCTGGAAATGCTAGAGCCATGAGCCAGATCACTTCACAGTTCGATGGATTGTTTTCAGTTTGTAATATGGGAGTCAGAATTTCTGACCTGAGTGAGTACTTTTTGTGTTGATATGTAAAAGTGCATGAATTTAATATAGCCCCGGTATCAAGGACATGTGAATATTGAACTCGCATGCTACTAATAAAAATATCATAAATTAATTTTTAAATACTTTCGTATTGCTAGGTTTAAACCATATACATATATCACATTTGGTCGCCAAACGTTTTATTTATGTATGTTTTATACGTCGCTCGAATACAACATGTATTTTATTATAATTTGACGATTAATGAACTGAAAGAAACCATGTTTAGAATATTTATATTGAAGATACTTTTAGCAATAGACCAGCTTAAGCAGGTCACAGTAATCCTGAGGAATGGCAAATAATATTAAAATACGTAATACCAAAATTAAGTAAATTTTATAACTAGTTTTTAAAAATATTGTAGTGAAATTTAAATTAAAGCTAATTATTGTGGCCTCTAAGAAAATTTAACGAAAAAATAAAATATTAAATCTTTTATTATCTTTTAATCACATTGTTTCATTCTCTGTTTCATTCAAAATTGTTTGTTTTTAAAAAGTACTGACAAAAATTTATTGTATGTGTAATTTTAAAAATGACTGAAAAGATAATTTGATATTAAGCAATAATATTACAATAATACGTTTAAACATAGCTTTTATTCGCAGGAATAACAACCATTTTAAAGGTGTTTAATTAGTACTTGAACCTTGTCACACAGATAAAAATGTAGGTATCTCTTACATGTGACTTATAATATTGGATTCCCTTTGTATTTGTGTACTTAAAGTAAAATTTTAAAGTCCTATACAACAATATAATTGATTTGAAAGTGCACAATTTGTGTGAACCTAAATTTTTAAAGCAATTCACCTGCCAAATAGTCTTGGATGATTATATACGGAGGGCAGTTTTAATTACGAAATGAAAACCCGTAATTTAACATAGTGTTAAGTTAACGTTGTGTACGGTGAAAGTTACACCCACACAGACTAAATACATAAAATAATAATACATGTAATAATTTACTATTATAAGAATACATAAAATATTATAGCGTAAACACATGAAGTATAAAATCTAAATGGATAATTTCCATGGTAAAAAGTGATTCCGTTATTTCTTTCTCTTTACCCGTGACCCTTCTCCCTGTTTTAATTAAACTAAAAAGTGCGCCATTAATTCCTGGCCGTGTGGGCCCTCTTATATGCTCGGCATGATGAATTTGCGGTGTTATCGGACAGGAAGAGTCGCGCCGGAAACCGAGATAAAAACTTTACTAACTTTTGACCATGTGTAGGATTCGTGAGGGGGAAACCGCCTGGCTCATTAGGCCCTTTAGTCGCCCTTTACCGAATTCTCTCTAACACAGATTTATAACTTTCAAAATTAATACTTTATCAGTTTCAAATCAGTTGCTGTTCTCATTATCAAAATGAGACGCCGTTGCAATGCACAGCATTATGACTATATGTTGAGCATGATATATGACAAATATATGAGCTGAAACCTCGTAACAGCATTAATGGTATGTGTTAATAATTAATTACAAAAGTTTACAATTTTAAATTGAAACCAACACCAGATTTTTCGGTCTTGACGCGCTATTATAACACTTCAGGAATTAACTGTTAGGCCAAATTCCACCTAGTCACCGCTTTTAATGTCAACACCTTTCTAAGGCGTTTTATAATTGAAGTGTTTTTTGTCAAGTAACATAGAAAACCACTTATCGTTATGATACCTCAAAATCATAACCAAGAGATAGCTGGCTTATATGACTATAGTACCATTGACCGTCAATAACTACCTACGGTAAAACATACCACTTAGTATAATATTTAGTTTAAGTTATGCAGAAATATAGAAAAAGTCATTTATATGACTAGTCAGCTCATAATCTTAATAAACAGTGTAATGACAAAAGCTTGCATAGTATTTTTATTTGACATGAATTATTAATGTGATTGTTTTGTGGAAAACTGCATACCAAAGCTAGCACACCAAAGAGTTTTCAGCCAAATAAACAGTTTATTGGTCTACAATTCTTAGTGTGTAATATTAATTCAATGTAATTACGTTATAGGTTATATGTAATAAGTAACATAGAAGTTTTAGAACATTCGTTATGTTCCTCCAAGTAACTTGTATACACACCAATTGCTTTTATCTTCAGCTATTAAAAATAATTAACAAAATTCAAATGAACTATAAATAAAAATGAATGATGTAATTTATTAACAAACATAATACTCTGTTGTACTTAACATAGACTATATTGTGAGTGTCTGTCTGGATACAAACGATAAAAATACCAATGTCTCATTATTGAATTTTTGAGCTAATTATTTGAGTCTTGTAAGTAATAATTAAAATTATTAGATTTTTCTATTCAAAAGTTATTATTAGCGTGTTAGATTGCTTTTGTTTTAACTTATTACTATTTTTGTTAACACTGGTTCAGTACTTTTACTCTTTTTTTGCTGTGTTTTTGTTTAATTAAACATTCTTTACAGGGTGATAAAACTTACATTTATCTACGTTAAATCCATTAATTATGACGAACGGAAACACGCATAATTTATAAAACAATTAAGGGATGAAAATAACAATGAGTTTGACTTGTAACTAATTATGTAAGATGAAGTAGTAGTAAATTACTATTATTTAATGAAAATGATTGTAAAAGTCGTATAAAAACCGAGTTTCCCCTCGATTTTGATATAGAGCTTTATCACCATACCAAAAATACAGGTGACCAGCAATAGACAAAATATTATAGAGATCAAGTAGAATATATCAAAATAATATTACTCAACGCATGAGGCTAACATAGTTCGGGAGCCAAGAGATAATTTGCATTGTATAAACACGTACATTTTAAATTTATCGATCGTTGCTGCATGTTTGTGAAGGAGCAAATTGGAGAATATTAAAAGGTTTAAAAATAAAAACTCAATTTTCCCATGTAGCGAATTTTGATTTCCACGCAAATGTTACTCATATTACATCGTCTGCATGAGTAATATTAAATATTTGGCTGAAAAAATATATATATATATATATCTCAAGAGTAAATTTATTACATTTAAGATAACGATGGATGGTCTATAAATAGAAATTAAGCTTAATCTACAGTGTTGTGATGTACGTTCTCTTAACATTTCTTAACAGTTTCTGTTTTAAGTTCTTTTCTTTGTTGTTTATTGTATATTTATTTGTTATGGTATTTATAGTCTTTCTGTAAGTTATATCAATTTGAAGTAGTAGCTCTATTCACTGTTCACCTAATCTCTATTCTTGTTATTGTTACCTGATATTTCTATTGTTGTTAGTATATATATATATATATATATATATATATATATATATATAGTTTATTTCTTAGTTATTATAAAAACTGCAGCCCTATACACTGTTGACTCAATCCCACTGTAGTTTATCCTACTGTTATCTTAGATTCTTTACTGATGTTAATCCTTTTTATATAGTTTATTTACTGTTTTTCCTTCATAGTATTTAATTAATTGTTGTTATTTCTTATTTTGATAGCTCTCCTTAGGCTATATGTTCTATGTCCTATTGCTATAAAGTGTTTACTAGCCTTACAATTTTACTGTTCACCTTGTACAGTTGTTACCTATGTTGTTTGCTGGTCATGCCTCCTTATTGCATGTTACTATTTACTCTCTGTCTTGTTAGCTCCTAAGAAAACTTTAGTACATCTTTCCCATAAGTATTTTTTTGTTATTTCTGTATAAAATTGGCGTTTGCCGTTGAAATAAATAAATAAACATCAGCACCCTCCACCTACCTGAAATGTCAAGGGTCACTGTGAGAAATGTGTGTTTTACGTGTACATTAATGTTAGTTTTTAGTATAGGCTACAGAGGTAAACAGCTGTTTTGGCCAATGGGTGTTGTATTATTTTAAAAATTTTATTAATAGCTTTCAGAAACTTTAGACGTTATAAATAGAGATAAGCCAATAGTGCAGATTGAATTAAACCAAAAAATTCACTTTGGACTATGTTTCAAAGTTTTTAAATTCGACTTGTTTAAAGTTTGGTTAGCTAATGCCAAGCAGTTATTTTAACTGGAATCCGCCAGAACTTCAATGGCCGTGATTTGTATGCATACCAAGTCGAACGAGGCTTCTTATCCCTTCGAAAATCTCACAAGGGCTGTCAATACTGTAATATACAATTAGTTATATTTTAAACTATACGTATTCAAAATATTTTAACTTTATCTTTAAGGCGTATGTTTTGAAAAATAAAAATGGTAAAGTAAAAATATTTACCTTCTGTAAAAGTTGTAAAAATAGTAATCCATTCAGATTTTACAGCACGTAATAATGAATAAAAAATAATATTACTTGTATAGAATAATATTAAGCTAGTATTTCATCCACCAACAACCAACAGATCAATTTGTCTATATTACCAACCATCACCAGAAATCCAATGCATTTTTCAATGTAGCTGTATTATGGTTGTTGGAACTCTTCTGTGTACACAGTTGGAGAATTTTAAAAGAAACCAATAAATACAAATACAGCATCGTTTAGTGTTGATTATACTTAAAAATTGCTGTAGTCCTGTTTATTGCTTGATATATAAGTACTTCAAATGAACTGATTCAGCATTTAATTTGAGAATGAAAGAATGTTTTCGATATGAATAGTACACAAGATTTATACAATACATTAGGTTGTATCATTATATTAAATGGTACCATTTCTAACCGGTGGACACAGAAACAGAAATTCTTAAGTGTCATATTTTTATCTACTTCTCTGCAGAGATTAACTTCAAAATTGCTTTTCATGCCTAATGTGACACTGCAACACAGCTATTATGGAAATATCTAGAAACTATCTCCCTAATTAAGTAAAAAAAATATTTTAGTTCGAAATACTATAATATCTAACACAGCGAAGATACAATGAAAGATAAAAATAACTAACTTATATTCTTCGATTTTCCCTAATTAATTAATGCTTTTTGAGAAAGGATTACTTAGAATTTAGTTTTTAATAAGAAAGCGAACTGGAACTTAATAACAAAGGACTAAAAAGATGTTTTTCGGTCTTATTTAAAGGGTTACTCTACTACAAAACGTAGAGACGTAGTAAAACATTCTATTCATTAAAGCACAAAACGTGCGACACTCAGGCGCGCAGAAACACACAGATGGAAGAGTTGTCCGAAGACAATGTAGCCATTATACACTGATAAATGGGACCGTGGACGCAGCCTTATCTCTGGTACGCGGATTGACAAGTGATTAATAGGCTGAAAGTCGCCTCTGATTGGTCCTCCTCTGCACCAATCAGGACTAGCCTCACTACCATTTTTAACACTACACAAACCATTAATATATGTTTATTCGGGCGAGGTAACAAGCAGGAAGACTGCCGGAGCCTTTGTAGTCTCTTGTAGATGTCCTTCTAGTAGAAGGAGAAGGATGTCTGTAGATCCCAGGATAGACAGAACTCTGACGCACCGCTGGAGCTATGTCGACCAATTAACTCGAAATCGGTCTATTCTCATTGGCTTGCCATTAATTTTCCTAATGGTGAAATCAAATTCAATACTTGCGGACGTACATTAGGACTAAAACTGATGTGTTAGATTTATTTATTTATTCCGACGACTGAGCCAATTTCGCAAAGATTACAATCATGCTATACTAACACATTCAGGACAACAAGGTGGTACCTAAGATTTAAATGTAATAAAAATAATACAATATGTAAAATGTAACACTAAAAAATACAAATGATGCAGTGATAAATATGAAACAAATAACAGAAAAAATTTAACTACAGCAAAAAATAAATAGTTATAAATAATATTTAAAAATAATTAAATTTCAACCTAATCACATAATAGAACATAAACTGATAATAAGAAATAAACCAGTAAAGGTAGGTGGTTACGTAAGCAAAATTAAAATTAAAATGTACGCCTAAATGTATTCTAAATGTTAAAACATATAATTGTATATGTTTTTTGGCAAGCTTCAGAATACAGCCTGCTTAACAATTGCATTTCAGTCAATACGACTATTTTTTATTTTCTCAGTGATTTGTTTTACAAATTAACGTTACAATTAACGTTCTATAAATTATTATTTAATTAGATTTTCGCCGATGAATAGCACATGTTATTATTTTGAACATAAGTATTCATAGGAGTCTCTTGTATAAACGTAATTATGTAATTATAAAAAAAACTTTATTGGAAATAGAAAATAAATTAAAATTTCAAACAATCTTATGAAGTGATTTACTTGGATTTAATCAAAGCAGCATACAACATCCTTTAAAGGACTTCGATATCTTTTGTAAGTCCTCCAAAACAAGTTAAAATAACATAGTTTTAAATTAGAAACGTATTCATTCATTGGGGGAAAGTAATACGCCTGTCATGTTCTACATTTGGTATGTCTCATTTACTATACTTTCTCTTGTACATACAATAACATTCCGAAATATGGTTAAACTGTTCTAGTCATGCCTTTTAGTGTGTCCGAGCTTACTCTACCAACCAGATAGACGGGAATAACATACATCTGAACTAGTCATATATCCTTCAGCTCAGATAGACAGCGATAGCACACTGTTCACTGTATTCAACTTACTTTCTCGCCCAGTTAGACGGGGATACCACACTGTTTCACTGTATCCGGCCCTAACTTCCCACATAGATAGACAACGATCTACACTGTTCACTGTATTCCACTTACTTTCTCGCCCAGACAGAGTTACCACACTGTTTCACTGTATCCGGCCCAACTTCCCGCCCTGATAGACAACTGTAACACGCTGTTTCTATGTATATGGTGCATCTTCCCGCCCTGATAGACGACTATAACACCTGTTTCACTGTATCTGGCCCAACTTCCCGCCCTGATAGACGACTATAACACACTATTTCACTGTATCCGGCCCACCCTCCCTATCATATAGATGTACATACGTCACATTTCCAATCGTGTCCGGCCCACACGTAGGTCCAGATGGACGGCCATAGCACAAGTTTTCCCATTTTAAAATACTGTTTAAAATACGTTGAAAGTTGTTTCAAAGTCCTAACCTCCTGTAAAAAATTTATTTTTGTATAATACTAATCAGTTTATTACTGCATCCCATACTAGTAATCGTAACACTCTGATCTGATACTTCTTCTACTATACGAGTAATATAGGTGCGATACTAAACATTCAATACCTTATTCAGCTCAGCCATCGGCATTTACGTGTATACATTTTAGTCATACCTGTGATGCTAACGATTTTGCTGAAGTACACAAAAAGTTAAATACAATCGTGCATGTGTAATTTTAATTATGGGTTAGTTTCTTTTTTACTTAAAACTTACCCCTTATAGATTCTTTACCTCAGCTCAGAATTTAGCCTGCTTATTTAAACTTTGTCATCTCTTTTATGTAATTGTGAATATTTATAAAGTATATTGAGCTCCAGGCCAAATTTCGATTTGTTTAGTTCAAGCTATCCAAATACAAGCATTCTTATTACAATATTATAAATAAATCTGATGGTAATGTTATTTGTACAGCTACCGTGTATTTTGATGAGCCCCCTTGAAAAGATGGGGTCGAGTAGTTGCGGGGGTAGGGAGAGAGGGGTGAGGTTCGAAACCGATGGCACTGACGAATTGCATCACATTTGTTTCCCTTGTATTGTTTCCAAATACATTCTCGACAACAGTTTCAATATAAATTGGTGCATATAATTACGGACTACAACAGGCATCCATCTGTGAGGGGTGATTTTTAATGTTTTCAAGCCGACGTAATTAAACGTATTGTACCCCAAAAGGATTGACTGTTCATCGTTACTAATGAACTAAAGAGAAACTTTAAAACTATTCAAATCCATGACGCTAAATACAGTAAAGCGTTTTTTATTTAGTTTGAATATTTTAAAATTAAAGGGAGAGAATTTTTTAACGAACCACGGGAATGTATTTTGTTATTCTATCTATTCATATAGTAAATACACTACGGAATACTTTCGCCTCTTCATCATTATGAGCAGGACATCCTCCGCCACCCCGAGCTTCCGGAAACAAAAGGACCAACACGGACTTGAAGGATGGAAGCTATCATGCGAAGAATGGCCCAGTAATCACAAAGCGTTCGTCAAATTAATGCCACCATTTACAAGACTACCGCGAGTGGGTGAGTGGTCCAGGACTCCACTGGGGGGCGAGGTTGATGTCTTCATACAGCGTGGCGAGAGGCTGAACCCGGGTCCTTCCAGGACACCGTCCTGTCTTGCCGCTCACTCCGTCTGATGGATGCTCACCCCGGGCGGCCGCCTTTGTTCTTATCAGTCAATTGTTGGCCTGATAGTTCAATTTCATTGTTGAACATCAATGTCATTCTTTTTATGTTTGATTGTCATTGCTGATAATGATGTTTCTTCATCCGCTATTGGAACAGACCCGAACACTATTTTCTACTTTAGTACTAGAACATTTCAGAAAATTTATCTTTGGGCGGCAAAAACAGGATTTTTGAAATTCTATAAAACATAAAATTACATATATTTATGTCAGTAAAATGTTGTAAGTTATTTAATTAATTGACTATCAAATATGCGTACGTTAAATAAACATAAATGGTTAAAGAAATCTCTTTTTGTACAGCGTATTATACTTTGAGCTTGGTCATAAGGAACACTGATTAACCTGGCATTAAGTCACCTAGATATAATCCTATAACTACTATTGTTATTGATATTTTAATAAATATATTTATTTCACAAACCATTCCGATCTATAACTATAAAGATAGACCTATGAGAAAACGTGCTGAAGCCTACCTAATATTCAAAATGCAAGGAAAATTTCAAAGTTTGATTTTCTGTTGGATCTCTGTCTATAAACACTCCGGTGTCCGTGGTTTTTGTTCGATTCTTAAAAGTTTGGGTCAAATATTTGTCTTTTTATGTCCACAACTTAGTTTTTAATTCATCCTATGGATTGAAAGTGGGCATAGTCCTAAGTTGAATCCATAAAAAACAATTTATGAGTCCATTGGTTCCTATTATTGAAGCAACCTTAATCTGAACATCAAGGGCTGATTTTAATATAATTTGAATAAAGGGCCGAAAACCTTGTGCAAGTAGTGGATCAAATGACGAGTCTAGATCTCTAATAATGAGCCCAATATAAAAATCCTTACCAATAATATTGTTCATAAAGAGATTTATTAGGGAAGAAAAATATATAAAACTTGACATACGGGTTTTAATGGTGAATTGCCAAATGACCAAAGTCGTGGCCTGATTTCATTAAAATATGGCAAAAAGGGCGAAGACATACGATGAAAGTAGTGAATTAAGCGGCAGGTCAGGACTATAACCCATGAAATAAACATTAATTTAGGAAAAGTCAGTGTGTAAACTTTTATTTGACGCCCGATTGCGATAAAAATAGACGTTTATATATTATCTCATGCAAACCCTAATTAATTTACAGTTTTAAAGTGAACAATAGATACCAAATTTAATTTTGTGTTATTATTCACACTTTACTTCAAAGTCTGAAATGCTATCACTATTGATAGTTTTGGTCGTTTTGCGGGATTTTGACCATACTGGACGAATAGCTGCATTGTAAAACGTAAGTTGCTTTTGTTTGTATGATAAATAACTCACAATATTTTTAACTACAAACGGATCTCAGTTTTACACTGTTTTTAGAAAATTTCTATAAAAACTATCAAATAACAACCATTACTTAGAAACGTATTTAATAACGTAAATACATTTTTTAACTACCCTAATCTTGAATTTAATTTTGGGATGCAATTGGATGTCATTGTACAGCTTAGGACTGTAATATAAAAAACTAATCCCAAGCTTCAGTCTCAATTTTGAAAAATGTAACCTGTTGTCATGACGGATCCTGTATAGAGGGACCTGCCAAGGTTCTGATATCCTTCGAGAGAGTCGTTTCAAAAATATATTGTTGTGAAACATAGACCATGTTAGCATCTCATTCACAACTTCCACACACAACATTTCAGGTGGGACTAAAGCAGTGGTAAATGAGAGTAATGTGACCTTTAACTTGTTATAGACAAAACAGATGATCAGGCAGACCATAAAAAGTAACGTTATCTTACCTACTGCTATATCGCTTATTGTAACCCTTTTATTACAGCTCGGATATTTACTATGCTGCATGGTGTAATGCATTAAAGTGATAACGTATTTTTGAGTTAAAATAGTTTTTGGTAATTAATTTAGAATTCATCAAAATTGGTTATTTTAATTCGCCGAATGTAGAAAAGCCGATATACTTTACACGAGACGAAATATGTCAATGTAAGTCTGTTTACAGTTAACTGCACTTTATTGAAATCTTACAATCGACTTGCAGAAATAACATCTAACTTTGCCTGTCCTTCAATCGATCAGTCCACTTACAAAGTGGGAAACATTCCACGACACAAAATATTGTCAGCAATTATCATACACCTTTCTCATTAAAAGATGAATAGACCCTGCGACTCTAGGATTGAAGCAGAGATTTTATTTGTGGAGCTGAAGAAACTTGTGCTGTTCTGAAGCCAACAATATCTTTTGCTCGACCTACAGAGTGTTCAGGAAGGATAGGGGTAGATATTCGCACGTCAAAAACATTGTGTAAGTTTCCATGGTACAGCCACCATGAGGTCACACTATATCAGCCATACAGCCTTGGAATAAGAGGGTCTACTATATCATCTAATAGTTAGAGCAGACAGAAATTCTGTATAATTTTCATGTTTGCGAAAAGGTTTAACACCAAAGTAGCCCCACCCATTTCAACAATTCTTCTCCTCAGAAAACTAGGCCTATGGATCAATTTATCCCTTTATTCCAATATAACGAAATTTGAAATCAGTTTTGTGAGCCTCTTCTCTTAAACACTGATTTTGCCTACAAAATTAACATTTTTTTGTACCAAATATATTTATTTATTTATCAACGGTCAATGCCATTTACACAAATGTACAAACAAGCAACTAGTACATACAAAAGTACAAAGTACAACATAAAGTTAACAACAATATTTACTAAATAGCTTCAAGATGGATATAAATAATTTCCAACAAGTAATTATTTCAAATACATAAATAGTAACAACAAAGAATATAAACTAAGCAACAATCAATAAATTAACTCTAACAACAATTGACTTCAACAAACCCAACAACAATACTGATATGTAGGTATATAAATGCTGTTAACTACAATGGGACCAACTAGCATTTGATCTAAATACATTTTAAATGCTATGCCTAAGAACAAAAAGAAGAGAAGACTAGAAAAAGAACAAGTAGAAAATTTCTTGAATAATCACGAGTGTAATATGTATTCCCTGAAGGTAGTGGGTGAAGAGCCAAAGAAGTCGGCCTGTGCTGAAACAGAGTTCCCATGTCTCAGTAAACGAGGGATGATACTGTGGTAGCCGTAGCTGGTTAGCTGTTGTGTCTTTCCAAAGAGGTCTCTTGATCTGGTGCCTCCGACTGGAACACGTAGATCCACCATGCCGAGGAGATCGTGGTAGTCGATACTACCATTTAGCAGTCTGTGAAGAAACATCAGGTCCAGATACCTTCTTCTTGACTCCAGCAGGGGCAGTCCAAGAGCATCCGTTAGCGTTGTCACCGGAAACTCCCTATAGTTAAATCCCAGCCGGACTCCAACTGTCTTCAAAAATCTGATCTGAATTCTTTCCAGTAGGTCACAATGGTTTTTCTGGAAAGGAGCCCGCACCACGGACGCATACTCCAGATGTGGTCTGACCAGCGAGATGAAGATATGTCTCAATGAGGGAACAGAAAGACCATCACGTGAGGCTCTCTTGAAAAATCCAAGGGAAGCGTTGGCTTTTTTAGAAATATGTTGCAAGTGCTCACGAGGGTCAAGATTAGGCACCATTATTATTCCAAGGTCCTTTGCACTCTCCACTCGCTTCAGATGGGCACCTCCAATAGCATAACCATACTCAAGAGCTGACCGAGAACTTGCAAATGTCATCACAAAACATTTGTCCGGATTCAAGTCCATGTCATTCAACAGACACCATTCTACAAGACCACCCAGGTTATTTTGTAATCTACGGCAATCATCAGGACCAGTTATCTCAACAAAGACTTTAGCATCATCTGCAAACAACAATAAATTAGTTGAAAGCCTGTCGCCCATATCATTAATAAACAGGCTGAACAAAATAGGTCCCAGGAGTGAGCCCTGGGGTACGCCTGACAAAACGGGTATCGGTTCAGAAACTGCTCCCCCAAACCGCACTTTTAGATGTCTATTTTTAAGGTAGGACTCAAACCAGTCAAGCAAAACACCATGGATCCCAAAGGCCTCAAGTTTTTTGATCAGGTGGACGTGGCTAATACGATCAAAAGCCTTAGAGAAATCCAGGTAGACTGTGTCGATCTGAGTGTTCCTAGAGTAGGACCGGATTACAGTGTTATGAAAAACAGCCAAATTAGTTGACTTGGAGCGACCCGCAAAGAACCCAAGTTGTTCGGGGCAAATAAAGCTCCTCAAATAAAAAGAAATGAAATCCAAAACGATGCTTTCAAATATCTTGGCCAGACACGACTGTATAACTACAGGTCTGTAGTTTTGAACATCCCCCAAGTCACCAGATTTGTGAATTGGAGTAACATAACCAGCCTTAAGATTCTGGGGGAAAACTCCTTTACTCATCAAAAGATTGAAAAAATAGTGAGGTGGGGGGCAATTGCACTAGAGCAATATTTTATGACTCTGGGTGGTATACAGTCAGGGCCAGAACCCTTGTAGGGGTCCAGAGCTTCAAGCCTTTTTTCCATGTCAGTACAATCAACAAAGCACGATGACAAGCTTGCATTTGACTGAGGAGGGTATGTAGAGGGATTACTTCTTGGCAACCGGTACACAGATGCAAAGAACCTGGAAAAAAAGTCACACATTATTGAAGGATCTTGCGTACTAACGTCATTGTAAATCATTCTTGATGGTATCCCCAGGTTTTTTCTTTGACAGTTCACATGCGCCCAAAAAGCCTTGATGTTTTCCGGGATTGCCGAATTTAACCTCTGAATATATGAATCATAACACACCCTAGCGAGAACAATGCATGACCTTCTCAATCCACAAAAATGCCAGTAGTCCTCATCTCTAAGAGTGGATTTAAAAGTCTTATGAGCAATCTTCTTCCTGATAACCAAATTCACCAATTCCTTCGAGAACCAGCGTGGAAACATTCTACTTCCAATATATCTTATGGGGGAATTTTCATCGATGACTTTTTCAGGGTTTTTTTTTATAGGTTCTACTGGAAAATATAAACTAGGCAGATGTGAACCATGCTAGGGGGCAGTGGTGAAATAAACGACTGATCTGAGACTTTTTTATGAAACAACACAAAATTTAGTATGGCTTTTGTTTTGACTTAGAATTAACACTATATATGTTTAGATATAAAGGAAGTACAGACTCAGACTGAAAAGCCAATATTTATACTCCAAAAATTATAATACCTTAGTTAACGAGAGATAATTTACAAAACTTGAAATAGTCCATTTTCATAATAAACATTTGTCAGTCTATGTCTTAACACGCCTTTCTATAATACGTATTGTTAATTTAATCTTGGCATAATGATTTTATATGTTAATTTACGGTTTTATTTTAAACAAATATAGTCTAAATTGACTATATTGACTATTAATTTTTCTTCAGTCTATTAACGATTCGCAGAGCATATACTTAATAAAAATATTTGATTTCTTGCCATTATCTCATCAGGTGCACATTTGAGTGCAATGAGGGTGCCTCTTCGCCTAGAATATGCTGCAGTTTTTAGTCTAGGTGTCTCTGATGTAAAAACTATGTGAAAAGTTCATTTGGAGCGTCTTCATTGCCGAACTTTTTTATCTCTTCAGACTAACATGACACCAGATTCCAGCCTGTTACAGTGTCAGATTGTAGACGCTGCACTAAAAGATAGGAGAACTGGAGCTAAACTCTCTTTAACATTTACATTGAATCAACCCTTCCCACCATACATTACGTGCATATAGATAAGGATAATTTTAGTGGGTTTAAAATATATTTAGAGTAGGACATTACTTTTTTTATCACATGTCCAGCTTATTTTGCTGCTTATCAAATGTAAATCTGATATACAGGGTGTTTATAAATTACTCTGAAAAACTTTACATGTTGATTTTCAAGTTAAAATGCTTCGAAATTTCATAACAAAGGTTCGCCCTATCTTGCTTAGTTTACCGTCTCTTAAAATACTCGTAGTATATACCTTTAAATTTAGTAAAGGTACAAATACTTTTAATAACAGTTTCAGAATAATACCATATCCGGTTTCAAAATTGCACCGCACATATTTTTAAAGCTGTAATAAGTAAAACATTTTATAAAAGAGATTTTATAAAAAATATGATAAGAATAATGAATGAAAGTAACACATATTTACATTGTAATGAAAAGTTGGACACCAAAGTTGATTTGGCTTTGACAAATAATAACTCAATGATAAAAGTTTTACTGAGTACCACCCCTCCCACTTATTTAGGTATTGCTGTTCATAACTGTCATGAACCTTGACAGTTATGAAAAACTAATTAAAATATTAACAAGTTCACATTTTGATTAGTTTCGTTTTAAGCATTTTTCCAAAATTTTCTATTTTTATACTTATTTTAACATTTAACTGCTGGTAACATATTGTATTTAGTTTTCACAAAGCACAATTTTCTATTTTCCCCCTTTCTCGGTTTAAAACAATGTAATTATTTTATTTAGAATACAGAATGTATAACATACAGTTAGACAATAAATGCCCTCGCTGCGTGTCTGAAAGTTTAGAAAACCTTCCTTGTATTTTATAAATGTTGCAATAGTTAATCACGGAAATAAAACTATCATATGTCCGGGTAATACCCACTCCCACTGTCAAAGTGAAGTTGTCTTTTTATTTCAATAGAAGAAGTTTTAAGAAACTATGGAAAGATACATTCCATTCTCATTGTATGCACTAACTGTAGAGATTGTTACAATTTCCGAAGTTAATAAGAAATAAATCTTACAAGATGGTGCAATATAATAATAGAACTGTCCCAGAAGCTTATTAACATTTAAAAAATTTCCTCTGAAACTACCAAGTAAATATCCCGATTTCAAAAATATATTTATTACTCATACTTACGAGTCAGATAAGGTGTCCTAAACGTGTATGAGGAGAACTATTGCTTGTATAAATACTGCTTCTTCCTTGATTTATAAGATCACAAAAAAACCTTTTCAAAATACAATGTTTGCTAAAAAGTGCTTATAAAAAGCTCCAATGTCACATCTGCATTTTAAAATTCTATTTAAAAATTCAATTTTAAACCATAACTGATGAATATTTCTCTAAGTACTTCTTTTAATGACCAATAAACCACCACGGTTTTTAATAATTAATTAACCACAGCAGTTTATTTTTTGATACAAATCAAAAGTGTTATCAGTAACTATTTTTCAAGGAAAATTATTTTAACAAAATTTATTAATTTTATTGTTTGACACTCGGTACTACGCATTTAATGTGTTAAAATTGAGTTTTATTTTATCAAATTTTGTTAGTACCCTTATTTTTAAATATTTTTTTGGGATAACTAATTACGTACAACTTCAAATACTATTGCAAATATTTTCTACAAGACAACATTTCCACCATGAATAAATCGTTACTATATATTTTTCGCAGAATGAAATTTTCATTTTATTTTCTTTACCCAGGCGTTTGGATATTGAGCTAAACATAGTAGTTTTATAATATAACAAACCAAACTAAAAGTACAGAAAACTAGGAGTTGTATCAACGTAACTCATTAAAATTTTACTGTGAGTAGTTCTCAAAATGAATTAACTTCATGCAATAAAACGTTTAAAATTAGTATAGGCTGTATAAACAATTTGATTACACCTGAAAGACATTTTATGCTATTTGTTTAATAAAATTTAGCATTTATATTTATTTTAGTAAACTGCCTGTTTATATTTTATATTTCATAAAGGTAAAATTAAATTTTTACTTATTTTACGTTACGGCCTGTGAAATATTTTAAACATATAGTAAATTGTATTTTTAATAACACTTAGGTTCGAAATAGCATAGAACAGGGATAGAGGTAGAACTTGAAGTTAAAAGAGCCCTTAAAGTTAAAAGGATGTCTCCTTTCAATAGGCAAAGTTAGGGCTAAGGTGCCCTCTCTATTAACATGAGGGCCAACTGTTTAAGTTGCAACGATATTGTAACAAAAAGTTTCATTTAAATAATTTCTTTGCTTTTAAGTATTCAAAAACTTTATGTTTTTATATTTCGTTACTTCTTGTTAACAAGCAGAATGCAAGATGGTTTAGTACAATATGACGATTAGGCTGACATAATGGTGGTAATATAGCAAAGGTAAAGCTGGGATATCTTAATCGTTTTCTGTTTACATAAACACAGGGCTTACTGCGGCTACTCGGAAAGTGCTTATTGGCTAATCTACCGTTAAGTATTTCTAAGTGGGCTTTGCCGGAAATAGTCAGAGGCTTGTTATTTTCGAATGTTGTTATGTCACTATCAACATTCGTAATTTCAATAACCAGTACCGATTGTGTCGGGTAGCGATTCTGGTACTAGGAATACCTTATAAGTTGAAAGGACTTCTTCTTTTACCAGGTGACGTTACGGCTAAGGCACCCCCTCTAACTGTAGGAGGTATTTAAAGGATTTAAAGAATAATTCCGAACCACTGACTGGGTAAGACTGGAATGGCCGAGTAGACGGGTTGCTTCTAAGGACAGGATCACCCAGCGGTCACCCATCCAAGGAGAAGTCACGCTCGACGTTGCTTAACTCGATTATCATGCGATAACCGCTGTAACCGCCAAACTGCTCCATTGGCCCTTACTTGTAGCTCTGAAAGATAGCATGTTAAAAGTTCCTGCGACTGACGTGGAAGTGTAAAACAATTTATATTTGAGCTTACTTAAAAACTAAAAGTAAAGTGAGTAATGTCTAATTTTACAAGGAAAGTTAGGACTTAGACGCAATGTCTAACTCAAACTGGGACCAACGGCTTAAAGGTGACTTTCGATTCACCATCAATGGCCGGGCAGGCGGACTGCTTGCAAGGACAGGATTGCTCAGCGGTCACCCATCCAAAAAGCAGCCACGCTCGACGTTGCTTGACGGCTATCTCGCGATAACCGCCTTGAACGCTACACTTTGCCATTGGCAACACGTAAATTTTGACCTGAAGAGAGTAAAAATGCTGGAACTCCTAGTCATATTTATACTGATTTCTATGCCATTACAGTGTAATACGTTATTTGACCTCTTACTAACAACACTTTTTGTTCGTTGTTCCCCAAGATTTACTTCTCGCATAATAATATTAACATGGTCGTGCAGGATCACTTGATGAGGATTTTCGATGCCACACAGAGCAAAGCCTTTAGAAGGTTTGCACACACAATTTTCATACACTTGAAAATGAGTTCTAGTGCTCTTCAGGACAGTTATGAAAACTTTACAAAATTAAATAAAATTACATCGGCCCTCACCGGGTCCTCAGATTCTGACAGTTCACCTATCCATAAAAGGGAGTTTCGCCTTAATCTTGGGTACAATAACTCTAGTATCTAATATTTTTCTCCTTAAAAATAAAGAAATTAGACAAAGGATCACCAAACAAATTTCACAAATGAGTATGCTCCAAAAATACTCGTATAAGTTAGAGCGCCTTTTTTGGATGAACTCTGAAGATAAATTAATAATGTTAGGCTAAGTAAAGTATGATTGTGATACTTCATGTTTAGCTCGTTAACACGAATTTATTTATCGAGTTTGCTTATGGTATTCACACGTGATAAAATAGTTTACTATTCATCTAAACTAAAAAATTTTAAAAAGCCACCATTACATTCTTGTTGTCAAAATTTATTTATTTCAGTCCTTACTGTCATCTTATTAGGACTTTTAAATGTATATGAAACATAATCTATGCTTAAATTACAAGTATTCCACAAACCTCTCAAGCCTCTTCTCCTTGAGAAGGTGAGTTGTCACTGACTTCTTAACAAACTTGTTTCTAATTACTTTCATTACTAGGAGTTGACGATTAAACAGTTTTCTTGCAGTATTCAGACATGTAGAGGTTATTGCACTATCTGTGATATGGGTTATCTTACCTTCACAATCAAACGAAGTTTATTGTTCTCATAATTACTCTTTTTACCATTTATTTTAATACTAGTAAGGTATTTAATGCATTTATATTTTCAGTATTTTGTTATTATAAACTGGAATAAAACCAAATAGAATTCACCAAACATCAATTAAAACAGCTCACGGCTTGAAAAATTAATCGTTGTTTTGCGGTTTCAAAGTAGAAAGTCCCATCAAAATAGAAATTCTCCAAGATTTCGGCTCGCCGCCTCTGCATACCATTACAAGAACCAAGTTGGGCGCAAGGCGGTGATAAACCGGAAGCTGAGGGGCCATGGGGTAATGGACGTGCGATTAAAAGTTAGCGAGTTGGTCCAAGTGATTATCCGAGAGGAGGTGCGGGGGCGAGAGGCGCCCCCAGGGCCCAAACCCTCTCGTTAGAGGGGCGCCGAGACCCGCAAGAAAAATAACTCCGAGAGCTGGCCAGAAAATTGCATTAAAACTCGACATCAGACTCATCAAGTGATTAGGAACTCAGAATTAAATTTTTAACCCTTCTGAATAATTTATTGATCAACAGTGCCGACTTTACTGGATTAAACCCGAGATAAATGGAGGAAGGATTTAACTAGTATTTAACATATCGCAATGGAATATAATTTTAAAGATAAGTATAAATTCATGTACAAAGCATCGAAAACCTATACTCCAAAGGAGTGCTAATTAATATTTGAAAATTTAGAATGGTACAGGTGAAAAATTAAATTGCTGCAAAAAGTAGTCTATATGCTTTAATTTTTTATATATACATAGTCGGGTTTATTAGGATTTTAATGATATTTCACTGCGAAGTATTAAGTACGCTAATTTGGCAAGTAAAATCGTCTTGAATTTGTGTCTCTTTTATAATAAAAGTCATTTATAAAAAATATTTCCTTAAAAATAACAATTTTAAGGATAACATTTATACTATTGTTTTTATATATATATATATATATATATATATATATATATATATACACACAGGTATATATATATATACAGGTATATATATATATATACAGGTATATATATATATATATACAGGTATATATATGTATATATGTGTGTGTGTGTGTGTGTGTGTGTGTGTGTGTGTGTGTGTGTGTGTGTGTGTGTGTTTGTGTGTGATACGACAAAAAGTGACTGGACCTTTGTTGTAGAAAATTTAAAATTGGATTTTGCCGTCGGATTTTAGCGACCAGTTTAGGTTTAGCCAGTACTGAACATGGAATTCACGACAAAGATTTTGCCATTGAGAGCGTTTATCAGGCTTATGCAAGGATATACGAAAAAAGGTGCTCATCCTTTTTTGTAGATCTCATCATTGCATAGTTATCAAAAATTTAATTTTTAAGTAACGACCAATGGTTCCACCGCTACCGCCTCCGAAAACAGAAATCTCATGTAAAGATTACAAAATATTTGCATTTAAACGCATTTTGCAGCCAAACTATGGACGATAGGGCAAAAAGTAACTGTAGCCTTTTTGTGGATCACGTGATTTTGTTATTCTAGTACTACATCTGATTTGGGCTACGATCAACGGTTTGGCCGCAATCGATCCCGGAAACAAACGTTTCACGTGAAAATTACAAAATGTTGCACATAATCACATTTTGCGGCTGAATCACTATTGGTTCTATAGATAGGGCCAAAAGTTATTATAACTCTTTTGTAGATCATGTAATTTTCTAAATTACACCTTTGTTTTGTTTTGAGCTATGGCCAACCGTTTGGCAATACCGATGGAGATAGCGCAAAAAGTCACTGGACCTTTTCTGTAGATCACGTAATTTTCTAATTAGATGGTTCAATCAGATTTGAGCTACGACCTACTGTTCGGCCGCTATCGGGCTCGAAACATTATTTTAAGCGAAAAAATCTATGGAATGCCAAATATTCGAGCGTTTTGTCGCTTAACCACAAGAGATAGGACAAAAAGTTACTAGACCTTTTTTGTAGTTTACTTCATTCCTGACTAACTTGTTTCCGTCAAATCCTAGCTAGCTCCAACGGTTCGCCCGTTATCGGACATACAAAAAATGCCTGCAGGCGTGAAAAATGCGCGAAATTTCTGTAATTTTTTTTATGGGTTTAAAACGAAAAATTCTAGGTTTTCAGACTTTTCCTGATGGTTACAAGGTAAAAGGTATCTGCGTGCCAAATTTCAAGATTATAGCACTTGTAGAAGTAGGAAGAAGTTTTGGCGAATGGCGGCAGTTCGAAAACTAGATAAAAACGTACATTATTTCATCATAAACGTCTTTCAAGTTTACATTATCAGATAAAAGTGGCTGGATCACAGAAAACGTACGTTCAAAGGATCACATGAGAGAGAGAAATGGGTTTCTTTGTACAAAATAGGTGACTGAGATATACAGTGTGACTTAAAAGTATGGTTTGTATAGTTTTCGATGGATAAAGATGGAGGGATAGAACTCGGGACTGTTACAACTTTGCTCATTTCCCCAAAATGGGATTTTTGGAGGGTGGCTAAAAATTTTTAAATAAACAAAATGGCAGTTCATTTAAATTAATTAGGTTAAAAGTAGGGATGGATCCTGCTCAAACTTCAAAGATAAGAAATGAAACTCAGGACTCCCTAGAGAGGTAAAGATTGGTACCATTTCCCCAAAATTGGCTTTTTGTGATGCTGTTTAAATTTTTAAATGAAAAGTTACAGTAGCACTATTAATTACAATTACGTTAAGTAATAAACGGCTAAGACTTACTAATCTGTGTTTATATATAAGATGTTCAAACTGCTGTCCCAAAGTAGTTTGGCAATATCCAAGCCTGTTGTAGAAACTTGAAACGGCACGCTGCATAGATTCATGGAGGGTTTATTGAATTTCCGCTACTGATTTTGTAATTTCTGTCCCTAAGTTCTTTTATGCATTTAGGTTCCGTTTTATAGACGTTGTTTTTAATGTGAAACCACACAAAGTAGTCAAGTGGAGATAGATCTGGCGATCTTGGTGGCCACTTGATACTTCCTCTTCTGCCTATCCAGCGATTTGTAACAATGTGTTTTAAATACTCGTGGACATGCAGGCCATAGTTTGGAGGTTCTCCATCCTGCTGGACCAAACTTTATTACAATTGTTCTTTCTTTCATATTATCAATGTCCCACATCACTATTCACAAATTCTATTAAAAAAAGTTATCACTTACATCATGAACTAAACGAATTGTTTAAACTTTATAACCGCTGTAATGTACAAAACTACTAACTGATGTTTGAGATATACCTAATATTTGAGGAAAATGCCTTGTTGAGGTATGAGAATCTTCTACATAGACTGTTAACAGACAAGTGACAATGCTTCGTTTTTAGCCGATTTTGGTCTTCCAGGTTTGGGACGGTCTTTAATGCTGCCTGTTTCCTGAAAACGTTGGATTGTTTTTTGAACTCCTGATTTAGATATAGGATTTCGATTGGGATAAGTGTCATTAAATAAATTCCTTAATTCATCGTTAAGATCTCATCCGGTCACCGAAGCCTCTCATCATTAGGATCATAATACGCTTTTGTTCACTTAAACACGCAATTTCAACGTTAAGTATCACAAAAACACGTCTTAACTTTGTTCATTCCAACCAGAAACTGAACATGATACTGGACTTCCTCAAAAGTGATAAAATAAGGGAGGCCTGTCCTGCAGCAGATAATAACTGTAAACTAAGTTTTAAGTTCTAAGTTAAATGGTTGTTTATTGAAGTTATTTACCTTCTGAATGTGGATGTTCATGTTTTGCCTCCATAAATTTTTAGTTAGTTTCAATGAGCTGCCATTTTGTACTGGGTTGAGATAGAAAGCTCTAGTTTCCACTGTTTTTCTTCTTTTATCAAGACCTCTTATCAAGATAATGGGTCTTTACATTGAAAAAATATTGAGCACTGAAAAATCCCACGTTGGTGAAATGGGAAAAGTTGTAATAGTGACTAATTCACTTCTATTTCCTAGAAAGATCTCCCGAGTTCCATCCCTTCATCCTTTATCCATGGAAAACTAAACAGAATGTATCCATACTTTAACTTACAATGTACGGTAACATGGCGTTTCAAGTTAACATTGCTCCACAATCTCACGTCCTGATGTATTAATACACAAACTTTATTCCGTCATACTTTTATCCTAGACTGATAGGGGCCTGCAACCAAGGGCTTCGGTTTGCATTCAAGAGCATTCATTGTGTCTGAAATCTCCGCACTGCCTGAATTGTCTGAGTGTTATGGCTGGATGTATTTTTGTACTAAGAAATAGAGTATGAAAACCTAGTTTGTTTCAAAGAAATATATTTCGGATTGACGTCACTATTTTTACATAGTACTGTTCAAGGTCATGCACTCATATTAAATCATTCAAGGTATGACATGAAAGATCATCAAAATGATATGTGACGCAGACAGTAACTACACATAATACTCTTATGCGTAACTACACATAATAATAATACTCTTATGCTGTAGTGGCATTTTTCACAAAACCTCTTCTTTCATTATTAAGATATCGACACCAGAAAGATCTGTTGCGTTGAACTGTATAGAAAAACTCTTTTATGTCTGTAAGATCCTTTATGGAGGCAAAACAAGGACAATGACATTATTATGATAGCTTATGCCAAACAACAATAGAACTAGCCCCAGTGGGGCTTGGAGTGTGTTTGGACGAACAGTGATGGGTTGTATAAGTATGTTATTCTATCGCTATGACTGTAAATAATCTAAACGGTGCTTTCCTTAAATATAACGTCAGTTTTCTTATGGACTTTTGCACCAAAGATATATTATAGAACTAGGTTGTGACATAAGTTTCATGTTCCATGTAATAATAGGGTATGATACGATATCCTCTTCCTAAGGATCACAAATCCATTGTCGCTCTTAGAAAGCGCAGAAGTCGGAACTTGTACTCTCAGGTGACACCGGAGTGAAGTGGACTTCAACAAGATCACCTGCCAGAGAAGTAGGCTGTGTCTCCCAACCCAAGATTTGGAAACTGTTTTACTTCTGAAACCTCGAAAGGCGTCAGAATTAGCCGTGTGGTTCATGACGAACGACACCTGTCATCATTTTGATGAGAGTACAATCAGGCTATCCCTCTCATTATCTCTCACTCTCTGAAGAACCGCCTACTCGGCCAGCGGTGGTTCGGAAGTCACGCTATTGGCTTCCTCTATGAATATTATGTAGAGATTTCTACGCTTATTTTCATCTGGTTAAATGCATAACTTATCTCTTTATAATCCTGCTTGAGGAGCAGGAATAATATTGTCTTAAAGTAAAATGTAGAATGATATACCATGATTGATTAGTATTGCAAATGGTACAAATAATCTCAAAAAATTTACTACTTATATAAATGATATGTCTGTCATTGCAGAATTTATTTATCACCGGTACTGGAATAACAGTAACTTTTAGAGTTTTCAGGTTTCATATTATTACTATGTATCAACTAGGACAGCTAATTTATCCTTTGAAACACTGACAAAAATATTAAAAGTACATCAATTAAAATACTATTACAATAAAAATAAGACATAAATAAGCGAAGCAACATAAAACAAGTTAGTTATAATAGTAATTTTAAACAATACTGTTTATTGTAATAACGGTTTAATTTAAATGTGGGATTTAAAGCGTGTTGTATTTGAATTTTATGCGCTGTGTCAGATTTACTTCTGAAATCTGGAGTCAGTTTCCTCTGAAGAGATCAACGAAGTCGGCAACGAAGAAGCTCAAAACAAGCTTGTACATCATGCTGCATCAAGAGGAAGGAACTGGAGCTAAACTCAATATTCAAATTGGATCAACTCTTACAACTATAGCTACGTTGTGAAGAAAACTCGGTTGCTCCAACGTGCTTAGAGATAGTGTCAGAAAAAACGTAGTGCACTCAGTTGTGCAACTTATGAGACAATGAGACTGGCACCTCAGCTAGAATGCGCTGTATTATTGTATTTTGTAGTCTACGTGTCTCTGATGTCGAAAACGATGTAAAAGTTCGTTTTGAATTTCTTCGTCACCGACTTTTATTGGATCTCTTCAGGCACTAGATTCCAGAAGACAAGTCTGAGGCAGCGTCTGATACTAGAGACTGCAATAAGAGTAAGGTGAAGTGGAGCTAAAACGTAAAATTGAAATTGAATCAACACTTACTACCATAGTTACGTTACATGGTTCAACTGTACAGTTGAAATTTGAATGTAATGTACAAACACTTTGTTCTGGTAATAATTTTGTGGTATTTTCGCTCAAGGCCATTAATTATTAACGCGTTGTATAATATTTGTATTCTAAATCTACGAATTTAAATAATATAAACGTGGATTTTGTTAAATATGAGGTAAAATTTCTTATGGACCGTTTGTTGTTCGAAAAACAAATAAGAGAACTAGGCTATGGCATAAGGTGAGGTAGTAAGGAAGTTAGAGGTCATATCCCTTGCCAAATAATACATTTAAAATTGCTTTTTAGTTACTACAACTGTTAATAAAAATAAAGATTATCCGGAAACTCAGTTTCTTTCGATCTGTTTACACAAAAATACTTTAATAAAAGATAGACTTTATTATCTCTAAGAGATTTGATATGTATAATACAATAAATAAATCGACCGTTTTTTAGCAGGCCTTCTATAAGATTTACCATATTATGTTTCTATCCAAACTTCAAAATTTGGAATTTTCTTCAAAACCTCCTATTGTGTTCCTCAAGGATTAATTTTGAGACTTTTGCTGCTTCACATTTAAGTAAATGACAAGCACTTTAATATAACATGCTCTCATTTACAAGCTGGTGGTTTACAAATATATGCTCATTTAAAGTTGATGATAGGAAGACTGAATCTCGATAGAATGAGATGACTTAGACGGACAGTGAACTGTAAAATAATAACGTTGTTGTTGGATTAAACGGAAATCCAAAACTAACAATGTTCTCGATCACTGTAAAATGGACCGCACTCATATTTTATTACCAAATATAGTGAGAAATTTAGCAATCACTATAGAGAGCAAACTGGAACACAAACACAGTGGTGAACATCCTACTGTAAACAAACAGTACGTTTGCTACCATCCATACTTTACAAGGACAGTAACAATTCTATCTTACTGCACTAAACTCCTGTTAGTTAACACTTTTGTTTCTACACCACTTTTATTATTATAAGGCAGTAATTAAAATATGATCGTTGCTTTATAAGAGGCAGGTTCCAATAGATTCAAAATTTATATGTTTGGTTTACATTCGATTTACGTCGGTATGAGGCCTTACCGCCATATTACTAAATATCCTCGAATATAGACTCAGAGTTTCCATTACCTATGGCCTATATTTTAATCGAGAGGTAACAAAATAAATTAATTTCTGTACAAATGACTCTTAATTGCTTTTATTTAACGTGTAATTTTTCATGATTTATCCAATCTACCTAATAACATTACTACAGCTGTCTGTAATAGGTTCATGTAACCTGCAAGTGATTAACCCAACCTGCACACATAATAAATAACGTGTTTCCCAAAGTATAAACAAACAAGGGAACACAGGTCACTGTAAAAAAGATCAAAGCCGGTGAACTACAGGACCCGATTCACGCCGCGTAAAAGAAGCCCTACTCTCCCATTCAAAAGCACGCGTGGTCTATTTTCGGCCTACTCCATCATCTACGCTTCAAGGACTGACAGATTTACGGGCTTATTTAGGTGTTTTTGATTCGGCCATTAAAAATATAATACCTTCCTGGCTGTGAGAGTTTGGCAGCGAACAGACATTCGAGGCATGTTGATTCGAAAATACTCCCGGAAACTTTGCTTTTGTAGAGGATGCTTTTCTTCTTGCGTACCATCAAGCCCTGCCGCGACGTGCCGTCTGGGACTTTATTTAAACAAAAACAAGTAGTTTAAATTAAATAGTTTGCCTTAAATAATTTACAAAAAGATTAGAAGATAGATATTTTATGAACACTAAATTTAACTCGACTCTAAGTTCTATATTTGTTGTCACTTTCGAACGTCTTTTTTTTATTACAATCTTACATTCATACAATACTTTACTTGATTTTAACTTTTGTTTAACTACATGGTTCCAGCAGAATTTAAGTTGACCGCAGCTCCACCACCGGGCGAGCCGTTTCAGATCCGACTAATACGGCACACTCCATGACGAATATCTAATGTTTACGTTTATGCTAATTAAGCTGTTTTAAATTTCCAATTTATTTTGAGGTACGCCGTATGGGACCCATCTATAAGCGGGGACGCGCCTGACAGAATGGCGCCCATTAATTCTGAGCTGGTTGCGATCCTTCATACTGAAATAGCGGCGTAATTTCTTCAGCAATAAGCCGGTCGGAATGACAAGCGATTAGCCACAAACGTTATCATTACAAGCGTTTCAATTATTGCATAAAATTCCTCCCCGCCCCACGCTCCTCATGATTGATAGGACTACAGCTACCGGATGGCGCTGCCTTAGAATTATGGTTGGAACGCGATCGAGATTTGTTGATTAGAAAATACCGACTGGTGTTATGGGTTGAAGATTGTACCTGTTATTTAAAGTGTAACCGGCCGAAACTGGTGCTCATCTAGCCTCATGCACACCAAACAGAAGTTATTGGCTGAGCTTTAGCGAAGCCTATCATTCCTCTGACTGGAAAAAGATAATTTCTGTCTGTCTAACCGTCATTTTGTCTGCCCGAACGATATCCCGACAGGAACTGACCTACAGACTTGAAGTTGTGCTTGTAGCTTCATTTCTGAATGAGGAGTACCGAGTTTGTAGACGGTACATGTCACTCCGTGGGACTTGGCTGAGTGTTAGCGAATATTTTAACATTGGTCTTATGGGTAACTATGATAGAAGCACGAAAAAATAAGAATGAATAAACTTGTACAAAAGCTCAATACACCCATAAGATTTGCATCATGTGACATATTAACACCTGTAGCCAACTATCCCAATACACACAACAACATTTCAAAAGTGAATTTGTGTGTAAACTTGTATTATTTAAACACTGGAATAAACCCAAATTTAATGAAAAAAAATCTTAATCATGTGGCAAGATATGTCGAGAAAGATTTTATTATTTTGCATAAAACTTCTATGAGTTCTAATGAGTTCTATGATGCGTCATTTTGTCTCAGTTCCTTTTTAATTGAATTTTGACTTTAGCTCCAGTTCACCTTGCTTTTATTGCAGCGCCTGTTAGTCTCATTGTCTCATTAGGTACACAATTGAGACAATGAGACTACCACTTCACCTATTTACAGGTGTCTCTGATGTCGAAATGATGTAAATGTTTCATTTTACGTTACTTCTTTACTTGTGTTACTTCGTGTTCGATTTTCTTCAGACGAATATGACTCCAGATTCTAGGAGTCAAGTCTAAAACAGTGTCAGATACTAGACGCTCCAATCTGCAAGACATATGGAGAATGAGATGAGCTGTAGATTTGAATGTTTGCATACTATCTCAACGAAGCCTGTTACGACTCTTGGTGAGGCCTACTTCTACCTTGTTATTTACATGACATGTATTCGTCTTTATCAGGAAGTAAGCGTGTTACGAATTTAGTAGAGTCATATTGTATATTTCCTTTTCAGTCAATTATGAAAGAGTTCGTAAAGTTCATTTCAGCCTGGTATAACTATCTGCAGGGACAGGTCCAACCATGCCAAGGCTCTTCTATAGACTGCCCAGAAATCTGGTCTTTTAAGATCAAGCCATGGTACGAGGTATTTGGTATGAATTTGCTTCTCTATGTGATTTTAAAATGGAAGTTTGTTTTATCCTTAGTGCATGTATCCCTACAAAATGTGTATAACATTGGAAAGGAGCATAAATATTGAGATTATGGATTTAAAGCATCACCCGCAAAGTATATCTTTGTTTAAAAGGCCAAGTTCTTGACCAATGCAGTCATAGGAATCTGGCACACTCACCCTTTTGCTAAAATACTTCAGTCTTTAAAAAACATGTAAGCCAAACAATGAGCTACACATCAATTTAAGTTACAGATTAAGATATCAAATCTAAGATAAACAGAAGAAATACCATTTGTTTCTCAAAATTAATAAATTACTTCTAAATATTAAAATTTTTAACTATAAGGACAGTTTTAAAATATGTATTGAAAAGTAGTAAATATGGACGAACTCGAATAATTAATCAATTAACTGTCGATACTCAATATAGTATTATATTGAAGTAATATATAAAACTGTGAAGTAAATAAATAGTTAGTAACTATTAAATATAGCTGGAATTAGTAGTTATAAAATTAAAACCCTAAGAGGCTATTGGTAAACGTACGTACAACTGCCAAACTAAAAACGTTCTTAAACTCTTAAAACAAGAATGATACTAATATTAAGAGATAAACCCATCTTTATTAAAGAATACCGAGGGAAAAAATGGATGATATAGTGATAAATTTGATTTAACTCAGAATAATTGTATTATGAGTACTAACTGTATGACCTAACCTCGCCTAATTGTGTATGGAATGAAAAACATACCCCAACAGGACCAATGGGGCAAATATCGTTTTATTTGAACTGAAGCTGAAGGAGTGGGCATACCCAAAAATATAGTTACATTTGACATATTATTATTTTAAGCAAACAAGCATTATTCTCTGAACACTGAAAATGTTTTGGAGTACTATTTAATCCCTATGGAGAAAATAACACCAATGGACGATCAAATCATATTATTAGACACTAAACACTCGATAACAGATAATAGTACAAATATTATTCTAACTCACATGGATTTTATCTCGTAGTATGTACTCAAATAAACAGAATGGTCAAAATGAGGTACATATTAAATAAAAGATTATTTTTCAAATTTCAATTTAAATTATTTATCCGGCTAATAATAATGTATACGAGCAATCTAACGTTGTAAAGGACATTTACCTATAATCGAAATTTTCCAGTTTTTTAAAATACAATTATGAAAAATTAGACTGCCTAATTTAGTTTGTCTTACATGAAATTACATTTTATTAAAAATTTACTAATTACAAATTAAGTAATTTGAGAAATTTTAATCCGCTGAAATATTTATCCGCTTTTATGCAGAGATTTGTTGTGTAATACGATAAAGCATTATGAATAATACTTAAATAGATTTTTTTTTAAATTAAGTACTATCCTGGTGTTGGATTGCTGAATATCGACTGCACACTCGACAAATTTAGCATTAACAGTGTGTAACAATTGTACTCCTACAAAGTTATATTTTGAAATTTCCAGATATACTTTAAGGAGTACCGAGCTGCCATTGACATGTTTTCAAATAAAATAATATGTAAAACCCCAAAAAGACAAACTTTTCCTTATATAAGGCTACATATAAAATTTTAACCACAATTTAAAGTATTTTTTGCACACAGTCTCAAACAATGCTTACACCATTATCTTCCTGAAAATTTCGGCCCATATTCAGCCAAAATAATATATTTTATCTAAGATATCATTTTATATACTATATATCTTTTAGATACTATATATCTATTTTAACTAATATATCATAATTTGACATCGCGATTCACGAGAGTCGTCAGTATCTAATGGATTATTGAAGCACTGTGCAAATAGTTCAATATCACACGATTTTGAACTAGTTTTTATTTCATATCTGTAAACATTATCAAAGCTAATATATACGCTCTATATAATTATAAGGCTGTTATACTTTTGTGCCAAATGTAATTTAAAATTTCAGAAGTATAATTTTAACAACGATGTCAAATTACAAACAATAGCTAACGTGTAGAACTATAGCAATTCCTAAGGTTCCATTTACATTTAAAGCTTTTCAATTATATAAGCTATTTGTAATTAGAGATTATTTATAGAAAGGTACTTATTAAATTTAATGATGCAACAGTAAAATACTACTGAACGTTAATGCCTTTCTTTTAATTGTTAGTGTATCAACCTTCTTAACACTTTAAGTACTTTACAGCCTTAATTAGCAGATATTTTAATAGGACATGCCTTTCGTAGTTAGATCTTCATTCACACTAAAGTTTAAATTTAAGTCACCTTCTGATAAGCACGTCCATCCATAAATACATAATAATAATATAAATATATATAAATCCATTAACTGCGTATGGAATAAGTTGAAAAACGTTGGATACACAACTAGCTATACGTTTATTCAATGAGACCGCTAAGTGTAAACTTAGTCCATGGAGGGTTCACTTGTGTCTAAGTGCATACTTACCTCACAGGAAAGGTTCATTTCTGTATATGTACTTAACCTCGACGGGGGTTCAATTCTGTCTGGTTTATACCGGCAAGTAGAACATAAAGAGGGTACAAAAAACCGATGTTGTGACTTACTTATAGGCAACCAAATGGATGTAATGGATTTAATTTACTGCGGAAGATAATTATTGGAGTAGTTGAGACTCCTTAGGTGGAAAGCACGTTGTTAACAAGCCTTATCGTGGGAGACAATCCACTGTCCGCTTTGACTCGTAGAGGTTAACTGGGCCAGACTCATCTTCCTAGGTACGTAACAGATATTACCCACTATCCCTTCTCATAGTGGCTGCATCATAGGAATTAGTCCCAATCCCATCCTTACCCGTCCTGAATATCCTGGCACTGCGCAAGCTGCACAGAAGACCTCATATGTTTAAACGCAGTAAAAGATTTTCCTCTCGACCTTGCAAACAAAAAGGTCATATAATTTAATAAATATTTTTATATATCAAAGGTCAAATTTTCAGCACAAAACACAAAGAACAAGTTGTATTGTTTCCTTTCTTTTAAGAACAGCTATTTTGAGCAATGAATGCCAAGAGGTGGAGGGAACAATAATTTCACTACAATTAAACCCTATTAAAAAGAGTACGATTTACACCTATAAGATATTGATTCTTCGTATATACTTTCAGGCTTATCTTGCTTTGAAATGGTGTTTAGGTTTAGCTTTTAATATTCAAAAAAGGAAAAGTTACCATAAATTGTGTCATACTGTCTCTTATTCCATTTGCATGAATACAAATTCTACGGAAATGAGCTTAAAATCAACAACTATTTAAGTAGGACAGATGTAAACGTTTGCAAAACCCTACAAAACTCACTAAATCAATTATTTAAAGCAACTATATATTAGTGCTTAAATATATATATAGTTGCTTTAAATAATTGATTTAGTGCTTTGTGTGATTTAGTGCTTTAGAAGTGATTTAGAAGTAGTGATTTAGTGCTTAAATATATATATAGTTGCTTTAAATAATTGATTTAGTGAGTTTTGTAGGGTTTTGCAAACGTTTACATCTGTCCTACTTAAATAGTTGTTGATTTTAAGCTCATTTCCGTAGAATTTGTATATATATATATATATATATATATATATACATATATATATATATATATATATATATATATTAAAAACCAGCTTCACCGTCAACTATGTCTCGGCATCTTCAAGCTCTTTTCTCGGCTACCAGGAAAATCATCGGCTTCCTTCATTGATATCTGATTTGTAATATATCAGTAATCACTTGGGGAATTTACCTTCAGTGTATTTTCCTTTTCAAAAGCTATCGTATATTTTCTTAATGTATATTGTTGGTAAATTCGGTTTTTACATGAAATAAATACAAATTATTTTTTTTCATCCATCCATAATTTTATATAAATTTTCTGAACCAATATGAAAATTCCCGTAAAAATATTGGACTATATAGGCCGGTAGTTCTAATTTACTGCAGGGTTTGACAGTGTGAATTTGCATCAATAGTATGAAAATCGTAGTATAAGTATAGATAATTAGAACAAAAAGATTTTGGTAAATTTGGAATTTAGGTAGGTGTATACAAAATTTTATGTTTTTAGATTATACAACAAAAATACATTTTAAAGAGTAATGGTTTTGAAGTAAATGATGAAACATATTTATTTATATTGGCATGAACGCTATAACTGTTTTAATTCCTGAGTGATTCAAAATGAACTTATCAACGAAATAGCACAATAGTGGTTGAAAATGTCTTAAGTTTCCTTGCTTTTCTTAACAAATTAAAAAAGTCTAAAGGCAGCCGTTTACATTTGTGTAACATTTTATTTGAACTATTCCCAATATAGACATAAAATTTTAAAGGTTTAATAGTAACTTACTGGAGTTTTAAACAACTTTTGTACTTTTTATGCTTCTCAACCTCTAAACGTTTAAAGATAGCAGCTGTTAAAATTCGGAAATAAGTTATACTTAAAAAAAATAATACTTCAGCTATTAAGCAGTGTAGAGCAACACAGAAGGAGACTTAAGAATTCTTTTACAATGTTTAAATGTTGTTCCCACAAGTTTGAGTTATCTTGTAAGGTTTCTGTTTGGGAAGTAATAGAAGTGGATATGTTTACAAACTAAATTTCAAAAAGATTGCAACCAAACATCGCATGGCTATGTTTAATGTCCTCTAACTATTACAATTATTTTCTATTCAATTAAAATTTCCAGTATGAAGCCTTTTCATTTGTGAAACATCTTTTCCCCGTCATTTAATATTATAGAGTATTAACTAAAACTATCTACTGTGGTGAAATTTTTCATCCCTACACAATTATTATCTAGTTTATTATGAAGTATGTAGCAAAACAAGTGTGGATAATCCTATATTTAGAATAAAATTATATAATTTAAGTGCTTAAAACTTTTAAGATTTTTAATGATGTCAAAAATGTATATCAACATGCACATTATTAAATAGTTGTCATACAGTTGATTTATAAAATTAGGTTTTAACCCAAATAATTATTCTTTAGCATGATTATTTCAGATTGCATTAATTCTGCAACTAGTGTATTAGTATATAAATAATAATGTATTTTAATTCTGCGACATAACCTTAGTAAAATCACGTCTTGACCATCCGTTCGTCCATCTTTGCAATAACCCTTGATATCAAGATCCTACAGACTTGAAACATGATACATAGGTTTCTTGTCCTTCGTTCTCCTGGATCGAGGAAGAACCTTATTCATTTTGGGTTTAAATTTTGCCTGTGCAATATCTAGATAGAAAGGTCCTATTGACTTGAATTTTGGTATATGGGGTTTTCTCGGTCCAAGAAAAAACCCTATTGACATTGTGATCAACAAATCAAATGTCATGCCGTTCGCCTGTCCGTCTATGCTTGAAGTCTCCAAACTACGGCTCGAGGCCAGACTTGGCATGTGGAAATGCTTCATCCGGCCCGTGGCCAGGCAGCAAATTGATTTTAGTATTCCAAGTGTAGCAGAGATTCGCACCAGCTAGGCTAACGTAACTACTAGCTAGAAGTTACCTTTTTAAGTAATATTTGTAATAGTATTTTTATATACATATTATTTATATATCAAAGTATATTTTACTTGTATAGTGATCACACCTAACTACACAATGTTTATAAAAATATAGGCTTTCTTGGGAACAAGCAATTCTTTCACCTTGATATGGTGAGGAATTGGGCTTGTACCCATAGGAAAGGACAGTGTAGTGCACCGATTGTATTCTAAAGTCTATCATAGGCAATGCATGCACTCATCTTGTCTCAAGCAGGTAAAATGTTTGCACCAACTAGAATATGTAGATACTGCCTGATATTAGTCACTAGTTTGAACATTCCTATGGGAAGTTTCGTTAATATTCTACTGCTTTAGATGAGTCAACGGATATATCCGGCACGGTTTTAGTGCTTCTCTTTAATTGTGATTTGTAAGCATCGAAGAATTGGTTAATGTTTATTCCAGGGAAAGTGATTTTATGGGGGAAGATTCAATTATTTATAAACTTGAATTTGATATAAATACGCTCAATTGGATAACTATGAATGGAAGTACAAGTACTTGTGCCTATCTAAAACAGGCCTAATATAATATAATATGTTTATAATGCAATTCAGACCGCTAAAGGAGAGAAATCCATATAATTCCATGATTATTATTAATATTAAATAATACGTGAAGGTGTTTTGTATGGCAATTTTAAATAGTTTTCTTTAAAAACCTACTATATTGACATAGTTACTAAAACTGTAGAACTTTCAATTCTTGGTAGTTATTATACCCTTCATATTAAATTAATAGGCCGCTTGCCTCCTACAAATGTTTCAATGTGACATAAAAACGAAAAAAGTGGAAATGTGTGGAGACCTCTTGTCTATGGGATAAGTTTTAATTGAAAAGATATATTAAGAGGGGAAACGGATGATCTTATGTCAAATATTATGTCAATGTTAAGCGTCGATTGTTACTGTATTAATGTCTAAATAATTATAACTTTTAACTCAACAATTTTTGAACTTGTTAATTTAAATATTTTTTAAATTTAGAAAGTTTTGCTGCAAAACATTAAAAATCAAAATGTTGTTTTTGATGAGGCAGATCATACTGAAATTATATAACTCTTTACAGTTAGAATGAATACATTGTAAATAATATTTTAGCCTTCTAGCCTCTATAGATCCTGAAAAACAAGTACCAATGTGTGAAAATTTAAATTTACTAAAAAACAAGTTTAAAGTTAAAATAGTTCTATATAAGTGAATACACTTAAACTCTTAAGTTCTAATAGTGTCCATATGTACTATAGGATGGAGTATCAGGATCTTCTCCCTCTTCACAGAGTTCTTCTAGCTTTCTTTTAGCGATTGCTTTTGACTGACGGGCCTTGCTTTGTAGTTTTAAAATTAGATTTTCAGCCTTCTGAACTCTTTATATGTACATGTTTCTTAGTATTTTAGTACATTCCTTAACTACAGATAGGCCTAGTTTGTTTTATAAACATAAACTTTTGTAATATTACCTTTGGTGAAGGTGACCGCTGTGCCATACACCCCAAGTTTTAATGTTTCCAGTGAACCAATTTTTTGGCACTCGAGTCTACAAAACGTTATTGAAGGATTTGTTGGAGTTTTGGCTTATCTCAAGCAGACATTTTTGTAGTAACTCAGGAGCTGCTAGTGTTGATAGCCTATATCTTTTTTACTGCTTCCATAATGGTTTAAGGGGAGTTGAACGGTCCATAAGGCCCAATGTTAAAATGAGGTAACTTTATGTACCTTTTTCTCAGAACTCATAACAGTTAGGAAGTTGAAATTTTTACACAAGGTGTAGGATATATTATTGTATTTATACCTCTAAAATCTTTGTAAAATAATTGATACAACTAAAGAAAAAAAATTTTATATTTGTGTTATTTTTTTATTTTTATATTTTAAGATAAAATATTTTTCTAAATATTTATTTATCGATGAAATTTGATAAAACTAGAGCTACATACTTCTAAAAGGCTACTTTATAACCAGTCAAAATTTCATGTGTGTAGCATTTATAGTTTCTGAGAAAAAGGTACATATATATTAAAAACCGGTAATTTTCAAAAACAGCGGAAAACAAAAAATTAAAATAATTATAAGTTTATATTACCTTTAGAAGCCTCCAGGACAGTAGCTACCATCCATTTCCTCTTCCTCACCTAATAACTGTCTCCTTTTCTTTATTCTTGCTTCCTTAGTCATTGACTCTGCTTTCAGATCTGCCTTCCTCATCCTGACTTCATCGAGGCTCTTCAATATGCTTACGGTGTATTTGCCACAGTCTTTTATTCCTAACTCCTTTAAAACCTTGATCCTTCCAATGTTACCTTCATTGAATGTTAGAACAGCATCATGAACACCTAATACAAGAGTCTCTCTCTTCCAACAAACACATTTTTTGGGATTCGGTTTCACACTACATTGTTGAAAGATTCGTTCACGTTCTGGGTTTTACCGTGAAGACATTTTTTTAGTAGATCTAATCTTGACAAATCTCTGTATGTAGGTTTTATTGCTGTCAATACAGCTTGAGGTAGAGAATGTTTGTGATTGTAGGTAATTTCTTCTTCATTTGCAGCCAGCTAAAATAATTACTATATAAAAGGCAAGAACGCAGCGCTCAAAACGCACGAAATTTGTTATGTAGACTTATATTTGAAAAATCATAGAAGCTCAACGGAAAGCCATTTTTATGTAGGGATTGCAGTAAATTGTTCAGAAAGAATCAAATAATAAAATAAAAAATAAAAGCAAAAAAACATTTTTTTACCGATTTTTGCGTTCAACTCCCCTTAAGGTAAATGGAATATTATTTATTTTTAATGAATCAGGTAATAATAAAACAATGTAATAAAAATATATATTTTAAAAATCTTTACCGTTCGACTCCCCTTAATTTGAAACTTGGGTCATAGATTCATATTGGTCTAAGGAAGAGCTCTATATTGAGCTCAGAAGATAAAAGGGTGTTAAATCTGACTGGCTAGCAAGCAAATTATTGTATTATCTGTGAATAAGTCTTTTGTTACATTTTTCTGGCACTTCGATATTCCATTGTATTTAACAGATTTATGACTCCAATATACGAATCGCACGGAGACTTATTGTCTCAACTAGGTAGATATATATTTCATAGCAGTTTTTTGAATTGTTTCAGGCTAAGTTTAATTTAACAAGATTTTCGTGTTATCTGTTTGGCAAATAGACTGAGAGTACTATTATCTCTTGTAAATTGTTCGAATATGATGGGAATATCCCACATCCATAATTATAATATGAGATATAATATGAGACGGGCTACGAGGGATGTGCTCAATAGATGATCTAAAGACGGGAAATTTCCTCATGTAACATAATACAGAAGCATTGCGATCATTTGTTAACCTATGGTAGCGTCCTGTGTCAACAGGTGTGCCATTGCTTAGGAGGCGTTTGCCATTCATCTAGGATCAAATGACCTGCCCTTGTCTCATCTGAATCAGGATTTCATGGAGGTTCCCCGTGGCCAGTATATGTTTTTTTATGTGTAGCATGTTTTTTTAATAGAGATAGTATTCAACTCGATTCTCTAATAGTTTAGAATTAGCTCTTCCTGGTAATCATAGGGTAATGGAATGTAATTTATTGTTTCAAATTGAGATCCAGTTCAGTAAATTGTCATTTCACCAATGATTGTTACCAAATGGTCGCCTGCCATCTCCATAAAATCTTGGCTCAGCGTTTTAGGGAGATGAAATAAATAGGTTAGCGCTAGCGTTGCTGTGAAAAGGCTGTAATAACATTATTATTACAAGTGTCACTATTTACTGTTCTTTGTCACACTTTTTGAGAAGGGCGGTACAAATTGCGTAAGGCTGACTTTGCATCCGTAGATGTAGGAACATTCATATTCGGAAATGCTTTTGACAGAGTAAACGATTGTAAAATATTTGGCGGAGTTTCATTGCAGAGTACGAATACGTCTTTGTTGCAGTGGTACTTTTAATTTTTTACTAGCTTAAACAAGATAGAGTACATCACTTGCCCGCTTTGACTGGAAGATGTTGGGACATAGCTAGCCTGCCCTTTTCCAGTGGTGAGTTGACTGAGTTATAACCCGATATCCTTACTGATGAGATATAACTTAGGATGTCGACAGGAAGCGGCCCTATTCCTAACCAATCTGGAATATACTGCCACTCTGGAAGCATCACAAATGTCCTTTGCGACTAGGTGTGCAATGTGAGGTTCCACAGCTTCTTGCCTGACAGAAAACGATGTCTAAGTAGTGCAATGTCGAGTATGAGACTTGTACAATATCACTTTGGGTAGAATATGGAAGTGTGAATATCTGTTAGGTGCTTGGGGTGATTAAGACTAGGATTCTAGGTGACATCCATATGGATTTTAGTGGGTGAATAAGATAATCTATACAAAGTTTGAGAGTTGGGTTAATTAAAATCAAAATATCGTCAATATTGTTGCTATCTGAACGATTGAATACCTGAATGTGGCTTTCTCCCACATCGTTTCCATTAATGTTCTAACAATGTAAACCATAGACATGCTGATGTAGTGAAACTTAAGTATGATAATGAAAATACAAATTATAATCTTAAAGTGAACAAACGAGTTCATATATACTTTTAGAAACAAAATAAAAACTTCTCTGTATATAAATTAATTAATGCGACATACTACAAAAATGATTTAATTGGGGAAGGGTTAAAGCTAAACTTACACTGAGAATTAAAAATAGTGTAATAGAAGAAACGTTATATTTTAAATGTTACGACTATAAATGGTGTACCTGCATATGTAAAAGGGCTGAAAATATAGAAATGTATTTATGGTGAATGATGGGAGAAATTGTGATTTATCAGTTATTATTTCAAAACTTAGATTAAGCATGTTTAACATGTTAAGTAAATATTTGTACAAACAATGCAAATGGACTTTCAGAAGCTTGGATACTAGTATCCAAGCTTCTGAAATTGGTAAATATTTTAATTAAAACAGAGAGCTCGTCTATTACTTTTTAAAATTAATGTTTGAAATGAGTTTCCTTTCCTTGTAATCTGTTTCCAATAATGATAATAATGCATCATCTAATTATGTTCTAGTTATGTTCATTATGTTCTCCATGTTTATTTGTTTAATTTTTTACATATAGGCTTATTTGATTATTTTAAGTCCTATAGTTAAGATTTTGGTATTAATTTAGTAGAGTTTATTCACGAACTTCACTCAGATTAAAAATAAATAAGATTTGCTACAAATATTACTGTAGTGTTTGTAAAGCTGCTAGATTTCTATTAATTTTATGATATGTATCAGTCCAAACAGGCTTTGCCTTGGAGTTTTTTTTCTCTTTATTATTATTACAAGGTTTATCTCGTTTTACTAAACCTATCTATCGTTAAATGTTTAGATTAACAGTACGAAAGTAATAGTAATTCCAGGTTATGTATTCTTGTATTAGCCATTAGTTGTTGGTTTTTACATTTCATATACTAGGTTTTTCATTTATTTTTATTTCATGATACATGTTAGCCATCTGCCTCACATGAATTCGTCCCGTAATTAATTAAGATTGATCTCAATATATGTATTTGATTGTGCAATCGGTTATAGTAGAACAAATTTTTAATTTTTGTCACAGTCATTTAAGATTATTTCCCTAGGGGCTGAACTAGTATAACACAGTTTTGCTTACTCCAAGAGGTGTTACAAACATTAAAAGGAGAGATATTGGTAATTTTTCATTATGGCCAAATAAAAAGTTATGTGGATTATCATATGTAATTGATACATTATATACATGAGTTGTAGCTTCTAGGAGTGACATGTTCTTGGTGATTTATGACTCAAAGTCGTTATATTTCTGAAAGAAAATATAACTTAGATATATCTTTTCGCAAAAACCACGTTTTTTGTAAATAAAATCACATGCATTTCCTTCTAGTTATATTACATACACTTACTGTAAAACTTTATATCCTAATTTCTAACAGTTTTTTGAACTGATTATAAGATGCTCTTACGTTTTGCTTCAAATTTCCATGGCCGAATAGGAAGAATTCCTGTTGTCGCTGAACCAGCAACATAAGATAAGACCCAACACAGTGCAAACACATTTTCATCAATCGTACCGTCATCCTACCTGTGCAATGCAGTTTGCTCTACAATTCCCGTAGAATAAAAAGTTAACTAATCCCAATGTAATTAATTTGTCGTCTTCAGCTTGCCATAACCCTAAACGATAACTTACACCCTGTCGGTCTAGACGACATTTCAGGTTATTGTTATGTTACTGCCACATAATATAGCGATGTAAGTAAACTTAAAATTTTAAACTCGTTTTCAATGTAAAATAATAAATTTGCACATAAAATTACAAAAGGAACATGAGTGAACAGATTTTAACTAGTAATTTTATTTATAATTATTGTGTCAATTAAACTACAAAAACCTTTTCAGAGGTCACAGGGTATTTTTCGAAATACATATAATGAAGTAGTTAGTATAAATACAACAGATCTGCAGATAGCTTGCTAACTAAAAGTTCGCGAAATGGCCGAGGGGTAGCGCTGGCTGCTTCATCCCCTATCGGTGCAGCCATCTAACCGATCGTTTAAGTAGCATATTATTATTCTGTTATATAAATAATTTTTATAACCACTTTGCTTGTTTTATTTGGACTCAAATACAATATCGAACTTATTTTACTACTCCTAACACCTTTTAGCAACTTGGGACAAAATTATTAGAAGAAATGCAAAACTTTTTGGAGTAGGTACCAAATCGCCAGAAATGTTTCGTTAATGTAACTAACTGATTCGTTAAGTGGGCAAGATCTTTTTCAGCGAAATATTGTCACGTCTGTTTCATCTAGGGAAAGTAACTCATCTTAACACTGAAATATTAATTAAGAGCTAAATATAACTATTTCTTTTTGTTCAATAAAGAAATATTTAAGTATCCAAGTACTATAGTAGTATAGTGCCCATAATTAGCAGGATAACCACAGTAAGAGTATGTTGAATAACTGAAAATTGGTGGTTTTGCTTTTAGTTTAGGACATAAAACCTTAAAACATAATTACCTTCCAATAATTTTATTATATGTCGAATGTAAATATTGTTATGGTCAATTTGGTCTTTATGCTAAAAGTTATAAACCTGTTTCAAGTTCTTAAAATTCTAAAGTATCCTTCTCCACCTTATTCGGAATTCATTCAGTTAAAAGATAAATTTAGTACATATGTTCTTTACTGAAAAACTGGAACTCTAAAGGTAGACAATGACTTTTAAATAAAGCATTTACATATTTCATTAAAAAAAGAAGAAATGAAATTATTCTGTGCTATTATGTATCTCTTAGTTTTTCAAATTGAAAGGTAAATCCGTATTCTGAGGACCTTAAATTCGATTCGTAAGTGTAATCTTTTTTAGGCTTATTTAAACTATACCAGTATGTCGAGGTGTGCTCGTAGTCCGAACATGCGCTCATGCCAAATAAGAAATCATGACTTAATAACTGAATATGGCTGAATTAATACTAGGATAGCAGGCTAATGTTATATACAATACTGAACCAGTTAAAGAGTCAACTTTGCAATTATAAAAATATAAATTTAATGAGTCAAACTTTATTAATTTAACATATTAGTACATGGTTAAATTAAAACTAACTTAAATATGTGTATTGCACATCCGTAAAAACAGTTATAAGCTGAAACAAAAACATAACATTTGTTCCAAAATAATTTTACTAATTTTGACTGTTTATAAAAATGCAATATAGCCTTGATGACCTAAGTTAATCCCAGTTAACTGATTCACATTAGTTACAGTTCACATAAATTGTAAATGTCAAAAAAAAGACCTCAACCTCAACGCAGAAACATTGTTTGAGGAATAATTTTCTATATTTTTAAATGATAGCCCTTAGGGATAACTTCTCTGAACACAGAATAAATCTTTTATGAGAAATTACCGGTGAAGTTAGAAAGCTGAACTACTTCTTGCCTTATTCAAATAAACACATGAAAAATTAATATATTAATTTTTATAGAATGTAAATGAGATATATTTTCGTACAGTGCTATGTTTTAATGATTTATTGCTCCGAAAATTGTATGCTTTTTTAACTAAGAATAATTTAAGAAAATAACACTTTATAAAAACAACGAAAATTTTGCTAAGGGAATTATTTTTTTAGAAATGTAAGCATGTAATGTCTTTGATTAACGTTTTATATATACAAACTTTCGAAATATGGAATCCTTATTTTTAACGGTTTTCCTTTGACCCTAATTATAAGATCCTCCTAAATTCTGCCTGAAATCTCTACAGTCAATAATGAAATTATTAAAAGATTTGTTTCTATTTATCCCGTCTTCAGGAAATATATCTTAAAGGGCTGTGGCCATAATTTTGATTTCAACCGAAAACGAATTGTACAATTTTAATTTTAACCTTATTGTTGAAAATAACAATACTATATAATAATAATAATAAAAATAAAAAGTTAAAAAGTGTTAAAAGTTTATTTATATTATGTTAATTATAACAATACTGTTTTCCTTATTATGTGTAACGCAAAAGTAGTGTTTATATTCTTGTTCGTTTAATAATTTCTTTCATATTTTTCCAAAATTATTGAATAAATCCAGCGCACTATCACCGCTTAACAGTGCTATTGAAACCTCATCAATTTTTACTTGGTTGAAGGACGTAGAAAGTCGCCACAACAGAGTTCTCAAATTGGCCGTTAACGAATGTGTGTGAGGTTATACGGCAAAGAGGAAAGAGGTGTATTGATGAGAGCACGGACAGGCGACAGCGACACAGTTCTACAATTAGCGATCCACTCTGGAGATCGCTCATTCTCCAGACCGCGGTGTATTGTCTGGAACACTGGAATACGGAACCAGACGTATTGTCGCTGGAGAAACTGATTAATGGAACGCCCACGCCGATACGAGTGATTAATCTGACTTTTTAAATAGAAAAATAATAAAATTTGTGAAACCGGTACCTGGGACTTTGTAAAGATCACGCGGAATGAATTTTACATTCTGGTGTAAGTGTGGCTATTGAGACATAACTTCTACTAGGAGGACATTATAAGTTATACGGGGTTATATTTGAGGTCCGGGACAGTTAAACAATTGTGTAGTGATGTAGAATTTGCACGCGCGTAATGAAGAATTTTAGATAGTTTTGTCTAGGGGACACACCCTGCCCACTTCAAAGATTAACTGGGGGCTTGTTGTGCTCATTTGCCCTCCAGATATTCGGAGTTTTTATTCTACTAAAAACACTTAAATGGTTCACTGAGTCAAATGTTTAAGAAAATAAAACTATCCCAAATATTTACATCCTCTTTTCCTTATATATTCTATGAATACGACCTAACTTGAAGTGATAGTATTTTCTGATTGACTTTCAGTTGATGATCGAAATTTCTCCGGGATTTAGGATAAGAATGAAAAAGTATTCAGGGAAGTAATCTTAAGAATTTCAAATAAAAATATATTTCTTAACTAATAATCGACTATACAACCTTAACTGATCTCTCTTTTATTTGTCTATGTGAATTTATTTTTGCCGTACCTCTCTAATTCTGTAATAATGTGGGATATTCGCATGCCACTTTCTCCATTGACAGGGTTTTAGATTACATCTCTTCTAAATTTATGGCTGATGCCATGGCATAAACTACCACCATTTTCATCATAAACTAAACCTTTTCCTTTTACTCATACCAATCGTATTAAAGAGAACTATATACTGATTGCTTATATTATATTCTATGTGTTTGGAATAATAATGTTGGACATCTCTTCAAAAGGAACTTAATTTGTGTATTGACCACTACACATAACCACATAATCAATTGGTAATTTATGTAGGATCGTTTAGTCTAGATTCTGATATTGAATGGAAAATTAAGAAAAGGGAAGCCAGGAGCTGATGGTTTTTATAACTGATTAGAATAGCCACTAAAACAAATCATGCTCTCATTTAAGGACATACGGTTGTACTAGTAGGCATCTTGATTTGTTAAGCCTCAAACACTTTAGGGCTTCAATTGTTTTATCTAACTATGAGAAATCTCTCATTATATAGGTATAATTAATTAATACGTATCCAAACAATTTATAATGTTATGACTTTTTTTAGAAAATCTCAACTATTTTTGTACTTTATCGCTTAAAAAAAATACTTTTATTAATAACATCGTTAAAATGAAAAATCTCTCACAATACGACGACAAAAAGTAAAGACGAGAAGAGTAAAGTGTAACATTATATTATAGGGTACCACTTAAGCTTTATTTCAACTGGCTCTTAATCACTTGATGGTATTATTCAGCCGTTACTCCCTTCCCCATTTCAATAATAACCAGAAATCTGATACCGTCCATCGAATGATTGGAATCCTCAAAAGCTTCTAACATAAGTTTCAGATAATCAACATAGTAAGAGAGAAGTGCAGGTGAAATCGCTTCACACTGGAACAATACTCAGCGTGACAGTTGACGTTGGTAAGTGTTGTTTAGAAGTGCTCAACAGGTCTGCCATGCTGTTAATTGTCGTGCTTCGTCTCCAGCCAACATTGTAACTAGATTCACTACTGTAACCTTCAACAAAGTTATTGCAACTAACACCACAAAGTAAGAGATAAGTGCAGGTAAAATCGCTTCACACTGCAGCAATACTCAGCATGACAGTTGACGTTGGTAAGTGTTGTTTAGAATCTAAGTGCTCAACAGGTCTGCCATGCTGTTAATTGTCGTGCTTCGTCTCCAGCCAACATTGTAACTAGATTCACTTCTGTAACCTTCAACAAAGTTATTGCAACCAACACCATAAAGTAAGAGAGAAGTGGAGGTAAAATCGCTTCACTCTGGAACAATACTCAGCGTGACAGTTGACGTTGGTAAGTGTTGTTTAGAAATGCTCAACAGGTCTGCCATGCTGTTAATTGTCGTGCTTCGTCTCCAGCCAACATTGTAACTAGATTCACTTCTGTAACCTTCAACAAAGTTATTGCAACCAACACCACAAAGTAAGAGAGAAGTGCAGGTAAAATCGCTTCACACTGGAACAATACTCAGCGTGACAGTTGACGTTGGTAAGTGTTGTTTAGAAGTGCTCAACAGGTCTGCCATGCTGTTAATTGTCGTGCTTCGTCTCCAGCCAACATTGTAACTAGATTCACTTCTGTAACCTTCAACAAAGTTATTGCAACCAACACCACAAAGTAAGAGAGAAGTGGAGGTAAAATCGCTTCACTCTGGAACAATACTCAGCGTGACAGTTGACGTTAGTAAGTGTTGTTTAGAAGTGCTCAACAGGTCTGCCATACTGTTAATTGTCGTGCTTCGTCTCCAGCCAACATTGTAACTAGATTCACTTCTGTAACCTTCAACAAAGTTATTGCAACCAACACCACAAAGTAAGAGAGAAGTGGAGGTAAAATCGCTTCACTCTGGAACAATAGTCAGCGTGACAGTTGACGTTGGTAAGTGTTGTTTTAGAAGTGCTCAACAGGTCTGCCATGCTGTTAATTGTCGTGCTTCGTCTCCAGCCAACATTGTAACTAGATTCACTTCTGTAACCTTCAACAAAGTTATTGCAACCAACACCACAAAGTAAGAGAGAAGTGGAGGTAAAATCGCTTCACACTGCAGCAATACTCAGCATGACAGTTGACGTTGGTAAGTGTTGTTTAGAATCTAAGTGCTCAACAGGTCTGCCATGCTGTTAATTGTCGTGCTTCGTCCCTCCAGCCAACATTGTAACTAGATTCACTTATGTAACCTTCAACAAAGTTATTGCAACCAACACCACAAAGTAAGAGAGAAGTGGAGGTAAAATCGCTTCACTCTGGAACAATACTCAGCGTGACAGTTGACGTTGGTAAGTGTTGTTTAGAAGTGCTCAACAGGTCTGCCATGCTGTTTAATTGTCGTGCTTCGTCTCCAGCCAACATTGTAACTAGATTCACTTCTGTAACCTTCAACAAAGTTATTGCAACCAACACCACAAAGTAAGAGAGAAGTGGAGGTAAAATCGCTTCACTCTGGAACAATACTCAGCGTGACAGTTGACGTTAGTAAGTGTTGTTTAGAAGTGCTCAACAGGTCTGCCATACTGTTAATTGTCGTGCTTCGTCTCCAGCCAACATTGTAACTAGATTCACTTATGTAACCTTCAACAAAGTTATTGCAACCAACACCACAAAGTAAGAGAGAAGTGGAGGTAAAATCGCTTCACTCTGGAACAATAGTCAGCGTGACAGTTGACGTTGGTAAGTGTTGTTTAGAAGTGCTCAACAGGTCTGCCATGCTGTTAATTGTCGTGCTTCGTCTCCAGCCAACATTGTAACTAGATTCACTTCTGTAACCTTCAACAAAGTTATTGCAACCAACACCCACAAAGTAAGAGAGAAGTGGAGGTAAAATCGCTTCACACTGCAGCAATACTCAGCATGACAGTTGACGTTGGTAAGTGTTGTTTAGAATCTAAGTGCTCAACAGGTCTGCCATGCTGTTAATTGTCGTGCTTCGTCTCCAGCCAACATTGTAACTAGATTCACTTATGTAACCTTCAACAAAGTTATTGCAACCAACACCACAAAGTAAGAGAGAAGTGGAGGTAAAATCGCTTCACTCTGGAACAATACTCAGCGTGACAGTTGACGTTGGTAAGTGTTGTTTAGAAGTGCTCAACAGGTCTGCCATGCTGTTAATTGTCGTGCTTCGTCTCCAGCCAACATTGTAACTAGATTCACTTCTGTAACCTTCAACCAAAGTTATTGCAACCAACACCACAAAGTAAGAGAGAAGTGGAGGTAAAATCGCTTCACTCTGGAACAATACTCAGCGTGACAGTTGACGTTGGTAAGTGTTGTTTAGAAGTGCTCAACAGGTCTGCCATGCTGGTAATTGTCGTTCTTTCGTCTCCAGCCAACATTTAACTAGATTCAATTCTGTAACCTTCAACAAAGTTATTGCAACCAACACACCACAAAGTAAGAGAGAAGTGGAGGTAAAAATCGCTTCACTCTGGAACAATACTCAGCGTGACAGTTGACGTTGGTAAGTGTTGTTTAGAAGTGCTCAACAGGTCTGCCATGCTGTTAATTGTCGTGCTTCGTCTCCAGCCAACATTGTAACTAGATTCACTTCTGTAACCTTCAACAAAGTTATTGCAACCAACACCACAAAGTAAGAGAGAAGTGGAGGTAAAATCGCTTCACTCTGGAACAATACTCAGCGTGACAGTTGACGTTAGTAAGTGTTGTTTAGAAGTGCTCAACAGGTCTGCCATGCTGTTAATTGTCGTGCTTCGTCTCCAGCCAACATTGTAACTAGATTCACTACCGTAACCTTCAACAAAGTTATTGCAACTAACACCACAAAGTAAGAGAGAAGTGGAGGTAAAATCGCTTCACTCTGGAACAATACTCAGCGTGACAGTTGACGTTAGTAAGTGTTGTTTAGAAGTGCTCAACAGGTCTGCCATGCTGTTAATTGTCGTGCTTCGTCTCCAGCCAACATTGTAACTAGATTCACTTCTGTAACCTTCAACAAAGTTATTGCAACCAACACCACAAAGTAAGAGAGAAGTGGAGGTAAAATCGCTTCACTCTGGAACAATACTCAGCGTGACAGTTGACGTTAGTAAGTGTTGTTTAGAAGTGCTCAACAGGTCTGCCATACTGTTAATTGTCGTGCTTCGTCTCCAGCCAACATTGTAACTAGATTCACTACCGTAACCTTCAACAAAGTTATTGCAACTAACACCACAAAGTAAGAGAGAAGTGGAGGTAAAATCGCTTCACACTGGAACACTACTCAGCGTGACAGTTGACGTTGGTAAGTGTTGTTTAGAAGTGCTCAACAGGTCTGCCATGCTGTTAATTGTCGTGCTTCGTCCCCAGCCAACATTGTAACTAGATTCACTTCTGTAACCTCCAACAAGTTTAATGCAAGCAAACATAAGAAACAAGTTTTCTGTTTAAGGTACAATTAAATCATATCCACATATATGACCTTAAACCGAGTCGTTGATATTAGTGAGTATAATGATCGTATAGAAAATCAATGTTGGTGTGAATTCATTATGACAGTATCCTGTACTTGTCATACCTTCCTTTCTGAACAAGAAATTGCTGTTAGAATAAAGAAACAAATGCTTTCAAGCTATGTGTAGACTTTAGGACAACATAATATGTTGAAATAACACGGTAATATGTAATATCATCGGTGATTCTGTAAATATATTCGACAAGTTTCAAGTGTGTAGTCTGAAAGTTGTAAAACCTAGGGTTGCATATATAATTTTAAAGACACTGACAATGGTACAGAAAACAATGGTATGATGAAATTTCATTCTACTCTAAGAAAAATGGCACAATAATTAACAATGCTTACGGGTACATTGGTAAAGAACTGAATGAATAAAACAAGCTAACGAAACATCAAAATGTATATATATATATATATATATATATATATATATATATATATATATATATATTTACACGAAACCCTAAAACTTTTAACATTATTAGAATAAACAACATAAAAATGTTTTTAGTTGTTCAAAAAGAATATCAAAACTAGAAAAAGGGTTGGGGTAGTAACTTATAGCAAGCCGCAAATGTAATAAATCAATATTTTATCAGTACTATTCTATATTCCTTTTTTAGCATTGTCTTCCGGTATTCATTGCCTCTTATAATATTAATTGGTTTCATATATGTGAAACCTATTAAGAAAATATTAATGTTCTTATACAGTTTATTTAGTGGCATGAGTACTATTGAAATTGTATAAAATTATGTAAAATGTATATATGGTTAACTATTTCAAACTACCTAATTCTCGTTTTCTCATTCGTTACATATCCAAATATAAAGATTATATCAACATGTTTTCACTATATAGGTTATAAACATTTATTTAATACTTTTTGCATCCTCGAGGTCTTGTGTATGTGTTGATGTTTAATCTAGCCGTAAATTATTTCAACGTTTTATAGTATTGTATTTAATAAACTATAGTATTTGATTTGTCTTTGACGGATGAATATTATTAAAATTGCACACAATTACAATTAAAACAGCACCGTAGTTTTATAACTCATGCAAAATTATAAAATGGTAAGATAAATCGCCCAGATGTTTGTTTTTCAAGCAGTTGCGTCAGAGTAAAAGGTTTTGAGATAAAAAAAAATAATCTTTTACTATGAGGAACATAATAATATACCCACAATAAAATACTTAATGGTCATTTATCTAAAATTTTATATTTATTTAAATTGATATCATTATATACAGGGTGATTCATGAAGTTCTCCCCCCACTTCTACAGCACATTGTACTAGTAAAAATAATGAAAAAATGTTATATAAACATAGGTCCGAAAACGCTTTGTTAGCGAGTTTCAGCTAGCGAAAGATTTCACCTGATTCCTGGGTAAAGAGTAAAATAAAGCCATACTGAACTTTTGGAAAGGTTAATTAAGTAAGAAATATCGTGGATTCTTATGTATTTTTACCTGATAAAGCTAATAAAATAGGTTTCAGAACTGTACCTGTAGTAGTTTTTGAAGGATTCAGGGTTAAATGCAAAAAATTGGGGCACGAAACAATGTTTTTTTAAGTTTGATGTACAATAACTTTGTTAAATTGGTAATAAATACATAAAAATCAACAAACATTAATTGTAGAGAATTTAATTCTGAGAAAATTGATATAATCAAAGTCTAAAATAAAACAGAAATAAGTACCAAAAAATCGATTTTTATTCAGTATAATACATTACTAGTTTTAAAGCAAAATTAATCAGGTTGGGCCAACCGTACGCACCTTTTTATAATAGATGTTCGAAATGAGGCCATCATTATCAATACATTTTTGCAGCATGTTTGTGTATTGCTTTTGTTGCGTTTCTTAATTTTTCAGGACTTCCCCTGTATCTGCACAGCCGAATCCATAATAAGGGCAATTAATTCATCACGAGAATTCACTTTTGTCTTGTATACAATGTCTTTTCATCCATCCCCAGATGCAATAAATCCAATGGAGATAGATCTGGTGATCTTGGTGGCCAAGGGTGAGGCCCTCCACGACCAATCCAGTGTCCAGGAAATTGATGATTTAAGTAAGCAGAAACGGCACGTGAAAAAAGTGGGGAGGTGCTCCGTCATGCTGGAAGTACAAATTTTGTCTGAGATGTAAAAGGAACATTCTCTAACAGCTGCGGCAACTCTTCTTGAAGGAAATGCAAATAGAACTCAGCATTTAGGGCGTCCAGGTAATATGAAAGGTCCAATCAGCCGATTGTGCAAAAGGCCACACCAGACATTGACGCTAAATCGGTGTTGAAAGTTCTGTTCCACTAACCTCATGTGGATTTTCTTTTGCCCATGAGTGTTCATTGTGCAAGTTATTGACACCATCCCGAGTGAATTGTGCCTCATCCGTAAACAAAATACGCTTGTAGAGTTGATTATTAATATTCAAAAAGTTGCAAAACTCCAAGCGAAGCGGACCATCCCCTAGCTGTAGATGTTGAACCTTTTGTTTATGAAACGGATAAAATTTTGTTTCGATTAAGTGACCTCCACACCGTTGACTGCGAAACTCCTATCCGCCTAGAAATACGTCGTGTACTTACACCTGGACTGCGATGAACAGCATAATAACAATATCATCATCAAGTTGGACAGCTCGTTCATAATTGGTTCTAGTACTTGGTAGTGATCCTGTTTCCCCGAAGAGTACGAAAAGTTCCTGAAATTGTTTTGGTATCTGGAATCCTCCTATTAGGGTAACGTAGTTCATATTCTTCTACAGCAGCTCTAGCATTACCATTACAGTAACCCAAAATAAAAACCATATCAGCGTATTCCTCTGATGTAAATAAGTAAGGCATTTTTTTTCGCTGAATAAACAATCGAAATTATAACTCACAGAAAAATTGCATTTAATAACACGATTCACAGAACCCGATCTCCTGCTGTAGCTTGCAAAACACCACTAATACACAGTTCTAACGTAACAGTAACAGAATACCATTGTTGATCAGTCTGTTATTCGTGCGTTACCAACTTAGAAATTAATAAAACAAAAAAACTGCATTTCGATGTGATTAGTAAACAATAATGGGAAAATGTTTGCTTCATTTATTTTCGAACATTTGATGTAAATTTTTATTAAAAAAAAAAATACAATGTAATAAAACATGATATTTTTATTTACAAACAAATGTATTTAACAGTTAATCTTGTTTTCTCAATTTATCTCATCATTAAGGAAAAAAACATTTTTGTTTTTGTTTTATTTTAACTAAATACTGTACGGTATTTCTTTACAGCTAGTAATGTATTATACTGAATAAAATCGATTTTTTGGTACTTATTTCTGTTTTATTTTAGACTTTGATTATATCAATTTTCTCAGAATTAAATTCTCTACAATTAATGTTTGTTGATTTTATGTATTTATTACCAATTTAACAAAGTTATTGTACATCAAACTTAAAAAAACATTGTTTCGTGCCCCCATTTTTTGCATTTAAAACCCTGAATCCCTCCAAAAACTACTACAGGTACAGTTCTGAAACCTATTTTATTAGCTTTATCAGGTAAAAATACATAAGAATCCACGATATTTCTTACTTAATTAACCTTTCCAAAAGTTCAGTATGGCTTTATTTTACTCTTTACCCAGGAATTCAGGTGAAATCTTTCGCTAGCTTAACTCGCTAACGAAGCGTTTTTCGGTCCTATGTTTATATAACATTTTTTTCATTATTTTTTACTAGTACAATGTGCTGTAGAAGTGGGGGGAGAACTTCATGAATCACCCTGTATAATAATTTCGTTAGATATGTGTGCAAGTTTTTCCTACTGTATACTGTTATAGTCTTTTAACATAATATACTCTAAAAAATGAAGTACTTGGCCATGAAAAAAATATGCAGCCACTGGTAATACTTATACCTAAATTAATATCTTTTAGAGATTATTGATTGGTAGTAGCGGGTGGTGATAGTTCCGAAGATCGCCAACAGATAGCACGGATAGGGTGTCAGTGAGATGGTTTCTGGCACTTCTGTTTCACCAGTAGATGGCGTCAGAGTAAAAATGAACACGACAGTGCTGTACATACTTGAATGTTATTGATATTGTTATAACATAATACCTATCTCTAGAATAAATAGGGTTAACTTTTTGTCAAACAAAATAACTAAACAATCTTTGAAAAAGTAACTGTATGAATTAAATTTATTTTAATCAAGTGTACTATTAGAAATAAAGGTTTTTATTTATTCTTTATTAAACTTGAAACTTAAAATAATGGCAGAACCATACTGTCGGATCTAATGTAGTTCTTATTGGTTTACTGCGTAAACTGTAACCACATAAGCAAATTACAATAAATTGCAATTATTGTCAATTGTATGTTGTGACATACAGTAGCAGCTTTATAATTTAAATATTTTAAATAAATATTGAAGTTATGCAAACTAATTCAATTCATAAAATTATAAGAATTTCGTTTAGTAATATAAATTACCACAGATTTTTTTTCGTTAACTTTTTTACTGGATATGATGGTTTAAGTGCCGTTTTGATAGATCCCAATGTGTATTGATGAATGCCTTCACAGTTTCATTGCTTCTGATTATAACCTAAAATTATAATTTTTCAGAATTTTACAAGGAAAAGAAATTACATACTATTATGTCATATTGTATACTCTCTGCATTTTCTTTTCCTTTACGATGAAAAATATGCTTTTTGCCTCGACATATTTGGTCGGTTTACGCATTCTTAACTCTGAGGAATACTATACTCGTAGATCAGTTACATCCAATGAGCAATTTTGTGTAAAAAAATTTAACCTCAATGAGATGTCGTTTTGTGAAAAACGTAGGGTAAAAGAAAAGTGTGGATTTTAATATTGGGTGAAATTATTTGATAGCAGCACAATCTTGCATTGCAGTACCCTCCTTACTCACCGCACTTTTACTATTTAAGCACTTCTATGAAACCTGTTTCAATGAATATAATAGGGAATTCATTATGTGGCAAGATATCTCGAGAAAATTTTCATCTGTTGACTTAACATTTTGCGTTAAACTTAATTTATACATCGAAAAATACGAGTTCTATGGTAGTGCATATCCAACCATTGAATTTTTAACGCAGTTGTCCCCTTAGGACTAATAGTGCAATGTATTACTTTCTTGCCCTAAGAGAACAAAACATTTTGGCTGAGCGTCATTGAAAGTTATGACTCAGATTGTGACGTCATAATGGGCTGACACAGTTTCTCTTTTGGCTGCCGGAGAGGATTTAAACATTTTTAATGATTATCCGTTTTTCTATCTCTCTGCAGGATATCTCGAGAATTAATTGAGCTGTAGATTTGAAAGTTTAATGCAACCTCATCAAAGCCTGTTACGTGACACGTGATGTGGCGTACTCCTACTTTGTAAACAGAAAACCAAGACCACTGAAAAGAATGTATGGTTTTGTGTAATAGGCGTAATTGTACTTTTCGTTTTTGTTTCTTCCGCAAATTAGTATTCGCATATCCACAATAGTAGATAGGCCTGTAGAAGGGTTTTATACATATTTTGTTACACTGAAAAATTACGTGCTGAGTCGGACATGAAGAAACAAAGTATTAGGAGTAAATACAAATTAATTATGTTGTTATCTTTTTAAGTCAGTCAATGGCCTATGGATTTCATTGTAGCTTCAATCTCTTGAATATAGAAGTTCTTCGGAAGGAATCATCATAAAGCATCATTATCTAAGAAACTGCGTTATTATATTTTACTTGTTGAATGCGTATTATTATTTCCAAGCTGCTAAAAAAAAATAATACACAGAAGTTCTTTAGGTGAAATCACCATAATCGCAATACTATCAGTGAACTCTATTGTCATTCATTATTGCAGTTGTCTTCAGATTCAAGTATTACTGCAGCTAGGAGCCCTCCCTCCTTTGCAACCACCCCACCAGTACTCCGGCCCTACAGCAGGGGCAATGCCTTGATTGACACTGATGTGACTGCTTGACTAATGATCACCTCCTCACCTCTAAATGAATAGTGAACAACATTTTGAGGGGAGCTCGGCGCAAATTGTTTCTGACTACGGAGTTGTTTTAGCGGATACCCAAGACTTGAAGGGTGAACTGGAACCCTTTGCTGCCATTCGTCCCCTAATCCGTCAATCTGGCTATGTGTTATTCTAGAAGAACCTTTATCCGATGAATAATTTATAATTTAAAACCAGTTATCAGATCCGTAGAAGATGCGCAATCGTAGTCATTGTTACCTAAATTATACAATGTGGACCAGGTTTATTCAACTGTAAAAGACCTATTGCAAAGGGCATACTTCCTTATTTACAATAGAAATGTTTGATATACGAGGGGCATTCCAGAATCAAAGAAACAATTGGTCTACAGAAAATTTGTTGATAAGACAATTCTAGGCCTTCTAGTCTAGGCTAGTCAAGTCTAGACCAGTGATACGTTTATCGCTGGTCTGAGCCTTGATTAGTTGAAAGGTCAATCAAAATTGTCCTGTTACTACCTCAGGTTTTAGTTAAAACCACCTAAAGATTCCACCTGGGTTTAATAACGTTCTATAAAACCCTATAACGTTTAACCATATAACCCTTCTATAACGTTCATTTGTTACTGGTGAACTTCGAACACCATCAAATATCTCATCTAGAGTGAGAAGGTATATATGTTCAAATATGTAAGAACTAGCATTTTCTAAACCTTATTGGGCTTTGAATACTGTAAGATGGACACCATTCTAGTCTGGTCAGTTTAATATTCGACCCCACCATTTCAAAACTTAATTTGATATCATTTTGATTTAATAATATTCAACTACCTATAGAAAAGGCAGCTGTATATCAAAGTTAGAAAACGTTATGGCTAAGAGAACAGGTATAATTTTAAGCATAACCATGCCACCCTCATTCAACTCGTCTAAAGCAAGAAACCATCTAAATAATCTGCTGGAACCTATTGCTCATCCTCTCGACAGCCCGATTTAGCACCATCTGATATGTTTGACATACTGACCAACATGTTTGACATACTGAAGGAAATAGTTTTGGTGGGAAGGGTTGATTCAATGGAAAGTTGGGTTTAGTTCCATGTTACTTCCCGCTTGGTTCAGTGGCTGCAATATCACTGTAACAGACTTGACTCCTGGAATCTGGAGTCTACGTTTGAAAAGATCAAAAAAGTGTTTTAAAAATCAGGCGTGAATGAGCTCAATTTTAAAATGAGCTCTATGTATCGTTCCAATATAAGAGACACCTAGAATACGAAAGAGCTCTGTCTAGTTTACCCAGTAGTCACACAATGTAATCTAGATTAGGTGTTCTCATTGTCTCATCAGGTGCACAGTTGAGTGCAATACGATGGTTTGGACACAATCGTAAAGCCAGATTGAGTAATCAAGTTATCCACACATAACGTAGCTATGAGTTTAGTTCCATATACGGCAGTTGTACAAAATTATACTTTAAAAAGCCTATATTTTAAATGTGTCAAAAAGCTGTAACTGCGCTTTATTATCTCTATAATTCCTCGAAATGACTTAGCATTCTTGATTCTACAAATCAAGGGCTATTGCTATAGACCGGTTAGTTTATTTATTTACTGAACAGCTCTCGTGCGTTGCCATTTTGTAATCACTTATTGTAGCCTTTATATTAACGTTTTTTTATATTTTACTCTTATATTTTAAATGGTGGAATATAACAGTCATGGTAATCTTTACTTTGTTTTATAATCATTTTCTTCCTCTATTCTGATATATTTAATGTGCTTGGAGTTTATAAAATAAAAATTGCCTGACCTTAAGGTAAGACCGCTTTGGCGACCTCTCCCACACTTCTAAAGTTAACCATTGATCAAAAGATAGTAGATAGTATTCATTACTACAATTTATATCTGCGATCTGATCTCATCCTCAGGTGAATACCTAACCTAACACATAACTACAATCTATATTAAAAGTAAACAAATCATACCAGAGCATTGTGACACGCGTAAGTCAGGAACCGCAACTGCCGTGGTGTGTATCAACTCCATGCGCACTAACTCTGAAACATGCACTTAATAAAGAGTTAATGGAGTTAGTGTTCATTGAGTTGACACACAACTTGGTATTGTTTTTGACTTATCGTGTCACAACGCTCTGGTATGATTCTTTTAGTTTAACCTAGATTGTAGTAATGTGTTAGGTTAGGTATTCACCTGAGGAGGATATCAGATTGCAGATCTCGAAACGAAGTGTTAATGATTGTTTTGTACCACTAAAAATGGTAAATATACGAAAAAACTATATTATTATAAGAAATCGTGTAGTTACACATTATTTCAGACTTAGGTTAGAACACAACTTCAACAACACGTTGTTTGTAGGTTGTTAACATTAAAATAATAGTAACAATCATATTTTATATAATAAATATCAATTACTGCGTTAATGTAACACAAGCTAAGGGCTTACTGTTAAATATGTTTCTCTTTTTGGAGAATATGGGTTCTAAAGTGTAAGTAAAACGTTTTTAACAAGAAACCCATTGTGTAACTAATGTTTTAATACAGGAAGAATGGTAAATACTAGACGTTTCTAAGGTGACAACACAAGTCATAGCTTCCAACACAAACTTTCACTTTAGCATCCACCCATAGAATTATACTTTTGTTCGAACGCTTCCCATTTTCGATAGAGTTTAGACAGAAATTGGTTTCTTCGTGTCGTTGATTTTATATCGTTAGGATCTTTATAATATCGTTAAGTTATAACTCGATAGGTCATTGTATGAAGGCTTAACAAAATTAATTTCACGTTGACAAATGTTGAGTTTAAAATTCGTCAAAAACGTATTGGATGATCTTTTTACAATTTCCCAAAGATGATATGAAAATTCTAAGCCGTTCAAAGTTTTATAGGTTGGTACTTTTGGTACGTCTCTTGTATAATTATACACTTTTATGTACAATTTCATTTAAGCACCTCCTCCAAATGGACTACAAACATGCTTTACTATGGCAGATTCACTTTTCGTTCCACTTGAAATTTTAAATTCGCAGTCTACGAATTTATACTGAGTCTACTGAATAGGCGTTTTCAGGAATACTTGGTGGTGAATGGAAAACCTTCCTAGGTAAATGCTTCAGTGAATAAAGATTCTTGCGCTGCTAAATTTACTTAGTCTCAAACTTCTAATAAAATATCGCTCTCTGATGATCGAATGTCGCGCACTTCTTAACTTAACATCAGGTTGCTATTCTCGGATTCGGGCACAAGAATTTGTTTCGAATGTGTATACCGTGTGAAATTAAGTAATTTAAAAAGCTGTTATAGGCCAGAACAAACATATTTCACAATTTTAGAGTTTAAAATAAAATGTTTAAAAATACAAGCCCAAGTCTGGCTTTACAGACGCCAAAATGCTACTTATTTCATGTTACATGTGTCATTTTTGCCGCTTATGACATAATTGATTGTATATGATCCGAAATACTCACCTCCCAACTCAACATAAACTTCTAAGTTGATATATCGATTATATTTCTACATATCGAGTTTTCTACATATTCACCCACATCCAAGTACGTATTTAAGGATAAAATTAAACTATTAAATTAAACTGTAATTTAGAACACCTTTACATATTTTAATATTTTGTTTCGTCCTACAGGCTGTGTAATCCCCACATGAAACATTTTCGTTCAAATCAGAATAGAACAAAATCTTAGTTGTTCATATGCAAAAGTGAGCTAAAGTCTTAAGCACAGGTCTAAAATGTTAAAATTTTATTTGGAAAGAAATCTAGATTAACAATTTTAAAATACAGATTTGAGATTTTTTCAAAAAATGGGGTGCATAAATTAAAATTAAAATATTAAAATCAAAAAAATTAAATAACAGTAAAAAATATCAGTAATAATATAAATAAACCACTAAATAGAATTAATAAAAATAAAAGCGTTTTCATGTACTCGTAATTATGAATGAAGTAATTTGTTAATATAATAGCAACTAATGTTTCAGAACGTTAATATACAAGTTTGAATAACATTGTAAATAATTGGTTATTGACATTTACATTCTTATATTTGCTCAATATTGATTAAGAAATGAACATAAGAAATGCTAGCCTAATTAAAATGTTTTTTCATTTATGTAACGGGATTTTTTTATTTAAAAAAAATGCCAGCTTTTATTATAGTCTTTTGTGGGAAAAAATGTTCCTAAGCTGTAATAAAAAACTTTTAAATATGAAATTTCAAGTCTGACACTATAAACCTAGTAACTGTAATACGAGACTTATCAGTGGCAGCCTGTTGTGGTAAATAAACCTTGTTTAATGCACTTAGGGCTTAGATGTATTGTTTAAACTTCGCATGGATATAGCAGATTAGTATCTTTCGATAACTGTAGTATTATAATAAATAATTGATATAGTTTTAAATTATAAAAAAATAAAGCCAAACTTACATAAATCCAATAATATGTCTCGCATTGTATTCCTTCACTGCTGTTATCTTACCATTTTGATTTAACAGACTTCATACCACTTTCATTCGTATTTAATTACGAATACTAAGGTCCAAGATACATAAAGAAATTCAGTTTGAACTTCAAATAAACGATGGTGTGCAAAATATCGTTATTAAAAGGTATTTCTGTAATCACTGGGAAAATCCTCATTTTTATTATTTAAAAAACATTTCAGTCACAAATAATAGTATCAAACATAATTTTGATAAAAATTCAAAACACAGCTGAGGGTAGGGAGGAATAAATACAAAGATAAATAAACTCAGTGCTTGGAGAAGACTTGTCGGCGAGTTTGGATTTGGATCTTGTTCTGTCAGTCTCAACTTGTTAGACCCACTGACATTCGCTGACAAATGCAATTCCTCCACAGATTTATTTCCTTCACAGTGATAATATATTCCACTGGCGCTTTAATGTTCTGTCTAACCTCACGGAGTGTACAATGATTGATAAGGTTTGGCTCCAGGCTTGACAATATACTTTTTCCATCTAGTGTATCTAAATCATCCATATAGCATTTATTTTTACATGCATATATACATTTGAAATACCAATCTAGCTGTATTGAAATTGTAGTGAATGAGTACTGCTTTTTCACCAGTAATTTTTGGGGGAAGCTTGTTACTATATACTAGATTCCCTAGATACATATAAAATAAAGCATGTATTAAATATAAATGTGTATTTATATACCACCTTGCGATGCCTACCTCCTTTTGAATTGTATGCCTATTTCAGTTTTAAAACCTATGTTCATTATAGTTTGGTGTGCAGTACCAAACTATTAGTGTTTGGGTTCTTAATATAACAAGTTTTACAAGGGCATTTGATATTAATAAAAGCAGTAGGTACTTATTTATATGAACTATTAAACCGAATTAATGTGTTGACGTTTTTAAATAAAGTTTTAGGATAACTTATATTCTTATAAAGAAGTTCAAACAAAGTAACTGAATTTATTAAGTTTTTCTCCAATTAATTATTAATTGCATTTAAATAATAAAACAAGTATACAGCAGATTTATATAGAATTATATTACCTGATACCTCATTTAATAGATAGCTTGTTTTAACTTTTTGCAATCTTGCTGAAATATACTCCGTAGATGTATTAAAATTAGATATACGTCATCTACAGAATGTTAGCTGCTCTCGCAAGTTGAATTTGATGTCTACGTGTCTAAATCATTTTGCAAATCGAGCTGCGAATTTACAAGAAATGTAGCTATTCATCTTAGTGGCCTTAGCACTATGGGTCCCTTAATCCCATGAAATCACACACTATATGCGAGTATAGTATAAAAGGTGGTACTACTCAGATTTGATAACACTGATCTATACACATAAAGAAAACGGCATGCTCTGTTCGAACACTTAATCAAGTGAACTGTACAGTTCAAGTTCCTAAACATATCTCCTTTACAGTCAGCACTTGTTCTTTTTCTTGTTGTAGATTAAGTTTTAAACTCATGTCATGACCCATAGTTAATCGATCTTGAGTTTCACCCATAACAAAGGTATTATAATTCTAACACTTTTATGCTCTTATTTTTACTCGTAAAATATTAGAGATAATTTAGGCCTCATTTGAAAGATCTTATTAATAAGATTATAAGGTGCCAAACGCAATTGTTTAACCAGTAACAACCTATTGGTGTTAAATGGAAACATCAGTATATGAGGTATCTACTCAGCGTGTGGTAATGTTACCAGGTCTGATAAGGGGTACACTAGCTAGTATAACAATTGTCTAATCAGTAACAGCCAAGTAATGCCCAGTGGACGCTTCATTGTGTGTAGAATATATTCAGAATTTGCCATCCTCGTTTCATTACTTGTTTTGATACAGGTTACAATAACTACTGCATGAAACTATTAAACCGTAACAGCACAGTAGTAATAAGTTGACACTTTAGTAAGTGTAATATTTGCTCAGCGTGTGGTTCTCTCACATCATTACTTGTTTTGATACAGGTTACAATAACTACTGCATGAAACTATTAAACCTTATCAGCACAGTAGTACCAAGTTGACACTTAGTAAGTGTAATATTTGCTCAGCGTGTGGTTCTCTCACATCATTACTTGTTTTGATACAGGTTACAATAACTACTGCATGAAACTATTAAACCTTATCAGCACAGTAGTACCAAGTTGACACTTAGTAAGTGTAATATTTGCTCAGCGTGTGGTTCTCTCACTTCATTACTTGGTTTGATACGGGTTACAATAACTACTGCATGAAATATGTAACTCGTAACAGCCTAGTTGACGCATTATTGTATGTACAATATAATCAGCATGTTGTATTCTCGCTTCATTACCAATTCAGATAAGGAGTCTGATAATGTTACAATAAGTACTGTATCGAACCTTTGACCCGTAATACCGTAGTAGTGCCAAATGTATACATCAGTACGTGCAGTATTATCTCCGCGTATGGTTCCCTCACTTTATTATGTGTACTGATGTGGGTTACAATAAGTACTGTATCAAACCTTTAACCTGTAATATCGTAGTAGTGCCAAATGAACACATCAGTACGTGCAGTAGTAACTCCGCGTATGGTTCCCTCACTTTATTATGTGTACTGATGTGGGTTACAATAAGTACTGTATCAAACCTTTGACCTGTAATATCGTAGTAGTGCCAAATGAAGACATCAGTACGTGCAGTATTATCTCCGCGTGTGGTGCCCTCACTTTATTATGTGTATTGCTGTGGGTTACAATACGTACTGTATCAAACCTTTGACCTGTAATATCGTAGTAGTGCCAAATGGTTACATCAGTACGTGCAGTATTATCTCCGCGTATGGTTCTCTCACTTTATTATGTTTACTGCTGTGGGTTACAATAAGTACTGTATAAAACTTTTGACCTGTAATATCGTAGTAGTGCCAAATGAACACATCAGTATTATCTCCGCGTATGGTTCTCTCACTTTATTATGTTTACTGCTGTGGGTTACAATAAGTACTGTATCAAACCTTTAACCTGTAATATCGTAGTAGTGCCAAATGAACACATCAGTACGTGCAGTAGTAACTCCGCGTATGGTTCCCTCACTTTATTATGTGTACTGATGTGGGTTACAATAAGTACTGTATCAAACCTTTGACCTGTAATATCGTAGTAGTGCCAAATGAAGACATCAGTACGTGCAGTATTATCTCCGCGTGTGGTTCCCTCACTTTATTATGTGTACTGCTGTGGGTTACAATAAGTACTGTATCAATCCATTGACCTTTAATACCGTAGTAGTAGCAAATGAATACATCAGTATGTGCAGTATTATCTCCGCGTATGGTTCCCTCACTTTATTATGTGTACTGCTGTTGGTTACAATAAGTACTGTATCAAACCTTTGACCTGTAATATCGTAATAGTGCCAAATGAATACATCAGTACGTGCAGTATTATCTCCGCGTGTGTTTCTCTTACTTTATCATGTGTACTGATGTGGGTTACAATAGAAAGTATATCAATTGTTTTAACCCGTAACAGCCTTGTAATACCAAGTAGAGACATCTTTGCAGTACATACTTAGCGTGTAGTATTCCCACTTTAATACTTGGGCTGATAGTGTTACAATAGTGTATATATAAATTAGATAAACATGAATGAACTTTGTAAACATTTATTCACAAGAAGGGATTTTAATGTAAACCCCAGCCTGAGGTATTAACCCATAAGCGGGAAGGAATATCGACGCGATAAGTGTCTAGAGCACGTAATGAATTTATACTATTTACTAACGGCTATCGCACTTTGAAAATTAGTACTAAATAGTTCCTAACCGTTCAATTATTGAAATAACAGGCAGATTTCTGTAATAATCAGCACATTACAATATGCATAATATTACATTACGGGGGTGGTAGCTGACTGTAAACTCGAAGGCCCGTGTTCGAACTCCGGTTTGGTCACGTTTCCACACACTAATAAATAATCATTTGACACAAGCTTGAAATCATGTGATAAACATTTCAGGCTAGAGCTTCACGTTACTCACAAACCACTACGTTTCGTAAGGAAGGAAAATGCCCATAGAACGAACCATAAACAAATTTATGATACGGTTAAATAAGTTTTCACGGCGTTCTTTGGCTATTTATCTTATTTTTGGATTTGTATTTAGCAACTTAATACACCGTGACCAAGGCTAATAGGTAATACCTGCTTCAAATTTAATACGGAATGAAGGGTACTTTTTAAATTCACAGCAAATAGATAAGTTATAAACTTAAGAGACTGCCAAATTGGCATGTGAAGATACGATAAAAATGTATAGATACTTCCAGTTTCTCAATAAGTTTAATGTCACGAGTGTATAATGATGCCTCGAAACTAAAAGACTATCTAAAATACAAACTGGTATGCTTTTATTTCTCATCCTCATGTCAAACTCCTTTTTGAAAATAATTATTTGAAACAAAGAAGAAATTCATTGGTAAAAGTGCTCAAAGACGGCGTCTTATTCTATTTAAGAAACTGCAGCATATCTTTTGGATAAATTTCCATGTTATACGTAATCCATAGAAAAAAACATTATGTAGAGAGAAATTATTTAAAGTTGAGATTCTAACTAAAAATTTTATCTTCGTTGTAACTATTACTCCACCACGACTAAATAAGCTAAATAATTTTAAAATGGGTAAAGTAACCACCTAAAGTATTTTGATTTGTCAATAATTAATGATATATAACAATATACAGGGTGTTTGAAAAGTATGGATACGGCTTAATATTTTAAAAACCATAGGAGATAACATCTATAAACTTTGCACAGTGTCATATGACTATGTAAATTATTTTTTCTTGCTATTACCATGACATGCCAACCATGGGGGGACGGCCCACAGAGGAAAACATGGAAATCTTAACTTGAAGCATGGGTCGAGTGATACCTCATTTGAAAAAGCTCACTTAGTAGAGTTGAATGCCGCAAACCGCATCTCAAAAGGTTTATCCAATCAGAAATGGCGGGTTGTTTTAGGTACACATTGTGAAGTACATTATGCGCTGCCATTTCTGACTGGATCGTCGTATTCTGATGCGGTAGGCGGCGTTTCACTCTACTACCCAATGTGTTTTCACTGACTTTTATTAATTAGCAAATTATGTCATAAATTTATAAAACAATAAATAAAACTAAAAAACATCGGTATTTTTCCTAATTCCTAACTGTATTATGTGGAGTGACAATCTGGATACACGGAAGACTCACTTATTTAGATGCGTTAATTTGGAGTTCTCTCTTGTTGATACAGAGATACTGCCTACGGGCTCTCATACATGTTTTTGCACTCAACTAACACCCATTGGTGGTAGGTGTATTTTTACGGATTCTATTTAGAATTTCATTTTAGACATCGAGTTCTTCCTTCCTGGGTGCTTTATATCTCCGAGTTGTTTTACTTTAAATTTCGTTCTAAAAAAATATTCTAATTTTTCAATATACTTTAGATCTCTTAAAGGAGTTATTCGACAATCCATCAAATCCTACAAACTTTTATATGTAATTTTAAAGTTTAAATGAGGTTTATGTGAGAAAGACACGTTATTTTCGAGCATTAGTCCTACCTTAACAGAAATGTTTTAGTAACTTAGATCAACGCTCGAAATGATACTATTTGCTGAAGACCATTTTAAAACTAAAATCATTAGAACAATATACCCTAGTTTACGCGTTTATCTAAAACTGTTATTGAAACTAAGCAAAATATCATATAGAGTCAGAGTTTATCAGTTATATTGAAATTACTTCTCTAGTAATATAATTAATGAATATAGTTTTGGGTTTTTACTCTGAATTTCAAAGTTGAACAAATAACTTGTACAACAAACTACCAAACTTGATCTCACTCTCCTGCCTTTCAGCCCAGAATAAACTTCAAAATGACGTTTGAAATACAAACACTCCTAAAGTATTCCATTCTTCGCCCAATGGCCGACATTGATGGATTGCGGCGTGGAGATGGCAAATTGTGGAAAGAGTGTTACTGCGCGAACTAGGGGAAGGGAACTCACTTGGAATAAACAGGATATTGATGACTTTTCAAACAGACCGGAAACGGTCAAGTTGCTGTTGACTTATTGGATTTAGTCTGGATTCGAAGTGAACATTTTTGAAAAGTGAGACCGAGCGTATCATTTCCAAACACGTTTAATTGATTTCTAACGTAAATTTTTCTTCTGGCCAAATTTGAAGTAGCAGTGTTATTAGGAGCAAAGACACTTGGACACTGGGGTTGGGTAAGATAGAATATACACTACATATAGCCTAAAGCTGTAATCCTTTCGTAAAACCCACTAAAGAAATACCTGAAAAGATAGTTTCTTTGAAGTTATGACATTTCTTATGTGTATTAGCTGCCTCTTCGCCAGCATCAGCCAAAGTAGCATAGAGAATAAATTAAGCGGATGGGTAACTCGCCAATGGAACCATTCGTCAATTGGTTGGGATAGGCTATTGCACACGTTGCTTAGACAAGTGACGCACTGCATGTATAAATGTTTTAGCCTTGTCATTAACTAGCTTCGAAAAACGTTGTGACATAATAGTTACATAACCGTAATTTTCATATACATTAATGTATGATAAAATTATGGTCATATAAAAATTAATAAAGAAAGATAGTATAATAATTATTAAATCACTACTATTATTATTTAAATAATTCATTTTGAGTCCAAATGTACCAGATACATCTTGCAACTGTATAAAAAGAACATACGTATACTATGTATAATAGCTGCTTTGTACGTATACATATGCTAATCAAGTTGTTCAAACTCTTACTTTCTACGTCACTGAGGGAGAGTCCCAGCAAAAATAGCTGATTTTGAACGTAACAACTTAAGTATAAAGTTTGAAAAACTGTTGTCTGAATACTAGTCTTTACCGTCAGAAAACTGTCGAAGATTTGAGATAAACGTTTGTCAGCAAAGTGCTTTTTATACTAACTTGAATTAGAATTTTATAAGTGCCGTCTATTTAACCTTGAGGGTCTTCAAACACGTCTCTTCTCACTAGCAAGTGGGGTGATATGCGTAGTAAAGCAGAAGAACAAGAGGATTATCAATTTATCTCGTGTGTGAGGGCTGTTGATACCTTCCTTATTTTTATCGTTACATTTCTTATTTACCCTTACCTCATTTTCTCTTCTGAAGGTCTCTACAGGACATTCATATTCATAAAATCGTCTTTTTGTCCGTCCGCAAGTCTTGATTCCAGAAACTTTGAACTTGATACATAGGTTCCCCTGGTTGAAGGAATGATCCTACTGATTTTAGTGTAAAAAAGTCAAATACAGTAATACCGTTGCGTCGGTCCGTCTGTACTTCAGTCCATCTATGTGTTATATTGTAATAGAAAAGTTCTAAAGCTTTGAAACTCGAGTGGAATAGTAAATCGCTTCTTAGTACACGTCTAAGATTACATGAATATATGTGCATAGTTTCATGGTTTTCATGTCTCTGATATAGCTTGATCTGTTAGTACAATCGAGAATACAGCAATTATTATTCCGAAGGTTTTGCTAATATATTCATAATTAAAAAAATGATGAATATATTCATAGTCTATTCATAGCTATTTAATAAGAAACTAGAATCTTGGTAGGCTTATTTAGAGGCTTAATATAATGTACAACTAAACTACCTTCAGGCACACAATTGCTTGTAGGTATAATAAAATAACCTACATTTTAAAAGTTTAGTTATTTTGAAACCTGTTTTGCTTTTAGGAACTACTATTTCACATACTTATTTAATGGCTCCTAACATAAACTTTCTTTTTAGATTCTGATGACTTGTTCTCAAGTGACGGTGAAGAGGAATGGCTTCTAGATGATATTGTGCCCCCAAGTAGTGAGGATGAGGACTACATAGTGCCTAATAAGAAACGTAATACTGGTAGGCTACCCAGCAAAGTAAGTGAAGTAGTTCAGTCAAGTAATGTTGAATTATTAATTGCAAAAGCATTGGCCCCATTAACGACAAATGGAGGCCTTACTGACAGTCTTGTTTCTAGAGAAAACAACACAACCTGTTTCTCCAATAATGTAATGATTGATGAAACTCATTTCTCACCTCATGTTACTCCTGAAAAAAACTAGAAAGAGGAAGAAAACCCCAAGTAAAAGAGAAACAGCTAAGATAAAGAGAAACCTTGGGCAAGAATATATTGGGAACAAAGGAATAACTAAAAGAGAAAGGGAAGAAAATCCTTATCCGCATAGCTGCCGTTATAAATGTACAACAAATTTGACTGAAGACGACTGAAAAAAATTTGTTAATAGTTTTTGGACTTTAGGTTCTTGGGAGCTTCAAACTAGCTTCATATGTGGGCAAATACAATTAATAAAGCCTAAAAGAATCCGAGTTAATGCAAACAAGCACAACTCTTGCAGTAAAATCATTTCATTGAAAAAACATTAGAGTGTGCAAAGAATTCTTTCTAAAAACATTAGACATTTCTAATTGCAGGTTCAACAAGGCTACTGAAAGGCGTAATGAATCAGGTGTTTCACCAAAAGAAAAATTGAGGTAAGAGTACTCCACCGCAAAAAGTCAGTGAAGTTAGGAAAACTGCTGTAAAACAACACATTAAAAAATTTCCCAAGTATGTGAGTCACTACTCAAGAAAAGATAATCCTCACAAAAAATACCTGTCTCCTAATGTAACATTGAAACAAATGTATGACCTTTATTGTGATGAACGTAAGGAAAAAGGTGATGAACCTGTAAAACTATGGCTGTACAGGCAAATCTTCAACACATCGTTTAATCTATCTTTTCATCGCCCTCTAATAGACACATGCAATAAATGTGACGAAGCAAAAACTGTCACCATGCAAGGTGAAAAGAATCCAATGTTCAGGGAAACAGATGAGTATAAAAAAATCATGGAAAGAGATACACACCTCAGAATGGCTGAAAAAGCACGAGGGTCCAAAATGAATGCAAAGGATAAATCCAAAATTGATGAAACATTGTTACCTATATGTTTTGATTTGCAAAAAACCCTACCAACACCAACTTTAACCACTAATAAAGTGTACTACATGCGTCAACTATGGACACTAAACTTTAATATTCATGATATCAAGAATGGCCTTGGTCATATGTATATATAGGACGAGACAATTGCAAGTAGAGGCTCTAATGAGGTAGGATCATGTTTGTAAAATTCCTTGTAAAACTACAGTTGAAACTAAGGCATAACACTCATGTGATTTCCTTCAGCGAATCATGCAGTGGCCAAAATAAAAATAGGAATATTGTCAAGTTTTATATGTATGCTGACAAAGATTCTAGTTGCCTTGAATGCATTGATCACAAGTTTTTTGATCCTGGACACTCGTTTATGGAGTGTGATGAGGACTTTGGGGTTATTGAAAATACAAGAAGCAAGTTCCCTAAATCTTCATACCGAATGAATTGAAGCAGGCTATAGGCAGAGCGAGTAGGAAGTTTGTTGTCAAGGACATGTCTGAACATGAATTCAAGTCAATATCAGCCATGGATGAAATTATTGTACCCTTTAGTAATGTGAAAAAGGGTGACGAAGGAGCACCTATTACGTGGCGGCAAATAAAATGGATTCGTATAAACAAGGATGACCCGTTCACAATGAATATCAAATACACATTGGGTGAAGAGTGTGAATTCAGGAAAGTGTCTTTGAAAAATGTAAATGTAGTATGTAGTCCTTAAAGTATCCTAAATGGAAGGATCTACAGAACCTTTTACCTTACATTCCACCTTGCTACCACAGCTTCTATCAAAACCTTCCTCATTTACCAGGACCTCATAAAAAAGGTAAAAGTAAAACACATTTAAATAGCCTACCACCGTCTAAAGACAGTACAATAGTATCTGACCTTTCAATTTATTACATACGAGTATACAAATTGTTGTATAAATACGATAATAAACCTCATTTTTCATGTTTAAAATGTCTGTGTATCATTCATAACCTAATAACATCAACACATAGTTGTTCAAGGAAAAGAAGTCAGTTGTTCAAGTAAAAGTCAGTTAGATTACTTTTACAAAATGAAAGTAGTCTAAGTGATTTTAAAATTAAAAAATATTTAGTTACCCATGTATGTATGTATGTATTTAGTTACCAAAATTATTATGTTACGAAAATTACAAAAAAGAAAGTCATACAAAATATCTACATGATAAGGTAATAAACATCAGGTTATGTGAAGAATAAAATTTTCCATGTACGATCAAACTTTAGCAGTGAATAACTCAAACAGAGGAAAATGTCATTTAGCCTAGTTTTCCTCTGAGCCCTCAATTATTATGTTTTATTTACTTTTAACCCAAACTGGGAGTTTTTGGTTATCTGCCTGACATAAGAACCACTCGAAAAGACCAGCTTACTAGCTGTTTAAAATACCTCTGTATTGATCATATTCATGCATAATGCAATATTATTTGTTTTTGCTCTATTTATTTGTTAATCTTGAAAGCAATAATTTGATTAATAGAAATATTTGCAATAAAAGAAAGGCTAATAGACACAGCAAACGGCATGGCGGCGAGGCTTGGAGGGTAATGGACCAAAATAGGTGTCCAAATGGAGTATTGGAAAGGTCACGTCCCACCCTCCTACCCTCACCCTCCCCGGATGATGGATGAACGCCCTCACTCGCTCGCGGTGGAAATTCGCACGCGAAACGACTCCTGTTTGACCACCGATTCATTTTTCCTCATTTCGCCGATATTGTATTAGCGGTTTGACGAGGCGGGGTCGTCCTGTCCCATGGTTCGTGGTGACAAATCGAAAAACGCTGACCCTCTGCCGGAACTGCATCTGCCGCTGGTATAATTTTCGGATATGATTCAGGTTTCATTAGCTGTTTGTGTGATGTATCGTAACTTGTAGTTACTACAACCCCAGTTACTTCCACTCGTTTTAGAATTAGAAAGAAACTATCTTAGAAACTAAGTATATAAAACTATACGAGTCTCTGAGTGATAGTAAACGCAAAACGAATCCCGGAGTCCATACTGAAGAAGGACACAAATCAGAGTCACACTGAACGCAATTAATTCCAAATTCATACTCAAGCAATTTATTCTACAGTCATATTGTTGCGTCTGATACATACCAGTTTCACAGTCATATTAAAGCTATTCAATCCCAGAGTCATATTTAACGAAATCAGAGTCCCAAAGCCATATTGCACTCATACAAGGCTTACAGTCATATTAAATGCAATACGAGATTCAGATTAAAATGGAAAACGAGTCCTATAATCATACTGATGTCGTACATCATATACGAGTCTCAGAGTCATACCAAATTAATGTTAAAATATTAACCTGATAAAATACCGATCCATATAGTGGACTACTGACACTGGAACCATTGCCTGTGACACAAGTTTGGCTTAAAATCACAAAGTAATTACCACAGCTTAGATTGTGGATTAAATACTGAATTAGGTAATATATATGCATGGAATTTTAATCGTTGCCAGCTATAATAGGTTGAAAACGGAACTCTTCCCCGGCGGTTTTCTCCTTTTTTTAACTATCTTTAGAACGAGAGCAGGGCATAGAAAGTTGTGACGAAAAGATTGCAAATTCAATATTAGTTTTTATTTATTCAATGTTTTAAGTAATTGTAATAAGCTACGTTCACACTGTAGATATTGATCTGATTATTTCATTACTGTTATGGGGAAAGTTATGTTTAATGTAATAACATACATTCATCAAATTAAAAATGTACCTAGGATTAAATCGTAGGATTTACACATAACTTTTACTATTAATATATACACTCTTCGACAAGATCAGGCTCATATCCGTATCGTACGGATCTAGTTGTCTACAGACCTAAAAGTTGTAGTAACGCTTTTAAAATTCTCGAGCACATGAAAAGTTGATACTCTACAAAAATACCACGATATTACTACTGATAACATCTTTAGTAGATTTAAGGGATTTCTTACATCTATGGAACTGGTGGTTTGGTACCTCGTTGCGGTGGGTGAGGTGGAAAGTTATCAAATGCTCAGACTGCAGGACTGCCGAAGTACAAACTATTAGTGCATATAGCTTATGAAAAGTCTATAACAAATAGATAATATACGCACCCTTGTTAACCTATGATTTCGAAAATATTTGTTAACTCATCTTTCACAGCTATTTTGCTTAAATGGGTGGAAGAAAGTTTATTCTTTTCTTAATTATTTGTTTAAATCATGTTTTATAATTTATTGTTCGTAAATGAACAACTATGTTTTATACTCAATTCACTAAACTAGATTATTTGACATAATTTGACACTGGTTGTTTCAAGTCACTCAAACATAAGAAAGAAGATCTTTAAAATTTCATTATAAAAGGGAATAAACATCATACACATAATCGGCGGCTCTCTCTTATGTGAATCCATTACTAGCTACAAATATATATACGTGGACACAAATATTGGAAATTGGATTACTGTGAAATAATTAATTTTGCTTAGGAAGGTGATAAGTCTCAGTGAATTAAGTTTTATATTTTTTAGGTTGACTTGTAACATATCACACTTAATAATTTTTTTGAGGAAGAAAACTTTTAATGCTTTTGGACTATTTTCTCCATCCAAGTTAGGCAATCTCACCTAAGCAGTCGGTACAATATACCTTTCTTTTGTTATTCACTCTATATTAATATTCTAGGCTCTTTGATAAAACGAAGTATTTGAGGATTTGAAGAATGCACGTTTGGTAACTCTAGGTATAATACTTGGTATATATTACTGTTGCGTGGCTAGTTATAGTGGTATGGAATATGTTGGCCTTCTTCCCAAGATTTAGAAGATATGTTTTTATTGAATTAGAGGCCTTATTTCTTTCCCGTTTATAAACTAGAAAGAAATTCAGTGCTCATCCTAAGTTTACTGTTCTAGTTGTTTTAAGACCCTTGACAACCCTATTTATAATTTTGACTGATAAAAACATTACCAATGACTCAAATACACAATCTTTTATCTAGAATTAATAAACCTCCAAGTAATTCTGGTGTATTTGTTATTTTGAAAAATCTAATTTTCAAGTCACTGTAATATATCAACGTGATTATTATCTTACTAACATATAAACATAGCTGTGTATCATTGTCAATATAAGTCGACCACAAATTATTAATGTCCACTTTTCTGGGGTTCAAACTGTCATTGGAAGGGCCTCTAAACTCCAAGTGGAACTCATTTTTAATAAATAATAACTTCTTTAAACATGTCCACACGCTAAACCAAGGACACAGCAATCGAGGCAACCCTTTCTTCCTTGTACCTTCCTTGTTTGTAGTGTATATAGATAGCCTACCCGATGCGATTTCGTAAACTTCCATTTTGTATTTAAAGCTACCAGCTGCCTGGATAACCCCTGTTTGGTGGAACAGAAGGCCGCAAATTTTCGCCGAGGACACGGGGTCGCGGTCAAGATGGCCAGGGTCATCCTGTACATTTGACCCCTGCAGACTCTTCGTTGTCTCTCCCCAATGATGTGTAAAATAGAGACGTCCGGCACCCTCCCCCTCTATACACGGACATGGACACCCACCACGGGCTGGACAGATGCCCGCGAACGTTTAGCTCGAAATGTCCATTCTACTCTGGCAATAAATTTAACCTGACCTCACATCGGGTTGGGGTGAATGTCTCTTTGTAAAGTCAACAATAGTTTCTTTCACCCCGTCGTAACCCTTTAATGGGCTTCAAGGCCGTGTTTTGCGAAAACCTAAAAGTCCTTTACCTTTTGACTTATCTAACGAGTTATGTCATGGAAGCAGTGTTTCGATATTTGTATATTAAACTATGATTGAATAATAGTTATATCTGGATACACCATCAAAATCGTAACATTATCAATGGCCGAAAAAAGTTATCTTACTTTTAATTAAAGTTTAAATCATCTTTTGTAATAGAATAATTATGTCTCAGCTATGAAAATTTGCGCCATGAATAAAAACCACATTTAGTGAAATATCAATAGAGGAAAAAATGCCAAAAATATTTTTTTCCAATATGTTCAGTAAAATGTTGTAGTGTTGTCTTGTAAAAGGGCACACCTTATTCAAATGCCTGTAGATAAAAATTAACATTTTTGCTATTGGACACTTGAACAAAGATGAAAGATACAATAGACCAAATGGAATCTAAGAGGAGATTTGTTATAGATTTCATTCATATGAACTGACCAATAATGCATTCTTTCGCTTTTGATGTCGTAGTAAAAAGAAACCTACAATATTGCTGATAAGGCTCTACACAATTTCCCCTGTTTTTAAAGTTTCCAGAACTTCTGTAAATATCTCCCGCACACCTTTAGAACATTTTTAACTTCATTTTACTAAAAGTGAAAGCCCCCTTGCCTTAGAACCACATTTTGCATGACTCCTTGTGCACCGAATCAGAGAATCTCTGGGAGTTTAATGCCCAAACGTTGCCAAAGACATCGCTATTAAGAAAGGAAATATATGAAAACTAATCATTTTAGAAAATCATATTTTATTACGCTTTTTTATAAACTACAAGTAAATATATTATAATTTATTAACATTTCTTTTAATTGACTGATTGTGTAAAACTGTATGTTCTGTATGATGTATGCTGGCCTATCTGACCGAAGGACATGGTGTGGCGTGCTACTTTCTTGTTTTATTTAGTTTTATTTTATTTTATTAAAATGAGTTCACATTTAAGGTGAGCTGGCTAATCTGATAATTATCCACTTATCGTAATTGAAGCTCCCGAAAATCTAAAATAAAATCCATATGTCGGGCAAGTGAACCTATAAATACAGACACTTCATAATACAGACATATTTATATACATTCATATTTAGGCTATGCAGGCCATGCTTGATACGGACCATTATACACAACCAATGTTTTTACGGTCAGTATTTGAAAAAATATCAGCTCCGACAGTCCCATTGTATGAATATGGATGAAAATGCAGCTAACCTTGTTATGCGAGTAGGTGTATCCAATTAATAGAAAAAGAAAGATTTATTTTTGAAAATAATAAACAGTTTTACGAGTTCTTGTAAATATCATGGGCGCAACGATGAGGGTGGGGGGGCGAACGGGTCCGATTCCCCTAAGAGCATTTTATTTCAGGAATCAACTTCCTATTAGTTTATTTTGTCCTAAAAATAACATCTATGTTGAATCTTTGAAATAAGTTATAATCAAGCATATAAATTCAAACTTTATAACTATTTTAATTTACGAAATACACAACACTGCACATATAATTCATTTAAGTTCAAACGCAATATTTCACCGTCATACGGCAACTACGAAAGTGAAGTTAGTTCTTACTATTTCTAGTGGCTTTTCCCTGTACTCTGTACTTTCAGTAACCGAGTGCAAAATGTACTCGTACCAATGTCAAATCATACGTTATGTACTTGTAAAATGTTCCAGTTACTGCTAATGCTAAACGAGTAGGAATACTTTGTACCAGGAACAGCGGTAAACGTGTAAAGTATCTACATCGTAAAAGTACCTGTAACAGTAACCTGTACCGATGACTTTGCGAGTAGTCCTGTTATGATCGGTTGTCAAAGTAGTGAGTATGTTACTAAGCTCTGAGCAGTTCTGAACTGTGTAAGTTTGTTGTCATTCGTTTTCACTACGAGGTATCACCGCCCTGGACAGTGTGACGATTTGCGCGTTAAAACGAGAAGTTGCCGGTCACAGTAAATTAACAAAACGTGCTCAATGTAATCTGTGTTACAATTTGTAACATTTTAATAGTGATTTACAAAATTAAATGCTCAATGAGTAAGAGTTCCATGACGTGACCGATGCCGAATTTTGAGGATTACCCAGTCAATAATAAAAGTTAAGATGTTATTTTGATAAAAACTTTATTCTTATACTATTCTACGATTCTAATTCATTAAATACCCAATTACGGTACTCTTGCATATGCAGGGTGTCCCACTAAGATGTTTAAACGTTTGATTTTATATTACTTGCCCATTTATGCATCGAACATTTTCAAACTCTACAATTAATAAAGTAAGTTTAGAAATAGTCTGTAAAAATTAAAGGTCCCTAATAATTGTTGAAACAAAATGGTGACATATTAACAATTTACCGTATGACTTCCTATATAAATTACCTGTTTGAAAACAGCAGTGTGAATAATATTGCTTGTGCTATTAGAATAATATAAAATAGCAATTAGACAATTTAAGGTTGCCTACCCAGGAGTTGAACCACCTAGTAATCCAACAACAACTAAGTGGGAAAATTTTTTCTTAAAAACTGGAAGTGTCTCTAAAAAAAGTTACTCTAGAGGATCTGAGGAAAGAGAAGTACTAGTATGCGCATCATGCTCCACTCTCCAGGTAAGGAAGATCGAACTTGAAACTGGTGTTCCAACGTCTTCAGTTCAGAGAATAATTTAGATAATAAAATAAAATTTTACAAAACTCACCTAGTCCATAATCTTCTTGAAGATGATCCGGACAGGAGAGTGGAATTTTGTTCTCATATCATTGAGTTTCATGAGCTAGATCCTAATTGGCATACTCAAACTGTTATGTTTTCAGAAGACTCCACTTACAAACAAAAAGGAATTACTGGTTGGGCAGTTGCAAACTGTAATGAAATGGGGGTGCTACCTTACGACGTTCAGACAGTACAATGACTGGGAATAGATATGAACGGTTTTTTAATGAACAAGTCTTGCCTCATTTTACGGTTCCAGAAATGGATCAAGCAATCTTTCAACAAGATGGTCCTCCTCCTCTTTTCGCAAATCCTGTGAAGCGATTACTAAATGACAACCTTCATGGCCGTTGCATTGGTCGTGGAAGTTATTTTTTAGATTGGCCACCCCGATCCCCAGATTTAACTTTGTGTGATTTCTTTCTATGGGGTCACTTAAAGGAACAAGTTTATACTTATAGCATTCAATAATGATGAGGAAATAAAAATTAAAACAGTCAATTGAAGAGGAATTTCTTCGGTTACCGCAGCATTTATTTTTTAGTTTGTTATCCGAGTTATATACATCAAGATTTAACTTAGGTATTGACTCGTGATTTAAACTTAACTATTTAGTTATTTTGCTAATGTTATATTTAATTTTTTTGATTTAAGGAGAGTTTGACGTCATAAAAAAATTATATTTTGGGCTTTCTCTTGATTTTTTTTTATTTTATGAATTTTTTAATATAAAAACACGTGTATTTACATTTGTTACGCCACTAAATTAAATTTTACAATGATATATGGCACAAGGTTGATTTTTCAATTTTTATTCTTATTGAAATATTGAGTTTTTGCTCAAAATTTTATGGATATACTGCCCTTTTCCCTCTTTGGCAGTTATGAATAAAATCAAGCCTATCTACACAGATCTACAGGATTCTATTAGTAATTTAAAGCTCTGGTTACTTAGGTATGGTAAAGGAGTTGCAAGAACTACTTGCAACAGCTCACAGGCTGGTGCAAATTGTGGGCTAAAGGCGTTTGATCTAATTCGGCAAGAACTAAGAAGAGAGTTGAAAAAAACACAATATTTCCTTTTTTTGGCTTCAAAATTTTAACTGTAGATACAGTTTTTTTTTTTTTTTTTTTTTTTCAAAAAGTGCATAATTTTCACCACTTATCTCTTTCACCTTCTCCGTATGATATACCTGAATTTACTCAATAATAACTATTAAAACATTATAATTTCCAAAATATTAAAGTTTCGAATGTTATTTTTATTTATAACGTAAAGTATGAAAAGTTCAATTTGAGGTATAACAATTAGTTAAAGTGTCATTGCAACAAGTTTAGCTTTCCTGGCTAGAGCAGTTTTTTTAAATAACTGGTACCGATATATGACAAATTGAACATTAGGTTAAACGAGACGAAAGATTCCCCTTAAACAAGTATCATATAAACTGAATTTGTTGCAGCAGATTTTAAGTATCTCAGTATAAGCTTACTGGTGATTGGTGGTAGAGTGATTATACTGCAAACTTTATACGCTATGACCCTCCACTTTGACCTCATTTTATTAGTTCAAAAGTACTATAAAATAACCGTTTTAGGATCTATTATTTGGAATATTTCTCGGGGGAATTCCCCGGGAATGCGGCCCCCCTACTAGTCTCAGGGTGTTTCCATATCCCTCACTCAACGATGTACCAGACACCCCCCAGAGAAGATTTCTGGGTGTGCCACTAGTAAACACAAACCCAAGGTCGCATTACTCACTCTGCGCATACTTAACATGAAATATGTGCAAAGGGATCGCTCATCGATCAATTGGTAGCAACGCGTGGCTATTATATCAGGCGTGGCGGGTTACCATGGATCTGCAGGTGAACTTTCATAATTGGGGAAGCTGCATTTTGAAACATAGTTAGCGTTCATTCAGTCACATGTAGTGTGGAGTGGTCTTCAAGACCACGTCGAGCATAGCTACCATTAGATAGCTTGTCTTGTTAATTTGGGGTTTTTTGCTATTGCTGGTGCAACAGCTAAATATTAAAAGTAACGGTTGTCATTGAAAAAGTTTTATATATAATTCGTTTTGTTCTGAAAAAAGTAAAACATTAACTAGTAAATGAAAAACAACTCTCTATCGTTCAGTGAAACAAGAAATCAGTAACACTACGTTTCGAGATCTGCAATCTGATCCCTTCTTCACGTAAATAGCTAACCTAATACATAGTTACAAAGTAGGCTAAAATAAACAAATCATACCAAGCGTTGTTTATTACAAGCAATGCGGATTCAAAATATGGTTTTAAGAAGTTCATCTAGCATGAACCAATAATAATAAAAGGGCCCATTCTTGTCCACCTTCCTTTTTATTTCCGCCATCTTGTTTTGTCTGCCGTGACGATTGCCATTGGCTAGTGCCCCCTGGTTAGTCGTAGGTGGTTAGTAGGCGAATGCAGACGTATTGTGACCTGTATTCTGTAGTTCAGTTTTAATGATTAGTGTTGTGTACAGTTTTTTTTATTAATTGCATGTTTTTAAAATTAGTGAAGTTGGCGTTGAACATGGTAGTTGTCATTCCTGACTTAGGCGTGCCACAACGCTTTGGTATTATTTGTTTATTTTAGCCTAATTCTTAATGGTGTATTAGGTTAGTTATTTACCTGAAGAAGAGATCAGATTGCAGATCTCGAAACGTAGTGTTACTGATTTATTGTTTCACTGAACGATGGCAAATGTCCGGAAAAATCCTGTTTCCTTCACAATCCTTCCATCGTCAAAAATAACCATCAAACGAAGAATTAACTCTCTAATTAGTACAAAAAGTGTAATAATGCCTTTAGAGCTTAATTTAAATTATTCCTTAAAAAAACTGTATTTTCCTATGCATTTTTATTTTTTAAAGTATATCACTCCTTTTTTTCCAACCTTATAATACACTACTTGTTTTTATAATATTTGTTTCATAACATTACTTGATTTGTAGTGTAATCCTAGATTATTATATATGTCATTGTTTTGTATAGTAAAAAGTCAAAGTTATTATATTTGTGAAAGTTTATAAAATAATAAAATAAAATTTAAACAAAATTTGTGGTATAAATCGTATTGCAGCATATTTTGGATGATGAGTCTCGTACTGGGAACCATGCGCAGAAAGGAGTTGGGTTCCGAAAACGTTTGGGAACCCCTGCACTACGCTATATCTCGAGTCTGGTCCGATATAAGGAAATAACTAAGTAGTACTAATTCCTCATAATAAAACGTCATATGAAACGTATACTAGTATTATTGTTAAAACCCTAGACTATCTTTAGTAGTTTTTAATTTCAAAAAATGGGGACACTCTTACACATATGTTTAACTAGTTAAGGCACTACAATGCAGATATCTCTTTAAAATAATTGGTTACCATAGTTTCTTTTTTGGATGCGCGTAATATGTATATGAAATATAACTTTTTTATTACATAGTACCTTGTAAATATAATACATATTTTAAAGAAGATACAAACAATATTTAAGTACGTATAAATAAATGTGTTTTGGTTCAAGCAGCGTCGAAACATTGTTAAAACAATTAAATTCTTGAAATAACTTGGCCTCACTGGGGGCAGTTAACATCATGTTATAAGGAAAGTGTCAATAGTTTCGGTTTTAATATATGTTTCGACACGGTTTGTTCTCATGCCATCGACCTCGTAAGCTCAAGAACTAGAAGTAATAATCCATAACAGTAGACATTTAATCCTTTGTTGAAAGTATTTTTTTTTATTATGGATAATTTAGAAGGGTAATAGGGTGTCAGGTATTTCCCATCGTTATATGATACAAATATGATACAAAATATGAACAATATGTTTTGAGGAAAGCTTCAGACATGCACACACATTTTTTTAATGTGGCGATGAACTTGGCACACACTAAACTAACATTAACAACAGAGTACATTATGATTAAAACGCCAATTGCAGATCAAAGATACACAGAAGCTACATAACAACGCCACAAGTACCACAGAAGGGGAAGGGGGGAGATGCAGTAGCTTAGCTCATCCTCACCAATATGAACTTTATTCTGTTGTATCAGTTAGATACATGCTTGATTTTCAACGGGCAACGTACTCTGTTGTCAAAGTTATTTTAGTCCGTGTCAAGTTCAACGCCACATGTTCTATTTGAAATTTCTTTATGCAAGTCTTAAGGCATTTATGACTCGCAAGGAAGAGGGTAAAAAATTATTGTTTAATTTGACATTTTTTACATAAAAACTTTAAAATTTATTTCAATGTTGTCGTGAAGAACGCAGATGTATTTAATTCGAATTAATTAGGGATAATTAAAGTCGTTATCTTGATACACAGAATTTGTCTCCGATGAAAACAAAGCTTTGTATAGAAGTAAATCATTTAAAATATAACTTTATTGTAGAATGTAATACAAAAAATATATATTTGAATAGAAAGCTATAAGTTATAAATATTATATTGCGTCCGTATATTTTAATTTACAATTTCATGGCCTTGGGAAATATTGCATGTGACATAGCTCATTATGTAATATATATCAAATACATTAACATTAAATTGCAATCGAATGCAAAGATAATAATGTAAAAGTATTAATTCAATTCAAACTTTTTGAAATACGGTAAGTCACCTTGTTATTGGTGGTCAAGGTCAGATTTCCCTTTTCTTCAAAACAAAATACGGTACGCACTGAAACCGGTGACTATTGTAGTGCTCATAAAATATAACCCTACGAAAAGGAAAGGTGTCCGTTAGGTCTTTACAACCCTTGTACCGTTCTTCGTAGAACACACTCAAAGGTGTATCTACAACGGTATTCGAGTAGACGTAAAAATCAGAAAAGGATTTGTTGTTTTGATATTACTCTAGTTTTTTCATATCATTACATCACATGTACACATTTACTGCACATTATAATTGCATGTCTCATTGCAGTAAAGGATATTCAATTGATCTTCGTTTGGCATGTATTAAATTTTAATGATGTAGAACTGTAAATGTAAAAATTCTTCTAAAACTTTCGGTTGAACAAAGGAACTCCAAATTTCCAAAATATGTTTAAAAGAATAGGCATAATACTATTTAATAGTATCTAATACATAAGATAGTATAATAATTAATTTTAAAGTTGTAAATCTCAATATTTATTTACTGTACACATAAATAAATAAAGTATACTACCTATAATATCTGCTTAAAAATTATTAGGACTAAAATAGTAAACAATTCTTAGTTTATTATAATAACTGTCCTTTTTTTGTAAATTAATTGAACAGCTCTTTGTCTATGCCTGTAGTAAATTGAAGATACAAATATATATGATTATGTACATGAGACAATAAGAAAAAATGTAAGAAATGTTTCGTAATGTTAAATATGACCATTTGTGGTGTATTTTCAACGGGTGAGTTATATTTTCTGATGTAGTAAATGTTTCGTGTGTTGAATTTGTTCCAAAGGGCAAATTAGTGGGTTTTCAATTATCCAAAGTTTTTTTTTACAAAAAATCCAAGAATGGAGAACATGTATGAAATGTAATTCCTAGTCAAAATAAGGAATAAACAATTTTTATTAGCAACTAATTTTCATTGTGCAGGTAAATGAAGTTTTTAAAAAAATAATCAAACTGGTCTTAGAATCAAATATAGATGATATATTTAACCTTTTCTATGATTTACAATTTTTAAGTAAATCGATGTTTACTTTAAAAAAACTTAAATTTACTTAAATTTTTTTTATTCTCAGGCTCGTTAGTATATCTGGTGCCTCGTATCCAACCAAGGTGTGAGATGATTGCAATGCCCCGTCTGATGGTACATTGAATAACAAGATCCCATTATATTGAATCGCATAGTTACTCTCTTAAAATAATTAATTTTTATAACTCCTTAGTATTTACGGATCAGAAAGTTGTCAGCTGGGTTGGGGTGTATTCCGAATACTATCCTGTAAATATTCAATAGGACATGTTTTCAACCCTTTCAGTAATTTTGATAAGCTGAGGATGTGAGAAGGTGAAAACTTCCCAATATACGTACAATACAATACCATATACCTTTATTTCCAGAAAAAAATGTTACCACTGCGTAGCATGCATCACATAATAATAATTTTATAGTCATAAAAATGTCTTAACGCTTACGATGTAATTTTTAAAATACCGTAGTTAGTTAACAATAAAGGTTATCACGTAGTAAAATTTATATAAAATAAAAAATAAATTTTGATAAATAAATAAATAAATTTTGTACTATCGCACATTGAAGCTAGTGAGATGGTCCATGAATTCACCAACTGTAAAAAATGAATGAGATGCTAAAAAGTCTCGCAAGTCACTTTTAAACCAATTTGCATCATTTATTGATTTTATTTCTTCAGTGAGACCATTTAGAAACTTCCGGCTTGAGAAGAAAATTGCTCGTATCATCTCAGTCCATGCTGAGCAGGTCTGAGATTTTCACGATACCTTGTATCGTAGTTTTGAATGTCCCGACCTCGAACCACTTTGCTCTTAAATAAACAGTAGTTTCCAGTATATACTATACGAACAAGGTTAATGTTAGTATTTTTAGCTTCCTAAATGAATTTCTACACGACTCTCTAAACTTTATTTTAGCAATAACTCTGATAGCTCTCTTCTGCAAGAGAAAAAGTCTGTGGAAGTCGATATTTCAACAGCCACCCTACAATATAATACTGTAGGATAAATTGGGGTGGACCAAACCGTAATGTGCAGTCTTCATTATTTTATCTGAACAGTATTCGGCAAGACCTCTCAAGAGATACTGCCTCATGGTTCCTCCAAGTCAATCCTCTATCGAGGTGTATTTCCAGGAGTCTCGTGTAGGTCACTTCATCCAGGACCATCTCGTCCAACATCACAGCCGGTCTGTACTGAAATGGTGCAGTGCTTCAAACAAAATCCATGTAATTTTTCTTCCAACAATTAATTTTAAGTTTATGTTTTTAAAGTATTGGGTACATACATTTAATTCTTCATAAGCTTGTATTTCAACTTTAAATTTCGATTTGCATATGAAAGAGAGAGTCATGTCATCTGCATATTGGACTATGTGTCCTTTATGAATATTTGAGTTCAAATCGTATACGTACACCAGGAAAAAAAACTGGTCCCTGAGGGACCCCATATCTAAGACTGGTTGTAGGTGAAAATGAATTTTGAACTGATACTTGTTGTTTTCTATCAGAGAGGTATGACTGAAACCACTGGAGCGGCTATCCTCTAATACCGTTATTGTGCAATTTGTTGAGGAGAATCCACACAATCGAAAGCCTTAGTCAAGTCAAGAAAAATGCTGAGTGTTACTGTTTTCTTGCCCAAGCTATCAACAATCAGCTCAATTAAGTGCGTGATTGCATCGATCGTGGATTTACCTTGTCTAAAGCCAAACTGATCTGGAGATAATGTATAATTGTTCTCAAAGAAACTTAGCATCCTACTTAAGAAGAATTTTTAAAGACCTTACTTAGCATTGGGAGGATTTAGATTGGCCGATAATTATTTACTTTCAATGGATCATGTTTCTTAAAAATTAGAATTACTACAGCTCTTTTCAGTGCCGTAGGAAACATACCTTCTTTCGCCTTTATACCTCAGAACGCTTTCAAGCCTGTATGTTTGTACATATTTGAGATATCATGATGAGAGATAGAAATGAAATTTGTCAAGCTCCTTGAGTAACAGTCTTTGGTAAACAAATTATGTTATTGGCATTTCTTAACTTTGTTTTATACATTGATCAATCTTTACTTATTGTGTTTAATTTTTACTTCTTAAATTATATCAAACTTTGAATCAGTTAAATAGGTTCGTCCATCATAAATAATGACATGAAATCCGTTTACAATGTCATTTATTTCTCGCCCAATAAAGCAACAAGGGAGAGAACACAATGGTATCGTCCATTATTGAATTTTGCCGCACAAATACGGAAAATATTGCAAAAAACGCAGGATTCTGCCAAAAACCGGACAAAAGATCGGGACCATTTTTCACGGCGACGTGCAGGCCGGGGAGGACACGGAGAGAGCACATGTTCAACCCGGCGTTGATGTCTTTGTTGCGTCATCCCCGTCCAGCCGTCACACACCCCCTTCCATCCAGTCCCTTGCACCGGCACATTCCTTCCTTTGTGAATCTTCCTTGTAAAGTAGGACCTGCCCTCTAGGAAATCTGCAGACTCCAAGAGGAGTTGAAGTTCCTCTGAAGCGGCTACCTGCAATGGGCCAAATCAGGACACATCCATCGTTCGTGTTCCCGTTTGGCTCTTCTGTTAAGATCTGTAACATACTTTTGCCCAGAGAAATTTAGGAGATCTTCTTTTGTTTAAATAAGCTAACACTAATATAGAATTTAACACTTAATTGCAGTTTTTAGAAGTTAATCTACTATATACTCGTATACTTCTGCACTATGGAAACTAGTTTTAACTGTGATTTAGTAATGGGTCTATTCTTAAGGCTCTATTTATTATTTTTCCATTGTTTTTATTTTGACTAGTCTTGCTTGAGTGCTTATGCACGTGTGATCCACTGCGCTTCTGAGCTAATGTGGTCTGATATCTGTTTGGTAACTATTTTGATCCTAACCGTAAAGTTAGTGTGGCGTTGGTGGTAAGGCGGACATGACGGTATTGTTGCCCATGCGCATGGATAAGTAGTGTGGAATACAGAGAAATTTGGATTTAGAAAATGTAGATCCACAATTGACACAGTTAACAGTCCCTTTGGAAGAAACTCGTCCCTTGACAAGGACTTTCCACAGAGAATAGTTGTAACCCGGAGCGCTCATGTTAAAATGGTTTGTTTAAGAGTCATTTCAGGCGTTTATGAGTAACCTAGTAAATATCTGTTCCCTTTGATTTTTTAAAATGACTTTTTACTCGCCTAATACTCTTTTTGTACTAATGTAAACTTTGCATATTGATTAGACTCTGTGGAATTTGTGGAGATGACTTTAAAAGAGTCGTGGAGTGAATCTTTCAGGGAGTTAAGATTGCTAACTGTGAATTGTCTCCATATTGTCTTGAGGAGACTTTGTTCTGCAGAAATAGATGCACCTTGACTCGCAGTAAGGACTTCCTGCAATATGAAATCAGGGGCAACTTAAAAACTCAGCAACTTAGATTAAAGTTATCTTCAATACGTTCGTAGAAGAAAAAACCGATAGTAAAAATCAACGTAAAACTTTGGTGTCTAATGCGTTCTTCACTATTTCTGAATCCATGATGGGCCGTTAGGATATCTGAAAAAATAATTTAAATGAATAAAATTGTTGATGGTTGCGATACATTGTATTATTGTGAATATATTACGATAAAGATGTCATTAATGTCATACGATCCGCCATCACCATACGACTGTGTCACTTCAGTATGAACTCCGGTTCTGTAGAAGGAAGGATTGTCGATACGATGGCTCCACCCTCTATTAGTTTGGTGGATTTTGTTTCACACTGATGGATTCAGGTATTTTCTGATCCTAATGATATCTTGACAGTGAATTGAGGTGCCATGGACATAAAAAATTTCCACAACGTAAGTCCTTATAATTATATGAAGTTTCGTCAATGCGCGTGGGCTGCCAGCTTCCCTCATGGCCTTGGATCGTTGGTGCTGATGGTTGACCAGTATCCCATAAACTACAAACTTACGGGTGAAAGGATATCCCTACATCAGTTCTGTTACATTTCCTAAAAATATATCATATCAATCTTAAAATTGAAAAAAAATAATCAAATTCCTTTATCAGCGCAATTGAGTGCACTACGATGTTGACTGAAACGATCCCAAAGCGCAGTGGAGCAACAGAGTCTTCTACACATAAAGCATTCTTCTACACATCGTGGGGAAATGCTGATCCGATGTGAATGTTGAATTTGAGTCAAGTCTGCAATATCGTCAGATTTTAAATTCAACATACATGTTGAACCAGTCCTTCCCACTATAGCTACTTTTATAGAGTTGAAATTTTTATTTTTCTATAGTTTTCCGACTTTACATAATCTGAAATAATGGTGATTTACTTGACTACTAGACACCGTTCGAAACTTTTTATTATCCTTTCCCACAACACTAAGGAAGAAACTACAAGTAGGCTAAGGTATAGATTCTCCCTAAATATACAGGGTTTTCCACAAATAATGCCTGTATTTTAAACAAGTGCTACTGAAAAGAAGTTTAAAATAACTAAAAAATTAACCTGAATAACCAAGTATATGTACTATGTACGGTTTTCGAAATTTTGTACTTGATATGTACCAACGTATATGTGTACGTATGTATACTTGCCACAAATTGAGTTCAAAATATCATATGAGTGAAAATTTAACGGGAGTATACGATACATGTAATGCTTGTGATACAAGAGTAATATAGTGAATTATATCGTAATTGGAATGAAAATTAATTATTAACCAGTAGCTTAATGTAATGCTGCAGGTAAGCTAAATGCATTACTTACCTTGATAACCAGTTCTTCTACGTAGGCGCCAAATCATTTAGAACCATTTCAGTACTCTTAGCTTGAGTCTAGCGATTTCAAACCACTGGGCCTCTTCCGTAAGTGTAAAATACGATATTTTATTTTATAAACATACAACACAAATATTTTCAAAATATATAAGGTATTTAAATATGTATTAATTGTTATCTTTAGAATGAGACAATCCTACGACATAGTTTAAGGACCAAAAGTAGATGTAAGAAGTTAAACACTGTTCTTATGAGAGAAAATCAAGATGTCTGCCAGTACAACTTGCACTGAAGCTAAACTAAGAAAAAGTTCTCTTTTCCGGTATCTAATAGATATTTATACCGTAATATTGAGGCTCCCTTCGCAAAGGGTTGACAACTACTAATCAAACCTTGAAAAAGCTAGTGCAAAGACGTGATGACTACCCTTTTTATAACTTCAATAACTAATACGAGGTTATTGTATGAGTAATAATAGTATAACTGTTTCGTGGTTAGACTTCCATTCGATATATTTGTATTAAGGTTAAAATATATCTTTTTTTACAACTTCCTATATCTTTCAATCATGTTTGAAAGATGTTTATAATTGTTATAGCTATCATTGCTAGGGAATAGTAACATTAAAGACTTGACTTCGGCCCCAGGCCCCTAAGTGGGATTTTTTCTAACTTCGAGGATAGAGGGAATTAGGTATTATTTAAATTCGGAGATGAGTTTTACACATATCATGTTCTCACGTGATCTCGTTTTCAACAATCATGCGGGTTATAATGGTTCGCTAACGCTCAGCTTAATGATGTGTAATATGAAAAATAATCAATGGATTTCGTAGAAAAATTACGTCTTGTGTTAGGAAAATTAGGAGACAAGAAGAATTTGGTAATAAATAAAGTCCAAGATTAGGTTTGGCAGGAAGTGAAAGGTAGAGTGTAGTTTGTTTAATATTCCGGATTTAACCAAACTTTTGAATTTGAGGGCGTTTTGTTGCTTAACCGTTGGGGTTACGACAAAAAGTAACTAAACCTTTCTTTGAAAATTTAATTTTGTGTGCAATTATGGCCTTGGACTTTAGCTAGGGGTTTTGCTTTAGCCGGTACAGAGCTTGGTAGGAAAGACTGCACTGTGTAGCTTGAATGAAATACTGAGCAATTCAAAACGAAAATGACCAGCTTTCAAATACTCTCGAGCTATTTCACCTTCTAAGCTACAATTCAACCAAATTTTAAATTTCTAGCATACCAGGAAGTGGATTAGACTCTATGCACTGAGTAAGTCTGCCCTCTCAGTGCGTTATAAGACAGGCTCTATCAGATTATTAAGTTGATCAGGGGGGTTAGTTTACGCAGGAGATTATCTGGCCATACCAGGAAGTTTTCTGAGAGGGGACTTATTTTTTTGGAGGTCAAAAAGAACAGTGGTTGATGTGATAATAAGTACGATAATAAATGTACAGTAATCTTTATCAGCGGGATAATTTGATAAGTGGGTTCAATTAACTCAGGAGATTATCTTTTTATACCAGAGAGATTCGTAGGAGTCGTTTTTTTTACCGGGGTTAAAAGAACAAGGGGTTATTTTATACAGGGTTTTGTTTTTCTTATGAAAATAAGTAATCCAGGGAGCAGGTATTTTGAAGGACCTATTAATCAAGGGGCTGTTTATGAGGGAGGATATAACATCTACCGAGGATTATACTGAGGGAGAAGTTTAAATATTTTCATTGGATCTAAACTAGTTAAGAAGGGATCTGTGCGGTTAAAGATCTACCTTTATATTTTTATCTCTCCAAATTTACTCATTTTGAAACCAAATACTGAGCAAGTAACATGTGTTCTAAAATATATTTGACGATAAACTACTATTTATTGAAATTAATTAAAATAAAAAATCTCTATCTACTATTTCGGTTTTGCTAACGCTCAGCCAGTTTCCGGTGAACATCGACCGTCATTGAACTGGTGTTGTTAACGTAGAAATAAAGTAACACGCCAAAATTTCAAGTGCATACCTTAATTTGTTCTCGAAACGTCGTAGCCCAAGAAATTTAACTACTGCTTGGTCAAATCTCATGGAGGGAAGTATGCCTTATCTGAACTACATTGTGTCAACCTTTTATCGATATGTCGTGCAAAGTTTCAAGTTCACCAGAAAGGTTACATCGACATATCAGAACTTATATAAATAACTCCCTTACTGAGTAATACAAGCTCAGTCCGGAACTGGATCGAGTTCCACAAATTGTAGTCGAATAAAAATTGAAAACTCCTAAAATTGCCAATTCACGACAAAGGTTTGGACATTTAGAGCGTTTTTCGGGCTTACAGAAGGATGTACGACAAAAAGTGATTTAACCCTTTTTGTAGCTCCCACCATTTTCTAGTTATAAAAGTTTTTAGTTTCAAGCTACAATTTAATTTTCAGCCGCTATCGACCCTAGAAAGGAAATTCTTAAGTAAAATGTATAAAATATTTGCATTTATATGCGTTTTGCGGCTAAACTAATAAAGATAGAGCAAAACGTTGCAGAGAGTTTTTATAAATCGCATTATTTTGTCAAATTTTAATTTTATACTACAGAAACATTTTTGGCTGCAACGGAGCCGAAAAAACTAAACTTTCACGTAAAACTCAAAAAGCAATACGTTTAAACGCGTTTTGCAGCCAAACCATTGAGGATCGGGCAAAATGTTAACAAAACGTTTTTGTAGATCACGCCATTTTCTAAATCAAATTAACATTTGTTTACAGCTACGACCAACGGTCCGGTCGCTATCGAGCCGGGAAGGTAAATTTTTAAGTGAAAATTACTAAAAGTTCTACATAATCGCGTTTTGCGGCAAAACCGATAAATATAGAGCAAAAATTCACTGGACCTTTTTTGTAGGTCACCTCATTACCAACTAACTATTTTCGGTAAGACCCGAGCTAGCTCTAAGGGTTCGCCTGCTATCGGGCTTCAAAGATAAGCCTACAAGATTAAAAAAACGGCGAATTTCGTGGATTCTTTTTAGGGGATTAAAATGAAACATTTCCGGTTTTCAGACTCTTCCCGGTGGTTTTCAGATTAAAATTTCTTGTTTCCAGCACTTCTAGAAGTGGGTTCGAATTTTTTATACTCAGTCAGTTAGTTGTTAGTTCAATTTGCGGCTGTGTGTGTGTGTGTGTGTATATATATATATATATATATATATATATATATATATATATATATATATAGGGATCAGAAAATATACAGCATAAAGGAATGAATTGAATTATTTTGATTTGAATGAATCAGTGACACGCATCAGTGCATGACCATTGAAATTCTAATTGTAATGTTATCGTAAGTGGCGCGATAATACTAAACCTTATCTTTCAGTAGATTATCTTAATAGGCTGCTGGAGAAAGAAAGTGGGGTTAGTGTGGCTGATTTCGTGTTTTGTGTTCAGATAACAGGCTACTAACTCAACATAAACGACCAGTCTCTAATGTTATTAACAAATTACCTATTATAAAAGAAATTTCCTAAATGTAAAGTTTCAAATAATAAAAAAATTGTTTTCTTTATAACCTGTTATTGATAAATTGCCTTACGAGTTTAAAATAAATAATATTCAATTAGATAATGTTATAATTATTGGTATTTAAAATTGTTAGCAGCGTCCGCTGTAACATGCCAAATGCTCGTAGTTTTATTAATAAACCACTTTTTACACTTTGATATGTGTAACTTAGACTCATAGTCATGTATTGTAATAATCACACAAGCAGAGTTCTTTTAATGAAATCAACCATTTTTATTTTAACGGGATCTTTTCAATTCAGTTAAAATTGTATTCAATGGATTTTTAAATAATCTACTCACACTGTGATTCTCAAAATAAAATACAGAGATATTTCAATGGACTTAAAAATAAATTACCGTCGAAACTAAAGCTTTTTTGAGGCACGTAATAAGTACAGTTCTATATTCAAAAAGGAATAGATAAATCACAAGTTCACATTGTTTGTAGTAAAAAAGGGTCAGTTGAAAATGTATAATGGTTTAATTTATTATGTAATGCCTGAAATAAAATGATAACATAAAACCAACATAGATTATAAAAGAGATTATCAACAATCATACATAAAGTAGAAGACGTTTTTTACAAAACTTTTGCAATTATTTCGAATGACAAGTATGAACAAATTATAGGAAACTGCAAAATGTCTTCATCTAGATAGAAATCAAATAACACTACTATTTTATTAATATTGTTCTTTAGTTTTCTGAAATACTTTACAATTGAAAGTTTTAAACATGAATGTACTCTGCAAAGAAAGCTAATACGCATCTATTCAATGTTTCATAGAAAACTAAAAAATATAATTTAAATACACGATATTGGAATTCTAATAAAAGTACTGGATATTTCATTCAAAACTTCATTGTTTTCCCATAAGAAGATTGCATTTGGAGACAACAGGATACGTTTTCATTTTCTTGTCCAATCTTTGAAGTTGACAAAGATCACCAGATCACCAAGTCTCTCATTAAAGCCTCCCCTCGGCGAGGCTCAATCATTTTTCAGCGCAGTTTGCAGATGACGCGTCTCCCCATCACACCGATATTGCAGATCAGTCGGCCGTGTTATAGATCATTAATACCGCTTATCCTGGCCCTGACCAGACCAACACTGTTTCTGGTGGGGTCCACTCCTCCCGTCTCCACGGCACAATCTCCTTCGTCCTGCGATGCATACTGCAGGTTATGTGATCCTTGTGAAGAATAGAAGGGATTTTTCAAGAAATTTTGCTTAAAATAAAGGTTAAGGCATAATTTTATTTTGTTTTCTTAGTTAGTCTACTACTGATATTTTTCTCATTACAACGACGCCACTAAACTAAGCAGAATCTTTGCTGTTGAGTAGACAAATCCAGATGTATAATACTGGGCAAAGTCACGACCCTTTGATTGGTGTTGTAAACCAAACAAAACAAGGATACGACGGATGCATTGAAAATACCAAACGTGAAAGTGCTGAGGGATCCGATGTTCCCGGCAAGTTAGGTCGTCATGATCAAGCAAGAATAAAGGAGATGAAAATCCTAAGGACAACATAGGCAGTAAACCTGTCGGAGACCGATTTGAGGGAGAGGAACTCAGATTGAGTGGAAGAGAAACTCTTATGTTTATACAGCATAAGATATGTAGTATTACTCGAGAGGATAGTATTACTCAGTATATCGAGATTACTCATAAGTGGCGTGGTAATGGAGACTGGACTGGCAGCGAAGAAGACGGTGAGGAGGAAACCGAAAGTAAAAGTGTATGATGTAAGCACAGATCT